>NW_026521837.1:17193070-18558640 GCF_021234435.1 Artibeus jamaicensis
GGTGCCATTCCAAGAGTATTTTAGTATTTGCTTCACATTTATTCTCTCTTCTGTCAGCTTTAATTCATGGTGGAGATCATTGTTTAAATTTCCCTAGCTTGCTTTCCTCTATTATTAATAGTGGGTAGAAATAATGAAATGTTAACTAAGATTATAAAATAGTGCCTGTGACTTTGCATACAAATTATTTAAATTCTATTATTTTGAACTATAGAAAGATGTAAAAATGTAATTAGCATAGAAGATTAACTTCAAAAAACTGAACAAATGAATATCAATATAAAATAAATATTACTATATGAAAGTATTAATGTTTAAATTTTAAAAAGTTGTCATATTTAAAATTAGTATTCATACAATAAGGTGACTTACTGCACACATATTTGATAATATTACCAAGATTTCAAAAGTTTACATTTGGTATAAGTGCAGAAAACAGTTAACAAACAACTAATCTAGGTCTTTTAAAAATGTTTTAAAATTTGACTATAAGATGATTAACATAGGTTTATAGTCTTTTGTCTTCAGGCATTAAAATATAGAGAATCATAAAATATATCTTAACTTTAAAATAGAATTATGTTCAAAGAAAGGAACAGTATAAACTAGAATTCATATCCAATGCAAATTTCTCAATAAAGAATCATATTTCCATATACCAATTATTATATACTATAGCTTTTGTAGTAGCAAGAAAAGATGATCATGCTTTCAAAATTACTACAGCATATTAAATATTAGACACATGATTTAAATCAAATTAATCATTTATAGTTGAGGTTAGCTAAGGTTATGTGTAGAGAAAAATGAAGGAGTTAGTTATGACCAAAACACTTAGAAGCCATTGAATGACCATGAGAAAGAGAAGTCTCTGCTGACACTGAGCTGTAGGAAATATTCAAAATGGAAATTAAGAAGGTTTTCAGGAAAAATTGTAAAATATGTTCTATTCCTTTAATGGGTACCAGGTGTTTATGCCCTTGCTCTCAGGTTCCTCGATACCAATCCAAAAAAAAACTGACCCACTTTCTCCCATTTACTGATGAAAATATTGAGGTTCATAGAATTTAAGTAACTTGACCAATATTGTATGACTAATAAATGGCAAGGATAGAATTCAAGTTTAGATCTGTCCAGTTCCAAAGCACATTTTATTACAGGACTACAATGATGTCTTTGGAGGGTAAACAAAATCTTGTGAAGAAGAACCAATATCCCATATTCTAAAAATAATTAGGAAAAATTCTGTTTTTACCCCAGTAGTGAAAAACTTGAAGTGGTAAGTGGTAATTCCCTTGCATATCAAGCGGCATCTACCTTATATGGTTTTTCATGAAGGAGCTTACATTACTAATTAAAGGGGCAATGCAGAGAGACATTAAATCAAAACTGTTGATTGCATCTTCCTTTACCTAATGCACAAAGTTGCATATAATTAAGAGATCTTAATAAATTTATTATCTTAATAAATAGATCTTAATAAATCCTATCTCTCAAATTTGGAGATAGGAAAATGAAAGCTATCTGAACAAAGATATTATTTAATGTCTTCTTTTAGAAAGAGAAAATAAAAGAAATAATGAAATGAAAGAAAAATATCTGGCCCACTAAATAGTACCTTATGGTAATAAAAAGATGAAATTCTCCTGTGTCAGAGACTGCCCCCTATTTTCATCAACATTCAGATTTTCATTTTTCTTGGCACTCCACTATGACATTCTAAATCCCTTTAATGGGCAACCATGTGATAAATTCTCTCTAATAGAATATAAAAAGTAGTACATATCTGGGGTGATGTGATTAAAAACACCACACTTTTTTTCACCTATGTAACAACCTGATGCTAAAGATCCAGTTGAGGACTCTGAGGCCCTAAGGAATAGTGACAACATTTGATCCATGTAGCGTGGGTCCCTGAATGCCCATGAAGAATGCAGGTCTCTGTCTGTTGACATTGGGCTACAAAAGCAAGTAAACTTTTACTGTGTTTAGCCACTGAGATTTGCAATCAGTCTACTCTGACATGCTGCTCAGTAGATGGTATATACTATATTCTTACTAAACAGCTAAATAAGCTGATTATTGTTTTAAGCTGAACTTGTGTAAGAGATAATAAATGCATTGATAAATGATCCAATGAATAATGAAAGTACAGGACAGATAATGTTAAAAAGAGTTTTCTTTTGGTTAAAAACAGAAAGAAAACCCATGAGTAATTTTTGTTTCTTGAGCTGTCTACTCATCAGGTTTTGCGTATTTCACATGGTAAAGTTGAAATTATAGTGGAAGGAGGTATACTGTCTCGTGGGTGTCAGTGAGATCTGGTTGTTGAAGCACTTGACTACATTGTGAAAACAGAAAATGAATCTTTACTTGTGGAACCTAACTGATTAGAAAAGTGGCACACTTGTATGTGAGAAGATATACTTATCCCTGCTTTTCCCATCTTTGCTCAACAGTAGATTTGAGGGCTCCATTATGTCCTTCTGATTTCCAGTTTTATCTTACAGTCTGAATGCATGCTGCCATATTTACCCCCATCAGTTGAACTCAAGCTTGGTTTACTAGAAAAAAATATGTGATGGGTTTCTGTTATTCATCTCATACCTAAAATTTGAGGGAATCATGCTATGTCGGTGTCATTTTGGCCTGGCCCAGCATCATCTTGCTGATCTTTTTGCATTAGAATCTCACATAACTCACAACCAAGTCTTATCCAAGTTATTAGGGCACTCATCTGTAGGGGAAATCAGGGGGTTATTGTGGTAGTATGCATTTGGGAGGTATTTGAATGAAAATAAAAGACAAAAGAAAGAAGCACTAACAAATGCTAATGCAGGAGTGAACACCTTAGATCAGTTGGCTGAGTTGGATGTTGCAGTCAAAATACAAGGATGGGTGGATGTAACTAATATATACAAGTATTTTGAAGCCCTCTTACAAAACATGTTGTTTTGGAAATCCATTTCCACTTAAAGTAGAAAACCTGATATATCTTATTAATAGATTCATCTTCTAAAAGGTGATGGAGGTAACTATGGAGATTGCTACTTTGAAAACCACTGCAAAAAAATGAAGAGTTGATGTTTGGTGTATAAGGTTGGCATAAAATCAAAGGAAGAATGTATACAGGGTATAGTCTGGTATGTGCAGCTTCAAAATATTCACAAAAAGAACCATGAGTCAATCTTCAGGAACTTAAAAGAAGATGATAATTCAAAAAGAATAGGATCACTAAGAAAATAAATTCTGACAATTCAATCATAAATAATCCCCTGAAATACGGAAAAAAAGATGACTTCTGAAAACATCAGTATAGCTCTACAGGGAGTTATCTAAGAATGCAAAAATGATGGAAGAAGCAGCACATTTCAAAAGAAGAATATAAAGAAGCATTCTAACCAGAAAATTCACTATAAAAATGCTAAAACCTGGGATAAGCTAGGGTTTATGAAGTATGCTGAGGACAACAAAATGTCTGTTTTTCTGTTTTGTACAGAAAAAATACCATAAAGAAGGGTTACTCTTGGCCCTGATGTTGTGCAGTTAAAAGAAAAAGGAAGAACAAGTCAATGTTTGTCTTACTTCTACTTTCCATATGAAAGACAATGATCTTCAAAGTGTACACAGCAAAACTTGGCCAAAAAGAAATTAGGCTCAAGGTAGTCAAGGAAGCAGAAATTGAACCTATATTTATTAATATTTACTATATACTATGCATTTATTTAGCAATTAACTTTTTGAAAGTTATTGTATGTACTATTATTGTCTTGGGGTACATAGCAATGAATAAATTAAGTATGTGAGTTTAAGAAACTTTGATGGCCAATGAAATTATATACACATATCTCATATATTCCTAGGAATTTAAACTCATTACTTTACAGAAGAGGAAATCAAGGCAAAGAAAAGGTTAAGAAGGTCATTAAGTTGCCCAAGCACATAAAGTGTATTTAGTGTAAAATGGGAATCTAACCATGTTTGTATTTTCTACTTTCTATTATGTGATTTTTTCTGAAGTAAAATGTAAAAGTCCATCTGAGTTACAGCCTAGTGTGAAAAAGTAATTGCAGTTGTAGTTGTAGAAAAGCTGTTGACATTCTACAAAACCTACATCATAAATGAAGACAGACAAAATTAGAAAAAAATGTAGGTGTGGAAAATTATGAAGAACAGCTAACACTGGATAATTATACCATAATAACAGTATAGGAACAAAACTGGTGCACTTGAGAAGCATATCTAAACTAGATAATGTAAGACATATATCAGGACATATTAAATAATATGTACATATAAGAAGAAACTAATTGAAGTAAAAGTTGAAGAGGAGAGAAGCATAGGGAATTTTCATCACATATCTCAAAACTGTGGGTATAAAATATTGAGCTTTCTGAGAGCAGAGGGAACATATGATGAGATGATGAAGAACTATGGTCATTGTTAACTTTTGGACAGCATCTTGCTGACCACTAAGCTAAGAGATATTAAAGGATTACCCCAAATCTACTAGTCAGTAAATGACAAGACTAGAACTGTGGTCCTGTTACTGAACAAGAGGTCCGAGAGAGGGGCAATACAATATTTGGCCCACTTAGGGATGCCCAAAACTGCTATACAACAAGGCCCCCCCCAAAAAAAAACAAAATACTAATATCTACTGGGCCCTTCTGTCTGCCGCCAATTGGAAAGACATCTCTCAATGCCAGAGATTTGTGAAAAGGAAACAAAATGTTTATTTAATGCTATTCAGGCCTAATGCCTCCACTAAAATATCAAAGTCCTTTAGGTTGTACACCTACACCCACACAGCGCTCCCTTCTCCCACTGTCCCAACTCCGGGTACCGTAAATCAGGAAAAGAGCACACGTCTGTGTTGCAGGCTGCTGGCACCGTCAGCTGTGTCACTGTGCAGGATCTCGAGTTAATCCAAAGTACTGTGGTACCCTCTCATGGTCCACTGGCAAGAGTCCTTTGTACCCAGTTCCAGTCAAAGTCTCTCTTGCTTTTCAGGCCCCGTGGCCAAAGGGGGCACCCCAAAGCCGCAGGGGCCTCTTCTACCAAAGCTGCAGGAGTCCACACTCCACCAAAAGCATGTGGCTTTTTTTTTTCACCTGGCTGCAGGGATCTCCATTCTGGCAAAACTGCGTGGTTCTTCCCTTTCACCTGGGAAAGAGAGGGTCCGCACCCTGCCAAAACCACGTGGCTCCCTCTTTCACCTCACCAAGAGGGGGTCCTCACTCTGCTGAAACCGCGTGGCTCTCTCTCTCAATGGCTGCTGTGTCTGGCTTTTAAATCCTCGCACCCATCTTCCTCTGTACCCCTATTTCCGACTCCTCCCAAGTTCAGTTACACCTGCCGGTATTTCTGTACTAATACAAGTTTACTGGCTGCCATCGTTAGTCTGGGCGGTAATCATCCCATGTCCTCAAGCCAATCTTCTCCAAGCCCCTACACAGGCGCTGTAACTTGGGGGACCTGCCCCCAGTTACATCTTGGGGGGAAGTGACTTCATCCCCCTAGCTCCAAGCCTGGCCACAGCCATTTAACATATCCAAGTGACCGCCAAAGGCTATAGATATGTTAAAAGATAATGCTATGGATTAGCTGCAAGGCTGTGGCTGTACAAAACAGTCCTGCATGTTCCTGCTCCAGGTGTCCCTTCCCCCAACTCACACCTGTGGGGGGGAGGGGTGAGGACATCTTATATGTCTCTCCATTATTCCTATACACTTTGAATTCTGGACACCATTCCAAATCTTTTTTTTTTGCCCCCCCCTGCTGCACCCTGTATCAGTCCCATGTCTAATACCCAATGTTTATTCCTTCCTGCATTAAAAAGGGTCCTTAGAAGTGCTTAACTCATTCACATGAATATTTCAGGCACATATCTCTTGTCTGTAAAATTGCTTTAATTTCGAGGATTTTATGCATACAAAAATGTGACAGATAAATTTTACAAAACCACATTAATTCAACACAGAAGCTCAGTCCTCTGTTTTCCCCATCCTGTTCCTTATGTACCTGCAAAAACACTCAGGAACATTATTCATATTGGAAGCACACAGCCTCTGCTAGCATTAACAAGAAAACTTGTCTTCAATGTCTTTTTCTTTCTTTGAAAAAGTAGACTGAGTACATGTATGATTTACTTTCTTTTTATCGTAGTGATGGTATTCTGAATTGGTGGTCATAATAGATAGATTTGTTCTTTACTCTAAAAAACAATGACACTTTTCAAGGTGAGCTGTCATATACAATTACCTGGACAGAGATAAAAAGTAACATTAACTACAAATATACTCACCTCTGAGTTCAGAGGAATATTTGTAAGAGGATGGAAATTTTTTTAAAAATTCTTATTTATTTTTCAAGTACAGTTTTTTTGTCTATTTCTCCCATCCCAGCCTCCCCCACCCCGTGCTCCCCACCTCCCTCCCATTTCCACCCCCTTAGTTCTCGTCCCTGTGTCCTTCCTATTTGTGAGGATGGAAATTTTGACGGGAATTACAGCAAACTCCAAACCTTCTTTTCCTGTTATAATTTCCATTTTGAACTCTTGGATCTCTTACCGGGAGGTCCTTGGGTTTATAAACACAAGTCAAATTGAAATGGAAATTAGCTATGTACTTTAATATTTAATGCTAGAATTATTAGCATTGGTGTTAACACAGGCTTTAAAGTCGAACAAACAAGAATCTTAAAATGCTTTCTGCTTCCATTCACTGACATTGAACTATTTATGAACTATTGACTATGAACTATTGATTATGAACTATTGACTAGTGACTATGAACTATTTATTTAAAACCTCTATGCCTCGGTTTCCTCATTTGTGAAACAGAGACATTAAAATATTTTGAATTATGTAAAACAAGTGGGGTGATATTCGTAAAGTGATTAGCATGGTGATAGACACGTTCAGTGCTTAATAAATATTATTAATCATTATTGAATTCCAGGAAAAAGGTTTTCAAACTCAAGATTTGTTTCATTTTAAGTTTCTAAGAATTTTTTGAAGGATCAGACAATTCTGAGGGTTAAATAATTTCCTTGGGCTTCATTAGATACTGAGATACTAAAACCTAAATTTGCCTTCCTTAATTTTGCTTCTTACATAATTTTACTCTTTTTGCTACAGATATGTCAATGCTAGAAAAGAAACAATAGTATTCATTTGTATCATAAAAGTTTAAGTCTAAAATGATGGTAGGTATTTTCAATTGCAATTTATTTTATTGAAAGGGAAACTGAAAAACAAAAAACACAGAAGTTTCTGTTGTAGTATGAATTAAACACAATCAATAAATTTAATTCCAGTTTATGATTTTGGCAAAAGAATAAATCATGCATTAATTAGAAATGATACATGTAGTACCAATTCTAGCTTTTACTTTTATAATGAACTGTCCGCATTTGGAATCTTTTTTAGAAATTATATTTTGGTTTGAGTGACATTTTCAGATTTGTATAATCAATCTATTGAGTTACCTATTAGCATAATGGGCACTTGAGACAGATAATTTTTCAATATTCCTCCACTATACAAGAAAATTATTTTCAATATTATTCATGTAATGGAATAAGTATGAATGATCCAAAGAAAGGAATAAATAGAGGTAAAAACAGGAGCAAATTTTTTAATTAAATTTTGTATGTATAATTACGCAAAAGAAAACAAATTAATTAAATGTTATAAAAACAGCAATACTTTTAAATGACATTATTTCATTAAAAAATTAAAAATAACGTAAGTGGTTGCAAAAAATAAACTGTGCAAGTTTAAGATAATAATTTACAAATAGGATGATGAACTGAAGTAATTAAAATTCTGTTTCCTTCACTATAGAACCACTGGGAGATGTTTATTTAAGTTTGATGCTTGAATTGGGAACCTGTAGTGCCAGGAAGACTGGATAACCCAACTCAGTCCTGTCCTGGTGCAGGCTCACACTGGCTAGTGGCTAATGTGTGCATCTCTTCCCAACCCTTTGCTCAGATATATTACATTGGCCTCTTTAGCTTAGATGGCAAGCATAGTACAAGAGGTATAACAAATCACATTATTTCCTCAGAGATCCAATTGTTAAACAGTTACCAATACATCACAGATTGACTATACTCAAGGGAAATTCAAATTATTTCAAACTGTTGACAAGTTACCCTCAACACAATCATCTATGTAAACCCATAGAGTTGTTTTCCAACTTGTCTTTGAATTACCTTTTACATAGAAAGCAACATAACTGGAGAAACTGTTTAACACTTAGATCATTAGATAATCTAATTATTAATTAATTATAACATTAGATAATTATCTAGTCAAATAGTAATTATATTAGATCATTAGAATTTTTGGTATAGGCAATAATAAAAACAGACAGATACTTGATTGGTTTTATTATTGTTTCAGTTATAAAATCAGTTTTTATAGAGGTATAATTTACTTGCACACATTCAAAGTTGCACAATTTGATGAATGTTAACAGCTGTATACAGTGTGAATCACCACCACCCTTAATAAACAAATATTTTGTTACCTCCAAAGCATCTTCCCCCCCTCCAGTGGGCCTCTCCCATCACTCCCTGACCTGCACAACAACCGAGGTGGTTCTTGTCACTTTAGATTATTTTTCATTTTCTAACATTACAAGTAAATGGAATTATATACTTCATAGTCTTTATTTTCCCACTGAACATAATGACTTGATTCATTCATTTTGCTACATTGATCAATTGTTTGCTCTTTTCATTGCTGAGTGGTTTTTCATTGGGTTCATATATCATATCTTGGTCATCCATTCATTTATTGCTGGGCATTTAGATTGTTTCCAGTTTGAGCACTCATGTAAGCAAGATGCTAATATTTGTGTATACATCTTTGTGAAAATACATGTTTTCATTTATTTTAGGTACATTCTTAGAAGTGGAATGTTTAGATTTTACAGTAAATTTATGTTTCACTCCTTTGGAAACAGAGAGTTCTCTGTTGTACCATTTTACATTCCACCCAGCAGTGTAGGAGTATTCTGGTTACACCTCATCCTCATCAACTCTTGGTTGAAAGGATCAGTTTACTCTCATCCAGCAGCCCAAGTAAAAATTACACAGCCTTCATTAAAGCTGGTTGGATCACACAAGTTTTCTAAAACAACTACTGTATAGTATATTCATCCAGACTTCTACCATGAGCCCATACTGTAGCTGAGATTTGAGTCAGCTCTATAAACCACATGCTGGGGTTTGGAGAAGGAACGGTTCCCCGGAGAGAAACTGAGGCACAATCAGGGAAGGCTGAATGGCTTCCAGGCTGATTGGCTTATAGGAGGCCAAAGATCAGCATAATTCTACTATACAATGCCATTACGTATAGAAAAGTCTACTAGAAATAACAGCTTTTTAAGCACAGAAATATACAATTGAAGAAAAGATTTGATTTTTCAGTTGGATAAAGTTTAATGAAACACAGCTACTAATAAACCTATGCTCAGGACATTTAGTGAAGAAACTGATAGGTGGGTGTTGAGAAAAATATATTGTCTATTGCTTTCCATTTCTTTCTTTTTTGTTTAAAATTCATGGAAATCTTCTGTGAGGGAACTGGGTGTACATGCTGAAGACAGATGGTTGTGTTCTCTTACTTGATAGCATAGAAAGTGAGAGAAGGAGATGCAGATGGTCTGGTGGGGGAGGCTTTAAAATGCATGTGAGGTCAGTGCTAACTCAGGGATCACAGAATTATAAGTGAGCTGAACAGGAAGGAAGAAGTTCTTTGATACCTTTCTCTCTTCACAGTGAAACTGTGTCTGATATTGGGTAAGGCGCCCTACTTTTCTTCTGTTAACATTGCCTTGGCATGACTTTCTTCTTTTTATTTGTTTTAGCATAGCATTTCACTTTGTAATCCAAATAGTCTTTTTTATTGTGCTACTATGTGAACTTGGTCTAATATATTTATTAATTTGACTGTTTTTTCCCTGTCACATTGTTTTCAATTATTTTTACTTTCATAGCTACAAAAATACTTTACAGAATCCATGGCAATATAATGGTGGTACAAGGGGTGAGGATTCTGTGTTGTGTATATTCATTTGTGTGCTGTTGAGCATACTCAGCAGTTTTACACTTTGACTGGCTAAAGAAGAGATCAGACTATTTACTCTTCTAACTTTTGCTCATTTTCTAACCACTGCAGATTGTATTTACATTTTGACCAAACTTTATAATCTTAACATTTGTTCCAGTGATCAGCACAACCGTCCTTGCTGAGGCCTTCCCAGTCAGTTTCAATTGGTAAATCTTGCTCATTGTTAGATTTCTCAAGAACAGTTGGGAACACTTTTCTTAAATTTTTGCATTTGGTACACTTCTCATATAGATAGACTGAAATAGTCTTTTATTTCAGGAAGTCTTAATAATTTTATCGATAAATAGTTGTGTTGCCTCCTTTTATTTCAATTTATTTTTCTATAATTCCTAGTGTAGTATCTTGAGTTTTCTTTAACTTCTGTATCTGTGAAGATTCAGAAGTTAAAGCATATCCTTAGATTTTTATTATTTTTCATTTTTCTTTCTATGAATAAAAGAAACTAAAAAGGAAACTTGGCCATAGAAGCTAATAAATCTTCCTTTAATACTGATTCACAGATTGTGGTCAGAGATCAGCACATAATGTAGCCAGTGACCTGCTCCAGGTATCATTTGAAGTTACACCATGGTATGCAAAGTGGTGGAAGTCCACCACCTTGGGTAGTCCCAGATTGTTGAAGTGGTACAGGTTTTGCTTCTGTTGGAGTTTGAAACAGATTCTTGGTCCAGTGGATCAAGTGCCAATATGATGATGGGAGAGAAGCCTGAAGCTCCTTGGATTATGTCATCTACCCAAAACACAGCGATACCTACTGCATAGACTTTGAAATGTAAACTTGTACAACTCTACCTATATGCTATTTCATCTTCTTATGAAGCTTTCTGAAAAATCCGAAGATGCTTAAAGCAACTTGAAGAGACAATCTCTAAAAGAATAGCAACAAGATTCTATAAGGCTATGGTAATTCCCTGTGGCAGACATCTGGCCCAGACAATGAGAAAGAGAATGGATCAGATGTAAGAATTTGAAGCCTCAATGTAACTAACTTATTACCTAAACCTACAGCAGCAGCAGTAGGTTTTACACCAGAGAAATAATCATGTTGGCTACTGCGGCTATTGCAGGCTGACTCAGTCCTGTGCTGGATTTCCCGTTCTTTGGCTTCTTGGAGTGTCCAACTGATTTCCTCTTGTTACCAGGAAGAACCTAGCCAGTGACAATTCCAGGCATAGTGACAGAAAGGGAGCATCAGATCCAAGGCCGGCATGATAAAAAAGAAAAAAAATTCAAAGGGCAGTGAGTAGCAGTTATGAAGTGTGCCAAAACATACCTCTGATTTAATTCTTCAGCTGCTCAGTGACTTACGTATCTGTTGTTCTACAGATATCACACATAGTTTCCTATTTTCAGTGTTTCCTCTTTCCACTTTCTATCAGAGATAGAAGAGAATGAAATATTTATCCCTGCATATACTGCAGTCAATTTTGCCAGTAAGTACAGATCTTAAAATAAAACCACCTTGACCCTCTCACTAAAAAAAAGTCTTTTCAATTGCTTGATGATAACATGGAAGACCACATTATTTTTCATACTCATATCCCTAGTAATCTGTCAAGTGTCTGGACATTTCATTATCAGCAATATTTTACTCTCTGTGCAGCTCTGCTCTTTCAAGTGTCTGCATTTAACATTGAAACAATAGACTTCATCCCATCAATGAAAGGACATTCCAATGTGTGGTGATTAAAGAATGCATACTCGGATGTCAGACAACTTGGTTCAAATGGGTAATTACTCAATTCTCTCTAAGTTTTGGTAATAGGGTTCATATCATTATCCACCTCATGGGATAAAATTTATTTGTATTTTAAAACATTTGGGGGTACCCCTGGTGATAAGTGCTATGATGAAAAAGGAATTAAAGCTAAGGGGATAGAAAATAACAGAGTGCTGCTTTAGATACGGTGTTCAAAGAAAGCTGCTCAGGAAAAGTTTGGTTTGGGCAGCTCTCTGAATGAGCTGAGAAAGCAAGTCATGCAAATACTGGGAAAGAGAAAGTTCCAAGCATAGGAAAGTGCAATTGAGGTGCAGAGCTGGGAGTATCATTGTCATGTTTGAGAAGCTGGGTGAACTGTGTGTGATGTCATTAATCAGATCATGACATGCATTTCACAGTGCCTGGGGCTTAGGAAGTGCTCCATAAATATTGGCAATTCTGTTTAGTAACTGATTCTCAGAAATAGAAATATTTCCCCTTTTTATTATTTTGTTTAACATAAAAGGATCTAGTTTCGCCAACCATTGCATAGCTACTATAGGCAAATTCTCCTTCTTTAAACAAATAGGCTCTGCTATGAAAAGGAATAAGCTGACTGAGTTCCTCTTGGGGGCAGAGAAAGAAGCAACGATTTCTTACTTGCTTCACACAGAAGGGCAATAGAACAATGCTGTGCCTTTCTGAACATGGGACGTCCAGAACTGATGGCCTCGAGAAGACAAGGCCAGAAGTGGGTGTGAAGAACTACACTGCATGTGAGTTCCCATAGCCAGAACCTTTCTAGAAGGTTTCAGGCTAAGAAGAAGTTGTAGTCCACATACACAATGGCCTGTGGAGGAGTGCCTCTTATCATTTGGATTATATAGTGATTACATGAGTAATATTTGTTGTGGAAAATGTATTTACTTATAAACAAATAGTTATTGTAGAAATTTATAAAATTTATGTTACATACTTATGTAGAAAATTAAGCAGGTACACACATAAAGAAAGAAGAGATAAGGAAGAAGAAAAACATGGGGGCAGGAGGAAGAAAGAGAAGGAAGAAATTATCTATTAAGGTACCTGCAAAATATAAATACCATTTGTTTTTTATCCATTCTTTTTTTTAAATTCAGGTTCTCAAAATATGCATAGATATTTAAATGATATATTTAGGAATCTATTATGTTCACTCAACATCTGATTTCTATAATCTTTTCATGATCATAAATGCATTTAACTATATCTTTTTATTGGCTGTGTAGTTCTACATCAAACAGTTGAGTCACAAGTTATACAGTCATTGAAACCTTGTGACAATCTCCCTTTACAATGTTAAACATATTGTTTTTCTTTACATAACAGGCATTGTATTTCCAATATCCATGAAAGGGAAAGACACACGATGATAAAAATTCCATGAATTCAGTGACACTTCAGTGAATTTGTCAGTTAGTGACCAGAACAATCAATTTACAGACATGCTTGATACACAAATCAGCTCTTAGACGCCTGCAAAGTTTCAGCCATCCACGTCCCACTTAGAGTGCAGATGCTCATGGATTAGGATACACAGATCCTCAGGCTGTGGTCCTCAAAGTAAGGTCCAGGGACCAACCGCATCAGCATCATCGGTAACTTGTTAAAAATACTAATTACTTGGGCCTACCTCAGGTCTGTTGAATCAGAAGCTCTAAGGATACACTGTAGCAATCTGTTTACAGGAGGCCTCCTGGAGATCCTGACGCATACTCAAAGGAGAGAACCACTGCAGGGAGAGTGTGATAATTTCATCCTGTGACTTCCCCTCATTAGACCTGTGTCTTCCCACCAGGTACACATTCTGAGCTTCAGTTTTATCATTCATAAAAATTGAAAACAAGAGAAACAAATGAAAATTGTATTTATAATCATAGAATTGTCATAAAGATTAAATAACAATCCATGTGAAGGTGACTGGAAATGCTTGCTATATACTATACACTTTGATTCAAAGGTCATTTAAGAACCTAATTTGTGACTGGCACTGGAAGACAAAGTGAAGATGGTAAATATTTTCTTGGCTGTAGACTAATGAGGGGAGAAAAGAAGTTTTTTAAAATTAGTTGAAATGCCATATTTGCCATGATAGCTTGTAGTTGGGCCTCGAGGAAGGGAGGGGTTAATTCTATTTGTGAAGGATGGGGTCAGAAAAGGCTTCGTGGAGAGATCTGAGCCAGAGAGAGAGCCCAGAATAAGAAGTTTCGGAAGCTTGTGGAGGTGGTAGGAAGAGATCACTATGTACTCCTGAATGACACATGAATGAGGCATGAATGAGAAAATGGAATTTCCTGCAGTATTGGACATCTGCTATGAGAGGAAGACAGAAGTCATGGAGGGAACCACAAGTAATTAGAAGGGACATAATTTGAGAAAGAGGAAAAGATGAAACAAAAAACAAGCCAGATCCTGAAGGTCTAGAAAAGCCTTTATATTTCTGGTTCTAAGCAATATCAGTTTTCCTCTTTTTTAAAAAAAATCATTTTTTATCCTGGTAAAACTACATT
This sequence comes from Artibeus jamaicensis, assembly GCF_021234435.1. Taxonomy (NCBI): domain Eukaryota; kingdom Metazoa; phylum Chordata; class Mammalia; order Chiroptera; family Phyllostomidae; genus Artibeus; species Artibeus jamaicensis. The sequence goes on from NW_026521837.1 coordinate 17,207,466, forward strand.
TTAAAGATAGCATTGATGAGGGAAAGAAATCGCCAGAAGGCTACATCACAGTTTGAGACCTAAGTGGACAGGCAAAGAAGCATCAAGAATTTTTTAACTTTCGTTTTTTTTTTTTTGTCTGGTTGTTTGAATGATGGACAAGCCATCAGTTCTGGGGGAGAGCAAGATGGGGTGAGGGGGGAGGAAAGGAGATAGAAGGAAGAGAGAAAGAAGAGGCAGGAATGGGAGGCGTTACTTGGGGATTCATCATGCTCAGGGCTGGGCGGCCTGCTGCAGGTTTTCAGATACACTGAAAGAAATCATTTACTGCCTTTGGATTTCTTCAGCTCCATTGTGGCACGTTATTTATGACTGAGTTCCTTGTACATAGTTATTTTTAATGACTTTGTTCCCAAACTAAGCCCTTGGTACCACTGTGCCAGCACAGCCCTTGTGAAAGTTGACCACTTTGTTCTCTTTAGAAAGGACTATAGATGTACAAATGCCAAAAATAAAACCCAGAGAGTCCATAAAGTAGATGCCCTTGGTTCTCTGCTACCTTATTCTACATTTAAAATGTTTTCCCAGCCACAGTCATAATCATAGTTTACTGCATTGCCCAAAGATGGAGAGGCCTTAGAACATGCACTCCTGAACTCAGTGAATGGCAGTGGCTTCAGCCCTTACTTCTGCTTTCAGCTGTCCAGTGAGGACAGAAGAAATGATTATGTTTTATGTAGATATTATGGATGCACATTCCATCTCTCTAGCTCAGGGTTTAAAATTTTCCACTTTAAAAGACATTCACCACTTTCCTTTGCTTTTTCCAAGCATGAAATAAATATCAGAGAATAAAGGAAAGTTGGTTGAGACACTATAATGCTAAGTTTCAGTAAAATTAAGTTGCATACACAGAGTCACACTCAGGGAAAGCTGGGACATCAGCTTCTAATTTGCTACCAAACAAACATTGTCTCCAGTTATTTTCCAGAGTCTATGGTGGTAACTTCAGTAATTGAAGAGGGGGATAAACAAAGTTATCATAAAATTATAGTCTGACACAACCTTAAATTCTGCATTTTAAAATCTGGGTGAGCTCATCTGTCATGAGGCCTAAAATAAACACATGTCCACGATGGAAACAATAGTGTAGTTAAAGTCATCCACAAAAATGAGTCAAGCACTCAAAGTGCTTTCTGCCTGGGGTGTAGGGCAGAGCAAAATTTTCAGGGGTGAATCTGATGAGTGTCCTTTTAAGACAGTAAGATGTTTAAGCAACCACCACAAAACAGACACACAAAAACACAAATACTTTTATTCTGTTGGTGAAATGTTTGAGAAAATTATGTTGACAAAATATAAAACATTGCATTGTCCAAGCTCTGAGTTACAATGTCGGTGCTAGAGGGTTTAGGTTTTTTGAAATTCCAAATGATGAGGAAATGGAGGGAGAAAGTGAAGTAAAGGACTGTCTCTGTTTGAATTATAGCAGAACAAGGGACAAACCCCAGGAACAAATATCAAGGAGTTTAAGAGCTTGCATTCCTCCCTATCTTGATAAGTGAAAACTCTAATTTTTCCAGTTCCTTGGGCCAAAATGTTGGAGTCATCTTTGACACCTCTTTCTCTCATATCCTGTATCTGATCAAGCGGTGAATTCCAGCAGCACTGACATCACCCTGATGCAAATGACTTGCCTGTTTTGCTGTCAGCATAGATTTTCAATTGGTCTTCTTTTTCCCAGTACTGTCCTTCTGTAGTCTACCTTTCAGACAAGCAGCTAAGTGTATTGTTAAAATTTAAGTCAGATCAATGGCTGCCCATCTCTCTCAGGGTAAAATCCAGATTGTACACAGTATCCTAAAGGCCTCCTTAATCAAACCTACCTCTGTGATGTCTGCTCTAATGATCATGCCCTCTCCTCATCATTCCAAAACATGAGCCTCTTTGTTCTAACTCATGCCTGCTCCCTATGCTCCTGCCTCTAGACATTTACATTTGCTGTTCTTTCTGCTTGATATACTCTTCTGTTGATAGTCTTCCTTACCTATCATGGCTTTTTGGTAAACCTATTTAATCACTAAAGACTTGTGACCATCTCATTTAAAACTGCATTTTTTTCATTCACTTACAGGACTCTCTGGTCCATTCCATTTGTTTTAAATATATTTTATTGATTGTGCCATTACAGTTGTCCCATATCTCCCCCTTCATTCCCCTCTACCCTGAACACCCCCTCTTCTCACATTCCCCTCCTTTAGTTCATGTCCATGTGTCATAAGTTCTTTAGCTTCTACATTTCCCACACTACTCTTGCCCTCCCCCTGTCTATTTTCTCCCCACCAGCTACGCTACTTATTTTCTGTACCTTCCCTCACCCTCTCCTCCTCCCACTCCTCTGTTGCTAACCCTCCATGTGATCTCCATTTCTGAGGTTCAGTTCCTGTTCTAGTTGTTTGCTTAGTTTCTTTTTGTTTTTGTTTTAGGTGTGGTTGTTAATAATTGTGAGTTTGCTGTCATTTTACTGTATAGGTTTTTTACCTTCTTTTTCTGAGATAAGTCCCTTTAACATTTCATATAATAAGGGCTTGCTGATAATGAACTCCTTGAATTTGACATTATCTGAGAAGCACTTTATCTGCCCTTCCATTCTTTATTTTTCACTAGAGTAGTAACTGTCACCTACAAATTACAAATTTTATTTACTTGTTTATCATCTGTTTTCTTACACCACAAATTTTCGTTTGTGTTTTTAATGGCTGTTTCCACAGCAACTGTAATAGTGGCACAAGGTAAATAAGTACTCAGTAAATACTTATTAAAATAATAAAAACAATCCTTCAAATAATCCCATTTGTATTACTTATAAAACCATCTTGCTCTAGTTCACTATGCATAGTTGAAAAAACAGATTTGAGAAGTGCCAGGACCCTAACTAAAGAGAAGGGAGCAGAAATTCTAAGGAAACTGGCCATCTAGACAAGTGTGATCCCCCTTCTGCTGTGGCCTTATGGTTCCATTGAGTAGTCAGCCAACCTGTTACATCTGGTTCCCAGGCTCAACAGATGTCACCCTATAATATTTGAGAGCAAATACCTAGGAAGAAGAAAACAATTTTAAAGACTGGTTGACTAAAAGTTAACCCACAACATTTTCCTAAATTCACTAAATATTTAAGAACACTGTCATATTTCCAAATCACAATTATATGCTATTTTATTGGAAAGATTATGTCTGGAATTAAAAATTATTGGTAATGATGCTATGAATTTTATTCACACTCCCAATTTTGGCTTGAAATAATAGGTTTACTTGCTTCCAGATTAACTCATTTTTAATGCCATCTGATATTATTTAAATCCTGGATTAATGAAAAACATTTTAATTTCTTAAATACAGATTAGGATTAGGATTCCTATCATATGACCAAAGAAATGACTTGTTTGGAAGGGATAAAATAATTTTTTTGCCATTTTGAACTGAAGGAACATACTGCACTGGAGTCCTTCAATTACAATTGTGTTATTTTAAACTGATTCTAGTTGATCTATGGCAATCCACACTGGTGTTCACCATTCATTTTCAACTGCCATGGACTGATGTCTGTCCTCAGGCTTGGTACTCTGGAAGGTAGGGAAAATAATGAGTTAGATGTAAGCAAGAAAACTTCTAGGTAATAAATAGCTTTGATGGACAATAACATGAATAAATCTACACAAGAATGTCAGTGGCTGAAATGACTCACTTTGTATTTAAAGATATTTCAACAAATTCTGGTGTACAGAGAATTTATTTTCTTTTGAATAACATCAATCAGGTATTATGGCTCACTGGAAAAAACTGAATTACAAAAATTACAAAGCACCTTATACCCATGCTCAAAAGAAACGCGCAAATAATCTACTCTATTATTTTCAGAGAGAAAATGTCTCACCTTACTAAGACAAACAGGTGGCAGAAGAATATATCTTAATTTGGTGGAGGTTGCAGCTGATCTAGAGATACAAACAAACTCTTATCTTAAATATTGTTATATATATTGGGTGCATACACATTTGTAAATGACTAATGTTAATACATAATGTTCAAGCTAATCATGACCTTGAACCTATACACCTGATTATATATAACATACTTAAGAGAAGAGTTTGTTTGTATTTCTCAGATCAGCCACAAGCTCTGAAGGTTAAGGGAGACAAACCATTTCGTAGGAGCATCTTATAAACCCAAACTGGGCATGGCAAACCCCACCTGGAGACATGTTTGTGGTGGAGACAGTGCTCCAACCACAAAGAACAACATTTTGCAGACAAGGCAAATCGGCAATCAAGAGCAAGTCTCCTGGCTTTGAGTTCAAGACAGTAGAGTAGAAAGATTCAACGCTCAAACGCTCACCTCTTCTTATTGACACCAGAACTACAATTACATGCAGAAGAGCTGTCTCTGAGAACAACCTAAAGACCAGCTGAACATATTTTGTACCATTATGCATATGAAAAATAAGCCTCATTGAAATGGGTAGGAGGGGTAGAAACTAAGTCCAGTCAGGACTCCCTCACTACCCTACTCCCTCACTAGCCACACTGTGATTCACAAGTGGGAGGGATATCACAACCACAGAAGTCATCTCCAAAGAGTGAGGGGTCCAAGCCTTAACCTGGAAGATTTTCATCAGAAAGAAGAGCCCTCATAACATGTGGCTTTGAGAACCAGTGGGGCTTACATGTAGGAGAGCCAAAAGGCTGTAGAAAAATCAGGTTGTGCTTTTTCTGAGTCCCAGAACTGAATCAGCAATTTAGAAAACACCTGAGTCATACATAAAAGTGATACATTGACTAATTTTAGGGTGTGTGTGGAGGGACAGTGATCTGGGGACTCACTCTTGAGTTACAAGTGTTGACAGGCACCATTTCCTCCCTTTCTTTATCCAAGAGGGTCTGACACTGGTAGAAGCCATATCTCTATTAACCTTGCTAACATTGTTCACCCAACCATGGCATTTTTCTGAGCACCTACCCAGGCTAGCACACTCCCACATCAGCTCCTTCCCTGCAAGCCAGTGAGTCTGCAACAGTTGTAGCCAGACCTTAGAGCAAGTAGGCCAGGCACCAGCCTTACCCATTAGTGTGTCCATAGAAGTTGTGGTCCAGCCACAACAGGAGGCCACACTACCCAAAGAACACCTCTGCTGCACCTGGCTCTGGCATCAAGGGAGATTTTACCATTGGACTCCCACAGGACACCTTCTAAACAAGGCCACATTTTCAATTCCAGGAGATTTGGCTGACCTACCTAATACATAAAAACAAACAGATAAAATCAGGAGCAAAAACCTCATGTTACAAACAAACAAACAAATAGACAAACAAACAAGACAAAGCTCCAGAAAAAGAGCTAAATGAAAGCGAGATAAACTGTTTACCAAATAAAGAGTTCAAAGTAATAGTCATAAAGATGCTCATCAAACTCTACAGACAAGTGAATAAACTCAGTTAAAACTTCAACAAAGATAAAAAAATTTAAAGATGTCATTCAGAAATGAAGAATATAATAACTGGTGTGAAAAAACACATTGGACAGAATCGATAATAGATCAGATGATGCAAAAGAGTGGATCAGCAATCAGGAAGACAAGGTACTGGAAATTACCCAATTGGAAGACCAAAAAGAATAAAAAGAATTACAATAGCATAAGGGCCCTTTAGACATCATGCGTACTAATATGTTTAAATCATATGGTTTTCAAAAGAAGAAGAGGGAAAGAGAGGGATGAAAATCTTATTTGAATAAATAATGGCTGAAATTTTTCCTAATCTGACAAAGGAAACAGATATCAAAGCCCAAGAAACACAGAGAGTCCCAAACAAGGTGAATACAAAGAGGCCCACACCAATGCACATTATAGTTAAATGGTTAAAAGTTAAAGAAAGAATTTTAAAAGTAGTGAGGGAAAAACAACTAGTTACATACAAGGGCATGCCTATAAGACTATGAGCTGATTTTTCAACAGAAATTTTGTAGGCCAGAGGGAGTGATACAATATCCTCAACATGATGAAAACCTACAAGCAAGAATACTCTTCTCAGCAATGTTATAATTCAGAATTGAAGGAGAAATCAAGATTTTCCCAGACAAGCAAAAGCTAAAGAAATGTGTCACCACTAAACTAGCACTACAAGAAATGTTAAGGGAATTATTTTAAGTGGAAAAGAAAGGTCAAGACTATAAATAAGGAAATACATAAAAGAAAAAATTGTCACTAATAAAGTCAAATATAGTAAAGATAGTAGACCAGCCACTTATGAATCTAGTATGAAAACAATTAAAATGGCAATAACTACATACCTATCAAAATTACCTTAATTGTAAATTGGCAAAGTGCTCCATTGAAAAAACACAAGATGACTGAAGGGATAAAAACAAGACCCTATCATATGTTGGCTTCATGAGACTCCTGATTGAAAGACATACAGAGACTGAAAGTAGAGGGATGGAAAAGATATTTCATGAAAATGAAAGCAAAAAAAAATTACCTGGGATAGCAATAGTTATATCAGACAAAACAGACTTTCAAACAAAGGCCATAACAAAAGATAAAGAAAGACCCTGCAATTCCACTTCTGGGTGCTTCTCTGAAGGAAACAAAACACTAATTCAAAAGGATATATGCACCCTAAATTCACTGAAGTATTATTTACAATAAACAAGATATGGAAGCAACCTAGGTGTTCATTAATAGATGAATAAATAAAACAAATGAAAATGAATGAAACCTTTTCATCTGCAACAACATGCATAGACCTGAACTAAGTCAGAGAAAGACAAATACTGCATCATTTTACTTATGTGTGGAATCTAAAAAACTAACAAAATAAGCATCCAGACTCATAGATACTTAGTTGCTAGAGTTTAGGTAGTGATTATATGGGCAAAAAGATGAAGAGGATTAAGAGGTATAGATTCATGGTTATAAGTAAGTCATAAGAAAGCATAGGAAATACAGTCAATAATATCACAATAACTTGTACAATGATAGATAGTGGACTTTTGTGGTGATCAGTTTGTAAGCAATATATATATGTGAAATCTCACTATGTCATACACCTGAAACTAATATAATATTGTATATTGTATGTCAACTATACCTTAATTAAAAGGAGCTTTACATTCCAAAATTAAAGAAAAAACATACTGAATCTGGGTGGTATCAAAACTCCAGAGAGTTGGAAGTATCCACGTGACCTTGCATTTTTTCCACTGTCTTTGAGAAATTTGATGGCATAAAGTGATAATCTCAGTCTCGGTCTTTTATGTTAAAAATAAATAAAATACTCAAAGTCAAATAATTTTTAAGTGGCAGCATTTCTTACATCCCTGACCATCTTGACTTCTAACAACAAAGCATATATAAGCACTAAGAATGCTAATTCATTTATATTGTTTCTCTTAATGAGAATTACTTTTGGTTTTGGCTACATAACATAACACATTGCTCCACTCACATTTTCCTTAGCAGCTCACATTGCCAAATGCACACAATATTCTATTTTTGTAAATAAACTTATTGCTGCTTTTTATTTTATCCCCTCTGAGCTTCATCAGTTTGTCTGGGTGTCATGCCGTGGGGTTCAGAGAGCAGCTTAAAAAAATTCTTGGTTAAGAACATCTGAAGAGCTTTGCAAAGCTATATAACTATGCATAAACAAACTCACTCTACCTATATCAAAAGGATTAGGAACTCCTGAATAGCACTTCAAGGTCAGTGGTTGCTTTCATCTCTGTCCAGCACTTTGCATAGCTGGCAGCCCTCCATGCTTTGGAGAGAGCTGGGGCAGCAGAGTGCACAAGACTTTAGTTGCAGCCAGATTTTCCATAATCACATCAACAGATGGAATAATAATCACCACTGAAATGACTACACAATCTTTCTGATCCGAGGAAACTTCCTCCTGCTGGATTTCAAAATCTTTTCTACCTTGGAAATGAAGTATTCTTATTTTCTGGAAATGTTACCAAGTTAAGATAATTCTGAAATTACTGAATCATGCAAGCTGTGCATTTGAATACAGTGTTGTGGGGGGAGCCATTGAATGCCTGTGGGGAGATTGAGTGAAGGGGCTTTTGTGAATGCTCCATGGACCACTGCCATATTCTTGGTCACTAGAAGCAGTGAGTGTGCGGCCTTTCACTTACAACACTGTCTCCTGGCCACCTGGGCTTTATCTCCACAGCTGTGGTTCCAGTAACGACTATGCTTGAGAGTGTTCTCCCCGAGTCTCTGTGTAGCAGGTTCTCTGTGTTCTTGATTATGCCATGGGGAAAAGCTAGTTATATGGATCATATTGCAGAGCATATCAAATCAATGCAACTAGAATTGAAGTTTCTAGGATCTGATATGTTAGCATACTTAATGTTGATTTCTAGGCAACAGCTCTGAATCTGCCCAGGAATATCCATGTGAAAAGCATGACAAATTTAAGTTATCTATAAAGAAACATTAATAGCATCTCTATTGCATATATTATTAAACAGTTGAAAGTTTAAGACTGTATTGATACCATGCATTGTCTGAGAATGTCTGGAAACAGATATTGATTTCTCAAATAATTTTTCTAATTATTCATTTTTTACTAATATAACAATGGCCCAGCCTCCTATGTAGACAATTTGAATAACCATGAAATGATGATATAAACACAAATCTTTCTTCTACTCCTAAGAATTCATAAAAGGTGTCAAAGTATTTACTACATATATTTATGTGTCATAATCTACCAGAGAGATGATGAAAACAGGAGAGAAAGAATCTAGTACTTCAACAGAAAAAAAAATGTGTTGAGAACTATATATCTAGCACTATTTCAGACACCAAAGAGAATATAAGGAGTCTTTCTTTCTCTTTGTACCGCCTATCCTTTGGAGTTTAATTTTTTTACATAGCTTCCTTCAGCTACATGTTCTGCTAATTCAGAGAATTACATTCTTTGAAATCTATAGTTTCAATAGCAACCTCTCTTCCAAGCTTCAAATCATTATTTCAGAAGAAGGGAGGCTTAAAGTTGCCAGATAAAATAGATGACGCCCAATTAAATTTGTTACAAACTTATGGGATAAACATATAGCAAAAGAAGTGTTTATTGTTTATCTGACATTCAACTTGAACTGGGCTTCTTGTATTTTAATTTTGACAACACTGTGGTGGAGGTTGGGATGTGTTTTTGTTCTTTTGTGTTTTCACCTCTGCATTTTCCCTTCTTCTAATTCTAAGCAGTAATCAAGCCCTAGGTAGTTCCTAATCTTAAGGATCTTTATAGGATATGAAATCTAAGCTGAAACTCAGTGAAAAAATTATGTGTGTTGTTTAAACAGGAGAGAGAGGACAGATGATGGGAGAGTGACTTGAGGGATTTCCCTTGGATGGTAGGAGATCAGAGAGTGGCAGATCTTGCCTTTATTGGGGGCAGTCTATTGCTGTGGAAGCTCTGGAGCAGAAGAATTGTGAGACTTTCAAGAGAATGATTTGGAGAAATGGTGTATCTAGGGAGGTAGTACTCATGACACCAAGATTCTTGACCACAGTATCAGTTCATACATTTTAGCAGTGAGTAGCACATCAGACCTGGGGTTTCTGTGTTGGTTGCATTAATAGGTGATTCAGTGGAACTAATGTTGACTGCTGACATCCAGGCTTTTCTTGATGCTTTGGCATCAGATAATATCACAGAACATGTGTACCAGGTTACAGACTATGTAATCTGCATTGGATTACAGACTATGATTCACTTCCTCCAGTGCACAAAAGTATGGGGACTTCAAGTCTAATAAAAAGTCGTTTAAGGTAGGTTTCACTCCTCCTCACTCTTCCTGGAAACAGATTGAAGTATAACCCTCAGCAAGATATCCTACCTCTTCTCATCCTCCTCCAAAAGAAGAGCAAATAGAAGCAGCCAGCTTCAGTCACAAAAATAAGCACATAATTGAGACCAAACATTCAGTTAATGCCAGTACCAACAGAAGGGAGTCACAAACTATAAGCAAACAGAAGAGCTTACACCTGAGGAAAGAGATGTGCTAATCAATCAAAACAGGACTATAGAATATGCTGAATTAATAACCTCAGAGACGCCACAGATATTGCATACATGAAAAAAATAACAGATAACAGACATCAATGTTTTGATTTTTGAAATAAAAATTTAAAACCAAATAAAAATCAGTTGAAGAACTAGGAGAGTCAATCAAGAAATTATCTCAGAATTAAGCACAAAAAGATAAAAGAAATAAGAAATATGAAAGAATAGGACTTTAACTTGCTTCCCTTGAGATCAAGGAACACAGTATGGTTTTAGAGAAGCTGAAACATCACCAGTGTGGTGCCCAAAGCTGTGCCTGCTGCCACCATGTCAATCCTGCTCCCGCTGGCTTTTTTCTTGTGGTTTGAATTATGAGGACATCCTCACACCTCAGTCCCAGATACTGCCTATTGTATAGGAATTGGGCTCCTTATTTCCCACTTCAGTTTCCTGTGGATGGGGATTGGCAGTGCCTGCAACTACTACAACAGATGTATGGAGAATTCAGGAGAGCCTGGATATGTGGAGAGAAACACTCATTATCAGCAAGTCCTCAAGTATGTTCCACATAATGAAGCACAGTCTACATCTCCTGATTTGGCAGCAAACTTGGGTTGCAGTGCATCAGCATGTGTGAGGATGACATCATATTTAGCAATAGTCCAGACCTCCGTTAAGTTGTTTGACCTTTCTTGATAAACACTTTGTCTGGCCCCGACTTTGTGCACATGATGGCAATTTCTGCTGAGTCTATCATAAGACACCTGGACAGGTCGGAGGAGGTCAGAAATGTGTTGGACACTGTTGATGTGCTCACCCTCATACAAGTGCATTATGCTGGATGCCTCTAACATGCTCTTCCTGGGGACCATCTTAAATAAAAATGACACTGTCGTTAAAATCCAGGATTTGTTTTGATGCATGGCAAGTTCTCCTCAAAATTGACATCTTCTTTAAGATTTCTTGGCTATAGAAAAAGTATGAAAAGTCTGTCAAGGATTTGAAAGATGTCATGGAAATTCTGATAAAAGAAAAAAGACAGGATTTTCACAGCAAACAAACTGGAAGACTATGGATTTTGCCTATGAGCTGATTTTTGCTGAGAAACGTGGTGACCTGACAAGAGAGAATGTGAACCAGTGCATCTTGGAAATGCTGATCAGAGGGCCAGAGATCATGCCTTTCCTGTGTTCTTCATGTTATTTCTCATCACAAGGAACCCTAACCTTGAAGGGGCAATAATGAAGCAAACCAAGACTGTTGGTGGTGAAAGAGACATAAGGATGGATGATATTCCAAAATTTAAAGTGCTGGAATATTTCACTATGCGAGCATGTGGTATCAGCCCATCATGTACTTGGTCATGCATGAAGTCTTACAAGATGTTATTGTCAATGTTTACCCAGTAAAAAGTGGGACAAATATTATCCCGCATATTGGAAGAATGCATTGACTCAAGTTTCTCCCAAAGCCTAATGAATTTAATTTTGAAAACTTTGCAAAGGATGCTTCTTACAGGTACTTTCAGCCATTTGGTTTTGGGCCCTGTAGCTGTGCAAGGAAGTATGTCACCATGGTGATGATGAGAGTCATCCTGATTACACTTCTGAGACCATTCCATCTGCAGACATTGCCAGGTAAGAGAGGGTGGGCTGATAAGATGCAGAAAAAATTTACTTGTCTGTGCATTTCAATGAGACTAGCAACTTCCTGAATATAATTTTTGTCCCAAGACATTCAGACAAGATCCTGCAATGCTGAAGAAGGTTGGTTGGTACCTACTCTGGAGCATTTTTCACCAGTAGTTTATAAGAAAACCATTCAACTTTGCCAGGTAGTATAATCCTTGTAGTGAACATTCAGTGGTCTACAGCATTTCGATAGGCATACATACCTCCTACAAGTTGTCAGCAAACCAGGAGACATTAGTCATCTTATCTTGTCCAAACCATAGAACCAGAGCAAGAGAAAACACCAAGGCCAAGAGTTTGCAGGGAAAATAACCAGTGAAGAAACTGCAGCCTTAACGGGCCAATTCCACAAAACATGTTTGGAAACACAGGCCATCAGCAACACTTACATCCAACTGCCCACGTAATCTCCACTGCCCTGTCTCAGGAACAACTGAATATCTGGGGCAGAAGAACCCAACTGCATTAGAAAGACCAGGCCAATTTCCAGTGCCTACAGCCAAACACTTGCTAGAGTGAATAAAAATATTTGATTTTGTTTTCAGTGGTATTGGTGATATAGTGGGGATATAGGGGGATTCGGTGGGATATAGTACTCATAGTCTTTGGAGAAATACAAATTCTGCATTTGACTTTTCCCATGAATTACATTCAATTAACTCTTGTTTATTCTTGTGTGACATGTCTGTAGAAAAAGTCAAATTGGAAACTATCCTTTCTCAGTCTCTTAATTCATGCCTCAACCACTTACCTCTGCTATAATGTAGCAGATGTAGGTTCAGATAATACAGGGCAACTTAGGAATTATTCAAGTAAAATATAATTAGGATTATATATCTACTATAAGAATAGAAAGTCACACAATGCATTTCAAATCCAAATGTTTTTCTTTATGTTTGCATTTTTGTTTAACTCCATTAGTGTGGATAACCCAAAGGAAACTTTAAATAATGGCATCTGGTGACTTACAGTATCTCCATGATTTGGAGGAAGAGAAGTCCCTGATCCATGTTTAATTGTACAGCCCAGTGGGTTCAAACTTTTAAGGAGTGCTACTCCCATTGTGCTGTCTTTCTCCCTCAACATTTCTCCCCTCTCTTATTTAGACCCCAAATTCAAGGGCAACAGATTAGTAGAGAAAGTGATCAGTGTAGAACCACTGCAATCATTTATTCCACCTCATATTAAATAATTACAGTAGAGATTTAACAATTGTCTAGTTTATTAAATCATTACCTGTAGCCATTGATAATATGCACACCTTGGGATTAAATAGGTAGAGGGAATCATTTAAATAATTTTTAAATGCCACTTCTGTTATAGTATCATTGTATCAACTGAGTGTAATTTAAAAGCTGAAAAATTAAACTCATTTATAAAATGCAAACATAAATAAACAAACAAATAGGTAGATAACAAAATAAGATATTTATTCCATACCACATTCATGGAATCTAACTTGGAAACTTTTGTGGTAGTCACTGATGGTTACTCACCTAATATCACTTCTTCTCCTAAATTTATCCTTGTTGGCAGATTGCCTTCTGCTTTTGAATCTGAAATTGCTATTCCAGCCTTCTAATAAGCTATAGGAATGTCAACCAAGCCAGGTCACTGATACCTGGAGAAAGAGTTTCCTCTCTGACTGAAACAGACAAAAAATTCATACAAAAAGAAACTGTCATTCTGTCTCTGGACTTGATTATAAGGATATATAATCTTGATTTGTGACAGCCATCTTTGATTATGAAGGGACAAACCTGAAAAAAAGTGATCTGAGACATAAGCCTTAAGAAATAAGAAATAAAAAAGACAGAAGGAGCTTGAGGGTATGATGATATCATTGTGTCATTGATTAGTCAACCCTGCACTGCTCCACATCAGAACTTTCATTTTATGAGACAATACATTTTTAAGACATTTAGTTGGTATTTTCCATTACTTACATCTCAAAGAACCAAATGATGTTAATATATCACTACTATCCCAGGTTGGGTTTTTGGGAAGCAGATGCTGAGATTACAGTTTAAGTACGAGATTTTATTTAGAACCAACAACTGTAAAAAGGAAGGAATAGGAAGCAAAATTGGACAAAGGAAGAAAGTGAACTGGACAGGAGTTATGAAGCAAGGGCTGCTCATGAGAACATCTTGCAGTAGGTCACAAAGGCCAGACATTTACACTCCTGCCTCACTCAAGCTGCTCTGGGAGGGATTTGACCTTGGGCAAAGATGTCTCTATCAAACACTTGCATATGTGATAGGCAAGACGGCCGGCTATTGACTTCTGACTATGTGCCCTATTGCTAACCAGCAAGTTCTCGCTTAAGGGTGATCTGGGTATCTTTATGTCCTCCTCAGCTATATGCATATGTACACACATAAATACATGCATATATACATGTATTCTACCTGCCAAGTCTAGTTCCATTTTAACATCTCAAATTTAATTTAATCAAAATTAAAAGATGGATTTTTTATCAGTGACATAGGATTAACACCTCAAGTCATCTTTGATATCTTTTTTCTTGATTCTACCCAATCAATGTGTAAGCCTAGTAATATCTTACCTTGATCTCTTCTTTTTTCCCCTTTGTCACTGATGCCAGCAAAATTCAAGACTTCTTGTGCCACAACTAAGGCTAAAGTCATTTTGTTTCTGAACCCCTCAATTTATTCTTCTTAGTATTATTACTAACTTGCATTTTCTTGAGCCAAGTTCCGATCGTGGTGTTGTTCTCCTTTGTGAAAATCTTTCTTAGCCCTCTTCTATTTCTCTATTAAATTTCAACAAATTTCTTAATTTGTTATCCTAGCCCTTTCAGGATCTTGCCTTTAACTTATTTAACACAAACAATAAATTTATCACAAATTCCAATGTGATGCATCATACTTTCTACCTCTCTGCCTTTCTTTGAGCTACGTTATTTTGGAAATCTCTTTCTTTACCTTCATTCATGACTTTAAACATTTTATCAGAGTCAAGCCTGAACCACCAATTTCATTGGTCAGTATGCCACACCAGGACGCACTAGCTGAATTTCAGTCCAACTTTTGGTCACATATTCTTCCTTTTATTATGTTTGCAAGACTGACTTACCCAAATAAGCACACCAAATAAGTGCTTACGGCACAAGAAAATCACAACACAGCAGATTCAGTAGGTCACCTTGATCTATACAGTTGTTCTACATTTAGGCCAAAAGTATCTTAGCATCAGCACACACTATTCTTCCAACACTGTAAGTCTGGAGTTCAGCTGGGCAACCTCTTCTTCATACAGGTTTCAAATATGTACCATGTGCTTCTCACTTTATTTCTATGGCTCTCCTCTTGTAGGCATGAGATGTCATGGAAATTACTCAATGCCCACACATGAAGAGCCCATAATTGAGATGAAATTCAAGTCTCAAGAGTTAGACTTGGTGCCGAGGGAAAAAGAGGCTGAGTTGTGTACTATACTTGGACCTAACAACACGTGCCTTCCATTATCCAAGGCTGATCTAACTACGGTTCCAGTTAAATGCTCAATATGCATGCAACATAAACCAACATAAAGCAGTAAATGGGACTTCATTCTTCAGGGGCGCCAGCTAGCCCTTGGTGCCAGGCCAATTTCATCTGACTCTTTCTACCTTTGAAAGGGCATGGGTGAGTTCCTACATGAATTATTATGTGCTCTCATTGAGGACTTCCAGTCCCTGTCTGCAGTGTCTCCTCTTGCACCATTATCCAAATGTGAACATAATGCCTGGTCTATGAAAATAGGGTTCTCCACAACATCTTTGACCAATGACCCATTCTAAAGTGAAGGACATGCAACTTTAGGCTCCTGACTAGAGCATTCACTTATTTACCAGGTACCCTACAATCCAGAAAATACTAGCCTGATAAAAAGTGGAAGAGGTGATTAATGAAAGCTCATCAGAGTTGCCAAGCTGAGGACAGCACCCTGTGATATTGTGGTTTTATTTCCTGGAATGCACAATTATGTTCACTCACAGGAGGAGTGCAAGAGAATATACTATGAATTACACTGAAATAGAAGTTGTAAGTATCATCTGGCCTCTTTTTAGGCAAAGAAAGGAATTACTGTACTAGTGGGGTAATCAAATCTGATTACCATAAGGAGCTAAGGTTGTTGCTATACAATGAAGACAGGGATGGGTATTTTGAACAGTGAATTAACTGTGGTGGCTCTTGGCACTCCTACATCAAACGAGAACCATGAATGGGTAATTGTAGCAACCACAGTTTGACAAGGGCAAAGCAACTCTGGGCTTAAACCTCTTGGGGATGAAGATCTGGGTCATCTCACTAGGCTAGTAGTCTAGGCCAGAAAGGGTGTTAGCTAAGAGGGAGGAAAATCCAAAAGGGGAGTGTAATTAATGGAGGGAAATAATGAGTATCACTTACAGACTAGGAATCAATTGTAGAAATGGATACTGGAGTCTGCTTTTCTCTTTTTTTAAGGTTCTTTGGAAGGTTAAAACTTTCTACCACCTTGATGAATTAGGCTGGCACTTTCTATCCCACAAAGTATTGAGAGCATCTTTATCTTAGGAGGGACATAGATGTCCTCAGGAGAAATGAATGGCTCAGAAAGGGAGTTCTTGTTTATGTGACATCCCAGATTCATGTACTTGCTTTGCTTTTGGGAGCGTTAGCAGCAGCTTACATTATTCCCATGGTTGTGCAGCCAGTTAGCTGCTTCTGCCATTACAAACCTAGAGCCTGCCTTGCAGAAGGCTCCCTATGACACCTGCTGCTCTGATGCTTCCCTGATGCCACCATGACTTGAGATAGTGCAGGACTCACTTGACATTCATGCATGTGCAACCTCGAAGTTTGAAAGAGTAAATGCTCTGTGGGAGGAGTTTGGATGAATGATAGTTAAGAGTCAACAAATAATTTGGATTTTAGGCATGATAAAAATTAGTGACTATGAAGTGCTAAAAGGGATTTCCACTGCATTTGTAATTATGCTTCACATATAGACACCTTTGCAGACTTAGATATTCCATCCAAATGACTATATCTAACAGAAATACATATTTAAGCTCTCCAAGCACATGTACAGCAATGTCCAGGGAAGGACTATCTGTATTCCACTGTAGGTATAAGCTGCATTTTGTTTGTCCTTTCATCTGTTTATGCATATTTGAGTTGCTTTCACCTTTTGACCATTGTAAATAATGCTACTATAAACAAAGATTTACAAATATCTGTTTGAGTTTCAGTTTGATTTTACAATTTTCAATAGTGACAAGAAGTTTGTAGCTTAAATTTTTCCTTCTTTCAAGTTAAACTTCCATTGTAACCCTTTAAATGTATGTTTTATTTTCATTTCACTATACTTGAAAATGTTCTTACCATGGTATCATTATGAAAAATTTAAATATTGACAGCAAGAATGCAACATCATTATATGTTGTTAAAATTCTATAATTTCTTTTCCATATAAGCTACTTCATTTTCCTCTTATGGCAAGTCTGCTTTGAGTTTACCATTTTAATTTTATTTTAATATCTTTTATTCACTTGTTTAGGGAAAACAACAAATTATTGGCTAAGTGATTAATAACATGTATTATGAGTAGAATTTCAAAGCTGTTCCTGTACTGTTATAACTAATATCCTGTGAAAGTGACAACAGAGCGGAGAGAGGAAGGTCAGGACTGGGAGACCTGTCACTCTAATGGAGGAGCACAGGTCATCAGCTGGGTTCTGGACATAGAGGGTCATTTTGGGGGAACATTGGATTCACACAAATCTCTAAAAGGTGAAACAGAGCAAGACGTCAGGGAGCCCTTCAGCACAATGTCACCCATACTAAAAGATATTTTGGTTGGTCTGATTGCATATAGCTCAGGGAACATATTTTAGTCTCTGGAAAGACTGGAGAATATGGCAGAAAAAAAACTAGTCCCTGGAATGTGATATTGGGAAGGAACCAATCAAGAAATTTGAAATGAGTGACAAGACAGTTATGATCTGTTGTCTGTCTCCCGTTAGACCATAGTACATCGTATGAGGGCAGGAAATCATGTCTGAGCAAGACAAAAGCAAAGCTTACGAAACTTGAGCTCCTTTTATGTCCCTTTCCTGAAAACAGTATTTTCTGAAGATTGTGTAAGTGGGTTAAATCTGCAGAGAGTGTTAAAGTGACTTTGTAGTGAACATGAAACAACCATAGGAACAAATAATTAAGCATGCATAGTCTATTGCATGATATGTGTTCATTAATTTTTGAAGATATAGAACATCAGGCTTAACTAGATTTCTTTTCTTGCCCTCTCTTTAAGTTTGGTTCTTTGTGAAGAATCTTTTTTTAAATCTTATTTTTGATATGTGACAGGAACATGCCCTCACTATTTTATATATGCATTAAGGGGTGTTAAGATTTAAACGCTATGTTGGGTGTTAAGATTTAAATATAGCTATTTGAGAACAAACATATTTACTCTATATTTATCTACATAAAAAGGAAAAGGCTTATGTAATTCACCACTTATCTATTTTATAGAATATGAAAGACAGGATATTTAGAATTAAAATTAGGAGCTTAAGAGCAAAAAGTAAGGAGAAGAAAAGAGATGCTAAACATATTGAGAATGGATTTAATAATATAATATGGAATCATTCAATTTTTAAAATAGTTTTAACTAGGAAACAAGTAAGATTCTCTCAGGCATAATATCTGCTATTACAGTAAATGAGAAAAAAAACACAAGATTCCACACAAGTTACGAGAAAACCCTCAGTTGTCCGTGGGAGATGTATACAAATCCAAAGTGAAGAATACATTTACCAAGAGATCAAAGATGGAAAGTTTGTGTTGGCAAACAAAACCAATTCTAGGTACTTTAAGAACAAGAGCAGTCTCTGAGATTTTGATTTTACAGTCGTGTATTTATAAGAAATTTATTAGACACTGTAGCAAATTATGTTATTGAAGAACTAGTTGGAAAAAGTTGATGTTCTGCTTCAATATTTTAAAAAGTTAGGCCTTGTAATAGCCTGAGAAAAATGGGACTTCTGTAAGAATGAGCACTCTGTCAGAGATCATGAAATAGAATTACTTCAGCTGGGTAGAAGGCAATAAAGAAAACAGCTGAAGATCGATGGAGAGAAAACACCACAGATGTTTGAACAATTTTTGAAACTGTCTGAAAGAGCTACCTTTAACAGAAAAAAAACTATTATTTTAAGTATTCTGCATAATAATATTGCAATTTTTTCTCTCTCCTGTAAAAAGTCAGGAAAAATGTAAAAGAATTAAAAAGCTAAAAGTAATTCTAAAAATGTCAATAGGTCCTTTACTTTTCTGCTTATATTAGGAATGGTTAAATATTTAGGGTTAAAGAGAAAATATATTGTTAATGAGACCATCTCCAAGATTTTGATACCAGTTTGACAGAAAATCCAATTTAAAACTTGAACATTTAATGTCCTAGATAAATTTTAACCTTAAGAAAAAATTTCAGGTTGACATAATAGTGTTCTGTTTGAGACCATAATTAAATTAAAAAGAGGTGAAACACAGGTAGAAACTTACATGGAATATAATCTACTTTACTTATACTGTATTTCTTAAGACTGTCATATAAATTTGATTTCAATGTTAAATAGAATGTTGCAATTATCATAAAGATTTAACATATTTTTATTATTTAAATTAGAAAAAGGAGTTGATTTTTCATCCAGTTAACCTCAACTGTAGGAAACTGGCTACTTAGACACGCAGGGTCACATCTTGTATCCCAGGCCAGGCCCCTTATAACAACATGCAAGTTTACTAAAATGTACTAAAACTATAATTTTAGCTTAAAGCTTTAAATATAGGATCTGGAATGCAGAACAACACCTGGAAAGCTAACATTAAATCACCCAATACATGTAGTTTAAGTGCATGTAGAATTTTAAAAGAAACTCCCCTTATCAATTTATTGATAATTCTGCAAAGCTGACATGGGCTTTGAAAACTGCTCAGCTCTGCCTCTCACTGAGAGTGAGAGCCTGGGTAAGTTACATGTATCATCTTTCAGTCCTCGATTTCCAAATAGTGAAATGGGCTAACCATACCCACTCTCATAGCTGTGTTAGGATTGAATAAAATCAGGTTACAAACACTTTGCACAGTCTTAGTAGAGACAGTATTCAGAAAATGACAGTTATTCTTACCATATGTCTACGCAGGGGCTTTTGAACAATCACATTGTTAATCTTTAGATAGGCTAGACAGAATCCACTCTTTTAGAAGAAATCTAGTATCTGTTACTCGTATGTATCCCTAGATCTAATTTATTCTTCAAAAGAGAAAAACTAATGAGTCCACATGGGTCTCAGCATCACATCAGCACAAACCTGATTTTCATTCTGCATTTCTGCCCCTCACCAGACCCAAGGCTACTCCAGAACAGTCCACCTTTTTCAAGACTGGTAGAGGCATAATTCTCATTTATTAATTTGTTCTGTAGACCTATTCATAAGGTGACTGAACTTTTATTGGCTCCACAGTTTTTTCATACATTGAGACAAGTTTTACCATATGA
The DNA here is from genome assembly GCF_021234435.1 of Artibeus jamaicensis. Classification (NCBI taxonomy): domain Eukaryota; kingdom Metazoa; phylum Chordata; class Mammalia; order Chiroptera; family Phyllostomidae; genus Artibeus; species Artibeus jamaicensis. The sequence goes on from NW_026521837.1 coordinate 17,227,762, forward strand.
AAATATAACGTGTAAGGTCAACATGTGCCTATAAATACTTAGCAGTCATTTATATTTTCTTGTCAATTTGGGTGTAGTTTATATACAACTCTGTTACTCGACCTCTGTTTCTCATTACACAAGTTGAGATGGCTCCCAAAACAACTTTAATGTATTGTGCTTTCAATCCCTAACCCAAATTTTTGTTTCTGCCCTTTCCCCTAATTTTTCTTCCATGCCCCCTGAAGCCTTCATGTCAGGACAAATTTCTTAACATATATATCCTTTTCATAATTCATTTTTGAAGTATTTAGCTTTATAAATATGATTCTTCTGATGTTCATACTACATTCCTTTTCTGTATACCCTCATGTTCTCATATCTCAGAGCTCCTGACTTCCATTGCTGTCTATATGCAACTATGTCAAATTCTACTACAAGATTGTTTTCGGAGGCTATTAGTTGACTGTAGCAAGTGTTGAATTTTGGCTCACAGTTTTGCCTTACAGCCCAAATACTACTGACATCCTTGATACTTTCTATGCCCATTTTTTTCTAGACTGGCATTCACAAGTTGGGCATGATCACAAGCTTTATTTTCTTACCAGCAATTCTGCCATTTGATTAATTGCCTATATATCTTTTCTCTGCTTTTCCAAGCATATGACCACCCAATAGCTTCCATGTTTCAGCTTACATAGGACATAGTTTCTCAGTTAGAATGTCAAATCCCTAATCGAGACAACATGACTGTCTCAACTTTGATAAGGCAACACTAGCGGTACATTGGGTTACTGTGGGAGTGGAGGTGGGGTGGGCAGAGTCCTGTAGTACAGAAGAGATGCAGTTTTCTGTAAACAAAGATAGATGGTTCTGACAGAGAAAGACAACTCAACCACTATGCTACAGTGTCACCACTTTGCTTTAAAATCTTTCATTATATCTTACCTGGGTCCTTCAAGAACATTCTAAATTTCTCAGTGAAAAATTCAAGGTCCATTATGATCTGACCACTGCTTCTCTCTCTGGCCTCATCACTTTCTTTCCCACCCCCTTTCATTCTTCTCTTCAGCAATACTAATGTCTTTTGGATTTCTGAACCGAGTGCAATTTCTCTTGCTTTGAGATCTCTTCTTTACCCCTCCACGCATAACACTTTTTAGCTCTCCTGTTTGTACTGCAAGCCCCTCCTCTTCCCTGTACCCATATTTCAGGGGAGGTCTTTTGAAAGCCTGTAATAAATACTACTCCCCCCTCTCCTTGGGCAGAAGACACCTGCCCATAGCATTCTTAGCACTTGTGCACTTTCTGTCACACCTGCTGTCACATAATACTGTGCTTTCTGATTTTCTGTCTCTCTCCTACCATATCTTGTTCTCCCTTTGCTTGTAAGCTGTTCAAGGGTAGTGGCTGTGTTTGTAATTCTTTCGTGATATCTAGTGTCTGTCAAACGATCTGGTATTTATTGTATACTCAGCAAATGTTTGTTGAAAGGAATAAAGGAAAGAGAAGAAGTAGAATGACACATTATAGTCATTTCATCATCAATTGTTAAAATTGCTAATATCTAGTATAACTTATGTGAGTTAAAGTATTTCTGTCTCAGGAGACTATAATATAAGCATAACAAATAGTTATGTAAATACGATCTTCCCTGAATTGTTCACATAGTACATACATAAAATCAACTGCTTTAGTTTCTGCCAAAGTCTACTTTGACATGTCCTTTAAGATGCACAACTTAAATAGCCCGACCACTTTGCCCAGGGAGGTGGGGCCAATATATCAAATATCTTTCTACTCAGACATTTTCTTGACTTTGAAAATGTAATGGGGTCTATAGAAACCCAAACAGAGTTGATGAATAGTTACTTTAGTAACTTACCATCATCAGAATCAAATTTTTTGGAGAATGCATTCTGCAATCGCTGAGAACTGGACCAAGAATATAAAGTCATTTTCAATATTGTTAATTACTAAAAAAAATAAATACACATGAGTTTTGCTCCATATTTTGCCAGAGAAAAAACAGTAGTTTAAATGTCCTGTTAAATAAACCTTTAAATAGATATTGACAGATGTAAATACATAATAGTAGTTATTAAATATTTATCTATGCAGCACAATCACTTTGACTTGTATTTAAAAAATGTTTTTGCAGAAATACTTTTTCTGATGTAATAAATCATTGTTCTGTTTACCACCGATCTAAATATCTGCCCTCATTCTTCCTCTTCACTCTACTCCAGGTGCCTGGTATTTCCAACACTGGTTTGTTCCTATTTAGAATACAATCCTTGTTGCATCCTTCTGGCTGCGAGGCAGTCAGAACTGTCTAGACCATGACTAGTCTAGCCAGGGTCCAATGAGAACAATCATCCCAACAATTCAAAACTGTAGTCTTACTTTACTAATTTAAGCCTGTATCAATATCACTCAGAGGGCTACTCAGGAAGCTTTTTGTCATTTTGTTTTAAATATACTTCCCCACTGTTGTTTTGGTCATCTTGTTCTACACTAATAGGCATTACCCATTTGCTATTATTGCTCCTGTTGTACCTACACTTTTTTTTTCTGTTTTTCCTTTTGACATGCAAAATGGCATAATCTGTGAGATGTCTGCCAAAGAAAGGACTTGAGAAGCATTATGAGAATCCTGTAACTGTCCAGCAAGAATTTGACTTGGAAGTTCAAGGATGTAGCCATGTGTGCCAAGGCACAATAACCCATTTATTCTCCCATGTTGACTCAACTGTAAAGGGACTGCTTCGTGGGTAGCTGACACTGTGGGAGTGACAGGCATTTGTGTAATCACCTTTTTTACTCACTAATTTATACCAGAAATGACAGTAAGTTGGCAAAGGTAAAGCAAATATACTAACCAAATGCAAACGAAGCAGGAGGAGGTACAAAACAAAGGCAAAGAAAACATCCTCAATTCAGAGCTAGGTTGGCTGTCTTGCTAACTAGCCAACTGGGTTCTGCTTTGCTAAATTGTCACCTCTACATCCACAAAAATTGGTCAATGCCTCTTCACTTTCTGTAGTGCTGGCGGAGACTAGCAGAACTAGTGAAGGTTCAGTTGTGCCCAGATCTTAGTAAACAAACAGACAAACAAATAAATAAGTAAAGTACAGAACAAATGATAGATAATGTGGCTATGATCCTAGTGTATGAAGGGAAAATATTCTGTGGAGATACTATACAAAATATTTTATATATTCCTTTTCTGTGTGTGTTTATAAGTAATTATGGCAATCTTTTCAAATAGAAATGATAAGGTAAAACTATAATTTTCAGGATTAGTGTTCTCTTTTAAAAAATAAACTAGTAAGTGAAGGGAGAATTCTGCATGTTTTAGTAGAGGTATCATTTCATAATTATTTTTGGAAACCTACCTTTTTCCCAAGCAGTTTAATGTAATAAATAAATCTGTCATCTTTATTATTTGCCTAGACAAAATGTTCAATGATAAATATATGTAATCTATGATATACATGTGTGCCCATGTCATGCATATGTATTAAAAAATCCAGTAAACTAAAAGTTTCTTTATTTAAAATTTGATATTTATAAAATTCCTTTTTCAGTGTACAGCAATATATGTCTAAGAAGCATACATTGATGGCCTGACCAGGTTCAAGATGTTATGTACAAAGCATTTAATAATCACTACAGAATTCATAGTCTACTAATGAAAAGGTGACTTACAGACACTCTTCCCTTAATGTTATTTGATAAATGTTATTGGAATATAAAGTTATTTATTTCTGAAACACTTCTTAACTAAAATGTTGGTAAATATATAAACAATCTATGATGGTAAACTTCCAATATGTGTATTGTATACATATATATATATATATTTCTGCTATGTTCTCAGTCCCATCCAATCCATATGACTGTGTCAGCATTAGCAGAGAAAAATTTGAATGTACATACATACAGTTGGAAGACAGTCACGGGAACATGGGGGCAGAGACTGGAGTTATGCTGCCACATAGTCAAGACTGCCTGGGACTACCAAAAGCTGAAAGAGAAATATTCTCTCCTAGACTTGGTAGAGAATATTTCCCTGTCAACATCTTGATTTTATACTTCCAGCCTCCATAGCTCTGACAGAATAAGTTACTGTTGTTTTAAACAATCTGGTTATAGTATGTTTCCTAGGCATGTCTAAGAAACTAATATGCCCAGCTAAATGGTATATGCATTCACAAATAACCAGTGTGATGGAAAAAGATAGGGAGTGCTATAGGAATGTACATAGGCAGTATTTTCGCAATTCAAGCAGCAGAGGTGATTCTTAATGAGAAATTAGGACAGACTTCAAGATAGACATGACATCTGCAGTTGACTTGGAAGGAAAGATAGCATTCTAAATCGAAGAAAATGTCAGCTCTTGCCCTTTTTCAGCTATAGGCAACAATGCTTCCTTCCAAAGGCTCTGCACCACTTATTTCCTGAGATTATCCTGACTAGATATGAGCAAATATTAAAAGTACTATTTCCAGGAGAAGGTGGGATAGGGAGTTTATCTTGTTTCCTAAGCTACGCTGCTTGGAATGAGCTGTGGGCTCCTGTGAAATTATTACATTTTCTGGAGCAGCCTTCTCCCATATCCTTGACTTGATCCTATAACAGGACTTTGTCTTGGTTTCTTGAATTGTAATTCATCTCCACTACCAAGTCAAGAGTCCTTCTCTGAATTCTAATTAAGTTGTCTGGGAATCAGATACCTTATGTAGTTTTTGCTAGACTTTTCAACTAGGAACTGGATATCTTTTTCTCATATCTCTATGTTTGCTGGAAGAATTCTACTCTAAACCAGGCTAGGGCCTGTCATAACACCTAGCACTGAACACCACCATTGTGAGCAATACACTTGTCCTGCTATCTTGCCCTTGGTGGTCAGAATAACATTCCCCTAATGACGTCTCTATCCTTATCACTGGAATTGGTCAGTGCATTTTGTTACATGACAAGGGGCAGTTCAGGTTGAATATGGAAGTAAGATTTCTAATCACTGGCCACAAAATCAGAAGATTATCCTAGACTGTTCAGGTGAGCCTGATGTAATCACAAAGGTCCTTATAAGTGAAAGAAGAAAGGAAAGTTGGTGTCAGAGTGACACAGCACTAGAAAGATTTGATTGGTCATTGCTGGGCTGGACAATGAAATGGCGCCACAGGTCAAGGAATCCAAGTGGCTTCTAGAAGTCCGGGAAAGGCAAGGAGATAGAGTCTACCCTAGATTCTTCAAAAGGAATACAGCCTTCCTGTCACTTTGATTTGAGGCCACTGGCATCCATTTTGGGTCCTGACCTCTTGAGCTATATGCTTGAATAATGTATTTGTGTTTTTTCAAGCTATTTGTTTGTGGTAATTTGCTGCTGTGGCAATAGAAAAAAACACACTGCCATTCCACAAAACAGAACTTAGACTAGCAAAACTACCTTGTTTAGAGTATAATTCATGATGTTCCTTTAGTTTCGTGAAATAGGGAAAAATAATTTGTGGTTACTACTATGGCCTTTGGAATCTAACAAAGTCAAGGGTGAAATTCAGCCTCATTAATTAATGGTTTAAAGACCCCTAACAAATGACTTGATTTTTTGGTGCTCAGTATCATTATCTGTATAATGAGGATAATAGTTTTCTCCTCAGGTTGGTTTGAAAATTAATTTAAATAGTGTATGTAAAATACTCTTCTCAGTGTGTGAAAAATGTTATGAATTATTCACGATTCCTATGCCTTTGGTTCCAGAGGTAGGTCCTCCTGTCAGATTAACACAGTAATATCGGGGAACATGAGGAGAAAAGTAGTTTGAAGCCATGTCAGAAAGTGTCTTTCATCACATACTGCTCTCGGAAGTGTGATTTAATTTGATAACCAAGGGGTTGTCATTTAAATTTAAAATGCTTCTGGTTTCAAAAAGAATTTGTCTAAGTACAACATATAGACATTTACAGGTATAAAGAAAAAAGTAAAAGGTCATACTGATGCCAAAAGTGAGGTCTGAGAGTCAATGTTTTATTGGAAAATGGGGAGAAAACTATCCAGTAGTCATAAAGCAGATCGATCTCAATTAAAAAACACAATAATTAGAAGACTTGTTTTCTTCTGGAAACATCTGGTCAACCTACCTGAAAGTGGCTATTACTACCCCCATCTGTCCCTCCTGTTTAGAAACATGCTTTTGACAACTTGAAAATATCTTGTATATGTATTTTTTCAAATGTCTTTTGAAGAATTTCTTCTTCCATATTTCATTGTATTTTCTCACTAATACTGTTTGCATCTATTGGATGGGGGACCTACTGAGGGAAATAAATGAAAGGCAAACTGCTTGTGTTTAATTTGCACTTAGGAGATATAATCCCCCCTCTCCCAATATATAACCACAGGTGTTGGGAACTGCTCTGCCTGGTTTCAGGAGTTGTAACTGCCCCCCATGGCTAAGACTGAATAAGCAACCTCCAGACTGCGAGCCACTAAGGAGACAAAGCTTGTCTCTGCTTCCTCCCCTGCTCTCAATGCATGGTCGGTTAGTCAATGACGGGTACGACCCCTCAGAGTGGGGGGCAACCTAAGCCAGACATGATCACTTGGGAGGCCATCATGGAAGGACTTGGGGGGCTGCAACAAAGAGGGAGTGATGGACCCTCACCCCCCGGCTATTCTGACATAGCCTAAGTCCCCATGTCCTCTGGGAGAAGCACTTCCTGGCTCTAATCCACTTAAGCCTGAAAACCTGTGATGGGGAGGTGGTGCAGCCTCTTGCCCGCTAGAGCAGGATCCGGGGTGATCGGGCATAAGAAAGAGTTCCTAAAAGTCCTGTGAAGCCTGCTTTGCTAAGAGTGCTTTCATTCATATGGTAAAGGTCAGAGCAGGAAATGAGTACGTCTCCCAAAGTTTCTGAAACCCCCTTTCCTGACAGACACAGACTCAGACTAAGCCCTCATAGTTCTTTGAATGATATCTATTGTCTGATCCTTACCTATATTCTTGTGCAAACGAACCCAATAAAAGCCCCTTGAGGAAGGGGCTCTTGGCCCTTCTCCTTTGAGGGATCAGCCACCTCTCCTCCCCAAGCAGATCATGTCTTGGTAGTTTTACTTTTATCCGTGGTAGATGGGGGACTTTGTGGGCAAAGTTTCCCCCCCCCCACACAGGTAGAGACAGAAAGAGGATTAACTATGAGAACAATATTAGCAAATATTGTATACATAATAAATTGCAGACTTTCAATCTTCAATATTTTAAAGTGTCAAAGAGCTAAACAATGTGGAGAGGAAAAAATACAAATCGTAGGTTAAAATAACCACACTTAGATCTCTGTTACTAAGTTTAATTGTGTGCCCCCAAAATAGGCATATGTTGAAGCCTTAACCCCATTACCTCTAACAACCTTAACAGGGTGCTTATAGATATAATTAGTTAATACAAGGTCATGCTGAAGCAAATTGGGCACTAATTCAATGTGACTTATGAAAGAAGAGATGTGTACAGCAAAATAAGTGAAGGAAACAGATAAAAAGGCTAGTTCAGACTAAGTTCAGTGTATCCCACAGGGAATTTTGGAAGGTAAATGATAAATATCCTACCTTAAGTCAAGGGGACTGTTCTTTTCTTTACTCCCAAATAAGATCCTATGCCTTGTTGGATGAGCCATGAGTGATTTGAGGAGAAGGAGGCAGCTGTTTGCAATTAGCAGTCAATACTCCTAGAATCTGGGAATTGGGTACAAGATCTAGTAATGGGAACCTGGGAAGGACACCACTTTTCTCTAATACAGTGGGCACAGGAATAGAGATTAAAAATTTAACTTAATAAGTGTTGGAATTCACTGACATTAGAAAAATTGTGACAGAGTAATAAGCAAAGACAAAATAAAGTAAAATGACTTAAAAATAGTTAAAACCTGCATAATACCCAATTTTAAAGGGCTAAATGAATTCTAAGAGAGACATTTGGAAATAGAATCTAACTAAAATATTCTAGCAATTTTTAAAAATATAAAAGACAAATGCAATCTACAAGCCCTTAGGAGGAGAAAAAGAGTCTACTTACTCATAAGTGAATGGAAATCTGACTGCTCTCGGAATTCTAAGATATGTATCAAAGGACAATGAAACAGTGTCAGAATCTAGGGGTCTTTTTAGAGTGCTCTTGTCTACTTAGTTCAACACTGTTATCTTCTGTATACAGTTGCCCCTTGGTATCCCTAGAAAATTGGTTCCAGGACCCCCCAAGAATATCAAAATCCAGTGATGCTCAAGTCTCTTATATAAAATGGTATAGTACTTGCATATAACCTATGCACATTCTCCTGTAAACTTGAAATAATCTCTGTATTACTTATAATACCTAATACAATGTACATATACTACAAGTATAATTGTTATACTGTATAATATAGGGAATTATGGCAAGAAAAAAGTTTGTATGTGTTCAATATGGATGCAACCACTGTAGTCCTACATAGGTTACATTTAAAAATATTTTTACTCTGTGGTTGGTTGAATGTGTAGATACAGAACCCACAGATGAAGGGGGCTGACTGTACTGTCCGACATATTTAAAAGATTATAAAATATAACCTGCAAATCACATGTATTACTTGGACACTGGTGTCAACAACAACCGCAGCAACAACAAAAATTCACAATGGCATGGATAGTAAAATAATAAAATACGCAGAGGTATTGTGAATCTTGGATTGGATAATTCAGTGCCTCAGTAAACTCAAGAACTTAAATCCTGTCCCTTTGTCTCCTGCCATCCTGTTTTATTCTTAGTCTTGCGACACAAGATTGGAGTCCTGGGTAAAGATGATGAGAGAGTGCTCCCTGTACATCTATTACAGGCACGGGATCGTGTCCCAGAAGCTGTGCGGCACACTTCCCCATTTTGTTGACTGAAATCAGGCCAGGTGCATTTTAGTCTCTCTTTATAAACCTGTTATTTTTAAGAGAACAATGATTACCACAATTTACTTAAACCAAGAATGGTGCATGCCTGAACAAAATTATTTTTCTGTAAAAAAAGATTAGCGGGGAGGCATGGGAAGATGAGAGTAGGAAACCAACAATCTCTGACAGATTGTCTTTCTTGAAAAAGATACATGTGTTCCATTTTAACTGAACAAGAAATAAATAATTTAAAATGTAAAAAATATAAAGAGGTTAGTTAGAAAAGCTGAAAGCTCTTTTTCTATTCATTGTGGACCAAGGCTAAATTATTCGGTTTGGTTACACCTTGACAAGTAGCTGTTCATTCCGTTTTTCTGTTTTCATTTAAAAAATGTTTATTGAGCATATGATATGCCAGACATTATACAAGGTGTGAGGAACACAGCAATAAGCAAACCATGCAAGCTTACTGTGTTGCTTGCCTCTCATACATCCTGTCGCTGAAGGAAGGATTCTTGCCCTAGGCTTATAGGGATGGCTGAACACATGGCTCCTGGACAGAGAGATCGACAGCAGTTTTGAGTCACATATAAGCACACGTTGGGTGGGGAAGACACCGCATGCCTTGACGTGGCTCACAGGGTTTGCATTCAACAATGAACAGGCAGGGGCCCTAGAGGGCAGATTTTGTAGTAGCGAGAGCATGAGGTACCCTCTGATTTTTGTGGAAGGATGCAGTTGGCCAGTTTGAATCATTGCACAGGCTGGCAAAGGACTGAAGCCCAATACTCAGAGATTAGCAGGCACCATGCCTGGTTCCAGTGATAAGGGGTTGTTTGGTTCAAGGTTATTATCTATGGGGACACAATGGGAAGGTGAACTTGAGGTTATGTCTTTAGAAGCCTTCCAAGTTTCAGATGTCAAGACAGCAGGGCTTGATATTATCTTTAGGCCTTATGCCAAACTCTTTGTTATATATGATATTTTTTCCTGAGCTATATGCATAATAATTTTATGCATTTATACTGTATCCAGATACTACATTTTAATTAAAATTTTGTTTTTATTATCTTTCTTGAGGGTTTTTTATGCATCTTTTGGGAGGTATTGTCTGTAACATCTGGAAATTTCCTAGCTATTATTTGGTAAATATTGTTTCCATTCCATTCGTCCCCATCTCTCCTTGTCAGATCCCAATAACATACATGGTAGGTTTTTCCTTTTCAAAAATCTACAACTTTTTTCTCTTTGTTTTATTTTTATAATTTTTACCCATCTTAATTGCATTCTAGGTAATTCCCCAAACTTTACTTGAAGTTCACTAATTCTATCTTCAACTGTGTTTATCCACATTTCATTAGCATGCGTGTGTAAATTTAGCTAAATTTAATTTTGCCCACTGAGATTTTAATTTCAGATATTGACTTTTTTCAAGTCTATAAGTTTTAGTTAGTTCCTTTTCAAATTTGCTATGTCACCTTTTTAATTTTTTGTACCCTGCAAACATTTTCTAGCTCTTTTATTTAAAAATAAATAAGAAGCACAGTGGTCTTATACTCTGTGTTAGATAATTTCAGTAGCAGAGGTGCTTGTTTTTATTTTTGTTGTCTGTTTCTTTGGTTCCCACTCACAGTAAACACCTTGTTTCCCCACGTGTTTTGCTACCTTCAACAGCAAATTATTTGGAAAATTATCTGGAGGAATAATTTGAGACTCGGGAGATTATACATCCCTACAGAGTGGATCTTTGTGACTTCTGCCAGGCCCTTGGGAAAGTACCAATCCAGGATCAGCTTATGTTTGAATTCCATTTTGTGGTCACCAAATCACCCAGGAGACTTGGAACAAAGGCTGGTTTACTTCTGGTTCACTCTTACCATGAAGGTACAGCCCTGTGGGGTCTCATTTCAAAGTGATTGTACTGAAGGCTACAAAATCCTTACCTCGGTTCCCTGGCTGGTGTGGCTCAGTGGACTGAGCGTGGGCCTGACAACCAGACAATTACAGTTCGATTTTTAGTTGGGGCGTTGCAGGCCAGCTCCCAGCAGGGGATGAATAAGAGGCAACCATACATCAATATTTCTCTCCCTCTCTCCTTCCCTTCCCCTCTGAAGATAAATAAATAAAATCTTAAAAAGAAAAAGATCCATACCGTGGTGAGCTCAGGATTGCTTCCTTTTTTTCTTTTTCCCCCCAGAACCCTACCGTGCCACTAAGACCACAGTTCAGTTTCACAACTACCCCTCCCAATTGGGCAAACAATCTTGGGGCAAAAGAGATTTGCATTCTAGCCTTCCCACCTTCACCAGCTTCCTGTTTTCTCCTAGGCTTTGTTTGGGTAAAGCACCTAGATGTTGAGTGGTCAAATGTAACTACTGTGCTTGTTTTTTTATTTGTGTGGTTTTAGGGTTTTTTGTTTTTACTTTTATTTAATATTTCCTCCAGCTCTTGGTTCTAATTACTCAATTTACTATTATTAAGATAAAATCCCTTTATTTCATAATTGACAAAGAATTTGTACTATATTTGAAAACATTTAAATAATTGCTGGTTCTACTGTGGTCCAGCCTTTCCCCACCAAGTATCATTATTTATACTTTTAGGATACAACTGGGGGTTATAAACAAATCTTTCCCTTTCTTTAAGAATAAACTTGGAAGAAAAAAGTAGTGGCCATTTGTATGACTAAGAAACTCAGTGATGATTTTCGGTACTGTTGAAAAATTACACTGAACCTTCAAAGTATTTTTGTTTGTGTGTTTCTGTTTAATTGGTGGTGGCTAAAAAATGCAGGGGTAGATACTATTTGTCAATTAAAGCATTCTAGTTTTTTTTTTAATTCAGCTGGGAGCTATTACTATTTCTATTTTATTCTAGTTAAAATTTGTATGTATTACTTCAAATATGTATTCTTTATGAACTGAGAGTAAAGATTTCTAGGAATGCATTAAAATGTTTTAGTATTTATTGTTTATTTTTTCTTGCAGAGTAGAATTCTTGGTGTTTTTTCCTTCTTGTCTTGCAGTTTTTCAATATTTCTCTAATTTTTTTCACACAATTTTATTTTACACAATTGTGTGCTCTGACACACAATTTTACATTAAAAGCATTGTGCAAACTGTCTTGCTATGATCACAAGCTCATAAGCAAAAAGTAAAACTTTGAGGAAGCAAAACATTAAATGTTACTACTGTTTAACTCTGCATATTTGCTGTCTATTTTTTACTATGTATTTTTCTCAATTTTTTTATGTCTCCAGATTTTCTCTAAAAAACATTCATGAATACCCTCATGGAAAAGACTAATTAGCAAAAAACACAATTTTGAGTACACTAATACTCACTATTGCACTTGAGGAAGATTTCTTTGAACTTGAAGGGGTAGAGGTAAGCATTGTCTCAAAAAACCTTGTACGGCTGTGACGTTATTTCGACTGGGAGGTGTTTACCAAAGGCGCTGTATGTCTGCTGCACTGAAAAGGAAGTTCAGATACAGGGGCCACAGTGAAGATAACTTCAGCAATGCATGACCAATTATTAGTTTTAAACAGAAAGAGGAATCAGGATACTCACTTGGTTTGAGGACAGGGTGGCCATTTTAAGATACAAAGGATGAGGAAAGGGATTGAAAAGGGTTGTACCTGGTCAGCCCTTGAATATCAGGTGTGCTTTAAGTTTTCACCTTTTGTAGGTGTGATGAGTTAGTCCATCACTAAGGACTCATTTTGCACACCAATGTTGCATCCATTTGCTAGGGCTGCCATAACAAAATACCACAACTTCTGAGTAGTTTAAGAAACAGACAAAAAACTGTACTTGAAAAATAACTAAATAAAATTAATTATAAAAAAAACCAAACAGAAATTTATTTTCTCACAGTTCTGGAGGCTAGACGTCCAAGATCAAACTGTTATATGGTTGTGTTTCTTCTGAGGCCTCTCTCCTTGGCTTGCAAGTGGACCCCTTTCCCTTTGTTTTCACATGGTGCTTCCTCTGAGCACAAACATCCCTGATGTTTCTCAGTGTGTTCAAATTTCCTGTTCTTATTAGAACTCCAGTCATACTGGATTAAGGCCTGCCCTAATGACTTCATTTTAATTTACTTAATTGCCTCATCTTCAAGTTAAGTGACATCCTAAAGTATTTGGGGTTAGATTTCAACACAACAATTTAAAAACATAATGCAGTTTATAATAAAAAATAAGTTACATTTATGCAAAAAAAAAAAGGAATGAAGATTGGTATGCCCAACAGTATTGCTACTGAACAGAAATGGGGGTTCTGCTGCCTGCTACCACTGTCTAGGCAAATTCTGGAGACAGAGGTTTGGTGTAAAAGGAAAGGAGTCTTTTATTCAAAAGCTACACAATTTTGGAAGAATGGCAGTTTTCTGCCTCAGAGCCCATACCCATTGGACACCCACAAAAAATCCCCACCATCCTCTGCCAGACCAATTCAAGGCTGTACCCAGAGTTCCTTTTCCCATTCAAAAATACCATCCTTTGGGAAATGCACAGTTGCATTCAGGGGGCTTGGCTTGTCTAGCTTCAGACATCTTCCTGGAGTCTGTGCATGTGAAGTCCATGCTACCAGCCATGACCCTCACTTCCTGTGCTGGAAGATAAAGGACCACTGCCTGGTCATGTGGTTTCTGGTCATCTGGTCACAGGGCCTGCCCTCCTGCAAATACTCAGGTCTCTCAAGGAGCAACTGCAAGAAAGAAGAAGGCACATGTTTCTCCCTTCCCTCTTTTTAAATCTCACAGCCCAACCTTCCAAGAACTCCAAAAGGGTTCAGCTCCCTAGCTAATCAATCCCATCCTTTTCCCCTGCTAGAGTGGCAACTCAGCATGCCCCCCTGCTGAGGTATTCCAGCAGAGACTAAGAGGACTTTTCACTCCATCAATCACCCTGTCATCCTTTTGAGACTCCGTTCAGGGACCCCTCCTGCCCCATCTCCGCCTGGGACAGGGAAATCTGTTCTCCTGCTCTGCACTAGGTTGTTAGTTACTCAGGCAATGCAAGCTTGTTTGCCCTCTACTCAAAGAACACAGCTTCTCCTGCTTGCCTCAGGGTCCCTTTGCCCTGCCCAGATATCTGGCCAAATCTACCTGTGTCAATATATTGAATATAACTTAATAAGTTTAATATGTTCAAAGAATTAAATGCAATAATAATTTAAAAATTAGCATCTTTGTAAATTATTATGATTTAACCAAGTTGCAAAAATAAGAAGTATAGAAAATGATAACTAAATTGCAATCTCAATTTTCTTTAGCATAAATAGGCATATATCTATACATAAAAACATAAGGGAACAAATGAGAATAACAGTGGCTATTTCTGATTTGTGAAAGTCTAGAGTATTTTTATATTCTCATGTACGCTGCTTGCATTTTCAAATTCTCTACATTAAGACACATCAATTATATAATAAAACATATTGAATTATTAAAGGAAAGACAGACTGATTTTTTTATCAGTACTAGTCTTTGGTTGAGATCAACAAAAAACAATTTAGTATAATTTAGGCAAAAATAGAATTTACGAAAAGGCTATTCTGGTGCCTAGTAAATCAAATGGGCTGATATAAGGCCCATAGGAAGATCAAGAGTTAGGGCAACTCTGGGAAGTTTGGACAGCTGAAAATGACGGACAATTTTATCAGTAAGTCCCAGCTTGGATGTCTGATCTCCAACTGCATTCTCCATCGTGGTGCCATTCTGTTCCAAAGAGTCTGATGGGGGTTTCTGCGTATGGTGGTTGTGGGGACACTTGGATCGGCAGTTCCACTAATAGAGAAAAACAACCCTGGAGAGAAAAAGGTTTTCAAAATGAAATCAGGGTGATGTCACCAAGGAAAGGAAGGACTACCACTATAGACCTCCATTACAGAATTAAAGCAAGAAATCTATTTAAAGTCTGCATCATATAGCCACAATTAGATTCTAGTTTTAATAGACCACAAAGAAACGTCGTCTTTATTATGTACTATATTGACATTGAATTTCACTTGAATATTTGAGTGTCATCTGATGTGAATTTTGGATAATTATTTATCAGATCTTTTAATTATTAAAAATGTGTATGTCATACATAGATTTTCAGTGTGATGCTTTTTGTGAATCTACAATTTTCTCAAAATAAAAATAATTAATTTAAAAATGCCTGTGATATTTTATTTATTTTGTTATTATTTTTAAAATATATAATCTCGCCTTTGTTGGTGTAGCTCAGTGGCTTGAGCATGGGCCTGCGAAGCAAAGGGTCGCCAGTTTGATTCCCAGTCAGGGCACAGGCCTGGGTTGCAGGCCAGGTCCCCAGTAGGGGGTGCGTGTAAGGCAACCACATATTGATGTTTCTCTCCCACTCTTTCTTTTTCCCACCCCCTCTCTCTAAAAATAAATAAATAAAATATTTAAAAAATTAAAAAATAAAATAAAATATAATCCAAAATTTTTGTTTTGTGTCCTGTTTAACCCAGATCAGATTTTATTTTTAGTGAGTAGACCGGGTGTCAAAGAGACACATTTTTAACATCTCATTGCTCACTGTTCCTTATAAGTCATTAACACTACCCTTAAGGCACATCTTTAATGGCCTGAAACTTTTTGGAACCAATATTGACTACTTTCTCCAAGTTTACAAGTATTCTCTGACAAAGCACTTTAAAAACATGCGATCTGTTTCTGATGTTGTACTTCTTTAATCCCCTAGTGTGATACTTTAGATAAATCTCTTGGAAAATATAAATATATTATATTTATGATTCTCCTTCATTTTCTTAAAAACATGCTCTCAAGTATCTTAAATATCAGATATGGTTCATACCTACGAAACTATGAAAGCCATGTTTTCCTTAATGCATATAAAATCTGAAATTACTTTCAGTTTTTTTTTAAGTAGTAAAGTAGTTGCAGTGATTTAAAATGCTCAGTGATTTAAAATGCTCATAAACTAAAATTTATTTTAAAAAAACCCTTAAATTTCTGAGTTCTATTTCTCCTGTGGAGTGATTATGGATCTTAACTAAGAGTGGGCCCTTTTTAAAAATTCACTGTTTTAAAGGTCATGTATAGAAGAAATGTCATAGATAAAAAGTCCAGATGTCCGAAGACCAACTAACATCAGCATATAGGAATAGTGCACATAGTAGCCAAGGATGAACATTTAATACAAAATTCCAGCAAAACAAATAGTAAAACTCAGTGCATTATGATTTTGAGAAAACAAACAACGGAGCCTTGATACTTTTTTTATTCCATTTTTAAAGTGTGTGTTCTACTAGGTTTTTTTCTCATTTCTTCCAAACAATATGTTTAAAATCCAAAACAGACCTTGGGAGAAGTGAAAAACTTCTCGCTTCAAGGCACTGGAATAATCAGACGCCTGGTTTTATAGAAGTGATTTGCTTTTCTGAATCTGCCTCCAAACACATTGTGAACAGAATCCTTATGTGGGTGATAAGCAGCCTTGACTAATGGATGTTTCTGTTCCGTTGAAAATTCACCTGAATCATGCTAGATCATTTTCTCACACAAAAGTAGGAAATAGCTTATTAAAATAAACATTAACTTTAGCATTAAAAATGAATATTTCCTTATTCTCCATTGAATTCTTTATCTGTGCTGCTTAAATACAGGCTTAGCATGCTGGAATCCATACTACTTTCCCAGCATTGTAGGCTTGGCCAACATTTATTAATGGCAACATGCCCACGAAATAGCTAGGGAAAAATGATCACTGCCCCATGTCGGTATCTAAAGGTTAGCAACTTTTCATTTTAAATCAAAGTCTTTTTCACTGATGCATATAAAACGCCCATAAATTCCCATAGAATGGCTTTCCACAGGGACAGGTCCCGTGACTGTTTAGGATGAGCAAAGATGAAATACTCTACATGATCTTGTGGGCTCCTAAGGCTTCAGTTATTATCCCTGTGAGCTGAGTCCCTGATCCGTGTCTCCAAATCGTTGTTCCCAATCCTCAATCCCATAATTTTAGCCACACAATGTGCATCTCCACCTGGGTGTTCTGCGGAGCCATCCCACTCAATGTGTTCAACAGCAAATGCATTTTCTTATCCAAGCATACCCCCTTATGATTTTCCCAGTTTCTCATTAATGACATAATTATCTTCCCTGATACTCAGGACTGAGGACTCATTGTTTTAGTTTACCTAACTTACGATTTTTCCCTTATATTAATTAGTTGACAAGTTTTTATGACAATTTCTTGAATTTTTTATGTCCAATTTCTCTTCTTCTGCCACTATCTTAGTTTATTACAAATTATTTTTGAATGGGTTAAATTATAAATAAATATTGTAAGATCTCTATTTGGGGTTGAATTCTAGTAAATAATTTTCTTTAGTTTAGGTACTACTGTAATTATAATATCTTATTTTTATTCTCTAAATCTTTATTTACTATCTTTTCAATTACTCATTCACTAGGTCGTCTGTTCAAGATTATGCTCCAATAGTCTAGTCAGTAAGGATAGAGTACATGGTCTCTGTTCTCATAAAGCTAAAAATAGATGAATACATTATTTCAGATATTTTAAGCACTGTGAAGAATATGTGACAGAGTAATATGATTTGACAGAGCAGAACAAAATGGTGTTATAGTAAATGGAATGATCAGGAAAAACTCTGAATGATTAAAAGTAGCCAGTCATGTAAAGATCTGAGGAATAAGCATTTTTAGAAGAAAAAAGTAATGAGTCTGGATGAAAAAAGACTGGTGTGTTTAATAAATAGAAGGCAGATTAACAGAGTGGAAATCTACTGAACCCAGAACATGTAGGTATGAGAAACGTTAAGCAGAAAAGCATGGGAACAACTCTTGTAGTATATTTAAGCCATGAATAAAAGGTAAGATTTAGAGGGACATTGGAGAGCTTTGACAAGAAGGTGGCATTATCTAAACAGATGACACTAATTGCTGAGTAAAGAATGATTTCAGAGACTTCTGATCAAGATGGCAGATTATATACTGCAACTTCCCTCTCTGGTACCATTGCATAAAAGTAATTAAAACAAAAAAGTAATAATAATTAATTAAGATAACAAAAAACAATTCATTGTGTGCTTCAGTTCTAAACCAGAAAGGAAACAATCATGAAGAAAGTATGTAGGCATGAGAAACTGGGGCCTGATAAAGATTGTTTGTCACTAGAATATCAATGACTGTGCCTGGACAGATGCCTAATCCTGAAGTTGAGAATTATGGTCTATAAAATATCATCACAATCCCTTGCCATGACAGATAAAAATCTAATCATCATATTTCTTCCATATCTATGAACCTCTTTTTTAAATCACTACGTCCTTTGGACATCACGTATTATAGATGTATCGGACCACTCAGGTTTCCCAACATATCCTGTGTTTTTAGTGCTTACTTCTCTGCAATTGCTTTGTTTTGACCTAGAATACTTTATCACATCTCTCATCCCAACAGCATAAGTATATCTTCTCTTACTTAGATATATAATTCTTTTATGACTGTTATGTTTACACTTAAAGCATTACTGTAAGCGGTTCAATAATGGGGACAATATCATCTCTTGCCTTACATAGTGAAGGCTCAACCGCTGCCACCCGCTGTGACATGTGCCAACAGCGTAATCTTCCCAACTGTTCCTGAGAACAGAACTCATTGACAGATACTTAGTAAGCAACAATGGCAAAATTAGTTTTTTTGACATTAACTATAAAGATATTTTATAGTGGACTGTGATTATCGTATTAGTTGCAGCATGCACAAGACGGTATCTGAAATTCTAATAGGCATGTGAGCTTTGATTACACAAGAAATATGTCATTTAAAAGCCTGATTAGCTTTTATGTTTGTTGTGGTGGTGGTAGTGGTGGTATGTGTGTTCAACCATTTATCTTTCATTTGTCATTTGCATTTAAGTCCTTAAGTCCCAGCCAGTGGGGCACTAAAGGCAGCATTGAGTAACCAAAGGTAAAAATAAATTTCAAAAAAATCTGTGGGCAGTGGTTAACTTTCTGTTTCTGACTTTTCAAATAAAAAAGAAATCATCCCAGTTCTAAAATCCAAGCATAGTACAATTAAAAACATTTCTATTAGCACAAAAGTTGAGTAGTTGTGTGTAACCCCAACATACGCTTTTTATATTTATGAATTAAATACATATATTTGTATTAATTAAGGCTCTCCAGTGAAACACAATAGAAGAGAGAGATTGAGAGAGAGAAAGATTATAAGGACTTTTTTGAGTTATTATGGATTCTGAGAGACCCCAAGATCTCCAGTCAACAAGCTGGAGACCCTAGAGAGCCAAAGGTGTAAGCTCCAGTCCAAAAGCTGGAAAACACCAATGTCCAGTTCCTGCAGTCAGGTATAAGGAGATTTGTCTTACTCTCCGGTCAACCTTTTTGTTCTAGTCGGCCTTCAGCTGATTGACAAAGGTCCAACTACATTAGGGAGAGTCGCTTGCTTTACTCAGTCTCCTAAATCAAATGTTGATCTCATCCAAAACACCCTCACAAACATACCCAGAACACCCTTTGACTAGGTATCTGGACACACAGTCAAGCTGACACACAAAATTAACCATCGCCCATTATTGAACAAAAATATTTGGCATATTAGAAGAAATAAAATGTTTAGATAATTAGTTCAAAAATATTAAAAGGTATTTTAACACTTTCTTTTTAACTGATCCAACTTTACTTAACTAAAATTTTGGACATGTCTTCCTTTGGAGGTCATTTTTTAGTTGAAATTATAACTTTCCTTTAAGTCATCTTTTCTATTTTTAATCTAATTTAATTTCTGCCACGTTTGTCCTTCTGTAACATTTACATGTTTCTTTTTTAGCATTCAATGCAGTTTGTGTCTTGGTAAAGACATAGAATGTCTGTGTATTGCCTATTTCTCCCAGTAAATTCCTTGGCTATTAGGAAGAGTCATTAATTTTAATGCTCTATTGACAAAGAACTATTGTGCTCCTGGTAAAATAGTCTAAAAATGTTTGCAGAGATAAATAACATTGCTTAAGTAAAAAAGGCATAATTTTCTATTTTAAAAATGAAAGGATTTACCAAAATGAATAGTGGGGTCATATTTAAAACCCAGCTAGGTACAATGTTAGACATATGTTTCACATTAAAGGCTCGGGCCCAACCCCACATTTTAATTTGACATGCATGTGCAATTTCCTGACTTAATACCCTAAATTGTAATACTCTGAGAACCCTAGCAAAGACACCCTGTGTCCCCTCACACATTTTTTATCCTCACTGAAGAACATGCTCACTAATTTTAGGGAGAGGAATAAGGAGAAAGAAAAATTCCTATGTGAAAGAGTAACATCAATTGGTTGCCTCTTGTATGTGCTCTGACTGGGGACCGAACCAGCAACCCAGGTATGTACCCTGAGCTGAGATGGAACCCATGACCTTTCAATTTATAGGTAGATGCTCCAACCAAGTGAACCACACTGACTGGGGCTTCACTGCTATTCTTAATGGTATTCTTGGTTTGGGGGAATAATTACCTCACTGAATCCTTCAGAATAAACCACTTATTCCTCCTTGATCATTTTTTAACAGAATTGTTAATTAAATGGTTGGCCCACAGTGGTGTGAAAACAGTCTTTTATTAAAGTTTTTAAGTGATGTAAAAGTACAGTCATTTTGAAACAGAAGATGATGCTATAAATACATAATGGTGGACACTGAAAAACTGGAAAAATACGAGGCAAGAATAAGAGTAACATTTTCAATTGGGAAAAATTGGTAAATGTTCGTTCTACACAATTGTTTTTTGTCATCAGAAAACTTATCTTCCTCTGCTTTCCCAAAGCTTTAACCAGACTTTAATATTTCTGAGGGAAATACCTTAAAGATACCCAAACCCAAATACATATATATTTAGGCTTCCAGTGAGTCAGATATGAAGCTGTACTTATCAATACAGCTCTAGAGAGAATGGAATATTCCCTACATCTTCAAAGCAACCAGATTTAGAATTAACACAGAAAATGTTAGAGATAAATTGCGTTGCTTTCTAGAGCAGAGAAAGATTGGCACCACAGGAGACCCTTACAGCATACACAGCTTTGTCCATCTGGAAGCGGGTAATGTGCTCTTGTTGCCAGTTGCTCCCTCAATGTTTGGGTTTAGAAAAGCCTAAGTAAAATAAAACAAATGTGCATTACCCTAAGGTAAAATGTTCAATACTTTAAGTAGTATATAAAGGAAATTTAAAGGCAGATAGATCTGTCCTCTATCCAGGTCTATCCAGGAAAGATTAGTGATGGGAAAGGCAATGTGAAGACAAGTGAACAAACCAACATGTGTAAGGGTTCCGTAGCTTTGACACAATAATTGAATATGGTTGACAGAGGCAAAGATGCTTGAAAGATTTTCCTGGTTATTATTTAGAGAGAAAGCTTCCCTCTACCAACTAGAATACCATGAACACAGGGACCTTATCTCCTTTGTTAACCATCAAATGCTCAGAAATCAGCACATGGTTTGAATATACTAGGCCCCCAAAATATTTGCTGCAAGTTTTAATGGGCAGAGTTATAAAATTATATCTATCAACACACTCAGAGCCTTAGACACTTGTGTTGTTTAAACAAGCCTGGATTTTATCTTTTAATTTTACTCTTCAATGTATAAGTGTTAAAATATATGTAACACAAATAATATAAAATAAAAGGTGAGGAAAAGAAGGTTAGGATCCCCTCTCATTGTTAATGCCATTCTGACTCCTTATAATCTTAAGGAAGCTCCTCTGGGTTTCAGTTCCTCAGCTATAAAATTAATGACTAAGACAAAATGATCCTTTAAAAACATTAGTATGAATTTCCAGCATAACTTCATTTTTCCCTTTATTTCTGTAATTTCTTCTCTTTCCCTCTGGAACCCCCTTTCTTTCTTTCTCTTTTTTCTCCCCTTTCTCTCTTTCTCTCTGTGCTTCTGTCTCATTCTCTCTCTGTCTTTCATAGACAGACAATAGATAAGTCAACAGATATGTAGACACATAGAGATAGATCTTCTCTCTTCTTGTTTTTAAAATATTTTATTTATTTCTAGAGAAAAGGGAGGGAGGGAAAAAGAGGGAGAGAAATACCAGTGTGTGGTTGCTTCTCATGTGCTCCCCCTCCCCATTGGGGACCTGGCCCACAACCCAGGTATGTGCCCAGACTGGGAATCAAACCAGCAGCCCTTTCTTTGGTTTGCAGTCTGGTGCTCAGTCCACTGAACCACACCAGCCAGGCCAGATCTCTTCTATTCTGAAGCAGATATTAAACATAGTGATATAAATCTTAGGTACCTTAATAGGGTCAAAAAAGTATTGAATCTTTACTTTCTCTGGTCTAAGTGTCTGGTTCATGTCGGAAGCTACTAATTGCTTACGCACCAGAGGAGTCTTTAAAGGAGTCTTAGTAGGTTAAAGTGATTGCAAAAAATCTTAAAAATTGCATGTCACTGCCTTGAATCTTAAGAGCCTTATGTAAATGTCTAATGTCATTTTTATTAATGGTGATTCTATTTTTCTGAACATGGAAAAAAGAGAGATTCACATTTAACACAAATGTTTGCCCAAGAATTGTTTTTTTCCTAGTAGGCAAGTAACTAAAACACACTGAAGCCTTAAATCAAAATTATATGGCATTTTATAAGCACATAACATAGCTTTGATTGTATTGTAAAGAAAGTAGGTTTTCAGAGCTTTATGATATGTTGTCTGGAGAGAGCTTTTCACAAGCAATCCAGTTTTCTTTGGGGGGCTAGTTATGGGCAGGGCCCTGAGGCATCAGCAAAGCCATTGTCTCTGGGAGCCTGTCTGCATGGCCTGAGGTTCTTGCTGGGTGCACTTATTCATCACCTGCTGTGGTCGCAAGGAAAGTCTAGTAGGAATATATTACATAAACTGTATTCATGAGTTTATTAGTATAAATGAATTTTCATGAGACATTCAGTTTGAAATAAATTAAAAGAAAATACAGAAAACCAAGTTTGACTAGAAGAAATAAATTACTATTAACTTTATTCCAATTCTATTTAATTTAAGTAATCAAATGAATCTGATCTTCACTGTCACCCCACAGAGGCAACTACTATCCACATTGTGTTTATTTAATGCTCATTCTGTGTGTATGTGTCTTGCTTACACTTATGCATTAAAATAATGAAAACTCTGTGTCTACACATTAAAACCTGCTACAAAATCTATTGAATGGTTATGTCATAATTTACCCAACTAGTCTCTTGTTGATGAACAAAAAAGTTTTTTTTCAATCGAAAAAATAAAACATAAAAATGTATACATGTGTATATTAATGTAATATAAAAATATTGCATTAAACATCTTTGCTTTCATCATATATTTGCCTGCTTAAATTGGTGGATCTATAGAAAAAAATCATTAGACATGGGACTGGGGGTCCAAAAGTATGTGCACTTTAAATTTTGATACATGGTGACAAATTGTTATTGAGCCTATGAACATTTTCTCCTCCACTCCAATAATGAGTAACATTGCATCTTTTCCTGTCTGCATGGTGAAATATTGTATCACACTGCTCTAATTTCCACCTTATTATTATGAGTGAGGTAGAACATCTTTTTACATAATGGTTGGTATTTTTATTTCTTTTCCTGTGGATTCATAACAAGAATGCATTTTAAAATTTGTAGCCTCAGTGAGTCCTCTTAGTTTTAGCCAAGTTCCCTTCAGGAGGGGTGTCAAACTCATTTTTACTGGTGGCCACATCACCCTCAAGGTTGCAGAATGTAACCTTGCCTTCTGCCTTCAAAGGGCAGAATGTAACTTTAGGACTGTATAAATGTAAAAAATTCTTAACTAGGGGCAAGGGACTTGGCACTGATGGCAGGTAGAAACAAGGTGCTGGGCAGGATAAAACAAGGTGGAGGGCTGGATTCGGCCCTGGGGCCTTATGTTTACCACCTGTGTTAGTGACTACAGTGAATTCTTAGAATAAATGATATGCCCCCACTACTCCTGACCAATAGTCCAGAAATAGGACAATTCTGCCTCATTCAGAAGAAGTAATAAGGAAGGAAAGGAGGAGAGAGGAGAGAACAAAAGACAACGACTAGAGAGGAGAGAACAAAAGACAACGACTAGAGAGAGAAATGGTAGTTTGAACTCCTGAGTGTTGTAATTTTGAATTCCACACCTGATAAACAGAGGTACTCCCTGATCCATCAATGTGCGGCAATTTCAGTGTTCGCTATGGTTCTTGTTAGCCCTTTTCACCCAGGCAGTGGGTGGAGGGGAGTTAGAGTCAAAAACCTATGAAAGCATCAAAGTTCTGCACTGGATTTGCAGACAAAGGTGCATTTATTTCTCAATCAATGTCTTCCACACAAACTTCTTGTAAACAAGTAATGAAAATGGAAAATGTACACATCTATAGATATTTTACTTATCTGTCCACCCCTGCAAAGGTTACACAACTAAGGAGGTCGGCTTTGGTCACCAGGCCTTGTATAAACTGTGGGTGAAACAGGGGAGGCAGGTAAGGGCCTCTCATACAATCTATTTTCATTGCCACACATGAGTAACTTTCCTGTGCTTTCGCTAACAACGCATTAAATGACATCTCTCACCTATTTATGTGTCAGCACTCTGGAGTGATAAAATTGAGGAACCATACATAAAACTCCAGTCTTCTTACTTTATTGCCACCTTTCAGAAAGAACTTTTTCCATTCATATTTCTTCATTTCTAAAAATAAAGTAACTGAAAAGAAACCTGACTTTTTTCACTCATTGTGATTTATCAGTCATTATCCGTATAATATCTTGCTTCATGAACTGCTTACTGGCTTGTGCTGAAAATAAAAATGAGGGAGGTGGGACTAATACAGAGAAAAGCAGTGCTAATAGTATGAGAGGATGGGGAATAAAGAGAATTCTAAAAATGGTAAGAATCAGTATATCATCCTTTCAAAAATAGAGATAGGGCTCAAATTCCCCTCTGTTGCTGTAGCAGGGTTATGGATAGATATAGATAAAGATCGGCATATGGCAACGATTTCAGAGAGGACCCACTCTCAGCTCCATGGCTCTTGAAGCAAAGGCAAGGTCAAGTCCCTGCTCAGGAGAACAGCTTGTGAGGAACAAAGACGCTGGTCTTCCTTCAGCATGGCATGTGACCCAGCCAGCTGCATCTTTTTTTGGACATTAGTGGGACTTGGGTGTCCTAACAGACCTGTGGATTTATAAATTTGCAAGAATAACTTCAAGTTCATAGATTTGCACATTTAGAAAATTTTTACTATGTTTCCTTTTATTCTTTCACCTATCGTTATTTTAAAAAACAAAGCAAGCACGTATGTTTAATGGAATTTGACATGTTGGGCATGAGAAAAGTTGTACAAATCACACCTGTGCATTCTCAGTTTATCATCTAAAGCAGCACGGATCTTTGAAAAAATTGGAAGTCAGTGTTAGGAGAGGGGTATTTTTATTAACTGCATACAACAAGTTACCCAACAGCCGGGTGAATGAGTCAGCAACATTTTAATAACTCTATTTACTCTGAGAAAACCAAATAACAGGTTTCCATTGGATAAATATGATTCTATGTTTACTCAATGACAAATTCAAATTGGAAAATAAATTGTTTTTCAGAAACTCCAGAATCACGTAATTCATCTTTGAAAATAGAATTCTTTCTTACAATAGAGTTTGGGATTTCTTTCTTTCTTTTCTTTTTTTAAGTACCGCGGAACCTAATCCTTGACATGTTTGAGCAGTAAATTTCCTTTGGTCACTATTTTAGTCATTTCCTTCATCCCATGAACAGGATATGGGAGGAGTGGCTGTTTCCCATTTATCTAATCTATCTCTGACCTTGGAAATTAAAGGTTAAACTCAACTTCATTCTTGTCCAAGGGCTGAGAGAAGAGAATTACTCAGCCACAGTATCCATCCCTTTAATTATCTTTCTGAGCTATTATCCACTCAAGATAGCAATGGTAAGGGGATGGAGAAAAGAAAGCTGTGTCTCCCATTTGAAACTACTTGAAAACTCTCTATCATGAGCAAGGAGAAACTTTATAGAGTGTTCATCACTACAAATAGCTTCAAAGTGGTGTCATGCAAATATACATTTTTCTACCATAATGGTTACCTTTTTTATGGTAAAATTTTAATTGCTTAATGGGTAACTAATAAGAATAATCTCCTTTCCTTCATGTATGGAGATGATGTTACTAATCTTGCAATGTTGGGCCAATAATTCAGATTATTGTCTAGCAATGAGTAAAATTTGGAATTTCCTGTTTAATGTAATGAAAGTGGAAAGAAATAAAAAATGTAATATTTGACTTCAAATGTAAAAATCTGGAAGCAAAGTGCAAAAGGGAACTTGTAATTGTGTACTAGTCGCTTGTTTTGTAAGGCACAAATAGAATAAAATGAAGATTAAAGGCATAAGTATTTTCAGGGGCAAAAGACCGAAAAGCGTTGCTGCATTTGCCACTGGTATGTGGATGACTAAGCTTTTCACTTTTTGTAAACAAGAAAAGGAGTTTTTCACTTTCCTCACCAGTTACCTGACATTACCTCCTCCCAGAATGCTGCCTCTTGGGAACGTTAGTAATGAACCAGGGGTTCTTGGAGTTTGCTTCGCTTGCTGGTAGAAAGCATTCAACTTTGGATATTTGTCCCAGTATACAAATGGGAAGAATACAAAATAAGGAACAAAGTGAGGACTGGAAATGTAATGATGGTCATTTTTTAAATGTTGTTATAGGAAATTTCTTTATAAACTTTGGTAAGATTTCACTTTCACTTTCATTTTCTACTTGCTTAAGAATTGACTTCTTTATTGTCTCAGGTTTGAATTCTAGATGTAAATATTACTTAAGGACAAAAAAATGCCTAAGTATAACTTTGAAACAAATTGATATGATGGTAATTATATCAATTATGATTCACTAGAATGGGGATCTATGGCCTTTGGATCAGAAGTGACTTGGTGATGCGATCTGACCCTTTATTCTTCATCTTTTGCTCTGAGAGGGGTCAGAATGGCCTCCTGTCTGTGAGATTATCAGAGGCAAGAGAAATGCAGATCAGGATGTATTCATAAGCTTTTTAGAGCTTTTTGAAAGATGATACAAATAGAAGTATCACTACATATGCGTGAAGATTTAAAATTCAAAAGGATATGGAGGGTACTTATAAGCAAATGTAAAATGAAAAGCTTGCAAAAGTAAAGCTCTCATCAGTGAAATACTGTGAAGTTAGTTGTAATTCACATTTTAATAAAACAATGGCCATAAATGATGTCTTCTGAAATTCAGTTGCCTAAGTGAGGTCTTCACCTCATGAAAAGATTGTTTGCTGTAGGACACTTTTAGCAATTAGAGGTTGTGGGTAGAAAAACTTCAAAGCTGACTCTGCCTTTCTTCCCCTGTGATGACAAGTCTTCCCCCAGAAAAGTCAGCCTTTCTGAGAAAGAAAATAATCTCCTGGTAAGATCTTTTCATTGTGGGGATGGTTTTTTAACGTCCTAAATTTCCATGCAGGAGATCTCGTCAACATTCCATTAGCAAATTGGTGGTCTCTGACCTTATACGCTCTATTATCTTTTACAATGAAATATATTTTCTTTATTAAACACTATAAGTATTTAATAATAATAATTTTATACATGAATTGTCAGCCTCTTTTAATTAATCATCTATTTACTAATCTGGCACTCAACTCGCAATCTTCTGATCTTAATCTGGTGCCACAAACAGCCTTTCCAACCAGAGGGAATGCACAATCTGATCGTGTAAATGTGGCTGTTATATTTCCACGAGTAAGTTGGAAAGATTTACCCATCGGTTTGTTAGTAAGAAGGATTCATCATGGAGGCTGTTGTGGAACTAAGACCGCAGCTGGATGGAAAGGCAGTTTACAGAGTTGGCAGAGCTGGAGGAAGGCAAGCAAATGCGCTGTCACAGAGATCTGAAGTATTTTCTTCATTCTGCATTCTCGTTTCTAAATCCAAAATAGGAAGTCTAACGAATCAACCTGGTGGCAATAACTAGAAGCCAAGTGTTAAGAAGAATTAAACATCTCCCTTGTGATATGTTACAAAATCTCAGACTGTGACAGGATGCAGCCAGGTGAGGCCCTGGAGAGCAAAGCACCACAGCTGCAGCAGCTAACCATCAATCACCTCCATTAGCGCTAGGACACATCAACTTTTTCCTTGGAAGGGAGTCGGTGTCAACTCCCCCTTGTCATCTCCCAGTGGTGTGGCCTATCATTGTTCCCCGATGTGCTTGTGGCTTATTACTCTTCCCATTCTGTACCTGAGGCTACCTTGTTAGCAGACCATACTTCACTGGCATGAGTCTCCCACTCTTAAGGTAGAAATTATTGATGATATCTCTACTTCTTTGAGTAGTGGAAATGTGACACTTTGGTTGAATTGGCTCTTCATTATTTTCTTTCTGGGAGAGGAAAAAATATATAAGATGTAAGGACTACTCAAAATTCAAAACAGCAAAAGAATCCCAGGAACAGAAACAATCGGTTGTCATCTATCAATAGTTTACTTTGCCTATAACATAAAGATGAGGATCTACTAAGAGAAAACCCAAGCTTGAATAAAAATCAGAAGGCCTAAATTGCCATTTGGCCTTCCTCTCTATCTAGGTGAGTGGCCAAGGAAAAGCAGCCCTTCTGAATCTACACTTGTCTAAGAACCGGATACAAACTCAGTGCTGGGAAACATGCCAAGTCAACACTTAGTTTAATATATACAAGGGAGGATCCCTACCAAACAGAATTTTATTTTAGAGGGTGGGGCCCTGGTAGTACAGGCTCCTCCTGTTAGATGAGTATTGTGCGAACCCATCTGTATCGGTGTACCAGCTGGTGTTGTTGTGAGAGGCTGCACTCGACTTCAGTGAATTTTTTTTAAGACTCTCAATGCATTTGCCCATTTCACGATGGGTGATGTACAAGCACACCTGCCCACACTGCTCTGAGTGTTCAGCATTTTTTGACCAAAAATGGCATGACCTCCATGCCCCATCCTCCCTATTCACGCAATCTCACCCCAAGATACTTTTTTCTCTTTATTTCCCTAGATGAAAAAAAGCCCTCAAACAAAAATATATTGCCAATGTTCAAGAGGTGAAATTAAAAATGGCTGAAGCGCTAAAATGCATAAAAATTGAGGCATTCAAAAACTATTTTGAGCAGTGGAAAAAATGTCTGGATAAGGTATATTACATCTAATGGAGAGCACTTTTGTTACCGAACAAGAGGTCCGAGGGAGAAGCAATACAATATTTGGCCCACCTAGGGATGCCCAAAACTGCTATACAACAGGGGCCCCTCCCCAAAACAAAATACTAAAATCTACTGGGCTCTTCTGTCCGCCGCCAATTGGAAAGACATCTCTCAATGCCAGAGATTTGTGAAAAGGAAACAAAATGTTTATTTAATGCTATTCAGGCCTAATGCCTCCACTAAAATATCAAAATCCTTTAGGTTGTACACCTACCTACACCCACACAGCACTCCCTTCTCCCACTGTCCCAACTCCGGGTACCGTAAATCAGGAAAAGAGCACATGTCTGTGTTTCAGGCCGCTGGCACCGTCAGCTGTGTCACTGTGCAGGATCTCTCTCTAGTTAATCCAAAGTACTGTGGTACCCTCTCATGGTCCACTGGCAAGAGTCCTTTGTACCCAGTTCCAGTCAAAGTCTCTGTTGCTTTTCAGGCCCCGTGGCCAAAGGGGGCACCCCAAAGCCGCGTGGGCCTCTTCTACCAAAGCTGCAGGAGTCCGCACTCCACCAAAAGCATGTGGCTTTCTTCTTCACCTGGCTGCAGGGATCTCCATTCTGGCAAAGCTGCGTGGTTTTTCCCTTTCACCTGGGAAAGAGGGGGTCCGCACCCTGCCCAAACCACGTGGCTCCCTCTTTCACCTCACCAAGACGGGGTCCTCACTCTGCTGAAACCGCGTGGCTCTCTCTCATCTGGCCAAGCGGGGACACTTCATGTCTCGGAGCCAGTCTTTTCCAAGCTCTCACACAGGTCCTCTCACCCAGGAGCGCAGCCCCTCGTTTCCATCCTGAGTCCAAGCCTTTCTGGCTCAGGAGAGCAGCCCCTAGTTACATTCTTGAGTCCGGAAGCCCTTCTCACTCAGGAGTCCAGACCTTAGTTACATCCTGGGCTTCCCGTCCTTCTCCCTGGCTCCAAACTTGGCCACAGCTATTTAGCATATCTATGAAACCAGTTAAAGGTTATAGATATGTTAAATAACCATTCCAGAGGTTAGCTCCAAAACTGTTGCTATGCAAAACAGCTCTCAATGGCCTGGCTCCATTTGTTTCTTCCCCCTGAGGGGAGGGGTGAGGTCATCTTATATGTCTCTCCAATATTCCTATACACTTTGAATTCTGGACACCATTCCAAATCTTTTTTGGGCCCCCCCTGGCTGCACCCTGTATCACTTTGAAGGTGATTAAAGTCTAAATGTGTAAGAATAAATGCACAGTTTTTAATAAATAAATTCTATTTTTAATCCTCCCTTATATTTTATGTGGAAAATAAGGCATATAATAGTATATTAATATGGATCTTAAAGATATTCCTGGGTTCTGCCACAACTTTTATAATTCCTATCTAGTCCCCCTTTCATTTTGTAAATTCATCTTTTATTTAAGAGAGATAAGAAGGCACAACTTGAAAACCTAAGAATATAGTTCAGTGTTTTATTCAATTTCTGTCACTGAAATAAACATATGCCTATACCATTTTCCACTCTTTAAAATTCCAAATACGTCTTTAGAAGTTGAGGGGGAAACACTAACACTAACCTCTGTTGGCCAGACAAAAAGCAGTCATTGAGTGACACCCAATTTTTATGGGTAAAGCAGTGTTTTGTTGAACATTCTGAAGGTGAGAAGCTCCCACTTCAAGGTCCTACATCGAAACACCGTGGCAGGGTGTTGTGACAGAATAGAGATGGATAGAAATGTGAGTCAGTCCTGAGTTTTATGAAGAAACCAAAACAGCTTTACCAATTAATGCATTTTAACTATAGATTCAAATGGACTGTGAATTTCCACTAATATTGCTGAAGTTTTGAAGGTAATAAGTCATTTGGTAGAAAAGTTGCAAAATGACATTTTTATCTATTCAACAATTTTCTCCTATTTAATATTTCTGGTGCATGCAGAAACATTTGTGACCCTCGAGCTTTCCTTTGGAACTGACTATAATACAGAGAAATGTCAGTCAGCTCTGGTTTTGGTCTGTGAATGGAAATTCTAAGGAGAGAAAAAATGATCTCATTCATCTCATGAAACCTGCAGACATCATAAAACGGCCTTTTGAGAAGACTTGATTGTTATTCTTTTACTTTTCTTACACTTATTTCTCTTGCAAGTAAGATGTTCAGGACTTGGTTGAAGTGAGTGACTGTGTCAAAGGAGACAAAGACGGTTTGTGTGGGATCCAGACAAAGGCACGGCCCCTCGAGCCATGTCAGTTTCATTGGTTTAGTCCAGAAGAGATAAATTCAGAAGCTAGTTCTAATTCACTGCTGCTTCCAAGTGAATCCAACCTGAACGCTGTGTTTGCAGAATGTTAACGATCTGATCTTAATCCTAAATAAGCCAGGAATTCCGGTGCGAATACTCCCACGGCCGCTTTAGCTCTGCCTCCCATGCGGAAGGAACCGTGACCTGGAGGCTTCTCATTACCTGGTTATTGAATACAGCATCTCAACTACTCTGAAAGTGTTCGGATAAAATGGCTACCTTTTTAAAATTCTTGTTTACAAAGTTGTTCCAGTTTTCCTCCCTTTGCCCTTCACTGTCCAGCCCACCCCCTTACTCCCACAGTCTGTCCCCACAGTCATTGTCCAGGTCCATAGGTCGGTCATACGTGTTCTTGACTAAGCCCCTCCCCTTATTTTCCCCACTCATCCCTCCCCTCATTCCTCTGGCAGCTGCCAGCTTATTCCATGTTTCCATTTCTCTGGTTCTGTTTTGCTTGCTGGTTTATTTTGTTCATTATATTCCTCTTAGAAGTGAGATCATATGGTATTTGTCTTTCACTGACTGACTTATTTCACTTAGCATAATAGTCTCCAGTTCCATCCATATGATCATAAAGAGTAAGAATTCCTTCTTTCTTTGTATTGCATAGTATTTCATTGGGTAAATGTACAATAATTTTTTAATCCATTCATCTACTCATGGGCACTTAGGCTGTTTTCAACACTTGGCTATTGTCAATATTGCTATCTATATTTAAAACAGTCTGATACCAACAAAAGAACAGACATGCGGATCAATGGAATAGAATAGAAAGCCCAGAAATAAACCTGTCTTTTTAGGGTCAATTAATATTTGACAAAGGGGGCACGAACATAAAATGGATTAAAAATAGCCTCTTCAATAAATGGTGTTGGGAGAACTGGACTAGTACATACAAAAAGAAAAAGAAAAAAGTAAACAAACTTACACTACACATAAGCATAAACTCAAAATAGATAAAAGACTTAAACATAAGTCTTGGTACCCTAAACTGCCTAGCAGAAAACATAGGCAGTAAAATTTCAGATACCCCACATAGCAATATTTTTACTCATATGTCTCCTAGGGTAAAAGGAAATAAAGAAAAAATTAAACAAATGGGACTTCATCAAATGAAAAAGCTTCTGCATGGATAAAGAAATAATCATTATAATGAAAAGGGCACCAATTGTATGGGAGAACATATTTGCCAATGATACATCAGACAAGAGTTTGCTCTCCAAAACATATAAAGAACTCATATGACTCCATAACAGGAAGACAAATAACCCAATTAAAAAATGGACAAAGGACCTAAATAGACACTTCTCCAAGGAGGACAAACAGATGGCCCATCAACATATGAAAAAAGGCTCAATCAATATCACCAGCTATCAGAGAGATGCAAATTAAAACCACAGTGAGATACCACTTCACACCAGTCAGAATGACCATCATAAACAAAGCAACAAACAACAAGCCCTGGCGAGGATGTGGAGAAAAGGGAACCCTTAGTGCACAGTTGGTGGGACTGCAGACTGGTGCAGCCTCTGTGGAAGACAATATGGAATTTTCTCATAAAATTAAAAATAGAACTGTCTTTTGACCCAGTGATTCCACTGCTGGGAATATACCCTAAGAATCCTGAATTACCAATTCAAAAGAACTTATGCACCATTATGAATATGTATAGTTGACTTGAACAACACACTTTCTTCTATATGAAATATAAAAATATAGAAGTGCCATAAGAAGGGTTTTTTCAAATCTATAAATTATAAACTTTTCACCATGCATAGAGGTATCTTACAGTCACACTTGCAGTTAGTTGACTTTTCAACTTATTTTTTCTTCATTCCTCTCTGTAAATGTATCTTTTACATAACTCGAAGAAAAACTCTAAGTCTAAATTAAATTTGACCAAATAATTAGGGAATTATTTTTGATGTTGTTGTTAAAGTGACAGTCTTATATGATTTGTGTAAGAAACATATCCAAGAATTGTCATAAAAATCAAGAGAAATGCCCACTTCTACATATCGATAAGGGCAGAATCAAGGATTATGAAGTATTAGCAAAGTAATTACTAAGGATTATAATTTCACTTATATTTTTAACTTTGGTACATCTCCCTGAGCCAGGACAAAGGTAGCCTTAAACCAATCAAAATAAGATACTTTTTTCTTAGGTGTATGTGTTATTCCACACAAAAGCTCTGACAGCTTTTGTGTGGTCAACATGGTGTGCCATTTGGAGCCAGGTAGATTTGAGTATGCATCTCAATTAAGCCCCTTGACAGCTGTTGACACTCACCCTCTTTCTAATTTGGTTTCCTCATCTGTAAAATGGGATAGTGACACTCATCTCTGCATTTTGAAATAATATAATGAAAGCAGTGAACCCGGGCTTAGTACCCATCACAGTGCCTGACAGTAGGTAGCGCACCAATGCGTGATCACTGATGTTATTTACTGCCCTAGTTTTGATTTATAAAAGGCAATGTTAATATTATCAGAGGTTATGCTAGAGGAAGGTCAGTTATAAGTGGAGTATAAGTAATAAAAGAAGACTAAAAACTTGAAAATTTTAATGAAAATATAGGTGTTATTTTTAATAATAAGTGATTGTCATTCATAATAAGAATAAATATTTTATTCTAATTTAACATAATCCTGTACTGATTAAACATAAACTATATTGCATTACTTTCTGTTACTTAACTTTCCTGACTCTGAAATAAAAAACAAACATATATATATTTTATACATATATATACACACACACACATTGTATTGCTCATTTATTATTTCTTACCTTAGGGAAATAATTTTTTCTCCTTATATTGAATATAAACATGATAATATTTCATGAGGAAATGAAAGTCTGACAAAATTTTATAAGGGTTACTTTGTCATCATTTATACAATACTTTCACTTTGACAAGTAGTTCACAATCATTGTTTGTGAAGTAATACCATGTCTCCTTTTTACCACACCAGACAGCATGAATTAATTTACCTTAAATAGGAATTAATATTCTTTAATTTTCTTGCTCCACTGAATTTTTTGTTGAATTAATTTGATAATATATATATAATATAAATCAACAAATCAATTATCCCTGTTAATCTGGTATATTGAAAGGTCTACAAATGCTTAGAATGAAATGAGAATTTATTTTTTTTATCTGCCTTCTAGCAACACAAATTATCCAACTTCTCTGTCCACATTTACTTTCTAACGTTCTTTGTATTTTTGTCTCGTACTTGAGATGAGAAAAACATTTGCAGATTTTATGTTGAAAAGCCCATTACCAAGCAATGAGAAATTAAAGATTTTCTGCCACTGCCCCATCGGGCTCTTCAGGGGCTTCCATGAAAGTGACTTAGATGCACTTTGGAATGTATACATCCACCTCTCACATTCTGGTGCCAAAGCCTCTTATAAGAATGTTGCTTATAACCAGCACAGTGTAGCCAGTTTCGATTTTAGGAAAAATATAATAACACAGGGAACACAGTGTTAGAACTAAAATGTCATGCCAAGTTAAGCAATTTAGGCCATGACTTTATTCTGATCTCACTGGCTGGAGGGAAGGAGGCAGTTCAAACACTTCAAGGTCAAGGTCATTGCCAAGACTTAAAGCTCAGTCACAAATCTGTGAGGATTAAAGACTTTAATCTCCTGCACAATTTATTCATTCAACAAATATTTATGGAGTGTTGTCTATGTACCACTCACTCTTTTACTTTCCAGAATTAGAAATAAATAGACAAAAATTCCTATCTTCATGTAGTTTATGTTCTGGTAATGGTAGGCAGTTAGCACATAAATAAGTAAACTATATAGTAACATGTGTTGGCAATACTGGAGAAAATAAATTACAAAGGCTCAATTGGCTATTAGAGTTGAGAAGTGGTATACTTTTTTACAAAGTGGTCAAAGGAAGACTCATGGAGCAAAAGCCTGAAGGAGGTGAGGAACAGCCCTGGCTGGTGTGGCTCAGTGGATTCAGCACCCATCTGCAATCCAAAGGGCCACTGTTTCAATTCCCAGTTAGGGCACATGCCTGGCTTGCAGGCCAGGTTCCTGGCGGGGGTGCTCAAGAGGCAACCACACGTTGATGTTTCTCTCCTTTTCTTTCTCCTTCCCTTTCCCTCTCTCTAAAAATAAAGACATGAATCTTTTTTTAGAAAAGGAGGTGAGGAGCAGAGCAGATCTGTGTAATATCTGGGGCATGTTCTCAGAGAGGAAACAATATGTTGAAGGCCCTGAATGGGAGCAGGACTCCCATTTAAAGTGTAGGAAGGAAGGTAGGGTTGTGGTAGCTGAGCAAGTGAGAGTAGTCATCAAAAGATGGGGAAATAATGTCAGCACTTATGGGCTATTGTAAGGGTTTTGGCTTTTTCTTTGACTGAGAAGGAGAGCATCTAGAGGGTTTGAAACCAAAGGGTTTTTAACATTAGAGTTTCACATGTCACTTGCAACTTAAAATCATTCATCAGCTTTCTGTGAGTAGAAATGGCTGAATAGAGGGAGTGAACAGGAGACTATTGTAAGTGGCTCAGGAGAGATGGTGAGGGCTAGGCTCTGGGTCGAAGTGGTGAGGGTGTTATGATGGTTGGGATGTATTTGAAAATAGAGCCAAAAGCCCATGTTTTTTGCACATCTTAGATCAGCAATATTAAGGAACTTCTCAATCTAAGGAAGTACAGTTTCCTGGAAAATCTTTATTACCTAATTAAGTTGGAAAATACTTTCTAGTGGTCTCCTGAGTCTTTTGTCACTTCACCATCCTTAGCCCTGCTCGAATCCTAGAACTCAGCAACTCTTGTGGGTGAAGAGGTGGACCATAAACAATGATCTCTCCTTCCATATTCATTAGAAATGTTGCACTTGGCACAATGGATTTCCAGTAGCTTACGGCTCATTTCCTTAGGTCAACACACCATCTGGCAGTTAACAAAGACTTTCCTGATGAATCTTAAGATGCAGAGCAAGCTGACAGGCAGGAACAATATCCAGCTCTGGAAATCCAATGGAAGTATTGAATTTACACTCAATGTGGAAATTGAGTGTGATTCCCTCCTGCTAATCACCCCTTTGCTTAAAAGAATGGATAGAAATTAAATAGCTATTATAAGAAATGAAGAAACAAATCCCTAGAAGTCTGAACCACAGAACCAAGGGTTTCTACAAAAATTAACTTTGCTTGATAGCAATAAAATGTTAGCACTAAAGAATAAGGCTTTATGTACCTTCAGTGACACAGTTATATAACTGCTGTCTTGATTAATGTTCCATGTAAAGTCTCAAGTTTCAATAATATTACTTTATATGAATTAGGATCTTTTGTTCCCTTCAGATTTAAATCCCACACAAGAAAGTACTGTACCTTGAGATACCGCCATTCACCAGGGTGTCCACAAACATTTCTTGGCCTGATACATGTTTTACACAACTTCTCCACTTTCTCAGAAGAACATATTTTTAAGGTAAAATAGGATACTGCACATTTGAGAAAATTCTGAAACAACAAATCACCATCTTCAGGGTCACATCAGGAATGCACAAATCTTCATTTTCAATCAGTGTCCATCACTAGAGAACGGTGGAGGTAGTTCAAAGTGCAGCAACACTTCATTTGCACAGAGGAAGTTCTGCACAAATGATGTGAAGAGAAGGAAATCTCTGTGTGTCGGTATGCTAATCATACTGAATGTGGTAACCCATTTAACATCACACTTCTTTTCTAACAGTATTCTACTCACATTTATGAATGTTTTATATGTGCAAACACATTTTAAGTGTTTTATAAGTGTAAAGCTTCTCAGCAATTTTACAAAGGAAGAAACAAAGGTTTAGAGGTTAAATGATGGGACCACAAACAAAGATTTCCTCCTAGCTGTATATAGAACTTACACTCTGAACCACCACATAGTTAGCCTACGATATGACTTAAACGTAACTATGTTTGTGTCAGTGTGTATGTATATGAATTTATATATACCATTGCTTTGTCTCATGAAAAAAAGTTCTGTTGTGATTGGTTTCTATCCCTTAGTATAGCATACCAGAATACATGAACTGTTCTGGTCCCTAACATCACATTCTTCTGCTTAGTACTTACACATGTGAATGGGGGGAGGCCCAGGCTTTGGAGTAAGGTAATTTTGCTTATTGTGTGGCCACAAGAAGCATCCAAATATAGTATGGGATGTATAGAATGCTATTTAAAGAATCTGTTCAGACAAATGAATAAAACTGGAATTTCCTCATACTTTAATGCCTCACCTGTGTACTGAAGTTTGCAAAATCTCTTGAAAAATATTTTCATGTCAATGTATTTTCCATTAATAATATATAATGGACTATCAAAATATATTCATAATAATATATTTATAGGTATACATTACAAAGCATAATGATGGTATATAATTATTTATGTCATTTTTCTTTTTCTTTATGTCAGACACTATTCTTTGTCATTGAGTAATTACTTCTGTATATGGAATTTCAACTAAAGGCATGAAATAAACTTACAGATGAGACATAAAAAGGCAAGTTATATTATTTCAATGTAAGTATATACACATATAGTTACATTAGTAAAGCTATAGATAAGGAGGAAACAATTGCCATTGGGGAAAAATACTTTTTGGCTATCGAGACCTATAAAATTTTATAGTAGATTGGATGCCCATAGTTCTAGTGATTAAACATTTTCTGGTTTGTGATAATAATTAAAGAGCCTATTAACACAGTCCTGCTGGAGTTCCCAACACTAGTTACAAAACCTGAAATAGCAATTGGTCATATAATAAATTTCCATCTGCCTAAAAATACCCAAATCTTACTTTTTAGGCTCATTGCTAATAATGTATACTTGAGAAAGTGGGTATTTTGGAACACAAAAACCTCAACTTACATAAACAAATGTGTGTAACTTCCTTGGGAAAGGTTTGTTGTTTAATTTGTTTTTGAAGGAAGTAATTGATTTATCTTGGCAGATCTGATAAAAATAACAACGTTTTGATTGTGTAATCTGGAGGTCACGTCCTCCTCTGAATCCATCAAAGCATAACTCAGATTTAAGTGAATTCAAGTTCTCCTGGGACTCTTTTGATATATGACTGAAACTTGCTATCACGCAGCTCTTCTTCCAGGAAAATAACATAAACTGATTTTAAGTAAAAGAAAAAAGAAGTGTACATGTGAATGTGTGTGTGTATATACACATATATATATTTCTTGTTTGAATGTGTATATGTGTACACACATATATATATTTCTTGTTTTGTGTAATATATGAATACATATGGAAAGAATAAATCAGAAAGCTAGGCAGTCACTAAGAATGCCTTCTTACTAACTTCCCATTAGTTCTGTGCTTGTCTATCACAATCAGTACCACTAACTCTGAATTTATGAAATTTTGGAAACTACAATTACTAGGTTTTCTTTTTCTTTTTTAATTTTTTTAAATTTTAAATTTTCACTTAATTTTTTATCCTGACCCAAAGACCTTTTTAAATTGATTTTAGAGAGAGAAGGAAGAGAGGGAAATCTGGATGTAAGAGAGAAACATCAGTTGGGTATCTCCCATAAGTGCCCAGACTGGCAATCCTGTGTGCCAGGACCAGAGTTCAATCAATACTATGTACAGAGAAAATTTCATTAACTATGAAGTTAATATCATTAATACCATAATTTCCTTGTCGAACTTACAAAGAAACACTGGACAAACACACTTAAATACTATTGGCCAATGACAACTCAGAGGGAAGATTTTAACTTTGGACTAATAAACAATATTATTAGGTTGAGCACATAGTGCACAAGTTGATCAAAGACCTAAATGTAAAAGCTAAAACTATAGTACAAGTGCTGCCAAAGCAAGCACTGAAAGGTAAAATTATAAAGCTCTAAGAAGAACATATAAAAGAAAAGTTTCATGGCACTGGATTTGGCAATAATTTCTTTAACATGAAAACAAAAGGCACAATGAACAAAAGTTAAAAAAAGTAATTTGAACTATATCAGAATTAAAAACTTCAATTCATCAAACATCATGATGAAAATAAAAAGGCAACTTACGCAAAAGGAAAATATTTACAAATCATATAGCTGGTAAAAGATTAATATCCAGAATTTAGAAAGAACTCCTACAACTCAACAACAAAATAACTCAGTTTAAAAATGGCAAAAGACCTGAATTGACATTTTTTCAAAGAACATATACGAATGAGCAATTAACATATGAGAAGGTCCTTAACATCATTAATCCTCGGGGAGAAGTAAATCAAAACCACAGTGAGATAGCCCTTCACACTCATTAGGCTAGCTATTGTACTATAAGAAAAGAAAGAATGATAGAGAAGAAAAAGACAGAAGAGAAAGAAAGAAAAAGAAGAGAGGAAAAGAAAAAAGAAAATTACAAATATTGGCAATGATGTGGAGAAATTGGAACCCTTATGGTAATAGGAATGTAAATAGTGCAGCCACTGTGAGAAACACAGTATATGGTGGTTCCTTAAAAACTTAAAAATTATATTACCATGTGACCCATAGATTCTACTACTGGATATATACTGAATGAATTAAAAGTAGGGTCTCAAACAGATATTTGTGTACCTGTGTTCAGAACACCATTATATGTAATAACCAAAACATAGAAGCAATGCAGATGCCCATGAATAGATAAATTAATAAGCAAATATGGTCTATAGATACAATGGACTAATATTCAGACTTTAAAAACAAGGAAACTTTGGTTCATTATATGATATGAATGAAATTTGAGGTCAGTGTGCTCTGAAATAAGTCAATCATAAAATAACCAATAGTGTCTAATTCCACTTATATGAGATACCTAAAGTAGTCAAATTCATAGAGATAGGAAATACAACAGGCTTTTTAGTGGGTACAAGGAGAAAATAATGGACGGGTGTTTAAAGTGCAGAGAGAATCACTTTTGTCAGGTCAAAAGTTGTGCAGCTTAGTTGCCCAAGACTGTTGTCAATACACTCATCATAATGAACTGAAAACTGAAAATAGTTAAGATGGTAAATTTCATGCCATATGTGTTTTACTACAATGTTTTTAAAAAATCAGTTGTAAAATTTTCTGATGAAGGAACTATTATATCAGAGCATCATCTTGTTTTAAAAAAAATAGAAATTGAGTTAGAAAAAAAAAATGGCCACAAATTTTATTTAATTAAGAATGCATTTGTCTTTCTCTGATCGGCTTATTTTACTTAGCGTAATGTTCTCCAGGTCTATCCACACTGTTGCAAACTGAATAAAATTTTCTTCTTTTTTACAGCTAGTAGTATTCCATAGTGTAAATGTCCTATAGTTGTTTTATCCATTCATCTATTGATAGACACTTGGGTTGTTTCCATATCTTGGTGATTGTACATAACACTGCAATGAACAAAGTAGTACTTATGTTCCTTCCAATTATTGTTTTGGGTTCCTTCAGATGCATTGCTACAGCAATTCAGATGTGGAATTGCTGGGTCAAAAGGCAGATCATTTTTAATTTTTGAGGTATGTCTATATGGCTGTTCACAGAGGCTGCACCAGTCTGCATTCCCAGCAACAGTGCAAAAGGGTTCCTCTTTCTCCACATCCTTGCCAGCACTTGTTTGTTGACTTATTGATGATGGCCATTCTGACAGGTATGAGATGGTGTCTCATTGTGGTTTTAATTTGCATTTCTCTGATGAATAGTGACACTGAGCATTTTTTCATATGTCTATTGGCCATCTGCATGTCCTTTGGAGAAGTGTCTATTCAGGTCTTTTGGCCATTTTTAATTGGGTTGTTTAGTGGGTTTTTTGGTGTCAAGTTTAATAAATACTTTATAAATGTCAGATATTAACCTTTTATTAGATGTATTGGCCAGTATGTTCTCCCAGTCTCTCAGTTGTCTTCTTAATTTGTTGATGATTTCCTTTGCTGTGCAATAACTTTTTAGTTTCATCCAAATCCATGTTTATTTTTCCTTTTGTTTCCCTCACCTGGGGAGATACATGT
Organism: Artibeus jamaicensis; assembly: GCF_021234435.1. NCBI lineage: Eukaryota > Metazoa > Chordata > Mammalia > Chiroptera > Phyllostomidae > Artibeus > Artibeus jamaicensis. Next base: position 17,269,254 of record NW_026521837.1, read on the forward strand.
GATAAAATATTGCTATAAACAATGTCCAAGATTTTGCTACCTATGTTTTCTTGTATAATTTTTATGGCTTGGGGTCTAACATTTAATTTTTTAATCCATTTTAAATTTATTCTTGTGTGTGGTGTATGAAGATGGTCTTATTTCATTTTTCTGCACGTATCCATCCAATTTTCCCAACGCCATTTATTGAATAAACTATCTTTGCCCCATGTGTATGTGCTTGCTTCCTCTGTCAAATATTAATTGACTGCAAAGGTGTGAGTTTATTTCTGAGCTCTGTATTCTGCTCCATTGATCTATGTGTCTGTTTTTATGCCAGTACCATACTGTTTTGATTACTATGGTCTTTTTTTAAATTTTATTTACTTATTTTTCACCCTGGCTGGCATAGCTCAGTGGATTGGGCACGGGCCTGCGAACCAGAGTATCGAGGTTCGATTCCCAGTCAGGGCACATGCCTGGGTTGCAGGCCAGTTCCCAGCAGGGGATGCGTGAGAGGCAACCATACATTGATGTTTCTCTCCCACTCTTTCTCCTTCCCTTCCCCTCTCTCAAAAAATAAATAAATAAAATATTTAAAAAAAATTTTTATTTACTTATTTTTCAAGTACAGTTTTCTATTTCTCCCATCCCAGCCCAACCCATCCTGTGCTCCCCACTTCCCTCCCATTTCTACCCCCCTTAGTTCTTGTCCTTGTGTCCTTCATACTTGTTCCTCCAAATCCCTCCCCTTTTTTCCCCTTAAATTCCCTCCCTTCTCCCCTCTGGTCACTGTCCCCCTATTCTCTATTTCAGTGTCTTTTATTTTTATTCTGCTTGCTTATTTGTTTTGTTGTTTAGCTTCCTGTGAAAGGTGAGATCATGTGGTATTTGTCTTTCAACACCTGGCCTATTTCACTCAGCATAATGCTTTCCAGTTCCATCCATGTTGTTGCAAAGGGTGGTAGCTCCTTCTTTCTCTCTGCTGCATAGATTACTATGGTCTTATAGTATAATTTGATATTAGGTAGTGTGATTCCTCCAACTTTGTTCTTTCTCAGGATCACTGTTGCTATGCAGGGCTTTTTGTGGCTCCACATAAATTTTTGAAATATTTGTTTTAGTCCTGTGTTAAGTGTTGCTTGTAACTTAATAGGAATTGCATTGAATCTATAGATTGCTTGGGGTAGTATGAACATTTTAATGATGTGAATTCTTCCTATCCATGAACACAGCATGTGCTTCCACTTATTTGTATGTTCTTCAATTTCTTTCTTCAGTTTCTTATAATTTGTCAAGTACAGGCTTTTTACATGTTTGGTTAGCTTTATTCCTAGGTGTCTTTTTTTTAAGCTATGGTGACTGGGGTTGTCTTCCTTAATTTTTCTTTCTGTTAGTTTGTTATCTGCATACAAAATACAACTGATTTCTGAATATTAACTTTGTATTCTGCTACTTTGCTGAATTCATTTATTAGTTCTAGTAGTCTCTTGAACTGAATGGTAATGGAAAGAACACAATAAAGATTAAGATGAAAAAGAATGCATTTGTAATGCGAATACAGAAAAGTTACAGTAAACTTATGTTGTAATACTTAATATATCAAGTCTTGTCCAGGGGTAGGAAGTTTTATTGCACTTTGTGCTGGTTACATAACATCCATCTTGAGTAGTACTACCTCCACTCCTGAGCACTGTATATAAAGACGCATATTTTCACATTAAAGGCATTTAAAATAGATCAAATGAAATGGTGAGAAATCTGGAGACCATGTCATACTGTAGACAGTAGAGTAAAAAGCACTTCAGAATTTGGACTCTTTTATGAGAAATAACTGGGCTTAAAACCAAACTCTTATCATCTACTCATCCAGTGACCTTGAACAAGCTCTTTAACTTCTGTGTCTGTTACTTGAGTCCTCTCCTATAAAATTACAGTCTTACTAAATACTCTGAGTATTTTGTGATGCCCAAAGAAAAATGCATAACGTAATTAGCAAAGAGCTTAGCATTGGCTTATATCATTATGAATTTTAAGCTATATGATCAAATGGCCTGGTTAAGAACAAAGTCATAGTGAAATATAATAAATAATTTAAAAGTATTTTTAGGGCTATCCCTGTGAAGACAGTTTATTTGTGTTTGGACCAGAAGACATAACTAGAAAGGTTCAGTAGAAAGCAACAGAAGAGAAAATAGTTTTGCCTTATACTGACGAGTATTCCACAGAATGAGATGTTTGAATATTAAACAAGCTGCCCTAAAAAATCAGTGAGTCCCAAACACTGCTTTTCCTGAAGCAGCAGCTAGCGGGCTTTATGGCAGGGCTGTGTTAAGATGAATTCTCACTCTGATTAGAACGATGTGCTAGACAATTCTTGCCTTCTACTATTCCATCACTCTCGTATTTTTCTTACCACTATTGGCTCCAGTGCTTCTCACACAGGAATTGCTTAATTCTGAAAAACTAGCCCCAGTAGAAGTTTAAGTTCTAATTCATATATAGCTTAGAAGTGGAGAAAAGATCATATTATCCAATAAAATAATTGGAAAATGTCTTCAGTGCCTACCATTGCGTATATGTGCAACGAGTGGGTACTGATTGTAATGTTGGTGTTGAGTGAGATAATGGCTTTGGGTAAAAATAATAGATGTTTTATTTTGTCCTTTTGAATTGTTGCTAATGCTTGAACACACAATTAAGGCTGACCTATAGGCAGAATGACATAAAAGCTGGGATAGAAAATGAATCTCAGGATCCTTCACAGAGTTACTGAAAAAGAGAGGAAAGAGTGGAGGAAGAAAAAGCATTTTAAAGCTGTTTCATTCATCAAAAATTTCTGTTAGATGAGAAACAAAAGAAGTAGTTTAAAAGGTGGGCTCTAACCGAAAAGAGGACTGCCAAGGTCAGAGTTACCAGAGTCGGCTAAGAGTAATGCAGAATGTGGACCTAATGGCAGCTTGAGCTGCACTAACAAATGTAGAATGCAGGTCATGGGACAGAGTTAACCATTGTCTTCCGTATAGGAGAGACCATACATGGGCATTGTATTGAATTTAATTTAACACAGGCACCGACTTCAATTTGGTTTGGAGGTAAAAACACAGAACAGAAGATTGGAATCATGTTATGAAACAAATGGTTCAAGAAACTAAAGAAGATATAGCTTTGGAGGGAAAAACACACACCCCTTAAGATATCTGTTAGAAGGCTGAGGGGAGCCAGCAATGCGTCACTCTGCAATTGAATGTACTATCTGACAAAGTGGTTAGATTTCTCACTGCTGGAGTTACCTGGGTAGACACTGGATAATGGAAATTGAATTAAATGGCATAGATCTACATCCTCATTTTCTATTTTAAAATGATCGCTTTTCTTGTGAAAGAAGAGTAGAAGACTAATTGAAGACAGTGGCTCCCAATTGTTTTTGTCCCAGCTTTAAGTCTTTCTTGAAACTTTCACATATTTTTGGAGTGAGAAGAAGGAAGCAAAAATAATAAATCCAGGATTTCAGAATATGGTGAGGAGAGTGAAGACAAAGGGAGTAGAAGGGGAGAAGCCATCATTGCCAAACTGAGTACAATAAAATAAGCTACCTGGAAAAATGGAGACCTAAGCCAAATTAGGAACATTCAACAGTATTGCATTCAACAGTACTTATTAAGGAATTACGACATACTCTGGAACACTATTCCAGGACAACCAAGGTGAATAAAAATACTGAGAGCATTTTGATTTATTGATCTGAGACTCCAAATACACAGAAAAGACTTAGATTTTGACATCTTGGAAGAATTCATTGAAGAAAATTTCAATCCAGTTATGCAGAAACAGCACTTAAGATGATTTTGTCTTTAGTAGAAGAAACAAACCTAATTTAAAAATGTTATATATGAAGTGTTACATATATATGAAAAAAATTTTAGAAGTTTGTATTAATTTGAATAGGCTTGCAGTTGTATAATGGGTAGAAAATTACATTTAAAATGTAAGATTATTACATAAATGTAAGAAGCAAATATAATAATATTTTAGATGGTATACTTTGGCCAGTGCAAAATAAATATATAATTTAAATTAAAATACTATTACTATATATTTTTATTAAATAAAGCATCTATAAAGTCTCTTTTCCCACACAAAAAACTTTTTTATATTTTTCTGAATATTTAGAGTTTTTCAAATTATTTTTAGAATATTAACTACCCCCAATTTTGGCTAATAATTTTTTTATTTCCAAAATGTTTGGATTTCTTAGAACTCTAGGATGAAATAATTTTTCCCCCTTAAATATTTTTTTAAATCTTGTTGCTTTTTAGCATGGCTGCAAAATCTGCAAACATTTTCATGGAAATATTTTCTATTAGTTTTGATTGACACAACAGTGTTTTAAAAACATCTGTTAAAAAAGAGTTGGCAGTCATCTGATTGTTTGTTGTCCCTTTCTCTGTTTACACACTGGTGCTAAGGGTTATGCTAACGAAACTCCAGAGATGGATCATTCATTAATTGCTGCAATACCAGTGGCAGGTAATTCTCCCACAGTGGCCTATTAAGGCTTGCCAAACTTGGTCACCATCAATTTTCTTTATGTAAGCTATTTACTGAACCAGAACATACAAACAATAATGTGCACAGATCATAAATGAACAGCTTGACAAATTTACACAAATTTAACACAGCATGTTACACTCACTAACTTTAAGAAATAGAGCATTACTAGCACCTAAAAATGTCCCCTCTTTTTCATGCCTGGTCACAAGTCCTTGGTAGGTAACTAGTATTCTGATATTAATACTAAAGATTGGCTCTGCCTACTTGTGAATTTATGGAAATTAAATAATAAATATGTGCTCTCTTGCGACTGACTTTTTTACTCAAAATTATGTTTGAGATTCATGTATATTACAGTATATTATTTGAATTCATTTATTTTCATTATTTTATAGTGTTTTATGATATAAGCATACCAATGTTTAGCTACCTTACTCTTAATAGATATTGGTTTGTTTCCTTGAGGACTATTAAGAATACTATTTCTATAAGCATTCACACAGAAGTCTTTTGAAGAGCATGTGGGAACATTTCCATTGGATATATGCATACACAGAAGTGCAAGGGGTGGGTTAAAAGTATATGTACTATGTATGTAACTTTAGTAAACACTGACGAAAAGTTTTCCAAAACAGCTTTAGCAACATTTGCCTTCTCATCATCAGTGTGTGGTTGCCCTGCATCCTTACCCACACTCGGCACTCACATTCTGCTTCGTTTTAGCCATTCTGTCAAGGTGTCGTGGTGTTGCATTATGATTTTTATTTGAATGTTCTTGATGACTAATGAGTTTGATCAGCTCTTTAATTGTTTATCAGTCATTTGGATATTCTCTTTGGTGAAGGTCCTAGTATAACATCTTCTCATTGTTCTAGTAAGTTTTCTCTTTTTCCCATTTTTTAGCTTTATCTTTCACATCTTTATTTATGGTCTATTGATTAATATAAGGTCTTAATTTTGGGACTGTTCAATTTAGCAACATTTCCTTATGGACAGTGCTTTTTAAATCTCTTCATGTCCTCCATAAGACATCTTTGCAGTAAAGTTATTTAAATGTTCCCACATTCTTGTTCAAAATATTTAATGATGAAAACCAAAATATATTGTATAAGAGTCTTAATTTGAACCATTGCAACTTGATTAGCATTATATAATATAAAACTAATTTCTGAGAATGATAATTAAAGAATCATAAAATCATGGAATGGTCAAAATCTAGAAGAATTTATTTTTCCATCAGAGAAAAAAATAATGTATTGCTAAAATTTCTTCCATTTTATATTTTTTCTAAGGATGAAAAACTAGATAGGCATTCACATGCATTTCTTTTGAAAAATATATAGGTACATTTGGAGAGTAAATAAATCTCACCGTACATCTATTATCAGAAAAGCTCCTGATCATCTTTGCAGACTGGGAAGCTTAGGTAAGCACCATTAACATTGAGCTACAACTTACAACTCATAAATTAAGTGCCTTGATTATTCCTAGGAGAAAAATGGCTTTCATGAAAATGAAAAGATACACCAATTTTCTGAGTTTCTATTTCTCCATCCTTTCTTAAATGAAAGTTTTTTCCCTTTTAGTCTTCTGCAAGAATGAATGATGTGAAAGAAAATATTCTACTTAGTATTAAATAAATGTTAGTATTCGTTAAATTAGTATAAATTATGGTAAATTGGTATTAATATTAATAACATTAGATATATTTCTTCCATCTAAATTTCTTTTTTAAAATCTTGCAGTAAGCTAAGTCACAAAATACTTTTTCACAATCTATATCATTACATACACAATTAAATGATACAATATTTTTCAGAAAAAATTTTCTTTTGCTGGAAGCCATAAAGGTTGGCAAACCATCCTTTAGGGAATTTAGAGGAATTTGGGTCAGTTTTTGGCTTTATAGCACTAATGTCTTCATTGTTTAAATGCCAGTGTTCTGAGCCAATTCACAGACCAGAGGTGTTGTTTATCTTAACAATGAAAGAATATCATGAGTAATTTTAATTTCTATTTATGTTTTTTCAGTGCCATAATATATGCCCCTCAAGCTAATTGTAAATATTATTTAAATATTTCTATTAGTTACATGTGAGTTTCCACTCAGCTCACATTGAAAGATGCCGAGGTCCATGTATGCACAGAAATGTATGTCTGTGTATATATACACACAGGCACACACACACACACACATATATATATAATTGTTATCATTAGTTATCACAGAACTATTTGCCCTGCATTATGACTCCATTACTCAGTAATGCAGAAACAGAAGCTAACAGACACACATGGCACAGACAAGGGCTTGTGCTTTGAAGGTCTCGTCCAGAGTGCACCTGGAACCTCTCAGAAACCATGGAGACCTTGAAAAATACGCATGAATGCTTGAAACCTAAAGAGAATAGGAATTAAAATCAGACCAGCCTCTAGAACAATGAAACATGGTCTGAAGAATAGGAAATAAGAATAGAGATAAAATTTGTAAGTACTACTGCTCTTCCAGATTCACTAAAAATAGCTTTTAAGAGCAATCTATATGGGCAAAGCCACAGCTAAATACAATGGAAGAAAGGAAGAGAGTATTACTAACTTCACGTCACACCATTGTTGCACTGGATGAAGTAACTTGCTGTGTTAAAAATACATATGACATCATAACCGTGTAGTTCATCAATTATGTATTTTGTACAGAATGCAAGGCTCCAAAACTGATATACAGATAAGTGAGATAGATCTTCAATTAATTTTAAAAGACAAAAAGAAGAGAAAGAAAGAAGAAACGACTTTATTAATCAGAAAATGTTACTGAACAAAGTGAAATTTGGCCACCTGCTTCCTTACACAAGGCTAACAGAATAATCGGTGGGGAAGTAAAAGGGTCTTTACTAAAAGGTTGCCCAATCTGGGGAGCTAGGAATCTATTCCCCAGCTCCAAGCCATTTTCTTTTGCAAAACACAGAAAGAAGTCAGCCGACCCTAGTACTAGAATCAGTGCCTAGATGCCATGCTCTATTTTTATTTATCCTTCTGGGTTCCAATCCTGTCACACAAAAGGTTCTTTCTCTCCAGCTCCAGGCTCTCTCTCTTTCTCTCTGGAGTACACACTTGTGGGTCCTGCATCTCCATTGCCTCGCTGCAGCTCCCTCCCTCTCTGGGGCTGGGGCATACTACCAGATCACTGCAAGGAGTTCTGCCCATGGGGCTCCACTCCAGCAAAACTGCTTGCTCCTCTGAGGCTGGTGAACATTCTGGCCCATGTGTCTGTGATGTGTTCCTGGGATGGGAGAATGGAAGTGGTCCAGGAGCTGTGCCATGCAGCGCAGAGCCCCAACATGCTGTGGGCTGTCGCTGGCTACTCATGCATCTCATGTGAACCAGCTCCCAATTTGGTGAGCAAGGGCAAGCCAAGAGCCACAAATGCTTTGGCCCCCCAACTGAGTGGACAAGGGGAACACACAAAAGGGTTAAGACTCCCTGCTCTCTGTTTAAATTGTCTGCCCCCAAATCCTGTGTGCTGTAGGAGCATCCTGCTTGCCAGCCAATCTAGGCTAACATCCATCAAGTGCAACAGGCACATCAACCTGCATGGTGTTTCCACCCCTCCTCCTGTCGCCATTGTCTGGAACTGGGCAGGAGGGTTTCTAGCCAATCACAGAGAGCACCGTCTCTGCTTGGGGCTGACGTTGGCATGTTTACCTCCATGACACATGTGTGTTGTGACCTTTTCAGCCTGAACATATACTGTGCAAGCTATGTCAGGAGACGAGTTAGTTGTTTACACTTCACCAAGGGCAGGGAAGTCTGTCACGCAGTTTTGGTGCTACCTTCAGCACTTCCTGAACCCTCTTGGGGGTCCCTGTCCTTTGCCAGAGATATGGTCAGATTCCCACTGTTACAAAACCACTACTGTTCAGAAACTGTGCTAAATTCTGTATATGATGCATTCTATCACTTAATCATGAGAAGGAGGCCTTTTCTTCCATTTTACTTGTAAGTAAACTGAGTTCTGTGAGTTTAAGTGTCATACCCCGAATCTAAGGAAGAAATTAGAACCCAGTTCTGTTTGTCCTCAAAGAACTCTTCACTACACCAAGCCATACCTATAATAAATGGCTAAAAAGCATGCTAATAAAGTGATACAATGATACAAAATAGTAAATAACACAGCATAAATGAATGGTAACATCCAGAAATGTTTTCTAAGAAAAGAGCTCTTCCCCAAAACTCTTGGCAGATAAATAGATTGGACAACAGAAAAGGAGAAAACTCCTTCAGAAAGGGTTATTGAGGAATAAACAAAGAAATTAAAGAAAGTCGTAAGAATAATTTTTTAAAAATCTCAACCAAACAAGAGATCACTCAGGGAAACTTATAGTGAAGTCCCTTTCCCTTCGGTCTACTCTCACCCCACCATGCTTCACTGCCACAGCTAACATAATCTGGAAAACCACACCGCTGACAGCTCACTCTTTGGTTTAAAATCCTTCCCTGACTGCTCTGGCCTTCAGGGTAAAGCCCACACATCTTAAACTGCGTGCAACCTGCAGGACCTGGGCCTCCTTTCTTTGTTGTGCTGCATTTTCACCGCAGGGATCCTTTTTCATGTCCTTAAAAACCACCATATTCTTTTTGGTCTCAGCTTCTTACTCTGTCCCTCCCTTTTGCGCACTTGTTCAAATCCTGCTTTTCTCAGATTCTAAACTCTTTGGAAGCAGAGATCACATATGTGCCAGATCTGCAGGATTTTACTAGATCTAGCTGACTCTGATTTTAATTTTTTTACCCAACATATGCAATTTTTCACTGTGAAAGCCCCTTTGGAAAGTACTGTTTATGGGGCCTGAAACCATGGCAGGGCTGTGTAACGATTTTCCTTGTCTCGGGAAGAGATGGAAATAAAGGACTGTTAACTATTATTCTCAAATGAGGTACCACAAGATTTCTGGGCTCCTTCAAAAAAACTGGTTGAGGAATGGTTACTTGAATAGAGAAACCAGAACCAGATGAGGTAAGAATGTTGTAACTGAAGGTCACCAATAAAATGTTCATTTCTGACAAAAAAGAGAGACAGAGAGAAAAGTCAGAACACTCTCCAGAAATATTTGCTCAGTTGGACTCACAAATGTTGATGATCTGAGGGACAAACAAGCCCACACTGTCTTCTCCCCCATTGCCTGTGGGGAGCTAGTGCTGGGAGTCAGGTCAGTTCTACAGTTACAAACATCTCATTAAACAGGGAACAGACCTGAAGCTGGCAATAACAATTATATTGGCACCACTTTAAATTGGAAATAAAAATACCATAAACCCGTGGACTGAGTCTGCCATTAAAGGTTACGTAATGTGACAGATTGCAATAAAACAGAATCAAAGTAGCCTTACCCCAAAGGAGAGGCAGCTTTAATTTGGGTAAGCTGCAGATTACTGTGTGCTTAGCCTACAGTAATTCTTTCATAAATATTTGTGGAATCAATAAATAGATGAATGAAAAAAGTGATGTCAGCCTAATCAGATATTTGAAAAATGGCTTACACATAGTGATGTGTGAAATGCATAAACACATTAAATCATACAGAAATAAGCCCTATATAAACACATTGTTGTAAACTATGAGGCAATTTCAATGTATTTTCAAGCATTGTGTTAAATCTTTTCAACCAGAGAAATTCTGAATTCATGGATGATCCATACTACTGCTCATATTGTAGTTTTGATTTATTTTTAGTTTACAGTCCATGAAGAATTGGGCTTTGCTTGGATACTTTGTTTTCTGAGCTGTGTCTTTTGTTTTTGTAGGAGATGGGAGAGATGTGAGGGAGAAATAATCTATTGCAGAAAGTCTGGGATGTATCTAAAAACAAGTGAGTGACAGAGGTTTCATTTAACACTGCTTGTTTGAATTCATATCAACATAGGAGATGACAGAGACAGAATTGAAATAAAATTACGACAATTTATAGGAATAGGACTTTTTTACTTATTTATTTTTGCAGGCTTTGAGAAATCTGAAATGTCACTTAAATATTTCAAGAAGAATAAATAAGATAATTTGTTACCCCATAATATAAGCCCAGAGATACTGTTATGTTTCATGATATTTATCACATCTTTAGGAGAGCATGGGATTTTTATCAAAATTTAAAAATAATAAAAACAACTGACATTCACTGAGTATTTATTATGTTAGCTCTCTTCTGAAGGCTTTCTCTATTTTAATTCATTTAATCCTCATCTTGACTCCAAGAAGTAGGTACTTATTTAGCAAACTCTTTTTGTAGGTGAAGAACAAAGGAGAGAAAATATAAGTGAGTTGCTGGAGTCCACCCAAGGCAGCGGCAGAGTTGGGGCCTGATTCCAGTTCTGTCCTCGGGTAAATGCTAAGACCTGCATTGTATGTCACAATGATTCTGCTTTAGGAGTACATATGGATCCAAACTTTATTAATCTCCTCCAATATTTTTCCACCAGCCCATTTAGAAAACATACTTGGACTGCTTTTTTAAAAGAAAAGAAAAATGAAGAAGGTCCTTTCCAGAATATGTGAAAAAGATGAGCAGACCAGTAACCTATCCTTTCTCTAAGTTCTAAGGATACATTTTAAATGGAGGAAGAGTCCATTTGCTATTTTACCAAATCATTTGAAATGAGGACATTAAGTTTACAGATCGACCATATAAAATGTTGGTGTTACAGGTCAAAATTGGTCAGGTATTAATAATTTTATAAAGTTCAACCTATTAACTTCCAGTTTCTTTTGGCAATACTTCAACCCATAGGAATTACAGTAAAGAATACAAATTTAAACTTCTACTTAAAAATCCAAAATTGTTCAGGGCCCAGTAAATAGAGGGAAATAGAAGACATGGCCACTATTACTCAATGAACTTAAAGTCATACATGAAACAATCGGGGTCAAAGTTTTATAAAAATAATTATTACATCATCATGAAGTAGATAAAGGGAGCTACAGAAATTTGGCTAAGTGCCTGGATATGAGTTTTGTGAAAATGGACCAGCAGAAAAAAAGGCTGTGAAGCTGTTCAAGGCAGAAGGAACAGCATGATAAATGGTAGACAAGTGAGGATCAGGATGAAGTACAAAGTATGTGGAGTCCAGAAAACAGAAAAGACTTATTGGATTTTGGGCCCGTGGGAACCATGAGGGGATTAGGAGAGATGGGAAAGAGAGAAGAGCTGGAAGTGGGAGGAGAAACCTGGACTTGATTTTACCGGGATTGATTTTAGGCTTTTTCCACAAGAATCTTGTGAGTAAAACCACATGTTCTAGCATTAAAATGGTCACAGGCGCAGTATGAGAGAGTGGGCAGAGCAATGGATGAGCAGTCTAGTGAAATGGTTCAGGCCCAAGTATAAGGACCAGAGTCAAAGTGCTGAAAGTGAGAACGGTATTTTGAATTGAACATCTTGGATTAGAGACACTATTTGAATGAAGAAGTAATAATATTTATGATTTGACCTATCTATGGAGTAAAAAATCCTCTAAGAGCCTACATGATTGAGAAAAAGGAGTTATTATTGAAAGAGAAATAACACGAAAAAAAGTAAAAGATTGGTGAGAGATCTTATTCTAATAACTATAAAGTAATGATAGCTTAGTTTGACGGCCAGCTGTGTCAAGCATGGGATACTAAGGAATGTATGAAGGTACACATGCACACCCACATACACATGTGACTCAATCCTTAAAACAATACGCATTAGACTCAATCCTTAAAACAACATTGCAAGACATGTATTGGTATTTCAATTTTATAAGTAAGGAAACAGAGATTAACGAGGTAAAATAATTTTCCCTGAGTTGCACAACACTGAATATTTATGAGCTGTAAGAGCAAAGCTCCTGCTCTTTTACCTGTTTCACTCATGTGGCTATATCGTACATAGAGCACAGAACAGAACGCTAGATGTGGAGTGAGAAGTGCAGACTGAATCACTGAGTTCGGAAGTCATCGGGGCAGGCTGAGCTTTGGAAGTAAATGATCACTTCAGGGTTTGGGGGTATGAGAGAAAGAAAAGGGAACAAAACTGAATTCCTGGAAGTTCCTTAGAATAACAGATAGAGAGGACAGAGGACAGGTTAAGAAAGATTCAAGAGCCACAGTAAGAGTGTTGAAAAATACAGTATCCTGTATCTCAGTTGTTTATTCAGAAAAATAGGCATCGAAAATTTATAAACCCCTAATAAATGGCAGCTCCTGTGACTACAGTAGTGAACGAACCTAGATATGACCTTTGCCTTCGTAGAGCTAGGATGGGAGAACACTGGCATTCATCTGCAGCTGTAAATTTTTTAAATGATACCAGCTAACATGATAGTTTGAAGTAAGGGCCTCCACTGGGAAGAGGTGGAAGGTTTCACAGAAGGCATTTTGGAGAAAGGGACAGCTGAGCTAACATCTTAAAGGTCCAATGGAAGTTAAACAGGTGGAACGTATTCTAGACGGAGGGGACCAAAATGGGAAGGGAGCATGCTCAAAAAGGTGAGCATCAGGAAGGAAGAGAGATTGGGGGGAACATGAGGTGGAGCGCTAGAGTCCAGGAGGCTCAGGGTCTCAGGAGCAGCCGCCCAATTTTTCTGGATCAAATACTTCTGAACTATGGGCGGTCCTGAGCTTCTCAGAATCTCAATTGTTTTGATTAACAGTCACAGAGACAACTTCTGTCTCTGACTACAAAAGAATTTTTGAGCTGCTATCATATTTGCCTTCCCGTCAGCTTCATTTGATAATGAATAAGATTCATCATCACCAAAACCTTCTAAAACTTAAAAATTGCTGATGCGATTTTTACTAATTAGATCACTACTTCAGGATTAAATTCCGATGTCAGTAGGGAATCTTTGCCTACTCTGGCTGACGTAATATACCTCAAAGGGGTACTAGAATGAAGAAAAACAGTGGTGGATTTCAGAAGATGTTGAAAGAAATCTATTTCCCAACAATCCTTGACTCCTGTGCTTCAGTTCTTTTTTTTTTCTTATTTGTAGTTCCAAAATGGAGTAGAACAGGAACAAAATACAGTATTTGACCCAAGAAGTAATAAAACCCCACAGTCCTCTCCACCTCTAGTCATAAAAAGGCCAGAAGAGCGAGCTGGTGACGCTGTTCAGAAGAGAACTGCACCTCTGTGTCCATGTGCTGAGCAACTTCCCCAGTTACTTGTATTGTCAGAAACATCCCATTCTAAGGAAGCCACATTTGCAACGAATGGGTTTGGGAGAGCAAATATCCACATGGTTGATACACTCTGCCTCTTGTGTTAAGAAGTTTCTTGGTCTCCTAGCAACACTGTAGGGAAATCCATCAGGAATATGAAATTAGACGGTCATGTAGGTGGAATACCTGTAGAGTGTTCAGTTTTATGAAAAGCTTTTGCTGAAAAGAATATATTATGTAAAATGTGACAGTAATATAAGGTTACAGAAGACATTGTTGAACACCCCCACAAGCAATTCAAGGTTCCAACAGTACCCAGTAGCCAAGGGTCTGGCTGGTGCATAAAAAGTAAAAAATAAAAACATTCTGTAGGGTGCCAGATACTTAACTATTATTCACGATTAGGGAGAATTTCCTCCCCCAAAACACATTTCCAAGCATCCTCATCCAGGGTTTCTTTGTAAAAACATGCTCCCCACGCTGGAGGCAGAGGGAAATGAAACATTTTTACAGTAAATAAACAAGTGAATAAGTAAGTTAGACTTACCAATGTCAAAGAACAGGAACACAAAGCCCTGCACTTTGTAGGTGGTGGCAGCTGCCAGCCAGGCCTGCTCTCGCTACCGTCCTTCTCAGAGTGCGGACCAGAAGCATGCAGATTCCTGGGCACCCGCCCGACCAATCAGCCTTGGAGCAGAGTTCCAGGATCTGTCTGTGGCTGGTCTGCCCAACTGATGCTTGATATTCTTGCTGCATTTTATAGAAAGTATTTCGTTTTAATAGGGCCTTCCCATTCCTTCACTCCATGCTAATATTTTGCACTGAAGGATGAGCACAAAGGACCTATCATGTTTTCTTTCTGCCCAATTTGGTGTAAAACAAAAATCCCTTTAAACAATAAAACAAGTTTCTGCTCAGTTGATTTATTTGCATGTGCAGCTTTACGCATATTCCTCTCCTATATACTTCCAACTAATTTCATTAAGTATTTATTGTCTACTGTGTGCTTACAACAAAATTACGAACAGGAAATTTTACAGCACTGAATAGATATGTATATTTGTGGCTTCTCTGTCGAAGTCCCAGCAGGGTGCTGGAGCCATGGAAAGAAGGAGAGACTGCTCTGTCTATACCGAAGTGCAGTCTACTGGGAAAGACGAGGAAGCAGCACCCACTGAAGGTGGGTGCTGTCAAAACCACTTCTTTAGAATTTTAAAAACATTTTAAAATTTTAAATCGATGGCTAAAAATCTAGATCACATTATCCATATTTATTTTCAAATGCCATCAAAGACATATAGCAGTAAGTTAAAGAGCCAATAAAAAGTGGTTAAATTGTTTGAATGAAATTGGTAGAGTATGAAATTCTTGGGACAGAGGAGGCACTATCCCACTTCTTCTTTATCTCAGAGTTTCTCTGTACCACACACCTTGTTTTTTTCCTGGATCAAGAATGGGGAATCCAAGGTAGCAAACAAGGACCTTGTCAGGTGCTTCAGATCTGTGTCTCCTACCTTTACTTAGATTGGGACTGCCTCCTGACCCAAGTGCCTGCTACAGCAACCAAAGAACCTAAAATCTGATCAGATTTTGAGAAAACCAGGATAACAAGTTTCTCCCTTTTAAATAAGGAGAGGAGGGAAGAGGATCTGGGGGTAGGAAGCTATTTAAACTAAAACTCAAATACAGCATAGAACTGTAGGACAATTCTTCAAAATTCACCATCAAGATTCCTGGGTGGTAGAGTTCCAGAATTAGATGGTATATTTGACATTGGTTGTTTTTGCTGCCCAGTTCTGAGTACCCTTTCTTGGGTCACATTTCATTTCATTAGAGAAGCCAAATGGAGAAGGTATTTCCTTCTTCTACTCTGGCAGTCCAAAGGTGAGCATATGAGTCCCAAGGCAGAGACACAAAGGTACAAGGCCAGAAGGAGACTCTCTGAAGCACTGTGATGGAGTGAAGACTCTGAAAGCTCACAGTGATGAGTGGTTAACAGTGCGGAGTGATACCGCCAGTAGTGGCAGCATCCTATGCAAAGAGTCATCATAAAAGTATTTAACTTAAGCTGTGACTCATTAAATTAGTAAATTAAATTAGTAAAACTAATTTAATCAGAGAATTAAGGAAGGTTGCCATGAAGTAGTCACAGTAAGCTAATACCTATAGTATGAGCAAAATTATGCCAGCAAAATTTGTGGAATAGATACTAGTGTAGACAGAAGTGTGGAAAAAGTGTGATGGTGCGGCTAGACCAGAGCCCAATGTGAAGAAAGGAGAGAGAGGGAGAAAATTAGACTTGTAGGAAACAGTAAGTTAGTGGTCCACATTGCATGGGCCACTCTAAGAAGTCGGGATTTTGCCCTAAGGACAATGGGAAGCTATTGATGAATTTTATGAGGAGCAGTGAATTGGCGAGGTTTTCCTGGTTCTTATTACCCGTGTTTGCCAACATCAATTTGAGCATACAACACATGCAGGAATCAAAGGACTGAGAATCTTGTGACTATAACACTGAAATTAGTATCAAAATCACATTTCAGACAGATCTGTGCAGTTTCTTGCTCCTGTTGTGAGACCCTTCCTTGATGAAAATAAAGGGAATGAAGGTCTTAATGACTCTAGAACCAAATTTTAAGTAAGACCTGCCTAACTTAACATATTGTTTTAAAGTATGTTATTGAGAAATTATCATTCTGAAGTGTTTTAAGGGTTATTATTAAGCTAAGGAGAGAAGTTGTCTTTTTTAAGTTCAGAATGCAACAAGATCCTATTCTTCAAAACTTTCAAGTGTTTCTCCTGAATCACTTTGCCATAATATGAGAAATATTCTTGCTTTTTTTGTACAACTTGGAAGTCTACTACACATTTTTCCTCTTTTAAATAAATTTTACTGAAGTATAATATGTCCAATAAAACCCACCCATTTTAAGTGGAAATTTTGAGGAATACACGGCAGTCATGATTGACAACATTTCCATCACCCTGAAAAAGTCCCCTAGTAGATGTTTTCATTCTATTCTTTCCCCCTTCCTCCCTCAGGCCAACTCTCCCTTTAACCTGCTTTCTGTCACTGTAGACTCATTTTGTTTAAAATTTCATTAAATAGAACCATATGGCCTTTTGTTTCTTCCTGATTTTGGACGTCATCGTTCATAAAGGTTTTAGAAATTAATTTTTAGTCTTTTTTTCTCTATGTACTTTATTTTGCAATCTCACTGATTTATTTTGTTCAATTCCAGATACCAGATTTTTACTAAGACTTATTTTGGATTTTTATATCTTGTAATTCTATTTGTATTATTTGTGTAGTTTTTATATCCTTGAATGCATTTATATGCTTTATACCAGTTCTTTTAAGATCTTTGTCAATTTTATCGTTTCTGCCATTTTTTATATTCTATTGATATTTTTCTTTGTAGGTCATATTTTCCTGCTTCTTTGCATGGCTAGTAGTTTTTACTTGAGTTTCAGACATTTTGAATTTTACATCGTTGAGTACTG
Source organism: Artibeus jamaicensis (assembly GCF_021234435.1). Taxonomy (NCBI): domain Eukaryota; kingdom Metazoa; phylum Chordata; class Mammalia; order Chiroptera; family Phyllostomidae; genus Artibeus; species Artibeus jamaicensis. Next base: position 17,286,472 of record NW_026521837.1, read on the forward strand.
AGATTTGCAGGGGATTTTTTCCCCTTTAGAGAATATTGAATTTTGTTCTTCCGAATGTTAAGTTGTGTGAAAATCAGATTATTTTAAGACTGTATAAGCTTTCTTCCAGTGAGCCCCTAACAGCCTTTTCTCCTGAGGATAATTTAGCTTCATTACTGAAGAATGACCATTTTGAGGACTACAGCTAATGTCTTATGTAATATGAGGTCTCTCTACTCTTGCTGGTAGTAATACAAACTACTGCTGCTGTAAACTCAGAAAATTGTTCTATTCCATTTGGGTATGTTTTCCCCCAGGTCTTGGAGATCTTTACCCCACACATGTCCAGAAATGCATAAAAGTTCCATAAATCTCTTTTCAGTCTACCTAAGCAGCTTCTTCCTCTTTGATAATCTGCTCTGTAAATTCTATCCAAGTTGCTTTCCCAAAATGTTGTTCTCTTTTATGTTTAGCAAGACCACTAGTCTCTCTTTCAAATCTTCCTTCTCACTCTTGGGCCAGGTGCCGCCTCCAGCAGTCAGCTTGTTGTGCATCGTAGGACTGAGTTGTCTTGTTTCTTCTCTCTTTTAAATCGCAATCTGGAATGCCTATTGCCCAATGTCTACAACTCTTGTTTCCTAAATTTTATTGATTATTATAGTTGTTTATAGCAAGAAGGCAATTCTCATTGCAGTTAATCCTTCTCAAGCAAGAGCAAAAAATAAAGCGAAATATGCAATTATGCTGTCTGTTGTATTTACTCCCAAAATGACATTTATGGGTTCTCTTTGTTTTTCCATATAGACTTGAATTTGTGTCTAGCGTCACTAACTTTCTGCAGAAGCATTTCCTTCAATATTTCTTTTTTTAATTAAAAATTTTTATTGTTGTTCTATTACAGTCCCAATTTCCACCCATTGTTCTCTCCTGCCTGCCCACCGCCCTGCTCCCGCTGTCAATTCCCACCCTGGGGTCCATGTCCGGGGGTCATTTATAGTTGTTCTTTAAATAGGGCCTTCTCCTTCTTTCCTCCCTAGTTAGATTCATTAGCAACAAATTCTCTTGGTTTTCATCTATCTGAGATTGTCTACTTTGCCTCTAGTTTAAAAGAGAGTTTGATGAATAAAAGATTCTTGGTTGACAGTTTTGCTTTTAGCACTTTGAATATGTATGTCAACCCGCTGCTCTCTGGCCTTCACTGTTTCTGATGAACTGTCAGCCATTATTGTTATTGGGGGTTTCTTTGAGGGTCTGAGTCATTTTTATCTCAACCATTTTCAATATTTTCCCTTTATTTTTGGCTTTCGACATTTCTATACTGTGCTTCTGACTATGAATCTCTTTCCCTTTGTTGTATGAAAATTGTTGAGCTTCTTGAATGTATAGTGTTTATCACTGAATTTAGTAAGGTTTTCCCATTATTTAAAAAAATATTTTCCTTTCCATTTACACATACGTTGGTGTACTTAATAGTGTCCCTCATGTCTCTAAATTTGTTTTTATTTTTCTTCATCCTTTTGTCTATGTGTTTCAAATTGTATAATCTCCATTAACCTGTCTTTAAGATTACTGAATCTTTCAACTGTCAGTTCACATCTATTGTAGAGACCTTGTACTAGTTATTATTCTTCTCAACATCAGAAAGTCCATTTGGTTCTTCTAAAGAACTATCTTCTTATTGCTATTTTCTATTTGATGAAATGTCACCATCATAACTTCTTTTAATACTTAAAGCATAGTTTTCTGTTTTTTAATACAGTTATCATAGCTTTTTTAAAGTCTTTATCTGCTGAGATGACTATCCAGACCCCTTAAAGACCATTTTTTGAATGTTTTTTCTTATATATGAGTCTTACTTTTCTGAGGTTCTTTTGCATATCTCATAATATTTTTGTTGAAAACTACATTTTAGAAAATATATTGTGGCAAGTCTAGGTACTGATTACTCTGAATTTAGTCATGATTACTGTTTGCTTGATCGTTTGTTTATTTGTTCAGTGACTTGGCTAAACTAATTCTGAGAAGTCTATTTTGCCTGCAGCTTCCAATGCCCTTGCTCACATTTTTTTTCACCTGGCTACATGGGGATCATCCTGTGTTGGCTTAAGCCACTTTTTGATCAAAAGTTCTGCTTAAGCCATCTTAATCAGTTATATTTTTACCCTATACCATTGAATATGTGTGTGGCTTGGAGGCTGCTGTTATAATTCAAGGATTTTTATGTTTTGTACCCAACATTAAGGCAAGGACTAGATCAGATATTCTCCCTTTAACCCATTCTGAGAGGATGCAGCCTCGGGCATGCACAGTGTCTGAAACTGCCCGGGACGAAAGTAATATTACTTTTAAATCTGGCTTCCTAAGAGTTGCTCCTGGGTTCAGGTAGTTAATTGTTCAGTTAGTGTGTAGTCAGAGGTTGTGTTTAAACCCCTTGTTCTTGCGAAGCTCCTACCCTTGGTTAATGGGTCTGTGTGTAGCTGGGGAGTGTATTCGAGTCTGTCTCATACCTGCTCTGAATGCTCTTGAGTGGGTGCTCCCTCGTGCGAGTACCTAACCTTCCCAAGCCCCAGATGTGACTGTGATCACAGAAGGACCCCTTTTTATCTGTCTCTTTCCCTGGTTCTTTTATTAAATGTCTGGCAGTTCTGCCATTTTGCTTCTGTCATGAAATTACCGGCTTCCTATTAGTTGCTCTCTGCCAAAATCTCCACTATTTTCAGCAATGTCAACAAGATGTTCTCCATTTTTATTCCAAATGTAACCAGTTTCTTCAAGCAGAGCTGCAGAGATTTTAGTCCTTGCATGCCTTTCTTACTGGGAAAGACACCTATGTACCACTGCACCAGTCCTGCGGGCAAGGACCCACATTGCCAAGAGTAATACCCTTAGTCTAATGAGGACACAGCAGAGGAGGGCGGTACTAAACCCTGGCCTTCCCCCCTCTTGTTGTGGAACCTTCACACCATCAGTAATCTGGGGCGAGGGTGATCTGAGTGTGAGTGTTCACAGGCTGCCCAACATGAGGTTGGAAGTTCACGCTAAGAGTGGGAGCTAGGTGGGAGAGGGAAGATCCAGTCCTCTTCGATGTGCCTACCTGGAATAAAGCTTCTGTAGCATGAGGTAGAGTGGGTGTGGGGTGATAAATGCTGACAGCCTGCCTTCTATTGAGTGAAACTGTAGCCCAAGACTAGGAGTTATGAAAAATCTTTCTTTGGTGCCATTACATTTTTTCAAAACCTGATATTGTTTTTCCATCTTCAACTTGTGAAGATGCCTCTTTGTCTCTTTAACTCACCTTCTTCCCTTCTTCACACCTCTGGACACCAGGCAATATTCTTATTTCAAGGTATGAATCTACATTTTATAATAGCATTTAAAAATGCATAAGATTGAAATTTAACATCTTTCTGAAATGGTGCTTGTATTTTTTGTTAGGATTATGACTATCTATATAAGAGTTCTTTTTACAAAGTTATAAAGCATTGAACTACCTCAATCCTATTTCCCTCTTATGTCCTTTTGCTATTAGTGCATAATTTGTAGAAGTGTTGTTTATTTCATGAGCATATGCTTATACAGGACCCATGTTGTTCCCAATTTTCTCACATGCCCCTTGAGAATTTGTGATACTTATAGGAGTAAATTTGCCGGGAAATATGTTATATAAAAATTTTATTTAATTACACAGGAGATTTTTTTCTTCAGAATCACTGTATCCATTTACATTTCCACCAATGTTTTCTCCATATCATGGTTTTTAATAACTAAATAATATTCCATCTAATGAAAGGAGGTAGTATAATTTATTTTACTATTCCTTGATTTTTATCCTTTGTTATTTCTACACTTTGATATAGAATAGTAAAACTCATAGATATACATCCTTCTGTATAAATCTTTGTTCAACATTTTGACTATTTTTATAGGTAATTTCCTTCACCTGTAGAAGTAGTAGCAGATAAAAAATGGCTAATGCTTTGGGTGCATATTTCCAAACTTCTTTCCAAAAGTCTTGTATCAATTACAGTTCTCATCAGAAATCTCTCATGTGTTCATTCACAAAATATTTATCTTGTTCCTAATATTTTTCAGGTACTGTTGGGGCCACTGGAGATTAAATTAAAAAAATGAATCTCCATTCTTTGTGGGGGAGGGAATGGAGGAGAAAGGAAGTTAAGACGATATGACCTCAGTTGGAAACTAGCTTCAGAGCGTCCCCATAGAAAGCCCTGCTACACAAACCACAGCACAGAGTCAGTGCTCCGGAGGCCTGGCGGTGGGCCGTCTGCCATCCATGTCTGTGAGGTGGAAGACAGGGATGATGAGCAAAGAAGACACCATTTCTCAAAAGCAATTTACATCGAAGGGGGAAGCTGTGCATCATTACCTGCAACCACTGAACAGACCTGATTTTCATTTCTTTATCTCATTTGACTTCTAACATATAAAAACCTCATGACCATAGGGTTTATGCAAGCCACCCACACAGCTGTTTGTCAGTGCTGTGGCCCCAGTGAAAACTTGAGTCTATCGGGAGAAAATTTAGAAGTCTATCTATTCCATCCCTTTCTTTTAGGGTAGATAATAATATTCACCTCATCCTAGGTAGAGAAGAAATTGTGGCTGACATACTTCAGGCCAAAATTTAATCTTATTTCCAGCAGGTGTGTGTTTAGTAAAAGAAGATAAGAAATATCTTTGTTTCCGAGTAAGAAAAGATGAGTGAGACTCTTGGGTGCATAAAAGGAGAAGCCAGCATCACAACTAGACTGACCAACCACTCGGGTTTTCCCAAAGCTCAGGGTTTTCCCCCAGTAGGACACAAGACCTTCAGTGTTAAAACTGGAAGCATCCCAGGCAAATCGGGATAGTTGGGTGCCATAAGTTCCAATTACAAATTCAAATATTATTGATATTTATTGTTACAAATTACAATGTTCTATTTTCTTCTCCAATAGCTTGTGATTTTCTCTGAGTTTACCATACCTGTATAGTTTATAGAGTAAGAGAAATGTACCCCAAGTTTTACCATTCTCACATTAATAGCTGCAGGTTAACTATTAAAAATCTGCATTCTCAGACTACAAGCAGGTTGTGTGTGGGTGTCTCCACCCATCCCAGCCTCAAATCTCAGCATCCAGCCCTTTCAGTTTTGGGCCTCCTTCGCCAAACTAATTGCTGAAATATTATGTACAGAGCATTTGTGGATGGAGAAAAGGCCAGAAAGATTAAAGCAAGTAGAAGAGAAACTGGAGAGGAGAGAGAGGCCAAAAAACACTGAGGTGGGCTGGGGGAAATATTTTAGGAAAAGTGGCAAGCGAGGAACCAGTTCACATTTCTCATGCTAAAGTTTCTATCTTCACCTTCAGCAAAGATGTTCACACATGGCAAACGTGTAGGTTACATCTTATGGAGTCTAAGAAAGAGAATTTTGTTTTACTCCGACATTGACAGTGTGATAGAAGGACAACTGGAATGGTATAGAAATTGTCCCCACAGCCGGAAGACCTTTGTGGGCACAGAAGCTCAGGGCCAAAGATAACCATGAAAACAATTAAAAGAAACCTTTGGGATGTATTTTTGCAATCTATGGAATAGGGGTCATCACATCTTTACTTGCCTACCGAGGGTCAGGATGATTATGTTAGCTGACACCAGGAGACAACTGTACATTTTATGACCCCCGAAGACCCAGATGTAATTTATCCTAAGGGCCTTATCCATTCTGCCCAAGATTTACTCCATTTGCAAAACCCAATTTTTTCTGCAGCAAGGATATCAGATGAGACAGCCTCTGTATGCACAGTCTTTCTCCTTGCACTGCACCGTGGTAACTTGCTGTTTGTGATAAAGCAGTTTTATGTTGTATTAGTCACATCTTCCCACTGATCAATACCTATATCTATATTTTCAGGAACAGAGAAGATAAAATAAATTTAACAAGGAAAAATTTCTACTACAAAATCTACTGTGAAATAGAACTTCTTTTTGTTGATGGGCTTAGATACCTTATACAGACTGAACAATTGGTCTGAGAAAATATGTAGCCCATGCACTTACCCACAGTGTTGTCAATCGTTCTTTCCTGATAGACGTAAGACAGAATGTTGGCAATTCATTTGGGGAGTCACAACAGTTAGAGAGGGGGCAGACTGCTTGATATAGGAACCTTATCAGGAGATGCAGGTTGTTACCAGCAGTGGAGGAAATGACTGGTACACTTGCAAATAATGGGCTTCATCATATGATTCACTGGGGTACTGTAAAAACTCCCGGGGAGCCTCTCATCAAAGCATATCTGTGCTCTGCATCTTTCTGGAGACATTTATGAGGTAGAAAAGCCGAAATCAGCTTTGACACTAGTATCAATCTTGACCACCTTCCAGAACCAAAGTGGATTTATTTTTCTGGAGAGAGAAATGATAGTTGCTGTCAGATACCTACTGCAGCTTCGTAGGACAGCTCATTGCACCATGCTTATCTATTTTTCGTCTTATGTTGTTAGAATATTGTAAAGAATCATGCTTCCACAACAGTCTAAGGAGAATTCATGTGAATTATATAAAATTTTTTTCTGTCAGTCTAATTTTCTCAATTACTAATTATCACAAAACAAATGTTTCTCCTTCTTTGTTAAACTCTGTCATATTGATCTAAATCTCTAGCTTTTTCTTTTTCCAGCCATTAAATTTCCTCTGAGAAGAAAACGGCACAACACATACGCCAAATTTATTATTTTGGTATCAAGATTCTCATCACTAGCTTTAGAGGGTGCATAATGCTTAAAATGGAAACTATCATTCCTCTCCTTCTTTAATTACTTTCTTTGATGTTAAATGAAAACAAGATTTTTTTCTCCTTTCTAAAAATTTCTCTCTATTTGGTGAAAACATTCTAGAAGTCAGACCTTCAAATTTCTTAACATTTTTTTCTGAATAGGTCCATTTGATCATATTGAAGATATTATATCAAAAAGTGGTTAATTCATTCACTCACTTGCTCCACTATCTCCAACTCCCAGACTGAACTTTTTGTTATAAAGCAAACTATTTCTAATAATTATAATCTAAATCACTACCTATCTATATTTAGACCACATCTTTACTCCTAGATACTAGCAGGAACCAGGAAGAACAGAGAATAAGGAACTATAACTAGCACCGACTTCTAAAGGCTTGGCAAACTTTGATAGTTAGAAACAAAGGTGTTTAGGGACTTAAATTAGGGATTTAAAAGGAAAAAAGTCATCTATTCATTAACAAATCTTTACCAGGGGCCTACGATGTGTCAGATACCACACCAGATGTTGGGGGATAGAAAAATGAACACACACAGGGCACCAGGAAACAAGGAGCACGTGAGGGTGGGAGCAGCTGCTGAGAGGATGGTCTCAATTCTGGCTCTGGGTTTAGGGCCAAAAACGTTGCCCCAGAAGTCTCCCCTATTGGGACTGGAAGGTAAAAAAATTTTGCCAGGAAGACGGGAGGAGAGAAAGAAAAAGTGGAAGAGGAAATCAGAAGACTTCCTCTGTCTGAGACCATAGCATGTATGTAGAAAATTAAATGTTCAGTGATCCATTTTTTTCAACACCCAACACATTCTCTTTTCAATCAATGTTGTTTGTCTTCAGAATTCAAGTTTGAGGCCTTAGTCCAATGAGGGTGTTATTTTTCATTTGTATTTTTAAAGACCGTGAAAAATAGACTCTTAAAGACTGCTTAATAATGAAAAGGAAACGCAAAGGATTGTAGTTTAATTCTTTTACAAATTGCAAAGTTCTGGCTATCTCCCTCAACACAGATTGGACAACAGGAAAAGCGCTGAGGCATTTTCTATCAGAGGCAAAACAACATAGTCACATTTGTCCCGTTCTTCAGACGGAGGTTCCTCTAACTCCACTGGCCTGACTTGCTCTTTATTCCTTCAGTCCAGCAGGAATGAAGAACATGGGTTCACTTTTCCTAAGGAATTTTTACTTCTCAATTTCACTTAAACTCAATCTGCATCTTAGTTGAGAAAAATAAAAGACAGCTGTTTGCTGCTACAAGAATAATCTTGAGCTCCCTAAAATGAACAACCAAGAGGGAAAAAAATCAGCTTTTGTTATTTTTGTCTTCCATATTTCTCCTACTTTCTAAGGAGTGTTCTCTGTCCTTTGCTTGGAGGGGTTATTTGGGTTTCTCGATGCTACAGGAAAGACAGGAAATCATGAAGGTAGTAAGTAGAAAAATAATTAACCAAAGTTACTAAGTTGTTCAAATATGATCAGATAGGGAGGGAAGACTGGGAGAATAGGAAGAGAAAAGCCACATACAAAGGAAGTGGATAATGAAGTAATTCAGAAGTAAGAGTCTGAAGGGAGATGATGTAGGAGCTGCAGGGTGTAGTGAAAATAGCCAGACAGAGAAAGGATTTTAACCAATTTGCTCTGACTTCAGTGTATAGATATCCCTTTACTAGTATTTCATGAAATACTAGTAAAAAGTTTGAAAATTTAAAAATTTGTTTGACTTTCATTTTTTAAATCATAGCTATGCTCTAAAATTTAAACCCATAGCTCCAGTTTAATAAGAATGATGTTTTTTTGATATATATGCTTAGAAGTCAAAACAATATTAAGCCTACTCCATCCAACACAGTAGCTGCTAGTCACATATGGCTAAATGTTTACAGTGTGGTTAGTCTTGATTGGAATGCATTTTAATTGTAAAATACACATATGATATTGAATGTTTAGTCAAAAAGAAAGAAATCAAGAAAGCAAAATATCACACTAATAATTTATACATAAAATTCATATTGAAAGGATCATCTATTTTGAGTTAAGTAAAATATTAATATTAATTTAACTTTTTTCCTTTTTGACAACACTACTAGAAATTTTTAAATTATATATGGGCTCACAATTTTAAATTTATTTATGGTCTGCATTATATTTTTCTTGAATTGTGATGTACTAATTCATAACAAAATCCAACCACAAATAATGACTGAGTATCTTATGTGTGTAGTACACTGAGTGAGATTTGCTGTGTACTAAGAAGCAGCATACCTTATCAGTTAAGTTCATGAGCTATAGACTCTGTATTTCTTGGTTTACTTCTGGAACTATAGTCTATAAGTATCTGATCTTTGGCGAAACATTCAACATTTTGAGGCCTCTACTTCCTAATTAAAAGAAGGAATTGACAATAGTGTACCTTCCTACAGAGTGGTTGACACAGGTAAGCATTTACAACTTATAACAAGAAGTCCATAAATTTCAGCCTTTATTTTTAATATTATTAGGGAGAGAAGGGTAAAAAATGTGTTGAGCATTCTTTTAAATTTTATTTTATGTCTTTCTGAAAGCTCCATGAGGGTGGGGAACTGTTTCTATTTTGTTCTCTTCTTTATATACAACAATTAGCACACTGCGTGGTGGGAATATACTCGGTAAATATTAAATGAGAGAGTCTGGGATAAAGAATGAACTAATGGACAGTATCACTACCCCCACTTTGGAGAAAAGAAAATTGAAGTCTTGGGGTATTCAGAAGTTTAAAAGGTTGAATGAAGTCACAAAATTCATAGATTGTAGAACCAACATTCAAATCCAAATTTACAGGAACACTCAGAGTCTTTGAACTCAAGAAATATCCCATCTAGTTAGATAGATGTATATTTTGAATTAAGCCAAAAAATCCCATATTAATACTAGTAGCTCATAGATAATGTCATTTAAATAACCTGGTCAATAATCACCTGAGAATTTGAATGTGGGAAGTTCTCACATCGAACAGGGGTGCACAGGAAAAGGTGGGAAGGGATGAGATGGTAGCTGCGCCTGTAGAGACTTGACTTGGGGAGCGCTTGTGCTGAAAAGAGGGACCTCTCTTGGTACATAAAAGAGAATGATCATAAGTGTGGAAGTTGAAGTCCAAAGGCAGGTTTTGGGGCTCTAAACCTAATCTTTTTGCCTGTAGAATAAAGTTTATGTAAAGTTAATAGGATTTAGGCAAAAATAAACTTGAGGTTAGATTTTACGCTTTTTAAAAAGATTTTAATTTATCTTTAGAGGGGAAGGGAAGGAGAGAGGGAGAGAAATGTCAGTGTACGGTTCCCTGTTGTGCGTCCCCTGCTGGGAACTGGCCTGCAACCCAGGCATGTGCCTTGACTGGGAATCAAACCTCGGTTGTTTGGTTTGCAGGCTCACACTCTACCCATAAGCTACACCAGCCAGGGCAGATTTTGTGCTTTGAATAAAGAAATGCCAGGGTAAGAAGTTAGAAATGTGTCAAGCAAATAATAAGCTTTTTGACATTTCACATAAATTTTAAGAGTAACTTAATATCTATCAAAAAATCTGTCGCAACATGACAGAGATTGTAATGAATCTATATATATCTAACTGGAGAAAACTGACATAACTATATCAGGTCTTCCAATGTGTAACCAAATTTTATCCCCATTTCCCTGAACAATATTATATAATTTTCAATGTAGAGGTTTTGTACATTTATATCTGAATACTATATTCAGATATAATATATCTGAATAATATATCTGAAATGTGTGGTTTTATTGCTTTTGTAAATGATAATTTTAAAATTTCATGTTTCATTTGTTTGTGATAGTATATTAACATATAATTGATTATTCTGTTATCCATGTTTCTTGCACCCTTACTAAATTCATTTCTGAGTTCTAGTATTATTGTATTTATGCACACAACCAAGACAGATTTAATTTTTTCTTTATGTTATTTCTGTCTTAATTGGTTTTTCTTTCCTCAATGCAATTACTAAGACATTTAGCACAATGTCAAATAGAAATGGTAAGAGTGGACATCTTTGCCTTGTTCCCACATATGGGAATGTCTTGAGTTATTCACCACTAATTATGGCATTATCAGTTAAATATATCCTTTGCATCTATTTAGATGATATGTAATTTTTTCTTTTATTCTTTCAATGTGTTAAATTACATTGATGGGAAGATTGGGCAAAAAGGAAGAAGGACTCATGACATGGTCATGGACAACAGTGTGGTGATTACTGTGGGGAGGGAGGCACAGGAGACTAAATGGTAATGGAAGAACTACAATACAGATTAGATTAAAAAGCAAAACCATAAGGACAAAATAAATTACCTTGATTTTTGAATGTTAAAGTTACCCTACCCTCTCTCCTGAAATAAATTCCTATTGCTCATTGGTCATTATTTTTCATTTTAGTCCTCACTTCAGTTCGATTCCCCACCATTGTGTGAAGAGAAGGCTAGACCAGCCAGGACCCAGCAACCTCATCATGGCAGGATGCGGAATGGCCAGAACAAGACACGGAAAACCTTCATGGGACTTGGATAATCTTCACAACCTCATTGCAACACTCAGGAAAATGTTCTGTTTCACAAGGTGAAGATTTAAGTTAAATCGCAGGGAATGCCATAATGCATTGAATATACTTTGTATTGGGATTTCTAGGGCTGCCATAACAAAGTATTTCAAACTGGGATACTTAAAACCATTGAAATGTATTCCCTCACAAATGCCAGGAACTAGAAGTCTCAAACCAAGGTGATGGCAGGGCTAGTTTCTTCTGAAGGCTCTGAAGGTTAATTTAATCTATAACTCTCTCCCTGTTTCTGGTGATTGCTGGCAATTTTATGCACTCATGGGCTTTGTAGCACAGGAGTTCCAAACTCAAAATGTGGAGCTGCTTCGGGATTTCAGAAAAGAACACCCGGAGGACTAGCCGATGTAGACATGCCATTTATTACGCTACGGGGGATGCACCAATGGTGGTGGGTTGGTACAAGAGAGACCGCACCTACCCCAATCTGATCAGGGCTTATTATAAGGGGTCCCAACAAAAGAGGCACATGTCCTATGTGTGATTCTAAATTGTATTACCTCAGTGTATAAAAAGGTTAAGAAGCACTCACAGGACAAGAGTGCTCAAGGCCGCTCCCAAAAAAAGATAAGGAGGGAGTTACAATCCGATGCCAAAACAATACACATTTCTCTAGCCAGTGGCCATCTGACCAGCCCTCAGTCATGGGGGAGAGGGGAGGGTCATGTCCGTTGACCTCGCAGGCTTGTTGACACATTATTCATTTCTCTGCCTTCACTGACTCATGACACTGTCCTTGTGTATTCTCATGTTCAAATTTCTCTCTTCTTTAAGGACTTAGATCACTGGATTAGAGTCCATAATAGTCCAGTATATCTCACATAACTTGATGACATCCTTTTTTTTTTCTTTTTTTTTAATTGTTGTTCAGGTACAGTTGTCTTCATTTCCCCACCACCACTGCCCCAAAGGCTCCAGCCATGCCTACCTCACACCCTCAATCCTACACCCCTTTGACTTTGTCCCTGTGTCCTTCATACATGTTCCTTGACAACCCTACCCCCTTCCCTCGCATTATCTCCTCCCACCTCCCCTCTGGTTACTGTCATTGTTCTTAATTTCAATGTCTGTGGTAATATTTTGCTTACTTGTTTTTTTTTGTTGATTAGATTCCACTTATAGTGAGATCATACCACATTTGTCTCTCACTGCCTGGCCTATTTCATTTGGCATAATTCTCTCCAGTTCCATCCATGCCGTTGCAAAGGGTGGGAGCTCCTTCTTTCTTTCTGCTGTGTAGTATTCCATTGTGTAAATGTACTATAGTTTTTTGATCCATTCACTTACTGATGGGCACTTAGGTTGCTTCTAGCTCTTGGCTATTGTAAATTGTGCTGCTATGGACATTGGGGTGCATAGGTTCTTGTGGATTGGTCTTTCAGGGTTCTTAGGACATAATCCCAGCAGTGGAATTGCTAGGTCAAAAGCCAGTTCCATTTTTGGTTTTTTGAGGAAATTCCATACTGTTTTTCACTGTGGCAGCACCAGTCTGCATTCCTACCAACAATGCACTAAGGTTCCCTCCAATACTTGTTGTTTGTTGCTTTATTTATGGTGGCCATTCTCCCTGGTGTGAAGTGGTATCTCATTATGGTTTTAATTTGCATCTCTCCGATGGCTAGTGAAGCCAAGCAGTTTTTCATAAGTCCTCCTTGGAAAAATGTCTATTCAAGTCTTTTCCCCACTTTTTAATTGGGTTGTTTATCTTCCTGGTGTGGAGTTGTGTGAGTCCTTTATGTATTTTGGAGATCGAATCTTTATCCGAGATATCAATGGCAAATATTTTTCCCATATAGTTTGTTCTCTTTTCATTTTAATGCTGTTTTCTTTAGCCATGCAGAAGCTTTCTAATTTGATGAAGTTTCATTTGTTTATTCTTTTCCTTATGTCCCTTGCTCTGGGGGACATAACAGTGAAAATATTGCTGTGTGGGATGTCTGAGATTTTCCTGCCTATGTTCTCCTCTAGAACTTCTATGGTATCATGGCTTATATTTAAGTCTTTTTTCCATCTTGAATTTATTTTTGTGTATGGTGTAAGTTTTGCGTATGGCTTCTGCCCCCTTTGTCAAACATTAATTGGCCATAGTGACTTGGGTTTATTTCTGGACTCTCTATTTTGTCCCATTGGTCTATGTGTCTGTTCTTATGCCAGTACCAGGCTGTTTTGATTACATTTGTCTTGTAATACAGTTTGCTATCAGGTATTGTGATTCCTCCTACTTTGTTCTTCTTTCTCAAAATTGCTGCAGCTATTCAGGGCCATTAATGGTTCCATATAAATTTTTGAAGTGTTTGTTCTGTAGAATGGTATTTCTGATCCATTATGTGTTTTAGAAATAAAATATTCTTGGAACCAGAGAACATAGATAGATAACTCCTTTTTTCCCCTCAAACCTGAGATTTATTTATTTGTCAAAATAAATCTATGCATTAACACGGGTGCATATGGAATAACAATGTGTTATGTTCATGTTATTTTCATATATGTTTGTGCTTAAAGCAACACTAAGTGAAGTATTTGGGTAATCCTAATGTAGCAGCCATGTGAGAAGTAGGCATACAGGACTTCTGTTTTTTTTTTAAGATTTTATTTATTTATTTTCAGAGAGAAGGGTAGGGAGGAAGAAAGAAGGAGAGAAATATCAATATGTGGTTGCCTCTCATGTACCACCCCCACTGGGGACCTGGCCCACAACCCAGGCATGTGCCCAGACTGGCAATCAAGCCAGAAACCCTTTGGTTTGCAGACTGACGCTCAATCCACTGAGCCACACCAGTCAGGGCTCTATAGAACTTTTCTAAAATCTCAACAGTTTTTTATTCAGCACCTAATTTGAAAGACTGTGAAGAATTATTTTAATTCTTATTAAAAATATTTGTTGAAAACTTTTGTAGGACAGTCTATGAAGAATGTGAAAATGGCAGATTCACCTTTATGAGCAAAATATTTACTATTGCTAGACCCCAAAGGAAAAGTGACTAGAAGGAGGAAGAAAGGGAGGGGAGATATGCCTTCTGGAGACTGTCCAAGGGAAGAATACAGCAACTGGAGCCAGGTTGGAGACTGGGGGAAATGAAAAACAAGACTTGCTAGCTGACAAAATTAAAAAAACTTTCTGAGAAAAAACATGAGTAAACAGAGAAATGGGTTGCTTTGTTTAAAAGGGAGATAAGTTCAAATAATTTTGTTATTTTTTTTTGTGAGCCCTCTCTAATTCTTTCCTTTTAGGGTTTCTTTTAATTGTTGCTCAGTTACAGCTGTCCCACCTTTTTCCCCATTGCTCTCCCTGTTCTGTACCCTCTCAACTCCCAGTCAATCTCCCTCATTGTCTGTGTCCATGAGTCCTCTATTCATGTTCCTTTGCTTTCCCCTCCTCCTTCTTTCACCCATTATCTCCCCCCCCTTCCCCTCTGGTCACTGTAAGTTTGTTCTTTATTTCCAAGTCTCTGGTTTTATTTTGCTTATTTGTTTGTTTTGTTAATTAGGTTCTACTTACAGGTGAGTTGATATGGTATTTGTCTTTTGCTGCCTGGTTTATTTCACTCAGCATAATGCTCTCCTGTTCCATCCATGCTGTTGCAAAGGGCAGGAGTTCGTTCTTTCTTTCTGCTGAGTAGTATTCCTTTGAGTAAATGCACCACCATTTTTTTATCCATTCATTTACTGTTGGTCACTGAAGCTGTTTCTAGCACTTGGTTATTGTAAATAACTCTGCTATGAACATTAAGATGCATATCTTCTAACCATTAAACTAGGTTTTTTTAATGATAAACTTCAACAAAGATGGTTCTGGCATAAATCGAATCAATGGTTAGAAGCCCAAGATGCTGTCTGTGCCCTAGAGTTTTGGCATGCTCTACTCCTGTTCTCCATTTAGGTTTCAGGGTTTTTCGTTTTAACCGTGCCATATTGCTGATGTATATTTTTAACTTTTTGTTGTTTATATCAATCCTTGTCAATTTGGAAGAACTTTTGCATTTCTAGATATTTCACTGTGGTTAGGAAAAAGAAAAGGCAGCCTACAAGAGCCCAGCACATCGCACCCCATAGACACGCAGGAGATATTTGTTTCCTAATGGACTGGCTGAGTGTGCCTTCAGGAACATAGGCAATAAACCAACTGCCTTAAAATGACAGGTGGTGGTACCCATTAGACATTTCCCTGAAGCCTTCCTCAATACATAACTGATGTCAGGAGACACCTGCATCTGGTTAGTTATTCAAAGTAAGTTCTACTTCAGTCATTAGCCAACATACAAGTATATCTGTGGGAAACTGAACTAAGGTCACATTGACTCCTACGTATCTGAGACTCCTACGAGGATTAGGAAGAGCAAGTCAGAACAGGGGAAATGGTTCATAGTTGCAAAATTGGTCAAACCAAAGAGATGAGATATTGTGGGGTGATAATAAACATGGATGAAGTATGAATGGATGAGTCAATCACTTAGTCTTTAGAAATACATGGGGAGAAATTGAGGAAAGTTGGGGAGGGGCAGGATGAGAGCACATATGCACAAAAAAAGGGTATCATTCATATTCCGCCAGTGTTACCTTTCCAAACTGCAAGTTTGATCATGCTGCTTCTTTGCTTAAAGCCCTACAATTAATAAGAAATTTGACATGAATGTTAAATTTTGCAGTGGGTGAGGCCTTGTAAAAATGGAAGAAATAAAGAACAATAGATTTAACAACACACACCTTTAAATTTTTCTACATAAAAAATAAAGGTCAAATAAAAATAAGGACTGTATTTTCAGACAATGGGTATTCAATTGTTGATATGTAAAACACCCCAGAAAAAAATAAGAAAATCACTAAATGCCAACCCAGAAATGAGAAAATAGCTTGGAGATGATTTTTAAGTAGAAAAATGCATGTAACTGACAACCCGCCTTGTTTTAAGCTCAAGAATATTTCAAATGGGAAGCATGCAAATTAAAACATTTTAACCTATCAAATTAGCAAAGATTTTCAAAAATAAGAGTGCAGAATATTAGTCATACTTAATAATGGGGAAAAAGATGAGCAGGTATCTTTGAATCATAACAATAATGTTTTAAAAATTCAGTTCCTCACCCTCGCATCTTAATATGTCATCCAAATTCTTCCACAACACAGCACCTGCCTGTCTGTGCCTGAATTTCTCACAGCTGCCTCCCTTCCAACTTATTGTCTAGCCTAACTGGAATTTGCAGTTTTCCCAAATGCATCATGTTTTTTTACATGTCTGTGTTTGGGGGAACCCAGCCTAGAGTGTTTTCTAGTTTTGTTCACCTAGCAAATTCCTATTCACTCTTTAAGAATCCACCTTTGCCATCCCTTCTTTGTTAAGTCTTCTCAGACACACTCCCATTGTCCCCTTCTCCCCACCACTTCAACAAAGAAACTTTCTCTTCTTCATCTTGACTGAGTTTGTATTGTTCCACATTTACACCACATTTTACTAACTTATTTACATATATATCTTCCCTATTAATTAAATTACAGAATGCTAGAGAACATTATGGTGTTCTAAGCTCCTCTGAATCCCAAGTTTCTGCCACTGAGCTTGACAGAAAAAAATTCAGCATTGGCTGATATGAGTTGAATGAAAAATTCAGTGTAACATCAGTGTACATGAAGCAAAAGCATAACCTTAAATCAGATCTCTCTCACACACACATGCGCAGAAACATATATGAGGCCTGTCCAGAAGGTATCCAGGCACATACTATGAAAAATGAAGACATTTATTGAAGAAGCTACAAGGTACAGGAAACATAGTACATAGGACAATGATGACTCAGTCCCCTTCAAAGTAGGGAATTTGGGACCTCATACAGTTCTCCTCCCAATTGCCATGATCTGTCTCATTGTATTTTCCTGAATCTCACTGATGGTCTGAAATCTCTTCCCTTTCAAAGGTGATTTTAGTTTTGGGAAAATCCAGAAGTCACAGGGCACCAAATCGGGGCTGTAGGGGGGAGGAGTCATCTGGGTGGTTTCATGTTTCACCAAAAAACTGCATGCAATATGATGCATGAGCATCTGTTGTTGTGATGAAGCTACCAATCACCAGTTGCCCACAGTTGCAGCCTTCTGAATCATCCAAATACTTTCTGCTGAAGGATGTTCAAGCTTAATGCAAAATCTGATACAGATTCACTGCTCTACTTGCTCAGTCATTTGGAATGCAATGACCACAGAGTACACTTATTCACTCAATGGTGTCTACTGGCCCACTGACTGGTACAGGGAAGTCGTAATTGTTCACTCAGGTGCACTCCAGTCCACTCTCTTTGGCTGCCAGGTTAAATCAATGTCACACGAACTGTTCTTGTTTTATTAGCAATGGCTGGACTTTTTCCGGATAGACCTCATATACATATATGTGCACATACACATAGCTTCTTTCTAGGTGCCTCGTTTAGAGCTTCTGTTAAACTAAAGGTTACATATGCAATTTTCATCAAAGCATTTAAAAATGTAAAAACTATATTAATTACTGAGTATTCATAAAATTATACCCTCAAGGCTCAAGGAAAACTAATGGCTTCATTTCTTTCTCTCTGGAATTGCCATCAGGGAAGCATATTACAAACAGACTTAATGACTAACTAGATTGAGCTGTAATGAGAACCCAATACTTATGTCCCTGCGAGCTTCCTTAAGCCTCAGGACTTGCTCAAATGTCCAAAAGGCACGCTCAGTCATTTTCACCAACACTTTTTTCCACTTATCCCCCAAAATTGTTTTTTGCTACCATGAAAACTAAGGCCAAAAGTAATTTTTTATCACAAATATTATTTCATATAGACTACCCAGGGATTCTCAAAACATTTTTGTTCGATTTTCAGACCAATTATTACATTATAGCCTAGATGATATACATTTTAAAATGTGATTGAAAAGAACATGTGGTACAACAAAATATTACTTTCCTCGGTGGAGGTGTCTACATTAATTCACATGCTGTTGGTGAACCTTGGTCCTGCAACCCTCATGCATCCTAACATTTTTAACATTTTAGAGAGAAGAAACTTCCAAAAATATACTTCATGCTCTTTTGTATCCATAAAAAGGAAATCAATTAACTAAAATTTTCTTGATGAATCAGAGACATCAGAATTAAAATACATTGTTGTGTTGTGCCTAATCCCTTAAAGTCAGTCTTTGAGTATATACCTGACTCTGCACATTTTAGAATTTGCCTCTACATGAATGGTTTCCACATTATTGTGTTTGTAGGCCTTTTTAACTTTATTTTCAACTGAAACTTACTTTGTGGCTGTTACGAAATCAGCCTCTAGCCCTCACCACTCCAAGCTTGTTAAATTACTGTTGCATTTTACCATATTTCTAACTCAGTCAACTTGGGAGGACTGAGGGTGGCCTTATGTCTGACTCTGGATCCAAGTGTCTCTGAGTTTATTTACAAGACTTCTAGGGTTCCTGGCCTGGCTGAAACTGGTCCATGCACCATCGGTGTGGGTCTTTTAGGAAGCTGAATGAGATGTGGTTAGGAGGGCAAGGGATTTCCTGGGGAGTAACTCCTGGGAAAGGAGAGTAGAGGAGAATGAAAGTTGTTCAAGGAGGCCATCCGAGTGTGAGGCAGATCTGACAAATTCTTGAGCAATCTGGCAGA
The DNA here is from genome assembly GCF_021234435.1 of Artibeus jamaicensis. Taxonomy (NCBI): domain Eukaryota; kingdom Metazoa; phylum Chordata; class Mammalia; order Chiroptera; family Phyllostomidae; genus Artibeus; species Artibeus jamaicensis. Next base: position 17,305,474 of record NW_026521837.1, read on the forward strand.
CAACTCCAGAGAAAACCACACCAATCAGAGGAGTCCCAACCTGGGCAGAAGTGGCTGGGACTTCCCTGAAAGAGTGAGGCCTCAGCTTGAATGTTGAGCTGAATTGTGATGGCAGGGGCTGCTGGAAGTTATCAGTTGACCACTGACCTTGCAGCTGAAGGGAAAGTTCTTTACTGGAGAGAGATCCAACGGGTGCACATACTTGGATACATGAGTGCACACACCATCTGGAAATATACCTGAAGGGAGATGCAAGTTCATAGAAAAGTAGGAAAAGTTATCATTTTCTGAACTTTTATGAGTTTTTGGTTAAAGTGAGTGGGTGCAGAAGGCAGAGGCAGTGATGGGAAACCACCAGTGAATCTGAGGCCTGGGGAGGGAGTGGCCAGGGAAGCAAGGGGTTCTAGCAAATGAGAATAACGGTTAAATAACCAAATGATCAAAATCTTACTTTTATCAGCAAAAAATTTACCTTCCTTGGAAGGACCCAATTTGGAAAAGTGTATAGGCAGACAAGGTATCTGGGATGGAAGGCAATAACACCAAGAATATTGCTAAGTAACTTGCATATATTTGCTTTACTTTGTAATTCTGCATATTGAGCATTTTAATTATTTTGAGTGTTTATTTTTACTTTTGTATGAAATTTGGAATTATCTTTTCTATTTTCATGAAAGTTAGCATTTTTATTATAATCACATTAAATATATTAATTAACATAGGAAGAACTGACATCTTTATAATACTGAATTTTAACCTGGAAAATATGTGTTTGTTTCATATAACCCTTGCGTATTTCAGGAATGTTTTAAATATTATCCCATATAGGTTTTATATATTTCTTATCAAGTGAATACTAGACATTTTATGTTGGTGTCATATATGTAGTTTTCTGATTCACTATATTTTGATTTGGTGATATATATACATATATGCTATATATTTGTGAATATTAATTTTAACATATACTATTCTATTTTATTGTCTTATTTTTGCTCATCTTGCATTTAGAGTTGGTTATTTCTTTTAAATAGTAATAATTTCACCTTCTTCTTTAATTCAAATATCTTCTCTTTGTCTAATTGCACTGACTTATAACTCCAGTACAACATTAATAGTGCTCTTATGTTAACCACAATGATAAGTTATAGCTAATATCCTTCTATTTTTTCTAACTTTAGCAGGAATTGCTTTGTTAGGTATTGTATAAGGCTGCCTCTGGAACCAATTATATATTCACATACACAAAAACTACTGAATAATTATTCTTCAATTCCTTTTACTCTTACCCTGGAAACTTTTCCCACCCCTGCTTTCCCCAGACAGTTTTATCATTATCCTAAAACTCAACTTCTAATGCAAGCATGTTTTATTGACTTCAGGATGATTGTTCTTATTTGCTATCTACTGGCATCCGGAGTACTTGTAGGTTGTAAGAGTAGTTTCAACTACACAGTCTTTCGTGTGAGATTTACTTTCAATCCTCCAAGCTTGGTTTACATGAAGAGAAACAACACAAAACAAAACAAAACTGTTGATCTCTTCCTAATAGTGCAACTTTATTAAGTCACTTTGCCTGTCTCCGCCTTCATTCCTTCATAAGCAAAACAAGGGAGCTGGTCTAGATCACTTCCAACCCTGTAATGTGAGCTTTACGGTTTCCCCAGGGAAAGCTTATGAGTCTCCCAGAAGGTGACCTGGGAAGCAGATCTTCTTCTTCACCTGTTACTTCAAACTGAGCAACTATTCTTTTCTTTGTCTTACGAAGTTTTTGCATACGATTTCTTTTGAAGAACAGCTCAATCAACTAAAAAGAGTTTGAAAATGACCAATCTACGTAACTCTTGAAGGTCCATTTCAGCTCTCACATTTTGTCTTCCCGTTTCTTTTGGTTTTTTCTTTCTACGACACACTTTACGGTGCCCATGTGTTGGCAGTATGTAGCACAATGTCGTATCAGAGATATTCAAAATGATTCATTTAGTGCATCTTAAGAAAAATGCATAGGTGTATCAATTGGTTTGTTAATCATAAATATTCAATATTTAAAGATAGTCATTAAGTCCCAACCACTCTTTAAGAGAACAGAGACCAAATGTTGAAAATTCAGACAAACACCTGTCCTCGCGAGTGATTAGGGAGTCACTGCATTGTTACAATTATAAACACCTTATAATTGCAGGTATTTTGTTAAATCCTGGTTCTGTCAAGGCCTATTGCACCTGTCCCCTACCTCAAAGATTTTAAAGTCTTCTAAGAGAAAAACATGTAAACAGATTATTAAAGTTGAATTTGGTAAGCACTACTATAGAATTATAACCAAAGCGCTACCTCTGGGCAGTCAAAGGAATTCTGACTCTGGCTGAAGCAGTGAGAAAGATTTCACCATGATACCTATACACTGAGTTCTAAGAATGAGACTGAGCTGCGTGGAGCAAATCTGTGAACATGCGGGCAATAGGAAAGTTTGTGGAAGGTGCAGAGAGAAAAAAAAACATGGAGTGCTAGGGAACACTGAGGAATCTGGTGCAACTGCACAGCTCAGCGACTGGACATAAAAAAAACAAGTTTCAAAGTCATTTTTGCTGTATATTATAAAATTCTTTTATGCTATTATAAAGCTTTTTGAGTCCCATACTTTAGGAATACAGTCAACAAAAATTTGTAAGAGGTAATTGTGCAGGATGGATTTGTCTCCTAAAAAGGATAACGTGGGCTAGAGCAAGGAATCCAATGAGCAAGGGAGCAGCAAAGAGCTGCCACTGTACGTCAGAAAGAAGGTGAAGAGAGTCTGAAGGATGAGGAGAGGGATCGAACTGGAGACATACTTCAAACTCAGTAAAAGGATCCAGTGACTGGAAAGTATGTAGTAGCACTGTAGCTCGGGAAAACATGAGAGTCGATTCTCTGTTCCACCCCATTAAAGATAAGAAAGTATTTTTTAAAAATTCAATTCATTATAAAACATGATAGCCACTGCTCTCTCTCTCTCTCTCTCTCTCTCTCTCTCTTTCTCTCTCTCTCTCAGATAAATAAATAGTCCACTTGCAGAGGTTAGTGGATGACTTAACTAAGGTCTGACAAGATTCTCTAGAACAAGAGATAAAGGGAAGTTCTCACTGAAGAGTTCCCCTTAGATGGGATGACACAAGCACTATTAATAATTTCTCCAAACATATCCCATCTTAATGAAGAATTAACACAGGGGTTCTCACCTTGCCAGATAGTCCAATCTGGAGTCTCTATTTTTGTTCAGTTAGCCATGGCAGGTAGTTAATCTTCTTGTTGACTTCAAGTACAGTATCAGAGCAGTGACTTGGCTGGGGTGGGGTTGTGGGGGGTGGGATTGCCTGGAAAGATTATTTTCTGAGGTAGCAGATGGTCTTGAAATCATCTGTCAGGACAGACATGATAGACCGAACTCACTAGAACATCAATTCTCTGTTTTTGGAGTGGTGACGAAAGAAAACACATGTGGGAAATTAATTCTCCCAGTTTGACTGAAAATGAAAACGTATTGCATAGTCAAAGTGCAAACTGGTAACAAGAACAAAGGATAAATGCAAGGCAAGTGAGAAGTTCCTAATTAACTCCGATCTACTTCAAGTAAATTTCCCTAACTCAATTTTATTGTACATATGAGGAGAGTCGATTTGTGCATTTCAAGACTTGATATTATAATTTTGCTCTTGAAGAATAAGATAATTAAGCAACAGAAGGCGTATATTAGCCAGGGACCTGGATTACAGTGAGTCACCAGGAGGTATCAGGTAATTGAATCTAGTCAGTTTATTCAGAGCAGGAAGCAAATAAGTAATCAGAGTATCTTGAATGAGCTCTGCCAAGTTAAAAGCCTCATGAAAATTTTGTAAATATGCCTTGCACTTCCATCTGAGAGTAAAAGGTGATTTACAATGATTTCAGACTTCCATTTGGCCATGATTATTATTATAGTTTTTTAAAATGTTTCCCCTGACATACTCCCTCTGTAAGTGAATATGTCCCAGGGACACTTCAGTAAATGAGATGAACTAATGTAAAATGTTGAATAATTCATGTTTTGGGGAGCCACTGTGACTTTGCTCATGTTTTCATAGAAACTAAGCCACTGTTGTGATGCAGAAAAAGAAGACATCTGATTATGAAAATATCTCAAGTATTATCTTTTCAGCCTAAATTTGTGCTTAGTAAGAAACAAGAGGAAAGGGGAGCATGTTAAAAGAGTAGGACAGGGTCCTGGCTGGTGTGGCTCAGTGGATTGAGTGTTGGCCTTCTAACCTTGACTCCCAGTCAGGGCACATGCCTGGGTTGCAGCCCGGTCCCCAGTAGGGGGTGTGAGAGAGGCAGCCATGTGTTGATGTTGCTCTGCCTCTCTTTCTCCCTCCCTTTCTCTCTCTAAAAATTGTTAAAGAAAAGAATACAGCAGGTACCATTTTCACTATTTTATAATAGTAGAGATGAATAATAGAATTTTGATTTGATATTATTTTGTTTTATTTCGTTTAAAGCTTGTTCGCTGCCTTTGTAATTATACGTGGTTCTGAATCAGACCAGAGGAAGATTAACAGCTGAGGCGGTAGGGTGGGATGTGGAGGTGAGACCGAGATGGCAGAGGCAGCACTGAGGAGGAGAAGGCAGAACGAAATGAGTAGGGACCTCTGAGATTTATGTTTCCAGTTCTGCCCCCGTAAGGTCTGATTTGAGAGTTATACAATATAACCCCGTAGGGCCATTGCTTTCTTATCTGTAAAATGTATGCTGATAGTGATATCAGCCTCACATGGCTGTTATAAAATTAAACGAGATAATATTTAGAAGCAGATTCAAGTATCTGGTACAAAGAAGGCACACAAAATTTGGAACCTACCGGAACATCTTTGTTAGGGTGGTCGGTGACACAGGCTGTGAGGAAAGTACCAGCCCAGAGGGGTCAGGGCTTTGGGCTTTTACCAGGTAATGGGGTGGTTGTAGAGCAGGACATCTCAGCTAGGCTGCAACTTGTTTGGATGTTATCTTTGGGTGCAGGACCTGGTGGTCACTGTGGTCTGATACGTCCTGTTTTGTAAGTTCCTGGGAGGCTCTTAGCCTTCAGGGCCCTTCCAGTAATTTTCTAGTCCTGAGGATAAAGGTTCATAGAACAATTAGGGTCATTCATGCTTTAGGGGTCCAGCTAGCTCTAGGAAGGAAAACCTAAAATCAGGCTTTTGTCCTATTACTCCCCCTCTGGTTTTTGTGATAAGTTTATTCTTAATGAACTGGACCTATTTTGGTTCTGGGGAGTAAGAATGAACTTCCCTTCTTTTGGAACTGCTTCAGGTGGGTTATGGATGTAAAGTTGTCCCTGCCTGTGGATCAGGGTATGGGTCATTAAGAGGGAGAAGGTGGAACTGGACAGTCTGAAAAGCAGAGCTGTAGCTGGGGGTCATCTGCAAAAGGAGTCTTCTAGAGCTTGGACGCTTTGTTGTGTCAAAGACGTAGGGTATCTTAAGAGACATGGCTCAAAAGCAACAACAAAGAGAAGAGCTGCAGCAGGACCTAGGAAAGGAGTGAGCCAAGAAAACCAGGACTATAGATACTGGCTTTTAAAGTCCCAAAAAGGGCCCTGGCTGGTGTAGCTCAGTGGATTGAGCACAGGCCTGTGAAGCAAAGGGTTACCAGTTTGATTCCCAGTCAGGGCACATGCCTAGGTTGCGGGCCAGATCCCCAATAGGGTACACATGAGAGGCAACCACACATTGAGTTACTCTCTCACTCTTTCTCCTTCCCATCCCTTCTCTCTACAAATAAATAAAATATTTTTTAAAATCCCAAAAAGGGAAAGGCAGAGTAGTATGTAAATTCTGTATTGCTGACACTGCATCAGAAGCTCTCAATAATTCCAAGCCAAGGGATGAAAGAAAAAACGAAACATTAGCTTGGAAGAGAACTAGAAAAATTAGGATTTAATTCAGTTTGTGGCTGACAGTTGGACATTGTGATTTCTACTGAAACACAATTTTTCTCCCTAAAATCACCCTCATTTTATCAGAGGCTAAATTAAGTCTAGTTTCAATTTGGCCTGATTATTTGCCTGAACACAAAAATAGTAACTGATCATACAGGCACTTTCAAACCTGCTTTGCTGGAATTTTATAAGGAACCTTCAAACTGAGCTTCAGTCAGCCCCTCAGGGCAAAGAAACCAAGCCACACAATTGCTATCTGGCTTTGCCTGAATACCTATAAGTTAGGGTGGATTCCTCAAGTTCTTGAGGTCCCCCAAATGTCTTAGGGTTCCTTCCTTGCCTCCTTTCAGAAATGAAGATTCCACCTTCATTCCTTACCCCAAAACACTGCCATGGACCATGTGACCAAAAAAGGTATCAGGCCATTTCAACAAGCTCTTATTGGCTTCAAAAGTCAACCTTGATTCCTTAAGGCTTTCTGGTGACACCCAGAGTCCAAGACTGACTCTTTTGATTTTGGCATTCCAGACAAAGACTTGATTAATAAAACCACATTTGGAAACTGGTGCTATTGTAAACAGACTAGGTTCTTACTGGACTTATGCAAACAAAGTATTGCCATGAAAATAATACTCACTCATTAAGAGCTGCTAAATTCCGGAGGGATTATGTAGGGAGAAAAATATATAAATGCTTCAATATTGCTTATGAGGGTACAATTTACAAATTGTTCTGGGGGAAACAAAAAGTTTCCTTATATCTGGAAAACCAAAAGGTTTGAAATTAGCAATATTTTGAATCAATGTTTGTCTTGATTATTTGCTTGTATTTCCATAAATCTAGTTATTCCTTAGGATTCCATAAATCTTCACTTACTTCAATGATAATACCTGCTTAGATAACCGTAATTTAGAGTAAGTCAGAGTTCTTTTCATGAATCTTTCTAAAGATACATTTGCAAACATGGTAGAGTGAAACAATGCTATAAATGACAAAATTTTAAATGACATGATTATAGTGGTGATTATAATGCACTTGATAAAGAACATTGCTTCTTTGTAAGATATAACATTTGCAAGATAATAGTTTTTTGGTAATAATTGCTATGAAATGACATAAAAATAATATAAGGCCCATATTTTTAGATTTAACACACAATCCCAAATAGTATAAAAGATTTTAAAACACTGTATGTGACTTATCAAAAGTGTGCATTGAGGATTGAAATCATTCATAAACTCCCCACGTGTGGATTACAAATACCCAGAGCACCACTGCTTGATGTCCCCACAGGGAACCAACATTATTGGCTTGTCCAGTGTCACTGACTGGACACCTGTTACTCCTGAAAGTTTCCTGTTTGAACTTGACTCTGAATCTGTACAAGTTTCTCTATGAGGCAGGTTGAAATTTCTAGAAAATTCACTTTGATAAAAAATGTATGTATACAAATAGGTTATAGTTATTGTTTTTCTGTTTGGAAAAGCTTCCCATGTAATTTTGGGCATATTAAATAGGCCTAATTAGTTCAAAAACTTTTCTTTTATAAGGAGAGAGAATAAATCCTTGAGGTATTCTAGGGGCCATTGGAACAACCCAAAGTCATTTCTCAGTTTTTAAAATTTAAACTTTGAAAAGGTTGTCAAACAAGTTTAGCTAAAAGATTGTAACATAAGCTTATTATAAAACATATATGTGTATATATATATATATATGGTAATAAAAAATCATTAATCAAATTTAAAACTGGTTTTTAATCCCCCGCCCCCCTCTCCATACAAACCCCCCCCCCCTCCTCTGCTGCCCACTTGTTCTCTATTTCAGCGTCTTTGTTTTTATTCTGTTTGCTTGTTTGTAAAACTGGTTTTGATATCAAATAATTTGTTCAAACCACAGGATCCTGTTTAATTTATACTAGTATTTAATTTCTTTAGGTCAATAAAATACACCCTAGTTATGCCAGAGGCAGAAAACATACCACATGTAATACACGGACAAACACATATTACATAAACAGCTCACCCCTGAAGACCGAACATGTAAAGACCATACACACAATTTGAATTACTAATTTTTGTAGAAAAAAACACAAGATTTTTAAAATTTACTTTTGAGAACTTTTAAGAAGACTGGGAAAGGGGATAGGAAGTCCTAAATATGAAGCAAGAAGACCTCTTGAGACTCTCCATGAAAGCTTCAAGGACTGTGAATGAGCAGTGGAAATAAAGAAAGTCTTGGCTTCGATCCAAGGAATCAAGCAGCAGGGAAGAGCCTGGGCGGGGCTGCTTTGACCTCCTGAAAGGTCAGAAACCTGCTGGTGGAAGATAAGTGCTGCAGACAGAGGGCGGGAGTTACAGTGGTGAAAACAGCTCCGGGACCCACCAGAGTCGAAGAACGTCACCACAGAGAAATTACACAAAGGAAAGGGTTCTGGAGCCTGACAGGTTTTTTCTTTACAAATTTAAAACTTTTGCAAAGTTTCACAAACCTTTTTGTAACTTTCACAAACTTTGTACTTATACAGAAATGACTACCTTTATTTTATTTTTAAAAATATTTTATTTTATTTTATTTTTAGACAGGGGGAGGGAAGGAGAAAGAGGGAGAAAAATATGTATGTGTGGTTGCCTCTGGTGTGCCCCCTACTGGAGACCTGGCCTGCTACCCAGGCATGTGCCCTGACTGGGAATCAAACTGATGACCCTTTGGTTCACAGGCCAGCACTCAGTCCACTGAGCCACACCAGCCAGGGCCAGAAATAACTATTTTTAGAATAATTCACTTTAAATCCTTATCTTTCAAAATTGCATTTTTATGCCTTAAACCTTCTCAGTAAAATCATGCAATTTCTTTCCAACTGAATTTGAACTTTTAACTTTTAGAAACCTCATTTTCCAATGATAAAAGGCAAGTGGCATTCCTTAGATTGACTTTTATGAACACATTTCATGACCTTTAGAAACATAGTTTGAAACATATTGGCAAATACATTCTCACTTTCAAGAAATATACCTCCAACAAAACAGAAGACATTTATCTACAGTTCCAAATCCATTCTATAGGCAAAAGCAAGTAGACTTAAATTAAATTGATTTGCTCGGCTATAGCTAAGGTTTTCTCCCTTTTTGATAAAAATTATCTCCCCAAATTTTGTCTGAAAAAAAAATATTGCCAAGTCTCATCTCAATTTGGGAGCGGTCTGACTTTAAAAAGAGAGCCTAGATCTGAATAATGCCCTCCAATCCAGCAACCTCATAGAGAGGGAGTTGGGTCATAGGCTTAGGTGGTTCCTGAGAGGATAGAACAGGAATGGCCAGGAGAAAACCCATCCGAAGTGGGGCAGGAGAAGTGGTCTGAGGGGAAGTAGGGAGTAGAGATGGAGGGGGTGTTAAAAAGTTAGGCAAAGGGGCGGAAAAGCAGTTCGAATTTAAAATGCCACTTCTTTCTCTGCACTGAGAGGCAAGCCCAATTTTTCCCAGGACTGAGCAGCTCTCAGTTCTCTAGGAAGAGAATTTAGAGTGTTTGACAGTCTGGGAGGAGGAGTGCATGTTTAAGAGCAAGGCATATTTGAACTAAGAGGCATAATTAGGGGAAAGATCCCTGGAATCCCTGCTGAAGGTTAAAATCTTGTCTGCCCTCGAGAACTAAACTTAAGTGTGGGATCAAGACGGTGACAGTAAAGGTCAAGTTGGAGAATAGTATTATAATTAAGAGATCTGTTCATGGGCCAGACTTCCTGGTCACTGAATTTGCATCCAGGCCAAGCCATGTTGCAATAGGAAATCAAGTGCTTAGACTTGAAGTCAGTAAGTCCCAGAGCCTTTAAGTTCTTTTTTTTAATTAAATATGTTTTATTGATTGTGCTATTACAGTTGTCCCATTTTCTTTTCCCCTTTATTTCCTTCTGCCCTGTACCCCCACCATCATTCCCCCACCTTAGTTCAAGTCCATGAATCATACATATAAGTTCTTTTTCTTCTCCATTTCCCATACTATTTTTAACCTCCCACTGTCTACTTTGTACCTATCATTTATGCTTCTTATTCCTAGTATCTTTTTCCCCATTCTCCCCTCTCCACTTTCCCACAGATAACCCTCCATGCCATCTCTATTTCTGTGAATCTGTTCCTGTTCTAGTCTTTTGCTTAGTTCACTTTTGTTTTTGTTTTTGTTTTTGTTTTTAAGGTTTGGTTGTTGATAGCTTTGAGTTTGTTTCATTTTACTGTTGTATTTTTTATCTTTTTCTTAGATAAGTCCCTTTAACATTTCATAGAATAATGGCTTGGTGATGATGAAGTCCTTCAACTTGACCTTATTTGGAAAGCACTTTATCTGCCTTCCCATTCTAAATGACAGCTTTGCTGGATAGAGTAATTTTGGTTGTCAGCTTTTGCATTTCATTTCAAGAATACTTTTTTCCAGCCCCTTCTTGCCTTCAAGGTTTCTTTTGAGAAATTGGCTGATAGTCTTATGGGAACTCCTTTGTGGGTGACTGTCAAGTTCTTAAGTAAACATCCCAATGGGGAGTGCTTGGGAGGGAGGTGGTCAATTGAGTATTGCCCGTGGTAAAAGGGAAGGATATCTCAGGGACAAGAACAAATGGGATGGGCAGGGGGGAGGTTTGAGAAGGGCATCCCCAACTCAAATGACCCAGAGATCTGTGGCCAGAGCGGAACATCCTCAAGCCTGAAGGCAGACCGAGCAAGAGGATCTGCCTCAAAGCCAGGCGTCCCTGAGCTCCAACAGCAGACCAAACTATAAAGATCTTTCTCAAAGGCAGGCATTCCTGGGCTCTGAGAGTAGACCAAACCCAGCAGGCAAACAGTCAGAGATGTGTCCCCTTGCCTAAACCCTGGAAAAGAGATAGACCCAGCACTAGCATTTACAACAATGAGACAATGGGATAAACTATCACTTTTGATAAGATGTTTTCATTGTGAGATCCAGAGAGACTTTCCAGTCACTGGCCATGAAGATGGGTGAGGAGGAGGCTGTCCGTAGAGTCTGGAGAGATGGAGAAGCATTAGAATTCTCTCTCCAAACCTCACGAAGACAGGGTTGGGGAATTAGCCTGGGCTGAGCTTCTGCTACCCTGTGCTCCCCTACTCATGAGTCTCAGGAGGCCAAAGAGAGGGAAAATAGACAATGGCTCCATATGGGCCCCCAATATGTTAGGGGGGTCAGTGACGTGGGCTGAGAAAGAATTCACAACGAGAAGAAAGTGCAGAGAATAAAAGTTTTTATTTTTACTTTCCCAAGGGAGGGAAAGGGCTAGGTGCAGAGGAAAGTAACAGCCCAGAGGGATTAGGGCTTTGGGCTTTTAGTGGGTAATGGAGTGTTGTAGAGCAAGATGTTTCAGTTGGGCTGCAACATCCATTATTTGGATGTTATCTTTGGGTGCAGGGTCCTGTGGTCACTGTGGTCTTGTGGGTTCTGTTTCATAAGTTCCTAGAAGCTCTTAGCCTTCAGGGTGCATCCAGTAATTTTCTAGTCCTGAGGATAAAGACTCAGAACAATTAGAGTCATTCATGCTGTATGGGGTCCAGCTAGCTCTGGGAAAGAAGGCCTGAAAAAGAGGCTTTGGGGCTATTACTACTGTTCTAGGAAAGAACTTCACACTGCCAGTTTCCCCTGGAAGGGAATTTCCAGGTGTCCCTGCACTATTAATAACAAGACAGTAAACAAATGGGGTTATGAGTTAATTTTTTAATTCATTGTTGTTCAGTTATGTTGTCCCACCTTATTCCCCATCGCTCACCCCAACTTTATCTCTCTCCATTCCCACAGTCGGTCCCCCTCATTGTCCATACCCATTAGTCTTCTATTTGTGTTTTTTTTGCTTGCCCTTTCCTCCACTATCCTACTCCCCCCTCCCATCTGGTAACTGTAAGTTTGTTCTTTACTTCGGTGTCTCTGGTTCTATTTTGCTCATTTGTTTGTTTTGTTGATTAGGTTCCACATAGGTGACATCATATGGTATTTGTCTTTCACCGGTTGGCTTATTTCACTTAGCATAATCTCTCCAATTCTCTCCATGCTATCATGAAAGGTAGGAGCTCCTTCTTTCTTCCTTCAGTGCCAGTTAATTTTAAAGACAAAGTTCTTGGTCTTAAATTCCAAATCTACCACTTACCAGCAGTGTCATAACCAGATATTTAGCCTTAATTTCCTCATCAATATAATAAATAGAATTTATTACCTCATTGGAGGTTTTCAAGGAGTAAATGAAATAATCTTCATTGAGTGGTTAGTGACATCTTAAGCACATGGCAAAGACTTTCTGTTAATACCTTTGAGCATCTGTTGATTAGCCCCACAGAATGATAGCAGTGAAAATTCTGTCTGTAATCAGGGACAAACAGAGAGAATGGTTTTCCTAACATAGTACCTTGCTATAAAACTGTGACAAAGTTAGAATTTTTAGTTTAAATATTGCTTAAACATGGTTTGTTAAAAAAAAAGCCCACTTAACAAAAAGTTTTTAGTTGCTTTACAAACTGTTTCAGAGGGCAGATTTAAAACTATTAGTAGTTCCACATCCAATATTTGAAGGCTTTGGGAGAGTAATCAAAAGTGATTTCAAATTCAAGGATAATCAACTTTAGAAATAAGGAAACTGTACTGGGTGAGTTTGCATTTGTGCAGCTTTTCTCCTATCAGCACACCCTTGTCCATACTGTGTGGTGTGACGGAAACTCTAGCAGAGACCATAGTCTTACCAGCTTGGTGAGTCACAGGACAGAAGTTGGAACTGCCAGAGTGGCTAGAAAGTAAGGGAAGAAGTGAGGAAGAGCTCACGATACTCTGTAAATTCTGTCCTGGTTCTGGACTGAAGCTTGAACTCAAAGGCTTGATGGAGACAACAGGGAGACTGACTAGAGGACTGAGGGAAGGGACCCAAAGTTTCAGCCACTATTAATAGCAGGAGTTGCACAATTCATAGTTTGTTTGCAGCCAAAGTCAACTGCTTGCTAAAATAAAGATCGCCATTCTTCAGAGGAAGATATCAGAATACAAAGTATTTACAATGCATCTTATACAATATTCAGCATATAATTAAAGTCATTAGTTATGGGGGAAAAACAGAAAAACATGGCTCATAGTCAAGAAAAATGTAGTCTGTAAAAACTGAACCTTGATGTGTTAGAATATGTAGGTGGAGGGTTTGAAGTAGCTATTATAAATCTGTTGAAAACTGACTTGATTACTATATACTAAAAATGAATGAACAGATGGAAAAATCTGACTCTATCAATAGGAAATCTAAAAATCAATCAAATGGGAAGTCTAGAACTGAAAAATATTACATCTGAAATGAAAATGTCAGTGAAGATGTATCAGAAGAATTATCCAATCTGAACAATAAAGATCAAAGCTTAAGGACAAAGTACAGTGACTGTTGTACAAAGAAGAAAAGAGAAATAATAGGATAAATAGTTGAAGAAATGATTATGAAAAATTTCCCAAATATGCTGATAAGTAATAACTTATAGATCCCAAAATTTCAGTAAACCCCAAACAAGTTAAAAACAAACAATAAGAAACAATAGTAAGCTATGGTAATTTTAGATGTCAACTTGACTATGTGCTGCAAGGTACCCAGATTAAACCTTATTTTGTGGTGTGTCTGTGAGGGTGGTTCTAGGTAAGATTAGCATTTGAATTGGTGGACTTAGTAAAATAAATTGCCCTTCCAAATGTGTGTGGAAGGTCATGATTAGGACAAAAATCCCTTGAGGTCCTGGATAGAACAAAGTCAGAGGAAAGGAGAATTCACCTCTTTTTCTTCCTCATTGCCTACTTGAGCTGCCTGAGCTGACGTCAGTTTCTTACTGCCTTTGGGCTGGGACTTACTCCATCCATTCCCCTGATTCTCAGGTCTTCGAAACCAAACTGAATTTGTATGACTCACTTTCCTGAGTCTTCAGCTTGCTGACTGCAGCAGACCTTGAGATTTCTCAACCTCCATAGTCACATGACCAAAGCCTCATAATAAATCTTCCATATATATAATATCTCCCATTGATTCTTATTCACTGAAGAATCTTGACTAATAAAATCCACACCTAAACTTGTTGAAAACATTCTGAAAGTAGTTAGGAAAATGACCTAATACTTACAGAGGAAAAACAATAAAAATGATGAGTTATCAGAAAACATAAAGTCCACAAGACACTCAAAAAATATCTTTAAAGGACTAAAAGAAAAAAAAACTGCCAATCCAGAATTTTATATTGAGTAAAAATATCCTTTGAAAATGATGTCAAAATAAAGAGAGTTCTCACTCAGACAAATAAAGCTGACAGAATTTATTGAAAGCATGAAGAATGAAGAGAAATGACACAAGACAGAAACATGGATCTACACAAGGTATAGAAGAGCAATAGATATAGTGGGATATTTTATTATTTAAAAGGTCAAAAGGGCAAAATATATATGAACCTGAATACAAAACTTCAAAATTTGAATAAAAACCTGAAAAATCTAGAGGGAAATGTAAATCAGTCTTAAATTATTGCAGATTAAACACTCCTGTCTCAGTAATTAATAGAAACAGTGATTGGCTGATGGAATAGTAATAGATAGAAGCATTATATAAAAAGGCAGTAAAGATGTCTGAAAAAGATTGCAAAAATACTACCAACCACTTTATCCAAACTGATATCTATGAAACCTTATATCCTATAAATGTACAAAACAGTTTTTTTAATTCTTTAAACTGTTTTGTGCAGAGAGCACGTTTGCAAACATAAATGACATGCCGCATCTAGTCTAAGTCTTTAATAAAGGTAAAAAAATGAAGTGTGATAGAATATGTACATTTTGGAAAAGAATTGGATATTAATAACAACATACAGAAAAGTCTCAATGTATAGAAATAACTAATGGGTCAAAAAAGAAACAGCAAGTAATTTAGAATATTCTGAAATTCAGTGTATTACAATTCTTGTGATTCGGCTAAAGCAGAATTTAGAAGGAAATATATAACCAGTTATATAAGCAATATTGTCTTAAGTTAAAAATAAAGGAATAAAAATAAAGCCAGAAAAGTAGAAGGAAGCAAAAGTATAGATAAAATCAGAAATCAGTGAATTAAAAAGCAAAATTACAAAAGCAACAAAACTAATGCTTTGTTCTTTAAAAAGACTAATAAAATCAATATAGCTCAAGCAATAAAAATAATAAATATGTAAAGAGATAAAGCATAAATGCTATCTTTAAAGATAAACTCATATCAATTCCATTACACAGATTTTAAAAAGAGAATAACAGAAAATGTTAACAACCTTATAACTTAAATGAAAGACAGTTTTCTTTATTTTTTATCTTTATGGGTGCTTTATTCATATGCCAGTGATCCGAGGAGACTGTGGGCTTGTACCCTAATAGACCATCTTAAATTCCATTTTAAACCGACCCTTTTTATAAGGAGAAGAAAAGTGTAGGTAAGGGGTTGGGGATTCAGGGAAAAAGTTAATCAGATAAAAGCTGCAGCATTCTCTCATCTGTGCCCTGGGTGGTATGGTCTTGACTGCCTGCAGTCCTCCTGAGACACAAAGGTGGAACCACTTATGGTCTCCTGGAGTCAAGGTGAGTCATACCTTCAGTTCCTGAAACAATAGCTTTTTACATACATTGATTACAAAACTTATTATTACATGAAACTAATTTTTCCAACATTTGAAACCTCCATCATTCCCCTACTGTTAATTTAAACTGTCTTATCTCTAAGATCTGTTTCGCCTGAAAGTACTCGTTTTGTTGTTGAACATGTATCTTAGCATTAAACCATCTGGTAGGGGGATTAGGAATACATTTAGCTGCAGATCCATGTAAAAGGCACTCTGCATGCAACAACAGGTTATGATAAAGCACAGAACAGTTTTTAGCACAGTTGACAAAAGTTGCACACTCTCCAGGTGGGGCTACATTAGTGACTTTTAAGGAAAACATTACCCTGTCCTTAAGAATTACCACAAGTTCCCAATTGTAAATATTGGAGTAGATTATTCTCTTATTGATATGCTTAAACAAAGTCTAATTTCAAAGGCTTTCCAGGGGAGTAAAAACATCTATAAGACATGTAATGAAAGTTTGTTCAACATAAGTTCCTCCTGCAAGACAAAATTCAGAGGTGTTTAGAACATTTTTGCTAAATATATCCAAATATTTTATCTCATTGGAAAGGAACAAGTTCTCTATAATATAGGGTTAAACAAAAAAGTAATGAAAAGAATGTAAGTCATTTTTTTTGAAAGATGACTTTCAGTATTTCTTAGGTTCCTTCAGTGCTTTCTTTACTCTGGTGTGATGAATCCAAGGTTTTATTTCTGCCAACTTCACCATGGTGAGCAGTGGTGAAGAGTACATCACAAGGTTCAGTCCACACTTCTTCTAGTTGGCTTTCTGGAGATGCTGTCTTCCAAGTCTTGAATAGCACCTTATCTCCAGGTTAAAAGAATGTAGCAAGCCTGTAAGGAAGAGGTCTCTAATATAAGCAAGGTCATGAATTATAACTGAAGTTGACTTAAATGTTGTACATTTTCCTTACCTTCACTTCTTGTTCTAGATACACATCCCCCCGCAGTCACTGCCTGAAACTGCCACCCATAACACAATTTCATAAGGATTCAATTGAATCCCACTTCGAGGAGCCACCCTTATCCTGAGCAGGGAAATAGGTGGAGCTTGGTCCCAATGGAGATGAGTGTCTTGGCACCGCTTGGTCGTATTTCTCTTCAAGGTGTGATTCATCTTCTCTACTTCCCAGAAGCCTGAGGTCTCTGTGCCATGTGGAGTCTCCACTTGATTCCTAAAAATTTACTAGGTTTCTATGTAATTTCTGAAACAAAAGCAGGTCCATTATTGTTCATATGCTGCTGAGGAGGCCAAAGCAGGGAATTACTTCCTTCATTAAGCCTTTCACTACCTCAAGGATTTCTCCATTCTAGCAGGATAGGCTTCTACCCATCCTGAAAAGGTGTCAGCAAAAACTAGCAAATAATTCAACCCTTGGACCCTTGGCAGCTGGGTAAAGTCTACTTACTGGCCAGTCCTTAAATAGGCTCTGTCCTTGGTATTGCTTCTCTTCTTTCTTCTGATGGGGCTCTGTCTTGGAGTTATTCTTCTGGCACACAACACATCTAGCAATTACTTTTCATGTGGCTTTAGCAATTCCATTAAACTGTGAGCCACAGTTTAATATACATGGTTAGTGAGTCCCTTACAGAGTGAGTGGCCTCATACAAATGCTTCATGACTGGCTCTACTAAATGTTTAGGAAGCAGTATAACTCCTTTCTTACTCTTTCTTGATCCACTATCAGCTCCTTCTTCATGGAAACCCCAGCTCTCAGCTTTCTCTAAATCTGCAGTCAAATATTCAGGGTCAGATTGTGACAAGTCTAAATAGTACCAAAGGCATTATAAACAGTTCTTCAGCAGCCTGCTTCGCTGCTCAGTCAGCCAGACAAGTTTCCTCCGGCCACTTCAGAGTCCTCTTTCCGGTGCCCAAGGCAGTACACAACTGCTACCTGTAAAGACACCTGGGGAGCTTCTAACAATTCTAAATTTTCTGTTACGTGCTTAGCCTCCTTTCTATTGGAGGTTAACAGTTCTTTTTCCTTCCAGAGTGAACCATGTGTATACAAAATTAGGAAAGCTTACCTTGAGTCAATATATACATTCACTCTCCTTTCATGCAACAATTTCAGTGCCCTCATCAATGCACTCAGTTTAGCTTTCTGAGCAGAGGTTACCAGTGACAAGACCTTGGCCTCCACTACTCCTTCAAGAATCACAACCACATACCCAGTTTTTCTGTGTCCTTTGTCCATATACCTGCTTCCATCTGCATAGAGTCCAGTCTGCTTCTTCTAGAGGATGGTCCTGTAAATCAATTCTGCTAGAATGCAATTCATCAATGATCTCAGTGCAGACTTGTATTAGTGCAGCTGAATCAAATTCTGGGAGAGGGGAGGCGGGATCTAACTTACAGTTGTGAGGGAGACATTTGAATTTTCCAGAAAAATGGCTTGGTACCCATTCTTCCAGCAGTGAGCCACAAATTTCCCTTGTGCTCCAGCAGGCTCAGCACTTGGTGGGGTGATAGACTGTCCCAAGGAAAATTTTCAGCTTCCTGTAAGAGCTCTCAAGCAAGGTGGCCACCCCTGGACAGTGTGACCTAGTTTCTTTGACAAGTATGTGATGGACTGCAAAATGTCACTAAGAATTTTGGTGAGGACACCTGGGACAATGTCCTGCCTTTCATGAACGTATAACTGAGGGGATTTCAGGAGGTTTGGAAGCCCCAAGTCCAGGGCAGAATCCAGGTGTGCCTTCAAGGACTCAAAAGCCTGAGCGTATTCCTTCATCTATTCTAAAGAGATATACTTTGGGCCTTTCAGAGTTTTTCCATTTTAACTGATCTGATGTAGAAAACAGATTATGTGCCCACAATAGCCAGTCGGATAGCCCTCTGGCCCTATTCCCACTGGAAGTTTTCGAAAACGGTATTGCCCTGCCCTGGTAGGGGCTTGTCCTCCACCAAATTTGGTTTCCTGAGGGGTTTGAGATGGCGAGACCAGTTCAGGCACACTCTCCTCGGTTTCCTCAGCTGTGTAAGGAGGAAGTTCCCCTGGGGCTGCAGGGGCCATGGGAACCCTGACCATGCTTGCGGCAGCCATAATACCCAGATCTTCCTGGGCCCTCTCCTCTGAGCTTCTGCTGTCTTTTACAGAAAAATTCTCTTCTCTCTGGACCAATAATCTATTTCCTTTTAATCCTAGATGCTGATTATATAAACTTATGAAAGTTTCTATTTAAGGCATTTTGTCCCATTTCCCTGATCTTTGACAAAACAACTCTAGTTACAATATAATACAGTAATTTAAAGACTCATTCAGTGACCAGAACCCTCCTGAGTCTAGATTATACAATATATAAGCCAAACAGTATTACTATAAAAACCACTTTCTTTTTAGTCATAAGTTTATCAGCGTAGGTCAACCAATCAGCCAAAACTTGTCCTAAAAACTTGTTTCCCAAACCAGAAGACACCTTTTTATCAGACAGAGCTCTGTCACCAGAAGGCACCTTAATTAAACCAAAAGATACCTTTTGATCAAACAGAGCTCTGTAAACCAGAAGGCACCTTAATTCCTGATGATGTAAATTGTGACCCAGGATTGTAATCTGAACCTGAAAGTGTAGTGATTCAATCAAAAAGTGAATACGATGGGAGGTGCCGAGAGTTGGAGGAGGAGAGCACCCAAGTGAAATTACTTGGCAGCTACTAGGGAGTCTTCAAATGCACACCCCATGGCCCCTGAGTCAAGGCAGCCAATGATACTCCCCACCGAATGCCCAGACTTACCAGACAGTCCCACAGTCTGTCCTGGAGCAGAATTGCCAGATTATGAAACTGGAAAAGCCGGTGTTCATGTTCCTGTCACCTACCAAACCCAATAAGTAGAGAAAGAGATTGAATCTTTATGGGGCTTTACTTAGATAGTCAGCAATCTGAGAAGACAGGAAGTTTGTATCCTAACAGACTGTCTTTGAAAGACAATTTTCTTGAAGAACACAAGTTACCAAGAGTCATCCAAGGTAAAATTTTAAAAAATGAATAGCCTGTATTTATAAGAAAGATCATTTTTTATCAAATACTTTCACATGAAGAATTTTCTAGTCTGATGGTTTTACTGTGAATGTTCCAGTACATTTCGAAAACACGTAATACCAATAAATGTTACCAAAACTTGTTCAAGAATTTGAAGAAAGAACATTCCGAGTTCTTTAAGGAGGCCAGAGAATACTGACATAAAATTCTCAAAGATATTATAAAGACCTAAAATAAATGCTTAGTATTATTTAATGTAGATGCAAAAATCCATAATAAATTATTAGCAAATTTAATCAGGCAATACATAAGAAGGCAAATACATCATAATCAATTATTTCTATGTCAGGAATGTAGAGATTAACCATTCAAGTAGCTCAATCAACATAATTCTCCATATTAACTGAATTAAGCAAGTGAATTCATGTCTGGAAAAAGTCCAGCCATTGTTAATACAATGAGAATGATTTGCATGGCATCAATGTAACCTGGTGGCCAAGTACAGTAGACTGGAATTCATATGCATGAACAGTGATAACTTCAACTGTACTAGTCAGTGGGGGTGGTAGACACTCTGTTGAGTGAGCATGTGTACTATGTAATCATCACATTCAAAGTGACTGATCAAGTAGAGCAATGAATCTGCATCACATTTTGTGTTAAGCTTGAACATTCCTCTGCAGAAACTATTCAGATGATTAGAAGGCTTTCAGGGATGATGCAATGCAAATAAAAGTGTGGAACAAATGCTTCAAATATGGTCTGGAATCTGTTAAAAGTGACCCATGTTCTGGAAGGCCTGCACAAAGCAGAATATTAAACACGTATGGGGTGCAATCAACAAAGATTGGCAACTGACAGTGTGAGAATTGCAAGCTGATCTGGGTGGGGATTCCAAAACAACTGGGTCTGAGATTTTGACACAGGATCATGGCATGAAATATGTCCTGGCAAAGTTCATTTCATTGCTTCTGCTACCATAGCAGAAGAAACA
The DNA here is from genome assembly GCF_021234435.1 of Artibeus jamaicensis. NCBI lineage: Eukaryota > Metazoa > Chordata > Mammalia > Chiroptera > Phyllostomidae > Artibeus > Artibeus jamaicensis. The sequence goes on from NW_026521837.1 coordinate 17,326,032, forward strand.
TCATTCTGCAGTTGCTAAAGGCTTAACTCAACCACTACCAATGAACAAGATTTCCTTAAGAAGATCATAAGTGGAGATGAGTCATGGGTGCCTACTTTGATGGGAACTGAAGTGTCACTGTCCTATGCACAATGTTTCTTTTATCATGTATCTTCTTCAATAAATGTCTCTATTTTTTACATTACATGTCTGGATACTTTTTGGACAGACCACATCTGTAGAAAGATATAGAAAAAGCATTTAACAAAATTCAACAACCATTACTGTTAAAAACTCTTATTCAACTATGAATGAGAAACAGCTTCTTTAATTATATAGAGGACGTGTATGAAAACAAAACAACTAACTAAATAAATAAAAAGTTATGTATGTGAATGATCAAATATTGAAAATTTCCCCTATAAGATCAGGAAAGGGAAAAAGATAATTGCTCTCAAAACTTTAACATTTTACTAGTGAACATAGCCACAGTAGCAAAACAAGAAAAAGAAATAAAAGGCATAAAAACTGGGGGAAAAAGTATAATTTTCTTACATGTAGGCACCATGATTATTGGCATTCAAAATCTTAAGGAATCTCCAAAACAATGACTAGAGTAAGTGAATTTAGCAAGGTCACAGAATACAAAATTGATACAAAATCCACTTGTATTTTTATATTTTACCAGAAAACAATAAGAAGAGAAAAATAAAAAATTATTTTGCTATAAAAGCATCAAAAGCTGAAATAAGATAAAATTTAGCAAATATTTCAAGATCTCTAATTAAAAAACTACAAGATAATGCCGACAGAAATTAAACAAGACCTAAGTAAAAATAGGTATGCCTTATTCATTGAGTAGAAGGCTCAGTTTTGTTGTTAGTTTCCTTAAATAGATGAATAACATCAGCTTTGACACTTTTCTATGTTTCAGAATCCTAAAACAGCTTTAAAGTTATCAAAGATATCAAAGGATTTTATGAGTTATATTCATCAATATTTATAGAATTATAAATTAACACAGTGGACACTTTAAATAAAAAGTTAATAATTTATTTAAAATAAGAATAAATCTGTTACATTATAATAAGTATGTAATAAAAATAGCAACATTTTTCAAAACAAAAAAAAGTATTTGGAAGAGTAGCACTGTTTTACATTTCTTACAAATTTATCTGCTTTAATAAAGAATAGTAGATTTTTATACATCAAAGATAGCAGCTTTTACCTTTGTCTTGTGTGTAGTACTATTTTCTCTGAAGTAGATAAAAAATGCTGGCCTCACACAGATATGAACCTGGAGAAGCCACAAATTAAAGTTTATTTGAATAAACTTTCCAAGTAATTGTGGAGATCCCTCTTTGATGCTATCCCAAAACTTGCCAGTAAAATAGAGGAAGCTGTTAGCATCCTATTGATAAAGGCTATGGTAAGGCAAGTGCATGGTTCTACAGAAGCACAGGGAGAAGGCTCCTAATTTTGACTTGGATATCAGAGAAGAATTTCTGTGAAAAATGATGGCAAAGCACAGAGTTAAAGGAATGTGGGTTAGTGAGGTTCAAACAAAGAGTGTCCCAGGAAGGAAAATATAGTCAGGAAAGAACATGGTAGGCTCACAGAACCAAAGACTCAGTGTGGCCTTAATTTAGTGGTTATATAGTGTTGAGACCAAGTAAGAGAATGTTAATAAGAGTAATAGAAAGTGAGGATGAAGAGATAATCAAGAGATTGAATATGATGACCATCTGTAAGCAGGGCTAATAACTTCAGACTTTTTAATAAAGACACCAAAATTAAATGAAGGATTTAAACAAAAGAATGACAGCCCATGACAGTTATGACACCCTGCCCATCGTCTAAAACTGCATTGGTCACTAGCCATATGTGATTATTTAAATTTAAGTTAATTTAAATAAAATTATAAATTTAATTTCCTAGGTATACTAGTCACATTTTACGTGCTCAGTCATCTGGTGTGGCCACTGGTTACCACATTCAACAGCACAGATAAAGAGCATTTTCATTATTATGGAAATTTTTATTGGACAATAGCGATCTAAAGCAATTTATCTCTTTCTCTTTCAAACAGAAAAGAAAAACAGAAGAAGAAGGCTGCAGAGGAAGAGGGGGAGGAGAGTGGGGTAGGAAGAGGAACACATGTTGTAGCTCACCCTACTCATGGTGGAAAGCAGTTCAAGAGCTTCCTGCTCCAGCAGGAACTCAACAGCAACCTTGTTCCAAATCTACTTTCTTCTCCTCCAGGAAAGCCCACAGAACCACAGAAAAGGTAGGCAGGAAAGGCCTACAAGCTATAACTTCAGTGAAACTCAGAGAGAACACTTGAAATCCCCAAATTCTTTGTGTGAGCAAAAGCAAATAAATCCAGCAAAATCTGCCTGGAAAATCATAACGGCATGATAGGGAAAAACAGAGAGGATAAAAATCAGTTGGAGAGGGCAGATCTCAGCAATGACCAGCAAATACTAATTCTTAGAAAGGAAATCTCTTTTGTAAGTAGCAAGTGCTGATTTCTAGTGGGTTACCATCACTTTGGCTGTGGTGACATTAGGTATTGAAAGTCCCCTGGGATCATGGCAGTGGCAGATCTAAGAAAGCACCATCTTTCAGAAGAGAAGAGGACACTTTGAAAGACGAGGTATATGGTGACGGTAGCAGTGTTTCATGAAGGGACAATGGTTTGAGGCTCAGTCTGAGAGGCCAGAGAGGCATGGCTGGCTGCACAGAGGGGTCATATTGCAAACAATCCAGCTCTTCAGCCCAACTGTCCTGGAAAATTCCTGTCCCCACTAGATCCTCCTGCTACTGTCTTATTTGCAAAATTCAGTTCATTCAAATCTGAGTAATAAAAACAGCAACAAAAAACCAGTGTCCTGCTACTGAACTGTGTCTCCCCCCCAAAAAAAAATATGTTGCAATCGTAACCCTCAGATTCTCAGAACATGACCTTATTTGGAAATAGGGTCATTGCAGATGCAATTAGTTAAGATAAGGTCATATTAGAATAGGGTGCATCCTGAATCTCATATGTCTTGTGTCCTTACATGGAAAGAAGGGACCCAGAGACACAGGGGAAGAATATCATGCAACAGTGAAGATAAAGATGCAGGTCAGGGAAATGTTGAAGCTGCCGAACACCGGAAGTGAAGGGTTCTCCCTCCCAGGTTTCATAGGGAACATGGCCGTGCCGACATTTGATTCCGGATTTTCAGGGTCCAGAACTATGAGACAATATATATTTGTTGTTTCCAATCTATTTTGTGGTACTTTTTACTGGCAGCTCTAGGAAACTAATAATCTTTTCAAAGATACCATAAAAATAGGAAATAGCAACAAAAATTCTCTACCTTCGAAGAAAATTCTCCAGAAAAAAAAAAAAAACATTGCCTCCAAAAGATAAGATTACAACACAACCTTTCACCATAATTAAAGGAGTGATTCCCACCATCGGGGAAATGTAAGGACTCGGGGAGGTGTGACTGGATTAGAGAGGTTAGTGGTGCAGACATATGGTAATAAAGTGGAATATGATGGAGTTCAGGAGGAACATGTAAGAAGAAAAGAATCATTTGAAGAATAAAACTAAAATACAGGATCATAAAAAAGATCATGACACCATAGAAAGCACAATAACAGATATACATGAGAAAATGATGTACAATAAACAGAAATAAAGATATAAAAAGATTGAAGAGAATATGATACACAAAAGACAAGCAAAGTATATATAATCTTCACATAACTAGAACACTAAAGAGAACCAAATAAGGGAAGAAACCAGTCGTTTAAAATGTAATGTAAGAAAACTTTCCTATGTAAAAGAAGACTTGAATTTAACTCTTGAAGAGAGAACTGTAACCCAGCAAATGGGTGCACAGTAATGCAGAATAGTCACTATTGAGAGAGAACCTGAAAGCAGTTGTTTACTTTTAAAGACAAAGAATTTGGGGGCAACAGGAAGCAATATAAAGATTATTTTAGGTGAGAGAAAAATCAAGCAGATATCACACTTCCCCTGCAATTATCTACCAAAAGACAATGAAAAAAATTCCAGCTAAGGGATGGAAATGACTCAAAGAAAGGAAAGAAAGAGTGAGTCAAGCTTTTATATCCAGCTAGACCATCCTTCAAGTATAAAGGCTATAAACAAATGTAACTTTAAAAGACATATCTGCAAGAACTCAAGGAACATCTGTTATACAAACCTTTTTAAAGAATACCTTAAAAGACAAAATTCAACTAACTAAAATTTGATAGGAAAATAATGAGTGGTAATATTTAACATATTTAAGATACAACTAAGAAAAAAGCAAACAGTTAAATGTTATAAAAAAAGAAAATACAGTGTGAACAGTGTAAATGTGTAAGTAGAAATGTGTAAGTAGACTGTTCCACTTATTGCTTTACTTGGAATAGCCCAAAATTAATTTATACTGTTTAAAAGTGGCAAATCTCATAAATCTTAAGCATTTGCTTCTAATTGTCTATCCTGTTAAACTCTGTTGATTTTGTGGGATGACAAAGTGACTTGAAGATGGTTGTGTAGGACTTGATCCTTACTGAACAGAACAAGCAATAAAATGGGACAATGTGTGTGTCAGAAATGGCATAGTATTCACTTAATATTTAGTCTCATTTAAGTCGGTTGGCCCTAGAATAACCAGCTTCCTAATCTTATTTCTTCCCATCCTCTCTTTTTCTCTTTATTTCTCTCTCCCTCTCCTTCCTCTTCACATTCCTCCCTCCTCTTTCCTTCTCTCTCTCTTCCTTTTCCTCTCTCACTCCTTCTCTCCCTCCCTCCTTCCTACTCCAGCCACTGAAGCTTTACACTGTGTACATCAGCCTGAGGTCAGAATATTTCAAGGAAAATGCACTTTGTCTGCATAAATGGCTGCCTAGAAAGATAATGCAATCTTCTAAGTTATCATCACAGCAACAGAAGTTGACACTAGAAAGGGAATGTATTGGAATAGCTCCCAGAATCATAAGGAAAGTAAAGAACCTTGGCTATGAAAGGACAAAAATTAGTTCTGAGAGGAGTCCGGGCAGTAGGAACTGATAAACAGTTTTTCCAGATACTACCCTTGAGGGAAATGAATTCTAAATTTTTGAAGTATTTTTGATGCTCTTCTCGAAAGTAAAATTTCCAAAACTGACATAGATCATATGTCATAATACCAGATCGTGTCCAATAAGTAAAATATAGTAGACTGAGACAGAATAAACTTAACCAGAAAAAGGTAGAACAAATGCTGAGTGATGAAAGCAGCAAATGACCACCAGAAATGTCAGGATTTTTGTGCCTACACTGATAGGTTGGAAGAAAGAGGCCAGAACAATTCTCAGAGATGTCAGAGAAGCTATGAAGCAGAGAGATGAGATGAAGAAGGCACAACAATTAGGACCTGTTTACGGATGTTCTTCCTGTTCGTGTGCACCTCCTGTTCACTATTTTCCCCAAACTTCTTGTTCATGTCTTTCTCTCTCTGGTATAGCATGGCTCCTGCCCAGAGACATAGCACTTTTTGACTCATTTCCACATTTGTGGTACTGTGAGACAACTCCTTTAGGAGAATGTGCCTGGCCCTGGCTGGTGTGGCTCAGTTGGTTGGACATCATTCTGCAAACGGAGAGGTCATTGGTTTGATTCCTGGTTGTGGCACATGCCTGTGTTTCAGGCTGGATCCCCAGTGGGTCAGGTGCATGAAGAAGATGACAGGTTGGTATTTATCACATCAGTGATTCTCTCCTTCTCTTTCACCCTCTCTTCCCTTTTCTAAAATCAAAAATAAAAATAAAAGTTTGCTTTTCAAAAAAGAGAATGTGCCTGAAGTTTCCCATCTGTTCTATCTATGCCACTAAATGAATGAGTAGCACATGCCTATCGAAATAATTTCTGGTACCCCTCTATGGTACCTGTGCCCACTTAGTTGAAGCTGCCTTGAAGCTTTCAGCTTAAAGGGATGTTCTAAGGATATTCTAAACTTGTGAAAATGTATTCAATCTCCTTAAGTCAGGTCTTCTATAGGGAACTCTGGCAGTCAGCAAGATACTGCCAAACCCAGAAACAGTTTGTGCAAGGCCAGTAAATTGGTAACAGTTTTTCTAAGTTCACAATTCTGTACAAAGGTTTTTTTTTCTGTGTTAATATTGTAAAGATTACATCTACCTCCACTATAGAGCAGTTTGGAAAGCACTGGAAAAATATAGGGAGTAATCAAATCTTTTTTAGGTGAATTTTTATTTTTGTTATGGCACCATCTGGAATTTGAAAACAAAACCAAAAACAACAACAAAAAATCATGCGAGCTGCTACATAACCCATCTGCTACGGAGGGCCTCGAGCTATTCCTTTGCATACCTACTGCCACGGGAGGTCCTCAGGACATTACAATTCCAAGTTGAGGGTTCCAAATTCCAGCCTTTTAAATAGCAGCAAAGCTTAATAACAGATACTTGTCATTTTTGTACTTTTGAATATTTTTCTGTTCATCATAAGATCATTTGGAGATAAACATGAAGATGAAAGAACAGGGTGGCATTTTAATTATTCTCAGGCAGGAAAAAGAGAACTATTTTTTGGCATGGAAACTTTCCACTTTTAGTAAGAGAGGAGTGAGAGAAGGCAGAGTACACGGTCGCTTCCACCAGGTTCAATTAATTGTTGCAATCAAACAAAAATAGCTTCTCACGGTTCCCATTGTTCTGCAGCTGTTGGCTTCAGAATGTTTGTTGCCTCCTTCCTTCTGACTAATAACCATGGTCGCCCAGTTTCCTTTCTTGCTTTCCTACCAGAAGTTGTGATGTGTCATGGGAAGAGAGGGCAACCCTCCCAGCATTTCTTTCCAGGCCTTTTGAACACATCCGTCCTAGAGCACTTGTCCTTTTTTTTCAAATTCCTGAATTTCTTGACCCGTCTGGACCCAGAGGCTGTGTTTGTGAGCTTGCATGCTTTTGCTGTTCGATAAGAGAGCCTGACCGGCTTCCTGTTTTAAAGAGGTCAAAAAGATAGGAGCCTTGAGTGGAATGTGCGCACAAGACTTAGCCCTCATACATTTTCTTTTTAAAAAATATCTCACTTTGCTTCTTGCTGCTTTGATGAAAGAGTTCTGGATTGCTAAAAGTATAATCTACTTTCTGAGTTTAGCAGTCACTGAAAGGGTTGTATCACGTGGATACAGAAGCTCCTGTAGCTTCTGTTTGGCATTCAGCTGAATATCAAACTTCTACCAACTTAGACCTCTAGAACATAGGAATGGTCTTCTAAGTACTGTGAAAGGAAATGACCCCTAACAGTGCAAAACTCCACACACTGGGACCTAAACACGTCGGACACAGGAAAGTTTTAAAACTTAGAACTATGTGTTTGTGGTTATTATCAGGACTAGTTAGCTGTTTCTACGTATAAATCTAGGTAACTCAGTTTTCATGTTTCTTGGGTGAGAAAAAAGATTACTAAAAGTATTTATGAATGATGGGAAAAATAAAATGAGAACGTTGTAAAAATCTGTAACTGACATCTAGCTATAATGAGGCCGAAAGTTTAAAAAAAAATCACAGTTGCAGTAGTTGACCCATTTAAACTGCCGAAGGAGCAGGAACGTGTTACACCATTCTTTACAGATATCACCCTAATGAACACAGGGACCCCCTAAGTCTTCAAAAAAAAAACAACCCAATTAGCTTGCATCTATTCTAAGAATGTAATGCAAGGTAATATAAAAAAGATTAATGAATAGCAAAACTGGACACAAGCTCTAAATAGCATTTTTATCAACTCTCTTGGAAAATCTACTTAAATAGGGCAGCTCATTCACCGAAAATTACAGTGAAGGCTTGCTAAACACATGGACGCTATCAAATTTGAAGATAGCCCATCATAGTCTAATGCTCTTCGTGGTCATGGCTTACAGACAGACGCGAACTCCGCAGTCCTCTCCCCGGCAGGAGCACGTCTGGCTCTCCTTAGAAAATAGCTGTCTGATTGTTAGGAAGCCTCCAGCTTGCCTTCCAGGAGAATGCAGCTCCTTTGCTCAGAATGACTCACCACAACCTATTTACAACCCACCTAATTGGTGTGTATGCTGACATTGGTTCCCCAGAGTCAGCCTCGGCAGCGTGGCTCAAACTCGTGATTCAGAATATCCTCCAGTTCTGACTGCTGCCCACTTGTGTCTGTTAGAGCCCTCTCAGGCCACCACACATTTTTTTCCTCCTCCATCGTCATCAAAACCACTCGCTGACACATCGCAGCTCACACATCCAGTTCTTTCACTTCCATACTTTTGTTCCCAGTGTGGCCTCTCCCTGACAGGCCTCTTTTCCTTTCCACCCTCCCCATCCACTTACCACCTCACTTCCCCATAGTTCAGTAGGTCTCTGCTTGGGCCAATTTTGCCCACCAGAGGACATATGGCAATGTCTCAAGATATTTTTAATTGTTATAACCTAGGTAAAGGTACTACTAACCAGCAAGTAGTAGACAGAGACCAGAGATGATGCTAAACATCTCACAATGTACACACCAGTCCCCCCCCACACACAAAGAAGGATTATTCAGTCCAAAATGCCAATAGGCCGAGGTTGGAGGATCTCACTGGTCCCCATTCTTTCATCTTGGTTCAAATCTCACCTCCCCTGGAAACTTCTCTGCCCTGTTCTCCTAACTATGTGAACTGGGTTAGGTCTTTCTACTCTTCCCTTTTAGTCCTTGAAAGGATATTCTTTCTTTGAGATTTCCACGCTGTCGCAAAATTGCCCTGGTGTATTTCCCTTTTCCCTAATGGCCCTGAAGCTCTTTTTTCCTCCACGTATGACCTGCCCTTGGACTAATCCCTGGCTTATTGTAAATCTTTAAACAACATTTGAGTGAGTAAATTAAAAAGGAATAATTTTGTTTCAAGCTCCAGGCCCTTGCTTTTCTGCTGATTATTTGGCAGCATTAGAGACGTCTTGCTGATCCTTGTGAGAATCTTAAAATACAGAGTAAGTGGTCCTTATCTTCTTACATTTCATTAGGCCTGAATTCTAGAGTGTCTCAGAATCTATGACAATAATCTTTGGATGGGAATAACAGTATATTTAATGCTAATAGTGAGCTCACCTTTCCCTGCTAATAGTCTACTTCATTGGAATTATTTTCTATTTAAGAGAACCGTCACTGATGTCAGATTGTCTGTTTTCAGCTCTGGGATTTGCCAACTACCACTGTGTGACCTTGAGCAAATTAATTTCAGCTCTCTGTGCCTCAATTTTTGAGTCTGAAATAAGGAGTAATCCTGGAACAAAAACTCATGGATTTCTTACAAGGATTAATTAATATTTGTATAATGCTTCGGACAGAACTTGATACCTAACAAGCTCTGCATAAATGGTCTTTAAACAGGAACAATCAGGTATCAGCCCCCTGTTGCTTGTCCTGAGCGCCTCAGCCAGGGAAGTAATCTCATTTTATCGTGTTACTCTGTTATATTACATTCCTGAAGAGAGATGTTTGGAACCATGTGAAATGATAAGAACATCCATGATTTGCCCACAATGTGTGCTGATCAGACCAAAATAACCCTCCAAAACTCATCAAACTTTCTTGCAGGCAGGTGATGGAGTGTCATATAATCATGACAGAGATAAAAAAAAAAAACATGGATCATTTATGGTTACCACTGTTGCTGCATTCTAATTTTTCTGCTTCAAACAGTGGCATTTTAATCATTCTGCCCATAGCAACTAATGTCCTTTAAATTAACATAAAAAATTCATTCTTCTTGTGGTTTATCCTTCCTGTATCAAGCTAATTAACTATCAGCTGGAAGCCCTTTAAATTATCATCTGAATATGTTATATTTTCTAATTGATAATGGCTTATTGAGGCAAATTGAAAACCCAAAAAGAAATAAATTAATTAATGTTAATTAAAAAGTACATCATGGAAGGAAGGACAGGTTAATCTCTAGAGTGCACTGGGAAGGCCATTGCCTGGACCAAGTTGACCCTTTGCAGCATATAGTTTTGGACAAAGGTCCTTGCCATGGTGACTGTAAAGAGGGGGAAAAGGAAGCCAGAGAAAACACTAGAAGCAGCACTGGAGAGAGATTGCACATATTTTTCCATTACACATACTACGTATGTAACATTGCATATTCTCTGTGATAAGAAACCAAATAACCAAATCAAACCATGAAGGTTTTTACTACATTTTTTGAAAATTTTTCTTTTACATCTTTAATCAGATATTTTTTCTGAATGCTTCTTACATACAAAGTTTCATTAGACACTGAGGGAAATGCAAAGATAAGATGGTCATACACAAAGAACTTACAGTGTCAAGCAATGCTGTCCAGTGGAACTTTCTATAATGGTTCTCCACCTGCACCATCCAAATGGACATTAACATATAGATATTCAATACTGGGAATGTGGCTCCTGCAAGTAATTAACTGAATTTTACATTTTACTTAATTTATACTTAAATACAAATAGCTACATGTGGTTACTAAACTGGATATCTAAGAACTAGGTATGAAGAGGTATGGAATACTGCTTTTTATTATTTAAATATTTCCAAATTTTGTTAGTGTTTCTCTGATGCCATACCATTGTACTGTTTGTCTCTGTCTCTCTCTCTCAGACACAAATACACACACACACAGGTGCACTCACACAACTCTTTTTTCTGTTCAGTGTAATATTCATCAACTTAAACTGAAAAATCATCAACTCATTTTTCTCAGGGCTGTGATGATTAGCTTGGAGAGAGGGAGCATATCTAAGTTTTTAGAGTGAAGAAAAAATAGCTGAATACTAAGTATTATAATTTTATAAAGAGAAAATGAAAAAATACTTATATCCACACTACAGGAAAATATAAATTGGAGGAAGCATTTAAGGAACACAAATAGATCTCAAGAGAAAGCTACAACAGTTCCCAAAGGGGAGGAGCAGGGTCTAAGAAGGAGGAGAGAGGCTATGAGATTTTTATGTTAAACTAATTTGCATGTAGGTTTACAAACTTTAAGAAGTACTACCGTAACTTAAAATTAGTTAAAACACATGCATTCTAAAGTGCTGAAGGTTCTTTTCACTGCATAAACCAGCATGCACATAACTATTATCTCAATGGATGTCCAAAATTCCCTGAGTATTCTGGGGGCCAATAGCCTGGGTGGTCCTGGGCCTCTCCCCAGGGTTGCTGACACAATTACTACTTGTTTATACTGGATAATATAATTTGGACTTTATATTCTTAAATGAAAACAAAGGTTTTAGGATGATAGTTGTGAGAAACTGGTTTGAATTTATTTATAGTTTAATGAAAACTATGAATAAACAAAATAATTTAAAATACAATAACGGTGGGATTCATTATTCATGACAAATAGTTGAGAAGGTTTTGTTTCCCAAATTCATTATGGGCATTTTAGAAGTAAAAGCTAACTCCATGAGATTTGGTAAATTTTTCCTTTTTTCAAGTTATATTATGTTCATCAAAAATGGGATTTAGATTCAATCATTTTCTTTGTTGAGTCATTAAATTATGCTCCCTATTCACCCCATCTTTTTGACTTGAACAATTCCAATATTGCCACCTATAGGTCAAAATTATTTTTTTGGTTTGTTTCTGAAGACCAAGATGCAGAACTTAAAATCCTTAGAGAATGGATCATTCTGAAGAGTTGAGTTTGGCAGTTTCTTAGAATTGATGCTTTATCCACTTTTTTGAAAAGAAATTTTGGATTGAAAACTCTTTCAAAGATGCCATGTAAGTGCCTGATTTCTCGGCTAGTACACTGAAAATAATCAACATGTTTGATGACAAAGAAAGATCATCATAAATATAAATTATTGTGCTACCTTCTTTGTTCCTAGGCAAGAGGCAAAATCATCCGAAACTGGTGCATCCTTGGAGTATTTCAGCCAATAGATTGTTCGGTCAGTCACTTGTTCGGACCCTCCATTCACCTTTCACAGCTGACACTATCCATACCTCTTTGGCAATTCCCACTCTACTGCTCCCAGTTTCTGTAGTTGGAAACCAAATGACTACTCCAGTTAGAGTTATTTGCAAAATAAGAGTAATTTGATAGTTAGTTTGTGACTAAAACTTCACAAATCTTACTTTAGGAATTTTGGGACTCTTCTCGAATGAATTTTTGTAACTTGCTAGCTAATGTACAGCTGCATTTCTAACAGTTGATTACTGAGTCTAGATAGGTGACTAATTACTGGCCTCTTATTGCTTCTAAGACTTTCCCCAATATTTAACTTAATTTTAATAGTTATATGTGGTAATTCTTTACACTTGAAGTAAAATATCAATTTTAATAAAAAGTGTTTATGATATTAAAAATATTTGAAAATTTGTTATCTTCCCTGAATCTTCCAATTTCAGTATCAACATACTACATGACAGTCATTAAAAATGGTATATTTTTCTCCAAATTATCAGATTGTATTATTCTGAGCAGGAGTTAATGAAATTTAAATAACCAAGTAGAAGGTCTTGATTGGTCAATGCACCGTCCCGATATGCCAAGGTTGCAGATTTGATATCCAGTCAGGGCACATCTAAAAATCAACTAATGAATGAATAAATAAGTAGAACAGCAATGTCTCTCTCTCTCTTTCTCTCTGTTTCTTTTTCTCTAGCTATCAAATAAACAATCTAACAAACAAACAAGTAGCACATAGAAGATTATTTACTACTTTCTAACTCATTGCATCCATAGATACACCTTCATATCTTAAGGCTTTTAAAAACTGAATAACTTCCAAACTTTTAACTTAGAGCTACTATATTTCTGTGCTTTGTGTAACACCCTAGACAACACTTCAGTGTGTCAGAGAAATTTGAAATAGATCTCATAGTCTGTCCTCTACTATAGACTTTAACATTAATCAATAACACTGTAATCTAGAAATCTCTTAGGGAAAAATGAAGCTAGACATTCATGATCCTTATTTGGAAAAGTTATTACTTCTCTATATTAAATTTGATTTTTGTTATGTTTAAAATAATTATTAGATAAGCAATCCATGAATAGATGTTTAAAAAGTGGGGAAGGGCTCAGAAAGTATACTCTAAAGTGCATCTCACAAAGATGACCAGACAAACAGTGTTTCTTCAGATGCTCTGTGAAGAAAAAAATCTAATAATTTAATGAGTTTGGGAAGCACTACATACCATAACTCCTAATTAAATGTTCATAATTCATTTTACAGGTTAAATACAAATAATCCCACAAGAAGAAATACGTGCCACTTTGACCCAAATTTTCCCAATTTATTGAACCATGGAATCCTTTCCTCTCCAAATGCCTTTTAATATCAGACTGAAGTACTGTATCTGGGCACACATTCCAGTTGCCTCTCTGCCACTCACACATGTTTGCTTCTCCTTTCTCAACATGCTAGACTTGCATGTTTTTACATCAAGTTTGACATCACCGAATCACTTTGTTTCATCCAGATAAATGTGACCTCCGTCACTTCTCAGCAGAGCTTTAAGGGCCACTGTGCAAGGTGCCATAGTCTCCTTTCCCTGCAGGAAGAAATGAAAAGTATGTGTCAAGGTGGAACTTGGGTGGGTCTAGATCACAGAATGACTATGATGAGCAGAGGTCTCTACTGCCTTACTAGAAGTGAAGAATGAACAAAAATAACCCTTGGTTGGTTTTTAAGCCTCTGAGATAAGAGGGAGAGTTACTCATTATGGCAGCATTACTCAGCTCAGTCTAAATAATACACTGGACTGTGCTGCAAAAGGCTTAAAAGCATCAAAGGATTTCTAAGATTCCCAAGATGAATCATAGCTCCAGAAACAAATTTTAATGGGGTCCTATAGCAGATGGCCTCTTTAAAAATCTTAGACATCTCAATAAAGAAAATGTAGACACATTAGGAATGTTTACTTGGTGAATTTATAATCAAGCCAGAGAACCTCAGTACATGGTTGGATTAAAAACAGAACATCTTGCAGGCCCACAAATGCAACAGTGTTTAGTAATTACCTACTCTATTAGTTCACTCCCCAGTGACACCTTTTTTGCACACCATGCCCAACACAGCAATTTCATATTGTTCTTGCTATTCGCATAGGATTAAAGGTTTCTAGTGTATGTCAGTCTATTAATTTGATTAAGAGGTTGCCTTAATGCTGTTATTGACCAATTTCCTCAAGACAAGCTCTCCCACTTGCTTTCTGGGCATAAACAAAAAGACTAACTTTTAAAAAATGGTACTCCAGTCCCAAGGAGAAGTTCACATTTCTCTACTGAGTAAGCTAGAAGAAAATGGAATTCTTTAATCATTGACTGAAGAACGGACAATTGATGTTATGCATGAGGATATAAAACAGGTCCTCTTTTCCACTAGGAATCAGGTTTCTAAATAAAGAAAACTTTACAACATCAGTTTACATTTATATTTGGTACTGACCTTTTATAACACCATAATAAGAGAAAAATCAACATAAAATAAGCTCTCAGATTTCAGAACCACATTTCTGTGGACTTTCCAAGCCACACAAGTCTTTAACCCCTCTACTTTTTTCCCCTCACAACCCTGGAAAAACTGAATCAAGCACATAGTTTAGGCCAAACTGAAAAAATAAGAGCATATTTTCTCCTACAGTAGTACACAAGTAAGAGGTTATTTTTCTGTTGGGGATGGTATACAGAAATGAAATCAAGTTCTCTTCATTTGTTCAGCTACTCTGCAAAAATATTAATTTTCAGTTTTCTAGGATTTACTCATTCTTTCATTTAATAATCACTGAATAGCAAGAGTCCATTATGAGCCAGTTATGAGCACACAAAGAAAGTAGTCAACATGTCTTCTCTGCTTCTAAAACTATTTAAAATACTGACCTGTACTTTTCAATACAGTAACCAATAGCCATATAACACTATTTAAATTAAATTAATTAAATTTAAAATTTGATTTTTTCAGTCATATAAAACCTATTTTAAGTGTTCAATAACCACATGTTGCTAAAGTCCACCATATTGGATATTGTGGATATAAAAATTTCCATAATTACCCAGGGCAGATATACAACATTAACATTATCATAGAAAGTTTTGTTAGACAATGTAGGTTCTAGATGATAAAGCTGACATGTCTGTAAACAATAATATAGAGATAACAGTCTAAAGTAAGGAGTATATAGTTTCAGTAATACATACCACTGCTTTGGAAAACTAGGAGAATGCAAAGATGATTAAGTAGGTGATGGCCAAAAGGGCAAAAGAAGGTCATTCTAGATAGAATGTCAATACATTCAAAGGTTCAGGTGCTTGAAATAGCATGTGTTTTGGAAGTACGAGGAAACTCAATATAGTTAGAATGAAACATGGGTGAGAGGGAATAATATAAAATAAGGCTTTAAGTTTTATCAGGAATCAGATCTTTGAGGGTTTTGTGTGCCATATTGAAAATAATCAACATGAATCTCAAGAAAAGCCAAAAACATATGTTAAGAAGAGGTGTAGTATTGTCATATAATTTTTAGCAATATAATTCAAAATCTAGTAAAGATCTATTACTAAACTGAGGTAAATTTCTGCTTCAAATATGTGGGGATTATGGAAAATAGAAGACCAAATGAAACCAAACCAAAGGGCTGAATTCTAATAGAACACACACAGTTTTTTGGATAAGAAATAAACAACAAAATGGAGAGCATAACTGAAGCCATTGGTTTATGATGCTTCATATTAAAAGTGCTTCAGGTAGGATGAAGACCAGATCTAGATTTACTGCTTAATCCTAGGACCAGTTTTTTTTGTTTGGTTGGTTGTCGTTTGTTTGTTTGTTTTGAAATGAAGTCTTTTTTGTTTTTACATCCATGAGATTTGAAATATCCCTAATGTCATACAGGAAACAAATAGTGAAAAAAATGGTGAAATTAAATTTCTGGTAGAAAATAACTATCAATCTAGAATCATAAACCCAGTTTTAAATGATTTAAAAATCAAGGAAATACAACTCAGCAGTTCATTATTCAGTTCACGGGCTGATGAAAAGCACAGATAACTGTGAGAATTAATGTAATTACAGGACACACTGATCATCATCAACCTTTCTGACATATTTGCAGCCCTGAATGCTTCTCAGAGCTATACCAATAAAAATAATTCTAGGAAAATATGGATATTTTTAGATATTAAAATAGATCAAGATATTTTACCACTCAGAGTCCATTATTGAAAAATTAAGAAGTGTCCTTAAGCAAAAAAAAAAAAAGTTGAATCCACAGGCAAATTGTGAGATACGAGAAAGAATCCTGTCCACATAAATTTAAAAACAGGTTAGTAATTCTAATTAACTTTTAACTGAAACAATAAACTAAGAAAGTTATAAAACCTGTTTTATATAATATTCAATATCTCATGTTTAAAATAAAATGAAGGACTTCTTCCAGTTTGTGATCTCAGAAATCATCACAACATCAAAACAAGTAAAAAGATTAACAAACTGAAAATCAAAAACTATTTTTAGGTCCATCAGAACATTGAGGTCATAGGGCAAACCATTGCCTCCAAAATTGAAAAGACAGACAGATAGAGAAAATCACAACTTATTGTTGCAGAAACCCATGAGCATCAATTCACACTGAAACAAGTGCTGGGGGAAAAAATCAAAATTGTGAGCTGAGGAATTCCACTAAACATTTCAGGAAGAAATTATACCAATTTTCTACAATCTCTTTCAGAACATAGAAGCAGAGGGAATGTTTCCTACCTCATTCTATGTGACCAGTTTCACCCTAATACCAAAACCAGACAAGATATTATGAGAAAGTAAAATGAAAGATCAATATTTCTCATGAACATAAATGTAAAAATTCTCAATAAAACAGTATCAAATTGAATCCAACAATGTATAACAGGAATTATATGCAATGATCAAATGGGATTATTCCAAGTATGCAAGCTCAGTTCACCATTTGATTATCAATTAATGTAAGCCATCACATCACCAGGCTAAAGAAGAAAAATACCATATATGTATTTATATATGTTCATATGTATGTGACCATCAGTAAACTAGGAATAGAGGAAAACTTCCTCACCTTAATAAAGAAAAATCTAAAAAATACCCCCCCGACAGTTAACATTATACTAAATGCTAAGAAACTAGAAGCTTTCTCATTAAGATCATGTACTAGACAAGGATGCTGCCTCTCTCACCAAATCCTGATAAGGATGTAGAACAATAGGAACTCACATTCACTGCTAGTATAAATGTAAAATGTTATAGGAACTTTAGAAGACTTCACTATAGGACTCAACTTCCGAGGCATAGGTAGACACACTTTTTCTCCTTGCACAACCAAAAGAAGGACAATGACAAATTTAAAAACAAGAAATAACCAGACCTTCCAGAAAATGGAACTGTATGGAAGTTCAACAACCAAGTAGTTAAAGAAGAAACATTCATCCAGACTAGTAGGAGGGGTGGAGATGGACAGCCAGGATTGAGCAGACTCACGGCAAAGCTGCAGCTATTGGACTAGAGTGGGCAAGGCAGCAGCTGGTGGACGAGATGGTGGCTTGCAGACCAGGTGGTACGACATTTGCACAAGGATAAACAGGGAAGAACAATTGGATATCAAGACAGACTGCACCACCCAGGGTTCCAGTGAGGGGAAATAAAGCCTCAAACCTCTGATTGAAAATAACTGTGGGAGTTGAGGGGGCAAAAGAAACTCCCAGCCTCACAGGAGAGTTTATTGGAGAGACCCACAGGGTTCTAGAACATACACAAACCCACCCACCTGGGAATCAGCACCAGAAGGGTTGAATTTGCTTGTGGATAGTGGCAGAAGTGACTGAAAGCCTGCCTAGAGCTGAACAAGCTGCATTGTTTCCTCTCTGACCCCTCCCCCACATACAGTGCCACAATGCAGCCATGTGAATTGCTTGTCCTGGCAAATACCTAAGGCCCTACTCCTTACTATGTAGCAGGTGCACCAAGACAAAAAATATGGCCCAAATGAAATAACAGATTAAAGCTCCAGAAAAAAATACAATTAAGCGATGAGGAGATAGCTAATCTATCAAATGCAGAGTTCAAAACACTGGTAATCAGGATGCTCACAGAAACAGTTGAGTGTGGTCACAAAATAGAAGGAAAAGTGAAGGCGATGGCAAGTAAAATAAAGGAAAATGGACAGGGAACAAACAGTGATGGAAAGGAAACAGAGACTCAAATCAATGGTTTGGGGTAAAAGGAAGAAACAAACATTCAACCAGAACAGAATGAAGAAAGAAGAATTCAAAATAATGAGGAGGTTTAGGAACATGCAGGACAACTTTAAATATTCTAACATCAGAATCATAGGGGTGCCAGAAGAAGAAGAGGAAGAGCAAGAATTGAAAACTTATTTTAAAATATAATGGAGAATTTTCCCAATCTGGCAAAGCAAATAGACTTCCAGGAAGTCCAGGAAACTCAGAGAGTCCCAAACAAGTTGAACCCAAGGAAGCACACACCAAGGAACATCATAATTATATTACCCAAGATTGAAGATAAGGAGAGAATCTTAAAAGCAGTAAGAGAAAAGGAGACAGTTACCAACAAAGGAGTTCCAATAAAACTATCAGCTGATTTCTCCAAAAAAAACTTTGCAGGCAAGAGAGTCTGGAAAGAAGTATTCAAAGTCACGAAAGGCAAGGACCTACATCCAAGATTACTCTATCTAGAAAAGCTACCATTTAGAATGGAAACGCAGATAAAGCATTTCCCAAATAAGGTGAATTTAAAGGAGTTCATCATCACCAATCTCTTATTATATGAAATGTTAAAGGGACTTATCCAAGAAAAAGAAAACCAAAATTACAAAACACAAAATGACAACAAATTAACAACTACGAACAAATGAATGTAAAAAAAAACAAAAATAAAAGTGAACTAAGCAAACAACTAGAACAGGAAAAGATTCACAGTAATGGAGATCACATGGAGAGTTACCAGTGGGGAAGTGGAGGGGGAAGAAGAGGGGGAAAAAGATACAGGGTACAAAATAGATAGAGGTAGGTTAAAAATAGTATGGTAAATGGAGAAGCCAAATAACTTATATGTATGACCCATGGCCAGAACTAAGATGGGGAAATGCTAGTGGAAGGTGGGGTACAGTTCAGAGGGGAATAAAGAGGAGAAAAAGTGGGACAACTGTAATAGCATAATCAATAAAATATATATTTTTAAAAGACTATAGGACTCAAGACAGTGTCATCTTGGCCTAGTGGTTGACAAAGAAAACAGAAGTACTGTACCAAACTCAGAAATAAACTAATGTGAATAGGAAATGTGACACACAGAAATGAGGTATTAAACTAATAAGGAATGTACTACCACTTATTTGTATCTTTTTCAATTTCTTTCTTCAGTGTCTTATAATTTTCCAAGTCCAGGTCTTTTACAACCTGGCTTAATTTTATTCCTAGGCATTTTATTCTTCTTGAAGAAATTTGGGATGGGATTGTTTTTTTTTAATTTTCCTTTCTGAGAGTTCATTATTGGAATGTAAAAATGCAATTGATTTGTGGATATTAATTTTATATTTTGCTACTTTCCTCAATTCATTTATCAGTTCCAGTGCTTTCTTGGTAGAATCTTTGGGGTTCACTATGCACAGTATCATGTCATCTGTGAATAAAGACAGTTTAACTACTTCCTTTCCAATTTGGGAGCTCTTTATTTTTTCTTATTGATTGCTGTGGCTAGGAATTCCAGTACTATGTTGAATAAGAGAGGTGAAAGCAGAAATCCCCATCTTATTCCTGACCTTAAGGGGAACACTTGTAGTTTTTGCCCATTGAGTATGATGCTGGCTGTGGGTTTGTCATATATGGCCTTCATTGAGTTTAGGTGTGTTCCCACTATTCCCACTTTGCTCAGAGTTTTTATCATAAATAGGTGCTGTATTTTATTAAAAGCTTATTCTCCATTTGTTGATATGATCATGAGGTTTTTCTCCTTCATTTTGCTTATGTGGTGAATCACATTTATAGATTTGCAAATCTTGTACCAACTTTGCACTCCTGGAATGAATCCCACTTGATCATGATGTATCATCTTTTTGATGCATTGCTCTATTTTGTTTGCTTATATTTTGTTGAGGATTTTAGCATCTATGTTCATGAGAGATATCATGGATAGAAAGAATTAACATCATTAAAATGTCCATAAAACCCAAAGAAATCTACAGATTCAATGCAATTCCTATCAAGATTCCAATGATGTATTTCACAGAACCAGAACAAATATTTCAAAAATTTATGTGGAACCACAAAAGTCCCCACATGGCTGGCAACAGTGATCCTGAGAAAGAAGAACACAATTGGAGGAATCATGCTACCCAGTATCAAACTACACTATAAGGCCATAGTATTTAAAACAACGTGGTAGTGGCATAAAAACAGACACATAAATCAATGGAACAAAATACAGAGGCCATAAATTACCCCACCCCTATACTCAATTAATATTTGACAGAAGAAGCAAGCACATACAATGGGACAGTTTATTCAACAAATGGTTTTGGGAAAATTGGACAGATATGCACAGAAAAATGAAACTAGACCACCTTCTTATACCACACAAAAGAACAAATTCAAAATGAATCAAACACTTAAATGTTAGAACCAAAACCATAACAACTCTAGAAGAAAATATAGATAGCAAAATCTCAGACATTGCTCATAGAAAATTTTTATTGGATACATGTCCCCCAGCAAAGGAAACAAAAGAAAAACAAATGGTACTACATTAAACTAAAACATTTTTGCACAGGAAAGAAAAATCATTAAAAAATAAAAAGACAACACACAGAATGGGAGAACATATTAACTAACACACCTAGTAAGGGGTTAATACTCAAACTTTATAAAGAACTTACAAAACCCAATATCAGAAAAACAAGCAACCTAATTAAACAATGAGCAGAGGACCTGAACAGACATTTCTCCAAAGAAGACATACAGATTGCCAATACACATATGAAAAGATGCTCAATGTCACTAATCATCAGAGAAATGCAAATTAAAACCACAAGGAGATACTATCTCATACCTGTCAGAATGGTTATCATTAATACATTAACATACAAGTGCTGGTGAAGATGTAGAGAAATCCTTCTGCATTATTGGTGGGAATGCAGACTGGTACAGCCACTGTGGAAAGCAGTATGTTATACCTAAAAAAAAAATAAAATGAATCTACCTTTTGACCCAGTGATCCCACTTCTGGGAATATATTCCAAGTAATCCAAAACAGTAATTTGAGAGGAAATAAGCATCCTCATATTTATGGCAACATTATTTAAAATCACCAAGATATGGAAGCAGCTCAAGTGTCCATCAATAGATGGGTTGGTAAAACAACTATGGCACATTTACGCAGTGGAATACTACTCAGCTGTAAAAAAATTTTTAAAAAAGAAAATTTTACCCTTTGAGACAGCATGCAGGGACCTGGAGAATATTATAATAAGTGAAATAAGCCAGCCAGAGGGAAAAATACCATACGATTTCACTCATATGTGGAATTTAATGAACAAACTGAACTAACAAGGAAGATGGGGACAGACTCAGAGAGCAGGATGACAGCTAGTGGGGGGTAACTCTAGGGGTGGAGGCATTGAGCAAAAAAGGACTCATGGCATGGAAAATAGTGTGAGGATTCTGGTGGAAGAGGGGTAAGGGAACTAAAGGGTAATGGAAAAATACAATAAGATTTTATTTTTATTTACAAAAAAATAAAATAAACTAGTAAGGCATGGATAGGCTATATAACAAATGGTGCCAGCACAACTGATGTGTATGTGAAAAATAAATACAATTAGATGGCTACTCTATGTGCTAAAATTAATTCTAGTTGTTCTTGTGAATTTAGGTAAGAAAAATGCCTTAGTGAAGACAAAAAATTATAAATACCAGAATTAAAGATTAATAAAGTTAACCACATTAAAATGATAAACACCTATAGAGCAAACGCTTTGATAAATGAATTTAAAAGACAAACCACAGACTGAGAGAAGATACTTGAACTGCATGTAACTGGCAAAGAATGAGAATTCCTACAAATTCTATGAAGAAAATAATTTCTACAAATCAATAATCTGATAAGAAAAAATAGCAAAGGGTATAAATAACTTCTTTATGGGAGATAAAATGCAAATGTCCCACAAATATGTGCAATGATTCTCAATTGAACCTCAATAGTAATCAAAATGCAATATTATATCATTGGCAAACATTTTCAGGTGAGACCATGCTAAGATATTGGTCAATATCTTAAAAACAAATTTGTACAACCATATTGGAGAACAAATTTTCACCAAGTTTGTTGCAAATATGCATATCTATAGCCCAGCAATAACACTCCCAGTGTTATTCTTAAGAAATTTTTATACATGTGCACAAGGTGTTATGCACAACCATGTCCATTATGAGATTATCTATAATAGTGAATGTCTTCAAACAATTTAAGGGTTCATCAGTATGGTGGATAAATATAGTACATTCGTGGAATGATACAAAGGGGAGTTCTATATGCCCAATGTAAAAAATAGAAGTTAAGAGTCATAAAGAATAAGTAAATCTGTCTCTTGGCAGCTAAAGAACTGCCAAGAGATAGCAAATCTCAAGGCTGCCAAGAGATAGCAAATAACAAGGTATCAATAATAAGTCAATAAAACTCTCAGACTTTCTGATCACATCCACCACATTTGTGATACTTGGAATGTGCTCTTCCCAGAGCACCTTTTAAGGTGTCACAAAGAATAAAGCAAATGTCAGGTCAGCACTTCTAGGTCTCTGGTATAAATATTCTCGCTTGAGGTATAATTGCTAATTAAAGAGTTTAGTTCCTGCATTTCCTTCTCTAAACCTTGACTTAACATTACTTTTTAAATTCCAACTTATTATGTTCCTTATGCCACCAAAAGTTATCTTTCTTAATACAATTAAGAGTAGGCGATAAATCCCCTGTTCATTGAACTACTGCCCTATAAGACTGTGGACCCTATTGTTGATTGTAATATTAGAATAAGGAAATGCACTCATGAAGTAAAAGACTTTATTCCACTTAGAGCCATTTCTTTGTGTGGGAGAGGAATTACATCACACAATTGACTGCATTCATTCCTTAGTTTAGACATAGATAAAATTTTATCCTTTGTGATGAAAAGAAAATTAGCTTGATTTCTTTCCATTGGGAATAAGTCATCTCAAAAATGCCAAAGCACTGTAACCAGAATATTTTTTACAGGACAGTTCCTTTTTCTCTCTCTCTCATCATAATATTTCTGACTTCCTGTTATGACTTTGTTAAATCAACATTTGTTAAGTATAGCATAGGGAGCTGAGTGGTGAGCCAGGGTTCAACCACAAAGAGAGAAACTGGAATAATTGAATTTAGATGTTTGTTAATCATGGGATCAGGGTGAAGATGCCACCTATGGAGGTCAAGGCAGAGCGCAGACAAAGAGAGAGGTAAGACCTGGGTCACAAACCTATATTAGTGTCCCTGGGTAAAATAGTTTGTACTTCCCTGGCTAAATGCAGTTTGCTTAATTTTAATCAAAAGAGCAAGATTTGGGTAGACCCCAGGGGTGAAGGTGTCATATCTAATGAGCCTATATAAGGCATCCAGGACCTGGGACACAGGACGTATTGATCACAAGGGCTGTTGGGAAGTAGAATCAGGAAGTTTGCTTGCGCCTCTATGAACTGTTATCCAGGACGTTCACTTACAGGAGGTTCCAGCATCCATGTAAGGCCACTCAGGACACCTGACCAAACAAAATTAATGTCAAGGCAGCAAGTTTAGCTAAAATCTTGACACCTTCAGATGTGAGGAAAATCTAGTCATGACACTTGCAACACTTGTGCGATACTGAGGATAGATTTGCTTCATCAGGCTGCATCAATAGTCTTCCTCTTTTTTTACGTAGCAGTTCATTCTATCTAACCGCTAAAATTCTAGCAGCATATTATTTGCTAGGGTAATTCCACAAATTTAAAAGAAGTCATTGGTATCCCCTGGTCTCACACCCAGAGTTTATGTCTCCATCCATAGAATACCATGACCAGGCTACTGGTCACTGAGAATTTTATTATTAATGCACATAATTCCTAAATCTGTCAAGTGCTTGTCCACAAGTGTCTTCACTCACCTCTTCTCCCATTGGGAATTCTGGATCAATTGAGTATGGTCAACAATAGCAATGAGCTATATAATCAAGATGCAGAGAGGAAATGCAGCTGTGATCCAATATTGGTCATGCATTCAGAGGAAGTACTGGGTCACATAATATGCTGAACTTGGTCATTCTCATAATTCTATTCAGAAGTAAGGCAGAGAGAAATAGGAACAGGGCCCAGTTCCTGGGATATAGGTCTCAAAAGTGCACAATAGAAAGTGGATTCTCTGGTTAACTGTTTAGGTTTCAATGCAGGGGCTTTCTGTCCTCTCAGTCCCTCTCAAACATTTATGCACCAGTGTACTCAAGACCCAAATAGAAAGTGGCCAGATGGGGACTGATTTCTCCAATGAGTTACACTTCACTTTTGCATCAACGAAGTGCCTGATGTGCTATCTGTATTAATTAAGGCAAATTAACAGCTGTGTAACAAATAATATCAGTCTCAGTGCCTTAACACATGCAAAAGAAAAACAAAGTTTATTTCTTGTTCTTCACACAGTTCCATAAAGGTCCTACCCTCTCCTGAGGGAATGACTTAGAGAACCAGCCTTCTTCCATTGTGTCCTCTGGTCACCTTGGTGTTCTTTTCCACTTAGGAAAAAGGAGGAGGAGGAGAGAGAGAGAGAGAGGACATGAGTAGAAATCATGAAAGGTGTTTGGTGGTTCACACTTGTAGTCAGTAGACATCAATTTCATTCTTATTTCCTTGTCCTGAAGGCAGTCACAGAGGCCCAACGTAACTACAATGGAGGCTACGAAATGGAGCCATTCTACATCTCCAGTAAGAGGAAGTAGGATTGATGAGTATCTACCCAGCCTCTGCCACACTATCTTCTGAATGAGAACAGTAGGATTTTTTCCACATCATAGGAACATGCAATAAAAGCTCCTGGTAAATTGATAAGCAGCCTTCTCATTGTTTCTATTCAACAAAAACTGGGAGGCTCAGTTGGATTAAGTTTAAGGCTAACTCCAGCTATTGTTTGAAGGTGTAGCACAGCCAGAGTTTTGAGACCAAACCTGTTTCCTCTCAAGTTTGTTGTATATATCTAGGTCACTAAGTTGTCTTGCTACTGCTATGATTCTGTGCCCCAGTTTAAAACAGTAAGCCCTGGAGACAGACTGCGTGGTTTGCATTCTGGATTGCTATCCATGAGATTTGGGGCAAGTCACCTCTTTTCCATTTCTGTAAAATTATAGTACCATATTTAATTCACTGGGAGTTTGTGAGAAATAATTTGAAAATATGGAAAAAGCACTTAGCACAGTGTTTAGTTTCTGAGCCATTGTCATTGTCATCACCATCATCACCATCATCATCATCAATATCTACCAATATTGGATATAAATGTGTCTCGTCATATTTCCCCAGAAGCTGAATGACTATCAATATTGATCTTCACATAGGTCCAGGGAAAGATGCTGTTTTGCTTTGAGGGGTGGGGGTGCAATTCAGAAAATGAAACCAAGAAATTGTGAACAGAATCGCCCAAATGAAAGAGCTTGAGCTGCCTAAGCCAAAACCAATGAATAAGAGTGATTCAAGAAAAGAAAGTCCAGTGATAAGTCCAGTAATCAGTATTCAGTACCACCACCTACCCCCTGCCCCCCCCCCAAAAAAAACACCACTGTCTCTGAATAAATAGAGATTGGACAGACTCAAGAGAAAGACAATCTGTGGCCAAGTCAAGTCAGGTAATATGATCCTGTTCCAATGGCAAGTCATGAGTGAGTAGAAAAAAAGAAAAAGGGAGAAGAGTGGCTAGTAGGAGGGACAATAAACAACAGAAATAAAAGACTTGTAGGGGATTAGAAATGACTTTGCCAAATCTGCCTTTTGTTCACATTTGACATACTGCAGTCTCCTAAAAATCTCTGCCTTAATCAACCATTTCATTTCTCTACAAATGGTGTCATCGCTTGTTCTGATCAATAATTTTACCTTCCCACCTCAGTTTCTGAGACTGTTTCCCTCTGAAATGTCATACATCTCTGGTGTCTATTAGTTTTCTGGAAGTTGACTTGTTGCTATTCTAGATCCATCACCTCTAGTTCCAGTCATCCACTGGCTCACTTACTGATTATGTAGCAAAACTTCTAATACCTATTTTTTTACCCTTGGAAATTCTACTGGTTTGTCCTTTCTTGGACTTTAAGGATCTGGAAAGTCTTCCTGGAATTCAAGTCCCGATCCTTCCTCTGTTCATGTTTGGGAAATCCTCTCTCTAATAGAGGAAGATACACCATACCAAATTAATATTACATCAAGAAGTCGATCAATCAATAAGAGAACTATTCCTTTATTGAAATTTACTATATTTTAAAAAAATTTGCGTTGAAGTTTCTTTTAAATTTTTTAGCATCTCTAAAAATAAATATTGATATTTCTTCATTAAACTAGTTTTCACCCTAAGCTCTGGTTTTTATATTTTGAGTCAGTAGGTTTCAAACTAGTTGTGGGTTCTCTGTGTAACCATTTCTTATGTTCATTGCTTGTACCCCAAGCAAAATCCGCCTTCTCTCCCCAGGCAGCCTGGTGATAAGACATTTTAAAGGAAATATTGCTATTCAAAGCACTGTGAACAACTGTGCTTGGTTTAAAAGGGCTCCTTCTACACATTGCCTACATGACTCAGAAAGAGTACAGTATGTTCGCTCCTTGTCTTCAGTCTAAAAACAAGGTCCATTTCCTTTGGCGGCACGGGGATAACAAGGGGGGGGGCATTATACCTAGCATGTTCTTTCTTTTAGTAATAATTTCTTAATTAAAATTTCTAATTCTATGTTCTTTCTGAAAACAGTTTAAGTATTATAATATACCTAATTACAAACTAGACAAGTAACTTGGGCAAAAGTTACCTATGCACATAATATACTTTGCCTTTTTCTTTCACATCACTGCTTATAATATTTAAATCTCCCCTCACATTATGGCTTAACAGCCCCTAATGTTAAAGTAAACTACATTTGGGGACAATGAATAGAGATGAGATCAAAGATATATTACCAGCTGATTTTAGATTACACTAAAGTCTAATGTTTTTCAGAAAGAACAGTAAAATGCAGAACATTTGAGTTTTCAGATTTCTTTATAATGAATATAATTACTAACCAAATAATCATTTTCCTTGGCTCAGGTTCTGTATATACTATTGGAACACAATGTATATATTTATAAACCATAATTTTTAATTTAGGAATTGAAGATATAGAATTCTTACACTTAAGAATGAATTAACATTAATTTTAGACTTCAGTATTGTATTATTCTCTAAAAATCAAATAATAAAATATATTAATTTTACATAGTAAGTCTCCAACTTACTCTCCTAATAGAGAAAAGCATCATGTGTTCATTTCAATTTTGAATAATAAAAGTATTTCTTTATACAAACACAATTTCACTCATGCATACATATATTGGTAATAGAAGTATAAATTAGTATTACCTTCAAAGAAAACAATTTGGAGTTAATCTATCAAATTTAAAAATTCCCACATTCTTTAAGCCTGCAATTTTACTTTTAGGAATTTTCCCTAAAGATACACTGGCTCATAAGTTAATTGATGTACGCAACATAGCTTGTAATAGCAAAAGACTGAGAACAATTTAAATGTCTTTCAATAAAAGACTTGCAAAGTAAATGCTGTTAAATACATGCAATACAATAAAATGTAGCTATAAAATATACTGTATTTACACATTAAACAAATTCAAATCTTCATTTTATGTCTACTATGCGCCAGGCACAGTACTAGAAATTGCAGATGGAGTCAGTAAATAACATAGCTAAAAATATTTACTCTCATGTAGTTAACATTATAGTTGGATGCCAGAAGCAATAAACAAATTAATGATGGCAACTGCCTCAGTTGTTCTTTTTTGTAAGTATAAGAGAGATGGGAAATCTGGGGTGTTGAACCATATTTAAAATAGAGATCTTCAGTACTAATATTAAATAATTTCTAATTTATGTTGTTAAGTGAAAAAGGAAGGTACATAACAGTATATCAAATGTACACACGTACCATCAGAGAGTGCTTTGCTTATATAAAATATCTTTTAAAGGTGCCATAAAAACCGTAACATTAGTTATCTTCACAGAGAAATATTGGGAAACTGGGATAGGAGAAAATATTTTATTTTGCACTTTCTGAATTTTGTGCCATATAAATATATTTGTTTTAAATATGAAATAAAGAGTTGGTATAAAGTATAGGTTAGAATTTCCATAGAACCCTGAAGTTCAAATATCAGAAGAGTCATTTTACATTTTGGGGAACTATGAGTAGTTTGCAATTTTTGCAAAAAAAATTTTGGTAAAATACAGATGCTCCTCAACTTACAATGAACCCACTGTAAGCTGAAAATATCATTGTCAAAAATATATTTAATGCACCTAACTCACCAAACATAATAGCTTAGCTTAGTCTATCTTAAAGGTGTTCAGAACACAATATCCAAAAAAATTGGCAACACAGTATATCATGGAGTATCAATTGTTTACTATCCTGACCCCATGGCTGACTGGGAGCTGAACCTCACTGCTGCTGCACAGCATCATGAGAGAGAATCATACTGCATGTTGCTAGCCCGGGAAAAGAAAACAGATAGTGATATTTGCTTTCTATTCAGGACAAGGGCTCAATACCACCATTACATGCATTTTTCTTAAATGGATATTATAGAAATATATGCATGCATCCTAGCAATATTTGTATAATACATATGAGGGTAACTCCTCACAAAATGGAATTGTATTCAGGAGGGTAGACCCCTTATAGTGCAGGCTTTCCCCACTAGGTGGGTGTTCTGGGAACCCATCTGTATCAGTGTGCCAGCTGATGTTATTGTGAGACACTGCATTTGCCTTCAGTGAATTTTTTTAAAGCTCTTTCAATGTGTTTGCCCATTTCATGATGGGTGATTTATGAGCAGACCTGCCCACACTGTGCTAAGTGTTCAACAGTTTTTTACCAACACAGCATGACCCCCAGGCGACCCCACATACCTCCTCACCCTATCTTGCTCTAAATGACTTTCTTTTGTTTCTCCAGAGAAAGAAATTCCTCAAGTATGGAAAAAATGAAACAAAAAGCAACAGAAGCACTAAAAGACATCAAAATCAAAACTCTATGTTTCAGGTACAAAACAGAAATAAAAACTGTTTTGAGCAGTGAAAAAATTGTCTAGATAGGCTTATTGAATCAAGTGGAGAGCACTTTGAAGGTGACTGAAGTTTAAACATGTAAGAATAAATACACAACTTTTTACAAATAAATTCTCTTTGGGGGGAGATATATATCCCCACCAAATATATATATCCCACACATGTATACACGTATATGTGTGTACATACATACATATATATGTAAATATATGTTATTTACATGACATCTGTGTAATCTGGCAGCCAAAGAGCTGACTAGAATGCGCATGCGTGAACAATGAGGACTCCATTGTACTAGTCAGTGGGGGCAGTGGACACCACTGAGTGAGCATGTGTACTGTGTAGACATCACATTAAAAATAACTAAGTGAGTTAGAATGAATCTGCATTGAATTTTGCATTACGTTTGAACATTTCTACATGGAAACTATTTGGATAATTCAAAAAGCCACATCTATGGGCAACTGGTGATTGGCAGCTTCATCATGACAACGTGTTGGCTTAGACATCACGTTGTATTTTACTGAATCTCATTAATAGTCTGAAATCTCTTCCTTCTCAAAGGTGATTTTAGTTTTGGGAAAAGCCAGAAGTCACAGGTGCCAAACCTGGGCTGTAGCGGGGCTGAGTCACCTGTGTGATTTGATGTTTCAAAAAAAAACTGCATGAGACGTGACACATGAGTGGGCTTGTTGTGGTGATGAAGCTGCCAATCACCAGTTGCCTACAGTTGCATCATCCCCCAAAGCCTTCTGAATTATTCAAATATATATATGAATATATATATGTAATTTCTAGAAATATACAGGATGGGGCAAAAGTAGGTTTATGACAGCTTGTAAATAAAATAATAGAATAATTAACAAATAATACTATAAAAATTAACTCCATGTTTCAGGTACTCACAACTGTGTACCTACTTTTACCCCACCCTGTATATATATTTATTTAAAAAGAGTTTATATGAGTAAAACATTACTGTTATTCATGGACATATTATTTTATCCCTCCTACAATTTTCCCAAGGGATTTATTTTTCTCTTTTAAAAATCTCATGAACTCATGTAGGGTCTTGATGACTTTGCTAGAACATGCTGGAGCTCTTATTTTGTATATCTTTCAATTTATAAAAGTAAACAGATAAGGTGACTAGTTTTCTCCTTTATCACAAAAGGAGAGTCAAGGCTTGTTTATGTCTCTCTACTCTTTGGCATATAGATAAAATGCATTCTTTCTAAAAAAAAAACTAAAAGAAGATTAAATGCTTGAACAGAATCCTATAAATATTTAGACAGTTATTTTAAGTATATTTTATTGATTATGCTATTACAGTTGTCCCAATTTTCTCCCTTTGCCCCCCTCTACCTGGTACACATCTTAACTCTAGCAATACCCCACTTAGTTCCTGTCTATAGGTCATGCTTGTGAGTTCTTTGGCTTCTCTCTTTCCCATACTATTCTTAATATCCCCCTGTCTACTTTGTACCTACCAATTTTTACTTTTTAATCTCTGCACCATTTCTCCCATTCTCCCCATTCTCCCTCCCAGCTGATAACCATCTGAATGATCTCCATACCTATGATTTTGTTCCTGTTCTGGTTGTTTGCTTAGTTTTTGTTTTCTAGATTCAGTTGTTGGTAGTTGTGAGTTCGTTGCCATTTTAATGTTCATAGTTTTTATCTTTTTTTTCTTAAATAAGTTTGCTTAACATTTCATGTAAAGGATAAATTCCTTTAGCTTTACTTGGTCTAGAAAGCACTTTATTTGCCCTTCCCTTCTAAATGATAGCTTTGCTGGATAGAGTAATCTTGGTTGTAGGTCTTTGTTTTGAATATTTCTTGCCAGGCCTTTCTTGCCTGCAAAGTTTCTTTTGAAAAATAAGCTGACAGTCTAATTGGGAAGTCCTTTGTAGGTAACTCTCTGCTTTTCTCTTGCTGCTGTTAAGATTCTCTTTTTTTCTTTAACCTTTGGCATTTCAATTATGATGTGTCTTGGTGTGGTCCTCTTTGAGTCTAAGTTGTTTAGGACTATCTATGCTTCCTTGACTTGTATGTCTATTTCATTCACCAATCTAGGGAAGTTTTCTTTCATTGTGCTTTCAAATAAGTTTTCAATTTCTTGCTCTTCCTCTTCTCTTTCTGGTATCCCTATGATTAGGATTTTGATACATTTAAAGTTGTCCCAGAGGTTCCTAAACTTCTCCTTGTTTTTGTTTTTGAATTCTTGTTTCTCCTTGTTGTTTCAGTTGAATGTTTATTTCTTCCTTTTGTTCCAAATCATTGATTTGAATCCCAGCATCCTTTCCTTCATTGCTGGTTCCCTGCATATTTTTCTTTATTTCATTTTGTGTAACCTTCATTTTTGTTAATGAGTTCTCTGAGCATCCCTATCACCAGTGTTTTGAGGTCTGCATCTGATAGGTTGGCCATCTCTGGTTTTTTTTTTTTTAGCTCTTTTTCTGAGATTTTGTTTGGTTCTTTCATTGGGCCATATTTCTTTGCCTCCTCAATTTGGCAGCCTCCCTATGTTTGTTTCTGTGTATTGGGTAGAACTCCTTTTATTCCCTGTCTCATTATCATGGCCCATGCAGCAAATGCACTTATAAATTGTGTGAGGCAGAGCCTTAGGTAATTGCCAGAGTTGGGTGATCCACCTCACTGCTCCTTTGCCCTGATAATTGGGGGGATGCCAAGAGAGGGGACATGCCACTGTCTGGTCTCCAGAGGTCTTCTCAGGGCTTTCCATGTGTCTAGTCACTTTACCCACTTCCCATATGCAATTGGCACCTCTCCAACTGCAGCCCTGGGGTTTGCATATGTTCTAAGTCCATGTGGGCCCTTTAAGCAGTGAAAATCCAGCAGTTTTTTCCACCACTCAAATCCCCTCTGTATTTTACAGCTAGAGGTAATGGGGGTTTATCTTCCCCATGTTGGAACCCTTGGCTGTGTGGTCTGGCATGGGACTGGGGCCACTAGCTCCCAAGGTATCTCTTCCTATTTTTATCCCCCACACGTGAATGCGGGACTGCTGTTCCACTGCCACTTGTCCGTACAACACCATCTCTCTGCTCCATCTCTGTGACCAACCCTCCTACCCACCAAGATGACTGTGGCTTCTTTAAATCCTTGGTTGTCAGATTTCTATACAGCTTGATTTTCCTATGTCTCTGGGTGATATTTGTTTTTGAGATCTGGTGGTAATTCTGTCTATGGTTGTACAAAGAAACCAAGTGTGTCTACCTATGCCACCATTTTGACTGGAAGTCTCAAATATTTAGATATTTAAATGTCATTCAAAAAACTGAAGATTGTCATTTCTTAACTATACCAACCCCAAGTTTTGCCCTTTAAATTTTGCTCACATTGTAGCACAGAATTATCAATAATGAGAACAGAATAATTTTAAGGGGAACAGAGTACTCATAGTACAATTTATGGTAGTTACTACTCCTAATTTAAGTTTTTAGAACCTCATGGTATATAAACATATAGTAAAAGCAAAAAGCCTTGTGAAAACCATACATTTACTTAGGGCATAGATACACAAATTAGGTACAAGAATAAGTCTAAATGAAAAATTACATAAGACAATATGACAATACTCATTGTATGTTCATTAGAAGCTCTGCTGGCAGTTACATTCGTTTGACTAAAAGATTAAAATATAAAAACAAATAGTTACTCCAGGAATTCAATTATTTGGTAAGACAAATTATCTCAAAACATTAACCCTATTAATAAAAAATAGTATTTTTCATTGCTGAAAAATATTAAGAATACTTTTTCCCTTCTCCTACCTATCTATTGGTTGTTTAAGTATCTAAGATTGATTATTAACTTATCAGTGATACTGGTCTTTGATAAAAATGTAAGGGAAATCTCTTTTAGATGTATTCCAGTGCTAACCATTTCACAGTTTTATACTG
This sequence comes from Artibeus jamaicensis, assembly GCF_021234435.1. Lineage (NCBI taxonomy): Eukaryota > Metazoa > Chordata > Mammalia > Chiroptera > Phyllostomidae > Artibeus > Artibeus jamaicensis. The sequence continues at coordinate 17,359,337 of NW_026521837.1, forward strand.
CTGCAAAGTTATGTATTGTATGATAGCATCAGGCTGCAGGGTGAGTGAGAACTGAAATATACACATGCTCAAAAGCCAAGCTGAGGTCTTCAGAGGAGAACCTACTCCAAGTGGGTCCTTTCTTGATTAGCAAATGGTACCATGGAAGCCAACTGCAGGACTTTTCATCTTATGGAAGTAAGCATATCTGACCAGATACTTTTTGTGTGTGTCTGAGTAGTTAGCCTTCGGCATAAGTATACTCTGAGCAACCTAGATATTCAATTATAAACAATTAGTTAAGTAATTTCTAAAATCTTCTAAACTTAGTTTCAAGCTGCTAAGAACAAATTGTGTAAGAGGTTTCAAGACAGTGGAGGAGTAGGTAGAACACACTCACCTTGTCCTAAGACCAAGGGACAAATGATTTATGGAAGAAGCCATATCCTGGCTGGTAGGAAGGGCAGAGAGTCTAAAAGGATTGGCCCCACTCCTATGGCTGGTGGCTGAGATTTTGGATAGATATCTTAGCTGTAGGGGGTCACCCTGAGCTAACTCTCAACCAAAAGCCAGTCTCCCCAGCCTCGAGTACCAGAGCCAGGAAGAGATGCACACATGATATGTGGCTGTGAAAATCAAGGATTCTGTCTGTCAGGGAGCGGCGAGTCTACTAGAGACACAGGCACTATCTTAGAGAGCCAATGAACAAAATTTTGTTTGCAGCCACTTAATTTGGACTGCAGCAGAAGAGCAGAGTAGCCTAGAGTCACATGAGGGGAGACTAGTGTTTGTGGCTATGGGGAGAGAGCTTCGGGATTCCTGAGCTGATTTCTGCTTCCATACCACAGACTACATTTTTCCTGGGTGGCACACTTCCTTCCTTACAGCATCAGCCTGGCAGAATGCACTAGCCCCACCCTCTGGACTCCTTGCCACCCAACCCTGAGGAGCTGTGCCCTGCTGAGAAGTTAGTTGCCTGGGTCAAGGTGTAGAGGTCTAAACAGACTCAGGGGGTGTCAGTAAGTGAGTTGTGTGGCTTTGGGGCAGAAGCCATTGCCCCCACCTTCCCAAAATCTAACTGGTGCCTCCCCTTCATGGGACCAGATGGCTTCACAGGTGAATTTTACTAAACATTCAAAGAAAAACTAACACTTATCCTTCTCAAACCATTCTTAAAAAATTCAACAGGAGGGATCACTCCCAAACTTATTTCTAAATGCCAGCATTATTCTAATTATGAAACCAAATAAAGACACTAAATAGAAATAAAATTATATGCCATTATCCCTGATAAACATAGATTTTTAAATCCTCAACAAAATATTAGCAAACCAAATCCAGAAATACATTACAAAGATCATATATCATGATCAAGTGGAATTTATTCTGGGGATGCTCATTTGGTACAGTATCTGTAAATCAATAAGTAGAACATACCACATAAAATGAAAAATAAATACAACCAATAATGCACTTTATAAAATCTAGTAAAAGCTAGATTTTTACTATGATAAAAACTATCCCATCATTCCACTTATGATAAAAAACTATCAACAAAGTGGGAATATAGGGAACATACCTTAATGTGATAAAGGCTATTTATTATAAAGCAATAGCCAACATCATACTCAATGGGCAAAAATTACAAGCATTCCCCTTAAGATTAGGAACAAGACAGGGATGTCCATTTTTATTACTTTTATTCAACATAGTACTGGAAGCCAGGACTTCAGACAAGAAGAAATAAAAAGCATACCAATTGGAAAAGAAAAAGTAAAACTGTCATTGTTTGCAGATGACAAGATACTTATATAGAGAACCCTGAAGTTTCCATTAAAAACTACTAACACTAATAAATGAATTCAGTAAAGTAGCAGGGTAGAAAATAAATACTCAGAAATCAGTCACATTTTTATATACTAATAATGAACAATCAGAAACCTAAGAAAACGATCCCATTTATAACTTAATAAAAATTAAAATACCTAGAAATCAAGTTAACCAAGGATATACAAGACATATAGATGAAAAATTATAAGGCACAGAAATGAAGAAGATACATTGAAGTGAGAATATATACTATGGTCATGGATAGGAAGAATTAACATCATTAAAATGTCCATACTACACAAATCAATCTACCAATTTAACATAATTCCTGTCAAGATGCCAATGGCATATTTCACAGAACTAGAACAAATATTCTAAACATTTAAATGAAACCACAAAATACCCTGAATAGCTACAGCAATGTTGAGAAGGAACAAAGTTGGAGGAGTCACACTACCTGATATCACACCATACTACAAGGTCATGGTAGCCAAAACAGTATGGTGTTGTCATAAAAACAGATGAATAGATTGATGGAACAGAATAGAAAGCCAAGAAATGAACTCATTTCTTAATAGTCAATTAATATTTGATAAAGAAAGCAAATACATGCAATGGGGTAAAGATAGTCTATTTAATAAATGACTTTGGGGAAATTGGACAGATACATGCAAAAAAAGAAAACAGACTACCTTCTTAAAACATATGCAAGAATAAACTAAAAATGGATTAAAGACTTAAAAGTTATAATCAAAGCCATTAGAATGTTAGAAGAAAACATAGGCAGTAAAATCTTGGACATTTCTTGTAGCAATATTTTTTCTGATATATCACTTCAGATAAGGGAAACTAAAGACAAAATAAACAAATGGGACTAAATCTAACTAAAAAGTCTTTGCAGTGCAAAGGAAACCATCAACAAAGTGAAAAGGCAACCCATTGAATGGGAGAATATATTTGCCAACAATACATCTGATAAGGGGTTAATATCCAAACTTTATAAAGAACTAATACAACTCAACAACAAGTAAAACAAACAATCCAATTAAAAGCTGGGCAAAGTAACTGAATAGACACTTCTCCAAGGAGGACATACAGTTGGCCCATAGACTTATGAAAAAAAAATGCTATCATAAACAAAGCAACAAACAACAAATTTTGGAGAGGTTGTGGGGAAAAGCGGTCCCTAGTTCACTGTTGGTGGGAATGCAGACTGGTACAACCATTATGGAAAACAGTATGGAATTTTCTAAGAAAACTAAAAATGGACCTGCCTTATGACCCAACAATTCCATTGCTGGGACTATATCCTAAGAACCCTAAAACACCAATCCAAAAGAACCTATGCACCCCAATGTTCATAGCAGCACAATTTAAAATAGCCAAGAGCTGGAAGCAACCTAGGTGCCCATCAGTAAATGAATGGATCAAAAAATTATGGTACATATACACAATGGAATTCTATGCAGCAGAAAGAAAGAAGAAGCTCCTACCCTTTGCAACAGCTTGGATGGAACTGGAAAGCATTATGCTGAGTGAAATAAGCCAGGTGGTGAAAGACAAATACCATATGATCTCACCTTTAACAGGAAGCTAAACAACAAAACAAACAAGCAAGCAGAATAAAAACAAAGACACTGAAATAGAGAACAGGGGGACAGCGACTGGAGGGGAGAGGGGAGGGAATTTCAGGGGAAAAAGGGGAAGGATATACAGGAACTAGTGTAAAGGACACATGGACAACAACTAAGGGGGGTAGAAATGGGAGGGAGGTGGGGGGCCTGGGGGGGTGGGCTGGGATGGAATACTGTAGTTGAAAAATAATTAAATAAAAAAAATGCTCAACATCACTACCCATACAGAGGTACAAATTAAAACCACAATAAGATATCACCTCACAAGTCTCAGAATGGCTATCATCAATAAATTAACAAACAACAAACACTGGTGAGAATTGACTAAGAACCCTGGTGCACTATTAGTGGAAATTCATACTGGTGTAGCCACTGTGAAAAACAGTATGGAGTTACCTCAAAAAATTAAAAATGGAATTGCCTTATGATCCACCTATTCCACTTCTGGTAAAATAACATATCTGAAGGAACCTGAAACACTAATTAGAAAGAATATATGCACCCATATGTTCATTGCACCATTATTTGCGATAGCCAAGATCTGGAAATAGCCCAAGTGCCCATCAGTAGATGAGTGGATGAAGAAGCTGTGGTACATTTATATAATGGAATACTATTCAGCATTTAAAAAAAAGGAAGGAAATTGTACCTCTTGCAACAGCATGAATGGACCTGGAGAGTATTATGCTAAGTGAAATAAGCCAGTCAGAGAAAGACAAGTAGCATATGATTTCACTTTTACATGGAATCTAATGAACAAAATAAACTAACAAACAAAATACAAAACAGACTCATAAATATAGAGAGTAGGCTGACAGCTGTCAGGGGGAAGGGTTAGGAGGGTCTAGGTGAAAAAGGTGAAGGGATTGAGCAAAATAAAACCATAAACACAGATAACAATATTGTGATTAATAGAGGGAAAGTGGGATAGGGGGAGGTAGTAGAAGGCAGAGGAGAGAGAAATGGTGATGGAAGGAGACTTGACCTGGGGTGGTGAACACACACTACAATATACAAATGATGTACCATAGAATTGTACACTTAAATATAATTCTATGAACCACTGTCATCCAATAAATGTAATAAATAAGTTTAAAAAAGAAAAAAAGGAAGTTGTGTGGCCACACACACACATACAGATGAAAATATACTTAGCCAGAAAACTGGTTCAGATATAGGAAAACATATGGATCATATATAGGTCAAGTAATTAATCCTAACAGCCACATTCCATTATATGACATTTTATTATTTTATTCCCATTTTATAAATGGAAATATTCTCAAGGTCATAAAAAATAGCTTGTGTAGAGTTTGTGATTTCCTTAAATTCTTCCTTGTTAATACCACTAGGATCTGACCTTTGGATTTTATGACCCAACCAAATGATCCCTTTAGGTTCCAAATTAACCTTAACTTTTATCAGGTACTTATGGCTAGAGCTTTGTATTTTTAAATCCAAATGTCGCAATGAACATTTAATATACATATATAATATCTGATCCTAAAAATACCCAAACTATCCTTCTGTGTCTACAAGTCTATACATTTCCGTCATTATAGCATGTGGACAAGATGAGGCTGTCAAATATTTATCATTTCACTTTCCATTTTCTCATTTCTTTCCATTGCTTCATTTACTAGATTCTATTTTAAAACTCAAAACTAGCACACAGTATAAAATGCCCCCATTTTGTTATTTAAACTTGATTTTTGTTATTTGGTGGGAGGAAAAAGTACCTTTATTCTATTGATTACTGCTCTACCTACTTGGAGCATTCTCAAATGTGTTATTCTTTCATTTTTTACCATTATCTTTACCCTCATCCATGTAACAGCCCTTCATTGTCTTTCTCTCTTTTTAAAATCCTTAACTGAGGATACCTTTACCAGAAAGAGGAAGGGAAAGAGAGAGAGAAACATCAGTGTGAGAGAGAAACATTGGTCTGTTGCTTCCCAGGTGCACCCCTGACCAGGGGATGAGCAAGCAACCTAGGTATCTGCCCTAACCAGGGATGAAACATACAAGCTTTTAGTGCATGGGACAGCGCTCCATCCAACTGAGATACCCAGCCAAGGCCATTCGGTCTCTTAATTTCTCTCTCTCCCCAAACCCCTACCAAACATAAAGACATACATAAACACACATGCACATACACACTGACACACTCACAGGAATGGGCTAGAGGAGAAATTTACTTTTCTGTTTGCTCTTTTGAAGACAGGACTCAGGTAAATAGGAGTGTTTGTTATTAGAAGAAGACTTAGGTAGAGAATAGGATGGTGATTATTTCTTGATAGCATCATACTATTGGATATTGGAACCATATGGGAATTTTGAAAAGAAGGTATTTTAGGAAAGTAAATGGTAAGTACTTAACATCACCTACTATGTGCCTTGTACTGTGCTATCTGCCGTAGCTGACACATAAATAATATTTCACACACCTACATGCCCTGCAGCTTGCTAGATACTAAGAAAAACAATGTAATAACACCTAAAATTTTTAGAGAATGTTTTCTTGTCAAATAGAACATAGAGATTCAATGCTTTGCACTAGTCAGGAAAGATTTTATGATTGTGAAGGGGCTTGAGTTGAGTCTTTGAAGGAGCAAGATCCAGATGAGTGGAAGAATGGAGAAAGCTATTTCCGGCAAAAATACAGCATAATCAAAGTTCTGGGAAGAGGAGTTGAAGAAGCCATGATGTGTAGGAAGAAAGAGATGGGAGGAAATTAATCAACAAAAACAGAGACAATATTCTAGAATGTAAGTTTACATCCTTCAGATAAGAGAATACTGCACACATGAGTACCTGGTACATATGTTATAGCTAGAATTGCAGTATCCTTATTTAAAATTAGAGATTTACATTTTCCAAATTGTTCTTTGATTAAATGGCCAAACTCCAGGAAAGGCTGCTCTAAAAAATTACTCAGAAAAGCAGATAGAGAAAAAATATGTAAATAATTTAATTCTCATTTCAAAATAGAATTTTTCAAAATGCAGATGCTATTTTAAAAATACAAACACAGAACAATCATTCTCATTTTACTCAAAGGACTGTATGAGGAAAGGAACAAGCATGTCTCACATACTAACTAGAAGCCACAACCACTACTTCTCCTGAGTGTTAGGAGCTCGAAGCTTGTTCTAAGTTGTGTTCTATAGAGCACAGGACAAATTGTGAGACTCATGTGCAGTAAGCTGAATGCCTCTATTTCTGGGGGAAACCCGAGACAGATTCAATTGCATAGTTTCAAAGGCAAACCTCAGTGAGTTTATTAAAAGTAGAGCCTCATCCCCTGAAAGTACAACTTTAATTTTTGTTTCTACACCTCAGTAATAGTCCCTCTGCCCCCCTTCAAAGGTGTACAGCAAATAAGTTTTTCCCAATGCACATATATTTCTGGAGGTGATTCAAGGACAAGGTAACATTTGCTCTGTAACTGTCTTCAGAATATTGACAAGAACTTTATTTTGTGTGAACTTGAATAAGATGACCACATGTGAAATATTGATGCTAATGATAACAGTGAAGATGCCTGGCATTTGCTCTCTAGTCCTATGACATTCATGTTTCTACTTTGATTATTTTGGCTCACACTCAAAGCCAGATTTCCTTTGTGGCTCCCTGCCTGTCAGGGAAATCTTGTCTGACACAGTAAGAGTGACATTGTGTTCTAGAGAAACCTTTGCAGGGAGTCGAATCAAAGTAAGAGGTGAATGCAATTCTTTACAAAACATGCCTCTGTTGGAGCCAGGGTTGCTTCCTGCAAAGACTTTCAGTATAAGGGATATTATTCAGGTGCTGTGGTCCATGGTGTTAATGCATGTCACCACCTGTGCACACACATGATGTCAACCCAGTTTCAAAGCACATGTAAAACCTGACACACTAATAATCTGATTAGAATAAACAACACCAACTTTTACTGTTTTTCTACAATTATTTAAATTTATTTTTTAAATTTAAGTAGAGTTGGCACACAACATTGTTTTAGTTATATTAGCTTCAAGCATAAAATATAATAATTTGACATTTTTATTCCTCACATTGTGAGTCACCCCACTAATGCTAGTAACCATCTAGAACCATGCAAATTGATCACAATATTATTGATTGTATTTCCCTCTTCCTTGTTCACCCACCTCCCCATACACCTCTCCCCTAGCAACCATCTCTTTGGTTTCTGCTTCTACTCTTCCACCTAGAAGGGGTATAATTTTTAAAATGTGACTTTAAAAATGGCACCTGGGTATGAGCAGAATGGAATTAAATAGGCATGTAAAAACATGATTTTGTGAACTAGATCAGAAGAGGAAAGGACTTCCCTAGTGAGCTTGATAACAGAAGGAACTAAATGTGGTGATAATAACAAAGAAGAAATAAAATAAATATAGCAGAATTATCACTGCATGAGTACTTACTGTTTGTACTTATTAATATGTTTTTCAAGGAATGCTATGATCAATGATGAAAAAAGATCTGACAAAATATTTCATTGAGATTTATTTGAATTGTAAGTGAAAAGAAAAAAATAGAAAATAAAAATTGTTTACAATCAGCATGGGTGCAGTCTAGTTTGACCCCCCCCTCCCACTATAAGCACCTTTCTCCATCCCCCTCTGCCCTGTTCTTGCCCTGGGAGGCTGACCTCCCAGGACTGTATCACTGGGTTTTTTGCTTTTGATTGAGTTTAGTCATTGTGAGGGCTGGAGAAGAGAAAGATCAGGGTATTTGTTCCCTGACTCTTTCCTATTTTGAGGCTTTGTCCCAGAACTAGTTGCATTCTCTGTACACATCAACTATAGCTTTTACCTTGTGGCCCCTCATCCAGAGTCCCAGTACTCTGTGGGTTCATAACCATTTCTTTACCTCCTCCCTTTAAACCTGGGGTTGGTAAAAGCTTCCCACTATTACTAGTGCTTGGGCACCTCAACCTCATTTGTTTGTTCAAACTCTGAAAGTAGTCCTCTCATTTAAGTCTGTATATGAGCATCTGGGGCAAATTCTGCACCCTGCCAGAGCTGACAGATAAGCCACAAGTGAGTACTAGGGCTTGAAGGCATCCTGGGGAATGCAGTTCATTATTTTCATTTTAAAAGCATTGGAACCCAGGTTCTAAGCAGCAAAGTGATTGGCTGAGGTTCTCATGACCAGTAACTAAACAACCTGAATTGGACTACATTTCAAGGCTACTGACATGAGATCTGGCTCTGAGTTTTTTTCTATAGAACCATATCAGTTCCAGGGTTCCTGGCTTGTAAAAGGGAACCTAAGCTACAGTACATAAATCAAATTTTAATGAAAATTTAACTTCTAAATCAATTTTGTATTTATTGATATGTACTGAGGACTTTGACATACATATTAAATCAAATAGATGGCCACTCACGACACAGTGCAAAAGGTTTTCTTTCACTGTGGTAATTTTTGTTGTGCTAATGTTACATTCAGTGTTCTAATTTTTCTACAGTGAGTGTAACACATTTGTAAATGACTCAAATGTTTAAATTATCACGTATTTTAATTTACTGTTTGTCTAATAAAATGTTTTGAAATGTAGCAACATTCGATTTGAATCAAAATTAAAGGGAAGGGAGGAAGTTTTTATTTTTATTTTTTCAAATCAACTTAAGAGTGGCTGGAGGGGAGGGAGGAGTGGGAAAGGGAAGGGGACGTCCCCTGCTGTGCAGGGCTGGGCTCTAGCTCTGGCACCTGGGTTTGGGAGCTGTCTTGGAAGTGATTTTTTTATTTCTAAAGTAAATGGCTGGCATAGAAGTATAACGCTCTGCACTCTTCAGATCTGTGCTTGGTTCTTTTCTTGCACACTGAGACTCACAGTCATCATGCTGTGATGTGTGCTGAGAGAGGAACTGATCACTCGAAAGAGGAGGTGGAAGCTGTGAACATCTGTATGCCTGCTGGAAGAGGAAACCCACCAACAAAGGAACCACCAATAGATAACAACGGAAGAAGGTGTAGGAAGGAGTAGAAGCCACACTAATCTCAACCCAGGACTGATCAGAAAATACAACTAAATGTTGGAGAAATTACCCAGAACAAACAACTGAACAAGAGCAAGAGAGAAGCCTGAAAACCTTGTGCACACAAAAGAATCACCTTCAACACCACCTGTCCAGACTTGCGCAACAGAATAAAAGACCTGGTGGATGGAGTCACCCTCAGTTAACCAGCTGCAGGGAAGGGCCCACCAGAGAAAGACCCAACAACAATCAAAACCCAAAGACAAACACAGAGCCAACTTAAACAACAGCCCAAGACCAGCAAACTCAGAAGATTAAGAAGACTGCACCACTGAATCTCACAGATCTTCTACCATAGAAGTTCACACCAGAAACCAAGGGAGTCAGAACAGATCAATTTAAGAGGTAGAGGCTAACAAGAAGAGTCTCACAAACAATGGGAAGACAAAGAAAATAATCTCCAAGTGAAAGGAGAGGAGGAAGCCTCAGAAAGAATGCTAAATGAAATAGAGGAAAGTCAACTATCAGATATTGAGTTCAAAGCAGTGGTTATCAGGAAGCTCAATGAGCTCACAGAGAGTTACCAAAAAACTACAGAGAAACTACAACGAACTCATTGCAAACTATATCAACATGAAAAAGGAAATAGAAACTATCAACGAGGGCCAAGAGGAAATGGAAAATACAATTTCTGAATTAAAGAACACAGTAGAAAGAATCAAAAGGACGATCTATGAAGTAGAGGATCGGATCAGCAAGCCGGAGGGCAAGGTAGAATACAACACCCAGAAAGAGTAAGAAAAGGAAAAGAAGCTCGGAAAGAAAAACAGAGGGGTTAAGGGAAATACAAGACAACATGAAACCTAATAATGTCCATATAATAGGGATACCAGGAGGAGAGAAGAAGAAGAGCAAAGAAGAGAAAACCTGTTTGAAAAAAGTAATAATGGAAAACTTCCCCAATTTGATGAGAGAAAAAGTCACACAAATCCAGGAATCACACAGAGTCCCAATCATGAGGAACCCAAAGAGGCCCACTTCAAGACACGTCATCATTAAAATGGAAAAATTCCAAGACAAAGAGAGAATCTTAAAGTCAGCAAGGGAGAAAAAGGAAGTGACATACAAGGGAGACCCAATAAGGCTAGCAACTGACTTCTCAATGGAAATGTTCCAAGCCAGAAAAGAATGGCAAGAAATATTCCAAGTAATGAAAATCAGAGGCCTGCAACCAAGGCTACTTTACCCAGCAAGGCTCTTAATTAAGATGGAAGGCCAAATAAGGAGCTTCCCAGACAAAAGAAGTCTAAACAAATACACTTCCACCAAACAGTTCTGCAAGAGATGGGAAGCTCCTAAAGAAGCAGTCTAAAGGGACTGCTTTAAGAAAAGAAAGAAAAAGAGTGAGAGAGAGAGGATACAGGTATAAAAAATGGCAATGAATAAGTACCTATCAATAATAACCTGAAATGTAAATAGGCTAAATGCTCTGATCGAAAGACATAGAACAGCTGAATGGATAAGAAAGCATGACCCACAAATATGCTGCCTACAAGAGACCCACCTCAGGACAAAAGACCTACATAGACTGAAAGTGAAGGGATAGAAAAAAATTTTCCAAGCAAACACAGACAGGAAAAAAAAGCTGGAGTAGCAATACTCATTACAGACAAAATAGACTTCAAAAAAGACAAAATAGAATCCACCAAGAAGACATAAACATTGTAAATATATATGCACCCAATATAGGAGCACCCAAAATACATAAAGAAAATCTTAGAGAACTTTAGGAAAGATATTGACAACAACACAATTATTGTAGGAGATTTTAACACTCCACTGTCAAAAATGGATAGATCTTCCAACAAAGATATTGGCACCATTGAACAATGTCCTAGAAAAAATGAACTTAACTGATATGTAGATAGCCTCTCATCCCAAAGAAGCTAAATACACATTCTTTTAAAATGCACGCGGAACATTTTCAAAGTAAGAACATATGATAGAACACAAAACAAGCCTCAACAAATTTAAGAAAACTGAAATCATATCAAGCATTTTCTCTGACCACAAGGGACTGAAACTAGAAACCAACCTCAAGGAAAAACTCAAAAACACTCAAACTCATGTCCATTGAATAGTATGCTATTAAATAATGAATGACGTCAAGAGTGAGATCAGGGAAGAAATCAAAAAGTTTTCTAGAAACAAAGGAAAATGAACTCACAACAACCCAAAACTTATGGGACACAGCAAAGGCAGTCCTGAGAGAAAAGTTCATAGAGATACAGGCCTACCTAAAAAAATAGAAACATTTCAGATAAACAACCTAATTCTATACCTATAAGAACTCAAAGAATAACAACAAAGACAGCCCAGAGCAAGTAGAAGGAAGGAAATAACCAAGATCAGAGCAGAATTAAATGACATACAGACTAAAAGCACAATTCTAAGAATCAATGAATCCAGGAGCTGGTTCTTTGAAAAGATAAACAAAATCGACAAGCCCTTAAGCAGACTCATCAAAAAAAAAAGAACGAGGACCCAAATAAACACAATCAGAAATGAAAGAGGGGAGATTACAACTGATACCTCAGAAATAGAAAGGACTGTAAGAAATTACTTTGAAGAACTAGATGCCAAGAAATTTGAAAACCTAGGTGAAATAGACCAATTTCTAGAATAATATAATCTTCCAAAACTTAATGAAGAAGAAGCAGAGAGCCTGAACACACCAATAACAGCAGAAGAAATTGAAGCAGTAATAAAAAACTTCCAACATACAAAATTCCTGGACCAGATAGTTTCACAGGAGAATTCTACAAAGCATTTTTTTAAAGATTTTATTTATTTATCTTTAGAGTGGAAGGAGAGAGGGAGAGAAACATCAATGTACGGTTGCCTCTAGTGCATCCCCTGCAGGGAACCTGCCTGCAACCCAGGCATGTGCCCTGACTGAGAATCGAACTGCGATCCTCTGGTTCACAGGCCCGTGCTCAATCCACTGAGCTACACCAGCCAGGGCTACAAAGCATTTAAGGAAGAGCTAACCCCTAACCTTGACAGACTATTCCCCAAAAATCCAAGAAGATGGAAGACTCCCAAATGCTTTTTTATGAAGCCAGCATCATCTTAATCCCCAAAACAGATAAAGACACAACAGGAAAATAAAACTTCAGGCCAATATTGCTGATGAACATAGAGGCTAAAATCCTCAACAAAATATTGGCAAACCACATCCAACAATACATTAAAAAGATCATACACCATGACCAAGTGGGATTCATCCCAGGGATGCAAGGATAGTACAATATTCACAAATCAATAAATGTAATACATCACATAAACAAAATGAAAAACAAAAATCACATTATATCCACAGATGCAGAAAAAGCATTTGATATGGTACAGCACCCATTAATGATAAAAAACACTCAACAAAGTGGGAATAGAGAAAGAATTCCTCAAAATAATAAAAACCACACATGAGAGACCTACAGCCAACATCATACTCAATGGGCAAAAATTAAAATCTTTCCCACTAAGATCAAGAACAAGACAAGGTTATCCAGTTCACCACTTCTATTCAACATAGTGTTAGAAGCCCCAACCACGGCAGTCAGACAAGAAAAGTAAATAAAAGGCATTCAAATTGGAAATATATATTTCCAAAACTGTCATTATTTGCAGATGACATGATAGTGTATATAGAAAATCTTATAGACTCTGCCAAAAAACTGAGTGATCTAATAAATGAATTTGACAAAACAGCAGGATACAAAGTCAATATCCAGAAATCAAAGGCATATTTGTATACCAACAATGAAACATCAGAAGCAGAAATCAGGAAAAAAGTCCCATTTGATATAGCAACAAGAAAAATAAAATACCCAGCAATAAACCTAACTAAGAAGGTAAAACACCTGTACTCAGAGAACTATACAGCACTGAAGAAAGAAATTTAAAAAGACACAAATGAAACATATACCCTGTTCATGGATCTCAAGAATTAACATCATCAAAATGTCCATACTACCCAAAGTGATTTATAGATTCAATGCAATCCCTATTAAAGTACCAATGACATATTTTACAGATATAGAACAAACATTTCAGAAATGTATATGGAATCATAAATGACTCTGAATAGCTGCAGCAATTTTGAGAAAGAAGAACAAAGTAGGAGAAATCACCATACCTGATATCAAACTGTATTACAAGGCCACTATAATCAAAATAGCCTGGTACTGGAATAAGAACAGGCACATAGACCAATGGAACAGAACAGAGAGCCCAGAAATAAACCCAAATCTCTACAATCAACTAATATTTGACAAAGGGGGAAGCAGCATAAAATGGAGTAAATATAGCCTCTTCGACAAATGGTATTGTGAGCTCTGGACAGCTACATGCAAAAAAATGAACCTTGATCACCAACCTACACCATACACAAAAATAAATTTAAGATGGATAAAAGGCTTAAATGTAAGTCATGACATCATTAAAATTCTAGAGGAGAACATAGGCAGGAAAATCTCAGATATTTCACACAGCAATATGCCCCCTAGAGCAAGTTACATAAAAGAAAGAATAAACAAATGGGATCTCATCAAAATGAAAAGCTTCTGCATGGCTCAAGAAAACAGTATTAAATAAGTATTAAAATAAAAACAGAACCAACCATATGGGAAAACACATTTTTCAGTGATACCTCAGACAAGGATTTAATCTCCAAAATATATAAAGAACTCATACAACCACTCTAAGAAGACAAGCAACCCAGTTAAAAAATGGGCAGAGGACTTGGACAGACACTTATCCAAAGAGGACATACAGAGGGTCCAGAGACATATGAAAAGATGCTCAGTATCACTAGCTATCAGAGAGATGCAAATTAAAACCACAATAAGATACCACTTCACACCAGTGAGAATGGCCATCATAAATAAAGCAACAAACAACAAGTGTTGGAGAGGATGTGGAGAAAGGGGAACCCTAGTGCACTGTTGGTGGGATTGCAGACTGGTGAAACCACTATAAAAAACAGTATGGAATTTTCTCAAAAAACAAAAAATGGATCTGCCTTTTGACCCAGCAATTCCACTGCTAGGATTATATCCTAAGAACCCTGAAATACCGATCCAAAGGAACCTATGCACCCCAATGTTCATAGCAGCACAATTTAAAATAGCCAAGTACTAGAACCTTCATTTACTGATGGGCAACCTAAGTGCCCATCAGTAAATGAATGGATCAAAAAAACATGGTACATTTTCACAGTGGAATTCTGTGCGGCAGAAAGGAGCTCCTACCCTTTGCCACAGCATGAATGGAACTGGAAAGCATTATGCTGAGTGAAATAAGCCAGGTGGTGAAAGACAAATACCATATGATCTCACCTTTAACAGGAACCTAATCAACAAAACAAACAAACAAACAAGCAAAATGTAACTAAATATACTGAAGTAGAGAACAGGCTGACAGTCACCACAGGGGAGAGGGGAGGGGATTTCAGGGGGGAAGGGGAAGGGTTTACAGGAACAAGTATAAAGAACACATGGACAAAAACAAGGAGGGGTGAAAACAGGAGGGAGATGGGGAGAGCTGGAGGTGGCCTGGGATGAGAGTAAAAGGCAGAAAACTGTACTTGAACAACAATTAAAATAAAATAATAATAATAATTGCACACACACATACACAAACATATATATGAAAGAGTGGCTCCAGAGAGCCTGAAAGTCTAAAGGCTTGTGTCCTAACCTCAGTCCCAACACTGACTCAGTAGCTTCCCTCCCTGAGTGACAGTTCCCATATCTCTCAACAAAAGGAGGGTTCACATGATCTGTTTTCTTCCATCTCCTTTACTCAGTTATTCTATGAAAAAGAAAATTAAATCAAAAACCTGTCCTTCAGTTCTGTCATTAATAAAATGCCAAAAAGACACATTATTTTAGACTTGCCTTTTATATTTTGTCTTTTATATTTTTGTCTTTTTCCCAAAAATATGTAATTACTATTTCCCCACTAATACTGGAGTTCAGGGTAAATAAAAGTAAAATTCCATTTCATGTTGAAAATGAAATTGTATTGTCACTTGGTTAGTCCAATAACAATATAATTGTAGGGGTACTTTCCTTAATGTTTTTAAGTCATTGACCATTTTCAGTATCTTCTCAGGGTTGTCTATAGTGTTAGGAGTCAATCAAGGCATCCATGGACTTAGGTTAAAAGTTGTTTTATCAGCATTCAAATAATTACATATTTTATAGTCAAATTTATATTTCCAAACTTTCCCCAATTGTATTTTCTTATCATCGTTAAATATTTAACATGAACTCTGAATAAAACAATGATTAAACAACTATTTTATCTTACTGCCTACCACAGTGAGTTATTTGATTCCTCATGTCTTGGTATCCTCATCTTTAAAACAGAATGAATATTTTGCTCTTATAAGATAAAATCAGATAATATATGGAAAACTGCTCTGAAATCAGTAAGGGTTACTGTTTCTTTAGAACCTAACCCAGTGCCTGACAAAGTAGGTGCTTATTAAATATTTGAGCAATGAATAGATGCTAATGAATAAATGATAATCATTTTTCTTCAAATTCTCTTTTGAGACAAATTATCACCACAAGAGCCTGTTTACCAATCTAGATCTTTCATTTGGAAGTGGTTTATTATCTTAGCTTGTTATATTAAAAGATGCTAGTGTATGTATAGTACTATGAATAAGTTTTTTAAATACTGAAGTAGCAATAGCTTGAATTTTCAGGTTAATAATTAATAATATCTTAATGTGTTATTATAAAAATACCTAGCAGAGACTCACAATAATCTCTGAATAAAAGCGGTTTCCCTTCTTCTTTCCTTTCTACTCTTCTTTAGAAAAAAATGCATTTTCGTGGAAGCATTGATCAGGATGGTCTTAACATACCGTGGTAAAATATCTCCAAACTCTCAGTCTCTTAAAGCAACTAAGAGTTATTTCTTGTTCATGATATATGTCCATCACAGATTTTTTAGGAGTTCTGATCCATATAATTATGCATGAGTCCAGGCTGATAAAGCAGGTATTATCACAGACATTTCCAGTTCTACCAGGGGGATATTGCTCTGGAGGGTATCAGACCAGCAACTAGATGCACCAGCTAGGAAGTGATGTATATCTCATCTATTCACAACTCATTGGCCAGAACTAGTCACATGGCCCCAGCCAATACAAGTGGCCTAAGAAGCACAATCTGACCATATCCCCTAAATACAGAGAACTAGAAATATTTACTAAAGCTGCACCAAGAACTACCATCGTAGAGGCAAAGAACACAATAGCTTTAGACAATCTCAAACTATCCATAACTCATTCAATCACTGAGAAATATTGCTTCAAGCAAAACAAAATCACCCCTATGTTTATTCTGAGAAGAAAGAGAAGCAAGAGATTGGGGAGACAAATGGTTAGGAAAAAGGGAGGGAGAAGATAGAAAAGAAAATAAACAGGGAAATTCAGTAAGAAAATTGAAGGTAAGGAAAGAGCAAATCAAAGAAAACAATTATTCCAGACTATTCATCATCTATGAAAAGGTATACCTAGCTATTAACATTTTTATAAATTCCAACTTCTTTTAGAAATTCCCAGAATTACTCGAATTCTTAGATTTTCTGTTTACTGTTTTCTATTCAAAAAGCAAAAGCAATAATTTTCTAAAGTTTAACCATTTTCAAAATAATATCACTGACATCATTTTGCTGGATAGCTACTAACATTTCCATTATATAAACACCAAAACCTGAAACCCTGAGAAGTTTAACAAGCTACTCACTGACGAGTGATTTATTGGTGAGGTGAGTCGTGGGTTGCAGAAGCGCAAATGAAAGAAGAGAAAGGAAGTAGAGTGAAAAGAAATAAAGGCAAGATAATGTAGTCCCCCCAAAATGATTCAAGAATGAGGAAGTCCTGACCCTTAAGTTGGTGTTATAAAGTGGCAGAGAGATTTTGGGTTGTAATTTCTCTGGGCTTTTTTAAAGGAACGGCTTCTTGCACTTCAGATGAAATTTTAGATAATGTCAAAGCCATAACAATAATCAGAGCAAGTTGTCAAAAGTGGTGAAGTATGAATCCAATTTTTCCAGGACTTGTTCAGAATACAGGGTACAGGAAAGCATGCCATGACAGAGCCACCTGTACCAGCACCCTGCTGAGGAGGCCCTGGAAGCCCGCTATTGAAGGGGGACTTCAACCTGTGGCCTGGGTCACTGCCAGGAGCAGCAGATGGCACTTGCTGGACACAGAGGCCCAATAGCTTGGGACACCTACTCGTTAAGAACAGTACAGCAGTGTTTGATTTTAGTACCTAGATCAGCTACTCTGGACAAGCCCAGGAAGCCCCAAATCAGGGAAAATAATATTATATTAGGTTCAGTAGAGTTTGCCCACAGCATAGAAGGTTCTCACTTTTCTGGAGTATGATTTATAAATCTGTATTATATTTTTGTACATCTACTTCTCCTAAAAAGATTTTCTTATGATCCTCAAATATTTAAGTATTTGAAGTAAAATATTATTTTGAAGATGAGATTTTCATTATTTGCTAGACAAAAACTTTTCCTGAGAAGTTTTTGGCAGCCAAGTCCATGACAAATATCAAAAGAACCAATTATTGCAGGGGGTTTTAAAAGTTGAAAATCTGGGGCAGTGGTGGGATAAAAATGGAGACAATTGTACTTGAACAACAATAAAAATATTTGAAAAAAAGAAAAAGAAAGCTAAATAGAAGCTATTTGCTAATATTACACCGTTTAAATGTCTATTAAAAACTATAAAAAGAAAAAGATTTTCAGAAATTGTATTGTGCTCTTCTTTCTTACAAGATGGTGGTAAAAAGCTAAAAAGAGTTGAAAGTCAAATGATGATTTTATGGGTTCACTACCTTCATATCGTGGTTGATGTGTTCTCACAGAATTTTAGGAGTGGGAGAGGGTGGAAAGAGTGTTCCTGCGATTCTCCCACAAGGAGAGTCTCTGTGAACATTTCCTCTTGAATTGTGTTACTCACTCAGCCCTGGGCAGAGCCCGGAAGTACTGGCTCTGCACGTGGAGGGGTGTTGCTGCTCCTTTTCTCCTCCTGACCCCTACCTGCTGCTCCTGCCTCAAGTTGGCAAAGATTGTACATGGCTGTCAGAGAATCATATTTTCTCCACCCACCTAGGGTGCCACCCACAGGCATGCCATATGCTACTGGGCCCCGGAGAGGCTCTCTGCGTAAACAACCGAACACACATTCTCTGAATATTCCATTGTCAAATTTTCGTGGCGCAGATCAACTTGGGGGGAGGGTTTCCCAATTCTCTGCTCACCCCCTTGCACTTGTACCAGAAAGGGAACAAGTGGGAGGGTGACAAAGATGTCAGTGTTGTATTCTGGCTAGTTTCCTCAAAACCATATCAAAAAGCAAAAGAGATGTTTTCATAGACACAGTACTGTGTAATAACTTTATATGGACCTGGGGCCCAAATTAAATTGGTGCTGGAGAATTGTTTTAGATGCTAAAATTTACCAGGATGTTGATACTCAGCATGTGACCCAGCAGCCAGAGCATCACCGGGGAGCATGTTAGAGAAGCAGACTCTAGAGCCCTAGCCCAGATTTTTGGAGCAGCAATCTTGTACTTTAGCAACAGCCCTAAGTGATGTATACACACATAAAAATTTGAGAAGCAATGCTCTGAGACATACTTATACCCTTTGGAATACATTGGACAATTGAAAGAACAAATGACTTGAAATCAAAAGATGGGCTCAAGAGCTTGGTGAGGGTGACAGTATAAATATAGATAGTCACAGGTAAGTTCCTCAGGTGAGAGAGAGAAAGAAAAAACAAAACAAAACAGAACAGAACAGCAGCACTGGGGTTTCGGGCGTATCACCAGGTCGTTCATTCTCAGACCAGTCCTGCCTATGCTGATCACAATTAAATTTTCTCAAAATTTAACACTTTGGTCCCAACTTAATTTAATTTACTTAACAAATGAAAAGTAGGTAAGAGTAGGTACTCTTACCTACTATGTTCCAGAGACAATGCTAACTACTTTACAAATATTAACTCATGTACCTTATAACAGACCCACAAGACTGATACAAGTATTATCCCCATTTTACAGAGGAGCGAACTGAGACCCAGAGAAGTTAAACAATTTTCCCTAGGCCGCACAGCCAGGGAATAGCAAAACCAGGATTCAAACTGTGGAGTCAGGTTAAGCCTGGATCTTAAACAGTAAGCTTAATTAGTTCTCAAATGGCAGAGAGAATTGCAACCTGAATCCAGATACTGAATTCATATTTTTTTGAAATCCCATGTTATATATTTAAAGCATGAGCCATGTTTTCTTTCTACTTCATCATATATTAGTATTTGCTTTAACAATTATTCTTTCATTTTCCCTTGGCTGGAAAAAAATTGAGGTTTATAGAATATAGCTTCATGTAACAAAGTTGGTGACCGTGCTCAGAGCACAGATTTTCTTTTGCTATTTTTAAAAGTTTTAATTTAAAAAGTATATTTTAAAATGAGTTTATTTTTTAATTAAATGATGTTTCCTTAGTTATCACTTCAAAACATCTGGTGTGCATCCTAACAAAGCTTATTTATACCATATATATTTATATATTTTATATATACAAAAGTAGAACAGTATTAAAAGTGATACTTTATTAAAGGTAATACTATTTTACAAATTCTTTTTAATTGTGTTTTTCCATGACCACTTATCCCCCTTATACCCTCTTCCACCTTAACCCACCCTCCTCTCCCACCCCTACAATCACCACACTGTTGTCCACATCCATGAATCCTTTTTGTTTTTTGCTCAGTAAAGCCCCTGCAGAGCTGTCAGCCTGCTGTCTGTCTATGAGTCTGTCTCTGTTTTGCTTGTTAGTTCAGTTTGTTCATTTAAATCCATATATGTGTGAAATCATATGGTATTTGTCTTTCTATGACTGGCTTATTTCACTTACCATAATGTTCTCCCGGTCCATCCGTGCCATCACAAAGGGTAAAATTTTCTTCTTTTTTGCAGTCCAGTAGTATTCCATTGTGTAAATGTCCCGTAGTTGTTTTATCCACTCATCTATTGATGGACACTTGGACTACTTCCAAATCTTGGCTATTGAAAATGATGCTACAATGAATAGAGGGGTGCTAATATTTTCTAAATTAGTGTTTTAGGTTTCTTTGGATAAATTCCCAGAAGTGGAACCAGTAGGTCAGAAGGCAGTTTCATTTTTAACATTTTGAATTATCCCCATACCACTTTCCATAGCAGCAGGAGCACTCCGTATTCCCACCAACCACACAAAAGGGTTCCCCTTTCCCCACACTCTCGCCAGTGCTTGTTGTTTGTTGATGTATTGATGATACCCACTCTGACCAGGGTGAGGTGATAACTCATTGTGGTTTTAATTTGCATTTCTATGATTATTAGTGACATTGAGCATCTGTTCATATGTCTATTGGCCATTTGTATGTCCTCCCTGGAGAAGTGTCTACTCAGGACCTTTGCCCATATTTTAATTGGATTGTGTGTTTTTTTTCTTTTTGTTGTTGAGGTTTATAAGTTCTTTATACATTTTTTATATTAATGCCTTGTCAGATATATGAGTGTATACGTTCTCCCGTTCAGCGCCTGGTCTTTTTATTTTGTTGATTTTTTTCTTGCTATGCAAAAGCTTTGTAGTTAGATATAGTCCCACTTATTTATTTTTTCTTTTGTTTCCCTTGCTTGTGGAGAAACATCAGAAAAAAAATATTGCTACAAGCAATGTCCAAGATTTTTTGCTTATGTTTTCTTCTAGGACTTTTATGGTTTCAAGTCTAACACTTAAGTCTTTAATGTACTTTGAATTTATTCTTGTGTGTGATGTAAGAAGGTGGTCTAGTTTCATTTTTCTGTACATATCTGTCTAATATTCCCAACACTATTTATTGAGTAAACTATCTTTAGCCCATTGTATGTTCTTGTTTATACAAAGGATTGTAAGAAATATCATGAACCACTATATGCCCACAAATTAGACAAGCTGGATGAAATGGATAAATTCCTAGAAACATAAAATCTTCCAAAACTAGATCAGGAAGAATCATAGAATCTGAATAGACAGATTACACCTAGTAAAATTGAAGCACTAATAAAAAAAACTCCCAACAAGCAGAACCCCTGGACCAGATGGCTTCACAGGTGAATTTTACCACACTTTCTAAGAAAAACTAACACCTCTTCTTCTCAAACTGTCAAAAAATTCAAGTGGAGGCAAGACTCCCAAGCTCATTTTACATGGCCAGCATGATTCTGCTTCCAAAACAAGATAAACACACTACAAAAAAAGAAAGAAAGAAAGTTATAGGCCAATATTCCTGATGAATATAGATGCTAATATCCTCAACAAAATATTAGCAAACCAAATATAGCAATGCACCAACAACATCATACACCATGATCAAGTGAGTTTTTTTCCAGGAATGCAAGGTTGGTACAACATTCACAAATCAATAAAAGTGATACGCCACAAAATAAAGGATAAAAACCACATGATTATATCAATAGATGCAGAAAGAGCATTTGATAAAATCCAGCACCCATGTATGATAAAAAAAAAACCTCTCAGCAAAGTGGGAATAGAGGGAACAAATTCACTGCCAGCATCATATCCAAAAGGCAAGAGCTACACTCGATCCTCCTAAGATTGGGAATAAGACAGGGACGTCCATTTTCACCTCTCTTATTCAGCATAGTACTGGAAGTCCTAGACACAGAAATAAGATAAGAAAAAGAAATAAAAGGCATCCAGATTGAAAGGAAGAAGTAAAACTGTCTATATTTGCAGATGACATGATACTATACATAGTGAGCCCTAAATATTCCACCAGGAAACTATTAGAACAGATAAGTGAATTCAGCAAAGTAGCAGGATGCAAAATTATTATCCAGAAATCAGCTGCATTTTTATATGACAACAATGAACTATCAGAAAGAGAAATTATAAAAACAATCCCATGCACAATTGCTTCAAAAAGAATAAAATACTCAAGAATAAATTCAAATGAGGATGTAAAATTACGTCCTGGACTTGGAAAATTGTAACACTGAAGTAGGAAATTGAAGAAGATGCGTATAAGTGGAAGCTGATACCATGTTCATGTGGATAGGAAAAATTAGCATCATTAAAATGTCCATACTACCCAAAGTAATCCATAGATTTAATGAAAATCCTGTGAAGATTCCAATGATGTATTTCACAGAACCAGAACAAATATTTCAAAAATGTATGTGGAGCCACAAAAGGCTCTGAATAGCAACAGTTATCTTGAGAAAGAAGAACAAATTTGGAGGAATCATGCTACCTAATATCTAACTATACTCTAAGGCCATAATAATCAAAACAACATGGTACAGGCATAAAAACAGACACATAGTTTCAATGGGACAGAATGGAGAACCCAGAAATAAACATATACCTTCAGAGTTAGAGAATAGCTTTAAAACTTCCTAAGAACCTTCCACAGTTAACTGCAGCTACCTGACATAGTCCAATTATGTAACACCCTGAAGGGTCCACTGGGCAGAAGGAAAGGTTGCCAAACCACAACTTCCGTTTGGAATCATGGGTCTTTACATTAGAATCTAGATAAGATTAATTACAATTTGGTGGAGTTGTGTCTAATTTGGAAAATCTTATAAATTCTTGAGTGACTTACTGTTTTTACTTTTCATATAATTTGTAAACTGTTAATTTATACCTCCAATATTCTTGCAAGTTTTTTTTCACCATGCACAATGACAAAAATAAGTTGACACATTATGATGTCACTTATTTGGATAAAATTGTAGTTATTGTTAGTCCAGTTTTCTCTCCAATATTAAAATATTTTATCTAAACCTCATATACTACTGTAGAAGCAAAAGGCAAATAATGGTTACTGTGCAAGATTTCAGAAGACCCTTAATGAAAAATTTTTCTTCTTTAATAGAAAAATGTACATATATTTTAATATATTTTCTTATAAATACAGTTATAATAAAGCAGTTTTCTTTGCAAATAGTGCATTCCACTTATAAGTACTAAGCACAGTGAAGTACATTAAAATGTATTAATTAATATTAGAAAAAAGATCAGGAAGTTACTACAGGAAGAGCTAGAGTACTGGATAAATTTATTTCTACAAGTTTGAATACTTCAGTCTTATAAAAGTTAAAGGAAAAAATACCCTTCCATGTAAAGTGCAGCTAGCCCCAGGCAGAAGGCCTTGGATGCATACGTACAACAGATTTGGGAACAAAACTAAAAGAGAAATCACCTTTCACCCAGCTAACCTGGAGCAACTTTAGTCTACTGGTTAAGAGCAGGGGTTCAGGTTCAACAAACCAGCAGTGTGGACTGACTTTCTCACATCCGAGTTGTGATTGCATGGGGGTGTTTGAAGAGTAAGTAAGAAAAGCTTATAAAATATTAAACACAGTCCTGCCCCATGGTAGGAACTCAGTAAATGTTACTTATGTGTCTGTAACTTTCCCTGCACTCATAAATGGTACTCCCTATTTCCAAGCCAGTCAAATATATAGGCCCACAACAAAAGATTTATTGATCCATACTCATTAGTTTCACTGAGAAGCCAACTTGACAAGGAGACCTCAGTTAATTTGCACCAAATAATGTGAGTTTAGTACCTCTATGAGGAGAGCACAGTAAGGAACTTTGAACACTTTTAAGGAATATTTAATTATTTTTCCCTCTTTTTGAGACAACAAATATTTACTGTACGCCCACCATGTTCATACCAGCTCACTACTGTCTCTAGAGGATAGAAAGATTCATGGCTCTTGAGTTCTAAGAGCTAAAATACTTGATGATGCAGACACTGGCCCACAGTGTCCACATCATTATGGATGAAATGAGACATTCACACGGACCACAGAGTCCGGTGGAGGAAAAGGACGGGCATGGCTTTTCTCTCAAGGGGAGCAAAAGCCTTGGCCCTTGCTGTGACTGGCCTTTATTGAGTTTCTCGGCACAGTACAAGATGGTCCTCTATTCACAGGTTCACTTTAGGTGGTTACCTTTTACAGAAAACAAAGGAGAGAATGCTGGTAATCACATCACAGTAGAGGGATATTTGCAAATGAAAAGGCAAGAGTGGCTGAACCAGTTACAATGGTCCTTGAAAAGTTTAACAGGGTTTTCAGGAAGTTACTTTGCAGTAAATTTTTGCCACAAATCCCAGTGAGGGAGTTTTTAGCAAAAAGCAAGACTCAAAGTGGCCTAGGCACATTGCAGGCCTTATTCCCCACGGGAGAACCTGTCCATGGGCATGGGTCCTGTGCATCTCCCAGTGGGAGCTGGGCCCACACCACGCAGAACAGTCTCCTACAACTTGAGAAGATAAAAATGTGAAAAAAGAAGCTGTGAGTTAGGGTTTTATATGCCAATTGCTAGAGGTGTATGTCTGTGAAAATTCTAAAGAAGGTGAGATTTTACTCAAGGAGGCCAACAGGAACAGCTTCAAAGGGAGGCAGAGCAGAGCAGAGCTGGGCTTCTCAGTGAGGGAATCCAAACCTCTCACCTCAGCCCTCCAGCCCCCACTGAGCTTGGCTGCCACTTCTCTGCCATCATCTGGCATCATCTTTTCTGAGTTCATGCCACTCTTACCCTCAACCCTTTTTTTCTGTGCCTCGTATCTAGCGAGTTTGTTCAGCCAAGGGACCTCTACATTTGCTGTCATTCCTTCTGGAATGTTTTGCTCCACATTCTCGCTAAGAATAAGGCCTTTTAGTCATGTTCGGGCCAACAGTTTGCTGAATTCAATTCTCTCTCTTTTTTACTAATTGGTTTCCTCTGCTTTCTCATAGTTTTTACTCCTCATGATAATGTTCAGCTAATGGTAGAATTTAATTTGATATGGTTCTAGCTTTGGCTTGACATGGTTCTCATTCCAGCCACAAATCGACATAACAATCTGTGTACCTGTTGACTTAGATTCTTAAAATAGACCTTTCTGTCTGACATTGGACTATGTGCTTCCCTGACTCAGTTGCTTGTAGTCATTAGGTAGGAACTATGGTTGGACAGATTATAAAAGAGCCTATAAGGAGGGGGGGTAATAAATCTTGTCCAATACTCTTGTCTGCTACAGTATTTTTTTGATCCCATCACTAAATTAATTTATTAACTCTATTATTTTAAAACTTTGCCCCTTTGGATTTCTAAATTTTCAAATGTATCACCTAAAAATATTTTGTTTTCTTTTTTCCTTTCTGTGTATTGAAATCCACCAACCGGAAGATAAATACTAATACTGAGCTCCTGGATTTGTTGTGATACTTAAAAGAGTTAAAACAATAAAAGCACTTACGACAGTACTTAGCAAGCCAAAGGTTCTTGGTGCTTCCAGTCAGCC
Source organism: Artibeus jamaicensis (assembly GCF_021234435.1). NCBI lineage: Eukaryota > Metazoa > Chordata > Mammalia > Chiroptera > Phyllostomidae > Artibeus > Artibeus jamaicensis. Next base: position 17,385,219 of record NW_026521837.1, read on the forward strand.
ATGCCGGAAGCACTGAGGAGGGCGTGCAGAGAAGCTATGCACAGGAAGACAATAGCATTGACTGCAATAGGGATTCAAAGAGGGGTCTCTCTTCAAGGCACTCCTAACTCTGTAGATAAACTAAAAAGAAAAAAAAATAAGACTTTGAAGTGTCTAATTGCATATGGCATGTTTTTTACAGAGTATTTAATAAATGGCTTAGACAGTTTTATAAGCTTACAATTAAAAAGTGAACCATGAAAAATAGCTCCTTAAACAGTTTACTGACAGTCTAAAGCCCAGAACTATATAAAATTTATTAAGATAAAGCTCATTTAATTGCAAAATTTTAATCATTGAAGATATTAGCAATTTATAGTTATTTTAATGGTTAAGTTAAAGAAGATAAAGATATAAAATACTTCAAACAGTGCCTAACACATGTAATCATTTGATGTGTGCTTATAAAATATAAACTTTATATATATTCACTGTTAAAATAGTAAAAAATTAAAAAATACAAGCTCTAGATAGTAAGTAGTATGATTATACAAAAATATTTGCTGACCTTTTATAATATGAAGATTATACTTCAGGCTTGACCACATGATTATTTTGGTCAGTGAAATGTGAGTGGAGCTAACATGAAGCACTTTCAGAAAGTGGTTTATGAGGCACCATTTGGGCCACTATTGCTCTTTTCTCTCTACTGTGAGACCAGCATATCCCAGATGGATGCTGCTCTCTAATTCTACGTCTCAGAAGGAAGATAAAATAGGGCATCAAGTTCACCCATTATGGTCATGGGTGAGAAATAATTCTGCAGTTGAAAGCCACTATGTTGTTTATTATTGCAATATAACAGCTAAGCTGACTGATAGAACAAGAAGGAAAACACTCATGCTTATAACTACATATTCTAAATTGTTTGACTATAAGGACAGTTGGAGAACATATAGTGAAACTAGGAGGTTGTAATATCCCTGAAGAAGGAAAAAAACAAGACTTATTTAAGTAGCTATAGGCATAAGGTTTAAATCAGTGGTTCTCAAAATTATCTGTTCTAATTCTTATATTTAGAAAAATTACTTTTTTATTATGTTAAGATTAAATTCATACATTATGATTCAATGACATAACTTTTTAAAAATTATTCACAATGCCCTATCATAAAAAGGAGAAATGAAAGTAATTTATAAAGTAACATATATTTCAATGTTTTTATAAAATAACATGTATTTCAATATCTAAATACAGTCATGACTCTACTTGAAGACAGCTACATAATACAGAAGAAGTATGAGAAAGTGAAAGTACTACAGGGGACCAAGAGACTACTGAAATGAAAACCAGTTACAAGACACGCAATAACAAAGCAGACTTATTAATATGATAAAGAGAGAACCTTAATTAAGGTAATGATAACAAGTTCACATAAATTACAGACTCTCCAAAGGAGAAAATGCAGAGGTATGGTATTTTTCACAAATAATCTGGGCCTTACTTATAACTCCTCAGTCAAAAGTAATTCACTTTTCATAGCATGTTATACATAGTTTTTTAAAAAGTATCATAGAAAAAATATATCTCTTATTTTAAAGTCTCAACACATGTGGATACATAAATAAATTTCCTGTATATAAATAAAGATCTTAGGCACACAATGGAATAGTATTCAGCAATGAAAAGGACTTAATACGTGCAATAGTTTAATTGAGTCTCAAAGACATTATCATGAGTAAAATAAGCCAGTATGCCTATTACATACTGTGGTATTTAATTTATTTAAGATATTTGTAAAGACAAAAACTACATTGGCCTTAATGGAGAACAGATTACTCATTGTCAGGGGGTTGGAGTGGGGGAAGGGTGTGGCAAATGAGAGCAATCAATTTGAGGGAGGTTTTGGAGTAAGGGCACTATTCTGTATCCTGATTGTGGTGTGGTCACATGGAATCTATACATGAGCTAAACTTATATTGCTATAAACTACCCACCCCATGCAAAAAGGCAACTTTACTATTTACATATGATGTCTGTCCAGAAGGTATCCAGCCATGTAATATGAAAAATAGAGACATTTATTGAAGTAGAGAGAAGAAACATTATACATAGGACAATGATACCTCAGTCCCCTTCAAAGTAGGCACCTTGTGGCCTCATACAGTTTTCCCAATTGCCATCAGCTGTCCCTTCATATTTTCCTGAATCTCATCAATGGTCTGAAAAATCTCTTCCCTTTCAAAGGTGATTTTAGTTTTGGAAAAAGCCAGAAGTTGCAGGATGCCAAGTCTGGGCTGTAATGGGGCTGAGTCACCTGGGTGATTTGATGTTCCATCAAAAAACTACACAAGACCTGATGCATAAGCAGGGGCATTGCTGTGATGCAGCTGCCAATCACCAGGTCCTCTCAGCTGTGGCTTCTGAATCACCAGAATAGTTTCTATGGAGGAATATTTGAGCTTAATGCAAAATTTGGTGGAGATTCACCGCTCTACTTGCTCAGACATTTTGAATGTGATGGCCACACAGTACACATGCTCATTCCATGGTGCCTACTGCCCCCACTGACTAGTACAGGGAACTTGTCATTGTTCATGCATGCACATTCCAGTCCACTCTCCTTGGCTGCCAGATTACATTCATATCATGTACACTGTTCTCATTATATTAATAAAGGCTGGAATTTTTCCAGATATACCTCATATATACTTTCAGCCAATTAGCAGTTTAGACAAATGGAAATGCTTCTTTGGTTCCTCATATATGGTAGATGCTAAATAAATGTGATTGACATCTAGGACACGTCAATTTGGTTTTGGTTTTGGTTTAAAGTAATTATGAGATTATTATTATAGTAATTTGTAAAGCTGACTGACTGTAGTCAAATGGGAAATAATTCACTCAAAAACCACAGATTTTCTGTTTCTTTGGTTACTATGAGTTTACTCATTACTGCTGTAAATCAGGACCAGCCACCCCTGTAATCACCATTCTCAAGGTATAGAAAAAGGAGAACCATCAGGAGTGGTTAATGCCTGTAAAATAAACCTGCCCAAGAACAGATAGAGAGTGAAAATGACATACCTGAAGTCGTGAATTAAGTGTACTGTGTGATTCAGTTCATGGACAATAGATATGCTACTTTTATTTTAATGTTTTCAAACTAAACTTCGTTGACACATTGCCAAGACAGTATATTTGTGATTAATGTAAATGTTTTAGTAACCCACCAAAATGTCAATTTACTACTTCAGTTATGCTTTTGATAACATAATTCGCTTGGGATCATTTGATTAGTAAACATGGCACAGTCCTTGATTATAAGACACTGTCACTATTTCTGGAAAAATAAAATAAAAGAATGTGCTTTCCAATGATTGTTTATCACTTGATAATTACAGAGTCCTTGCAGCTATTCTCTGTATTTCAAGAACTCCTATTTTTTTCTTCAGGATCCAGCAGTTCTTTGTTTTAATTTATTTTCCTCTTAAATACCTCCTGCTATTTAAGCATAATTCCTTCTAAATCAATTGTTAGCAGCAGTTAATGACTGGTTGGTTAATTAATAGCTCAAAGCAAAGCTGAGGGTGTTCCCTGTTCTAACGAACCGCCAGACTCTAACGGGGGTATTATTGTTAATGTGCCCTGCCCTGTAATCACTTGTGTCTCACAGCCTTGCTGCCACGTACTATTTTATGTTAACTAAAGAAGATGAGTTGAGTGGGAACTAGATGACAGCATTATAAAATCCATCATAATAACATACATATTTTTTTTAATTTTGCATGAGCACATTGATCCTTACTTCCAGAGGAGTGAGGGGTGAAATACACAGGGGGTGAAATATCAGCTTGCTCTGGTTAGGAAGCTCATTTAACTACAGCATTTTTTACTGTTCATTCTCTAGAATGCAAGTCTGGTGTAGCTGGTAGAGTTTCATGGCATTCTGGACCTTTTTTGTTCTAAAACTCTACTCTTAAGCACTACATTCACTGTCAATGAAAGGAGAGAAATTGTGCTGCACATTTTCTGCCTGATAAATATATGGTTTACTTAGTAACACCAGATATGCCTTTTGTACAGCATACGCTTAATAATTAGTGCAAGAAGCTAAACATCACGAGTCCTCAGTTCTGTTCCTAACATCTTCTGCCTCACTCTGTGTGATCACAGGATAGTCATTTAGCACATTTATGCTTCTAATGCTAATACTTGTGACAATCAACCAAAACTAAAGAGCTGATGAGTATTCATCAGATCAGAGTCTATGCCCTACAGTTGCCTTTTCTAGAATATGTATTTATGAACATGCTGTGTGAAAATAAATGTCAGACAGATATTTTGTGACTAAAATAATACTTCAATTTTTCTAGGCTCTCCTTTTAACTATCAACTCCCTGAGATGGTAGGGGCAAGATAGCTTTCATGACATCATCATCCAATCCTCTTGGTGTAGTCACAAAACCCTGAGATACCAAGGATAAATAGTAATGTGGAGGGTTGGGATAAAAATATTAGCCAAAATTTTTCCTTTCAGATTTCAATGCAATAGACTATTGATGAGTGAAATGGGAATTACTGTGGAATTATAAATCTCAACCCCAGCTTCAACAGTTTGCTGACAACATAGTGACCTGAGCTTTCATAGGTAGTGAGGGGAAGAGTTGTTGGAGCTGGAAGCAGAAAGGAAGAGTATAGTCACATCATGGATAGAAAACCCTCTGGGGGAAAAACATGGAAGATTCATAAACACTAGAAGAAGAAAGGGTGAATATGAAAGATACCATCAAATGTGCAGCCACGTGGTGCACTTACTCTGGTGAGACTCATAACTATAATGCTTTCAGCTGAGTCCGAAAGGGCATAAGAGCCAGAACACATGTCCCCTGATCTCTGACAGGATTTCAAGCATGGTTTGCAGGTCATTGCTTGGACTGTTATTAAAGGTTATGCATTGGCCATCCAGCCTATCTATATTTTGTTATTTTCATGATTTCTAAAATTTCATTGTTCATGGAAACTGCTTCAGATTGCCAGAATAAGCAAAAACATATCCATTAAGAAAATAAATTTTCAACAAGCTCCTAGTCTACAGAGATGATTAACAACATAAAAGATGAATCTATCCTCAGAAATGACTTTTTGGCTAAACTAAGTTCCTGAGTGAATTGCCCTCCCTTGAGACTACCTGTAATGGTCTAAGCTTTGAAATATGTTCCCATCAGAAATATAATAGAGAGTCTTTGCTCTGCAACAATTTAAACAACCTTCTCAGATTTAGGGAGAGCAGATTTATTTTATTCAAATTTAGGTGGAGTTTTATTTTCATCACTGTATCTCTACTCTTAATATTAATGGAAAAAGTAATTGCTGCTTGCTGAATATCTAGTCTGTTCTCAGTGCTGAACTTCATTTCCTTTAATCCTGACAATAAATCTGCTTGGTTAGTGTTATTACGAACATTTTACTGTGCATACCAAAGACACTAAGATACAGAGATATTAAGTAACATATCCAACTTCAGCCAGCTAGCAGTTAGCAGAGCCAGAGTTCAAAATCAGGCCTGCCTGACTCTACCATTCTGTTATGTCCAATAGATAGCACTGATCCTCAAATTCCACATCATCTCTAAACCAGAATGTGTTAATTCTGATGATGACAGAGTCATCCTTTCCATCTCTCAAGTTTTGTTCTTATGCCACATTTGCTTTATGTTTTCCTAAAATTTATTTTTCAACCATAGAATTATTTGGAGAAAATAAAAATGTGAGGTCATTCCTGCCTTTTGAAGTCTCTTGATTAAAATTATATGCCTGACCCAGAAATAGAATTCCTCACCTCAAAGCTCATTTTCATGATTGACTGTAAACCCATGGCCAAGCAAAGCAAAGTTGTACAAACACAGGTCGAGGACCCAAGGGTCACAGAAGCACTCAGAGTTTCTTTTATTTTCTTCAACAGGCTTTAATGAGAATCAACCATGGACAAATGAGCCTTACAGCTGCTCAGCAGGAGTCTTCAATCTACTAGTTCAACTCAAAGGAAGACTGAACCATTCATAAGTGAGCACAGTGCAATAATGGGAGAGTCAATACTAGCCTTGATCAATCTTGGCAATGATTATAGCTGTGGATCTGCAATCAACGACATTACCTCCACATTTGTCAAAGCAAGGGGAATAAAATTTCTGTGCCCGTCTTACTTGTATCAAATGCAGAGTTTCTTTAATAAATTGACTTTTTTTTTCAGATCCACCACTTAGACTTCTCTGCCTTCTGGCAGACTCCTGTGTAAGCCTGTCACAGCTTTTAATTAGTTATGGATTGAAAAGCTGAGCATAATCTATGATCTTATGCATGTGGGACCACCTCACAATAGATTACAGCAATATTTTATTTGATTAGGCAATGTTTACTTTATGTAAGAATGTAAGATGAAATAAGCCATGTGTAATCAATTTATTTCTCACGTATAACCAAGTGAGGATATTTGGCTTTTAAACCACCCTAATTATTCACAAAGTCTGGCAAATATTCAAAATACTGCAGCAGAGGAAACTAATGCAGTAAAAATATTTTTCACACATTTTCATTTCTGTGAAGAGTGTTCTTCCAATTCCCTTTCCAAGTGTTTACAGTTCATTAGAAAATGTTTAATCTCCATGAACTGTATTCAAAAGTGTGTTTTCCATTTCTTCACATTCCGTCATTGGTGAATAATAATCCGAGAAGGTGTTGTTGAAAAGTAAAGAAAGTAGATTAGGAACAGTACCTGGTTTTTCAATTTTCCAGTTTACCAAAGAGGAGCCTCAGGCTGTGACCCGTTTTCAGAAACGGAATTGAGAAGTCAAGTCTCCACTGGGGGAACAATCATCTTGGGAGGGTCTTCTGACTGGAGTAGTGGGTTGCGTTGTCTGAATTTGAGTTTGGAGGACAGTTTACAAAGGAGATGTTATGAAGACAAGCCACCAAGTGGAAGAAATATGCTGTTTGGTGAAATATACATTTATATTTAACTCCTAGTGAGTGTTCCAGTGAAGTGTGGGAAGAAAATGGAGGAGGCCTTTGAAGCTCAGGGTAAATCATGTCATAAATGCCAGTTTAGGCAGGGATTCGGTCTCACTCCCTAATTAGCCCAGAACATCAGAGCTGCTTCTTCAGTTCTACACCTAAGAAAAAAAGAAACTTGTCACTCCATCCTGCTTTTCACATGCATAACAAGCATAGATCTCTAAGTTTGTCTTCAAAAAAAGGAAATAAGACTGCAAATATTCCCAGGGAGATGTTCATGATTTACAGCAATATGGGCTCTGTATCAATAATTTTTTCTAAAGCTTGTCTTTCTTAATGACTGTTGTTCCAAGGTTATGCAGTCATAACGGTACAGAATCAGAAAATGCTAGCATTCAAGAGTTCAAGATAACTACAGATAAGTCCAGTGTGCAGACGGTATGTGCTAGACTAATCTCCAGTCACTTTCAGACACCTTTTGATTTATTGGTAGATGTCACAAGAAAAGCTGTACCTAAAATTACGTGGATGAATAGTCACCCTCCTTTGTTCTCTATTATCTTGAGGATGACTTCTGGTGAGAAACTTGGTTAATCAAGTACAATGCATTCTATCTGCCTACATAGGTGAACAGCCCCCATCCTGGGAAAACCAGATTGGAATTTTGCAGTCTTGCAGGTCTTAACATTGACTGCTAGAAAGGCAACAGGCTCACGATTTGTGTCCTGGGCTCCGAAGCTTATGGAAAGTTACTTTCTAAACCTGCTCAGATTTCCCGACATTAATCCAAGAATGTGCATATAGAACAGAACAGAAAATGCTCTGCTTCAGGAACACAGGAGATGCAAACTTATTTCAGAAAGATATCCATCTAACTTAGTTTCGGCACTAATGAGCTCAAGTCTGAAAATGCACTTATAAAAATCAGTGCATGCCTGAAAGAAAGCAGGCAAATGTGAACTGACTAGACCTAAAGAAGGGCTGGCCTGACAGCAAGCATAACAGAAAGATGGGTTCTCGGCTCCCCCATGATGTATTGCTGCCACACGCCCAGGTATCGGTTCCATTTGACGGCACTGTCACAGCTTCGTGTGGATGACTAAGAGCCTTCAATTCCTAGATGACTTTTTGTATGGCAAATTAAGAACGTAAATTATTTGTTAGTTTAATTATTTAAATATTTTTTATTGCTTTCATTCATTCATTTCTTAACTCATTCTATGACCACCTGTTGTTTACCAAGTACTCATCCAGGTATGAGACCTACAGAGATTTTTCTTTTAAATGAACTTTTGACAAGTCAAGGGGCTTCTGATATTATCTGGCTTATCCAGGTTTAAACATTTAGATTTGATAATATCATTGGAGTGTTCTGAAAATGCCTCAACACTTTCTCAAGAAAAACTAAAACAGTATTTTGCAGGGACCCCCTGAAAGTGAGGCACAACCTGAAGAATCCAGCTTTCTTTATGGGAAGTAACATTTTCAAGGAGGCCAGTGGCTTTACTTGGGGCCCTGATGCTATTATGAATTATGAAGCCTATCTTCCTCCTCTGTGTGACTAATTTGTACTGAGTGCTCACTATAAGCAATTCTTAACTTTCAAGTCCATTATCTCATTGATTTCCCTTATAAAAACACCAAGCTCTACATAGATCAGATCAGAAGCTGCCAATGCTCCTCACAGGAGAGAATAATCTCAGACTAGCAGCTTTGGGAGAATCTCACAGCTCTTCAAATATTACTTCCTGGCTAGAAAATAGTTTAATTTTATGTTCTGCATGGTATGTAACTCCATGTTGGTGCTAAACAAATGTTAAATACCAATAATAACAATGGATGGTCGTAATCAGAATTCCTTTTGACATAAACCTATTTGTCTCAACTTTGTTTTTACCCTGTGTCTCTTAGTAATTGTCTGGCATTTTCCCTGCTGTTCTTGGCTTTTTAAATTATATCCTACTGACATGACTCTTAAAGCATCTTACAGCAAGTGGAAGAAAGGCTGAATGCTTTCTACACAAAAGGAACAGCAGCAAGCAGGTGCCTAGCAGTCAGAATAAGAAACTCGAAAGAAACAGACAAGATCGTGCTTTTAGTCCTTACAAATGCAAAAGGGGAGGTTGGGAGACAGTCAGAGTGCAAAAAAAGGGAAAAGGGGGGAATTAGCTATCCTAAGTTTAGTGTGAGGATATACAGATAAACACAATTTTTCTTTTTTTCTTCTTCTTTTTTTTCATTTCAGTTGTATGGTGGAGAGATGATGCATAGAGGCATTATAGCAATTCACATATACAACATAAAGTATTAACTTAAGGTTAGAGAAGGAGTAAGGAAGTCGTACATATAAATGTCATTCATTGACAGGACATGAGTCACATTAACCACATAACTGTGTCCCAGTGGAGAAATACAAAATTGACTCCACTTTTACACATAGCATTCATGTTGCTCTCTGAAAAGTCAGGGTGTTTGCATGCCTAACACTGTGGCTGTGAGACCTTCTTCTCCACAGCACCCTGGATTTCAGAGGTCAAGTTAACCTAAAGAATACTGAGGTTAACTATTAAAGGACCACTAACACTGTTTATATGTAATAGGAGTTAGCAATAACTTTGGGATATGGTAGTTTATCATGTGGACTACTTAGATTACAAAGGAGTTGCTATGACCCTGGGAGAAATGTGAACATAAAGAACATATGTCAATGTCTGCCATGTGCACTATTGCTTGGGCTGCTTTCTATGATCATGATACCAACTTTTTATGAAAATGCTCCTATCTCCACTTTCCAGTTGAGGAAATCATCTAAGAGAGAATAAGTAACATTCCTAAAGTCAGAAGGAGCCAAGCCAGGAATTCTACTTGAATTAATCTGATACCACATTCAGTGTCTCTCCTATGGACAAGGGCTAGCGACTGGCTTGAGGAGAAAAGGAGACGAGATTAAAACTTAAATCCATTTTGGTCTGGCCTTGATAGAAATGAAACTCACAATATGTGCCCCTAAGACTGTAGAGGAGTGGTATTGCTTTAGAAGGAGGCAACATGTGTTTAATGACTACTGTTGGCAACTTCTCCTTGGTCAACCATATTACAATTTGTAGACTATCACAGAGGGTGTTAGCAAGGATGGAGACAGGAGACCAAGACTATCAACACTAATGGAAAAAGCAACCCAAAGCACAATTGCCAGTGGGTGAAGAACAGTATCTTTAGGACAACACTTTAATCTAGAATGGTGTCAAGCCATTCTCCCCTATCTAGCCTGAAGACTATCTGGGTTTTGTTTTTTGGATTTTTTTTAAAATTTTTAGTCATTGCCTAGCAGACACAACCAACTTCACTCACTTAAGCACCACTCCCTCTACTAAACATTTCTGTCTGAAATAAATTTCTTTAACATTTTTCCTGGTTTGTTATTATCATTTAAGCTGATTATTGCCTAGTCTTTATTCTACCAAAAAAATCATTTCATTACCAAGTATTTGTGCTTCACTAGAAATAACTGATTAATTAGATAAGTTGTACTATATTAGACACTACAGAAGCACTGTTAGAGCTGTTCTCACTATATTGTGAGCAACTTGAGGTATCTGAACCATACTTGCACAATTAGCTTTGGACACACTGTTTACCTAGTACATAGTCGATACTCCATATGCAAATAGAAAAAAGATTAAAATTCCCATTGTAGTTAATTCTGGTTTACGTAGTAATGGAGGACTATACGTGAATGAAGGTCATATGCTGCCAAAGTGAATGTTATTTTCCAAGTCACTTCTTTGAGGGTAAATGTTTATATTAAAAAGTGTCATTTTCTCAAAAGATCGAGAATGGCGAAGATTCCTAAGTGCCATTCAAGCCATGGAGGAAGCCCCTGTAAAATTTATTTACTCTTTTAAAGTCAGTATAGAATGTTAATCCCAATTCATACATTTTAAACCACAGTTATTAAGTGTCTGTGTTATACAGAAGGACTCTATAAACAATCAGTGTTTACTTTCAAGAAGTATATAATCCAGTGGCAAGAAAACAGACATTTTATAACTTACAAGAATAAGTATTAAGTTGCAAATATAGAAAAAATGTAACTGAAAAACTTAAAAAAAACAAGGTGTCATGTAAACATATAGCAGAAGGAAATAATCTTTTTTGGTGAAGGGTGTCTTAACAGATACCATGAGCAAAAGCAGGGAGATAATTTGTCTATTGCACAAATCTATTAAAGAAATAGCATTAACTTTGGAGAGGGGTGTGGTAATGCAAATGGACAGAAGTGAATATACAGAGTATATTTGATTCATCAAACTTTGTAACTGAATGGGGAAGATTGAAGAAAGATAAAAAGATAGCAAGGATGACGCTGAGTGAATAACAATGCCATTTAACGTGGTTAAGGAAAAATAATGAGGGACACTGAGGAGAGGGGGAATGGGCAAAACTGAGAAATTAGATTTTGGACATGTTTAGATAAAAGGTGCTTATATAAGTCCTAAAATTGAAAATATGTTAATAAAATGTTTTTCAGCCTTAAAACAAGCTTTTAAACAATTTCTCCACTATTATTGAGAAAATAAAGTGGAGTGCAGAGACTGTCATTCAGGGCTCCCCCAAAACTGCATAGCTGTCTACATTTTGACAGGTTCCTATATTTTGAATCCTTTCTCTTAAGTTAAAATTTTTAAGAAAAAAATGTTTCCCAGGTTCTTTTACATTTAGGGTGCAGGTGTGTGCCTTAAATTCCATCAATCAGATGTTCTTGCTGAGAGTCTGATTCAGAAGTGAGGGGCTGAAAAGAGGAAACCAGTCATCAATTGTTCTGGAGTGCTGGTGGAAACAGCAATCACTATTGGGCCAGTTAGAAGTGACAACCTATTGTTGTTCCTGAAGACCTAAAGCCTATTTCTCCAGATCTCTCAATGATTCTCTGAGCTGTGTAATATTCCCTAGTAACTCCCTGTTTAAAGTAGCAAGAGTTACTGTCTTCAACTAAAACAGTTCAGAGTCTGATTAATACATAGTGATGATTCATATTTTATATTAATATATTGATATAACATTTCTACTTATAATGTTGTTGCTGAACAGCACATCAATTTCAAAGTATGAAAATATTACATAGAGATGTTTTTAAGAGAATGACCTGATAATTTTTATAAAATGCCACATAAGAGAAAATAAACTTCAAAAACTCCAGAACATAAATATAGAAGCTAATCCTAATAAGTCTATTTATAATCAGTGTGTAGGAGACAGAACAGAAAAATGTAAAGAAAATCTACATATATAATCCTAAATTAACAGATGGAAAATTGTATAAGAATACTCAGACTAGGCTTTCAGGTTTTCTTACACTAGATCCAGAAAATAGTTGCAAGAGCAAAGCTCATTACATGAAGTTTGTGAAGGAAATTTGATGTATTGCAACTGATATGCATAAATTAACACATTTTCCCATTAGGTGTACCTATTTAAAAACAGGGATTCAGCCTTGTATAAACTGAAATTAAAATAAAAAAAGGAAAATAAGAGCTTTAAAAAATCTAAATGTTCTTATTTTAACTAATTCCCACCAACTACTCTTAATATTCAGCTAGCCACCTGAATTCCACTCAAACATAACATGTCAGTCTAGCGAAATCAGAGGAACTTTCATGAAACCAGAAAATTGGTTGGAGATAATATGTACTGTCTTAAAACCAGATACAGGTTGCCTTAAGAAGAACTAATATTTATTTAATGCTATTTTCATTACATACCAGGCCTTCTATTAGGTACTTTTTTTTTCTCAATATCCTACAAAAATCATGAAGTTTAGGAAAAATTGACATCACACAGCTAGTAAAGGGACAAATCTCAGAGTCAAAAACATTGCCTGGGTCAGAGCTGTACTCTTTCCCTGTATCACACCATCTCTATCAAAATAGGGAAGTGTCGGGTGTGGCAGCCTCTTACCCCTGGCAGCTAGTGGTATTCTTCTAACCAGGTTTGCTAACTCACAATCGCCCTCTTCCTTTGAAAACTTGATGCTTCAGAAAAGCCCAGTTCCATGGTTCATTTTTTCTAGCCATGGCTTGCTCCTCATCTTCCATTCCTACTAGAGTTGAACTTTGCTTTCAGTCTTTCTGATTGCTCTCAGAATGGCCTTCTGAACAAATTAAAATCCTCTACCTCCAAGTACATCCTTCCTGTATTTTAGTGTCATATTTCCCATCTAGTTCAACCAATAGGGACCCACCTAGATACTGTCATAAACCTAGGGTTGGATTTGTCACTGTTTCTTGAATCTACAGGGTCTGGCACAAATAATGTAGCTTTTTTTTTATTGTGTAAAAATCTTTTACAAAAATTATAAGCATGTAATAAACAGTGTCAAACTCGAGCACACCATATGACACTTTGCATGAAATGTTCAAATTGCTGTCCATCTCATGGGAGACACTCCCATACCCTGCCAACCACACTCAGTGGCATTACTTCTGCTGGACCCTATCTTTAAATCTTGAGGGGCAGGGAGAGAGGCTTTGATTTGACCTTGAATTTTTTATTTACCTCCAACAAGTTCCTTTCATTGGGGATCTCCTCCAGGTGCTGCCAGAATGCCAGATCAATGTTTCTGGCACTCCTCTTAATTCTATTCTAGAAACAGTTATTTAAAAAAAAAAAAAAACTACAGAAAAGAATCTTCAATGGATGGCATTTTCTACAACAATAAATGACATTTATATTATTTTTCCCATTACAATGCACTTTCACATTCATTGTCCATTTTAAGATACTGATACGTTTATTATGCTGCCATTACTAAAAAGTGCAATATAGAGTCTAAATATTAAATGATTTCCCCAATGTCACAGATTTAATTAATGGAGCTGGTTCTTAAACCACTGCTTTTTTTATTCCAAACTCCATCTTTCTGGGAAAAGACAGCATTTATGACAAATAAAATGTCATCCATTCAAATTCATTAAAACATATTACTGAAACAGATAATTTCACTAATGAGTTTTTAAAATCAGATATAAAGAAAAAGAGAACTTTTATCTTAGAAAAAAGTTATTTAAAAATTTTTTTAATATATTTTATTGATTATGCCATTACAGTTGTTCTATTCTCCCCCTTCATTGCCTCCACTCTGCACACCCCCTCCCCCACCTTTCCCCTTTTAGTTTATGACCACGTGTCTCAAGTTCTTTAGATTCTATATTTCCCATACTATTCTTGCCCTCCCCCTATCTATTTTCTATTTATGGTCTATGCTACTTATTTTCTGTACCTTCTCCCCCCTTCTCCTTCTCCCACTCCCCTGTTGCTAACCCTCCATGTGATCTTCATTTCTATGGTTCTGCTCCTGATCTAGCTATCCTCTTAGTTTGCTTTCGTTTTAGGTGTGGTTGTTAATAACTGTGAGTTTGCTGTCCTTTCACTGTTCATCTTTTTTATCTTCTTTTTCTTAGGTAAATCCCTTTAACATTTCATATAATAAGGGCTTGGTGATGAAGAACTCCTTGAATTTGATCTTATCTGAGAAGCACTTTATCTGCCCTTCTATTCTAAATGAAAGCTTTGCTGGATAGATCAATCTTGGTTGTAGGTCTTTAGATTTCATGACTTGGAATACTTCTTTCCAGCCCCTTCTTGCCTATAAGGTCTCTTTTGAGAAATCTGCTGACAGTCTGATGGGAACTCCTTTGTAGGTGACTGTCTTCTTATCTCTTGCTGCTTCTAGGATTCTCTCCTTCATTTTAATCTTGGCTAATGTAATTATGATGTGCTTTAGTGTGTTTCTTCTTGGGTCCAACTTCTTTGGGACTCTCTGAGCTTCCTGGATTTCCTGGAAGTCTATCTCCTTTGCCAGATTGGGGAAATTCTCTTTTATTATTTGTTCAAATAAGTTTTCCACTCATGGCTGTTCCTCTTCCCCTTCTGGTAGCCCTATAATTTGGATGTTGGAGTGTTTAAAGATGTCCTGGAGGTTCCTAAGTCTCTCCTCATTTTTTTTCATTCTTGTTTCTTTATATTTTTCTGTTTTATCATTTTTTCCTTCCTTCTGGTCCACTCCCTTGATTTGAGTCCCAGTTTCCTTTCCATCACTATTGGTTTCCTGTGCATTTCCATTCATTTCAATTAGTTTAGCCTTCATATGTTCTCCTAATTTATGACTAAAATCAACCAGTTCTGTGAGCATCCTGATCACCAGTGTTTCAAACTGTGCATCTGAAAGTTTGGCTAGTTCTTGGTCACTTAAGAGTTATGGGCTCTGGAGCTTTGAGTTCTTCTTGAGCCATAATGTTTTGCTCTGTTTGCGCCTGTTATATATGAGGAGGGGAGCCTTAGTTCACCAGGGTGGGGCCACCCAGGTCACTAGTTTGTGACACTGTATGTGGGGGTGGGGTCAGAAAGGGACAATAGTGGTCCCCTCTGCTGCTTCCTGCCGCTGGGGCCTGGGCGGTCCATGTCACTGCTCACCCTTCTCTGCATGTGAATGTATGACCATGGTCAGCCCTCAGTGGGTCCACCTGCTGCTACTCCACACTTGGGATCCGGCCAGGGCTGCCTGCCCACCTGGGTCCCACACCTGGGTTGGTCCAGTGGATCTTTTCTGCCCGACCCCGCTGTGCTGCTGGCTCTGCCCCCTTACCAGTTTGACTGAATCGTTCGTCATTGTCAGACTTCCCTGTAGTTCAATTTTCTGTGGTTTGGCTGTGTTTTTGTTGCTAAAACTTTGTTGTTTTTAAACTTGGTTGTGTGAGAAGGCACAATGTTTCCACCTACACATCCATCTTGGCCGAAGTCCTCAAAATTTTTTTTAAAGTAGAAGTCAAAAATGTGGTTTTGAGAAGCTCTAAATGTTTCTTGACAGTAGTTTGAGAATTTGTCTAAATTTGCCATTACATGTGATTGAAGCTACATTACTGAGAGACATAGGAGACCAGAAATCTTTCTACAAGCAAGTGTAGGTCCACAACATTCTACATCATGGACACATAATACCTTACTAATTTATTCAACAACAGGATCCACACTTTCAAATACCTCTCTGAAAAAACTTTTAGCAGAAAATATAACTGATAGTATGAGGCTGTAAACTCAAACTAAATGGGTGGCTATGAAAATAGCTGATAGTAAAGTTCAGAGAAAGGAAGAGATTGCTGTATTCTGTAGCTGGGGTCAGCCAATATCACCCACTGCCCAAATCTGGAACCACTACCTGTTTTTGTACATAAAATTTTATTAGAAAGTAGCCACAGTTATCCATATGCATATTTTATGGGCTGTTTTGTGCTAGAAGGGCAGAGTTGAGTAGTTGCATCAGAAACTTAAGTGCACAAAGCCTAAAATATTTATTATTTTTCTTTCCAGATTAAGTTTTTTAGCTGCTGATCTGTAGATATTGCATAAGGTTTTGTGGGGCTACAAGAAGAGCTGGCTGGACCTAGGTTCTTAGGAAGTCAAAGGGAGGACTGATGTTGGGAACTGAAATGATGTAAGTTTAAAAACTGACACAATTTGGGGCCTGTTGTGCGGGGATAATTACTTTGAAATTTCTCCTGAAAAACTTCACTGGCAACCCACTGAAGGTATAACCCAAATAAATTCCAGTGCTATCATAGTCCAGTTCTGAATAGAGTCATATTCAAAGAAGAGCAATTCAGAAGCTTAATTAATTGATTTTTAAAAATCTATATATTTATTCTGAGAACATTAAAGTGGATCTCATTTACAATGAAACCAACACTTTTTAAATATCTCTACCTTCCCAGCTCCACTTTCTTATCTTCCATATGTGATCTCTGTCTCTAAATTTTTATCATCTATTTCTCCACTTGACATAACACTTGATATTTTCTCACCCCTCCACACATTTTTCTATTTTCCTTTCCCCTTCTTTCTTCCTCCCATTTTCTTTGCCCTTCCTTCATCAGTCCATCAGTTCTGCTTTAATCAGTCTTGGGAAATTTACAATAAGATGGAGCTCTCTATATCACTGTGACTTGTAACCTTTTTTGTGCCACTAAACTGGTTGGCAGTCTAGGAAAGGTGATGGACCCAATATCAGAAAGTTGTTTCTAAATGTCTTATATAAAATGTATTAGATTACAAGGGAAACAAACTACCTTAAACTATAGTGAACAAATACTTTTTAAAAAATTATGTCATAGATATATGAGTGCTGTCCAGAATGTTCCCAGTCACGCAGGATGAAAAACAAGAAATTTACTAAAGAAGATACAAAATACAAGAAACACTGTACATAGGACAGTGATGCCTCAGTCCCCTTCAAAGCAGGCACCTTGGGACCTCACACAGTTCTCCCAATTGCCATCAGCTGCCCCATCATATTTTCCTGAGTCTCATCAACGATCTGAGATCTCTTCCCTTTCAAAGGTGATTTTAGTTTGGGAAAAGTCATAAGTTGCAGGGTGCCAAATTTTGGCTGTAGCGGGACTGAGTCACCTGGGTGATTTGATGTTTCACCAAAAAGTCTGCTCTGCTTGTGATGCATGAGTAGGTGCATTGTCACGATGAAGCTTCCGATCACCAGTTGCCCATAGCCGTGGCCTTCTGAATCATCAGAACAGTTTCTATAGAGGAATCTTTGAGCTTAACGCTAAATATGATGCAGATTCATTGTTCTACTCACTCAGTCATTTTGAATGTGGCAGCCACACAATACACATGCTCACTCAACTGTGTCTACTGCCTCCACTGACTAGTACAGTGAAGTTATCATTGTTCACAAATGCACATTCCAGTCCACTCTCCTTGGCAATCAAGTTATGTCAGTGTTACGCTAACTGTTCTCATTTTATTAACAATGGTTGGACTTTTTTTGGACAGACCTCATATATGTTATTTATCTATGCATTAAATAAAAAGATCTAATGATAAAAATAATAATGGCTGTATTATACGGTAATGATTAGTATACATAATGTTTTGAGATAACTATAACAACTAAAATATGATATATAAATATCTCTGATTTCTGTTGCTGAAGAGATTCAGGTATTATTAATATTACTACGGTTTGGCCACTTAAGTTCATAACTAAAAATGTTCAATTTTAATAAAAAGTTAGTGAAAATAATAGTGGCAGTATTTACCATTCTAATTATATAATATCTTGAAACATAAGTTAAAAAATCCTTCCTTAGAGGATGAAGGAGGATGAAAGCTAGGAACTCTAACATGGAAATAATTTGTGTACCACTATAACTGTTGAGTAAGAAGGAAAATTGTAACAGCAGGGCTTCATATATATTAAACTGACAGCATTTCAAATAAATTGGGGGAAATTTTATGTAAACAAACTAGTCAGAAAGGCTTTATAATAGTCAATGCAAGAGGTGAACTACATTGGTTATATTACATTTGGAAATTAAAAGAGATATTACTTGAATTTAGAAAGCATTTCTTTTTTTATATAATCTTGCTGTATTTTTTCATTACCACACTGTTGTCAAGTCCATGGGTTTTTCCTTTTTGCTCAATCCATCCACTTCCTCACCATCCCCTTCACTAGCTATCATCCTGCTCTCCACCTACAAGTCAGTCTTCATTTTCCTTATTAGTTCAGTTTGTTCATGAGATTACAAATATGAGTGAAATAATATGGAATGTGTGTTTCTCTGACTGGCTTATTTCACAGCATAATACTCTGTGGAGGCGACTTCTCCGCCAGTCCCCCTGCTGCCACGGACATGCGTGAATGAGTAAATATGGCTGAGAGATGCTGGATCTGTTTGGAGAGGAGGAGTGGGCTGTGGCCAGTTTCTCTGGGGAGACAAAGGCCAGCAGAGGCCAGTTTCTCTGAGGAGAAAAAGGCCCCAAGCACCCTCTTCCATAACCTTTTATTGGGTTGTAACACACAGGAATACAGGGTGGCAAGGATCAAACAGTAGATAACATTTCAAAGAGATCTGAGAGCATCAGTCTGAGTGAGTGTCTGTCAGGAAGAGAGTTGCAGAAACTTTGGGAGGTATACTCATTTCCTCTCAGACCCTTATCATATGAATGAAAGCACTCTTAGCAGAGCAGATTTCACAGCAAGTCTTTGTGGTGGCAGATTTTTCCCCAGGACACTCTCTAGCAAGGCAAGGAGCTGCACCTCTCCCCAACAGGTAGTCAGGCTTAAGGAGATTAAAGCCAGGAAGTGCTTCTCCCAGAGAACACGGGACTGGGGCTTTGACAAAGCTGGGGGATGAGAGTGCATTCCTCTTTGTTGCAGGCCCCCGGACCAGTCCTTCCATGAAGGCCTCCCAAGTGATCGAGTCTGGCTTACCAAGTGATCGAGTCTGGCTTACCAAGTGATCGAGTCTGGCTTAGGTTGCCCCCCGCTGTGAGGGGTCTTACCCATCATTAACTTCTGACCAAGCTCTGGGGGCAGGGAGAGGAACTGAGGCAGCATTTGCTACCAGAGACAGGCTTTGTCTCCTGAGGCTGGCATTCCAAAGGTCATCTCTTGCCCTTAGCCACAAGGGGTAGAGATACAATTCCTAAAACTAGGCAGAGCAGTCTACTACAATACTCTCTACATCCATCTATACTGTCATGAAGTGTAACATTTTCTTCTTCAAAGGTATTCCATTGTGTAAATGTCCCATAGTTGTTTTATCCACTTATCTACTGATAGACACTTGGGCTGCTTCCATATATTGTCTATCATATATAATACTGCAATGAAAATAGGTGTTCTTATGTTCTTTCAAATTAGTGGTTTCAGTTCCTTCAGATGTATTCCCAGAAGTGGAATTTCTGGGTCAAAAGGCAGATTCGTTTTAATTTTTTGAGATATCTCCATAATGCTTTTTTCACATCCTTACCAGCACTTGTTGTTTGTTGATTTACTGATGATAGCCATTCTGACAGGTGTGAGATGATATCTCATTGTGGTTTTAATTTGCATTTCTCTGAAGATTAATGATGCTGAGCAGCTTTTCATATGTCTATTGGACGTCTGTATATCCACTTTCAAGAACTGTCTATTCAGGTCCTTTGCTCATTTTTTTAGTTGAGTTGTTTGTTCTTCTGGTGTGGAGTTTTGTAAGTTCTTTATAAAGTATGGATAGTAACCCCTTATCAGATGTATTGGTTAATATGTTCTCTCATTCTGTGGGCTGTCTTTTTATTTCGTTAATGGTATTTGCTGTGCAAAACCTTTTTAGTTTGATGCAGTCTTATTTGCTTATTTTTTTTGTTACCCTTGCCTGAGGAGATGTATCTGATAAAATATTGGTATGAGCAATGTCCAAGATTTTGCTGCCTATGTTTTCTTCCATGATATTTATGGGTTCATGTCTAACATTTAAGTCTTTAATACACTTTGAATTTATTCTTGTGTGTGTTATAAGGAGGTGGTGTAGATTCATTTTTTTCTGCATGTATCTATCCAATTTTATGAACACCATTTATTGAATAAAGTATCTTTAGTCAATTGTATGTGCTTGCTTTCTCTGTCAAATGTTGACTGAAAAGGTAGATTATTTCTGGACTCTCTATTCATTCCATTGATCTATGTATCTGTTTTTACGCCACTACCATGCTGTTATGATTACTATAGGCATATAGTATAGTTTCATATTAGGTAATGTGATTCCTACAACTTTGTCCCTTTTTCCCAGGATTGTTGTTGCTATGTGGGGCCTTTTGTGATTCCATATAAGTTTTTGAAATATTTGTTCTGGTTCTGTGAAATATGTAATTGGATTCTTGATAGGAATTGTGTTGAATCCATAGATTGCTTTGGATAGTATGGGCATTTTAGTGATGTTAATTCTTCTTATTCATGAACACACCATGTACTTCCACTTATTTGTATCTTCTTCTATGTCTTTCTTCAGTGTCTTATAATTTTCTGAGTACAGGTATTTTACATCCTTAGTTAGATTTATTCCTAGGTATTTTATTCTTTTTGAAGCAATTGTGAATGGAATTGTTTTTATAATTTCCCTTTCTGTTAGTTTGCTATTGGCATATAAAAAGGCAACTAATTTCTGGATATTAATTTTGTATGCTGCTACTTTGCTGAATTTATTTATCATTTGCAGTAGTTTCTTGGTGGAATCTTTTGGGTTCTCTATGTACAGCATCATGTCATCTGCAAATAAAGGTAATTTTACTTCTTCCTTTCCAATTTGGGTGCCTTTTTATTTCTTTTGCTTGTCTTATTGTTGTGCCTAGGACTTCCAGTACTACGTTGAATATGAAAAGTGAAAGCGAGCATCCCTTTTCGGTCCCAATCTAAGGGGGAACACTTGCAGTTTTTGTCAGTTGAGTATCATGTATGATGCCTACAGTGGGTTTGTCATATATGGCTTTTTTATGTTTAGGTATTTCCACTTATTCCCACTTTGCTGAAAGGCTGTTTTTAATTATAAATGGATGATGGATTTTATCAAATAATTTTTCTGTATCTATTGATAGGATCATCTAGTTTTTACCCTTCATTTTGGTTGTGTAGTGAATCAGATTTATTGATTCACTAATATTGTACCAACCTTGCTTTCCTGGAATAAATCCCACTCAATTGTAGTGTATAATCTTTTTGATTCATTGCTGTACTTGATTTGCTAATATTTTGTTGAGGATTTTAGCATTTATGTCCATCAGGGATATTGGCCTATAATTTTCTTTCTTTGTAGTATCTTTATCTTTTTTTGGAATTAGGATAGTGCTGGCTTCATAACATAATTTTGGGACCCTTCACTTCTCTTGAATTTTACGAAAAAGTTTGAGAAGGGGAGGTATTAGTTGTTCTTGGAATGTTTGATAAAATTCACCTTTGAAATCATCTGGTTCAGGGCTTTTGATTTTGAGGAGTTTTTTTTATCACTGCTTCAATTTCACTAGGTATAATCTGTCTATTCAGATTTCTGATTCTTCCTGATTTAGTTTTGGAAGATTGTCTGTCTTGGGAATTTATCCATTTCATCCAGGTTGTCTAATTTGTTGGCATATAATTGTTCATAATATTTTCTTACAATCCCCTGTATTTCTTTGGTGTCAGTTGTTTATTCTCCTCTTTCACTTCTGATTTTATTTATTTGGTCCTGTCTCTGTTTTTTTTCATGATTCAGGTTAAAGTTTTGTCAATCTGTTTATCTCTTCATAGGACAAATTCTTGTATTCATTTATCTTTAGTATCATTTTTAGACTCTATTTTGTTTATTTCTACTCTTTATTATTTCATTTTTGTACTCACTTTGTTCTCCTTTTTCACATTTCTTTAATTGTGAAGTTAGATTGTTTATTTGAACATTTTCTTGTGTTTTGAGATAGGTCTGTAATACTATGAATTTTCCCCTTAGGACTGCTTTCCCAGCATCCCACAGATTTTGTATTGTGTTCTCAATTGTCCTTTGTTTCAAGATGTCTTTTGACTTCTTCCTTGATCTTGTTGTTAACCCAATCATTGTTTAAAAACATGCTTTTTAACTAGCATGTATTTGCATGTTTTTCAGTATTCTTGTGATTGATTTCTAGTCCTACTATAGTGGTCAGACATGATGCTTGATATTATTTCAATCTTCTTAAACATATTAAGACTTGTTTTGTATCCTAACATATGGCCTACCTTAGAAACCTTCCATGTGCACTTGAAAAGTATGTATATTATGCTGTTTTGGGGTGAAATACTTTGAAGATATCAATTGAAGCCATTTGATCTAGTGTGTCATTTAAGGCTTCTGTCTCCTTATTGATTTTCTGTCTGGAAAATTTATCCATTGAAGCCAATGGGGTTGTAAACCCCCAACTTCACTGTATTTCTGTTGATCTCTCCCTTTATGTCCATCAAGATATGCTTCACATATTTAGGTGTTTCTATGTTGGGTGCATAAATATTTTCTAGGGTTATATCCTCTTTTTGGATTGTTCCCTTTATCATTATGTACTGTTCTTTTTGTCTCTTACTATAGCCTTGGTTTTAAAGTCTATTTTATCAGATACACATACTGCTACTCCAGTTTCTTTTCTGTTCCATTTTCATGAAATATCTTTTTTCCATCTCTATACTTTTAGTCTGTGTATCTTTTGATCTGAGATGAGTGTCTTGAAGGAAACATATATATGGGTCTTGCTTTTTTATCATTCATCTCCCTTATGTCTTTGGGTTGGAGCATCTAAGCCTTTTACATTTAAGGTGATTATTGATAGATACATATGTAGTGCCACTTTATTGTTAGACTATTTTCCTGGGGCTTTTTTTCCTTTCTTTTTGTCTTTTTCTTCTTAAAGCAAACCCTTTAACTTTTTTTTTTTTTTTTTAGTACTCGTTTGGTGTTAACAAACTCCTTTAGTTTTTCCTTGTCTGGAAAGTTCCTTATTTCTCCTTTGATTTTAAATAGCTTTGCTGGGTAAAGTAGCCTTGGTTATAGGTCCTTGTTTTTCATCATCTTAAATATTTCACATCATTCCCTTATGTCCTGAAATGTTTCTGTTGAATAATCAGATGACAGTCTAATTGGTGCTCCCTTGTAGGTAACTACCTGCTTTTCTCTTGTGACTTTTAGGATTCTATCCTTATCTTTAAGCCTTGTCATTTTAAATAATGTGTCTGAGTGTAGGTCTCTTTTGTCCAACTAGTTTGGGACTCTCTGTGCTTCCCGGACTTGTGTGTCTTTTTCCTGCATCAGGTTAGGGAAGTTTTTGGTCATTATTTATTCAAATAGGTCCTCAACTCTTCCTCCCTCTCTTCTCCTTCTGGTATTCCCACGATGTAGCTATTGTTATGCTTCCTGTTTTCCAAAATGCTTCTTAAGCTCTTCTTTTAAAAAAAAGGGTTTTTTTTGTTTTTTGTTTCTTTTTCTTTTTTCTTCTTTTTTTATTTATTTATTTTTTTGCTATTCTGCCTGGGTGTCTTTTTCTACTTTGTTTTCCAAATCACTGATTCAGTCCTCTGCTTCAACCTACTGTTTATTCCTTTCAGTGTATTATTTACCTCAGATACTGCATTTTTTATTTCTGACATCCTTTTTTATGGTTCTATGTCTTTTTTCATGCTGTTGAGTATCCTTATAATCATTACCCTAAGCTCTCTGTTTGATAAATTGCTTGCCTCCATTTCATCTAGTTCTTTTTATGGAGAATTCTCTTATCTTTCCTTTGAGGTCTGTTTTTTTGTCTTCTCATTTTGGCTGCTTCTTTGTATTATCTGCCTTAGTTGTTAAAACAATCAGTAATATAGCTGTAAGCTGTAATCAACAGCCTGGCTTAAGCACCACAGAGTGGAGCAGTACAATTCCTATAGGCAAGGCATTGCGTCCCCTCAGGATAATGCCAGTTGGAGAGTAATGCTCTGCCTAAGAAAGGTGGCTTCTGCAGTAGGAGAATGACACAGCACTGGGACCCTGGTGGCTATTCCTTTAGTTCTCTTCCCAGAGCCATCAATCCCAGACTCTGCTCAAGCATCTCAAGTCCACTTTGCCCTCCCTCTTCTGGATCCCAGGGTAAGTGGCTACAAATAAAATTTTGTGTTTTCCCCTTTAAGAGACTCTGAGTCTCTAGCTGTCTCTCCATGGTGGACAGAAACCCTGCTGCTTTGCACAGCTAGATGTTATCTGAGTTCCTTTTCAGCTCTGGTCCTTTAGGCTGGGGATCCCAGCTTGGAGTTTAGACCCCATACTTCTCAGTAGGGACCCCCAGCCACAGATATATCCCACCAGAACTTCCACTGTTGCCCATGGGAGTCCAGCCAGACCTCTCATGTCTCCTCTGTACTCCTCACCAATCTTGTTGTGGCGAAGTGGTAGTCTGTCTGTCCATGGTTGTAAAGCTTCTCTCCAGCTATCGTTCAGTTAGTTATTCATGATGACTTCTCTACAATTTTGATGTAATTCCAGATCAGTCCTGGGAGGAGATTAGTGTAGCTTCCACTTACTACTCTGACATCTCAGATCTTCAAAAGTGTTTCATTTATTTAGCTCCCGCATTTAAATCAGGAGTAGATGACAATTAAAGAAATGTTTCCAAAAGAATATTGAATGCTCTGCTTCACAAAAGAGTTTATTACACTCAAACTCTGTGAAACTTATATACATATACACACTTAAAAACATGCACAATTAGAGAAACTCTAAAGTCATTAGACATCTAGTGCATTAAAATTATTCAACATAAAAAACTTGAAAATTCTTCCAAGTACAGGCATTTTGAATGATACTTTATCGGTATGTTACAGAATATACATTAAAGTTGAAATTTGAATTCCCATTTGTCACTTGTTAACTGTATTACTGGGCAAATTTCTTTAAATATCAGTGTTTTTCATCTTTAAAATGTGAACAATACTTAATGATTTCTACCTCAAAGTGCAATAAAGACTAATTACTCCATATATCTGAAAGCACTAATCACAGCATTAGATATTGTGGGTAGTCAATATATTTTGATTGTATTTCAAAATAAAAGTGTACTAAACCCACTAATTAAGATGCTGTTGTTAAGATCCTCTTCAAATGAAAAGTCTCCTGTGTTCCCTCTTTCTTCTTGGTTAAATCCTGTGTTTGTTGTCCTAGAAAGAAAGCTATAATTTGACTCCCCATAAAATTTCTTTCATGCTCAGTCAATAGCGAGGCTGTCACACTTAAGCATTCAGAATATTAGAAAGTTGAGTGTCTAAACAGAGAACTTGAAAAATTTTGATTACATTGTATACTCCCATGTATTGCCTTGGTACAAAATAATTATACTCTTTGAACACAGGGTTTCCGTACACCAACCCAGATTTCTGAAGCAGTGCAGTCTCTGGGCAGATAGAGCTTGATGTTATGAAACGTGCTTTCACTGTGTTCTTTTGATAACAAATGCAGTGGTTAAAATGAGGAATACAGATCCCATTGAATAGCTAGTAATATAGCACAGAAGGGAGGAAAGTATTTAAACTTTACAAAATCCACTTAAAGAGGTACTAACTGCATTTTATTAAAAAACAAACAGTAGCTTTTATACTTGCAGTTCTGGAAAGAAAACTTGGTACTACTGGCATTTAAAAAGAGGATGCACATATCAATCATTCAAGACCCTTTCCAGTGCAAATGTATTTTACAAATGAATCCTTTTTAAAACTGTATCCGTACTTTGTCCTGAGAGAAAATGTTGGTCATACTCCTTTGATTGGCCTGGAACATTTTTTGAATGGACCTTTCTATTCATGTTGGTTTCTCTGTACTTTTCCACGATGTGGCTAAAGTATCTTTAAACCTTCCAGATTTTGTAAGCCATCAGCAGCTTCCTATCAATCACTTCAATTGCACAAGACAGGACCATGAAATTGAAAACTTAAGCCAAGATGAAAGAAAAATCTCGATTTGTGTTGGCCCTTTCCCGGACCTGAGGTTTCTCTTCTAGCCCTTTACTGAGTTCGCCTGAGAAGCCTCCAAGCCAAAGCTGATCACTTATGTGACCTCTTTCTCACTAAAACCATATCAAATCCTGTTCTCTGATTTTACCTATTCTTATGCTCCTTTGTTTACTGGAGTGGATTTTCTTTAAAGACTGTTCCTAGCCCTGGCTGGCGTAGCTCAGTGGATTGAGCGCGGGCCTGCGAACCAGAGTATCGTGGTTCGATTCCCAGTCAGAGCACATGCCTGGGTTGCAGGCCAGTTCCCAGCAGGGGACTCATGAGAGGCAACCATACATTGATATTTCTCTCCCACTCTTTCTCCTTCCCTTCCCCTCTCTCGAAAAATAAATAAATTAAAAAAAAAAAAAAAAGACTGTTCCTGACTAAGGCCTCATGACCAAATGTTTATTACTTCTTGCATCTTCCTCTCAGCTTGCATTGCGAGAGAATCTTCATGTTGTGTCGTAACCTACATACTGATGGAGAAACAAGTTTTTTCTGCCCCCCAGGTGTCTGCATAATTGCAAGGTCTGTGAGTAGGAGCTGTATAACCATAGGCAATAAAACCCGCAGGCAATTTTTGCAATTCTGCTACTGTTTAGAAGCACAGAGGTTACAAATTCAAATAGATTTTGAGTACAGGTAGGTAAAATTATTATGTTATATGGCCACTCACAAGACAACAAAGTAGTGGGGTGTCTGCTGAATTTACTTCTGCCCATAAAATTAATTAAATAATGCATTATGCAAACAAAACCTGTAAATGAACCAGATTCTACCTAGAGAGCACACCAGTTTTGTGATCCATAACTGATAAAACTGCTCTCTCCTACTCCTTTAACCCTCACTAAACAGTATACTCTTTCCATCACTTCTTAAATAACAAAGTGCAGATATTATGTGATGACTAAAAAGTCCTTTATGCCTTTCACACCAAATACCCAATGGAAGGAAGGTTTCTGCAGTTTCTTTTTTGGAAAAACATCTCAGATACAACCATTTCACTTTCAAAGAAACCGTTGCGGTGAAGATGGTAATTACCTTGCATTTGGGTCTTCCACAAAAATCTTTGAACTGATGTCTCTACCTTCATCAGCCTACGTTGCACATAACCACAGAAACCATCTTCCTTGAATATATGGTGATAATATCGTTTCTTTGCCTGAAAACCTGCAGGGGATTCTGACTGTTCCTTATGCTTTTCTAAATTCCTAATGATGAGAATGCTTCTTAGCATATGTTTTCAATCAGGCTTCCTCATCACTTACTCTCATTTGAACTCATCTTTTGTGTCAAGCAAACTTGCTTATTACTCCAGATGTGAAGTTCAGTTTCTGAGTGTTGGCACACATTCGCCTTGCTCTGTTTTCCCAAGAATGTCTTTCCCATTCCTTTTTCATAAAACCATGCCTCTGGCTCCTTCTAAACATCAGTTAAATCATGAGATCACAAAGAAATTATAGACAAACCTCAAAGATTTTGGTTACATCAGTCATGCAACTATCATCCCAGCATTTCTGGACATATAGAGAGGTTTTTTAAATTTATTTTTATTTTTATTTTTTTAATTTATTTATCTTATTGATTATGCCATTGCAGTTGTTCTATTTCCCCCTTCATTCCCATCCACCCTACCCCCTGTCCTCACCATTACCCCCCCTTTAGTTTATGCCCATGTGCCTCAAGTTCTTTAGATTCTATATTTCCCATACTATTCTTGCCCTCCCCTCTATCTATTTTCTACCTCCATCTATGCTACTTATTTTCTGTACCTTCTCCCCCCTTCTCTTCTTCCCACTCCCCTGTTGCTAACCCTCCTTGAGATCTTCATTCTATGTTTCCACTCCTGATCTAGCTGTCCTTTTAGTTTGCTTTTGTTTTAGGTGTGGTTGTTGATAACTCTGAGTTTGCTGTCCTTTCACTGTTCATGTTTTTTTAACTTCTTTTTCTTAGATAAGT
The DNA here is from genome assembly GCF_021234435.1 of Artibeus jamaicensis. Classification (NCBI taxonomy): domain Eukaryota; kingdom Metazoa; phylum Chordata; class Mammalia; order Chiroptera; family Phyllostomidae; genus Artibeus; species Artibeus jamaicensis. The sequence continues at coordinate 17,413,518 of NW_026521837.1, forward strand.
CTCTTTAACATTTCATATAATAAGGGTTTGGTGATGATGAACTTGAATTTGATCTTATCTGAGAAGCACTTTATCTGTCCTTCCATTCTAAATGAAAGTTTTGCTGGATAGAGCAATCTTGATTGTAGGTCTTTGGATTTCATGACTTGGAATACCTCTTTCCAGCCCCTTCTTGCTTGTAAGGTCTCTTTTGAGAAATCCGCTGACAATCTGATGAGAATTCCTTTGTAGGTGACTGTCCCCTTATCTCTTGCTGCTTCTAGGATTCTCTCCTTCATTTTAATCTTGGCTAATATAATTATGATGTGCCTTGGTGTGTTTCTTCTTGGGTCCAACTTCTTTGGGACTCTCTGAGCTTCCTGGATTTCCTGGAAGTCCATTGCCTTTGCCATATTGGGGAAATTCTCCTTTATTATTTGTTCAAATAAATTTTCCACTGGTGGCTGTTCCTTTCCCCCTTCTTGTACCCCTATAATTCAGATGTTAGAGCATTTAAAGATGTCCTGGAGGTTCCTAAGACTCTCCTCACTTTTTTGAATTCTTGCTTCTTCACTCTTTTCTGTTTGGCCATTATTTGCTTTCTTCTGGTCCACTCCCTTGATTTGAGTCCCAGTTTCCTTTTCATCGCTATTGGTTTCCTGTGCAATTCCATTCATTTCAATTAGTTTCGCCTTCATATGTTTCTCTAATTTGTGGCTATAATCGACCAGTTCTGTGAGGATCCTCATCACCAGTGTTTTAAACTGTGTGCCTGAGAGTTTTGTTATTTCTTCATTGGTTAGATTTATAGGCTCTGGGGCTTTGAGATCTTCTTGAGCCATTTTTGGTCTTTTTGCACCCCTTAAGTATAAGGAGCAGAGCCATGGACTCCCAGGTCGCTGGGTTGTGACGCTATAAGTGGGGGCGTGGTCAGAGCGGGGAAATGGCGACCCCCTCTGCTGTTTCACACCACTGGGTGATGAGCAGAGCCTTAGGTGGTTCACCAGGGCAGGGCTACTCAGGTCCCTGGGTTATGACGCTGTATGTGGAGGCGGGGTCAGAGCGGGGAAATGTTGGCATCCTCTGCTGCCGCTCCCTGCTGAGGCCTGCTGGATCCCGTCTAACCACCCACTCCGTCACTTGTCTATCTGCGCAAGAATGTGCGACCACAGTCAACCTGCAGCCCTGCTCCCTCGCAGTTTCCCCAAGGTCGCTCGCTTGGTTGCTCACTAGGTCCAACCCTGCGCCCGGTTCCACGCGCCTGAGTCTGTCTGACCGAGTTTTCCTGTGCAACCCTGCTCCAACAGCTGCTGGTTTCACCTCTTTCACCGGTCAGGCTGAAGAATTTGTTGTTATCAGACTTCCAAAAAGTTTAATTTTCTGTGTTCTGGCTGTGTTTTCTGTTGCTTATATTTAGTTATCTCTAAACTTGGTTGTGTGAGAAAGCACGGCATATCCACCTATGCCTCCATCTTGGTGGAAGTCCACAAATTCAAGAGGTGTTTTTTTAAATTCATGATTATGCACATAATCACATGGGGTCATGGTTAAACATGTCAGAATTTCAGTCAGATCAAGTCTATGTCCTTACTCCTTACAAGCTGTGTGGTCCTAGGCTATTTATTCAATATACCCAATCTTTTATTTTTGTCATTAGGAAAATAAGAAAAGCATCACAAGATTCATTTATTTAATAAATATTTATTGAGTATATGTGCCATGAAATGGTCTGTTATCAGTGCTGATAATAGTCAAAAGAAATGCAAAACACCTAACCTCGTGGAGCTTGTGGTTTAGGGAATTGTGGGAAGAATAAATGAAATTATCAATATATTAATCCAGAGTTTCTCACATAGCAAGCACTAAAAAGAAGCTACTAACAATATTTTTAAGCTAAAATTGGGTAGTAACTTAAAGGAACTAGGTAATGTTTCATTGAGAAAATGTAATGCAGTTTTAGAATTAATGCGTTTTGTTAAGTATTGAACTATATTTGCATTTAAAGAGTTATCCTAATATTGGGACCATGATTAATACTTAGTAAACGGTAATCATTTGTATAGCTGCTGCTACTGTCATAAATAAAAATGTTCAAAGTGTTCCCATCCCTAGTTTTGCATACAAGCTTATTTTAGAACATTAGAGTTTCAAAAGTATTCCCGTGCATTATCTCTATACCAGACTTGAGACAGAAGAAAATTTTGAGGCTGCTTATGGTCTTATCTGCATAGGCCTCTCACAATCTGTCACTCTAATTGACTCCCTGGGAATCTGCCTAGAAAACAGAACCCAGGGTACCTGTCCTTGAGAACCATCAGCTCCTCTATTCTCATCGCCTACTTCCTGTCTCCTCTTCCCAGGCCCAGGAAATTTTTCTATCCTGTGTAGGACCATATCGTCTTTCTACCATTTGTCCCCATCATCTTCTCTGTCTTTATTTAGGCCCACTCTAAGGGCTTAAGTGATTTTAGACACAAGAGCCTGAGATTGAAACCAAATCCAAGTTCAGCCGCCTGCCACTCAAAAGCCAATAATCGAGAGACAAGGGTTGATAAAAGGAAAGCAGATTTATTCAAGAGCTGGCAGCCTGAAAAGATGGCAGTTAAAGTGAAAAAGGCCATCTTAACAATTTGATGTGGGCAAGAGTTTTTATAAGGAGGGAAGAGGAGGAATATAAACAAAACAAAGAAATCAAAAGAAAGGGATTGAGAGTTCTCTGTTGAGAGGACTGTGTGTAAGTCAGCACAGTCTGTTCAGATAACTGCTTGAAGGTCAGCAAATCTCCCAGAGTCAGAATGTCTGGAAGGTGGAGTCTGCTTTTGTTTTTTAAGTTGGTTTCTAGAATCTTTAAGCAAACAGGCTGCTTGTCTGCAGTAACATATTAGTTAACAGGTCATCATTAGAGGAATCTACTTCTGATTTCTACTTTGCCTCAACCCTGAGCTGAGGCAGTTAAACAGAACCAACCCTCTGCTGGAATTCGGAAAAAAGAAAAGAGTAAATGGGTGATGGTGGTGAGGGAGAGATATAGGTTAATTTATCAAAGAATATTCTACAACATTTATATACTACACTTTTGTTTGAAGTATAATCCCAGTGACCATGTCTTGCTGATCATACATTCTTATCCAGTAAGGCCTGAATTCACATAGATGTTAGAAATACTTGTAAGTGATTATGATTGATTAACACATGTCTGGCTTGAGATTACTTAGCTAGAACATGGGTTCATTTCTGTACACTCTGAGCATATGGGAGGAGATCCGCCTAAAGGTTAGCAATGTAAGCTCTGATATCCAACTCTGCCACTTTCTAGCTGAGCGGTTCTGGATGTCTCTTAACTTCTCAATCCTTCTTCTTCTGAATGAACATCATATAATTATGCCTACCTCAGAGAGTTTTTATAGGATTAAATGACAATATATGTGCAAATATCAATATATTATCTGGCATATGGTAGGCAAAATAAAGTTGAGCTCTTATTATTTCAGAATTAATACCCATGAAATGTCAATATTTACCCATGACAACTAGAAAATTATGAAAGATTTGAACTTAGGTTCCAAGGGAGGGGGGTATAAGGGGACTAAATGATAATGGAAAAATATAATAAAGGTTATATATCTTTTTAAAAAATTTCAGTTGGAACCAAGATCATCCTACTGCTAATAATACACATTTATTAAGCATTATGTGCCATATTCTCATACATTATCAGGTATAATTCTCACAACTCTTGTAAGACAGTTTCTATTTTCATCTTCTCTTTAACCTAATCTCCAAATACATTTCCTCTGTTCTGGGCACATAGCTAGAGACTAGATAGGCAGCCACCCTTACTTACACTTAGGTATAACCTTGTAACTGAGTAGAGTAAAGTATGTGAGTCAGAAGTGATGCCACTTCCAGGCTTGGTCCACTAAAATGTACCATATGCCATCCGCTGTGCTCTTTCCTAGTCCATGATGTGGTGATCTTGAAAATTGTATGTTGAAGATGGAGGAACTATAGGATGGAGGGAGTCTGGGTTCCTCACTGCCTCTTAGAGGAAAACTACCAGCAGATTAGGGGGGAGGGGAGAAAAAAAAAGCAGACTTATTACAGCAGCTAATCTGACCTTAACTAATTCACTTTAGAGGTTAAATAGTTTGCCTAAGGACATAAATTATAATTGGGGACCAAGAATTCCAGGTCAGTTGAATCCCAAAGCCTGTGTTATTATTCATTAAACTATACTGGCATCAAGCTTCACCTGAAAACCAGGCTAGTTTGGTTTTAGCTGCCTGGAAAATTATGCCAAATAGTAAACACTAGAAGGGGGCAGGTCTAAAATATAGAAACACCTGAATTTAGTTGGCTTGGGAAGCTACTGCCTGAATCAACCAGTTGGTGAGGCCTGGAATTTACCACAGCTCTCATCAGATGATCTCAGGTAATGCCAGTTTATAAGGAGAAAAATTTTGCCTTAAGAACCTGTCACTGATTTTCTGAAATCTGTTGTCAGCTTTACTTCTCTCTCTGTGGGGTACTGGACCAGTGACTTGGGTATTTGGAGCTTCTAAAATGTTGGTAATGGTTGTATAAACTCTCCATGAAGTTCTCACATCTCTAATTGAAAATCAGATTTGAGACTGGTTAGAGCCCAGAAAATATTCTCAAAGTGTGTACTTATGGTAGGAATTGTTTGCTCAGAAGGCTCCCAAGGCCTTCTCCCTACCAGAGCCTTAAAGAAAAAAGCAGGCAGAAGTCCACTTGGTAGAACAGAAGCTTTATAGTCAAACTGAAAACAACACCTATAATAACAAAATAACTTGCATGGCACATGCAGATAACAGAGCTTTTCCAAGTATATGGTTTCAGTGTCAATAGTCATTGAGACAATCCCCATTTTATCAATGAGATTCCTAAGAATCTGTGAAGTGATTTGCCAAGAGCACAATAAGGTATAGGTATTGGCCTCCTAACTCTAAATCCATCACAAAACCAGTCCAGCTCTCTCAAAGAGTCGAGTAAGCTTGCAGCAATAAAAATCAAGGGGGCTCATTCTCATGCTCTTTCCATTGACTGAAGCTTACCAGGACACAAAATGAAATGGCCTGCGAGTCAGGGTCTGTCAGATGCAGGCCCCGCAGATCTGCCAGAAGCTGCTGCTTTGTCTGGACAGTTCTTTGGCTCATAGAGCATTCAGTGTATCTTGTATAATCATTTTTCTTCCTGTACTCAGGCCTTGGCCTGGCTAAACCAAGGGATAAAACTTTAGCAGAAGGCCAGATGGTTTTCTCTGCTCTGCATCCTCCCTCAGGGAATATCCCCAAAACATTTACACATGCAAAGGTGAGCTTCAGATTTGTTCTTTTCCAAAGGCTCATTGCCACTGATTCCGTCTCCTCCACACTAAACCCAGAATCTGTGTTCTCACCTTACCTCTGTATATATATGGTTTTTAAAAAATCCAAAGATGGGCTAAAAATGCCTGCACCAAATTCAGAGCTTCTGTGAAAAGCCTGAGCACAGCCATGACACCCACAGTAAAGACAGTGCCAGCGTCATGCACAAGGAGTCACGTCCTGGTGGCTTAATTGCCCCAGTTGAACATAAGCACAGAGGAGGAAAACAATATGTTAATGTAAGACCTTACTCTTTTATGCATAAAAATAAAACTCCAAATAGAGATTTAACATCTTAGGAAAATTTGTGCAAAGATAACTTTTAAGGAGAAAGGTACTGCTCAGATTTGTAGATGAGGATACCTTATGAGTACAATATGATCATATGCCATCGGTTTTAAAGGGAAAAGACTATTCCACTCACTTCTGTGTCCTCCTCATCAACTACCATAAGGAGTTGACTCTAGAGCAGGGGTCCCCAACCTCCAGGCCTGTTAGGAACCGGGTCGTACAGCAGGAGGTGAGCTTGAATGTAATGTGTTTGAATCACCCCCGAAGCATCCCTCCTCACCCCAGTCTGTGAAAAAGTTGTCTTCCAGGAAACAGATCTCAGGTGCCAGAAAGTTGGGGATCACTGCTCTAGAGTATGGAAGTCCTGAATTTTCAAGCCCCCTGTCCTCCTCAAACTGGTTATCTGTGAATAACCACATTTATCAACTTCTAAGTCTCAGTTTCCATATGTGTAACACTGAGGACAATGCCTATTTTTCATGGACTGTTCTGAATATTAAATGGAATGATACAAACACACACACAGCGGCTGAAGTAGTACCTAGTACACAATAGGTGTTAAATAAATATTCGTTCCCCTTTCACTACACTCTATAGAGGGCATAATAAAAATTGGGTAGAATAAAAAAAATAAAGGAACACCAGAATCTAGGATAGAAATGTATTATAAAATATGGCCAGAAATTGGTCAAAATATTGATAAGGAAAACAGAAACCAAGTGTCTGCTCTTCAAATCTTCTTCAGAAGAAAAATGAAAACATTGTGGTAGTTACGATACTTTTCATCACTCTGATTCTCTAGGCCCACTGTGAGTGACTGGACATTACAACTAAACACAGGAAAAGCACAAGTGGCTACAGAACAATTGATACTAGTTACCTCCTCCAAAGAAGTGTTCATGTTGCTTTGAAACATTAGAAGATATATAATACCAATATTTAAATCATAAAACATTGGTGATAGAAACACTCAAAATCAATGCAGTAGACATAAAATCCTTACATCAACTGCTATTGCTAAGGAAAACTCATCTGGGTTGGCTATTTTGGTCATCCACTGTGTGTGGCCAGGGTCAGCAGGAGCTAACATAAGCAGAGGAAGCTCAAGTGCTCTGTGTACTTAATTAGGAAACTAGACATACCTGGGATGTTTCTGAAGGATAAGAAGGGACAGACAGACTGCAAAAGGAGAAAGGTGAAGGTACAAGGTAATGCCTGTGAGAAATACAGCGGCCAGAGAAAAATTTCTAGTGGTGATGTCATTGAGGGATCCCTCAAATCTGGGATGTCTGAAGCACATGTGAAACCACATGCTGGGGTGCATAATAATCCTTCTTCCTTGCCTCCAGCCTTAGGAAAAAGTTTGTTTTTCCCACTGCCTTCTGATAGTGGGTACTCTGTAGAAATAATTTTAAAAGCACAGAGCTTCACTTTACAACTGGGTTCCAAATAAATAGTAAAATAAAATCATAAAATAAAATAAAATAGCAGTCCAAACAGAAAGACAGATACCCAATACCACCGTGAGGTTCAGTGTTTTGCTAGAAGAGTCCAGGAATTCAGCATGAACCAAGTCATTACATGCCAGTCAAAGGCCAACCTTATAAGCTAGCTTTTCTAAAGACAGCAGTCTCAGGCCAGCTATACCAACCCTCTTCTGCACAGAGCTCAAGACAGTCTGTAACATATTTGCAGAGAAACATGACCCTTGAATCCTGGAGGACTAGAGATGTGAACTGTGATATTTAGGTTGTCCTAACCTTTCTATAGCACTTTGTACTACAATAGGCACTTTCATACATACATTCATTTATTTCATTTTACAATAGTGCTGAAGAGTGAGCATTCTTACCTCATAATTGGAAGACCTGGAGCTCATCAAGGTTTAGTAACTTTCTTACGGCTTCACATTCATGGTGTTATGCACATGTGCTTCAAACCCGACCTTTGGGCTCTAAATTCAGCACACTTTCCACTAATTCACAACACTTACACCATTTCTCAGCTAGTGACTTAAATTCCAGTGCTCACCTCTAATCTCCTCCTTCAGGAGCTTTCTATTTTTCTCCCCTGCCTAAATCCAACAATGAGACTATGGCAGATCGCATTTCTCAGAAATGGTCATAAGGATCTTTCCGGTTGTGCTTGCCTTTCCAAACCCTTGCCATTCTTTCACGGAGATGTGAAGCCTATTTTCCCTGACTCTTAACCCTGGATAAGCCTTTATGACTGGTTTAACAGACAGAATGTGGCAGAAGTGAGGCCCATGGCTACTGAGGTTAAGTTTCCCCTAGATAGTGTTCTCTCTCTCTCTCTCTCTCTGCACTCCACAAAGCCCCAAGATACAAGTATGATGTGCAGCCACCCTGAGTCAACCATGCTGGAAAAACCCCATGGAAAGACCACAGGAAGATAGATGAGCCAGGAGCTCATGCTCTTCCAGCACCCAGCTATTTAAGGTCCCAGCCCAAGCACCTGAAATGCAAGTGACTGAAACTTCAGATGATTCCAACCCCCAGTGTATGAACCACCCCAGCAGGTGGCCAATGGGACAGAAGCAAACTGTCCCCACCAAAACCTGTCCAAATTGCAGATTCATGAGCAAAGTAAATGTTATTGTTTTAATTCACGTAAGTTGTTTCGGTGTTAGAGTTCTGGTTTGTCAGGCAGCAACAGATAGATGAAACAGTGACACTGTGAGAACAACAGATACCTACATGTCGGAGAAAGTGGGCATTTAGAGGCATTTTTAAAAGGACAAATTTAAGCCAACACACATAAGCATACACAGCTGTTAAGCTATTTTATATTTGCACAAATCTTTACAAGCTAAAATGCTTCTAATATGGTCAACATTAATGCCAATCAGCCACATAAAAACAAATCTGAACTTTTGAAAATATGTGTAAATCTTGAACTTTTGATATGTCTTAATAGGAAATCATTCGATATTTTCAGGCACTAAAATCGTACTTCGAGTTTTGTTAGCCCAATAATGAAGACCTTCCACCACAGAATTAGGCCCGTGACTTCCTTAAATGAGGTGCTTACTTCCTGGCAGACATCGGCTCTGTATCTCCATCTGTTATCATGTAAGAGCTGGGCTTCTTAGGAGGTGAAGTACTTGCACCCTTTGAAAAGTGGAGTCTGAAATCTGAGGGCTGAGAAGTTCTAGAAAAACACATTTCACTGGGCAGGTACATGACAGGCCAGGAACACCTGGGTTTGAAGCCAACATGTAAGAAGAGGAAAATCCCCTGACACCTACCACCGGGGAAACTAACTTGAGGAAAAACAGAAAATAGGATGCTAATGAGCTGAGAGACTAGGGAGATTAGGCACTTACTATGGGGGAGAGAAAATAAAACAGGAGCATTCTACACACCTGAAGAAGAGCAGAGCAGCTTCCTCCACACTTTCCAGGGTAAATCTCAGAGGAACGATACTGCCACTACTCAGCTATGGGACATCGAGGGTGGGGACACGGTGGGGTAAGTCTCAAAAAAACAGCCATGTTCCTCATCCACTGAAAACTCATACAACTATACCTACTCCTGAGAAAGAGAGGGAGAATTTATCTTGTCCCCTAGTCAATGAGACTGACCTTTCTATCTGCCTAGAAAGCCCAGAAGCACACAGTGGCGGGGCCAGGGCAAAAGCTGAATGGCAGATCGGACCACAGAGCCAGGTCTGCAGAGAAAAACCTGCATGAAGGATCTCATATCACGCCTCATTTTTCCATACTCCACCCAAGTTTTTTGTTTTTAATTAAAAACTAAACTTTTACAGAATTTTACTACCAGCAAAATTCAGGGTCAGACCTTGAACAGTGAATAATATAGTAGGAAAATGCAAGTTATAACAGAAAAGGGAATTTTGATTATGATAATAATTACATCTGTTCTGCATCCCTTCTGCCTTCATAACTCTCAACCTGCCCCTCCCACAATGTCTTGTGACCTTCAAGGGTTTATAGCATTTATATACAAAAATAATCTTTTTGGATTTTAGGAAGAGTTTTTAAAACAATACTGTATGCTGTAGCTGGGTCTTCTAATGATTATTGCAGTATTTCTTTTCATTGGTTTTTGTGATGTACATAATTGGAAGGCCCCTCATAGTCCTATCACCTGGTGTACACACCCTGCGTAATGGTCCCCTTCTCTGGAGTGCAGGCAGAACCTGTGAACATGATGGATAGTCAGGCCAATGACTGCATTGCACTATACCAACACTCAGTTATAACAGGCTAGAAAGATTCTCCTAACACTTTGAAGATGTAAGCTGCCATGTTTTAAGAAAATTATACTGCTAGGGTCTAAAGATAACTCTTAGAAACTGTGAGTAATCCCTGGCCAACACATAGCATGAAAACAGGGCCCTCAGTCCTACAACCATAAGAAGATGAATTTAGCAAATAAACAACCTGGATGAGCTTGGAATGACTCTGAACTATGGATGGAAACCCAGACCCATGGGCATCTCGGTTTTGGCCTGCTGAGACCCCAGCCAGAAGATCCCCATGTTGGTAGTGACCAAATTTCTGACCTATAGAATATGTGAGATAAAAAGCAGGCAGTTTAAGTCACTAAATTTGTGGTTGTTTGTGGAGAAAAAACATTTATGCAGCTCTCTCCCTGCCCAGGCCGAGTCTTGGTTTTAGAATGGTGTGACATACCTCTTACACAGTGTGCAGGTATCTCATTATCATGACTTTAAACATGACAGAGCTTCTGGAGGTCTGTCACAGTCTTTGAATGCGTCCTTTATTGTTTTTTATTCTCTACTTGGTACTAGATACCAATCACCTAATTTAGTATGTTTTCAACATCCCTCTTTCTCCTTTGTGAGCCCATGAGAAGAAAATCAAGTGTAAGAACACCATTTTGTTTTACTCATGAAAATGAAAAGTGATGTTTGTGCTGAGCAAGGGCAGCCAGCCTTCCTTGCTCTGGTTTCTGTGCCCTACAGCTTTCCATTACACGTATACCTATCCCTTGCCTACCTCACTGCTGTCTGTGGCTGCAAGGATGCCCAAGAACACTACTCCTTCAGGCCCTAGAAGTATTGCTGGGAGGAAGCCCTTTCTTTATCCGTACCTCCTTGATTTGTCTTCAGGGCCTATAATAGTTTACTGACTAAGAGAAATCAAAGTGGTGCAAAAGGTAATTATTGGTTAAATTTCTACGAGTAGGAAATGTCTAATGTTACTGCCATTTGCAATAATCGTTGACATAAAAAATCAGCATGGTACTGGCCAGGTGGCTCAGTTGGTTGAAAGGTTGAGAGTTCAATCCCTGGTCAAGGCACATACCTTGGTTGTGGGTTTGATCTCTGGTCGGTCCTTCTCTCTCTCTGCCCCCCTCCTTCTTCTCTCTCTAAGAATCAATAAACATATCCTCTGGGGAGAATTTTTTTAAATCAGCATGGAGGACAAGTTAAAATGTCCAAAGATTATAAAATTATTTATGGTAAGCAATGAAATTATGGGTTTCTCTACCTCTTTTACAACATATTTTCCAAGAATGCTACAAAATGTCGTGTAATTTGGAGAAATAGTCTTTGCAGATGTGATCATGTTAAAATGAGATGATTAAAGGGGGCTCCCACCCTAGATGACTGATGAAAAGTGGGAAATTTGGACAGAGAGGCAGATGTGCATGGAGGGAAGATGGCCAAGTACAAACCAAGGAGACAGACCTGGACCTGCTCCTGCCCTCACAGCTCTCAGAGGAACCAACCCTGCTGACCAAGTTAACCTCAGTGCTAGACCTCCATCTCCCATGAGTATGTGGCAATAAACTTCAGATGTTTGAGCCACTCTGTTTGTGGCACTCTGTTAGGGCAGCCCTAGCAAACGAATACAACCTTCAGTCTTTGCTCTACATATTCTTTATCTAGTAAGTCATTGTACTCATTCTACAAGTTAGCACTCAGTCTGAATCCCTGTGTCATCCTTACCACAACTTTAGCCTTCTCTGTGCAGAAATGTATTCTTTCATTATTTATGCTTTTTTAGCTTGTTTACTCACAATGTGATCAGTAATGGTTCCATGGCCCTATCACTGGATCTCCTTTAGGAACAAACTCTGTAGAGCTTTCTGATAACTCTTTGAATGAAACTAGAGGGAAAACAATAGGTAAGATATACAAATTTTAATATTCCAGACAAATTGGGGAATCACTGCACATATCAGTCTGGATTGGGTAAAGAGTTCAAGCCCCAAAGAAGTAAGTTAGGAAAAATGACTTTGGGCATATTTTTAGGGAACTTTGGAGAAGTTCCAATTTTATCTCCCTGCTAGAGATACCATTGAAGAGATGTAGTTAGTTTTGTTTGTTTGTTTGTCTGCCAGAAATATTATATTGGATCAGTTTTTTCAGGACGATGCATTTGGTCATAATTTTAGAAAATAGATTAGAAAAAGAATCACAGTCATTGAGATCAGATGAGAGTTTATGAATCAGTGATGTGTCGAGGTATTCAAAACCTAGATAATAATGCAGGAAATGGGAAGATATATGTAAAAACTCCAATAAATAAAGATATCAACAAGTCTTACTGAAATGTAAGACAACCTTGAATTCTCCAGCTAGGAAACGCAAAATTGATTCACCTGATATAAGAAAACAACAACGACAACAAAAATAAATAGCTTACTCTGCATAGAATAAAATATTTCATCAGGTCTTAATAGTGACTAACAAATCTAATAGTTACTAATAAAATATTTTTTGTTTAGTAACTATTGTTTGGGAGGTATATTTTAAAAATCTCTTTTCAGACACAACATTTAAGTAGCCCAATAAAATTTGAAGTGTTTAATGTTGGATTATTGTTTGTTAAAATTAATGCAAAGAATTTAACCTAGGGCAGGGAGAGTTTCACTGTTTCCTTCAGAAAGTAAAGGACAATGCAATTTTTCTTTATATCATGGGATGAACTTAAGTATGCTTACTTTGTGAGGATTGAACAAATACTCCTCTAAGAAACTCTGCCATGTGAGTGTGCTCTCATGTGCACAGACACACTTACAATCACACACAATCAAACAAGCTTTCCTAGAACTGCATTATAAATGACTTACTTCTCAGTACTCTTCAGGAATACCACGAGGCTCCTAAATGTTAACTTATAACCTAACTAACAGCCATGAACCCATTCACCTTTATTATTACTAAAGAAACAATTTAATATTAGTTAGACTGCCTTAATGTGGAAATACATGAGCAACGGTTTTATAATGAGAAGGCAGCCTTTGTTGACCCTCATGTATTTAAATTAATAACCTTAATATCATTAAAGATTGTGTTAGTCCTTATTTATTTCCTCTCTATCACTTCCCATCCTTAGGTTCATTTAGTGCAAATTAAATGTAGAGAATGACAGCTAAAGAAAGTGAGAAAATTCTACACAAATGTCAAGCACAATTGAAGATTTTGAAGAAAAAAAAGGAACAAACTTTATACCTGGCGACCTGGCAAATGTTTACTCATGGGAATGTAAACATCAAGATTCTGGACATATTTTGAAAGATGTCACTACTTGAAATGTGACAAAGGAATTTATACCCTAAAAGCCATAACATCGTAGTTTGTCATATGACATCCGTAAACCTCAGGTCATTTGCATATTATCTCCCCAGATACAAATTTCCAAGCTCTTTGCAAACTTTTAGTCTCAGCGGTTCCATGTCTCAACCTCAGCCAGGCCACTAAAGACCAGACTTGAAGGCTAGAAATGAAATTTTTTCACTTAGGGGGAAAAGCATAAAGAGAAACAACCTTTGGAAAATACTGATGAAATGTAACATTTCCCCATAATAATTCTCTGGCATTTATGACAAAGATCTCCTGTTCCTTACAACTTACAGTGAATTTTTTTCTTGACTTAGTTGCAACCTAAAAAACTGACAGGGGAGGGACTTTAATATATCTCTAAGCAGTAAGGGAGCTGTTTTTCAAGTGAGACCAAAGCAATGAGCATTCAGAACACCTCGTACTTCAGTGAAATCCAATTTTCTCTTACAGATTTACTCAGTAGCAAGAAGGCACTCTTATTGCAATGCTTAGATTCCAACAACATCTATAAAAGAGAAAAGAATCTTTGCAATGATGTTTTGGGGTTTTTTGGTACTTACAAATGTGTTTTCATCTTGTCCAGTTCTAGTGAATTCTAACCACTGAGGCAGGACCTTAGACTTCTAAGAAATTGCAGAGAATTATGTTACCAGGTTTATGAGTTCTCCTGGTTTTGTGGAAGCATACCACCAGGGGTTTGCTGGCAGGCTGGAATATTCTACAGCATCTGATTAGATGGTGGACAAGGGGGATTTTAATAGGGTGATATAGCACATAAGATTTGAAATATGGACACTTTCTGATTGGGAAAGTCTAAAAGGTTCTTGAAGATTCATGATTCAACAAATATTTAATATATACTTACTGTGTATCGGGCATTCAGATAGTTTTGTTCTTAACCATGAAATTACCCCAGGCTATCTGGGATAATGGGAGTTGAAAAACCTATACCCTTTCTGTTAACTCTTTGAGATGCTGGGAAGAAAATCAACCATAAAAAAAGGTTGTTTATAGTCACTGAGGTATCTCAGTGGGCCACTCAGAAACCGGCTAACATCAGCTAGAACCATTGTCCAGAGTTTTCAAATGTGACAGAATGTTGGACACTGCCCTGCCTGGTTTCAGAAGCTGTAATCCCCCCATGGCTAAGTCTGAGTAAGAGACCTTGGGACCATAAGCCACTAAGGAGACAAAGGTTATCTTCCTTGTAGGGGCACCACCTCTGCCCCCTTTTACTTCACCCTGCTTGGCCCTGGGTGGATGACTGGTTAGCCAATGACAGTAAGATTCCTTAAGGGAGGGATGACCTAAGGCAGGCATGGTCATGAAGGGGCCCTCAGGGAAGGACTTGGGGGGCTATAGAAAAAGGGGGTGATGGACCCTTGCCCCTCAGCTTTGACAAAACCTGAGTCCCCATTCTGTCTGCAAGAAGTCTCCTAATCTCTTGGCTGCCTCATTTTCCCAGCCTGATTTAAGCCTAAAACAATGCCAGAGGGCAGTGCAACCCTGGGCAGGAGCAGGCAGTTCCCCAGGGCGATTAGGCCTAAGAAAGAATGCATAAAATCCTATGGTAACTTCTTTGTTGATAATGTCCTCAATTTTCTGATAAGGGTCAACCAAGAAATGAGTTTGTTTCCCCAAAGTTTATGGCCCTTTAGCTAACTGAGCCAAACTCAGAATAAGCCCTCCTAGTTCTTTGAATGTTATCTGTTGTTTGATCATTACTGCCCTACAATGATGAATGAAGACCTTCCTTGAGATAATGCTTCCAGAGAATCAATAAAAGCCTGTCCAAGCAGAGGATGAGGCACTCTCTCTCTTAGAGTAGCTGTGCCGTCCCTTTTCCTCCACAGAACTTCTACGGTCCATTTGAATTTGTTTGTCACCTCTACAACATATGGACCCCACTGGACAGAGTCTGCATCAAGAGAATGCTCATGAAGACTTCTTCAATTCCCCTGGACATGTGTGGGAGCTGTTTTTATTGTGTTAGTAGCTCGCTGAAAACCAACCATATTTTAAATATTAAAAAAGCTTGACTTCAGTTGAGTCTTCCTAATAAAACAAAATTCTTTTCTCAGAAAGAACAACTTTGGTTGTTAGTTGAGAGGTTAGGGCACCTGCTTTAAACCCCAACTCTAGAAGAGATGTAAAAGTAAGTGTTAGAAGCAAATGGTCCATTTTCTGGAGCCTCCAGTTAGTTACCAACAGCTGTGTGCTACATTCATTAAGGTTCTACTGCAAGTTTTAACTTAGCTGACAGTTAATTAAATCTGAATTTACTTAAGACCATAGCTTATCATCTGTGTGGTATTTAAAGCTCATTCACCCTCATTGAATGATGAATCTCAATTCATTTATATGGCACTTGATCTATGCCAAACACAATTTAACCACTTTATATAACCTCAATTAAACTCCCACAATAGCTCTACGAGGTACAAATTATTAATATTTTTGTTGTAAAGATATGAAAATTAAGGCCATGAGTAGACAGCTGTTTAAATTTTCACCCAGCAATAATCTGTTCACAGCTCTCTCACAGTTGATATTGGACCTTTCTACTCTACTGGCTGTAGGTTTATTGAGCAAATCATCTACTTCAGAAAGGAAAATGATATAAGGACAGTAAAGTAAGATTACAAGTGGCATCTTATCCTGGGAAATAAAGGCCACTGAGTTAGAGTTAGTCTAAAGAAACTGTTCGTTAAATTTGAATAATTACATATCAATGCTTCAACCAAAAATTGAGCAAGAATGCACCATCTTTCACTAACAGTAATCTCACTGCCTAACACATGATGAAGGAACTGTCTCTTCACTCTGGCTTTTGGGCTTCAACAATGGAAATGACTATCAGAGGGGCATACTTTAGCCTGTAACTCTGTTGACCTTAAACATAGACAGCCAGGTATTTCTCCAGTAAAAATGGGTTTATTTGGGAACAACAAACAATTTCAATCCGACACAGGCAGTCTAATGGCAAACCATACTCAAGTCTAGAGAACAAAGGAGAGAGTTTTTTTATAGAAAAAAAAAGGAATTCAAAGGTATTATTGCAAATAAAAAATCCATTAGAAGAAACAAAGTTCAAAGTGTGGTGGTTTTTTATTGGCTGAGTTGCAGGTCTTTCATTGGATAAGTTGTTGCCAGGGGAGGTGAAGATCCTACTTCTTCCCCCTAGAGTAGTGGAATAAAAAAAAAAATCTTTCTACTAGTGATGGAAAGTATGTCTCTTCCTGTTTGGGGTAGTTGACAAATAAATGGTCGGACATGAGAGGTCCCTCACAGGCTCTCCCAACTCTAATTTAAATGATATTTCTATTTATTAATCATAGTTCCTCCTTTTGAACAAGATTTTTCTCTGAAAGCATCACTGATTATGAGTTAAGTTTTTCCAGATTCTGTGGCCTTTGGTCCCTTGATGTCAGGAAGGATGTTTTGTCACATGTCAAAAAAACAAACAAACAAACAAGCAAAAACCCTGCACAGACTGTGACCTGTACTGGTCACATTTGAGTAACATGAAAGGGTATGAATTCTCAAGCATTTCCATCTAAAGTCTATGTCTTAGAATAGTGAATATGACCAAGGTACATTCTGAACTGAAAATAATTAAGCAAGCAGTTTGGAATGACACAATATAGGAATAAAACATGAAGCAATTAAATAGTGTTGTTATCTGAAAAGAAACTGGAACAGGATGTCTTACTGATAATACCGTCTGTAGGCTGCAAATTCAGAAACTATGAATTTGGATAAGGATCCAGAGTTGATTAATAATCTAAATTAAAGAGAGACTCTGAATTTTAAACCTCCTAACAGGCTTGGTCTGAATACCTTGGGATAGCTCTTATCAGATGTCATCTGCTTCAATTTCAGGAAATTTTCTTCTTCAATTCACCATATGGTCTGCACATTCAGTATGGTTAGGTGCTTTCTTTGCATGTGTCATGAAAATCTAGGGGTCTATTCCCTGGAGTTTGGTGACATAAGAGTTAGTTAGCATTACCTGATAGGGGCCTGTCAAAGGAAATTGAAGACAATCTCCTTTTACCAGCTGTAGATCAAAAGAGTCAGGGGCCAGGGCATTGGACACCCTGTTACTATCTCAAAGGTTAAGAGTTTGAATTCCAAAGCAGGTGGGTCTGAGATTTAGAAGGACCAATGGCAGTGCTTCTGGTCAAACCATTTGGATGGTTTGTTCAATTGTTGCCAATTAGTTCCTAACATTTCCATTAGTGTATTTGACTCTACCTCAGTATTGAGGTTGGTTAAGTACAGTAAAAGTATTGTAAAACTGTCCATACAGTACAGACTTGTTAAAGATCCTGCATGGGAAAATAGGTTTCTCAACCACCATGAGGCTGAGAGTCATTTCCCAGGTAGGTATAATCTTTTACAAAAAGACTTTAGCTACAGAAGAGGCAGTAGCCTATCTACCAGGGAAAGCTTCAGTCTAATGAGAAAACATACAGACCATGACTAAGACATATTTATATCCACGAGGCAGGGGAAGCTGTATGAAATCCATTTTCCCAAACCTTGACTAGTCCATTAGGCAATTTAAAACATCTGGGAACAGTGTGAACTGGCTTCCCTGAGTTGTTCCTTGGACAAGAGGGAAAAGTGAGGTAGGCACTTCTTGCAGCCTTATTAACATTCTCCCACTAACACTGACTCATGAATGCTATCATTTCTTACAGTGGCCCAAAGTTTCAATCAATGTACAAGGGTTAACATTGGGAATTTGAAGTCTCCAGCAGGACTAGGTTGCTGTTTGTCCTGAAACAGAGCTTTCATTTTTTATGAAGCAACAATTGTTGGATTTTCAATATTGTTTTTTCTTCTCTGAGGCCAATTATTGGGCTACTGCAGCCAGCTTTTGATGTTACCATTTGGGGGAATATCCCAGTGGGCCTTGACAGAGGTCCAACACAGTCGATGCCTTTAAGGACAGCATTTCTTGAGGAAGCAGTGGCAGGGAGACGCCCAGTATCTTTCAGAGAGTCATGTTTAGAATGCCTGGAATCTTAGTAATAGCGACAGTAGCAGGTAAAAGTACAGTAGCCAGTAATTCCTGAACAAACAGACCATTTTTAATTTTATTTCCCCCATAAGTAAGAAACCCATGTTGCTTCCCCAACATTCCAAAATCAAGTGCCACTTTGAAAGTGTATCTTCTACTAGTACAGATGATAGAGGGCAGGACCATGTGAACATACAAAATTCAGCTTATTGGCTCATAGTAGCCAAAGGCAAAGGTGCTGTTTTAACTGCATCAAAAATGTTGACATTACATACCCAGCTCAATATTTGTCATCATCATCTTTTCAGTAAGAACCTTCAGTGAACTATTAAAAGTCAGCATTACTCAAAGGAGTTTCCTGCAGATCTTCATGAGGGTTCAGATGGTGATTCATCAGCATTATGCACTCATGAGAGGCTTCATCTGTAACAGAGGGGAGAAGAGTAGCAGGGTTAAAGTTATTACAACAGGAAAGAATTACGTGAGCGGCAGTTAACAAAACTATGTCATAGGAGGTGAGATGGCTGACTGAAAAATGCTGAGTGTGATGAGAACTCAGGAGGGCTTCTACTGTGTGGGCTACAAAGATGGTTAAAGGTGATCCCACAATGGTTTCCTTAGTGGCCTTAACCAAAAGGGCAGTGGCAATGATGGCTTTAAGGCAAGGAGGATATCCCTGTGCCACAGGGTCCAGGTGCTGGCTGTACTATTCTGTGGGTGAATGGCGGTCCCCATGTTTTTGGATGAGTACCCCAAGGGCTTTCTTTTCTGTTCCACATATGGAAGGGAATCTGATAGTTGAGATGCTCAATGGCAGTCTAGTTCATTAAACTCTCATTTGAGACTTTACAGTCCTTGTTTTTCCTGTTCTTCTCAGGAAATTGGGTCAGGGTTGTTGTTCTTTAGTAAAATTTTCAGGGGGTTGGGTCATAAGATAAATATTTTGGATCTAATTTCCCCAATAACCAACTAGCCCAAAAAAACCTCATAGTTGATGCTTTGGAATTTTGTGAAACATAAAACACCATGAAACCAACCTGGATCTAGATGCAGTGCTTCTTCTGATACCAAGTGCCCCCAACTATCAAACCTAGGGTTGGGAAAACTGTATTTTTTCTCAAAATTTTCTACCTTAAAGCATAAAAGATTTAACAAGTGGATGCTGTCTTCCTCTGATAAGACTTCAGAAGAAGAGCAAAGAAGCAAATTGCTCACATATTGCAACAAAGCAGAACCCCAGGAAACTCTAGGTCACCCAGATCAGTCTTCAGGATTTGTGAGAAATAAAGACAGTAAAAGCCTGAAGCATTACTATCCAGGTGAATTGTTTTTCCTCTCCAAGTGAAAGCAAACAGGTATTGGCTAGCTTCATCAACTGGCATACTAAAGAATGCACTGTGTGAATCAATTGCAGTAAGAATTTATATTCAGTTGGGATGGATGTTAGTAACATTGGGAAGTTATAAACAACAGGATGTCAAGGAATAATAATGTTGTTTATTGCTGGAAGTGCTGGACAAACCTCTACTCTTGGCCCTTGAGTTTTCTCCCAGGTAAAATAAGAGTATTACCAGACCAGTGCAAGGGGTAATGAGGCCCTGAGTGTCATAATCTTCTGTTATGGGCTTTATGCCTTGAAGGGCATCTTTACCTACAGGAAATTAATTGGTTCTTGGAAGAGGTTTTGAGAGATCTATTTCTATAGCGTTTGGAAGTATACTGTGAATACTGCTAATATCAGTTGAAGATTTCGATCACAAAGACTTGCTGATACAACAACTGTAGATCCAGCTACAGTGTCGTCAGGAATGAAGCAAATAAAAGATGCTGAAGGGTCATTAATTTACCTGATTGGCTACTGTCAAATTCTAGAAGGATTTCCTCCTTTTGAGAAGAAGAAATTCTGCCATGACACTTTTATAAGACATCTTGGCCTAATAAACAAATAGGCATAGAGAAAGTAGGAGAAAGTTCAAGTATATCTCCAGAGTCAAACAAAAAGAGGTTCAGAGATAGTATAACTTCTTGAGACTTATTAGAGATCCCCAGTATTGGAACTGTTTTAGTTCTATGAGGCAGAGGCTACTTTATAGCATTGAGCACCAAGAGTGTGGTTCTGGTGTTGATAAGGACGCAGAGAGACTCATTGCCAATCTGGAAAGTGCTTTCCCCAAGCCAATAATGGCGAGGGACTGGGAAGGGCCTCTGTGGCTTATGGGAGCCCTATCATTGGGAATTAGCAGGACGTTCGAAGGTTAGAAGGCTGTAGGTACCTGAAGCACACAAATTTGTGACAATCATTTTCAATGTCCCAGCTTTTTGTAAAAATAGCAGAATTTGTGAGAGTTTGGGTTTTACCCAGAGACTTTCATTTGCCAGAGTTGAAAACTTATAATTTTAGCAGTCTCCCTTTTAGCTGACTCATTTGGGTGGGAGCAAGGGGATTTGCCAATATAACCAAATCTGTAGTGCAATAATTTTCCATTTCATCTTGATCCTTTTACTGAAAGAGAAAGATCTCAGTTTAGCCTATTAATAAACATGGAGTTAAAAGCTACTCAGGTGGATTCAACATTTGAAGGAAGGCCAGAATTTCCTTTGGAAGCAACCTGAAGTCAATTATAACAGTCATAAACAGATTCATCAGACTATTTTGAGCAAGACCAAATTTTGCTCTAATCAACAAGCTTTACGAAAGCTGCTTTAATGTTTGGTGGAAGTCTTCAATGAGTGCTCTAGCATTTTGCAAAAATTAGAGGTTTGTTTTGCTAAATCCCTTTCAGGATGTTCCCATCAGGCAAGTTTCATCTTATGCTTGGCTTGATTCTCATAAATAAGCATGTGGACTAACGACATAAATCTGAGAAAGCAGGTTGGTAAGTTTGAATAACTAAGTTAAATTCTTTAGCAAACTTATGGGAGTCCTCAGTTACTTTAGGAAATTCTTTTAATTATAGGTTATAATTCAGTCTTAATCCTGGGAACATAAAAAAGAACTTGAAAAAATTTAAAGATTCTCAAAAGGTTTAACTATAAAGGGGCTGTTACCAAACAAAAGTGGGGTTTGGGTGCCCACTGCTGAACACAAGGATAAGACAAAGGTTGGTGGGGAAGGAAAGAGATCTTTATTAAAATGTTGCACCATTTGGGGAGAATTGGGGGACTCCCAGGCTCTAGACCAATTTCACACAAACAAAACCCAGCTACCCTCAGAACAAGAAACAGTGTCCAGAAATCTAGTTCCATCTTTATCTGGAGCCCAAGGCTCAGATGGCTCTCTAACTTCAGGCTCCCTTCCTGGAGTCCCTGCATGTAGGACCAGCACCACCATTACCACTCCGAGGCTGCCTTCCATTCCATGGGCCTGGGGCTGCTGCCAACTGCTGCAGCCAGTGGTGCAGAGGCTCCATCGTGGGGCCCCAGTATATGAAGCTGCTCCAGCCGCTGGGGCTGGCAAGCACTCCAGCTCGTGCATCCGTGTGCAGATCCCAGAGGAAGAGCAGGACAAGGATGCAGCCTGGAACCATCCATGCCAATCCTGCTCCAATGTGACAGATGGAAATTCCTTTTCCCAGGCTAGACCGGAAGGTGAGCACCTCCCCCTGCCGCCATGTTCTGAAAGGGAATAGGAGGGCTTTCCCCTTCACCCTTCATGTTTGCCCACCTGTAAACTCTTCCTCCTGCTCTGCATCTCCACCCAGGTGGGGAATCTGTTGTTATGTGCCATACTAGGTTGGTTTAAAGGGACATTGCAATGTTACCATGCTGCTTTGGGTGTTTTCTCTTTAAACAGGGAACGTAGACTCCCCTGTACTGTCTCAGGACCCTTCCCTTACCGGACCCCTTCTTGACCCCACAATCTGGCCAGATCTCCCTTTATCAGGGCAGTTTCTGGCAGGCTCAAAGAAGAAAGGAGTGCGGAAAGGCTCAGAAGGAAAGACAGCACCAGAGGTGGAGCTTAAAACAAAGGAGAGAGAAAGATGATGGTGTCGGAGGTAGAGCCTGAGGCAAAGAAGTTGGGGTGAAAAACATGTTTAACTGCTAGTGTTTCCTTCAATTAATCAATAAAATTTTATTTTGCAAAGAGGCAATTTTTAGAGTTCTGGTTATATTTAGAAGCCTCAAAATTCCAGTCCAAATCAGTGTTCCATTCAGTTTTGAAAAATTTTCAGAATTATGACTGTACAATTTGTTTTTAAGAAAAGCTACATTTGAAGGGTTTAAATTTTTTTCATAATGGCCATTGGTGTTCTAAATAACTGGGAAATTGGTTCATTTAGTTAGAAACATACATGATGAGGGACATGTTTTAAACATAAAATCAGCTTGGAGGTCCTCAAAATGAGGGTGCCCTCAAAGTATTTAAATAACTGGGATCCCATTTTTCCAGGGTTTTTTTTCCTACCGCAAAAGTCTACACATTTGTAGGCCAAATGCCAATATAGATCCAATAGGAACTGTCCTGTTTCAAAAAGGCAGTCCAAAGGCTGAAAAGCACAGTTCCAGTAGGAGCAGTGCAGTTCCAAAAAGAATTGGACCAAAGGGCTGAACAGTGCAGTCCCAGTTGAACAGCCTTCTTCCAAATAAGTCAGGCCAAAGGCTGAATGGCACAGTTCCAATGGGACAGTCTGGTTCCAAAAGGAATCAGACCAATGGCTAGTAACAGTTTCAGTAGAAACAGCCTAGTCCAAAAGAAAATGAACCACAAGCTCATGTAATTCCAGTGGAATAGCCTGATTTCAAGACAGTCTAGTGGAAGTGCCAACTGTGTACTCACAGACAAAACAAGGCCTTAACTAGAAGAAGACAAAGACTTAAAGTAGATCCCACATAGAGCCTGGAGATCTTAAAAATGCAGAGTAGAAATTAGGATCCACAATGAAGACTTACCCTCAAATTCCAGTGTTGGAGAGGAAGCACTGAGTTCAGCTGGCTGAGTACTGTACCCATATGCTCATCAGCCTCAGAGTTGTCTGGGGTCTTCTCTGGATCCTCATAGGAGAAGACAACAAATAATACTGACCTGAAACACAAAGAGAGCCAGATATTTCCATCACAAAATGACTTTATTCAGCAACAACAAACAATGGCGACTTGGCACATACAATCTAATGGCAAAGCTTGCTCAAGTTCAGAGAACAAAGAAGAGAAATGTTTTTTAATAGAGGAAAGGGAGAGCTCAGAGGGCTGTTGTAACAAAGAGTTCATCAGAGGAAACTGGGAGTTCAAAGTGTGGCTTTTCATCAGCTGAGGGCTAATAGTCTTTTCACTGGTCCATTGATTGCCAGGTGAGGAGAAGATCCTCCTCCTTCTTGCTGGAGAGGTAGAGAAGAAAAACTTCCTCTTGGAGATTGTTTGTCTCTTCCAGTTTGGGGTAGTTGACAATGAGTGGGGGGAGGGCCTGAGAGCTTCCCCAGCAGGCCCTTCCAACTGTAATTTAAATCAGATATCTATTAATTAATCTTCACAACTCTCTTTATAGCAGTAACAATTATTATTTAATTTTGCAAAAATAATTTAGATATTCTCTGAAAAAATGGATCTTTTGCCAATCTGTTTGGTTTTTATTGTTGTTGTTGTTTTTTGTTAGTGTGGACAAAAAAAGGGGCCATTTACTAAACCTGACAAGCTCAGGGGAGGCCTGCTTGGTGGCCTTACCAACTCGGAGACCTAAAGTAACCACACAGGATGGTCAGAAATTTAAACTTCCTTCCTAAAAGTGAGTCAGGGCGAGTAGTCTCAGGGTCTTCCTTAACAAAGGTCGGCCTTTACCTTAACTGATCCTAACTATGGTCTTTTACTATCTACTGCTTTTTAAGAGTAATCCCCTTTCTTGAGACCCCTCAGGGCACAATATCCCTCCAGAACAAGAGACAACAGAAGCACTTACTGTTCTCTTGTGTCCCACATACCATCTCTTTGTGTTGTAAATGTTCATTCTTAACTATCCTATACCCATCAATATAAAAAAAGTGTCTATTTGTTTTACTTTTTATCCACTGTCAGAGACATCATGTAACCCCTTTCTGTATTATCCTTTGACTCTGATGTAGAAAACAAGCTGCACATCCATCATTCTCCAGAGCATTTTCTCAGTCCATTGAAGTTTTGCTTCCCAGCAATTGTCATCAGTTTGGCTGAAACAAACTCATAAAAATCTTACAGGTGTGGAAATATCTTATGTCAAAATTTTGATTTTGGTTAAGAGAAGTCATGTTGATAATGTCAGATAAAATAAGCAAACATGTGAAGTTTAATAGGAAGGGCAGACCTCTGTGTGATTTTCTTTTGGCATAGCAGCACTTTTGTCAGGAGAAACTGAACAGGGCTTTGCTCTCTCTCCCTAGGACCTGTTCCAATTCCTTCTCTTCACAGCATCGCCAAATTGCCGGAGAGGATGACAAGGCTACTGAATGTAAATATACTCAACTTTAATCATATTGCATCAGAAATTGCTAGTAAAACTGAGCTATAACATCCTAAAAATATCCAGAGATTTGGCTCTCAAGGAAACCATGTTTTCTTCCTTTTTAAAAAATATATTTTACTGATTATGATATTACCATTGTCCCATTTTTTCTCCCCTTTATTCCTCTCCTCCCTATACCCTCCCACCATCATTCCTTCACCTTAGTTTATGTCTATGGGTCATACATATTTTTTGGCTTTGTAATTTTCTATACTATTCTTAACCTCTCCCTGTCTATTTTGTACCTACCATTTATGCTTCTTATTCTCTGTTCCCTTTCCCCCATTCTCTCCCTTCCCCCTCCCCACTGACAACCCTCCATGTAATCTCCATTTCTATAATTCTGTTTCTGTTCTAGTTGTTTGCTTAGTTTGTTTTTGTTTTGTTTTTAGGTTCAGTTGTGGATAGTTGTGAGTTTGTTGTCAAAGTTTTTGATCTTGTTCAAAGAAATAAGTCTCTTTCTAAAGAAATAAGCCTCTTTAACATTTCATATAATCAGGGATTGGTGATGATAAACTCCTTTAACTTGACCTTATCTGAGAAGCACTTTATCTGCCCTTTCATTCAAAATGAGAGCTTTGCTGGATAGACTAATCTGGATGTAGGTCCTTGCCTTTCATGACTTTGAATACTCCTTTCCAGCCCCTTCTGGCCTGCAAGGTTTCTTTTGAGAAATCAGCAGAGAACTCCTCTCTGCTGGAGTCTCATGGGAACTCCTCTGTAGACAACTGTCTCCTTTTCTCTTGCTTCTTTTAAGATTCTTTCCTTATCTTTAATCTTGGGTAATGTAATTATGATGTGCCTTGATGTGTGCTTCCTCGGGGCCAACTTCTTTGGGACTCTCTGGGCTTCTTGAAAGTCTATTTCTTTTGCCAGATTGGGGAAGTTCTCCTTCATTATGTTTTCAAATAAGTTCTAATTTCTTGTTCTTCCTCTTCTCCTTGACAGCCCTATGATTCAGATGTTTGAACATTTAAAGTTGTCCCAGAGGTTCCAAAGCCTCTCCTCAATTTTTTTGAATTCTTGTTTCTTCATTCTAGTTGAATGTTTATTTCTTCCTTTTGCTCCAGATCATTGATTTGAGTCCCGGGTTCCTTCCCGTCACTGTTGGTTACCTGCATATTTTCCTTTATTTCACTTTACATAGCCTTCACTTTTTTCTCTATATTGCGACCATACTCAACCATTTATGTGAGCATTCTGATTACCAGTGTTTTGAACTCTGCATTTGATAGGTTGGCTATCTCTTCATTGCTTAATAGCATTTTTTTCTGGAGCTTTGGTATGTTCTTTCATTTGGGCCACTTTTTTTTTGGTCTCAGCAGGGCTGTTACATTTAAGAGGCAGAGCCTTAGGTATTCACTAGGGTGGGGCAATCCAGGTCCCTGCTTTGTGGCACTATATGTGGGGAAGAGGACTAAGAAGAAACAGTGCTGCTTGCTCTGCTCTCAGACAGCTTTCAGTCACTTCCCCAGCTACCCACAAACAAATTGGGCCCTTCTGGTACTGATTCCTGGGTGGGTGGGATTGTGTGTGTTCTAGGACTCCATAGATCTCTCCAACAAACTCTGTTGTGAGATTGGGAGTTTCTCCCACCACTGAAGCCCTCACAGGATTTTATAGCCAGAGGTTTTGAGGCTTTACTTTCCCCCACTGAAACCCTGGATTGGGCGGTCTTTCTTGCTCCCCAGTTATTCCTGCCAGTTTATCCTCATGCAAATATGGGACTGCTCAGTCCGTCAACTGCCACCTCACCACCCAGTCCTCCAGCTACTGCCTTGCTGTGCATCCTCTCTATGCCCCAGCTACCTGTCTCCACCCCTCCTACTAATCTGAATGAATATTTCTTCTTTAACTCTTTGGTTGTTGGACTTCCATACAGTTTGATTTTCTGGCAGTTCTGGTTGTTTTTTGTTTTTAAAATTGTTGATTTCCTTCTTTTGGTTGTGTGAGGAAGCAAAGTGTATCTACCTGTACCTCCATCTTGGTCAGAAGCCCATATTTTCTTTCTTATGAATCCCAAGATGCCTCCAGGACAGCAAAAGAAAACATATTAATGCAGAGACCTAAAAGATCAGCAGAAACGATAATGATTTTTTTCTTGGGGGAAGAAAACTCCTTGTGAATTTTCTTCCACAGAACAAAATGGTATAGGATTCAGGCTGTTCACTCCCTCCTTTTCCTTCACTTCTTCAGGTATTTTGTATTTCTACTAATGTGGTAGATAAAACATGGTCAATTGACCTGCCTGTAATGGCTGCAGAAGTTTGTTACTTTGTTTTACTAATCAGTATGTGCAGTCAGTTGAGGATTAAGAGAAGCTGCTAGCTTTATTAGCATTCAAACTGAGCTTCCTCAATCACTAGGGAACACAGCAAATCAGTGCTCACAAAGATGCCCTGATGCTCACCTCTACTTCCATCTCTAACTTCACTTATTTACAACATCCTCAATAGTTACCAGCTGACTATGAAATGGAAACAAGTGCTTTGGAAATCTCTTTCTATATATACACACCCACACAATTTTCTGCAATAATATCCCACACTGGATTCTGACTAATAAGAACTGTGTTATCATTTTTAAAAAGCCCCTTTGAGATAGGAGGTGATGAAAGAATTGATCTAAACTTTCTGAAAGAATCACTATCTAAGAGATGAACAGTGTTCAAAGCCAGTGGAGTGATTCTATGTTGTTTGTGCTAAGACCTGTATTCCAAAACCTATATCCTTCCTGTTTGACCACAGTAAAGCCAAGTAGAGCACCATTTACCTTGGCTGGAAAGTCATTACATATTCAAATTGATTGCTATGGGAGTCTTCCTCTTGCTAAAAACTGCAGCAACATGGTTTGAATAATACTGGCTCTGGTCACTTGCTGTTCCTTTTTATGAATACTTGGGAAACATGAATGAGGAAAGAGATGAATTAAGATTGCTAAGACTTTGATGAGAGTTAAGTAGTTTTCCAGCTTTAACACAGTCTCACAGATGCTGGAAAACCTGATGAGAGCTTCAGATGCAGAGATTTCATCATCAAAGATATACTTCTAGCAACCGTTTTCCAGCCCCAGCTTCACATTTATGGACCTCTTGTATTTTAATTGTAAAGTAGCAACTTTGATTTCTTCCACAGCTTTGCATTTTTATTTGTTATAACCAAATACTTGCACTTTAAATACCAAAATCCTAATAACAACAACACCACAGAGGTTCTTAGCTCATTTTAAATGAAAATTCTAGGTTTTTATAATGTAAATTTGTCTTTTGGTCCAGCATGCCAGTCGAGAATATGTATGTTTTAGAATCCTAAAACATCAGTTTCAAAGAACCTATGCACCACAATGTTCATAGCAGCACAATTTACAATAGCCAAGAGTTGGAAGCAACCTAGGTGCCCATCAGTAAATGAATGGATCCAAAAATTGTGGTACATATACACCATGGAATTTTATGCAGCAGAGAGAAAGAAGGAGCTACTACCTTTTGCAACAACATGGATGGAACTGGAAAGCATTATGCTGAGTGAAATAGGCCAGGCATTGAAGGACAAATACCATATGATCTCACCTTTGACAGGAAGCTAAAGAATAAAACAAACAAGCAAACAGAATAAAAACAAAGACGCTGAAATAGAGAACAAGTGGGCAGCGACCAGAGGGGAGAGGGAAGGGAACTTAAGGGGAAAAAGGGGGAGGGATTTTGAGGAACAAGTATGAAAAACACAGAGATGAGGACTGGGGGGGGGGGATGGGAGGGAGGGGGGAGACCGGGCGGGGGGGGGGGGGGAGAGAAAAAAAAATGTACTTGAAAAGTAACTAAATAAAATTAAAAAAAAAGAGAAAAAAAACAATTAAAAAAATGAATAAGTAAATTATTTAGTATATTAGAAGTGAAAAGTACTGTGCAGAAAATAAAGTGAGAAAGAAAGACAGGAAAAAAAAAAGAATGATTCTAACATTTTTTTGTGTATAGAAAAAAGTTTACCACATTTTATTTTCTATGGGCTTTCTGCTGGCTTTCTTTTCCCCAAGGTTAAATTTCATTACTCTAAAGATGAGGACATTTTAAAACCTAGTCCATTTGTGAATTGGAAATCGCCTGTGAATGAAAGCCATATGTAATCTCCAGTCCCGATTTTAATCATTAGTTTTACCTTTTCACTAGTAAACCTTCATGTCAGGATGTTCATGGAGAACCTAGAGTATTATTAGCATGATCATGCAGCCTTGGAGATCAATAATATGGCAGGTATGGGCTGAAGTCCAGCTCTGCCACTAAGTAGCTGTGTGACCTTGAGCCAGTTGCTTCATTTAATGAACCTCAGGTAGCAGTTCCCTCTCATTTTGCTTTTCTGAGGGTTAAATGAGCAAAGTCATGATGAATGCATTGTTTAACACCTGAAACATGATGAGCACTCAATAAATATTATCTTAAGCTTTAAAAGGAACTGAATACACAAAATTTACAAAGAAAAAAAACTAGACTGGCACCAGATTTCCCATCAGCACGATTGATGCTAACAGAGAGCAAAGCAATACTTTCAAAGTTCTGAGACAATAAGGTTTTTAACCTAAAATTCTATATTCAAATTTTAAATACAGTGTCAATGTGTACTAGTTACAAACCACCAGAACACACCTTTAGTCAAACAAGGTGGGGTTTATCTATTCTTGCTATAGAAAGGAAGACCTCATCCATGGGGAAGTGTGGGGATTTCTGTAAGAGGGTGTTACGGCAGTTCTTTTTTTTTTTTTTTTTAAATATTTTATTTATCTTTAGAGGGGAAGGGAAGGAGAGAGGGAGAGAAATATCAATGTATGGTTGCCTCTCATGTGTCCCCTGCTGGGAACTAGCCTGCAACCCAGGCATGTGCCCTGACTGGGAATCGAACCATGGTTGCTTGGTTCCCAGGCCCGAGCTCAATCCACTGAGCTACACCAGCCAGGGCGCGGCAGTTCTTATTACGGGTTTTAGGCTTGTATTGAATGATTCTGAAAAGAATGCAAGGAAGCAGGTTTTGCTTTTATTTGTGTGCTATCAGGAGATGACAGTGATCCTATGATTAGGTATCTTAATAATTTTCATCTAGAAGTCAGGAGAAATGGAACAGGTAGGTCTAAAGCTTAATTAGTATGGAAGCAACAGTCACCTGTGATAGTTAAGAAAGGAGATGCAAAACATGTTTATGATTTGCTCTGTGTACTTGGCTATTGTCTGTGCTTAGACACAATTACAGAGTGACCCTGCTTTTTCTTTGCTCCATCATGGTCGCAGGGTTACCTTGTCTGCTGTTGGTGTTTTGTGAAACTGTTCATGTTAACAGAGAGTGTGGAGCATCACTATTAGTACTAGGCCTGCCACCAGCAGACAGCACTTACTCTTTCTCAGTGGAATGGAAGAATAAGGATGTTCTCAGGCATGCAAGGACCCGATATTTTATCTTATGTATGCTTTTTCCTAAGTATACTTAAGGATGCGCTAAAACAAAAACAATGGGGTGAACCAAGATAAAGGAAGATTAAGAATCCAAGAAATATTGGCACCAACCTAGGAAAACTGGGCAACTGTTCTAGGAAGAAACCAGCCCAGACCAAAGAAAGGGTAAGAGAGAAAAGAGAACAAATAGCTGGATGAAATATAGAATTGAAAATATAGAAGCTATGATACATTGAAATAGTACAAGAAATAAAAAGACAAATTAGTTACTACATAAAACAAATGTAATTAAAGTGCATTATCTAACTCTACCCTGAATAGTTAAATAATGCAAATACTTTTTATACAAATATGTTGGGAATAATCTCTAGATAATGGTTGGAAAACTTCTATGTGAATTATAGAATGTGAACATTTTCAACCTAGACTGATTAAAAACAAAAGTTCTGATGACCGAAGTCTACAGTGAGCACAGGGGAGAAGAGCTAAAGGAAATTGTAGAAGCAATAATACCGCCAACCTGCAAAGTGGAATTTATGAGAATCTAAAACAATCTTTTGGAATAAGAGGTAACTATGCTATGAAATTACTCAGTTACATAATACTTATTTTTTTAAAGTTTATAACTTGGTTGGGGGAGTGCAAGATGATGGTATAATTAGGCAAACCCTAATTTATCAGAACAAGAATTCTAAATGAGTCAATAAAAAAATAGCAACCTATGCATATGTATTAAAATGGCGGCAGTAACCATCAGAAGGCTAAGAAGTTGTCCAAAGAGTTCAAGGTGATCACCCCTATGCAGTAGGTCCAGCATTCAAAAGGAAGGCAGGTGGGGATGGATTTTCTTTTTTCTAAACCCTTTTCTCTGATTGATATTTTTACATGCATACATTTTACTAAAAGCTCATTTTTAAAAAGCAAAAGAAGTACTTATAAAATGGTCATTGCTTAATAAATATTTATTGAATAAATTAGTTACTCTAAATTAAATATGAGGAAAATATAGTTTAAAGTCAAATTTTTATAGTGACATTTTGGACCACTTGTAACTTCTTTGTGGTGCAAAAAGATAATTTTTAAAAAGATTTTACTCTTACTTTTAGAGAGAGGGGAAGGCAGGGAGAAAGAGAAGGAGACATCAATCCGTTGTCCTATCATACGTGTCCCACCCATGTCCAAACCCACACCCCAGGTGCCGGCCCTGACTAGGAATTGAACTGGAGTCCTTTTACTTTGTGTCATGATGCCCAATCAACTGTGCCATAATGGCCAGAGTACAGATTGTTTAGGATGCAATATAGTAGTCCAGCATGCAGATCCTTCAGAATTCATTAGTCATGTTTTCATCATGGGATTTTACAACTTCTGAGTAACTAATATCATTGACAGCAAGTGGATTGACTTCTGCTATAAATCATGCTCCCCATGTATTTTCCTGCCTTCCACCAACAAGAAAGATCAACAAGTCTAGGACTTTGCCTGGTCACCTGTGGCACAACATAGCTGAGTGCAGCTCCATGAAGAATCCAAGATGTGTGGAAAGACAAACCCTCCATCCACCTCTGCCTACCCAGGGCTCACAGGGATCTGCACTGAGAACTGGTGACTAGATATGTGTGCCTCTTTCCCCTGACACTTTCCACTGCCCCCATTAATGGTGCTTATATCCCAAGGATTCGTGGCCGCATAAGGCTACCACACAGAATAATTCTGAAAGACCAAATTAGAGATGACAAAAGACTTTCTGCACAAATGGGAATGAACTTTCTTTTTTGGAGCTACTTAGTCTAGTGGTGGTTGTTTTTGACTACCAATTATTGATATTCCCTTCCTAATAACATTCCTGTTCGTGAGGAACCACCTCTTCTCCCCTGGATTCATAGGGGAGGTGTGAATCATAGGGCTGTAATGGGAGAGGCTGACCATCCCTAGCTATACATATACATTCATGACCCAAGGTCAGTCAACAGGGAGCTCCTGCCATGAAATCCAAATCTCATCCAGAGGAACCAGGTAACCCAGGTCCTAGCTCACCCAACTCATTCAAGAACAGGCTGTTCCTGAAAGAGAGCATTGTTATGGCTTCTGGCATCCCGTTTTCAGGGGTGCTTAAGATTTGCTTGTTTCTAGGATGGAGTCTCCACCCATTGATCCTGTGAGAGCTGGTAGTCTTAAGTGAGTTCCCTTTTGCTACAGAGAACCAAAGAATCCTAAGTAGGTACACAATATAAACTGGTATTTATGTACTTACTGATACAGACTTTGGCCAAATGGAAAATAATGACATCAGTAAAGATGGTATTTAATATGTGAACATAAAAAGGGAGAAAAAGTGTAATTTTTTCCCCCAATGTACGACATGGCAGATGACATCCACATGGGTTTTTTTATAAAGAAGAGAATTAGAACTAAAAGGAACAAGAAAGGAGGTATTGGTTGTTCTTGGGTATATCTGGGATTTTGTGCAATTCTCCACGTGCTAAATAGCATTCTAGAATAAAATTAGAATGGAGTGTGTAGCAATGACACTGCAGACCAGTGATCATCAACCTTTTTTATCTCATGACGCACATAAACTAGTTACTAAAACTGCAGCACACCGAAAGATATGTTTTTTGCCTAGCTGACAAAAAATAGATATACTTTTGATTCATTCACACAGGATGGCTATTGTTATATTGGCTGTTCTCATTTTTTTAAATTTCACAGCCTAAGGGAAAAAAGGTCAGTGACCCTGACTAAGTAGTCAACTATTGCATGTTTTAAAAATTCTGGCAGAAAATTGCTGCTGTGGACAATCATTCAGATTAATTTTGCTCTTAAAAAGATATGTAAATCATTCACAAATTACCATAATTAACCATCTCAAGTAATATCATTGATACAACTGACAACTTGTCACATCACACCAGTGGGTTTTAACAGTGAGTTTAAGAACTATGACCTTAAATAACATAAATAATTATTTTAAATCATCTCTTAAAATTAATCCTACAGTAGGAAAACAAGGAGAAAGAAATTAAGCTTTCTATAGAGTCATCTAATCTACAATAGCTTTTTAAAAAACTTTGGGAAGCAAGACCATAATGACAAAGTAAACAAGTATAAAATAACCGAACTGGTGGGTGGTGGGGGAGGTGTAGAAAGGGGAGATGCAGAACAAAGTAAGGTGGTATATAAAGAGAAGGGAAATTTGAAATGTATTACACAGAAAGAGAGGATTGAAGATTGCAATTAAAAATGAAAAAGAAATGAAGGATCTAATAAGGAAATATGATGCAAATAGGAAAAAATGGTGGCAACAGCAGCTTAGTTGGGGGTTTGGAAGATGAGGTAGACATAACACTTTCCACACTATTGATATTTTTAATTATATTTCTCATGTTTTATATAATAAAAGGAACAGGAAAAGAGTGAAACAAATTAGATGCTATAAAATTTGAGAAGACAGATAAATTTGGAGGGACTGTGCTGCATTTCATCAAAAAGGCAGAAACAGAAACAGTATGTTCTGAATAATGGAGCCAACCGAAATAAATTTTTATTTCAACTGACTTAAAACACAGACTTAATGTAGAGTACAAAAGTAAAACTCTTATCGTATTCTCAGTTTGAGAAACAGTTTTAGGGACTTAGAAATACAGATTTGCAATCAACTCACTGTTTTAAAAAACTGTATGATGAATTCTGAATCTGGCAAACAGGTGACAGCCTCAGAATATAATGCATTAAGACTATTAAATTTATCTGGATTGTCTTGAACACTGGCTAGCAGGCTATTAGATGAATGGGAACAAACAGTGGTGCTGTGGATACCTGAGGACGTTCCCCAGGAACCCATATTAATTCAATCTCATTGACTGTACAGACAGAACAGTGATTTCTCTGAGGCAGTAACTGAGAAGAAATTACATTTTCAAAGTCCCTAATACTCTAGGTCATCAAACTTTTTATATTTAAATCAACTGCGTTTTGAGATTCGGTAGCAACTTACCATCTTTTTAGGGCAAAACAAAACAAAACAAAAAAAACATAACACCTTCAAGTAGGCAGCCCTCCAGCAAAGAGTAGTTAAATTTAACAAGTGAAAGTTCCTCTGCTTGCCTTGTTTCTGTTTACAGATAGAATAAAGACAGTCAAGAGAGAAGGGAAAGACACTCTTCAAATGAAATCCCAGAAAAGGAATGAGTAGAAGACAAGATCGGGGGTGGGGGAGATTGCAAATAGGAGAAAACTGAAAGATGTTTCCTCAGAAATGAGTCCATGCCAGCTTCTCGGTCTCTGGTGCACATTGCTGTGAAATTGAATATTCACTTCCTCTGGAATTAAGCAATTAAATGTGAACATTCTTTATACCTGTTCATGTTTCTAAGGCAGTGGGGTTGGATATAAATGAAGAATACAAAATTTAATCTTACGTTTCATTGAGGAAGTTTTTTTCTTAAGACACCATTGAATAGAAGTGGCAGAAGTGGACATCTTTGCTGTGTTCCTAATCTTAGGGGAAAGTATTCCATCTGACACTATTAAGTATGATGCTCATTGTATATTTTTTATAGATGCTCTTGAGCCCACTGGCAAAACTCCTTTCTATTCCTAAATTCCCTTTTGTTCTCTCTTTCCACAATAACGCACAATACATCAAGACAGACACACTACTATGCTGTGGGAGTGTAAGCTTGCACGCTCTCTACAGAAATCAAGTTAGCTATATGTATCGAATGTTTTTATGCCATATTTTGTGTTAATACACTTATTTCTACTTATTTGGCCAAAAAATGTAATGTGATAAATGGTTAAAACTTTATTTACAAATATGTTTATCAGAATGTTAATAATAGTGAAAAGTTGAAAGTAACATAAGGTCAGTGTAAGGAAAATAGAAAAATCATGTTCAAGTATAGAAGAGAATAATATACAACCAATCAATTCCAATTTACATGGGAAAATGTTTATTTTAATAAATTACAGTTATAATAATTATTGAATCTTGTCCAGAAACTTGGTTTCAGAGTCAAGAAGGTGGAGTGAATGGATTTTAAGTGATCAGGCTCTCGGGTCCTGATCAAGGACAGGATGTCAGGGCCAGAGACTGGAGTAAAGACTCAAATTAGGGGTCTGAGACCCAAACTCCTGGTTCTGTGGAGAAAGGGCTAGAACAAATTGTGGTAAAAAGACAGTCAGTGAGAAATGGCGGAACAGAGACCAAATAGGCTGAAATACTTTTTTTGTTTTTGCTTTAGCTCTGTGGAGAGTAGGACTGACTGAGATGACAGCAATCCTGTCAACTAAGAGGGCATCGAGGGAAGGCACGTTTAAAGCATGGGCAGTAGACCAATGACTTGGGGATGACACAATCCCTCCAGCACAGTACAATAGAGCAAAATAAACAACATGTGCCTATCAGAACTGAGGAAAATATGTGCTTATCTAGTCCGGGAAAAACACGTGTACAAGAGACTGCAAAAAGAGCATGACTTCAAAGTCCAGAGGAGCATAAAAGCAGGAGCATTTGGATGAGCTGCTGAGACAGCCACAAGGGAGAGAGCCACACTACGCTGCCCCATTCAGCTCTGCTTCAGCTGACTTCAGAGCACTGCAGACTCGGCCTTGCAAGACACTGACCACCCAGCTGCCTCCTGGACTGGACTCTGATCTGGACTCTTAGGATTTGGGTTCCTTATGCCCTAATTCTCTTGTGTGGTGTTATTGCTGTTTCTGAATGATTATTAGTATTACCAGGTTATTATAGATTTGGATTGAATTTGCATTAATAAAAGCTGAGAGAATAGCATAGTCACCTGTGTTGACTCAATGCTATTCCTTGGTGCTGGTGTTACCTGTAGGCCTGGTGGCCGTTTAAGTGGCCTAGTGCTTTCTGTTCCTAAGTCCCATGTCAGACAACCTGAATGGGGGCAGGAAGGGACAGAGGACCGACTTATAAGGAAGACTACACAGTGAAACATTCACTCACAACAAACTTATTATAATCTCTCTCTCTCTCTCTCTCTCTCTCTCTCTCTCTATATATATATATATATATATATATATATATATAGACAACCTGAATGGGGGCACATATATATATATATATATATATATATATATAGAGAGAGAGAGAGAGAGAGAGAGAAAAGTATTTTACCTTTTCACTCCCTTCACCCATTTCTCCCATCCCCACCATCCGCCTTTGGCAACCACCAATGCGTTGTCTATATCTATGAACTTGGCGTGTTTTTATTCTTTGCAACAAAACAAAACATAAATAAGAAACTACATCATACTAAAAAGTTTCTGCACAACAAAAGAAACTATCCACAATAAGAAAAAAGCCTACTGAATGGGAAAAATATTTGCAATCATATACATATTTAATAAGGAAGGGTTTACTATCCAAAATATATAAAGAACTCATACAACCAATTAAAAATGGGCAGAAGATCTGAATAGACATTATTCCAAAAAGATGGCAACAGGTATATGAAAAATGCTCAACATCATTAATCATCAGAGAAATGCAAATCAAATACTCAGTGATATATTACCTCACACAGTGGGTATTATCAAATATACATTAAATAACAAGTGTTGGCAAGGGTGCAGAGAAAAGGGAAGCCTTGTGCACCGTTGGTGAGGATGTAAATCAGTGCAGCCACTATGGAAAACAGTATCAAGGTTTCTCAAAAAAATTAAAAATAGAAATAGCATATTATCCTGCAGTTTTATATCTGGGTATTTATCTGAAAAGAATAAAAACAATAATTCAAAAACCTATATGCATCTTCATGTTCACTGAAGCATTATTTACATTTTTTTTAGTAAAATCATACCTTGAACGACTCAGTGCTTCAACTGCCCCATTTGTAAACATAAAAATCTTTCCTGCATAATTCTCACAGATGTGGCATAAGGATTCATAAAGTCTTGAAAATACTTTTTCTTAGAAAAAGAAATTGAAAAAGTCTAGGATTTTTCTTAAGCTATTAGTTTAATCTTGACTTTCTTGGAAAACCATATGGGAATATTATAATCTTCCAGCATACTAGTTACATTTCAAATAAATGTATGATAATCCTATCAATCTTGAAATTACTTGTGTGGAACTCTGGCAATTTCTCTTAATAACTCAGTCCAATAGAATTACATACCTGACATAATGTTCATTATGACAACGAAATGAAGAACATAGATTTGGAAATCAATCAATAGGAGATTGAAGTGTAATACATGCCTAGCTGATCATGGAGAGAGAATTAACTAGTTTATATTGCTCAAATGAGAAGCTTAAATTTAAAAAGATGAATAATAGAAATTTTATTCCCAAATGAGCAATGTTACCCTAAAGACCACATTTGTTTTGTTTTATTATCGATACCTACTGAATTCTTAGATTCGAACGTTCTGGGTTTCTTTCTGTGTTGACCTTCTCGCATGAGAGAAATTTCTTTTGACACCAACCACTCTCTCTTATCCTGGCTTATCTCCTTTCAGGCCCTGAACACTGAGGTGGCCAGGGCTATGCATTTCCAGTCCCCACCACCCACTCCATCACCCACCGGGAAGGGAGCAGCAGCAACAGCAGCGGTTGTAGAAGGAACTGATGGTACCTATATTCAAGGCGAGGAGATAAGCTTCTGGAGAAGCTTATGAATTCTGTGTCAATCCTCTTTTCTGCTCTTTGACTCACCTCTACATCCATTAAAGATTCTTAATCTTTCATTTTTTTCTTACACCAGCTCACTTTACTTCATACCTGCTGATCTGTCTCAAGTGAGTAAACAACTAAAAGAGGAACCTGGTGCCTGATCTTCTGGAAGTCTGTCTCTCAGTCCTCCAGGCCACCTTACTCACCTCCCCAGTCATGTGCATCAATGTGAAAACTTTTCCTGGATTTACGGGGCCCACAGACTCCTCAGCCTGGCACCAATGACCCCACATTCTAACACCTTCATAGATCAGTTGTATTACTTTACATTGATCCTCTTGATTCCTATTCCTTAACAAAATCAATTTCTTTGAATTCCTTAAGGTCAACAAGTTAGATTTTTTCCTTCTTTGAATTAGTTCTCTCCCTCAACAGCACTACTATAAAAATTCTACCAATACTTTAATAGCTGTTCAAATGCTATTTTCTCTATAAAAAATATTATAATCTGTATAAGTGGAAATTCTGTCTCTTTATTTCTCTTTCTGTGTCATCATCACCACCATCATCACTTTTATTACCATCAGCAAGATGGAATACATTAATAGTTCTAGATTCAGGGTGGCACCATAACTATCATCTCTGTATGTAACACCCTGCACTAGATACTAGCTGTGTGCCTCATCAATGCGGAGCAAGTAAATGACAGTTTCTCCCTCTCTATTC
Organism: Artibeus jamaicensis; assembly: GCF_021234435.1. Taxonomy (NCBI): domain Eukaryota; kingdom Metazoa; phylum Chordata; class Mammalia; order Chiroptera; family Phyllostomidae; genus Artibeus; species Artibeus jamaicensis. Next base: position 17,452,065 of record NW_026521837.1, read on the forward strand.
TCTCACTCAACTCTGAAAATGACAAAATGAGATGGAAGGATGGAAAGAATACAGATTAAGAAAAGCAGGACATGCCAAATGGCCAAAAGTCTACCCTCTTTTTTTCCCCTCATTTGTTAATTCATTCTTTTTCCTCCTCATTTTTAATTCGTTCTATATCTCTACAGCATGCTGCTTTGTAGAAGAAGAAAGTAAGCTTGAGGTGGTACTCCTTAAAGAAAAAATTGATGTATAGTATGTAAAATTGCAAGAAAAGAGGAAACCACCATTCTTCAGGTTTTCTTGTTCTATGATTCATTTTATTCTCCATTTCCTATAGAAGACACTAGAATAAGACACAATTATTCATATTTTAAAAGACAGGTTGAACTCTGTCCTCTATTCCCATGATAAAAATAGTACAGGATCAGTCAACCAGCAAACTGGAAAGGAAATAAATCCCCTTTCACCCTTTCATCATAGGTTCCTCTCCCTGCAATTGCTCCTGGTCAGATAGGACAATGGCCCTTCTGGAATCTATCAGAACACATCTGTGCATCACCATCTGTGTACATTAGTACCAGGTAAGTCAGTCAGCCCATCACAGCATTAATCCACCGCCTAAGATCATGAGCCCATGGAAAATCAAAGGAAAACCAAAATGGCCACTGCCCCGTGGAACTTTTTCTCTTAACTTCTTCCAAGTAATTGAACAACTGGAAATGTATGAAGTGCTATTTAGGAAAAGCACCACCCACTGCTGTTGAGGTCAGTCTCTTCCATTAAAGGCTGACTGGCCGTGGGCAAAGACAGGAGCATTGAACACATTTGCTGAGCATTACTGATACCACATTAAAGGCCTTTAGTGCAATGTTCGGCACATACTATGTTTTCAATAAGTGACAAGGAACATGTAAACATCCCCTTGCCAAGGAAATAGGCATTTTTTACTTCTTAAATTCACTTCTCATTACATTAAAATGAGACTAGGAATGTTACAAAAAGCCCCCTACCTTTACAGTGTTGATGTACCATTCATTCCCAAAAAGTTGGTATACAAAGTGCCAAGGGTGCTAACTTATTCCTCATTTTTTTCTCATTATTGAAAAAACCTAAATCATCTGTGAAATAGAACTAATATTTGCCGAATCCAATTTCTAGGCATCTTAGATGAGGGGGCATGACCCATGATGACCACAGGCAGGAGGACTGGGATACATGAACATTGAGGACAAAAAAGATTCAATTCTATGTTTAAAGGCCATAGGTGCCAAACCAGCCATGCACACATACCTTCTAAGGATAATGGGAAGGCCTTTTCCCATTTGTCCTAAGCTCGTTCTAAGAACAGGCACAAAGCAGTGATTGACTTCGCACACAAAGCGGCTCATGAAGGAAGACTCAGGCTGCCTGCTATTGGGCCTGTAAAAATACCCATTGGAGGTGACCTTCCTACCTGGAGCTCCAGTCCAACACAGGGCACCTCAAGAGAGGACCTGCTACCCATGTTTTATAATAGCTAAATTGGCAGGCCCTGTTGCTACCTTACTTAGTTTCATTCCAGACCCTCCACCGGGGCCTCCCTTATTATATATACCCTACAGTCTCTAAACTGCCGTGCAGGATTCGGGGGGGACTGATTGCTGAGAAAACTATGGACTGCTGGATGTGTGCATGCACTTGCACAAATAAGTAAGGAGAGCTGGCTCAAACAAGAGAACTTTTTTTTTCTCAAATGATTGTTTGGGCATTAAAAACAATGTATTCCATTCTCCTGCTAGCAAGGAATAATGAAACCAGAGTGTTGCCTTCTCAGCAGCTCTTGCCTTTGAATCATGCAGAGCAGAAATGATTCTCCATTTGCAGGCAGCCACAGCCTCCAGAAGCTGTGGGAACATTGCCAAGAGCCCTGAAAAACCTCTGCAGCTAATTGGAAACCAGCTTATTGGTGACACTTTTGAAAGCCAGGTTGTCATTGAAGAAAAACGAAGGAGAACATGGTGGGTGCTGTAGCCTGGAATTAGGCAGTGGGAGGAGGGGCTGGTCCCTGCTCCTTGCAGGAACATTGCTCTGTAATTTTCTCAAATGCTGTGCTCAGCTGGCTTGCCAAAGCCCTGGATGTTGGAAGGCTGCAGACAACACCTTGCCTGCCTGCTCCTCCTTGAACATTGCCCCCCATCATCCACATGTGGAGAGCTCTGTGGCTATTTCAAATGCACCCTGAATTAGTTAACCACAACCTGGATAAGTATACCAAGTCCTCTTAGTAGCCTCTTGAACATGTGTTTACATTTTTTTTGTGTAGCAAAGTGTTTTGTTTCACAATCATTAGACAATTTTAGTAGCAAACACCTCCTAGGGTCTTTTATAAATATTAAAAAACTCAGTAAAAAGATAAGTGCGTTGGAGAATTGTTTAAAATTTTAAATGAACTTGTCAAAATACCAATTAAGTGTTATTTAAGAAGGGCCACAAGAAATGAATCATGGTTTTTTAGGAAGGTGATCACCAGTGTCAGACCAGCCCCAGTCAAGCAGAATGCTGTGTCAGAGCATGGCCTGAGTTTCTAGCGATATATCGCTCTGATAACAAATGGGGTTTCCCTCTCTCCTGAGAGGATGGTGCCTGATCTGGGTAATTTTTTCCTGATCCCTGTAGAAAGATTCTAAGTTTCACCCAAAAGAAAAAAAGGATGAAGAAGAAACATATGTGTTGTTGCACATTAGCAACAAGCGCCACGTGAGCTGGGCGAGCCTGCCCCACGTCCATCTGACAGGCTTCCTGCTGGCAAATTGATGGAGTCTCCTTGCCGCCTGGTAGACAGGGGCAAGCCGAGCCCTGGAATTAACTCCTGGAGTTCCACTGAGGTGAAAAGAGCCCCAGGAAGTTCTTCCTGATGGTACTGGAGGTCCATGTGAGCACAGAGCCTGAAACATAGGAAACACAGTTGGCAAGCACCTGTTTGCCGCCTTACTCCATTAATAGCCTCTCTCATCATTTCCAGCAAATTCATTCTTCTTTCCTCAGAATAATGACTTAGCCTTTGCACTGTCCATAACTTAACCCAACCTGTGACATGAAAGGTTCTTTGAATCTCAAGGTAACTCAATGTCTCCCTCTAGCTCTTATTCTATTATTATTATTTTTCTTGTTGACATTATCACAGATGTCCCCCATTTTTCATCCCTTCTGGCCCCCTCCACCCAGCCCCTGCTCCTCCACAACCCTGGCCTTTACCACATTGTTGTCTGGGTCCATGGGCTATGCATATGTACATGTATGTTCTTTGGTTAATCTCTTCGAGTCCCCCCACTCTATTCCTCTCTAAGGTCTGTCCGTTTCATGTATGCATACCTCTGGTTTTATTTTGCTTGTCAGTTTATTTTGTTCCTTAGATTCTACATATGGATGAGATCATATGGCATGTGTCTTTCTCTGACTGACTTATTTCGCTTAGCATAATAATCTCTAGGTCCATCCATGCAATCATAAAGGCTAAGAGTTCCTTCTTTTATACAGCCTCATAGAATTCCACTGTGGAACCTGGTACACACATACATGGGTACACACACCTACAAACACACATGCATTTTAGTAATACACAAAACTGGATCGGTTGCCTACCCCAAAGTTGCCTATTTTCCTACACCTTCCTTTTTTGCTAGGACAGTTTGCCTCCCAGAAGCAGACCTGAGATATCAGTTACCACCAGCACTCCCAACTTCCCTGCTGCTAGAGGCAACAAGTGCGCAGTTGTGGGGTGAACGCAACAGGGTTCTGTTGTGGCAACATAATGACACGACACATTCCTGAAGTGGTCATGTGACAAAGTTCTTGGGTGGCAAAGTGACACAGTTCTGGGATGAACATGTGGCAGTGTTCTAGGGGACCACGTGATACAGTACTTGGGTGGCGATGTGACACCAGCTGGAGTGACCATCCAAACATTCTTGTGATAACTGTATAACACAGGTGTGGGATAGTTATGTGACACAGTTCTGTGGTGGCAGTGTGACATAGGAGATGATCACCTGAAGCCTTTCTGGTCAATGGAACTGAAAGGAGAACTTATAAAAGAAATTCTCCCTCCTCATAGGTAAGGATGTGGGAAGAGACCTTTCCCACCACTGGGACTTTTCTCCTCTCAGCTTTGGACAGATGTATATGAGCACGTAATGCTTGGTGCTGCTGCAACTGCCATCCTGCTGTGACTGTGAAAGACATTTCATCCAAAGGGATGGCGGACAAATGAAAGTGCCTGGAACCTCGATGGATGGCATTTTGAACTAGTGCAAGCAAGCACCTTTGGCCTGCCTACCCCTAGATTTCTTCTTATGTGAAATAATAAACTGATATTTATGTCACACACACATGAACGATTTTTTTATTAAATATACATATTTCACTGCATATACACAACTCTCCTAGCTGAGAAAACTAGAATTTCTCTGTAGAAATCAAAATTATTTCTTTGTAAGCAAAGATACAAGTCTTTTTCTAGTGAAAATTCAGGACAAAAAAATCCATTTGAAACTTTGGAAAGAATAACATAAGTGGTCTCTTTTAGTTCCATAAACATGAGGTAAGCAGGCTCCCTGACCTGGAGTGAGACACATAAGGCTTTCTGATTGACTGTTTTCCTCTAACTCCTACTTTGTGGTGAGTGCCTCGAGGAAGTGAGTGGCCAGTTTGCATAAAAAACTTGAGGCCTTCTGGGAAATTAAAAGTTGCCCAACTCCTGCTCTCCAAAGTTTATTATAAAGGAAATCAATCCATGTGCACTAAGGTGGTCAAAGCCACCTGAAACAAAATGACCTTGACCAGGATGAGAACAGGCTCCCTATCCAGGGTTCAGTGTATATCAGGCTGAAGCTTGCTATTTTCCACATCAGTGACTGTGATTTAAAAAACAAGAGCTGAGCATGAAATCTACAAATTTCAGTCTGTGCGAAGGGATGTGAACCAGCACGGACACACCAGAGCCAGAGGACAAGTAATATCATCTGTCAAACGGTACATGACGTGGAAGTAATGGCTGCAGTGGGGTGATGGGATGACAACTCCCTACTTGTTTTCTGTGTGTGGAAGTAGGCTCCAGTTCATTTTGAGAATATGAACAAATGGACAAATTCTTGGACTGGAGAGGAGTGAAGGGAGAATTTAAAACATTCCCACTAGCCCTGGCTGACGTAGCTCAGCGGATTGAGCGAGGGCCTTGGAACCAAACAACCACGGTTTGATTCCTAGTCAGGGCACATACCTGGGTTGCAGGCCAGTTCCCAGCAGGAGACACACAAGAGGCAACCATGCATTGATATTTCTCTCCCTCTCTCCTTCCCTTCCCCTCTAAAGATAAATAAATAAAATCTTTAAAAATATTTCCACTAATAGAACTTATAAAAAGTCAAAGCATTAACAAAAAATAAATGAAAATATCAGTACTCCCACATTATCTAAGTAGTATGTATAAATATGTGCTTAATTCACATATATACCTAAATATGAAAGTCACAAACTAAATGAAAACTTTTTATTATCTCAAAATAAAATGAACAATTAAGCATAGCTATTTTTTAGGCATAGTTACTCTTACCTAATACAATCATTCTGGTCTTTGCATAATGTTTTATTCAGTTTGTATTTTCTAATATGAGGAAGTATTTTTAAAGAAATTTTCTAAGGTCAGATAAACCTTCTTTACACGAATTTAAACCTGTTGTTTTGATGCAGGTCTTTGGAAGCCTGTATAATGCACAGTCTAAATATCTGAGAGGGGATTAACAGCTCCTCTAAAAATGAAATAACCGCTAAAGCCTTCCTCACAAAAAAGCATCTCGTGAGACTAGTTTCTTGCAGACATAATGGAAGAAACACTAATTTACACTTCGAAACCCAACTCCAGATAATACATGTTTAAATTTTACATATATTTTCTTAAATTAAAATATTCAAATTTATTGTAATTACTTAGAATTTAGCCTTGTAGTTCATCGCATATTTACTCATCAGAAGTCCCTTTACGATTTCATAACTCGAGCTTTTAATATTAATGCATGGCTTGGTCTGTTGGAGATGTTTTTAAAATACATTTTCAAGAATAGTTGATGAATAATACATTTTCTGATTCCTCTGTCCCCAAAATATGCAAAACAATTTTTTCCATTGGCTTTTTGTGTAATACCCATCTAGGATATATACAAAATCATTAGGTCCTGAAACTGTGCCTTCAAAATGAGATGCAAATTTGCTAAGTATTGCTGCAATAGAGGTTAGGAGCGTGCCTCAACTTGTGTTTTGGACATAACATGGCGGATGAGAGATGGGGAAAAGCATGGAGATAAAACATTATACCCATAGATTGTTTGTTTTGACTTAATATTATTTAAAATGCTTGCAAGAACATGTCTAGCATGAGTATCCAAAATAATTTTAAGTGAAATTTGCAAATCACTTTAAATCTATCTGAATGGTTTACTGTGGAGTCTCAGCTTCATAGTGCTTAAGAAATCTGCCAAGCCAAAGGTCACAAATATTTTCTCTTAGTGGTTTTACAGTTTTAGTTCTCACATTAAAGTTAGTGATTCCTTTCAAGTTAATGTTTGTATATCATACAAGGAAAACGATGATTGTTCGATTGTTGTAACACCATTTGTAGAAAGATTATCTTTTCTCCTCTTAGCAGTTTGGTAAAAATCAGTTGGTAATATATGTGAGTCTGATTCTGGATTTGCTATTCTATTCCATTGATCTATATTTTTCTTTCTCTATGTTAATACTATAGAATCTTGATTATTATAGCTTAATAAATCCTGAAGTTGGTTATTGTAAGAACTCAGATATGTTTTTTTTAATGTTGTATTAACTATTCTAGGTTCTTTGCATTTTCATGTAAATATTAAACTCAGTGTGTTCCAAAACAAAAGCTTACTGGGATTTTTAATAGTATTACTTTGAATCTACAGAGAAAATGGGGAAGATTGGTATGTTAACAATATTAAGTGTTCTGATCCATTAATAGATATCTCTTTACAGTGGCTCAAGTTTTTAAACTTTTTTCTGCAGTGCTTTTTGTAATATAGTATAGATATATATCATTTGTCAAATTTAAGCATAACATTTTCATATTTTAATACTGCTATAGATGGTAATTATCTATTGATAGTAAATAGAAATACAATAAACTTTGCCTAATTATCTTGTATCTTTCAAACTTACCACAATCACTTATCAGTACTAGTATATTCTTTTTTGTATCTCTATATTCTTTTGACAGTTACATCAAATCGCCTGCACAGGTAATTATGATGTACACAAACAGTGGCAGTTTTATTTCTCGTTTGAATCTAGATGGAATTTATTAGTTATTTTGCCTTATGGCAAAATAATTAATTAATTATTAATTTATAATTAATTAATCCATTTTATAGAAGATATACTGACAGAAGATATACCTAATTTTCCAGAAAAGTTGGGTAGAATTGGTATCATGACTTTCTTAATTGTTTGGTACATGTCATCAATGAAACCACCTCAGCTTTCTTTGTGAAAAGAATATATTTAACTGAAAATTGAATTTCAGTGATACAGGATTACTTAGGTTACCTATTGCATATTGTGTAACCTTTGGTACTTTGTCTAGTTCATCATCATGTTAGGTTACTACCCTTTATAAATATTAGAATGTTGTCTCTATTCTAATATTGGTAACGTGTCTTGTTTTCATTTGGTCAGTCAGGTTGGAGGTTTATCAAGTTATTAATTTTACCACATAAATTTATTTTATTCATTATAATTGTTCTTCTGTTTTATTTAATAGATTTTTGTTATACAACCTTTATTATTTTCTCTCTTTTGCTTACTTTGGGTTTAATTTTATCTTTTTTTAGCTTCTTAAAGTGGAAGTGAAGTAATCTAATTGAAACTTATTTTTTCCAATTATACATTTTAATAGTTTATTTTTATTGTATTTTTTTCATTACCATTTATCCTCCTTGTACTCTCTCTCATTTCCGCCCCAGGCTCCGCGGTCACCACACTGTTGTCCGAGCCCATGAGTTCTTTTTATTTTTTTTGCTCGATTCTACCACTCCCCAGTGGTACATTTTAAGGCTATACATTTCCCTCTTAATACTTTTTTAGATGTATGCTGCAATTGTTCTTATATGTTATGTTATCATATCCATTAAGTTCAAAAAAATCTAATTTTTATTTTGATTTCTTTGACCCATGAGATTTTTAAAATTGTATTAATTAAATTTCAAAGGTTTGCATATTTTCTAGATATCTTTTTCTTATTTATTAATTCCATGAGATTGAAGAACACACTTTTTGGCCCTGGCTGGTGTAGCTCAGTGGATTGAGCACGGCCTATGAAGCAAAGGGTCACTGGTTTGATTCCCAGTCAGGTCACAGGCCTGGGTTGCAGGCCAGTTCCCAGTAGGGGACACCTGAGGGGTGGCCACACACTGATGTTTCTCTCCCACTCTTTCTCCTTCCCTTCCCCTATCTCTAAAAAATAAAAAAAGAACAAACTTTTTGTCATTTGAATTATTTTAAATATAATGAACCATAATACAATCTCTTAATAGTCTATGTGCACTGAAAAAATATGTATTTTAATGTTTTTTGATACTTTCAACTGTAGTTTTTTTTAACACTACTGATTATCTGCCCTCTTATTCTAACAATTATTAAGAAAAACATGTTAAAATTTCTAACTACAATTGTGGATTCGTCTGTTTTTTTTGTAGTTCTATAAGTTTTTGCTTTATTTCTTTTGGAACTCTTATTGAATGCATAAATATTTAAGACTGTTATTTCCTTTTGATGAATTAATTGCTGTGTCCTTATGAAATAACCATTTCTTTATTCCTGACAATCTAATATCTACTCTGTGTGTTATTACTATAGCAACTCCAGGTGGCTTTTATTTTTCATACCATGCTATAAAAAGCTAGCATTTGTATATTCTTTTCCATTCTTTTACTTAGTTTTGGCTTTATATTTAGATTAAAATAATTTTTCTGGTAAGTATCACATAGTTGCATTTTAAATGTCTATACTTGAAATAGCTATGTATTATCTTAACCATATATATTTTATATAGTTATATATGGTCATATATATATATTTGAGGAATTATAGAAATCATGTTGTGTGTGCTAGTGGAGATAAGGGTAAGACAGTGGTTAGGTCTCTCTGAGTCACCTTGGGCAGGTTACGCACTGTAGATACTAACTCAAAGACATTAAAAGTCCAACAAAGCTTCTAAGCATGGAAACAGTACAATTAGATTTTAGAGGAAATTACCTGGCTATACGGTGTGTCTTAGGCTGAAGGACAGAAAGATTTGCATCAAGGAATCTATTCAGAAATGTTTATAGTGATTCAGGGCTGGATTAGCTAGGTTAGTGGCAGTGGACATAAACAAACAAAAATGGACAAACTTGAAACATGGTTAGCAAAAAGTTTGAAAAGAATGTAGATTACGTCAATGTTGAAGCCCAGAGTGGATTGCTGGATAAGAATGGAGATGTTAAAAAAATCACATTTATGTTTCTGGCCAACTTTAGACATGCAATATGTAAGGAAAACTGATGACTTCAGAATTTAGAGAGTCATTGTGAAAACCAAAAGCTAAAGTCCTGTGGCAAGTTACATATATGGCTTTGAACCTCAAGAAATGTCAAAGCTAAAATGTGTATTAGGGAACCAGCATATTAAGTTTTTAAATTTCATCTCACATTATTTTATATTATTTATTCTGCCTTCTAAATGATCTTTTTAAATTTTGCACCACTCATCATTGACTGAGTTTCCTGCCCCAGGGTTTTGTTAAACATGCAATCCACACTGTTTGACTAAACTCCCTTTTCATTTTATCCTTACCCTCTGATTTGGTACCTTCTTATGGTTGTCTCTTCACCTTACATAGCTTAGATTGTACTGATGCTGTCAAACTGTTTTCAATACTCACTTTGAGTTTCTATAGTAAAACATTTTGTGGACACTGCTCATTCATTCCCTTTTCAGAATGTTATTTTCCTTTCAGTGTAATATAATCATTTTTCTAAAAGCCCTGTGTTTTTTGTCTTCTCATTCATTCTCAATCAAAAGATTTCATTAGTTTTACTTATTTATTTTTAATATGTCTTATTGATCATGCTATTACAGTTTTCCCAATTCCCCCCTCTATTCCCCCTTCACCCTGCTCCCACAGCCCTCCAGCATTACCCACCCCTTAGCCCATGTCCAAAGGTTGTACATATAAGTTCTGTGAGTCCTATACCATTACTATACCATTTTTTATCTCTCCCTGTCTACCTTATGCCTACTAACCATGCTTCTTCTTCCCTGTGCCTTTTCCCTCCTATTCCTCCCTTTCCCCTCCCCACTCTAATCCCTCCATGTGATGTCCATTTCTCTGATTCTGTTCCTGTTCTGGATGGTTGCTTAGTTTTTGTTTCCATTGCTTTTCTTTTATTTTAGGTTCATTTGTTGATAGTTGTGAGTTTGTTGTCATTTTACTGTTTATATTTTTGATGTTCTTTTTCTTAGTTAAGTCCCTTTAATATTTCATATAATAATGGCTTGGTGATGATGAACTCCTTTGACTTGACCTTATCTGAGAAGCACTTTATCTGCCCTTCCATTCTAAATGAAAGCTTCGCTGGATAGAATAATCTTGGATGTAGTTCCTTGCCTTTCATGACTTCAAATGCTTCTTTCCAGCCCCTTCTTGTCTTGTAAGGTTTCTTTTGAGAAATCAGCTGATTGTCTAATGGGAACTCCTCTGTAGGTAACTCTTTATTTTCTTCTCACAGCTTTTAAGATTCTATTCTTGTCTTTAATATTGGGTAACTTAATGATGATGTGCCTTGGTGTGTTCCTCTTTTGGTCCAACTTCCTTAGGACTCTCTGGGCTTCCTGGACTTCCTGAAAGTCTATTTCCTTCATGAGATTGGGGAAGTTTTTCTTCATTGTTTGTTCAAATAAGTTTTCAATTTCTTGCTGTTGTTCTTCTCCTTCTGGAACCCCTATAATTCAGATATTGGAACATTTCAGGTTGTCCCAGAGGTTTGTAAAAGTCTCTTCACTTTTTTAAATTCTTTTTCTTCATTTTGATCTGGATGGATGTTTATTTTTTCCCTTTTATCCAAATAGTTGCTTTGAGTCCCAGTTTTCTTCCCATCACTGTTGGTTCCCTGAACATTCCGCTTTATTTCACTTTGGATATCCTTCATTTGCTTTTTCATTTTTTAACTAAGCTCAATCAGATCTGTGAGCATTTTGATGACCAGGGCTTTAAATTCTCCCTCAGATAGGTTGGCAATGTCCTCCTCCCTTAGCTTTCTTCCTGAGACTCAACTCTGTTCTTTCATTTGGGTCCTATTTCTTTGTCTTGCTGCAGCTGATAGGTTGTAAGTGGCCAGGCCTGAGGTATTCACCCTGCTGGGCAACCCTCTTTGCTGCACAGTGGCATTGCCTATGAGGGAGAGGCCAGAAAGGGAACCGTTTGGCTCACTTGCTCATCTCTAGCACACCTCAACAGACTCTTGGACTCTCCTGTGAGACTGGGAGCTTCTCCTACCTTGGCAATCCCAGCTGTAGGCCACAGTCAGCTCTGAGTCCCCTTAATTCAGCCCCTCCCTCCAGCCTCCCCAGTTTGGCAGTCAGCCCCACCCCCAATGTCCGAGTGGCTGCAGTTTTTCTGAGTCTGCCCACCTGGTCCATCTCCATACCGGTCTGATTGTTCCAGTTGATTTTTTCTTTAATTCCTTGGTTGTCAGAGTTCTGTGAAGTTTGATTTTCTGGTGCTTTTGGTTGCTGGTTGATTTCAGGTTGGTTGTTGTCCTCCTTTTGGTTGTGTGAGGAAGCGAAGGGTCTCTACCTACACCTCCATCTTGTGTGGAACTCGCCAAGATTCCCTTAGTTGTAGTTCTCACAGAAGTTAATTATAAAAAAAATAATCTAATCCATGTAACTTATTTTGAAGGTAAGGAAACACAGATAGAAAAGGGGGGGAAATATAAGAACCAGAAGGTCATAAAAATAGAAGGTAGATTGTCAAACCAGCTACCACTGTGAGTAAATCTGTGAGAAAATTCTGGGAACCAGTGCACAATACATACCTGAGAATTATTTTACCTATGGGGCAAGGAAGCTGTTAATGACCTTGACTGTGCCATAGGCACACTTCTGTGTGGAGCTGCCTTTCACACCTTAGGTAAAGGTGGCCAGGTAAACAAGTGTACATATTGGCAGTTGGAGAGTTGCCAGAACCAAAGTGGTTAAATCTTGGGGATGTGGCCTAGGGTCTGCTACAGTGACTCATATTTTTCAACATACAGGGAATATACTTGTCCCTCCCTTCGTTCCTTTTACCTCTTGTTCTCTTTCACTCTCAGCTGAGAACACTGCAGTACAATTCTGATGATAACCACTGGAAGTTAGTTAGCATCAGACTCCACAAAAAAGGCTCAGTATTTTATAGACTGAAATTCATGTCCTCCCCAAAATTCTCATGATTTAGCCGTAACCCCCAGTTGGAGATGGTACCTGTAAGGAAATAATTAAGGTTAAATGAGATCCTAAGGGTGGAGCCATGATCTGATAGGATTAGTTGTATCCTTCTAAGAAAAGACTCCAGAGAGTCATGTATCCTAGCATGCTTTCTCTCTCTTCCTGCAAGTACATGGAAAAAGAGATCACGTGAGCGATCATACAGCAAGACTGGTCTCCTACATGCCAAGAGATGTAGCCTCAGAATCAAACCAACCTTGCTAGCATCTTGATTTTCAACTTCCCAGCTTTCAAAACTGTGAGAAATAAACTTCTATTCTTAAAGTCATTCAGCCTGATGAAGTTTCCATGGCAGCCCAAGCAGACTAATACAGCCCCATAGCACTGGCCTTTCTTCAGATGCCAGCATATGTCAGGTGTCCCTCAATCCCCTGCACTTGTGACTAAGTGGCCATAAACTAGGGGTTTCTACAGCCTCCTCAGTTTTGATAGTGCATCAGCTCAGGCAATTTTATGCAATCATAAAGATGAGTAGAGATGCAATGGTAGAGAGTTTGAGAGTTTTGGAGTCAGACATGAGTTTCAATGCTGGCCATGTTACTTAAACTCCTCAGTCTCACCTGCTAAATAACAAAATATTAATGGTTTCTAGGAGTATCATTTTATTTTAAATTGCTTTTTTAAAAAATCTTTATAACGTCTAATTCTATATCATTCCAGATTTTTGTATCCTATAATGATTAACATGTTCTGTCTAGCCTTTCTTTAGAAAAGTGGATTTGACAAAGTTGGCTGCTATAACTTCCTCACATGTATGGAGCTCAGATAAATCAAATCCATATGCAAGTGAGGTGTGGATTTCCCCCCCACAAAACATCAAGGATGTATTTTACAAGGGGATTTTATTCCCATATATGTTCTTTCCTTACTTTTATTTTGTTTTGTTTTCTTTAACAAAAATTGTGATTCAATACATCAGTATCTAAGGCTCATGTGTAAAACATAACAATATACAAACCCTACATCAACCTAATATTCTGCTTTTAGAATCTAATTCTTCCCTGTAACTATCCTGGGAATTAGCTCACAGCTAGTGTCATATTCTGTTCCATTTAACCTGCTGTAATATCACCAATTTTGTATCCAAGGAAAATGAATTTGTAGTTATGCACTAATTATTTCATCAGGTTATATAAAGCATAACCCTTTGGGTTTAAAGGTGAACTATCTTCTCAAACTATCTCCATGAACTATCTGCACCTTTTTTTTCAAGAGGCCATCAAGGGAAAATATAATGCACAAAAATGATTTAAACAACATCTGCTTCAGTCACTGAGATGATCCTCTCATAAACAACTGAAGGGTAATCATTTTTGTCATGTGAGAATACAGTGTTCTGTTCTAAATGGGTTAAGTACATGCAGAGGCAGAGCACAGAGGAAAGTCAAAATGGGAAAATGTCAATAGGAGATGGTTTAGCTTGGAGCTGTGCAGCCTTATTTCACAAAAATAACAGATTAGCCCACACAGAAACTTTCTCTGACAGTTGAGATTAGGTTAACCAAGCATTAGCCTTTGGGTCAGTTCCTCACACTGCTAGACCTTAAAGAATCTCTGCTTTCCTTTTCTCACTCCACAGTACTCCTCATCCTAAGAGTATGGGCTCCATGAAAATATGAACGTGTCATTCTTATTCTCTGTTTTAGCACTGGGCCCTTAATTAATAGTCGTTAAATTCCTTACTCATTTATTTAACAAACATTGACACTTTTCTAAACACAGAGAAAGGCAGGTGAGCTGAACACATACACAGTTCTCACCAATTTAGTGAGAGAAAAAGGAGGGAAAAGAAGGAAACAGAAATGTAAGCAATTAGGATCATCTTCCTAAGAATGCAGATAATCCTGAATGTCATGAGCGCACTGAGAAAGGAATCACTAATTTTGCCTAAAAGAGTTGGAAAACATACCCCAAGAAGATCTTGATCCTAAAGAAAAACTGATATTTATGAGTTTAAGATGAAGGAGAAGAATATCCCAGATTGAGAAACAGCATAGTTAATGACCATGAGTAATAAGGGCCATGCACCACCTCACATACCACCTAAAGTGCCTTGTGCAGCATAATGTGTGGTGGAAGAATCACAGGAGAACATACTACAGAGATATACCTAGGCCAGATTATGAAGGCTTTGTGTCTCACACCAAGGAGTCTGGTTTATCTACTTGGTAATTCAGAGCCATAGAAGGTTTTTAACAGGATCAGAATGGTGGTATTGAAAGATAATCTTTGCGTTGAATGGTTTAGTTTGAAAGCAGATTTAAAAAACTGGTTAGTAAATTCTGGCATTAAATTAGTCAATAACTGAGAGAGGTATATGTACTAAGGCAACAGGATAATACAAAATATATACAAGTTTGGAGGATATTTAAAAGAAAGAATAGTCAGGATTTGATGATTGAAAGATTATTTTTGACAAGATGCCAGACTCTGTTCTAGGTTCTCAGGATAAAACAGAGAACAACATTAACAAAGTTCCTTGCTCTTATATAATAATCTGTATGACAAACCTACTGCCACCATCATACCCAATGGGCAAAAACTACAAATGTTCCCCTTTAAGATTGGGAGCAAGACAGGCATGTCTGCTTTCACCCATCTTACTCAACATGGTACTGGAAGTCCTAGCATAGCAATCAGATAAGAAGAAGAAATAAAAGGCATCAAAATTAGAAAGGAAGAAGTAAAACTGTCTTTATTTGGAGATGACATGATGCTGTACAGAGAGAACACTAAAAATTACACCAAGCAATTACTAGCACTGATACATGAATTCAGCAAATAGCAGCTTACACAATCAATATCCAAAAATCAGTTGCATTTTATATGCCAATAACCAACTAGTAGAAAGGGAAATGAAGAAAATCCCATTCATGATTGCTTCAAAAAGAATAAAATGCCTAGTAATAAATCTAACCACTGATGTAAAAAACCTATACTCAAAAAATTATAAAACACTGAAGAAAGAAATTGAAGAAGATACAAATAAGTGGAAAACACAATATGTTCTTGGATAGGAAGAATTAACATCGTTAAAAGGTCCATACTACCCAAAGCAATCTATAGATTAATGCAATTCCTATCAAGATTTCAATGACATGTTTCTCAGAACTAGAACAAATATTTCAAAAATTTATATGAAACCACAAAAGGCCCAGAATAGCAATAGCAATCCTGAGAAATAAGAACAAAGTTGGAGGAATCATGTCACTTAATATCAAATTACACCATAAGACCATAGTAATCAAAACAGCATGATACTGTCATAAAAACAAACACATAGATCAATGGAATGGAATAAAAAGTTTAGAAATAAACCCACACTTTTATAGTCACTTAATATTCAACAGAGGCAGCATGCATGTGCTACATGCTAAAGACAGTTTATTCAATTAGCTGTGTTGGGGAAATTGGACAGATACATGCAGAAAAATGAAATGAGACAATCTTCTTACACCAAAAAAGAATAAATTTAGAATGAATTAAAGACTTAAATGTTAGACCAGAAATATAAAAATCCTAGAAGAAAACATAGGCAAAAATCTTGGACATTGCTTATAGTAATATTATATTGGATGTATCTTCTGAGGCAAGGGAAACAAAAGAAAAAATAAACAAATGGTACTACAACAAAGGAAACCAACAACAATATAAAAAGGCAACCCATTCAATGGGAGAGCATATTCACTGATACCTCTATAAGGGGTTAATATGAAATTTTTATAAAGAACTCATAAAACTCAACACCAAAAAGAAAAAACAATCTAATTAAAAGTTAGGCAAAGAACTTCAATAGACACTTCTCCAAAGAGGATGCACAAATTGCCAATAGACATGTGAAAAGATTTTCCATGTCACTAATGGTCAGAGAGATGGAAATTAAAACCACAATGAGATATCACCTCATACTGGTCAGATGGCTATTATCAATAAATCAACAAACTAGTGCTAGCAAATATGTGGATGCAGGGGAACACATTTGCACTGTTGGTGGGACTGGAGATTGGTGCAACCACTGTGGAACACAGTACGAAGATTCCACAAAAAATTAAAAAGGGATCTGCCTTTTGACCCTGAGATCCCACTTCTGGGGCTATATCCAAAAAACCCAAGATAAATTTTAAGAACACATGTTATTTTTAGCATTATTTACAATAGCCAATCTATGGAAGCAGCCCAAGTGTCCATCAGTAGATGAGTAGATGAAATAACTACTGGACATTTACACAACGTAATACTCCTTGGCCATAAAGAAGAAAATTTTACCATTTGTGACACCATGGCTGGACCTGAAGAGCTGTATCTGCAGATTAAGGGTGAACTGGAATTAACCAAACAAACTTTAAAAGACTGCAGCTCTATTATTACCTCATCTGAATTGCCCAGAAAAAATCTTTGTTCCAGAAACTAAAGTGACTCTGATTACTTGATTAGTCTTTCTCACTCATAATCTCAATTCTCTCCTGGATACAAGAGAAGATAGCATCCCCTCACCCACTTGAATTTGGTAATAACCATGTGACTTATCTGAGCAATGAAGCATTTAAAACCCAGTACAGAGTTCTCCAGCATCATTTGATAGCCTTATAAATAGAGTCCAGAAGGCTAACACAAAAGAAAAAGAAATCATCTCAGTGGGCATAGCCATGGATGACAAAAGACAATGGATTGGGAAAACCTTCCCAGGGAACAGAATTGTCTAAGTCCTCGGGACAAGAGGCTGTTGAAACGTATTCTCAGGATGCTCAGTATTTTTGTGGCCCACTGACTTCTGCAGGTTATGCTCTCTTCCTTGTTCAGAATGAAAATGCTTGTTGTAATTATCCTGTCCCTGCTCCACCACTGTATGCTGGTATGAAGCAGTATATCAAAAGCTGCCTCATCTGGACATGGTATAAACACTATGGCACATCACATGCTAATAGAGAGAAAACTGTGCATTACCGAAGGACCAGGATTGTCAGTTCCATGATAGTATTAGATGGGACTTCAAATCTGTTACCTTTGGGTATAGAGTGGGTATATTTGACATGCAGTAAAGACAATGAGCCTAATATTTGGTGACAAGAAGAGCAATCTGGTACAAATTAATGCCTCTCCCCACTATTTCCAATTTTCCTCTTCTAGGCCCATATGAGGATTGTATTTTCTTGTCCCCTTCCTTTGGCAAATGAAATGTTAATAGAGGTGATACATGCATTTGGAGCTAGAATTATTTAAAATACAATTCTCCAATTTCGCCCTTATCTTGACAATTGTAAGAACTGCTCTTAATATGAATACACTATAAAACTGAAGCAAGCTGGCCCTGGCCGGGTAGCTCAGTTGGTTAGAGTGTCCTCTAGAGGCACAAAGGTTGCAGGTTCAATTTCAAGTTAGGACACATACAAGAAGCATCCAATGAATGTATAAATAAGTGGACAACACATTTATCTGTCTCTCTCTTCCCCCCACTTCTTCTCTCCATAAAACCAATAAATAAAATTTAAGAAAAATTAAAACAAGCTGAAATGCCCAATTGCTAAATTAAACGTGAATACTACTGATAATAGAGGATTAACTTTTCTCACTGTCATGAGAAAAAGAAATTTTTTGTTCAGCCACTGAAATTTTGAGATTTTTACCACGGTCTAG
Organism: Artibeus jamaicensis; assembly: GCF_021234435.1. Taxonomy (NCBI): domain Eukaryota; kingdom Metazoa; phylum Chordata; class Mammalia; order Chiroptera; family Phyllostomidae; genus Artibeus; species Artibeus jamaicensis. The sequence continues at coordinate 17,470,260 of NW_026521837.1, forward strand.
CAAAGATCATCTGACTAATTCTTTAACCTGGACTCTAAATTATTTCTAAGTTTCCTTGCAAAGTAATATTTTTATAGTATATATTTTTGTTGTGGTTATAAAGATGGTGTGTGTCTGTTGAAGACAATCAAAGAATCCAGCTAAAATGAAAGGGAAGTATTCAGACTGGCCAGTTATCACCCAGGAATCCTGTTACTGTGCTGACTTTCAGCTTCTGTAGTCAAGAGGTGACAAGGCCATGTTTACAGATGAGTGGAAAGGCATTACAAAAACTTCCCGATGACCAATGAAGTATTTTTGCTAATTAGTGGCCACAGATACCAGATATAATAAATTGTAATAACTAACCATTCCTTCCCCGATTTAGAGCATCATGCAGCTCAAGAACTACTATTCAGCATGCTTATTTTTCTCTGAAGCATGGCAGGCCAAAGTCTACTTTTCATTTACAAATAAACCACTTGCGTTATAATTTACTATTTTAAATGGTTTTTTATACTCATGATGTATTATACTTTCTCTCTCCAAAGGTGTTTTCCACAGTAAATAACCAACCTTGACAATATATCAAAGTAGAAAAATGGGCGGTGGATTGCCAGGACCAAGTTCACCTGATTGTTGAGTCTTCCTAAAATGCAGAAACAGCACTAGGTGCAGATCAGGGATTGAGAAGGTGCATTGCCCTGAGCAATTCTAGATCCTCTCAGTGACTTACTATTAGAAATTGATCTGTGAGGGTTAGATATTTTTCCTATTTCTGAGTGTAACACCTTTAAGATATATACTCAAAATATATACATCTTTTGCTGTTAAGCCTATTTCAAGGGGCTTACTTAACCTGAAGGTACATTTAGTCTATCAGGTGCTGCTCACTAAATAACTGTTCTGTATCTAACACTCTGCAGTAGGAACATGGGGAAAGAAGGGTGAGTAGCTCCGTTGCGCTGGAAGGCATCTTAAAGAAAGGTGACACCTCTGACCACATGTTCTTTCAGCCACATCCTACATGCAGCCGCTTATACACACCTTTTCTAGAGAATGAACAATAGTGCATCCTGGTTTTTTTTCAGCCAGACTGACATGCACAGACTGAGTTATAGATGTGTATGAATGTTCCGTGGGTATTCCTGAAAGTCACCATGGACCTTATGTTTTTGACTTGTCCTTAATCTCAGTCCATCCCCATTTGATCCTAAATTCTTGGCTCCATGGGCTATGTCTGCTTCCACCTCTGGCAATTTAGATTTTGTGTCTGTAATTGGTCTCACTGGGGTTAACTTCTCAGTTCTGCCTAAGAGATTGTGGTGTCAGTTCTGATTCTGTCCTTGGCAAATTGCCTCAGATACCATAGCCCATCCTAATCCTAGCTTCACGTGATGTAGCTGATTCCCTAGCCAAACAGACCCTGGGCTTGCAGCAGAACACTCTGTTGCTTTCAGGAATCATGATTATTTCCCAGTATTCATTTCTCCTTCTGCTCTTCTTTGTGTTCCATATAGGTAAACAAAAGCCTCATGTTGCTTAGGAAAATACAGTAAAAACAGAGTATAATAGCTTTAATGAACAGCTAGTGCAAAAGTAAAATTGGGAGTTTATTTGGCCACTGAGAACACAGACCTCACAAACAGCAGTTGAGATGACAGCATCCCTGTTTCATGTTGCACTGTGATTGTTTTAGGGAACTTAGGAAGTGTCACTTTTTCCAAACAGAGAAAATCGCCAGGCCTCCCTGCATTTGGTACCAATTGAACTGAGTATATTCAGTTCCATTATTACATAAAGAAAAGTGAACCTATTGTTTTTGATGGTGAACTGGCTCCTTTTTGAAACCACATGAGCATATGATGTAGCCAATTGTTTTCAGAGACAGCAAATTAGTCAGTAATTATTAACCTGCCTTTTTCCATCAAAATGCTCAGAATAAATGGCAATTATGAAGAGTAAACACATTTCTCAGATCTGTTATTAACCACAGACAATGCCACAAGATGTATAAAATGAGTATTTGAAAATCATCTCTCTCCTCTCTTTGCATTAATAGATTTTAGAGGTTTGCGAGCTTCTACCAGATTTCCTAGAGATTTCCACCTAGACTGACTTTCACAATAGCCTGTAAAGCTGGAGCAGTTGAGCCTTTATATGTATTTAAAAATGAGACACAGAAACACAAGAGTATTCAATGTCTTATTTCATTCACCATCAGAAAAAAGGAGGCCAAAAAAAGAGAAGAAGCAGACTGGCCCAACGTGAACTACTGTGGCTTTGGCATTGGCAAGATCTAGTTTCAACACCTGGTTTTGATCTGAACATATTGTGGGACTTTGGACACTAACTCAAATGCTCCAAACCACAGTTTTATCAGTAAAATGGGATTAAAAAACCTATATCATGAAATTGTTGAAAAAATTGAATAAAAGCATGTGGTTAGCACATAATAAACTATAAATAAGTGGTTACTGCTTCTACTGAATTTTGTTTTACTAGGTTTGCTTAGATCCAAGTTTTAAAACATCAGTAGGTGGACCTGAGTATTGAAGTGGAAAGAGGATCCTTCTACCAATCAAGGAGATGAGCAGTTACAGCCCAGGAGTTATAATGCCATTGGGTCTGGGTTTAAGGACTATAATTTGGGAGGGGAGGCTGGATGAACTGTGAAGGAGAGATACAAAGATGAGTGCTAGAGAAAAAAAAACACTGAAAAATAATTCTGTAGCCATCATTGGAGAAAAAGATCTTTATCTGGATAAGAATGGCTCTTTCTACAAATGCTGTTACTGACTAAAAATCATCTAGCTCTGTGGAATTTAAAGATAGTTCTATAATCACAAGAGTAGTCTACTTTGTGCTAAGTAGTTTACATCCAAGACTCACTACATTTCACCACAGCTCTGGAGGCATTACCTCTTTATACAGATGAGGGAAGTGAGGATATGTGGATTAAATATCTCCTTCGTGGGTTTATGAGTCATAAGTCAGGGCAAGGAAAACCAGTGCATGTGATTAACACTCATGTTCTCACCGTTCTACTGTTTTTTCCCTAAGAATCTGGAGCTCACCACCAACAACAACAGCAACAGCAAACACATATATTTCTGTTTAAGAAGAAAATAAGATATTAAAAAAATAAATATGGTTCTTCAGGAAATAATTGCCACACCAAGAAAATCAGATACCACGTCATCCTATTTACTCAGAAAGGGTTATTTGAGGAAGAAAAGAAGGAGATGGGAAATTAGGTCGTAAACAATGAGGAAGCAGAAGACTGTGGGGCTATGTTTTCAGACTCTTTTATTAGCTGTATCTCCGCTGTCATCTTAAGATGATAAAGAGAGTCACTACTGAGTTTCTTATCAAGGTGTTTCTAACTGCAAAGAAGTCATGTTTCTTAAATATTTTCCTGTAACATTTTTCTAATACTATCATCTATCATTTAATTACAAACTATGTAAACTATTCATGACACATATTCCTATTTCTTTTTCTAGGACAAGTTCAAGGATTTATATTCTCACCAGGAAAAAAATGAGAAATAGGTTATGCAGGTTTCAGTGTCCCTCAGTGAAATACTTTGACTTCTGTAGGAAGAAATATAATTACTTATACCAGAAGTACTTATTGAGCAGCTACTATTTTCAAGCCAATGTAATAAATGCTAAAGAGGAAATGGAGAAGAGAGGTTCCTGGCCTTTAGCAAATGTACAATCTTGTTCAAATTCCAATACAAAAGGGATTATCTGACTACCAAAATCAGGAGGAAATATTTTGCCTTTCAATCCACCTATATTCCTGACTCTCTGCTCGGCCTTTTTTTCCTAGATTAAGCCTAGTAATACCTTTTACCGTAAAATGTGACATAATGTCTCTATGAGATAGTACTGAACTTCGGGACAACCTCTCCCTTGCCTTAAGTCTTGACATATGTATAGAGGCCCAATTTTCAGAAAACACTCACGCCTCTGTACTATTGCATCCAACACTGTGTGGGTACTTACCCTTTACCAGGTGTTTCCCTAGGAAGTTTCACATCCATTATCATATTTACTTCCATAGTGGCTTGGTGTTGTTAATACAGTCACCTCCATCTTATAAATGATGAGACGAATGTAAGAAATATGAAATAAATCATCTAAGATCATACTACCAGTTCATGGTAAAACTGGATTTAAACCTAGCTCTTAAAAGAAATCTAAGTTTGATTCTTTTTTTACCACACTGCTTTGTACTTAAGGACAGGAAGTGGGCCTCAGGCCTACAGTTTGGGTTCCCTGGGAAGCAGCTTCCAACATGGAGACTGGTGCACAGGCGGGTGATGGGGACACATTCTCAGGATCGACACGACCTGTAGAAGGGAAGGAAGCTGAGGGGAGTTGGGTGGTGATGCAGCCACAAGATCTCAGGTGACAAGGTTGAACTTGCACACTGATGAGGTGTTGGATGGGCACAATGTCAGGAAGAGAACTGACACTTAGGTAACATGACTTTCTGCAGTGAGGCCATTCCCAGAGAGGGCTAACGAGCAGTTGAGATGTGACAATAACTTTCCCAGCAGCTGGGGGAAGGTCCTTTAATACTGAATTAGGGATTCAGTGGCACAGAACAGCATTCACACCTTAGAATTTTGTGGGTCAGACTCCCAAACTAATGTTTGGTGTTTTCAACTCTCAATCCAACCATTTCAGTGAATCAAATCAAGGAAAATATTGTATTTGTATATTTTTCCAGAGAGCACAATTCCCAACTAAACAAGCAAGAATAAAGAAAGTGAGAAAATGTGGTATTTGCCTAGAGCCGGAGAGCAGCTGAAGCTCATCAGCAGATGACTCTATTTCCAAAAACTTTTATTTTCACTTCTCCACAACAGAAACATTAAAGGAAAGAAAATTTCATTTAATTTTTGTATCCAGTTACCTAAGCATCCCTCTAGATTTCACCCCATACCAAAAAATTTCTACTGAATTTTAATAGTTTCCTCCAACAGATTTTATAACATACATGCAAAAATAATACAATAAAAAGAAGTCCAAATTTATGATCTGTTTAGTACATTAAGCCAACATAGGATTATTTCACTCAAATTATAAAAATGCTAGATAAATTATAATAAAAAAATTTTGAAATATAGTTGTTTCAAGTTAAGAGACTTCTTGATGCTAGAAATAAAGAACTCAAAACCAGAGCAATAAATAGGTAATGCCTTTTTCCTTTTTCCCCATGTGGCTACCAGGACCAGATAGAGATGCCTGAAGGATTGAAGGTCATGTTTATGGATACAGAAATTTTACAGCCACAGTCCCAATGTCAAATGCTGTTTCTGAACTCTTTACACAGAGTCATGAACCAACAAGGATTGACTCATCCTTGGAAAAAAAGACTACAAAAGTCCTACCTCTGCACTAAGGATACGGCATAGAAACCAATGACTGTAGACAGTGGTGGGAAAGAGAACTGGGAAATCTGAAACCCAACCCTTCAATGTAGAAAGCTAGGAAGCTGCAGTTTGAGAAATTCACACAAAACTAATTCAGGGTTGGCAAAACCCTTACAGTTTGTGCAGAGTCAACTGTAAAACTATCCTGTAGGGACATTGTCATATGATTAGGACGTGCAGGACTTTCATGGGAACAATTTTTTCAAAACATGAGTTCACAGTCAACTTTACCAAAAAAGTGAAGAAGTGAATTGCCACAAAGCATAGGCACAAATGCAATACATTGGAGAATTCACATCACAGAATGACAAATAACAAAAATATGCAAGAGATCTTAAAATAAGTGTGTTTAAAGTGGTCAAAGAGTTAATGAAGGGAACAGAAATTTAAAACAATAATAACATAATGTGGAAAATGAGCAGACACGCTGTATTTAAGTAAAACTAAAATAGAATTCTAGAAATGAAAATATGGAACTCAAACATTCTTAAAGCTCAAATTTATATTAAAGAGCTTACTGGGTACATCAGAATTAGTGAATTAGAAGATAAATTTATAGAAAGCATTTGAAATGTAGCAGAGAATGATAAAGAGATAGAAAATGGTGAAGAGACATTAATAGACAAGGAGAATAGAAAGAGACATTCCAACATACACCTAGTTGACATTCCAGAAGAAATAGTAGAGAAATGGGGGGAAAGCAATGTCCAAAAAGAATAAATTTTTTAGATTGGAAGATAGAAGCACTCATGAAGTTCAGAGCATAATTTTTAAAAATACAAAATCCATATTGAGATTCACCATAGTGAAGCAGTCAAACCAGCAAAGAATGGATAATGATGTACAAGGGAAATAATGGCACTATAAGCAGGATGCTGGCATTAGACCAGTCTGACATAGGAAGAAAAATTAATTTGTATTATCACATATTACAGGCAAAATTGTCTCCTCCTTTTAAAAAGTACTCTTTAGAAAGCAGGCTTAATTAGAGTCTTGGGAACACAGTGATATTAGAATATGAAATTCTGGTCTCCATTCCTAAGTGTTCACCGCCTCATCCATCCCCTTCCACAAGTTACCATCCTAACGGAGGAGGTTGCTTTGGGGCTGCCGTGGGTTATCTGACCCAGATCATTGGGAAGGGAACTGAGAAAGCCCACAGTTATGGCTCTCTCAACTTTTACTTGAAGGCTCTCTCCATTTTCATACTCAATTATCTCAGAGATAAATGAATGAAGCTGAGTGAAAATGAGGTAACTTCTGGAGATCCTTATAATTCATTATCTACTACAGATGCAAAAATTGCCCTTTATTACCTCGAGGCTTTTCTTACTCGTCAGAGTGCAATATTTCTCTGTACATTAACATCTAAGGTGCATTCACTCCTTTCAAAGGCCAAAAATCTTCGCTCATTATGCAAAGTAAGAAATTCTGGTGTTATTCACACAAAGATTGCTCTACAAGAGTGGTGTCAAACATGATGTATACACAACCTCTGTGGTACACAAAATGATGCTTGAAGTACAAAAATAAAAACCTAGAGATTTATTCACATTTCCTTTTACTTCTAAAGTATTATATAGTGTACTTAGCATCAGCGGCACAGCCCCCCTTGCTCACTCCACAGGACAGTGTGGAGAGTAACAGCGTCAATGTGTGAGGACCAACATCAGTTCTCTCTCACGTGCACTAGCACAAGCTCAGACAGGTGCCTTACAGATCTTGCCTAGTTTAAATTGAACCAACCCTCACACAGTAGATGAGTGCTTTAATATTTTTTTTAATTTATTTATCTTTAGAGGGGAAAGAGAGAGGGAGAGAAACATCAATGTATGGTTGCCTTTCGTGCGTCCCCTCCTGGGAACTGGCCTGCAGGGAACTGGTCCGCAACCCAGGTATGTGCCCTGACTGGGAATCGAACCGCTTATTGTCTGGTTCGCAGGCCCGCGCTCAATCCACTGAGCTACACCAGCCAGGGCAGATGAGTGCTTTAAAAATTCCTGGCAAAGAAACAGCTGACTGGAGAAAATTCTCAGATTATAAACTCCTGTAACATGAAACACATCTCTATCATTTTTAGCAATATTTAAATCATACAATATTTAATCCAGTAATTTATAAATATCCAGTAACCATAATGATGATTTTTTATGTACATCTTTTGAAGGTTTCTTGCTTATAACCAAAGCACAAAAATCTTCATACCTTTGAACAACATCTTTCTGCTGTGGCAAAATATGACCAAAACTGGACAAATAAATTAATGTGATAATAAATCAACATTTATTCCATTTATTCCATTAGCAAATACATTTGAAGATATAGAGAAGCAGAGTTAAAGATTTAAAGAAACAGATATTCGAACCAAGTAAGCAATGCGAAAAGTTTATCTATGGTTGGGTCAAACCACTGATGTTTATACTGTACTCAGTTTATGGTATTGGCTAGATTGGCTTTCAACGATAAAATACACATAAAACTACAATTTGTAGACCATTAAAGGACAGGTGTGCTGTAGAAAATACTTTCTCAACAGTAAATGACTTATTTTTATATCACCATAATTTTTGAACAACAAAAAATACTGAGTACCCCTGACATAGTTGGATTCTAAAAAGAATTCTGGGAGAAGGTCGCAGAGGTCAGCCTCTACAGATCAGTTACAGCATCACCGGCGGCTGCCACTGCAACAGCAAAATGATGCCCAAAATGCACACAGTGCCACAGTCTCATCCAGCAGGTTAAGAGATTTTTTTGTTTCATTTTATTTTTTAATGAAACTTGAAAAAAAATGTATCATTACAACAGATGAAGTGTGGAATGTAGGTCAGTCCTTTGTTCCACAGGGTTTTACTTGTCATCATGTGGCAAAACACATGAAAGGGTTGCAGAACTTTGCAACAGCTTAAATATTTACACCTTTAAAAAAGAGAACAGTGCTAAGGTTACGTCCCTTCTGTGATACAGAGAGGCTGTTGTTATAATGCAAATAATTAAACATGTATAACATGTTCTTCATAGGTAAGGTGACGTTTTTACCATGGCTAGGAAATAACTATTTTATTAAAGACAACTGAGCTATGGAGAGAACGTTTTGAAATGGATATTTGACATTATTTTCTTCATTATTTCTTTGGCTGAAAACAATGACAGATACCTAAAAACCCCACCTACACTCTTTAAAAACATATTGACATAACTTTGCAAATGAAGTTTTGAAAGATTTTCTACTTATTTTTTTAAAATGTAAATGCAACACATCTCCTAATTAATTTGCAAGAACAACTGATTTACATCTTGAAGATGGAGATTTACCAGAAGCATTTTAAAACAACAAAATTTTGCAAAAAAAAAAAAAGCCTGTGGAGAGCAGGAGCTGAAGTCATGTTTAGAGCATGCTCAGTAAGGTAATGACTCAGTGATAATAGAACCTCTCAGCATGCCCAGTACAGTGTGGCAAATAACATATGTCTGTCAGAGCTGATGTATACAGCAGGTGCCTATTGGGACTGAGGAAAACAACATGTGCTTATTCAAATTAAGAAAACCATGTTTTAAAAAAAGAAAAACATATTTATAAGAAATAGTGCAAAATGAGCATGACTTTGCAACCAAAAGAAGCATAAAAGCAGAGGCCTGCCGACCATGGACGATGCATCCTGAGATGGAGTCACTGAGAAGCACTGCACATTCTGCCTGAGGAGAGATGACTCCACTGTGCTTCTGACCCCCGGCTCTGCCTTGTAAGACTTGACCACCTTCAGCTGCCTCCAGACCCGACCTGATCCGGACTCCTGAGACTCGGCTTTGTTATTCCCCAGTTCTCTTGTGTAATGTTATTGCCAATTGTTTCGTAGTGGTAATTACTGTGATTGGGTTAATATGGATTTGGATTGAATCTACATTAATAAAAGCGGAGTAAATGACATAGTTACCTGTGCTGACTCACTGTCTTTCCTTGGTGCTGGTAGCCGTACAGGTGGCCTAGTGCTTTTGATTCCTGAGGCCCGAGTCAGACAACCTGAGTGGAGACTGAGGACTGACTGACAGGAAAGACTATACTGTGAAACAGACACTCTCAACAAAAACCTACAGAATTTTTGAGTAGGATCTTTTGATTTAGTAAGGCTAGCCATGTGCATTACATAAAGGTTATTTCAGTTATAGTTTACTTCATTATATTTTTAAAAATATATACTAAATAATCACTTTTTATAACAGAATGGGTTAAACCAAGACTTTTTTTAGAGTGAAATATATTTATTAATGTTACTTTCAAAATATTGTTTTCACATCATTAATAAAGTATATTATTTAAAAATTAATGCTTATTCTATAGTTATATTTGAAATGTATTTTGATACATTTTATAATGCATTAGCTAGTATGTATAAATAATATACAAATATACATATACAGTATTATGGGTAAAGGTGTGAGTACTTGTACTTACTGATGAGGGTCTGAAATCTGAAATGATTGAGATGACTTCTGGCTCTTCTTTCCACTAGAGGCCTCTGCTTCATGTTCCTTCTTAGATGTTCATGCTCTTGACCAGCAGGTGTCAATATCTGGAAGCGTGGCTGCATTTATCCTGCAGACAGAATAGAGAGCTCAAACTCACACAACTGGAAAACTCCTCTGCTGGTTTCAGAAATGTCAGTAATTTGAGTCTGTTCCCTTGGCAAAAACAGGATAGGGTCTTTTTTCATTGGGCAAAGATGGCAGCCTGGCGGTGCATTTTTTGCTTTCGTATTTATTAAATCAGTTTTAAGAATACAAGTCATATCGCACAGTAAGGGATACTGAGGGAAAGGGGACACCAAAAGCTCTGTCCATGAAATCACCTGATTCCTGAGACGGCCTTTGGGGGGTGGAATGAGTGTGCACCGTGGAGCAAGAGATACCTGGTTTCCAGTCCTCTTTGTGGTGACCTGGTGTCCAGTTCCTCAGGCAACCGATCTGCAAAATATTCATCATTCTGCTCAAATCACAGGATTATCAGGACTGCAGAGTGGCACAAAGAAATGATCCACCATTCTGAGACCCTTTGTACACTGAATTTATTAAATTAAACATACCATGAAAATAAAGACTGATTAACAGTTATTTACTTTCTTTTTTTTTGACCAATAAATACTTTAATGGATATGCACCCCAGCATCCAAAGATCTCTCTCCTCTCTATACACAATACAGCTTTTCTGAGATGTAGTGGACATGCAATAAATGTTACATATTTAAAGTGTACAATCTGATGACTTTTGAACTGTGTATATACTCCTGAGACCATCACCACAACAATGTTAATAAGCATATTCAGCCCTGGCTGGTGTAGTTCAGTGGATTGAGCATGGGCCTGTGAAGCAGAAGGTCGCTGGTTTGCTTCCCAGTCAGGGCACATGCCTGGGTTGTGAGCCGGGTCCCTGGTAGGGGACACATGAGAGGCAACCACACATTGATGTTTCTCTCCCACTCTTTCTCCTTCCCATCCCCTCTCACTAAAAATAAATAAAATATTTAAAAAATACTCATATTCATCACCCCACCCCCAAAGTGCCCTCATAACCATGGTATGGTCACTCCTTCCTTCCTACCCCTTACCCCCTTCCCATTGCCAGACCACCATCAATTTGCTTCCAGTCCCTATACATTATGTTTATTGTAATTTTGTGTAAATGTTACTGTCTGGTTCATTTCACTCAGATTAATTGTTTTGAAATTCATGCATGCTGCTGTTCATTCCTTGCCATTGCTGAGTGGTGTTCAGTCGTGTGGATGCACCATTTGTTCATTCGTTTACCCACTGACATTCATTTGGATTGTTTCCAGAGTGGAGCTCTTGTGGGGCAAGGTTGTTGTGAACAATTTTCTTCCACTCTTTGTGTGGATATGTGCTTTCATATTGTTTGGAATTAAATGGATCAGAGTGAAACAACTGGGACAGATGGTAGGTATACATTTATCTCTTTAGGAAACTGCAAACTGTCCTCCAAAGTGGGCATGGATGGCATTTTGTACTTCCACCAACAGTGTACGACACTCCCAGTTGCTCTATCCACTGCTCAACAACACTTTATTTGTTCAGATTTCTAATTTAGACATTTAAAATTTTATAATTTCAGACATTGTCACTTTAATTAGTGTGCATTTCCCTACTGATGAAATATGTTAACCAATCTTTTCACATGTTTTTCTGTTGTCCATATATCTTGGCTGACATATGTATTGAAATCTTCCACTAGCTCTTTACTGGGCTGTTTGAATGTTGTTGTAAGTTTTAAGTGTTCTTAATATACTTGGAGTTCAAATTCTTTATCATGTGTCATTTACAAATATTTTCTTAAAATCTGTGACTTGTATTTTCATTCTCTTAACAATGGCTTTCAAATGGTAAAAATTCTTAATTTTCATGAAGTTTAATGTTTTGTTTCTTTTTAAAGAATTATAATTTGGGCATTGTATCTAAGAAATTAGTGCTAATACCAAGGTCTCAGAGATGTTTTTCACTAAATATGTTTTAGTTTTAGGGTTTAAATTTAGGCTTATAATGCATTTTGAGTTAATATTATATATCATGTGAAATATGAACTAAAAGATTTTTTGGCATATGCATATCCAATGTTCCCGGCATCATTTTTTTAAAAAAAACTAACTCTCCCCCATACAAATGACTTCATACCTTAGTCAAAATCAATTGACTGTATAAGTATGTGTCTATTTCTGTACTCTATTCTGTTTCAATGATTTATGTGTCTATATTCACACGAATGGCACATTGTCTTTTTAAAAATATATTTTATTGATTATGCTGTTACGGTTGTTCCATTTTCCCCCTTTTATTCCTCTCCACCCTGCACATCCCCTCTCACCTGCCTTCCCCCACCTTGGTTCATATCCATGGGTTGTACATATAAGTTCTTTGGCTTCTACATTTTCCCTACTATTCTTAACCTCCCCCTGTCTATTTCGTGCCTACCAATTATGCTACTTATTCCCTGTACGTTTCCCCCTCTCTCCCTCCCCAATGATAACCCTCCATGTGATCTCCATTTCTGTTTCTTTTTCTGTTTTAGTTATTTGCTTAGTTTGTTTTTGTTTTTTCAGATTCAACTGTTAATAGTTGTGAGTTTCTTGTCATTTTACTGTTCATATTTTTAATCTTCTTCTTAGAAAAGTCCCTTTAACATTTTTAATAAGGGCTTGGTAATGAAGAATTCCTTTAACTTGATCTTATCTGAGAAGCACTTTCTCTGCCCTTCCATTCTAAATGATAGCTTTGCTGGATAGAGCAATCTTGGATGGATGTCCTTGCCTTTCATGACTTGGAATACTTCTTTCCAGCCCCTTTTTGCTTGTAAGGTTTCTTTGGAGAAATCAGCTGATAGTCTTATGGGAACTCCTTTGTAGGTAATGGTCTCCTTTTCTCTTGCTGTTTTGTAGATGCTTTCCCTATCCTTAATCTTGGGTAATGTGATTATGATGTCCCTTGGTGTGTGCTTACTTGGGTCCAACTTCTTTGAGACTCTCTGAGCTTCCTGGACTTCTTGGAAGTCTATTTCCTTTGCCAGATTGGGGAATTTCTCCTTCCTCGGTTTTTCAAATAAGTTTTCAATTTCTTGCTCTTCCTCTTCTTCTTCCGGCACCCCTATGATTCAGATGTTGGAACATTTAAGGCTGTCCCAGAGGTTCCTAAGCCTCTCCTCATTTTTTAAAAATTCTTGTTTCTTCATCTGTTCTGATTGAATGTTTATTTCTTCTTTCTGGTCTGAACTGTTGATTTGAGTGCTGGTTTCTGTTGGCTCCCTGTACATTTTCCTTTATTTCACTTGTCATAGCTTTCACTTTTTTCCTCTATTATGCAACTATACTCAACCATTTCTGTGAGCATCCTGATTACCATCCTGATAGCCGTCCTGATAGACTGGCTATCTCTTTATCACTTAATTGTATTTTTTCTGGAGCTTTGATCTCTCCTTTCATTTGAGTCTCTCTCTCTCTCTTTTTTTTTTTTGGGGGGGCTCAGTGTACCTGTTATGTAGTAAGGGGCAGAGCCTTAGGTGTTCACCAGGGAGGGGCAACCCAGGTGTTGTGGTACTGTATGTAGGGGAGGGGTCCAAGAGGGAACAATACCCCTTGCTCCACTCTCCGCTGGCTTTCAGTCACTTCCTTTGCTACCCACAAGCAGATTGGTCACTTCTGGTGCTGATTCTTGGGTGGGTGGGTTTGTATACATTCTAGGACCTTGTGGATCTCTCCAACAAACTCTCCTGTGAGGCTGGAAGTTTATCCTGCTGCCTCCACCCCCACAGATTTTTTTTTTTAGTCACAGGTTTTGAAGCTTTATTCCCCCATACCGGAACCCTGGGTTGCATGGTCTGCCTCACTCCCCAGTTTTTTGCCCAGGTTTATCCACTCACAAATGTGGGATTGCCCATTGCACCAGCCCCCACCTTGCCATGAGTCCTCTCCCTCCAGCTTCCCATCTCCATGTCTCCCACCAGTCTGGATGAATGTTTCTTCTTTAATTCCTTGGTCATTGGACCTCCATACAGTTTGCTTTTCTGGCAGTTCTGGTTATTTTTGTTTTTAAATTTGTTTTTGTCCTTTTTTTGGTGGTAAGAAGAGGCACAGTGTATCTACGTATGCCTCTATCTTGGCCAGAATTCAGTACATTGTCTCGATTATTGTGACATTATAATGCCTTAGAATTCATTATACATATACAACTTTTAAAAAATTATGTGGCTATTCTGGTCTTTTGCTATCTCATAAGAATTTTAGAAACATATGTATAATGTCCTTAAAGAAGGACATTATACAAAAAAAAAGAAGGACATTATACAAATGCTGTCCTAAGATTCTGACCATGATTGCAGTAAGTCTATAGATTGCTTTTATGGTAATTAAAATCTTAACAATATGGAGTCTTGTGATCTAGAAAGACATCTCTCTATTTAAGACTGCATTCCTTTCTCTCAGCAATGTTTTATAATTTTCTTAGAGATCTTGTAGATCTTTCATCATGTTTGCACCTAGGTATTTCATATTTTAATACTACTACAAAATGTTTTAAAATTTTAATTTCTTTGAAATTAAGAACAAACTGTCAGTAACCAGAGGGGATGATGGGAGGGGATAATGGGGGGAAAATTGGGAAGGATTTTCGGGAACAACTATAAAGGACACATGGATAAAACCAAGAGGGCATGGAATCAGGGGAGGGAGGTGGGGATGGCTGGGGTCAAGGAAAGTGGGGGGAAGGGAAAGGCGGACAACTGTACTTGAACAGCAATAAAATAAAAAATTTAAAAAATTTTGATCGTTCATTGCTAGTGTATTCAAAAACACAATTGACTTTTGAATATTCATTTTGTATCTTGGAAAATTACTAAATGTGTTTATTGGCTCTAGTAACATTTTTTATAGATTCCATAGGATGTTCTACATTGGTGATTATGACATCTGTGATAAAAATAATTTTTTCTTTATGTTTCATATGGATGTTTTTATTTTTTTTACTTGTCTTGTTGGCTTGAATCCAGTGCGATGTTATATAAGTGATGAAAGCAGACACCCTAGAAATAAATACTCTGCAGCAGTCTTTCCCTCTTAATTAGAATGTTAAATGTAGATTTTCTTAAAGTAATTGGGGATAAATCTTACTTGATTATAATGTATTATCCTTTCTATGTATTGTTGAATTTCATTTGCTAAAACTTTGCTAAAAATTTTTGCATTTTTGAAATATATTGTGTACTTCTCTTGCAATGAATTTTTCTGTTTGGTATTAAATTAATTCTAGCTCCATAGAAGAAGGTAGAGAATATTATTTCTTCTTTAATTTTCTGAAAGAAGTTTTATAATTGGTATTATTTCTTTCTTAATTGTTTGGTAGAATTTGTCATTGAGGACATGTTGGTCTGAACTGTTCTTTATGTAAAGGTTTGTAACTTAAGTTTAAAGTTATTAAATGGACACAGGGATATTTATATTATATATCTACTTTTCCATAGGCTTTGGTAGTTCATATCTTTCAAGAAATCTATTTCGTCTAAGTTGTATAATATATTTACAAAATATTATTCATATGATTCTCTATTATGCACCAAATATCTATAAAACTTGCATGATATTACCTCTCTCATTCATGATTTGGTCACATATACTTTTTTTTTGTCTGATTGGTATGAGTAAAGTTTATCAATTTAATGGATCTTCTCAAAGAGCCTAATTTTGGTTTCATTGACTTTTGTCTGTTGTCTTCCTTTTTTGCTATCTCATTGGTTTCTAATCTAATTTTGATCATTTTTTCTCATTTATTTGGGGTTCCATTTGTTATTTTTTCCTATTTTCTAGAGATAGTTATTAATGTTATTTATTTGGGAACTTCTTTTTAATGTAGGCATTTTGTTCTATAATTTTTCATTAAGGAATGCTGCATTGCAAATATATTGATATACTTTGTTTTAATTTTCATTCCATTCAAAATGCCCCAATTTCTATTTTGATTTTTCTTTGACCTAGTTTATTTAATATCATTTTATTTAGTTTACAGATATTTGGAGGTTTTTTTAATATGTCTTCCTAGTTCTGGTTTCTTTGTAATTCCATTGTAAAAGAAGATAATTTAAAAACTTAAACCCTTTCAACTTGATTGAGATATTTATGGCCCAAATGCAATCTATCTTGACAAAAAAATTCTTTGTACACTTGAAAAGAATGTGTATCTGTCATTGCTAAATGGAATGTTCTATAAATGTCAGGTCAAGTTATATTGACAGTGTTTTCAAATCTCCTATATCTTTACTATTTTTATGCCTATTTATGCTAGCAATTATAGAGACAAAGATACAGAAATCTCTGATTATCATTGTGTACATGTCTATTACTTCTATTTGCAATTCTACCAGATTTTGCATAATGGATTTTAAAGCTTTTTTGTTATGTACATAAACATTAAGGTTGTTAGGTCTTCTTGATGAATTGACCTCATATATTTCAAATGATAAGCATTATGAAATGAGTTTATCACCTGTGTTTTTTTCTAATACCTACTTTAATATTAATGTATGCCTGTACTTGTTAATTCTTTCAGTATTTCTATGTGTACCTTTATGTTTGAAAGAAAATTTCCCTGGGTACATAGTTTTTTTCTTTCATTGCTGTAAAGATCTTGCTTTATTGTTTTTCGTTTGTGTTTCTGATGACTAACCTGTTGTCATGCTGGTTTTCCTTACTCTATACATAATTTAATTCAACCTACCACCCCTCTGACTGCTTTTAAGATTCAGTCTTTATTATTGGTTTTGAGTAATTTGATCATAATGTGCCTTGATGACTTTTACCCATATTTCTTGTTTTGAGATTTGGAGAACATTTTATGAGGTTTTTTTGGGGGGTTGTTTGTTTATTTACTTCATGTACTAGTAGATTTTAATCAATAAGTAAGTTTTCAGCTATTGTTTTCTCAATATATTTCCTGCTTTCCATCTCTGGTAATTTTAGTTGTATGTATAGTATTCTACTTGAAAATGTTCATCTTATTTTTTCGTGCTTTATTTTTGATGCTTTCTATTTCTTCAAGTTCACTAATCTTTTCCTCAGTAAAGCCTAATCTTCCATTAATACCATCAGGGTACAGTCAATCCTCATACTTGTGGATTCTGTAATTGTGAACTCATTTACTAAAATTTATTTGAAACCTCAAACTCCAAACTCACTGCACTTTCACATTCATTCTTGGACATGAACCCAGCAGCAAAAAAAAAAAAAAAAAAAACTGAGCTTCCCAACACACATTCCCAGCTGAGGTTGAGTGAGGTAGCACTCTGCCTCCTTGTTTCAGTGTTCACACAGTAAGCAAGCCAGGATTTTTTTATGTATTTAATGCCAAACGTTTTACACTTTTACACTGTTTGTCATTAATTTGACTATTCAGAATGGTCCCTAAGCATAGTTTGAAAGTGCTGTCTAGATTCCCTAAGCACAGGAAGGTTGCGATGTACTTTACAGAGAAAACACATGTGTTATATGAGCTTCATTTGGGCATGATGTATAGTGCTTTTGACCTTGAGTTCAATATTAATGAATGAACAGTGTACATTAAATGTGGCATCTTTAAACAAAAACATGCATAAAACAAGATTATCATATTTTGCTGTGTGTAATGTGCACCCACATTTTTGTGTGCATTATACATGGGATTATTATAACCATTATTATACCCATGATATGTAATCATTATACCCATGTACAATGTGCATATTTATTTTTCCCTCAACAATTTGGGCAAAAACTGTGCATTATACATGGCAAAATATGGTATGTACTGATTGGTTGATGAAAATTTTATAACAAGAGGCTAACAGAAACCTAATTCTAACCCTGGCTGGTGTAGCTCAGTGGATTGTTCAATTCCCAGTCAGGGCACATGCCTGGGTTGCAGGCCAGTTCCCAGCAGGAGACCCACGAAAGGCAACCAAACATTGATGTTTCTCTTCCTCTCTCCTTCCCTACCCTTCTAAAGATAAATAAATAAAATCTTTAAAAAAAGAAACTTAATTCTATGTTTCTCCTAGAAGCAATTTTTCAGTATTCACTGATTAAGTATTCATAACAACTTAGGGATTGAACTACTACAAAAAAAATCACCTGCATTTCTCATCTCAGACAGTTTTATCTACCTGAAGTTTTCATCTCTAAAGCTTAGGAATGTTTTATATCTTTCATCACTTTATTTAACATGTTCAATATGTCTCCTAACTTTTTGAACACAAGTAATATAGTTATAGTAACAATTTTAATATTGTTCCTACTAATTGTATCATCTGTGTCATTTCTGGGGCAGTTATTATTGATTAATTTTTCTCCTCATTATGGGTTGTAATTTCTTGCTTCTTTGCGTGTCTGGAAATTTTTAATTAGATATTTTGATTTTTACCTTTCTAGGTGGTCAAAATATTTGTATTACAATAGATATCTTTGAGTTTTGTTCAGGGGTGCCATTAAGTTACAGGTATAACAGTTTGATCCTTCAGAGTCTTGCTTTACAGCTTTGCCTAAGACAGCTTAAAAGCTTAAAAGCAATACTTGCAAGGAACAAACTGTTTCCAAGTCAATTTAACTGTATCCCAGAACAAAGTTTAAGAATATCTATGGGATGTTATAAGTTTTAGGACATTTTGGTTAATTTTATTCCGCTGCTAAAACAAATCTCTAGATCTCCAGCGTGTGTTCCCTCTCGCTCACTCTCTCTCCCCCTTCCTCCTGGTGTTCTGATCTGCAAAATGTAGCTATTTTTGGCCTCCTTGGTTTCCAGTTCTTTCTCTTCAACTTGGGAAGACTGATAGCTCTGCCTATGGTCCCCTCCTTGCCCTGTGATCCAAAAACTCACTCAAATTAGGTAGGCAGAAGAATCATAGTGTTCACTCCAGTTGTTTCTTGTCACTCAGGAATTACTCTCATTTGGCTGCTGATGTCAAAAGCCTTTAAGACTGTTCTGTAGTATATTTTATTTAGTTTTCAGTTGTAGCAGGTGTGAGCATATATCAGGCTCTTGTTATTCCATCTTTGCCATTCTTTCTTTATACATACTTCCCATTCTGAAAAAAAAGCATGCAATTAAATTCCACTTTTCTCAATCAAACAGGCTCAAAGTTCATTGACAAGAGTGATGTGGTGAAATAATTATGGGCTTAATTTTTTTCTGTATTGCAAATTCTAAATGACAATGTATAAGCGTAACCTAGCACATATCAGTAAATGTGAATACTCAGAATAATCACACTCTCTATCAAGTTCTAGTGTCCAAGTACTTGAGGTTCAGAGCTAAAACTGTGAAGGGTACAATAGCCCATGCTTTCTAATTCTATATTAAAATTTAGATTATTGAAAGTTGAACATTAAGCCAATCCTTTATTTTACAAATAAGAAAAGTAAGACTTGTAAAAATTAAGCAACCATCCCAAGGTGCCACAGCTAGTTATTGGTAGCACTGAGAAAGAACCCTGGTACTAATTTTGAACATGGCTTTTCACTCTTCAAAAATCTTTTCCGCATTCTAATTATACCTGTGTTATCTATTAATGGGCTGCACACCTACCTGAGTAAAATGCCAAGTACATGTGTCAGGGTCTTACTGTTAAGCAAATAGTACTAAAATAGCTTAGAGAAATAAGAGTTTCATTAGAGAGAGTCTACGAAAAGAACATTCACAGAGATGCAGACAAGCTTAAGGAAAACAGTAAGATGTTGGGACTGCAATTGTGGGAATCCAACACTACCCCCAGGGCAACTGGGCTAAACAAAAGAACCAAGTTCTACAGGAAGCGGGATGGCCATGGAAGAAAAGCCCTCCGACCACATCTGTGGATGTGGAGGAACAGTCTCTTCCTGTCAAGGGGAGAGCAGAAGAATTAATGCCCAAGTTCTTTCTCCTCCCAGCCTTCAATCTTCTGTCAGTATTTCCCACTGGCGGAACCCAGCAGAAACCAGAGGGTAAACGAGTCCATACAAACCAGTCTTCTGGGGCAGGGAGCACAGAAGAGAAAAATCAGACAATGAGCCTGGGGGAAAGGAGAAAGAATATTACTCTGACTTTTTTTTGTACATAAATATATGAAAGAAATTTGCAGCCACAGAAACACCAAGAGGACTGAAAATATCAATTAGTCATCTGGGAAGTGTCAAAACCATTTTCGAAACCATCTCTAACTTGAATGTTTACATAACCCCTTTACCTCAATTGTCCTTTTCATTTTTTAATACCAAAAACTATGTTAGTAATTTGTATTAAAATAATATAGCAATGAAGAAAAAGGACAATAAGATTCAATACTTATTTGTACTACTGAGAGACCTAACTTTTTTTTACATTCACCAGAAAGAATTTTTGAATTTGTTAAAGAGTGTCTTTCTTGATGGAGATAAAAATCAATTCTGAGTGTCACAATGGAGCACTCAGAACAATTTACCTAAGTTTTGTCTTCCAGATTTAAAAATGCCATTATCATATCTATTTGAAATCTCAGATTGAGAAAATATAATCTGCACGAATGCCAGAGTAAACCTGTATATTGTCTTTCGGATCCTGGGGGACTCACACTTCATAGTTAACACTTTATGAGCCTAGTGTTTCATTCAACCTTTCACTTGGTTTACTCTGATCAAAAAGGTTGTGGGGTGGGACCACTTTCTTTTCCCATCTGTTTTTAGGAGCGCTTGAAACTTGATATTAATCAACAAAAATTTCATATCCATCCTTTACAGTTCAGTTTGCAGAATAGTACATTCAATTTTTTCAAAATAAAATTGTTGCAGAAACATCACACAAATACTTCCTGTGTTAATTGCTTGTTCTTGGACACTTTTTAGATGGTTATATGATGGTGAATTATGCTGGCGATAGAATGATGTTTCATTTATAAAGTTAATATAAATGATGCATTGGAAAGGATTTTTTTGTTCTGGTTGATAAAAGTTAATCAAATGCAAAATGGCATAGAGCAATTCAGCATAAATCTTGCACAGAGACTGCTCACGCCTCCCATCTCCCAGGTAGGAGAACATTTATCTGGCTATTTCTTAACTGTCCCAATAAATCTTTGATTAAGAGAACCATATCAAAGTAGCTGACTAATGACTTGTTTTTCAGAACACTTCTAGTAAATATATTATAAATGGCATCTCAACTCTTCTTCAATTGCCCGAAAGCAGAGACATTTAAAACTTGAGCAAGACCCACGAATGAGTCAAAGAGGATAAAGATTTGCCTCAGACTCAGTTTTCTCTTGACACTGGGGAACCTACGATAAGGCAAAGTGAAAGAAATACAGTGAGTTCAGGTTCTACAACACTCTCAAACCACTAGATTTCAGTTCCTCTATGGCCTAGGTTGCATCTCAGGTTTGTTAATGGTTGTGTTTACCAGCTTAATGATAAAAATACAATCTATTGCTATTAATTCAGATACTGTCCAAAGTCTGAGACTAAGTACTTATTTTGAATATAACTTTCTCTTCCTCTATTTATAACAGTACAAAGGAAAATTAAGCTCTCTGAGTAGAGGTAGCTTAACTAAACAGTAGTAAATGGCTGCCGTTAGAGGACACTAATATCTCCTCCTAAAACCAATCTGTGTATCAGGCAAGTTGGCCTTGGCCATGCTTTTATGCCTGGACATAGGCCACTAAATTATCCATGATTTAAAAATTACTCAGCAGATATGTTGACATAAGTGTGCCCTTTCACAAATCACTGTATGAATTGAACTATGCCCATGATGTTGAGATAAAAATTATGACATCTACCTCTTAGCATTCTTTAGGATTAGAAATTGTTATGACTGTTCCTTATGACAGTGCCTGACAATAAAGGCCAATTTATCCACTTTCCTTTCCCTGTCCTTCCAGTGCTATTCACTATTCAGATGCTGTGCCCCAATATTCTAAATGTTATTGCAGGTTCTACAAGTTATTCTGGGTTTTCTATATGCTCAGGATTTCTCATCCATTGTATTGAAGCCATAAAACAAATCTTTGTTGGACTAGGCACCACTTGGTCAGTTGGTATAAAGCAAGATTCAGAGGGGTTAGGAAGCTGAAGTCATAGTACCTGTAAGCAACTTATCCAGAAATTGAACCTATTATAGTTTTGTCTAAATTTGCAACACATGTTCTTTCCATTGCCTCTTTTTCACATATATATTTTTAGCATTATTTTTTATTATTTACACTATTACAGATGTCCCCATTTTCCCCTCGTTGCCCACCTCCACCCAGACCCTGCCTCCCCTTCCCTTGGGCCATCACCACACTGGTGTCTGTGTCTAAGGGTTAGGCTCAGATGTTCTTTGTCTGATCCCTTCACCTTCTTTCATCTGGCCCATTGCTTCTTTCTTGATACACTGCTAAAGGTACTAGGTTGTTAAGGTTTCTGATCCTGCATGCAATGAAGTACAGCTAGTAAAGATTCTCACCTAGAAGACTAAAATTTAAGGAATGAATCAAACGCCTATTTTAAGAAGTTCAAAAGTTCAGAAAGATTGTAATATTCCTTTAGGTCATGTATTGTTGTTTTAGGTCTGATAAAACAGACTGTGTGTAATTACAAATTGGAATCTGTGGATTCAAACAAGACGGTGCCAGTGTCATTCTAGACGTCCCAGAAGTGATCTTACCTCCAGCGGAGTCCCACTCAACCATTTTTTGTTTGTTGTTTATAAAAGAAAAAAGTAAACAAAACAGTAAATCATCTTTATTTTTTAAGTCACCCTTTTGTACATATAATTTACTCAATTTAAAAAATGGTGCTTGGATTTTAAGGACTAACTACAAAGAAAGGGGCTAAATTGTCATGATTACAAAAAACAAATATCGTTATGTTTATATTTCATGGTTTGGCTGCAGAATAAAAAAGCAAATAATGTTACTTATCTGTTATATTTATAGTGGTTCCATGTATCTTTGAAAAGCAGGATAACATTTCTCTACTTCTCTCTCTCCCATTGCACTTAATTAAAATGTGATCTTTTCTAAATTGACTGAGTCACTTGGCTCTGCTGTGTATATTTCAGGCTGCACACATAAATTCTTTACCAGATTTCCATTGGGGGAGGATTAACCATTTTGCAATCTAATTTCCTTCCAGCACAATGAGTATGGTTCTTTGTCAATATTTGGGGCGGGGGGAATGAAATCTCTAAGAGTCTGACTCTCTCCACACAAAAGCACTCTCCCTTTCATCATTTCAATTGCTTTCTCCTCCCCTCCCACCCTGAGCAGGAGAGTTTGCATGTGGACAGTCCCTCCTCAGATGGGTAAGGGTTGCATACCATCATGCCCACGAGTCCAGGCTTCACCACACATCTTCTGCCAAATTTCATCAGGCAAATTCAAATCTCTAGACCAGGGTTATAGTCTAAGGAATTTTTCTCTTGGACAATTATCAGGACTGATGATTTCAAACTGTAATCTCACTTCTCTAACCCTTAGAGATTACTTATGTCAATTCCCTCATTCTTTAAACAGTAACACTGAAATTAAGGTAACTGAAATGATTATGTGACAAATAATTTTTAACAGCAAAACCTAGACTATAACACTTATAATACATGCTCAATGATTTTTCTACATAACACTGCTGTCTCAAATGTGACTTTTCTTGCTTAAAAATTATTGATATTCTCTTACTCCACTGAGATAAATTAACTAAACAATTATTACTATATTTCCTCTAAGAAACATTTCCCCACTTTTTAATGCCTCTAACTGAGGGATAAATCTCAGAAGCAATGGTATCATATTGCCGACATTAGCCTGGTGTCAGTAACGAAGTTGTCATTACCTATTCACACACAATTTTGGTGGCATAAGTGGATGCATACAATCCCTTGATAGTTGATTGAAAAAGCTCTTTAAAAACTTTTAAGAAATCACTATGAGCCCTGGCTGGTGTAGCTCAGTGGATTGAGCATGAACCCATGCCTGGGTTGCAGGCCAGTTCCCAGCAGGGGACCCATGAGAGGCAACCGTACATTGATGTTTTACTCCCTCTCTCCTTCCCTTCCCCTCTAAAGATAAATAAATAAAATCTTTTTAAAAAGAAGAAGAAATCACTATGACGTAGCTGTTGAGTTTCATTAACATTGTCTGGTAAGATAAAGAGAAATACAGCATCAAAACTTGCAAAATGGTTGTTTATGTTCAGATTGAAAGAAAATCCTTCAAACAGTGAAGTATTCTTGAAAGAACAGCTGCAACAGCACTGGTCTTAAGAAGACAGAGAACCACACTAAGGGAAAGCTGAGGCATCAACAACCCCCCAAATGATTCAAAATTGTTTAAATCTGCAAAGGAACTTTAAGAATATCTTAAGCAGTATATTTGATTTATATATTTCATTTTATGAGGTTTGTTCAGAAGGTACCCAGCCATGTAATATGAAAAATAGAGACATTTATTGAAGAAGATATGAGATAAAAGAAATATTGTACATAGAACAATGACACCTCAGTCCTCTCTAAAGGTGGGCACCTTGGGACTTCACACAGTTTTCCTAATTGCCATCAGCTGTCCTGTCATATTTTCCTGAATCTCATCAATGGTTGGAAATCTCTTCCCTCTCAAAGATGATTTTAGTTGTGGGAAAAGCTAGAAGTCACAGGGCGCTAAATCTGAGCCTTAGGGAGGCTGAGTCACCTAGATGGTTTAATGCTTCATCAAAAAACTCTGCATAAAATGTGATGCATGAGTGGGTGTGTTGTTGTGATGAAGCTGCCAATCACCAGTTGCCCATACCTGTGGCCTTCTGAATTATGCAAATATTTTCCAGGAAGGAATGTTCAAGCTTAACACAAAATTTGACACAGATTCATTGCTCTACTCAGTCATTTTGAATGTGACAGCCACACAGTACACATGCTCACTCGATGGCATCTACTCCCCTCACTGACTGGTACAGTGAACTCATCATTGTTCACACATGCACACTCCAGTCCACTCTCTTTGGCTGCCAGGTTACATCGATGTCATGCAAACTGTTCTTGTTATATTAACAATGGCTGGACGATTTCCAGACAGACCTCATATATAGGTTTAAGAGTGCTATATAACCAAAATCTTTTAAAATAAGTCTAAAACTTATTTTCAACAAATTTAAAATAGAAATTCTAAATAATAGTAAAATTTTTAGTGTTTTACTTTTGTTTTCTCTTTTAGTGGCAAATAGAACTACATATCTTACAATTAATGGCAACTTGGAGTTTATAAAATAATGTATGTATTATTTAGTTTTGTGCGTTGAGTAGTTTATTGACTAGATAAAAAATGTAAGTCAAGCCCTGGCTGGTATGGCTAAGTGGATTGAGCACCAGCCTACAAACCACTGGGCTGTTGGTTCAATTCCCAGGCAGGGCAGATGCCTGGATTACAGGCCAGGTCCCCTGCAGGGGGTGCATGAGAGACAACCACACACTGATATTTCTTACCCTCTCTTTCTCCCTCTCTTCCTCTCTCTCTCTCTAAAAATAAATAAATACAATCTTTTAGAAAAAGAGTTTTTAAAAATCTAAGTTGCATTATCTATCTTTAAAAGTCTCCTAATCATGAAAGATTAAGCCAACCAAAGAAATAGTCAGAAGCCAAGACAGGATGTAACCAAGAATTCAATTTTATGATAAAGCTTGTATACATGCAATTTAGAAAGAGAGCATTTCGATGACTGGTGTCCTCAAGCCAGAAGTAAGTCATCACCTGGGCTCTGAAGCTTGTGTTGAATTTCAATAGGCAAAGAAAAAAATTGAAGGAGAAAAAACAAAATTTTTCTCACCAGTTCCGTCAAACCAATTGGCTGGCCCTGGGATGATGCATGAAATAGAGCTGCCATACACCACCATCCTGCAATTTGTTTGGTGCACAAAGACTCCTCACGAAGGGAGGAAGTGAGTGGGGGCCCCAAACCAACCATCGCCAGTGTACCAAGCCAAGCAGGGAGGTGAAATAATTTGAGGAAAGTTGTTCCTTTATAACTGATCCATCCAGCAAGATCATCTTTTTGGCAATAGCATACAAAATGTGCTCAAGAAGGCCAAAGATGACATGTTACAGCCACCAACTTCCCATTCATCTGAAGAAAACAAACAAACTGGAGGGTGAGGCAAGCTTGGCTAGAACTTGATCAGAAGCTGGTCCACAGAACAATGCAGCGTATTCACCAGACAATAGAAAGGGTGTCACTAGGGATCAGAGGGCAGTAGGATGGGATCGCAGAATGGGGTTAGGTTATGGAGGGGCTTGAAGATCAACTTCTTGAGGGAACTAGACTGAAGTTTGAAATCAGGGGCTGTGATTTATTCCCAGGAATATCTGTTGGACCTGAATGAGGCCCCCAAATTAGAAGTTGTCTGATGGACTCTGGCACACCCCTGGTAGTCCAGGCTGGGGACATGGGAGAAAACAGTAGGCAATTCTTATCTATCTGAGTCAGCTCTAGTAGATAATAGGAAACATTTTCGTTTTGAGAATGAGAATGATATAATAAAAACAATGGTTATGAACACATCACCAGGTGGGATGGGAGTGGTGAAGGAGGGGGCAAACTGGAGCCTGAAGATCAACAAGGACGCCATTCTGAGGACATCCTGGTTGTACTCAGGGCACAGGGTGAAGGAGAGGGTATGTGGTGACTCCATGTTTCCATTCTGGATGCCTAGAAGTCATTGTATCATTGCGAAGGAAATTTGGGACATAGGATAAGTTGCTGAAAAATGAGGAAAAACCGTTTACTAAAATGGAAAAACTTTAGGAGCATCTCAAAAGTCTATGAAAAAACATTCTCTAGCAAATTATTTCTTAAAACAAGAAGAGTTAGTATTTCTTATAAAAGAAACCAACAAGTAATAAAGAAAATATTAGCCTGAATAGGAATATCATTCCATAAACATTTAAAGAAGTGAGAAATAACCATGTAAACCAGTGGTTAGCCCTATCTGCTCTACTTTATGCCAAAGCCTTAACTGGATTTATTTTTCTCTCAGCAGAATATACTCTAATTACACATTATGTTGAAGATGGATCTTACATCTTCCTAAAGTAATGGTAAGTTGCATTTCTCCTCAAAGTAAACAAGAAGGATTTTGTGAGGACCTGGTGTGCTGCATGAGACCTGGAGTGGGACCCACCCTATGAAGTAGGGCCGATTCAGGGGCAGAGAGAGCTGTGAGGAAGAGAGACCCGGCTGTGTGAACCAGGAGAGAGCCCAGCCTGACTCACAGCAGAGTAGAAGGCCAGAAAGGCAATTAACAGGTAGTAAGTGAACTGTCAAGCCTAAAAATTATCAATGAGTTCAACTCAAGGAAAATTCCATCAGCATCAGAAATTGTCAACAGATGGAAGGGCTTGAACCCCTTCCAGTGGGATTGCGCTGCTTAGATGAAACATAGTAAAATTAAAGCTGGATTCAAATTACGGGTATCAAGTAGGCTATGGAAACTCAGGCACATAAAAGGAAGTAAGAATACAGCTTCAAAAATGGGAGTAGAAGGGGACTACCAAACTTCTGGGATAAGGGAGCTATGAAAATTAGAGTACAAGACAGAACTCAGTATGAAACAGAAAGCTCACGCTGTTTTCAAGAAACATATCATGTAATGGAAACTGCTACCTAATAGAATAGAGTTGTTTAATATCTCCGAACCCCTGCTTCCCTGCTTATGACATGGGAACAGCTATTCTTTCCTCATGCTAGTTCTAAGATATACTGTTAGGTAAAAAAGAAAATCACAGAATATTTACTCTGTGGTTCATTTATATTAAAAAAATATGTGTCGAAGTTTCTGTGTACAAATATGTACACGCACAATCATGCACACACACTCCATGTCTGGAAGGAAACATACCCCACCATTGTCAATGCCAACCGTGGGGAAGACAATGGAAGGGACACTCTCAGTTTCAGTATAAACGATGACTTTTAAAAAATATTTTACAATGTCCATGCATTACAATATTACTTTTCAAAAAACCAAAATTTAAAAATATCTAAGAGAATCATCATAAGGTTTCCACAAAAGAATGTTTGTCTCTGAAGTGTGTAACACAGGCACAGTCACACAGACATAGACAAATGACAGAGCTGTCATTACTGTCGCTGCTGTTGTTGCTGTTGTTAGAGGGAAAGGCAAACATCCAAAAATTTATAAGAACACAGTGAAATGAGAATAAAAGCAAAATCACAGTTAGGACCATAAACAAGCTATAGCTAGACAAACACAGCTGCTGAGAAGACCGTGAAGTAACTGGCGTGTGTTAAGCAGGAGGAAGTCCACCTGGGAAGGATCCATGATGAGCAGGCCAGTTGAACAGAGTTCTGCAGGTAGGAGGAGATGCAGTTTGCCAGCAGCACGGAGCATGAGGATTATAAACCTGGGTTGCGAGAGCTAAAGATCTAATGGTGCCAACATAGCTAAGTCCACTTTCAGATTCAGACCATGTCAGCGCCTTTCCATTCTGAGATGAAAAGACCCAGCAAGCAGTGAGAGGGGTCATATATGGGTGCTCCAGGGGAGAGGCACAGGAAGGGACACAAATGTGAATGTATTTTTAAAGGCCATCATTCTTTCCCAGGTGGTCTGGGAAGAACCAGGGCAGTACTGCATGAGATCAGCCAACAGGAGATGAATGCTTCACTTGCTACAGTGCCCTGGTCACTCGGGCTTTATTTACGTGAAGGTTGAAATAATACATCCAGCTCCTCTTCACTTCTCTCTTCCTCTTGGGGGTAGTAGCAGAAACCTGGGACCAGGCTGTCCTCAATCACAGACCTCCATGCATGCACTCGTGTGGCCTTATTGCTGATTCTTTCTGCTTCCTCACAGTGGCTCTTCCAGGAAAGCCTAATATGTCATTATGGACTACATGTTGTGTCCCTCGCAATCTACATGTTGAAACCTTAACCCTAATGGGATGATAAAAAGAGGCGTGGCCTTTGGGAGGTCATCAGGGCATGTATTTTTCAGCGTTCTCCAAAGAAACAGAACTAACAGATGATTGATAGATAGATAGATAAACAGACAGACAGGTAGATAGAGATGCAGATTTATTCTAGAAATTGACTCCCATGACTATGGAGGTCAAGTCCCACTCTCTGCGGCCTAGGAAACCAGGGAGGCAGTGGTGTAATTCAGTCTGAGTCCAAAGGCCTGAGAACCAGGAGTGCCAATGTCTGAGATTGGATAAATGTCATAGGTCAAGGGAAGTGACTTTGACCTTTCTCTGACTTTGTGTTCTCTTCAGGCCCTCAATGCCCATCCACACTGGTAAGGCCAATCTTCTTTTCTCAGTCTATCAATTCAAATTCTAATCTCCTCCAAAAAACACCCTCACAGACAGGTTCAGAAACAATATTTTACCAGCTATCTGAACATCCTTTAACCCAGTCAAGTTGACAGATAAAATTAACCATCACAGGTCACGAGGGTGGAGCCCTTATAAGAATGGACTTGAGAGAGTTTGCTTCTTCCTGCTCTTGGACATATGAGAACACTGCAAGAGACAACCATCTGCAAACCGGAAAGTGGGTTCTCACCGGACACCAGATCTGCCTGCAACTTCATCTTTCACTTACCAGAACCATGAGAAGTGCTATTTATTGTTTAAGTCACGTAGTCCATGGTGATTTATTATAATAACCCTCATAAACTAAGACATGGTAAGTGTAGGTTTCAATTACTGATCATCCACAAAGTTCTCCAGGTTTACACCATCATTCTCAGTTCCAGGAACAGGACTTTTGTGATCTACCACAAGATCTATGACACAAGCAGATTCCCTAACAAATTGGTAGCTGAGGATCCCTGAGTCTCCTATGCTTGCTTCAATGTGTCATTCCCTTTCTTGGTCATCCTGTAACCAGGTAGCCTGGGGAGTCCAGCCACTTGCTGCCATGTATAAGCATAACACAAATATTGTGGGGAAGGAAGGAGGTTTTTATTAACAGGTACCCAATCCAAGGGAGCTGGGAACATTTCCTCTTTGAGCTAACCTCTTCTGCAAGGCACAGAAAGCCAGCCACCCCCAGGACCGGAGTCAGCATCCAGACAACTTGCCCCATCTTATCTGTCCTTTTGAGTCCCATGGCGGCTATTCAAATGGGACTCAATCCTCAGGCTCTCTCTCTCTGCTGTGTACTTGTGGGTTTCAGCATCACCATCACCTTGTGCAGTTCTCTCTCTCTCTCTCTCTCTCTCTCTCTCTCTCTCTCCTGGGGTCTGAGGTGCACTGCCAGATTATTCCAGATGGTCCTGTAGGGGAAGCTCCATCCAAAGGGCCTGCCTTTGCTCTTGGGACCAAGGAACATTCCCAACGCACACCTCCATGTGCTGCTCCCAGACTCTGTGTGCTGCTCTCAGTGCAAGAGATGGAAGCAGTCTAGGCCCCATGTGCTTGAACAGGGTCACAGTATCCCAAGCCCTGGTGTCTGCCAGTCCCATGAGTGCTCCCAAATGGGGGCATGAGGCAAGAAAAAGAGAGAGGTGTCTGTCCTCATTCTGTTTTAAAGTCCCCTTCCAAAATCCCATGCAGTGTGAGAATGTCCATCTTTTCAACCAGTGTGCACTAATATTGGCCACGTTTGTCTTTGCCTCTCTTCCAGCTGCCATGTTCCAAGACAGGGCAGAGTTCCTAGCCACTCAAGGGTGCAGTGTCTCAGCTGGGGGCAGGACATCCAGCCCCTACTGCGGCTTGCTGACCTTCACCATACACATGTATTGTGACCTTTTCAGCCCCACAAAGCCTCGGTGCAAGTTCCCTTCGACTGGGCCACAAGCTACTCCCCAGCCAGGGCCATGCACACTGACTGTTTACTGTTGCCTAGGGCAGCAGCATTCTCCCACAGCCCCTCTCCTGCTGAGAAGGCACAGGCTGCTCGGTTGCCAGGGCAACACACACTGACTTCTTTCTAGTTGCCTCTGGCAGCTGCCCTTTTTGGCAGCCCCTTCCTTCTCAGGGCATCACCTACGGCTTTGATCCTACCCTTCTCCCTTCTTTGGGCACTGCAGCCTCTGTGCCAGATCAGGGATTCTCTCAGATTGGGGTCTCCCCCACTCCCCAGCAATCTGGTCAAGATCCCCCTGTTACAGTCAGAGTGCCTTACTGCACAGTGAGATCACGCAGCTTTTTATTCACACTTGCTCCCTTGGAGCACAGCCTCTGCCATAGCCTTCTCTTGCCCAGACTCCCCCAGTTTACCTTCGGGACTGCCCACCTCACAGTTTCCAG
Organism: Artibeus jamaicensis; assembly: GCF_021234435.1. Lineage (NCBI taxonomy): Eukaryota > Metazoa > Chordata > Mammalia > Chiroptera > Phyllostomidae > Artibeus > Artibeus jamaicensis. The sequence continues at coordinate 17,501,462 of NW_026521837.1, forward strand.
GTTGCTGGCAGCTATTCCCTGTGTCAGCATACTGAGGTGGTCCGGAACCTGCATCTCTGGTGTGTCAGTTCAGCAACAGGATCCACATGGGGATAATCCATTGCCTGCTTCTGGGTGTCTTCTTGCATAGCACCTCATGGTTGACAAGACTTGGGAATCCATCGCAGCAAACTGTCAGTGTTCTCTGAAACCAGATTTTTACTTTTTCTACTTCACTATACCAATTCAAATTTGGTATACCACCCCTTATTTGTGTCCTGGAAGAAGATGAGAAAAAAAGGTGGCAAAATGCCTGTGGGAGTGGGAAATGCTGCAGTCCCAGTCTGAGGTTGTGCAGACCAAACTTTCAGCAGACCCTCGTGAAGCAGGAGCTCACGCATGCACTAGCAGTGACCTCCCAAGAGACCTGGGGCATGAGATTGAGCCCCCATTGGCAGGGCTTAGGTGAGAGGGGACAGTGGATTAGGCTTCACTGTAATAGTCCAGTCGTTCTGTAATATTACATCCTACTTAGCAGACTTTTGTTGAGAAGTTCACTAGTTAACTCAAGCCTGACTCTAAGGAATAAACCATGTACCCTGTAGAAGTTTGCTCAGGGTGCCATAAAAAATACTGCAGACTGCGTGACTTAAGCAATAGAAATCTACTTTCTTTCAGTCCAGGAGGTGAGAAGTCCAAAATCAAGATGCTAATAGTACAGGTTTTATCCCGACACTTTATCTCTTGGCTTGTAGTAGCCACCCTCCAGCTGTGTGCTCTCACAGAAATTCCTTGGTACGTGTGTGCAGAAAGAAGGAGAGAGCGAGCAAGTTCGAGGCTTTTCTTATAAGGACACGAATCCTGTTGGATCAGAACCCTCTCCTTATGACCTCACCTAACACTAACTACTCCCTTAAAGGCCCCATCAAATATAGCCACACTGGGCATTAGGGCTTCAAGATATGAATCTGGGGAGACACAAATATTCAATCCATATTGGCCCCTAAAAAGAATGAGATTTCTCAGGAACTTATAAATAATATTTGAAAATATCTACAGGAAGTTTAGAACTATGTTGACTATTAGCATGATATACAAGGTTTGCATTAATAATATAATGACAAAGTTTTAACTGACAAAATACCAGAATGGAGAAAGCTAATCACCCAGGTGGAGCCACTTTCCAGAAGACAGGGAATTATCTTGAAAGGGACTGAACTACATTTACAATAGAACAAAAGCCAGGAGAAGGATCAAGTGTTGGGAGCACGAACTTTGGGGGGAAAGCAGAGAGGTGGAGCCAGTAAGCTGGGAAGAGGCTGTGCAATGCATGATATTCCACCTCACAACGCTTGTCTCCTGAGATCGCAAGTCTGTTTGGATTTTTTGTGGTACATATTGAAGGGGCTAAGCCAGAAATTGTTTTCTACCAGGGAAGTGCTACCCTTGGAGGAGGTAGAGAGCATTTGAAAATGTGTGACAATGCTTTGGATTGTAATGATAACATCAGAGAACCATTTATAGGAGGGTAATGTCCACAGTACAAGAAGGAATGATCCCATACATGGAAGAATAGCTTCATCCAAATGATAACATGTTTAGGCTAAACTTATCTGAGTCTCTGAAGAGTACCTGAGGCCCTGGGCTGCATGATTTGTTTGTTCATTCACACATACATGCATTTATTAAATTCTTACAATTATAGGAAAGCTAGGATGAGCCAACATAAATATGACATGGAATTGCTCTCAAAGAACTAATAATCTATATGTACAATTAAATATGATGCTTTATTAACAGGGTCTGTAATAGTTGTATAAATAGAGTGATAGACAGTGACTAATTTAAACTGGGTGAGAATGGAGAAAGCATCAGAGAAAACATGAAATGGAAATGGTGATTGGAATCCCGGCAAGTTCCCATTGCAGAAGTAGGGAAAATGCCATTTAGGCAGAAGAAACAAGAGCAAAGGCACAGCCATGGGAGAGTCTATGACATGTGTGCTGTGAAGCACAGAATACAAAATAATTTTGGTAGGTGAGCCTGGAAAGGCAAATGGAGCCCAGATTGTGCAATTCTTTTAAATTGTTCTGAGAAACTTGGATTTCAAACTGTAGAAAATTGAGATCTATTAAAAATTTGATTCGAGGAAAGAACAATTATTTACGAATTTAAAAAGGAACTCACAGCAGGGAAGGGAACACAAGGAAGGAGACTGGTTGGGAGCACTGCACTAGTGCAGAGGTGAGAAGAGCACAGTGGGAAAGGTCGTAGAGTACAGTCAAACAGCTATTTCAGAGCTAGAATCACACACGCCTGTACTTTGGGGAAGTTGATTACGAATGGTCGGGTGGTTCTTCCAGGTTTCTGTGACACTAGTCAAAATAAAATTTGGTGATACAAATATCTCATTCATGGGCAAGTAAGAGAGTAAATGGAAGAGAAAATAACAGAAGACAATTTATGGTGACAAAAACTACATGGTTTTATATTAATTATGGATAAGGTCCTGTTTAGTTATCAGACATGAGTTTATCTATCTGCATTTCCCTGAAGGACAGTTTGGGTCACATTAGCTGCTCTGTCCCTAAAAGGCCAGGTTTTGGAGGTAAAGTCTGTCTGAAGATAAGGCATTTTCAACACACGGTGGTACCTCTGAAAGTTACTTCTTTACCAATTTGGCCTTCAATTGAGTTGTTTTTTATCTTTTCCTCTAAATCTTTAGGATATAGCCCATCTTGTTCAATAATGCTTTAGCCTTAAAAAAAAAACTATGAGTAGGATAGATTACAAGAGAAAAATTCAACATTATGATATCATAGCTTGTTCTAAAAAGCTCAAGTATGTGGATCTCAATGTGCCAAATAATCTTAACTCATAGAACCGAGTATCAGTCTTTGCCCAGAATGACCTTTCTTTTTTTTCTTTTGATGCATCACTGTTTACTTGAAGATTTGGAAAAGGTAATTGGACAGGGTTCTAGTGATGGCTCTGTGTTCACTAACTTTCAACGATGCTGACAAGATTCTCAAAATCTATTCAGCTCATTAGAGACGCTGCTTTTCGGGACCAGCTAATGCAGTATGTCGCATCTCATCGAAGCAAGGGATTTCCATAATGTTGAATTATGACTTCTGGCAACAGAGCTGCTGGTAGGAAGGTTTCTTTCCTCTGTTTCTGTTTTGATTCTCTGTTGTTTCTGAACTTTCAGAAAGAAAGGCAGTGGGAGTCAAACATATTTGGTATTTTATTACACTATTTCCATATAACCTTACTCTATAATTGTTTACATTCAATGCTCATGTTATTGAAGGGGAAAATAAACACAAATCAGCTGCAGTTATATTGAATATCTTAACTGATAACCCAGAAGACGTTCAAACGCAATACCTTCCCATTAAGCAAATGTCACAGTAATTACATTTATGTTACATTTTTTCATTCTAGAGTTTTGCACCTAGGACGTTACTTCCTTCAGTCTTGTAATATCTCTCAGTTGCTCAAGTATTTCACACACTACATTAAATACCTAAAGTTCTTAAATACTTAAGTTATGAGGCAGGAAAGTTAAAATAGGGAATAAAGGCCTCAAGCTGTATACCTCCCCTTCTCCATCTTGGCTGGAATATCACAAACACAACCTATACTATCTACCTGTCCCCCCATTTTCCCCTCCCCAAATTCCAGTACTCACCACATCAGTGTCAGAAGCAGAGGACCATCCTATACCCTGCCTGGCCCACATTTTATTAAAAACCTTCCACCCAGACCCCATCAGTACACCTCATTCTCCAAGGTTGCTGGCTATCACTTCTCAAGTGTATACTATCCCTTTAATAAATTTATTGTGCTTTGCTATCTGTCGCTCTCTTGAATTCCTTCTTGTTCCATGACAAGGCCCTTCTCTGGCCTCCCCCAGTACCACCCAGTCCTAGTTCATAGTTACACAACAGTAATAGCGATCTTTACAATGACTAAAAAGAATTGTAGTGAACTCACTCTGTGCTAGAGACAGTGCCATACATGAATTAGCTTTTGTCATCCTCACGACAGCCCTGCAAGTGTTCTACTATTATTACTCTTCTCACTTATAAAATACATTTGTTTAAACATATCCAGAATGTATCCAGCCATGTACTATGAAAAATAGAGAGATCTGTTGAAGAAGATACAAGATATAATAAACACTGTACACAGAACAATGATGCCTCAGTCCCCTTCGAAGTAGACACCTTGGGACCTCACATAGTTGTCCCAATCGCCACTGCCTGCCCTATCGTATTTTCCTGAATCTTATTGACCATCTGAAATCTCTTCCCTTTTAAGGATGATTTTAGTTTTGGGGAAAACCAGAGGTCATGGGGCACCATCTGGGCTGTAGAGGGGCTGAGTCACCTGGGCGATTTGATGTTTCACCCAAAACAAGATGTGATGCATGAGCACGTGCTCTGTCACGATGAAGTTGCTGTAGCTTTCTGATTCATCTGAATAGTTTCTGCAGAGGAATGTTCAAGCTTAATACAAAATTTGATGCAGATTCATTGCGTTACTTGTTTAGCCGTTTTGAATGTGATGGTCACACAGTACACATAGCCACTCAGTGGCATCAACTTCCCCCCACTGACTAGCACAGTGAAGTCGTCATTGTTCACACATGCACATTCCAGTCCACTCTCCTTAGATGCCAGGTTACCAAGTTATATTGATCAGGTTACATCGATGTCATGCAAATTTTTCTCATTATATTAACAATAGTTGAATGTTTTCCAGGCAAATTATACACACATACACACACACACACACGTGGGAAAAGGTCATAAATAATTATACTAGCATTTTTTTTTAGTAGTGGAACTTCACATGGTTTTAGTTGCATTTTTCTTTTGAAATAATTTTAAACTTAAAAATGTTGCAAAAAGACTACATAGTCTTTTCATATGTCCTTCACCATGCTTCTCCTACATGTCAATATCTTAGAGTACAGTTTTGAAAGCAGGAAATTAATATTGGTACATACTATCAGTAAAGTAGAGTCCTTATTCAAACGTCACCAATTTTTCACTATGGCTTCTACTCTTCCAGGACCCAAATCAGAATCCCGCATTGCATTTAACTGTTTCCTTAGGTTTTTTCCCTGTCTGTGACAGTTCCTGTCTTTCCTTGTTTTTCATGACCCAAATAACACTTCTGACCACTGGTCAGTGATTTTGCAGAATGTTTATCAATTTGGTGTTTACTAAAGTCTTCTCAGAATTAAAAACTGAGAATACACATCTTGGGCAAGCACAGCACAGAAGTAGTATCCTCTGTATCCTATTATGGCACATTTGAGGTTGATCTATCTTAATTGTAAAATGCTAACCTTAATAATTTTGTAAAGTTGTTTGCTGTTTTCTATTGTTTTCCATTTTTGTTTATAAAAAAAATTGAGTGAGGCTCTTTGAGATTATGCAAATATTCTGTTTCTCCTTAAACTTTCACCCAAATTTAGCAACTATCCATGGATCTTGCCTGCAACTATTACCATGGTGTTTGCCTAGTAATTTTTGTATTTTCTTGATTTCTTTTACATTGATAAACTGGAAACCTTCTATAAGAAAAATTAGCCTTTACTGCCCCATTTATTTATTTTTCTGATGATTTATTTATATCAATATGGGCTCATAGACATTTATTTTATTCCCTTGGTTATCATTCCATATTCTCATTTGTTACACATATTGTTCCAGTTGTGGTGACTGACAGCTCCCTCACATCGGTCCCTGTGTCTTTCAACTTATTCTTTTCAATCACTTTCTTATTTTCTGTAGAAAAATATGTTCTATGACCTTCGTGTAATTTTTTTTATTCCAGCATTGAATCAGTTATTTCTCTACAGATCTAGTCTCTTTTATTGGAGAATGATATTTAGAAATCAAGGTCTGGGCACTAGGTTTGTTCATTGCTACTGGGCTCTTCTTTCTTTTAATCCCACTCAGTGGACAGAGTTAGAAAATGTTACGTATGTATAGTAACCCAGGTATAGCTACATTTTTCTCTGCATCTATCTATTTAAATATACTAAACACCATGGATTCAATCTCCAATTTTGATCATATTTCACAGGGCACATTCTAGCTTTTCTTTATTCCTTTTTGTGAGTTTTTTTTTGCTGTGGATATCATTATCTGCAATATGTTTTATTTATTTGTGCATTTTCAGAATTGCAAATTCATATTGCTATGAGGAAAAAATTACTAATGAGGATGCAGTATTTGTACACAGTTCTTTCACTCTTTGGCCTTATAAATACCACTTTCCAAAATTTCTTAGGTTAGTTCTTCACCACTCATCATTATTAATTATTTCTTTTATTAATTAAGCACATTTAAGAGTGAACACATTTTGTGTAATTTTTTAAAGACTACATTCTCTGAGATCAGCATATTGTCTTGAGCAAAATAAAGTATGAAGGCAGTATCAGACACAGGTTTTCTTAACGATGCTATTATCTTCACCACATTAGTAACACCTGTTTTCAAACATTTGCGTTGTGCTCAGGTGCTGCTTTCTGGGGTTTATGGACAAAGTGTCAAGACCGCTCTGTAGCTCTGGCAACAACCGCCCCTGCGTCTGCCCAGCTCCCTCATCTCACTTGTGTTGTCCCTCTTTACCAGAGCGTCAAACATACACCTGATCTCATGTCTGGAAAAACATTCATGACACTAAAGAATCACTAAAAGAGAAGTCAACGAAGTCAATCATGGAGATTTTATATATATATTATACACACACACACACACACACACACATATTCTTTTTAAGGAAACCAAAAATCAACAGCATCTTTTGTGATTTTATGAATAATATTCTAGGAATATCTTGAAAGCATCATGAGCTATGAGGCTGTTGTTGACAAGTTGTCAGCCTTGAAAATAATGAAAAATAATGATATTTGATTACTCATAATGCAGATGTGACCTTGTCCTAACAAAGAAGTTAGGAAACTGACCCTTTGCCTTGGAGATGAGTAATACGCAGGTATTTACTACAGCGGTGAAATACAACAGTTCTAGACTTTCACCTCAAAATCCTCACTTCTCACTAAAAACAATAGTTCACTAAATTAATATTAAAATAATAATAGTCTTCCTCCAAAGTTATTGGTAATTGATAATTACATTAAATGTAGATTTTTTTCAAATCAGTAAGTCATTAATATAGAGAGACCTTATTTTTTTATTACTACTCACTTGCCTCCAGACAAAAAGTAGGGAAGTAGTAGGGGTTGAAATTTAATGACCAAGATTCAGGAGAAAATCTTCTTTCAATTTTTAAAACATTTAAGTAATGGTTTTGTTTTTCACCTTTATTGAGGTATGATTTTAAATAAAATTGTAAGATGTTTAAAGTGTGCATCATGGTGACTTGATATAAAAAGATCCCTGCTATCTAGTTAATTAACACATTCACCACCTCACATATTTATTCTTTTTTTACTGTCTTAGAAAATTTCAACTATACAATAAAATGTTGTCAAATATAGTTACCAGGTCATATATTAGGTCCTTAGAACTTAGTTATTCTATAACTGAAAATTTGTACTATTTTACCAACCTCTCCCAATTTCCCTCACTCTGTTCTCAGAGTAGTGTTTGGGCATCTGGAGATGGCGAATTCCCTGTTTTCAGGAATATGGACTTAGAGTAAGCAAGGACATCTAAACTATATTAAGTGTCCAAAAGCAGCCCAAAATACAGAGTGTGTTTGAAACAATAATGGTAATGCCCTGACCAGTGTGGCTCAGTTAGCTGGGCACTGTCCCACAAAGAAAAACGTCACCAGTTCGATTCCCACTCTGGGCACATGCCTGGGTTGCAGGTTTTGTTCTCCAAGGGGAAGCCTTCAAAAGTCAGCAGATCGATGTCCCCCTCTCACATCTATGTTTCTCTCTTTTTTCCTTTCCTTCCCATCTCTCTATAAATAAATAAGTTAATTATTTATTATTTATTTATTAATAAGTTAAATTATTTATTATTTATTATGTTTAATTAATTACACTTTAAAAGAAACCATGACAGTAATGTCAGAATCAAAATTTGACACCTTAACTGAGTCAATACACATAAGTAATTTAGTAAATTATTTTTAACTAGTAAGCGTTCATTAAAAACAATAATTTGCTCATGCAAATCCTAGCTTACAAGTTGTCACTGAACTGGCTAGTTAATAACTGTAGGTATCTGTTGTGGCTTAAAGATATCAACAGCTGATCAAACTGACCATGTCTCAATAACCTTAGAATTCTTTTCATTTAATCTAGAAGTTTCATTAACTAATGAAAAAAAACAGAAGTTGACAAATAGATACTACTATATACCTGCAAGAAGAGCTAACATTTAAAAAACTTACAGTGCCCACTGTTGATAAGAATATGGAATAGCAGGAACTCTGATACACTGCTGGAGAAAGTACAAATTAATACAATTGTTAGGAATAGTGATACTTTATTTTTTAATATATATTTTTATTTTATTGATTATGCCATTACATTCCCCCCTCTGTTCCCCTCCACCCTGCACCCCCCACCCCTTCCATCCCCTCTTTAGTTCATGAACACGTGTCTCAAGTTCTTTAGATTCTATATTTCCCCTACTATTCTTACCCTCCCCCCATCTATTTGCTATCTACTGTCTATGCTACTTATTTTCTGTACCTTCTCCCCCCTTCTCCTCCTCCCACTCCCCTGTTGCTAACCCTCCATGTGATCTTCATTTCTATGTTTCCACTCCTGATCTAGCTGTCCTCTTAGTTTGCTTTTGTTTTAGGTGTGGTTCTTAATAACTGTGAGTTTGCTGTCCTTTCACTGTTCATCTTTTTTATCTCCTTTTTCTTAGGTAAGTCCCTTTAGCATTTCATATAATAAGGGCTTGGTGATGATGAACTCCTTGAATCTGATCTTATCTGAGAAGCACTTTATCTGTCCTTCCATTCTAAATGAAAGCTTTGCTGGATAGAGCAATCTTGGATGTAGCTCTTTGGTTTTCATAACTTGGAATACTTCTTTCCAGTCCCTTCTTGCCTGTAAGGTCTCTTTTGAGAAATCCGCTGACAGTCTGATGGGAACTCCTTTTTAGGTGACTGTCCCCTTATCTCTTGCTGCTCCTAGGATTCTTTCCTTCATTTTAATCTTGGCTAATGTAATGATGATGTGCCTTGGTGTGTTCCTTCTTGGGTCCAACTTCTTTGGGACTCTCTGAGCTTCCTAGATTTCTTGGAAGTCTATTTCCTTTGCCAGAATGGGGAAGTTCTCTTTTATTATTTGTTCAAATAAGGTTTCCACTCATGAGTTTCCTCTTCCCCTTCTGGTACCCCTATAATTCAGATGTTGGAGTGTTTAAAGGTGTCTTGGAGGTTCCTAAGCCTCTCATTTTTTTGAATTCTTGTTTCTTCATTCTTTTCTGTTTGGTTGTTTCTTTCTTCCTTCTGGTCCACTCCCTTGAATTGAGTCCCAGTTTCCTTTCCATTACTATTGGTTTCCCGTGCATTACCATTCACTTCAATTAGTTTAGCCTTCATATGTTCGTCTAATTTGTGACTAAAATCAACCAGTTCTGTGAGCATCCTGATCACCAGCATTTTGAACTGTGCATCTGAAAGTTTGGCTATTTCTCCATCACTTAGATTTATTGGTTCTGGGGTTCTGAGTTGTTCTTGAGCCATGTTTTTATCTGTTTGTGCCTGTTAGGTATGAGGAGAGGCACCTCAGATGTTCACCAAGACGGGGCCACCCAGGTCGCTGGGTTGTGACGCAGTATGTGGGGGCGGGGTCAGAGAGGGAGCAATGGCGGTCCTCTCTGCTCGCCCAGCCCACCTCACAGCTTGCTCCCGCCTGTTTATCTGAGCACAAATGTGGGAGCCCTCCACCCTGTGCTGGGGCCTGCGCGATCTGTCTCAACGCTCGCCTCTTCACTGGTTTATCTGTGCGCAAATGCATGACCGCAGACTGCCAGCCACGCCACGTCTTCCCTGGGTCCACCCGTAGCTACCCTGCACCTAGGATGTGTGCCCTTGCCTGCCTGCATGCTGCCCAGGTCGGGGGATCTTTTTTTCCCCCGACCAGCTCCGCTGCTGGCTTTGCCCCTCTCACCGGTTTAGCTGAGCGTTGTTTTTGGACTCTGCATTGTTTGATTTTCTGTGTGGTTTGGTTGTGTTTATCGCTGTTAAAACTTTGTTGTTTTTAGATTTGGTTGTGCAAGGACGCAAAGTGTTTCCACCTACACGTCCATTTTGGCAGAAGTCCTCAGAATAGTGATACTTTAAATTAGAGCTAACCATATGCTCATTTCATAACTCAAGAGTAATGAGTTCATGGGACCATCAAAAAATGTTTAAAAACATTGACAGCATCTTTAGTCCAAACAACCCAAGGCAGAAACAACCCAACTGTCCAATAATAAGAAAATAAGTAAATAGGTTGTGTGTGCTCATAAAAGGGTATATTACACAGCAACAAAGAACATATTGCACCACAACATGAAACCACAGGCTCTCCCAGACATTACGGTGAGTAAAAGAAAATAGACACAAAGAATACACTGTACGACTGTACACTGGATTTATATCATATTCAAGAACATACAAATATAAAGGTGTTAGAAATCAGAATAGTGATTACTTTCAGGGGAGGTGTTGACTGGAAAATGAGGTAACCTCTCTGGTATGGGAACATTCTGTGTCTTGAGCTGGTATAACAGAGTGAAATGCTCTCTCCAGCTTAATTCTAGCCTTCATTTCTCCCGTGGCCTTCAGGCTACTAGTTCCTGCTATAGATATGCTAGGTAACTAGAGGAATTCTGCTTAAGGCTTGAATTTTTGCAAAAAAAAAAAAAAAAACTAGCCCCCTGTTAGAAGGTACCTTTCCCAAAGTGTATTGGAAATGAGTAATAGAGGCCTCTAGACCTGACTCAGATTGGTGGGGGCAGAGGTGGCAACAGACTAGAGGTAATAAATGGATTTAGAAATTGCGTGTTCTTCCTTGAATTCGTTTCTTGTTGCCTAACTGCCTATGGCCCCTGCTCACCTCTTGTCTTGCCCCTCATGCCTTGCTTTGGACATAAAAGATGCCTGCGTGCTAGGCTCTCTTAAGATGGATTTGTGGAAGCCATGATGCATCTCCATCTTCTCTAGCTGGACCTTCTTAGTCAATAAACCTTTCCTTGGTCTAAACTCTGATATTCTGAATATTGGCCTTTCTCCTGAAGCATCAGGCACACAAACCTTGTATTCATAATCACTGGGTAATTATATAGGTGTAAACATAGAAAAATAAATAAACCCATGCATTTATAGTTAGTGCAGTTCATGCACTTTACTCATTTGTATCATTAGCATGGGCAGCTAGGAATTAACAAAAGAGAAGGTTGGGCCTCATTGAGTCTAGAAGTTACACTTAATCTAGTTTCAATCTAGTAGTTACAGCCCCAGACTGCTCAGGGGGTTGCCGAATTCCTGCAGAGGAGATTAACATCCCTCAGTAACTCCCATGTGGTGAGGAAGGACTGGCTTTCCAATCTCCTGGCAGGACAACTGGCCCGCCAGCCCAGACTATGGGAGGGAGGAATAAGCAATAAATGAGAAATTCCTCTGTGGGATACATGCCCAGTAGAAGCCAAGTTGGTGTTGGTGGAAGTAAGTGCATGAGCAGTACAAACCAAATGAGGCAACACTTTGCGGCATGCAGAGTAGGTAGGAGCTACAATAGTGACATAAAGGGGCAGAGTATAGCCTGAAAAACCTGGGGGAAAGACTGGCTTGGACAGGGGGAAGACCCAGCACAAGCCTGAAAAAGATTAGGAAAGATACTGGTTAGCTTGAAAGAAAACCTGTTCTCTCCCAAGCTCAAGGTAATATAATGAAAGCTTAATAAAAGCCCATCTGGCTATCATTCATTTACAGGGCTGTTGGGGTGCTCCCTCTCCACAGCATCCCAACATGAGTGAGGTAGTGCGGCACCCACCAGAGCACAGCCAGAAACCCAAGTGCAGCTCTAGCTGTGGTTAGGGCACCACTGGGCCCAGGCAACAGATAGGCAGATGGGAAAATGAGATATAGAGAGCTTCTGCATCTCTGGGCCCTGGCCCTTCTGAGCTTGGTGAGGACAGGTGAGGGTCTGAAGCCCGAGAAGTTAGACCTCTTCCACAGGGAATTAAGCTTAGCCACCTGGTTGTGGATGAGACATTGGGTACCTAGGGACAGCTTGTTTTTCACTCCAATAAATCTCAGCACTACACCTCATCCTTCTACGTATGGGTCCCCCAAATGCTTTTCTTGTGACTCTATGAAAGAATCCCATTTCCACTGGCAACAATATGAAAAACTTTGATTTTTAAAATTTAAAAAATAAGATAGGGAAATTACCCCAGGAAAAGGGAGACATTTTCAAACCTTTTTCAGCATGAAAGAAAAAGCTACATCTCATCTACCTATAACACAAGGACAGAATAAAGAATCTAAAGCAAAGTAGCAGAAGCACAGTCACGTAGCTGGACCTGTGGGGGTTCAGATCTAGTCTTCCCAAGATATGCCTCAGTGGTATGCAGATTAGTTGAAGCTAAAGGCTGAATTAGCCTTTACTATCTATAGGGCAGGGCAAATGTCTATTTACTAAATGCCTTCTCCTTATCATCCTCTAATGACCCTCTGAAGCCCAAAGGGCGGGCATTACCTCATCCCTAGCTCCGGGTGTTCTATGTACCTCAATCCCCCTTTCTGTCTCTAAGTCTGACCTGCATGTGGTGTCTCTGACTCTCTCATGTATGTGAGGTTCCCACACATATGTACATATTAAATTTGGTTATTTTGTCTTGTTAATCTGTCTCGTGTTTATTTTATTATTAAACCATCCAGAAGAACCTTGAAGGTGGAGGGAAGTGCGTTTCTCCCCCATAGACCAAAAGAAGAGGTTATTAAAACATCAGACATGCCCTGGTCCGGTGGCGCAGTTTGTGGAGCGTCATCCATATACATTAGGTTGTGGGTTTGATCCCTAGTCAGGGCACATACCTAGGTTGCAGGTTCGATCCCTGTTCAGGGCACATCTGGGAGGTAATTGATGTTTCTCTCTCACATCTCTCTCTCTCTCTCTCTCCCTCTCCCTTTCTCTAAAAAATTCACTAAAAACATCAACGGGTGAGAAAAAGACAGAAAAAGAAAACACTATATGTCATACCTACTCCCTACTACTAATTTGAGTCCCTGGGTCCTATTTTTTTCAACTTCAAGAAATAAAGTGATAAATAAATATTGTCTTCTGCAGAGACAATCAAGACAATCAAGTCATCACATGAAATAATGGGTTGTCTCAGGAAAACAGACTCTAAATTTTCTATAGTTAATTTATTTTGCTCTCTCACAACTCACTTCACGTCCAAAGAACCAATCAATATGCAAGTTTAGCCACACTAAAGTAAGTCACTTATTAATTCAATTCTACTTGGATGGAGGCCTCTTTTACATAATCCCTAGGCAAGGACCTTGTCAAAATCTTTGCTCAGTACAAATCCTAGGACACTGCTGACATTCAGGTGATAATGTATATTATAATTAATATCATAATAATAATAACATAAGGAAAATACCTCTTGCGGTTTGCCAATATACTGAGCTAAAACTAACACAGAATTTTAATTCAGAATCAACAATGAAAAGAGAGATCAAAAGGCAGCAAAAGCAATTGGATTCAGTGAATTTACAAATATAGCCTAAACTGCAGGAAAAACAATACTTACTGGGTAAGGTCTCCTAGGGAAGACAGCTAAATTAAGCAAGATAATTTTGCAATCCCAGCGCATTTATTTTACCATGGTGAAGACTGATGTCTTATTAGATACAGAAAGCCAAACCTTTTTCTGAAGGTGGCAGAGATTGGAAGTGTGTGTGTGTGTGTGTGTGTGTGTGTGTGTGTCTGTGTGTGTGTTACCAGGCAAAGTGGGATTCAGCTGCCTACTGCCATATACAGCAGAACACAACAATTGGTGGAGAATAAAAAATGTTTTTATTAACAAGGTGCCCAATTTAGAGGCATGAGGACTCCCCCGCTCCAATCCATTCTATTCTGCAAAACATAAAATCCCCTTTTCCCCAAAAAAACTGAAATCCAAATCCTTGCCTAGAAACCCCCCCTTCCATTCTTATCTGCCCTTTTGAAGTCCAAGGCTGCTACATAGATGGGTCTCTATTTCTCCAGCTCCAGGTGTGCGCTCTCTCTCTCTCTCTCTCTCCCTTCTCTGGAGCACATACTTCTGAAACCAGCATCTTCATTGCCTTACCATAGTTTTCTCCCTCTCCCAGGACAGGGTGCACTGCCAGGTCACTCCAGCTGGTCATGCTAGGGAGTCAGCCTGCTGGGTCTCAGTATCTAAGGTTTCTTATGGCCGAATGGCTGGCGAACATCCCCAGCCTTAGCATCTGTGTGCTGTTCTCAGAGGGAGAGAATGGGAGCAGGCTGAGATCTGAGGCATGCAGTGCAGGGATGCAGTGTCCTGCAGGCTGTCACATGTGGAGTATGTGTCCTACGTGAGCCTGCTCCTAAATGCGAGCAGGAACAGGCAAGACCCATGAGCAGGGCCTGGCATCTGCCGGGTCCATGAACACCTAGTCCTCCGACCAGATTGGGTGAGGGGAATGAAAAAGAGGGCCGAGTTTCTGCACACCCTCCATTTTAAATCCTCCCCCTAAATCCTGTGTGCTGGGGGAATGTCCAAATTCACAGCTGATTTGGGCTAAAGTCCACAATGCATGTCGGACTGCACAGTGTCTCTGCCTCTCCTCTGGCCATCACGATCCAGAAGGAGGTAGGAGGATTTTCTAGCCACACAGGGGTATAGCATCTCTGCCTGGGGCGGGGCATCATGCGCAGGTTCTTTACAGGTGTGTGGCACACCCTGGCGTACCTTGGGGTTTCCTGCAATGCCTCTCCCTTCTCGGGGGAAGGCAGGCTCTCTCACTATCTCATGGTTCCCTCCCCCACTCCAGGGAGTGCAGCTTCTTATGTTGGATTGGGGTTCCGCCTTTCAGCAATCTGGCCAGACCCCCTGTTACATGTGTACATATACGTCTTCGTGTATATTTCACAATGTTCAGGTGTGTTGATGGGAAGGGTAAGAAAGGACAAAACAGTAATAAAAAAATTTCATGATTGAAAAAAGGTTGTCTAATAAATGAAATAAGTCACACCTTTAACCCCTTACTCCCAGTTCAGGAGAAACTACTGGTATAGTGAAGATGAATAAACATTCCCTGAAGGTGCAAAGTTGTTGATATTTTTTCCTTTGAAGAGCAGCTAACATCTACTTTTCAACCCTCAAGTCAAGAGCATACTTCTCACTTTGCAAAGAAAATTTTTTTAAAAACAAAAAACTGTGGCCAACATTTTATGGAAACATCTGTCAAAGAGCCCCAAGGCAAGGAGGACCTCCTTTCAATTTGGGTTCCACCTGAAAGGTTCCTTTTACAATTCCTAATCAGTGATGCTCTCAGTGTGAGCCCTAAACAGCAGCAGCAGCATCACCTGAGAACTTGTTGGAAAGCCCTCCCAATGACTCTGAGGCATGCTCAGGTTTAAGTTGTTCTCAATTCCACATCCCATTCCAACCTTCCAAAAAAGTAACTAGCCTGGGTCCTTTTTCAGCTGCTGCAAGTTTCTTCCTGCTCCATTGTTTTTTTAGTTAATTATTGTTCATGGTAGAGCTATGTTTTCCACTTACCTCTTTACACAACATTACTCAAATAAAATATACTCTTCTGCTACAGATCACTAAAATACCAGAAAAATTTTGTCTATACCCAAATCTTGCCACTATCTAATAAACTGCATCAGGGCCACCAAAAAGCACAATGATCTCTGCAACCCAAGCCCAAGCATCTTCTTTCAAAACATCCCTCCGCAGCAATGATGCTGGTGGAAGTCATGTTCTTCCACATGATTGTGGAAACAGCATTTCGTGGACCCACACATGGGAGACTGTGATGTGCCAAGACTTATTCGGGTGGAAATCTGCTGCTGGGTTTCCACTTTCCCATCTCCCTTTGCCCCACCATGGAAAAATCATGTCTTCGGCTAGGCCAAAACAAAGGCCAGTGTCCAGAGATTCTGTTTCATATTTAAGCTTAGTACTTGGTAGCCCACGTGGTCTGCTGCCAGCCCACAGGGCTGCTAGACCCACGTGGTTGCATGTTTTCTTGGGCAACAGAGAAAACACGAGAATGAACAAGACAAGTGTGGGTCATCAAGCAAGAAGAGAGAGCACTTTGTTACCCTGAGATTATATTGTCTCGGGGGTGTGAATGACCAGGAGTCTTTTTCAAAATAACCAATCAGGGGTGAGGAAATGGTGGCCAAGTATGTGGAAGCTGAGCCAACTTGCTTATGCCCGCAGAACAGATTTTCAGCTGATTTGACAAGTGACCTGACAATCAATGGAATCTTAGATGATACAAATTTTTGAAACCACAGTGTACAAAAGATACTTTGCACTGTCCAGTGAGAGAGTTTATAAGTTGAAGGGGAAAGACCCTGAGCAAGGCACCTGCAGCAGAGGAGAGACGGACAGCAAACACAGCTTAGTAGCCTGTGCTCCTCCTGGAGTGGGGGGCTCCAGTCTTGTACATGCAACCCCCAACCCTAATCAGGAGTGACTTGGAAGCATGTACAGAGTCTGAGAGACTCCGGCTGCACACACAGTGAGCAGCATATCCGGAGCTACAGTGCCGACCGGGAGAGTTCAAAGAGAAATTCTATCTCCTAAAGCTGTCAGGAGGCACCAGCAGGCTGTGGTCGGCCCTGACTGGGAGATAATTTTTGCCTTTTGGGGAGATGGGGTGAGCAGAAAGCCTGGCAGTGGCTCAGTGCTTCAGTGTGGGTGCCACAGAGAGATGTTTTTTAAGAGGGGAGCTGAGACACGGCTGGCCAGAGACCCCACGTGAGCACGCAGCTGCCCTGCCAGCAAAGACACTAGATTGAAAGTGCAGTTCATGCCCACTGAGTCCGGCTGTCCAGGAGGAGTAGAAGGGCTGTGCAAGCGAAGGGATCGCAGGGTCCCACTGAGCATGGGTGGTGAGCAGAGCGCTGCACGCAGAATGACGGGTTTGAGGCTCAGCCTTCTACAAGAGCAGTGTGATAGCAGCTGGAGGGGCAAGAGCTGAGTGCCTGAGATTCTTTGCTGCAGGCAGGGCCACTTGGAAAACTCTGGGAAGAGGAAGGCATGCCCCATCCTCACCTGTAAGACTACAAAAACTCCACAGAGTAGTAAGGCCAGGCTCAAGAACCCCCTGCTAGATAAAATATCCACAGAAAAAGAAAGAGAATCTCCAAAGGAGCCCTTTATGAGCTTTTATCAGATGCTATGCTGGCTCCTCCTTGGGACCTGAAAACAGCAGGGCAGAAAGATTAGAAATTGGTGCAGCAAGAGGAATTCAGGGCTTTACCCAGCCTCGGATTTCATACAGAGCTTCCATCAGCACCAAGTAGGAAAGGGCTGACCCTTTTATACAGATTGTCCCCTCACGTGAAGCAAATAGCTAATTCACCAGAAACTATGCATTATTGGAAATAATCTGGGACAAACCAAGACGCTGGGGTGGAGGTACACACCCACCATCTTCCCTGAAGACTACGCAGTGCTTCCTGGGAGAAAAACCAGGAATCACACCCTCAGGATCACACCAGAAGCCCCCTCTAGAGGCAGGTGGAGGTAGTACATGCAGTGCTCTCAGATGTTAGATGAACCACCTTTGGGGCTTGTGCTGACAAAAAGCCAGTGGGGTAGAATAGCAAGCTAAATGGCTGGCAGAATACCAGCCAAGCTAAAAGGAGAGAGCCACAGACTTCAGATCACTTGTGGCCTTGAATAAGCTGCCTGAAGCTGGACTGGAACACCAGCTGACATTACCAGGTATGGAGCCAAAAGAAGTCAGTAGGCAAACAAATACTAGACCGCTGAGAGGAATACCACCTCATTTTTTCCATTATGTGCATTATGTTTTCTCCTCCATAGTTTTTTTCCATTGTTTTTTGTCTTCAAATTTGTTTCTATTGTTTCACTACTTATTTTTATATTATTTTACTTTTTATATATATTTTATTTATATTTTTGTTTTATTTCAAATCTTATATTTTATGCTACCCTTCTCTTACCCCATTTTGCATTCATCCTTCTCTTTATTATTTTTGTTTTAAATTTTATTTTTTTCTTTCTATGTCTTGCTTCTATTCTTCACTCTTACTATTTCTTCTCCCTCCATCCTCTCAAAACCATCTTTCTCTCCATTTGTCATCTCACATTCTTTTTCCCTTTCTTATATACCCTTATTCTCATGTCGCCTTTAGTGATATTTGCTTAGTTGTCATTGTTATTGGAGTTGTTGTTTCATTTCTTCAATTTTATTACCAGTTGTTCATTATTTTATTATTTAAATTACATTGTATGGTTCCCCTGTTTTATTCCATTACACCTTCATCCTGCCCTGTCTTATTTTCATTTTATCTTTTATTTTCTCTCTTATTAGCCTGGTTTCTAATCCTTACACTTGTTATTTCTCTTCAATCTATCCTCTCAAAACAATTTTTTTCTTTAGACATCTCATAATCTTTTCTTTCTTTTTTCTTTTTTATAATATTCTCCTTCCACTTTTATTAATCTTTGCTCATTTGTCATGGATATTACTATGGTGGTTATTTGTCTTCAATTTGGCTCCTACTTTTTCACCATTTTTCCAAACCTCATATTGTACTCTTCCCTGTTCTTACTCCATTTTCCCCATTCCCACCCTATTTTATTTACATTATACATCTTATTTTGTCCTTTTCTTTGCCTTGTTTCTATTTCCTACTTTCATTATTTCTCCTCCTCCTACCATCTCAAAATCATTTTTCTTTTCATTAGTCACCTCATGTACTTTTCCTATTGTATAATATTCTTATTTTTTCCACCTTTATTAATATTGGCTCATTTCTTGTTGCTATCATGGTAGTAATTGGGGGTATTTTTACTGGTGTGGGTTGTTTTGTTTTGTTTGCAGGTTGTTTTGTTTTGTTCTGACAGCTGCTGTACAACAGCACACAAGATGTGGTGGGGGCTGTGACTCACAGTTAGCCAGCCAAATGGGAAAACTGACCAATGAATGAGCCAACAACAATCAAAATCTACTTACAACAAGAGAGGACACATAAACTCATAAAGGACATCCCTCAAGCATCCAGTTCAAATATTCAAGAAGACTGTACCACTGAGTTCTACAGGTTTCCTAACACAGAAGAACACCCCACAAAGACAAGGAGTCAAAGCAGATCACTCTAATATGCAGAAACAAAAAAAACAGTCACCTAAAATAGGGAGGCAAAGAAACAATACCCCATTGAAAGAAAAGGAGGAATCCCCAGAAAGAGTGTTAAGTGAAATCAAGGCAAGCAACTTAGCATACATAGTGTTCAAATTAATGGTTATAAAGATGCTAAAGGAACTCAGAACTTAGTGGGAACTGTGTTAGCATGAATAAGGACATAGAAACTATGAATAAGAGCCAGGAAGAAATGAAGAATACAATATCTGAAATGAAGAATACACTAGAAGGGAATAAAAGCAGGTTAGATGAAGCAGAGGACTGAATCACTGAGTTGGAAGATAAGGTAGAAAAAAACACCCAGTCAGAGCAATAAAAAAGAGAAAGACTCAGAAAGGACAAAGATAATTTAAGAGATAGTAGACAACATGAAACATAACAATATTCACATGATGGGGATACCAGAAGGAAAAAGAAAAGGAGCAAGAGATAGAAAACCTGTTTGAAAAAATAGTGACAGAAAATTTTTCTAACTTGATGAAGGAAAAAGTCATCCAAGTTCAGGAAGCACAGAGGTCTCCAATCAAGATGAAGCCAAAGAGGCCCACTTCAAGACACATCATAATTAAAATGGCAAAATATAAAGACAAAGAGAGTCTTAAGAGCACTGAGAGAGAAATAGCTAGTAATATACAAGGGAGCTCTAATAAAGACATCAGCTGATTTCTCAACAGAAACATTACAAGCCAGAAAGCAATGGCATAAAATATTCCAAGTAATGAAAAACAAAGACCCTGCAACCAAGAACCCATAAGGCTCTCATTTAAAATGGAAGGCAAAAAGGGAGTTTCCCAGACCAAACAAAAAGGCTAAAAGAGTACATCTCCACCAAACTATCACTGCAAGAGATACAAAAGATACTGCTTTAAGAAGATCAAGAAAAAGAGAGAGGGCAAGAAGAACACGAGAACAAAGGGTGAAAGTGGCAATGAATAAGTATGTATCAGTTATAATTTTAAATGTAAATGGATAAAATGTTCCAATCAAAAATAAGAGAGCTTAACGGATAAGAAAACATGACCACATGTATGCTATCTACATGAGACCCACACGAGAAAAAAATGTTTACACAGACTGAAAGTGAAGTGTTGGAAAAATATTCCAGACAAATGGACATGAAAAAGAAACCTGGAATAGCAATACTTACATCAGAAAAAATAGGCCCTGGCTGGTGTAGCTCAGTGGATTGAGCACGGGCCTGTGAACCAAAAGATCGTGGTTCAATTCCCAGTCAGGGCACATGCCTGGGTTGCAGGCCAGTTCCCAGCAGGGGATGCAGGAGAAGCAACCATACATTGATATTTCTCTCCCTGTCTCCTTCCCTTCCCCTCTCAAGATAAATAAATTAAATTAAAAAAAAAAGACTTAGCAAGATAGAGGCATAGGTATATATACTTTGCCTCCTTGCACAATCAAAAGAAGGACAACAGCAAATTTAAAAACAAAAAAACAACCAGAGCTGTCAGAAATCAGCCTGTATGGAAGTCCAACAACCAAAGAAGGAGTTAAAGAAGAAACATTCACCCAGACTAGTAGGAGGAGCAGAGACAGGCAGCCAAGTGGAGAGGATGCACAGCAAGGCAGTAGCTTGAGGACCAGGAGAGGTGGTGGCTAGCAGACCAGGCTGGCCAACATTTGCATGCAGGTAAACCAGTAGGAGCAACTTGGGAGTGAGGCACACTGCTCAACTCAGGGTTCATGCATAGGAAAAGCAAGCCTCAAAACCTCTGGCTGCAAAAACCTTTTAGGGTTGTGGTGGCAGGAGAAACCCCCAACCTCGTAGAAGAGTCCGTTGGAGAGACCTACAGGTTCCTAGAACATACACAAATCCGCCCACTCAGGAATCAGCACCAGAAGGGCTCAATTGGCTTCTGGGTAGTGAAGAAAGTGACCGAAAGCCAGCCAAGAGCTAAGAAAGTGACATTCCCCACATACAGCACCACAACGAAGCCACATGGGTTGCCCTGCCCTGTCAAATAACCTAAGACTCCAC
Source organism: Artibeus jamaicensis (assembly GCF_021234435.1). Classification (NCBI taxonomy): domain Eukaryota; kingdom Metazoa; phylum Chordata; class Mammalia; order Chiroptera; family Phyllostomidae; genus Artibeus; species Artibeus jamaicensis. The sequence goes on from NW_026521837.1 coordinate 17,522,814, forward strand.
TCATTAAAATGTAACAGGTGTGTTGAGACAAAGAAACATGGCCCAAATAAAAGAACAGATCTAAAATTGAGAAAAACAACTAAGTGATGAAGAGATAGCCAACCTATCAGATGCAGAATTTAAAACACTGGTAATCAGGATGCTCACACAAATGGCTGAGTATGGTCACAAATAGAAGGAAAAGTGAAGTCTATGCAAAGTGAAATAAAGAAAAATGTACAAGAAGCCAACAGTGATGGGAAGGAAACCAGGACTCAAATCAATGATTTGGAGTAGAAGGAAGAAAGAAACATTCAACCAGAACAGCATGAAGAAACAAAAATTCAAAAAAAAAAAAAAAACAAAACTGAAAGGCTCAGGATCCCCTGGGACAACTTTAAATTTTCCAACATCTGAATCATAGGGGGTAGTATAAGGAGGAGAGAAAGAGCAAGACATTGGGAACTTATTTGAAAAAAATAATGAAGGAAAATTTTTCTAATCTGGCAAAAGAAATAGAATTCCAGGAAGTCCAAGAAGCTCTGAGAGTCCCAAAGAAGTTGGACCCAAGGAAGCACACACCAAGGCACATCATAATTACATTACCCAAGATTTAAAAAAAGGAGAACATCTTAAAAGCAGCAAGAGAAAAGGAGATAGTTATCTACAAAAGAGTTCCCATAAGACTATCAACTGATTCCTCAAAGAAACCTTGCAGGCAAGAAGGGGCTAGAATTACAAGTCATGAAAGGCAAGGACCTACATCCTAGATTACTCTATCCAGCAAAGCTATCATTTAGAATGGAAGGGTAGATAAAGTGCTTCCCAGATAAGGTCAAGTTAAAGGAGTTCATCATCACCAAGCTATTATTATATGAAATGTTGAAGGAACTTATCTAAGAAGAAGATCAAAACTATGAACAGTAAAATTACAACAAACCTACAACTATCAACAACTAAACCTAAAAAAAAACTAAGCAAACAAATGGAACAGGAACAGAATCACAAAATGGAGATCACATGTTATCAGTGGGGAGGCACAAGAGAGAGAATGGGAGAAATAGTTCAGAAAAAAGAAGCAGAAAAGTAGGTATAAAATAGACAAGGGGAATATAATATTCTTAATATAGGAAATGGAGAAGCCAAAGAATTTATATGTACAACCCATGAACATGAACTAAAAGGGGAGGGAAATGCTGTTGGGCAGGAGATTGAAGGGTGGAGATAAATAAAGAGGAGAAAAAAAATGGGCCAACTATAACAGCATAATCAATAAAGTGTACTTTAAAAAATAGACTTAAAATCAAAGGCCATAACAAGAAACGAAAGTCACTATATATTACTTAAGGAATTAGTCCAACAAGAGGATATAACCCTTGTAAACATACATACATCCAACATAAGAGCACCTAAATATATGGAGAAATCTGGAGGAATTTGACGAGATCAATTGCAATATAGTCATTGTAGGGGATTTTAACATCCCGTTTTCAACAATGGATCGATTGTCCAAATAAAAATCAACAAGGATATTGTGGTATTCAATGACAGCCTAGGTCAAATGGACTTAATTGATATATACAGAAGCTTTTACCCCAAAGAAGCAAAATATACATTTTTTCCAATGCACATGGATCATTTACAAACAAACCCCATGTTTGGACAAAAAGCCTCAACAAAATCAAGAAAATTGTAATCATATCAAGTATCTTCTCTTATCACAATGGTTAGAAAGTACTAACTTCAAGGAAAAAACTCAAAAAACATTCAAACATATAGAGACTGAATAACGTGTCCTAAAATAATTAATGGGTTAACAATGAGATCAATGAAAAAATTTAAAAATATCAGGAAAAAATGAGAATGAGCACACAGAAACCCAAACTCTATAAGATATAGCAAAGGCAGTTTTGAGAGGGAAGTTCATAGCAATACAGGACTATGCAAACAAAGACAGAAAAACTTTAAATAAACAACCCAACATTACATCTAAAAGAACTAGAGGAACAACAACAATGTCCAGAGCAATTAGAATGAAGGAAATAATCAAGATTAGAGCAATTACTTATATTCAGTGTAACACTGGATATTCTAGCCACAGCAATCAGACAAGAAGAAAAAATAAAATGGCACCCAAGTTGGAAAGGGGGAAATAAAACTGTAATTATTTACAGACAACATATAGTGGACAGAGAAAGCCCTATAAGCTCCACCAAAAAACTACTTAACCTAATAAGTGAATTTGGTAAAGTAGCAGGATAAAAAGTCAATGTTCAGAAATCAATGACATTTTTATACACCAACAGTAAACTATCAGAAAGAAAAACTAGGAAAAATACCCCATTCACTATAGCAAAAGAAGAATCAAGTACCTAGGAATAAATTTAAATAAGGTGGTAAAAGACCTGAACTCAGAAAACTATAAAACACTGAAGAAAAAAATTGAGGAAGCTACAAATAAATAGAAGCATGTACAATATAATGGATTGGAAAAATTAACATCATTAAAATGTCCATACTACCCAAAGCAATCTATAGATTCAATGCTAATTCCTATTGAAATACCAATGGCATATTTCATTGATATAGAACAAATACTCTTAAAATTTGGAACAAATACTCTTTTATGGAACCAAAAAATATCCTGAATAGCTAAGAAAAAGAATAAAGTTGGAAGGATAACAATACCTGCTATAAAACTATATCATTGTAATAAAAATAGCCAGGTGTTAGGCCCAGAATTAGATAAAAGTAGCCAAGAGGAACCCGAGGCAGGCTCCAGACTGTCTCAGCAAGGAAGATAGAAAGTACAGAAAGTACAGAGAGTGCTGAACAAGATAAACCGCCTTTGTGCATGACCTTGTCTTTACAGAAAATTATCCATTGTTGCAAGCAGAGAACATAGCCATGTGTGTTCTCTCAAGATAGCCAATTGCTAACAGCTACGTCTGCTTCTGTATTTGCTTGCTTGCTCACCCCAATAAAAACCCTAGGCTGTAAGCCCCAGGCGCGACTCTCATTTGCAGCCTCTTGGCACCGTGTCTCCGGACACCCCGAGAGTTCGCCCCTGCACAGGTAAAACTTTGGCCAATAAAGTTCCATCTTAAACTCCTGAAAGCTTCTGACCATTTGTTGCTCGCATTGGTGGATGCTACACCAGGTATTGGTATAAGAATAGACACATAGATGAATGGAACAGGATAGAGAGCCCAGAAGTGAATCCATGTCTCTATGGTCAATTCATATTTAACAAAGGGAGCACAAGAACACAATGGAGTAAAAACAGTTTCTTCAATAAATGGTGTTGGGAGAACTGAACTGGTACATGCAAATATATGAAACTAGACCACCAACTTACACCATACACCAGAATAACTCTAAATAGATAAATGACTTAAACATGTCATGATACCATAAAGCCCTAGCAGAAAATATAGGCAGCAAATTTTCATATATCCCACACAGCAATATGTTTTATGATATGTCTCTTAGGACAAGGGAAATAAAAAATATATATAAACAAATGGGATACATCAAATTAAAAAGCCTCTCCACAGCTAAAGAAAGCATCACCAAAACCAAAAAAGAACCAACTGTATGGGAGAACATATTTGCCAATGATACATCAGACAAGGGTTTAATCTCCAAAATACATAAAGAATGATAGGACTCAACACCAGGAAGGCAAACACTCTTTTTGCTCTGATCCCAGTCAGGACAGAATAAAAATGATTGGAGGAATGGGAGAAAAGAGAAAAAGGGGAGAGATGAAAGGACAATGGAAGTAGAGGAAAGAAAAGTAGAGCCGTGGGTGGGGGGTGAGGGGTGGGAGGTGAGGAGAAGGGAATAGAGGTCCAGTGGAAGTGCTCTCTCACTAAGCAGGTTTTCCAATCACTGCTGAATGAGAATCAAATAGTAACATTTTTCTGAGCTAGGGAATTTGTCTCCAAAATGAACAAAATAGTGTTTTTAAGGGTAGGTAGACTTTTTAAAAAGATTTTATTTATATATATTTAGAGGGGAAGGGAAGGAGAAATGGAGAGAAATATCAATGTATGGTTGCCTCTCATGCATTCCTTGCTGAGAACTGGCCTGCAACCCAGGCGTGTGCCCTGACTGGGACTCGAACTACGGTTGTTTGGTTCGCAGGCCCGCGGTCAATCCACTGAGTCACACCAGGGCAATGTTTATAAAACACCTTAATAACCCTTAACTGCCTCTTTAGTTCTACCACTTGAGTATTTGGCTAGCACAGTTAGTATGTTTACCTAGACATCTCACTTATATTTATACATAAATATATTTATAGAGATGTAGTTTGTTTTGTCTCTTTTTTATACCATTAGAATGTAAAACACCCCAACCCTCCAACCATGTGCAGCCAGTCCAGGGGGACTGTGAAACAACCACAGGTTGATGCTTCTCTCCCTCTTTTTCTCCCTCCCTTCCCCTCTCTCTAAAAATAAATAAATAAAAATCTTTTTTAAAAAAGAATGTAAAACAGTGCGCCTCCACTTTGGTCCAGAGAAGGTCATTGGCTGGTTCTTTGGACAATTACCAAACCTAACATGGAAATAACTATGAGCTAGTTAATGCCTAGAGTATATCATTTTCCAAGTCTAAACTAGTTTCCTCCCAAACTCTGAGGAAGGCATTTTTTCCCATCCCTTTTTCTCAATTAAAATGTCTTTAGTGCTTCTAACTATTGCTTTAGGTTTGGCCTGAGAACCATGGAAATCCTACATATTTTTTTCTTCTCTCTAGTATCAGCAGGCTAGAGATTCAGCTCTGTTTATTCCTATCAGAGTTCAGAAAGTACAATCTCTGTGTCAAATGTGGGACCTTCCTAACTGGGCCGAATCTCAACAAGCAATTTAGTTCAGCCTCCCTGATTCAAGTACTCTTTCCCCAATGCTATCAGGTAACTTGGGCACATAAGTTATTACTTCCCTTTCACCAGTCAAATGTGAATGTTATGTATAACTTTCCTCTAGGGGTGTGAACTTGTACCTCCCCTCCCTTCTTGGATGACTCATACTGTGTGCGCCTGTGTGTGCACGTGTGTGTTTTGGGGGTGGGGAGATGTGGGCTGATGGAAAAGTACTTGTCTCCAAGTTAGGGACATATCTTGGAGTCCAATTCTCCACCTTGTGTCTCTTACTCTGCTGCTGGTGCTCTTTCATAACTCCCACAAGCTGACAATTGCTCTCCTAATAGTACATTCAGTTCTAAATAGAAACTTCTGGTGATTGGGGGTTTTCAACTGCTCACACACTATTCTGATTGCTATTCTGATCTTCAGTAGACCTTCTGTATTTTGAGTTTATTATCTGTTTCTGTGCCTCTTTTTCTTATACTCTGTATTTCCTCTGGTAAGTGCCAGCCCGCTGCTAATGTTGTCCAGCACTTGTTTCTTATTTTATTTTTTCTAATGTCTGATAGGCAGGGCACAGCACTATCACATCACCTTCTTTCCTAGAGGATTCTCACCCTTTAGACAGTGCCTTTCATCTGTTAGAATGTGGGTCTGGTTGCTCCCTCCAGGCTATATCCAAACTCAGGTTTCTAGAGAAGAAGTTATAACCTGATTTTAGTAGGTCATATACCTCCCATGTGGTGCTGGAGATTATCTGTGATTCATTCACTCATTCATTCCCTGAAGCAGCGTGTAGTGAGCACCTCCCTCCAGGTGTCTTTAAGTAGGTGGAAGGTAACATGTCCACTGAATGCTGGCAAGCAGCCCAATTCTGTATGGCATCAGATCTATCCAAATGAAGTTTGACTTGGAAGTACAGGGCTTAGATTTAAGAACTTTAGAGAGTTGCTAAAAATTTTAGTCACTTTTTAAATACTCCAGACCAGTTGGAGAAAGCCACTTTGAAGGAATGACATTCAGAAACCATGAGAAGGTGATGAGCCGTATGTAAGTTCTTTATATATTTTGGAGATCAAACCCTTGTCCATTGTATTGACTCAGCACCAGGAAGACAAAAAATCTAATTAAAAAATGGGCAAAGGCCCTGAATAGACACGTCTCAAAGGAGGACATACAGAGGGCCCAGAGACATATGAAAGATTGCTCAGTATCACTAGCCATGAGAGAGATGCAAATTAAAACCACAATGAGATATATCACCTTACACTTGCCAAAATGGCTATCATTAATAAATCAACAAATAAAAAGAGCTGGGTGAGAATGTGGAGAAAAGGGAATCCTAGTACACTGTGGTGGGAATGTAGACTGGTGCAGCCACAGTGGAAAACAGTATGGAATTTCTTCAAAAAACCTAAAAATGGAACTACCTTATGCCCCAGCAATTCCACTGCTGGGATTACACCCTAAGAATCCTGAAATGCCAATTCAAAAGAACTTATGCACTCTAATGTTCATAGCAGCAAAATTTTTAATAGTCAAGATTTAGAAATAGCCTAAGTTCCCATCAGTAAATTAGTGCATAAAAAAACTGTTTGTTGGGAACCGCTCTGCTTGGTTTCAGGAGTTGTAACTACCTCTCATGACTAAGGATGAGTAAGCAACCTCTGGAATGCGAGCCACAAAAAGACAAAGCTTGTCTCTGGTAGCAAATGCTGCCTCTGCTTCTTCCCCAGTCCCCAAAGCATGATTGGTTAGTCCATGATGGGTAAGAGACTCCTCACAGAGCAGGGCAACCTAAGCCAGACATGATCGCTTGGGAGGTTATCATGGAAGGACTCGGGGGGCTGCAACAAATAGGGAGTGATGGACCCTTGCCCCTCGGCTATTCTGACATAGCCTGAGTCCCCATATCCTCTGGGAGAAATGCTTCCTGGCTCTAATCCACTTAAGCCTGAAAACCTGTAATGGGGAAGGTGATGCAGTCCTCTACCAGCTAGAGTGGGATCTGGAGTGATCAGGCATGAGAAAGAATTACTAAAAATCCTGTGAGCCTGCTCTGCTAAGAGTGTTTTCATTCATATAATAAGGGTTCGAGCCAGAAATGAGTATGTCTCCCAAAGTTTCTGCAACCCCCTTTCCTGACAGACGCTGACTCAGACTAAGCCCTCAGATTTCTTTGAAATGTTATTTACTGTTTGATTTTTGCTGCCTGTATTTCTGTGTATTACAACCCAATAAAAGCCCCTGGACAAAGGGGCTCCTGGCCTTTTTCCTCTGAGAAATTGGCCACCTCTCTTCTTCAAGCAGATCATGTCTTGGTAGTGTTACTTTTCAACTTGCGGGCAAAGTCGCCCCCACAACTGTTGTACATTTACACAATGGAATATTACATGGCAGAAATAGTGAAGGAACTTTAACATTTTGTGACAGCATGGATGGAACTGGAGAATATTATGCAAAGTGAAATAAGCCAGTCAGTAAAAACAAATACCATATGATCTCACTTACAAAAGGAATCTAAGGAACAAAAATAAACTAATGAGCAAAACAAAACCACAGACATGGAAACACGGAATGACTGACAGTGCCAGAAGGGAGGGACTAGAAGAATAATTGTGGAAAGAAGGGGAATGGACTAGTCAAGAACATGTATGAATGACCCATTGACACGGACAGCAGTGTGGGGATTGACTGTGGGAGCATGGTATGGGCTTAGGAGGGAAAAATTGGGGGTAACTGTAATAGAATAACAATAACCATAAAAATAACCAATCAAATCCCAAATCTTTTGCAGACTTCTGATTGGTCCACTCCCTTGCCAGTGATCTCTGTCCCAGGTTAGACTGACAGGCCTCTATGGTCAAGCACCTCCTCTGTGCCTTTCAACAATTTGGTACCAGAGGGTGGACCATGCTCCTGGGGAGATTTCCTGTGCTCCTAGGATTAAGTCTCTTTGGTGGCAGTGCCTTGAAGTGTGTGAATGACTCTGTAAATGCTATATCTTTCTCTCTAAACAAGCAGGCTCATGCTCCCCAGTTCATCAAGCTCAATGTCTAATTCCTTTTGTTTTCTTTCTTATTCATAACTAGTTAACTATCTGCAGTAATAGCAATAATATATGGATTTGCATTTAAGACCTCTGTGGAAGAGACTCTAGACTCTGTTAGGCAGACCAATTTCTAGACAATAAAATGTGGAGGAAGTAATGTGTGATGTTCCTGGGGCAAGAGTTAAGAAACAGGTGTTCCATCTTGCCATCTCCCCACTGAATGCAAACAATACAAGAATGCAGGCTTAGAGCAGTGGTTTCAAATTTTACCCTGCATCAGAATCACCTGGTGGGCATTTAAAATTGCTAATTGCTACACCATAGCCCTAGAGCCTATAATTTTGTAGGATTAGGGTGGGGTACGACAATGTGCATTTCTAATAAGGCCTTAGGTGAGGCTGATGCTCCTGGTCCTGGGACCACTCAGTGCAGAACCACTGGCCTGAACTATTGGCCTAGAGAATGGTAGAGTCACAAGAAGAAAGCTGCTTATCTGAGGGACCACGTTGAAAGCTGCTAGCTGATCAAGAACATCACCCTCATTCTATGTCAAAGCAGGAGATCATCTCCTGGTGGTTTTGAGCCAATGTGCAAGGCTCTGTTTTTTTTTCCTACTACAGTTCATTCTATTCTTAACTAATAAAATTCTTTAGGAAAATAGGTTTTGACATCTTTGAGATCATATCTAACATTAAATTTATGATATTCACTAATATGAAACAATAAAGACACTAAACCAACAGAAGCCAAACACAAAACAAAGACAAAAATGAACTTTAATAATCTTAAATTAGAAATAATTGATTTCTTCTTTTACTTTTTGTCACAGATTTGTGTTTATCTTACTTGGAGTTTCAACAAGATGCTTATGAACTAATTTTCTTTAGTGCAATAATATATTTGTTCTGTTCAGTTTCTCATCAATGTCATCTCATGAGAGCACCAGGATAAGATAGTGTCTTATTTATCATAATTCTCTTGGTACCTAACACAGTGCCTATCACATGGTTCAGATTCAACTGATACATTTGTGAGATTAGAAAAAATGTGGGAAATGGACGAATGATGCCTTTGAAACTTGGGTTTTTTTTGACTACATGATCTTATGTTGTATTAAGTTCCATAGATGCATTCAACTACTTCTTTAAAATATTTTGGACATTGTTCACATGCTAAGTAAAAAGCAATAGACAGAGAATCAAGTTCCCTGATCCAAAGAATTTACATCCTATGAAAAAAAGACATACACAAGAAAATATTTTATACAATACAATATAGTACAATAGAAGCAAACAAGACAAATAACGGTGAGAGGCAGATTAATTGGGAAAATTAAAATAGGATGCTCTTCTCTAAGATGCCTAACATAGACAAAAGTACTGGGCAAACTTTATTTGGCATAAAAATGTAAAAATCTTCTGTAATGCCTATTAATAGGTTCCTATACCAGTAGCCTATTCTTCTTCACCTGTGGTTAGTTTGACAAAGCATATGGGATGCAGCAGACAAATTGACATGGCTTTTGCAGCTTTCAGTACAAATTCTATCTTATTTCTTAGAAATGTTCATTTAGCTGTGCAACAAATGAACTTATTATATCATGAGTTTAAATGATCACCTATACAAAGAGAAAAGGATCATATGGCATACTTTCCACATCCAACACTATAGGTTAGCTCTCTTCACTGACACACTTCACTAAGATCTGTGCTTTCTATGACAGTGAATTTAAATACCAGCTAGAAATATTTTGAAACAAAAAATTCTGTGATTATCTATGATATTCAAAGACTCCCATCTATTATATAATGAACAAATTATTCCTTTTACATAAATTGACTCCCATGGCTTTAAACATTAAAGTTACAAAGATTAGCACTTCATAACTAGCTAAAAACTGTATATTTCTATTTCTCCTGAGATTGTAGTGCTTAGAGGCCAGATGGAGTGTTTAAAAAAATAGCACTAAGTAGAATGTATTGCCAAAAACACACTCACTTCAATCAGTGAAGGCTAAATTTATCACAAAAAAATATGACAAGGTAACTGCTCTTCCTTGGGCTTTTGGGCCATAATTTTTTAGTTTGTCCACTGATGGCATAATATTTCATTCTTCAGTTCATCCAGTCCCTGGTTTTTGGAAGCCTAATGTATGTAATACCTGCAACAGTGTGAAAAACGGTGAGGTAAAAATTCAACTTGTTTGTAGATTGTGTCCCTGCTGTTAGACCACATTAACCAAGATTCTACACAGTCAGGATCTTCCCAGGCCTCTTCATTCCTCTTTCAAAGTTTCCCTGCATTTCAAAATTGCCCCTGCCAACAATCCAACAAGTAAGCAAATGCCTAACCACATAGTCACAGGAAAAGTACCTCATGTTATCATTTGTTCTTATGAATATTGAAAGAGTCTTAACAGATGCTGAGTTTCTAAACATATTTTTTAAGACATTGGAATTTATACATTCCTGTTCATTACAACATGTATTTGTTCTTCCTTTTTTCCTATAAAACAACTTCCCCATATTTTAGCCAGAGAGTATGACTTTGAAATGAAAAACTCGTGACTGGGTGTAGGAAGGGAAAGACTAAAATTAGAGAGACCAACAAGTTCTAATATTAGGAGTTTATTTTGAAAATAACACTTCCAATGAGAAATAACAAAGAAATTTTCTAAAAATGAATTCACTTATTTAATATGTTGAACTTTTGTCCTTTCCTAGCAGAAGAAATAACTGGCTTTTCTGAATTATTTTTAAAGATGTACAATCAAATTCAGAAAATAAATAATATTCATTTATTTAATCACATAGAAACAAAAAAAAATATTTGGTCTAAAGGGAGAAGAGACTGACCAGGATAGAGGCAAAGGGAAAATAAAGAAATCTAGAGACACTCTTGTCCAGTCTGTCTGTGGCTTCTAAGATTCTCCCCGTTTTCAACTAAATAGTTAACATACAGATAGAATGAGATATCATGCGCTGCATTTAGAAGGGGTATTGTGTCACCATGGTAACTGGTTTTGCTTAAACATAGCTCTGTATATACATACAGCCCAAATTAGCTACAGAAGATACACACACAATGTTCCTGCAGCTTACATAAAACCTGCCTATCTATTTTTCTGAAATGGGGTATTTGAATAGATATTTGTAAATTCTTTTTTCTTAACAATTTCCTTTCTACGTAAGTTGTCTGTGATCACTCAGTGGTTAGGATCCTGGAAGCAAATATAACACAAAATTCTGGATGATAATCAACATGTGAAAAGAATAATTCGTCCTTGCTGGCTTTTGTCAGTAACTTCTTAGTGCATGGAATATAAATTATAAAACCTGCCACTTTTGCTTCTTACCTTTCAAATATATTTTATTTGGCACATTTTGGTGGAGCATTTTAGATCATATTGTTGAAAGATTATCCCCAAATAGCATTCCCACCCTCCCTGACTCCTCTTTATGATAAAATTGCTAAGAAAACAAGTTACAGAAAATCAAAAGAACTTCTAAAAAGAAAAGAAGTTGTCACAACATGGTATACAAACCAAGAAATATCCCCAATATTCTTCTAGTAATTTTTACTTGAAGATTTATCTAAAAGAAAAAAATAGATTAAAATTTATAACCTTACACTGTTAAAAGCATGTGATTCTTTGTGCTTTTTAGACTTCTTTTTTTTCTAATTTTCTGAGAAGGGAATTAAATACGATACACCTTGGGGAAAATTACATCATTGGTTGTTTCACCGTTTTCAGAACCACACTGATTTCTCTACTAAACTGGCATAATGTCCATAGTGTTAGTGAATATCTGACTGAAAGGAGGGAAAATTAATCATGATATTTTCTTTACTGCACACCAGTGAAGTTATCCTTCTCTTTTGGCCACAGGATGTATTCACACAGTTTGTCCAGTGTCTGTGGCTGTGTCCCTTCCACTCAAAGTAAAACAGCTGCCATTTATTGAGCCCCAATTCCACACCAGGCACTTGGTCAGAGATTTATTACACTGTGTCATTTAATTCTCAGGAACCTTTCAAGGTAGGTGCCATTATCTCTAGAAGGAAACTAATGTTCAGAGGGGTTATTTTCCCTATTTCACACAGCTTATAATTTGGCAACGCTGAGACATAAATGCAGATTCCAGAACACATTTGCTCAGATGATACTCACCCCATGTCTATCAGGGCTATGCTGAAGCATCAGCAGTTAAGGACTCAGCTGTGTTGCATTCAGTTGGTTCAGCGGTTTTTTTATAGCTCTCTGATCTCCCTGTTGGAGGGTCACCAGGAGGCAGTGGTAGTCTGAACCCAGCACCTTATCTTGAAGTCGTCATCTTTGCTAGTTTTGAGCTGGAGTCTTCATCTCTGCAAGGAAGTATGTAACACTTCCTTCCTTCCCCAGACCATCAAGACTCGATTGTGCTGAAGTATTTCTTAAAAACTATTTAAGAATGTGCAATGTCATGGCCTCCATACTCAGTGAGAAGAAGGAAGCTAGAAGTTCAAAGGAAGTTTCACAGAGCAAGTTGGTAATAGCAGTGCCCAGGGAAATGGAGGCAGTGGGACAGGCCCAGGCGCTGAGCTCATGCGGTTCAGTGGCACGGGATAAGGGGACAAGCTATCATCAGCCTTCCAGAATAGTAGGAGCATCTCAAGGGTGGGCTGAGATGGGTAAAGAACTACAGTCTGTCTCCCTGGACGGGGGGGCAAGAATACCTTTCCATGCCACTGATGAGAAGGATATATGGCAGGAAGGGATATCCACAGGTCCTTGAATGCCGGAGCTGGAGATGACCTTCAAGAAAATCTCTTCTAGTGGCTGTCACACTGTCTTGGAGATCTTCTTATGGACGCGTCCCAAAGGCTACTAAGGGTGTGGGCCAAGGGACTCCTGGGTGAAGCTTCTAGTTGCAAGTACCACCCCCACTTTTCAATCAGTGTTTCATTTTTACCAGTTGTACATTTTGGACTCTCTGAATAAGATTTTATTTTACAAAAGAGACCTACAGTTTGAAAGTTTGAAAACTGCTTTATAAATGAAGAAACTGAGACTTAGAGGAAATATAATATTTCTTCAGCAATGAGAAAATCCTTGGAGCATATTTCTTATGAGAGTACAGATATTCAGGCTCATGATGTGCTGCAGTGGTACAGCCCAGGTTTGGCAACCTGCTAAGAAGAGCAGACATCAGAATAAATGACAGTCGGTACACAAGCCCATGGTCTATGCCTCGGTTCTACCAAAACGTCTTGCTGTTAATTGCCTTGAGACAAATCGGTAACAGAAAGTCTTTATTTCTTCTTGCAGGAAAAAAACTACACTATCAGCCTCCCTTATTAGGCACAGATGCAAAAGGAAGAGTTGTCTGGGTGTTCTCTCAAGAAAGGGTAAGGGCTAAAGAAGACAAAATTGCATGTCAAGGAGAATAGTTTTTTACACTATTAACTGAGAGCAGCCAAGGGATTAAAACGATACCAACCCTATGGTTCTTTACATGGGCAGGAAAAAATAATAGCCTCTTTTTTGCAAATTAATGTGCAAATTTTTCCTAAGAAAACAGTAATTTGCATAATTTGGAGCAACAGAATACAGTTCAGAAGAAACAGCACCCACTCTACACCCAGATGCTCCTGGGTGCGGATGCAGCTCTGACACTGCCCAGCTGTACGCCCTGGACCACGCCGTTGTCTCTATGGGCCTCACGCTCCTCTTCATAAATGCCTGTGGGACTACAGTGAAGTTCAGAAAAAATGTGTGTGAGATGTTTCTGGCAGGTGCCTGACATTATAATTATTATTGTGTATTGTGGTTGCTTTCACTGTGATTCAACCTGAAAATAAGGATTCAGAGTTAGAGTGAGATGGCTTGTGTGATTTTCCTACAGTAAGGATGTGATTTTTTGGTTCTACAGTGGTTTCAACCAACAGAGAAGTTCCGTTTGGTAGTGGGTATCCTGAATGCTGTGGGAAAAACAATGCTGAAGCTTCTCAGCAGGAAAAAAATACCGTGAATGCAGAAATGAAGATGTGGTTAGAGTGGCTGCACAAATGACGGGCAGAGACCGTCTCTGTTCTGGGCTAAAGAGGGGTTAAGAAAAGGGAACACATGTATTGAACCCCAACTTTGTGCCCAAAATATTTTAGCCATAGCTGATGGGCAGGCGTGGAGAAAGATTCTGTCGCTTATTTCACAGCAGATTCTACTTGGTACAGAACTGGCTGTTTGTAGAGCCTCAACAGCTGACACAATGGGTGGATGTTAACATGGAGAAAGAATGAGCAGGAGAGAAAGTTCAGGGAGAAGCCCAGCAGGCAACTATCTAGGCTGGAGAGGTGTGTATCTTAACAGGTGCCACCTGCCATCCCTACCATTCGTTCAACCATGAAGCTTACATTTTACAGGGTTGAGGCTTCTTACTCCCCTTGTAGACTCCTGAAGTCACCTAATTATTGGCACAAAGACAATCTGAAATTAAACCATCCAGAAAAATATGATCTGAGCCAACTTCTCCATAAAACCGCAAGGTCTGAAATCAGTGGATTTACAGTAGGCAGGGGCTCTGCTGGCTGACACTAAGGTTTAGAATCAGGGGTGTTCAACCCATGGCCCAGGGGCTGCACACAGTCCAGGACGGGATGAATGTGGCCCAACACAAAATTGTAAATTTACTTAAAGCCTTTTTTTCCTCATAAGTGTTTGTTAGTGGCCCATACACAAGTGTATTTAATGTGTGGCCCAAGACAACTCTTTTTCTTCCAGTGTTACCCAGAGATGCCAAAAGATTGGACACCTCTGGTAGGTGCTCTAGGAAGCCAATTACAAGAAGAGTTCTTTGGAATAAAGGGGTGAGAAGGAGACAGGAATTGAAAAATATTTCCTAAAGTGACTGTTGTCATAAGAGCATGGAATTGGAGATTTTGTGGATTTTAAAGTTTTTTCTAGAGCAACAGGTAAAATAACACAGAATAATAGTATCTTGTGTGGATGCAATTTTTTTTCTGTTGAAATTACTGGAAAACAAAATCTTGGTCCCCCCTGGTGGAAGTCCATCAGGCTGATCATCCATCTTTCATTCATGGGTAGAAATTACATTTTTGAAAACCTAAGCCTGGTGAGCCACACTGAGGGTGTGGGCTGGCAATGTGAACCATAAGGACAGAGGGCTACAGTTAGTCACCCTTCTCCAAATGTGTTAGCCAGGCCCTTGGCTTCTCCTTGGATGCGCTGCTAATGGAATCTTTAGTGCTTCTCTTCAAAAGCTTTGTTTCCTGGTTATAGCCTTTTGGCTTTCATTATTTGCTTAAAGATGACATTTTTCTTTTGCAAGTAAGAGGTCTAGGATAAATATATGAAACCACCTTATTTGAGTAAGTGCATCAATTTAGTGTCTTGAAGCAAACAAGGTTAATGAATTGATGCATTCTGGATCGTCCCTGAACGTAATTAAATTCAAACATCACCCAGGAGGGAGTCGTGCTGCTGACCGCCTTCCATAATGACAGCGCCAGAGGAAATCACAGCCTACACACTAATTATTCAATCTTACCCCTTCATCAGGGAGGAACAATGGATTAACCGTTTTAAATAACGCTGGAAGTGCAGTGTAGCTTTGCCTATGTGTTATAAATATTCTGATTTTGCCATATGCTACAAAGTTACAGTGTGTCCACCAGGTACCTGGAGGAAACCTATTTCCACATACGTGTATTTCCTCAGACGCCATCATTCCCTGGGGAGTTTTTAAAATTTATAGACAGTATTTTCTTTTATGTTTGGCCCCTGAGTTGATTTTGAGATCTCTATTCCCTTTTCCAGGCTCTCGATCTGGGGAGACCTCAGAAAGTATCTAATTAATATACGCAGCATTTTAAGCAGTCAGACAGACTCCACCATTGTTCTGCTCTTTCACTCTGCTTCTAGATTCCTATGCACACACCTGCTGCTGAGGCCATTAACATTTCAAAGGCCCCACGAAGACAACACGCCTCTGCGACCACTGGCCTGGGCACTGTCTGCAGCTGTTGCTCCAGGAAGTCGTGCCGTGCCAACAACACTGGGGGTGCTGAAGCTCCCAGTTTAGCATTCCATCCGGCAGGCCTACGGAAGACCTATGGACACTGTGTGTTTTGTCTCTACCCTAATATTATAAAGTAGTTATTGTTATTATTCACCTCATTTTATCAAATAAGAAACTACAGCTTCACGAAGTTTCGTAGTTACGTAGCATAGCGTCACTCCACTGGGAAGTGCCAGGGGTGTCTGATTGCAGTCTCCTGTTTCCAACGCTCTGTAGGCTGCCCCATCTCTCTTCAAACCAATTGCCCCATCTCCTCCTGAAACTATTTGCTGTGCACACCACCCCTCTGCTCCCAGAGATATCTTCGTGATCAAAAGGGGGAATATTAAATACTCAACACATAGATGAGGGAATTTTTAGTTAAGAATGACAAAACTTTACTATATCAGTCCATAAGTAATCTGTATTTGCTAGTAACAGAATTGTCTACCCTTTCTTTTTCAATAACTCATAAATGTGTCCAGTATTTGTCCTGACCAGGGATTGGTATAGCCTTTTTGATAAGCCAATAAAAACTATGCTCCACTCTAAAAAGATTGCTGAAATAATCTGACTATATCAAAATCACTTACTGGGAGAGAGTGGCTTGCATGCCCTGCAGTGAGCAGGGCTCACGTCCTCTTACCTGGCTGTGTTCTGAGACACACGTGTGTGTTGGGAACAGGGGTAGGACTGCTTCCAAGAAAAATCTAAGAAGACTGGAGGAGAAAAGTCACTTATCTGTATCTCTACTATATTCAACACTTTTTATTATACTGAATTCCTTTTATTCAACCTGTTTTTAAAAACCAAAGATGAGCTGACACGTGTTATTGCAGATCATATCCATTTACCAACCACAGGCTAAAAGAAGTGTTTAGCATCTTGAGTGCTTTGAAATAAGATTCAAACACTCTGTCTAGGCCCTTTTAACTTTGTTGCATTAAGACGAGGGCTTTGGGCTCGGGGAAGACCCTTCCTTCTGTAAAGAACCCCCACTGTAGACAGCAGCTATTTTAAACAGGTCATTTACATAAATGGAGTGTGGCCTGGGACTTAACCTTCCTTTCCAATTAAAAAAACAAACCCTTATGTTCCCATATGGCAGAGCTTACCATATTTTCATTGCAATAATATTATAGAGCAGGGGTTGCAAATTAGTTTCCAGTCACTCCTGGAGCACTGCGTTTGGGAAACTATTCAGTCCACATTTGGGCTCTGGAAACAGTTTCATGGATCAGCCATGTTTC
Source organism: Artibeus jamaicensis (assembly GCF_021234435.1). Taxonomy (NCBI): domain Eukaryota; kingdom Metazoa; phylum Chordata; class Mammalia; order Chiroptera; family Phyllostomidae; genus Artibeus; species Artibeus jamaicensis. The sequence continues at coordinate 17,540,025 of NW_026521837.1, forward strand.
CCACGGTTGCATGTCCAGAGAGAAGGACACATGTGCCTTGCGTTACTATCCCTGTATTAGAAGCTTAAATCGACCACATGAGCCCAGAAATCGACATCAGATTCCTGGGACTGAGAGAGCATTATTTGCGTCTAGCAAAGGCAGCTTCACCTCCTCCTCAAACTAATTGACCGGACACTTGCTAAGCAGAGAAGCACTGCTGCCTCTCCCTAATGCCTTACCATCCCCAACCAAAAAGGCTTGTTAAGCATAGTCACCTTATCTTAAAGCTGCATACAAACTTTACATAGACATACATGATGATAGGGTTTTAAAGCATGTCTGGACTCATTGCTTTCCACCCTCCATGTCATATTCTATTAAATGAGCCCCATCTTTAAGTTGCTTGGACCACCACTTCAAATTTATAAAGTTTGTAATGGACTACTCTTTTAATTAAGTTTAGTAAGCACTCTTTTTGTGCCGAGGAATCAGACAGTTTTCCAGGTGCTGGCCCAAGATGGGTTCAACTAACAGTCACAAATCAAATGCATCACCACTGCCATCCAGGTGACAAGTTCTTGTCACCAAGCCCTTGCCTGGGTCCTTTTTCCCTCAGGAGGAATTTTTCTGAGAAGCTCCTCAGAAAAACAGGCTCCTCAGGCAAACAGGCTCCTCACGAGTTGTGCAGACAAACCCCACACAGGTGTGAATCCCGGGACCTCCAGGTGATCTGGAAGTGTGCTGCACAATGACACCAGGAGAGACGGTCTGCATGGCAAACCTCACTCACCAGGCTGTGCTGTTCAACCCAAGACTGCGCTGGCCCAGAAGAAGAAGAAGAAATGTGCCATGCGGCTGGAGGCAGCTCAGGTGAAGCAATAAATGCTGTGAATCCTCTGGGTAGATAAACATTTTCTGAGTAGACCCCAATCTGCTCCACAGCCTGAGCTTTTGAGCAGAATTTCTTCACCACTTTGGAAACCGAATAGAGACGAGATGGAAAATTAGGTCCACGTATTAGAAAAACCCTACATTTCTACATTTGTATGCACCTTGTACTCCTATCACAGACCTCCAGAGTGACAAAACAACTCCAAATTGAAAGTACCAGCAGCAGGGTGTGCTTTGCGGAGCTGTGGTGGCACGACACAAGGCACACTCCGGACAGGAGACATGGCGCCACCTGTGTCCCCCTGAGCTCAGGGTCTGCACCCACAAAACAGGAACACACAGCCAGTCCTACGTGCTTTACCAGATATCTAAAAATGACCTTTGCATCTTAGTGTTCTGTACATTGTAAAGTTTTATAAAAATATGGAGTGCAATGATCACACTCTAAATTCAGAGTATGTTAAAATTTTAAAATGACGGTTATTTTATTTTAAATAAAAAGTAACACTCTTAAGTAGTTAAAACTGTTTTCAAATTTTTAATCATCAGATATCGCTGCAGCAGGGGCATGGTCTCAGTCCAACCCCCCAGCTTTTGGGTTCACAGAATGATCAGACTAAGAGCAGGGTGTCAGATCATACCAAAGTGAGATCCGCTAGGTTTAAAACCTAGGAAAACAAAATATGAACCCCAGACAAAGGAAACTATGTTTAATTTATAGAGTAAGAAAAAATTTTCTCTTCACTTTGGGCTATAATGAAAGCAAACTCTGGCAAAGAAGAAAGTCTCTCAAAAAAAAATACCACATTCCAGCAAAGCAAGGATACTCAACAGTCTCTCTGCACTGCACACTATTTAATGCTGTGCACCTCATTAGTGGTGATGTTTCAAGAGATGCCACAATGCAAAAAATTCTAATCCTGCTGTTTTTTTCACAGTTAGACAAACCATATCAAATCCTGCAACCTCATTTATGTTTGTTTTAGGCAGGTATTAGTCACCCGTATAAAGAAACAAATTATTTAATAATAAAATTTACACTTGATCTTAAATTATCAATCGAGAGGTGTGACTGAAAGTGCAAGGAAAAGGAATGTGGAGTTGGGAAGTTTTTGTTTTATTTCCAAAGGACTGGAAGACCATCGATGGAATGTGATTTGTGGTGTGTTTTAGGAAGGTTGGTTTGGGAACAGTGTGTAGGGGAGACGGAAGTAAGAGAAATCGAAGACAGTGAATTATTGCCAAGTGAACTGCTGGCAAAAAAGAGAGACTGTTACAATGGCCCAAGGGGTCATGTTCATTTGTCAATGTTTCAAATTCTTGAATGTGCTAGTTAGGAGCTACACCTGTAGGCTATCATAGTGTTGAGCAAAGGGTGATGGTTAAATAATTTTACAATTAAATGTATAGTAACAGATATAGATGAGTTCTACAAATTTAAGGAAAAGTGTTTGTATAGAGTCATGAGTAAAAGATACTGCCAATAGTTATGGATCAGTCCAGGCCTCCTGGATGAAGTGACCTGCAAGCTAAACTAAAAACAGCTGAAAAATTAACCAGATAAAATGGCAGTGAGTACAGAAAAAGAGGTTGAAAAAACATTTCAAGTGGAGTCAATATCATGTGCCAAGCAAGACCCTGTGGCAAGAGCAAGTGATCAAAATCAAAAACTATGGATGAGTTTAAAGAGAAGAAAAAAGAAAAGAAAACAAATAGATAATGCAGTGAAATACATCAGGTAATGGTGAGGTATCTAGAAGGGAAATAAAGAATGACAGGAACAGAAAGAAATCCGGCACTAGATAACATCTGAGGATAGACACAATGGATGGAGGCACATGGATGGCTGTGGACAGAACTTTCCAAGGAGGAATCAGTCAGTGGCCTGAAGTCAGAGTCCTTTCGGTGTACTTCAGGAATAGAAAAGATACCTCTGTAGCTCCTGTGAAGAGCAAGGTGAGAAATATTAGAAATGAAGCCAGAGACATAATAAGAGCCATAGACCACTACTCTGTGCAAAACTGAAAGGTACTGAAGGATTTTTGTGGGAGAATTTCATAATCTGGCTTATATTTTTAAGAGTCATTTTGGCCATTGTATAAGGAACATACTGTGGGAGTCATTGGATGAGCTAGAAGGTCAAGTCTCACTCCTAAGCATCTGGCCCATGAACCTGTAGAGCAGCATGTACACAGATGGTACCACTCTGTCTAGAGAAGGACGGAGCTTTCTAGACAGAGGACAGAGGAATAGATGAAGGGAGGAGAGCATGATATATGTCTTGGATGTATGAGTTGGAGGTGCTCTGTGACATTCAAGCAGAGATGTAACTGTGGGAGTGATCCATGAACTGAGGAAAAATGAAACCGTGGGTGTAGAATAGATTGCCTAAGGAAGGAGAATGCACTGGGAAGACAGAGCACCCAGTCTTGAATACCAACATCTAATGGTGGAATAGAAGAGAATAATAATCACAGTAACAATAATAATGCATAAACGTAGGAGGGGAAGAAGTAAAAACAAGAGATGCGGCAGCACTTATCAAGTGTTTATTATATTTTAGGCACGGCTCTTTATGCCTCACATGAATTAATTAATCTTCCCAACAACCCTATCAGGGTCCTTTCATTATCCTTAGCTCAATCATTTCAATAATCTGACTAAGATATACATTTCTGTTGACATCTCTGTATCAGTTTTCCTCAGTGATCTGCAAATTCAAGTTGTTCTCTGTTCCAGGAAGGTTTTTTATTATTCATTTCTTTGGGCATTTTTTATTGTTCTTATTCCATATGTACTTTCTTTTTTTTCCTCTCTAACTTTTTTTAAGAGGTTTTATTTATTTATTTTTAGAGAGAGGGGAAGGGAGGGAGAAAGATAGGGAGAGAAACATCAGTGGGTGCTTCCCTCTCACGTGGTCCCCACTGGGGACCTGGCCTGCAACCCAGGCATGTGCCCCGACTAGGAGTCAAAATGGCGACCCTTGGTTTGCAGCCCACACTCAATGCATTGAGCTACACCAGCCAGGGCTCCTCTATAACTTCTATTCATCATCCATGGACAAATAGACAGATGGACATCATCCATTCATCTATTTCTTTTTCTGAAACTATAGCTGTTTCTGTGTGAGTTTTTCTCTTTCATTTTCTACAGTTTCATCAGTCCTACAGATTGAATCTCCCATTTACATTTGCCTTTATGCTGTTTAAATGAGGCTTTTATCTCCATGATGATTTTTTCCTCCCCAATTTCCTTCTTAAAATTCTTCCACCTTGAAGTATTCTCTTCTTTTGGCTTTCATGATGTCACACACTATTGTTAATGTTTCTTTTCTGTAGCTGTTACTTCTTGGTCTTATTTTCTAGCACGTTCCCTTCTCTCTGAGCTCCAAACTTTAGATTATTCAGTGCTCAGTCTTCTGGTTTCTTATTTTTCCCCCTATTACTTTTTCCTTCAGTTCTGTAAATTTAAAGAATGTCTTTACTCCTGGGATTTTCAAACAAGAATTTCCAGTTCAGCCCTCTTCCCTTAGAATTCTATTCAGCCTTCTAACAAATTAATTTCAAAGTCCACTGGTTCCTCAAACCTAGGAAGTTTAAAAAGCAGCTCGAGATTTTCTCTCTTGTCTACTTTTCTTGCCATCTCTCTTAGTTCTGTATGTGGTACCACTCCCTGCTCAATTGCTCATACCAAAAGCTTTGTGTGTATTATTGATGCCTATCCCCATGTAACCATGCAAACTGAGGCTCAGCCAATTGATGCCTTCAATCTACATGACTCAACAATTAGTGTTGAAGGAAACAGATTTTTATCAACAGGGTTCCAAACTTTTGGGACTGAGAGCACTCCTGCTCAGAGCCCTCCTCTCACCAAGACTCAGAACTTTCCTTGCTCCCCAAAAGACTACAATCCAAAACCATGCCAAGAAGTTCCCCATGTCTGCATGTGTCCACCAGCTGGTCATGTAAATAGATCTCTATCCCATCAGGAATGAGCACTTGTGGGTTTCAGAGTCGCCACCCTCTCTCAGCAGCTCCCTTGTTCAGGATCTAGGGTGCTCTGTTCTCAGCCTCCATGTAACAGTTCAGGACACCATGTGCCATGTTACACTGGGTCATGGTGTCTCTGAGGCTGGAGCCCAGGGAGGCACACGTCCCTGCATGGGACCCTGCCTCCAGGAGTGGGCTCTCACCCATGCAGGGTCTAAGTCCCTAGTGGGCCTCATATGCGCTAGTCCCATGAGCACTCCTGTATGTGCAGGGAGCAAGGCCAGAAGCCCAGAGCATCCAAATGCCAAAAACCCGGAGAGGGAGACGGTTTATAGCAAGCTCTGTAGTCTTGTACCAATAATTCCCATACCAACAGAATAACTTCTCTGTACATCCTTCAGAGAAGCAGAAGTCCTCAGCTCAGCATTCCCAGTCACAGTTCAGCTCCAAGCATCTCTCATGTATCTGTGCTTGATCTGGGGGTGTCCTCAGCTCCATCAGTTCTACTGCAGTCTTCAGGCACACAAATCTCATGGCTGACTCTTCTGCAGACCTCTCTGCAGATCTCCTCTGACCTCATTGGCTCTCCCTCTCTGAACTTCAGCCCACCCTAATTTAAACACTCAGCTAGGAACTTCATATGTGACCTCATATCTGACTTCTCCAATGGTGCATTAGTATCCTCCATTTTTTTCAGCTCCCCAGTGTCTTTTACCCTCTTCTGACTGCTATCTTTAGATCAGGGCAAGAATTACCCAGGAATCCAGGGAGGACATCCATCCCCTTGGCTAGGGCACAAGTCACTGCATGTTCTTGCAGTCACTACACAATTCGCCCTGGGCAGCCTTCTTCCCTTCAGGAAGGCATGGCTATTAACTTGCCTTTGTTATGCAATGTATCTTATACACTGTACCTTCCGCACCCCTCCTGCCCTATTCATGTAAGATTTGGGGTGTTACCCTATTATCAGGGGACCCCACACTCTGTACCACATTACACACATATCCAATCACCCATTTGAAGGGCTTAATTCTGTTTCTCATGATCATGAGAAAAATCACCCTGAATGTTGGCTGCTGCAGGTCTCATTTTCTAGCCAATTTTTTTGCCCCTTGAAAAGTTAACACCAATTTGCTTGGGATGAATAAGAAATTGCTTGAAAAAAGATCCTTTAATTAGTGGGTAAAAATGTCTTTAACCCTGGGAAGATTGAAAATTAAGGTTAGAAATTATGAAGTAAATTAAAAATCCATAGAAATATCAATATTTTTGCATTAATCTAAGGAATAATCTTTGTATATATTTTTATTTCATATATTTGTAATGTTTAAAAGAATTTGTCATATTAGAGTTGTGACTACAATTAAAAATATTTAATTACTAATTTTCATTTATGAGCCTAAGTTGAAAAGCATAAAACTATGTTTAGCATACTTAAGATGTACTGTATTTATAAGTGTACATTATTAGAGCTGTAATAAAGAACTTCTTGGGTACATTGTAAGTTTTTGTTAGTTTATAACTGAAGTACTTAAAAGAATATTTAAACTTAAAAAATGAAATTTAAAATATTAAAACCCTTTAAGAGATGTTATTCAATTTATTACATTTTGAATAGAAAAATATTTTAATGAAAAAACTCGTCTTTGCAATCCCATTTAATTTACTGGGAGAAAAGCCCCCTTTTACTTAATACTGATATGTGCCTACCACACAGTCATTTTTCAACAAATATCTATTGAGTAAAAAGATGAGACCAGATATTTCTCAAATTTATAATCCACTGGAGATCTAAGTACCCAATACGACAATTTATTTAATGAAAGTAAGATCACAGCTTTTGAGAAATACATCAAGGAGCTGATGTATTTTATTAACTTTCACAGCAATCATTTACTTAATTCCTGATATTGCTATAGCCAAAACATCCACATTCCATGTGTTTGGAAGACTTTCCACATCTCAGAAGGCAAACAGATAAGAATTTGATTGCAGTCATATGCCTACTCTAAAAAAGTTCCTCATCCACTTTGACACTTCAATCCATGGGCCAACACTAAGATCTCATTTGTGTAACTGCACTAAATAGAGACTCTGTGGCCTACATAGTAGGATACCAGAAACCTTTTTTAAAAGGCTAGTTTCCACTTTAGAAGACAATTCAGATTTACCATGTTGCTGATTTGATCAACAGCCAGAAGAATTCAAGTTTTAAGTTTGGTGTAATTTCCGTCTAAATCATGCTGCCATTCTTCAGAAAATCTTGTGAAAACAACCTTTGACTTCTCTCTAGTTCAATTTAAACATAAAATGTCTATGCTTAAGATTGTAGACTCAAAGCTGAAATGCTCTGTAGTTAGATGCTCATCTTGTGCTACTTTATAGGAATCTCTCCCAAACCCAACCATTGTTTCCAAGTCCCTAGTACCAATTTTACACATTGGAAATGTTTGTAGGATAAAAAATACCAAAATCTTCTCTTAGCCAGACCTGACTCTTTTCTTTCAATAATCTGTCTTTTTATGGGTAAACTTTGTAGATGCATCTGTTTTAAGTTTCATAAATAGACAAAAAAGTATTTTGTAGCTGGAAAATTTATTCATTCCATATTCTCTCAGCTTTAAAATGGCCAAATTTATTCTCTTGAATAAATGCTCTGGCAATAAAATCAAAAGAACAACTCCAAAGCAATATTTTGAGGGTTGTTGCCAGCATCAGAGAAAAAGAAGGTGCATAAAAATAGACACATGTATAGACACATCTATCCAAATATCTGTTATTTATGCTTGAGAAATGGATCTACTACAGATGATTCCAAATTATTTGGCCATTCTGATTTATTTTTGACTTACATGATGATTCCATATGAATATTTATATTTAAATATGGATGTGTTTAATATTCTTGTATTCAGTTCAAAGCAAATAAGGCTGTCAAGAAGGTAGTAGGTGGGACCGTGTAGAAGAAGGAATTTTATGTAGCATTTGCATGACTACTGGAAGGTTTTCACCATCAAGGCGGCATGAACATTGACATCGCCACCTACCACAGCAGCTGGCAGGCGAGGAGAAATGAATCTCTGTGCCAACACCCTCTCTTACCGCCAATGTGTGTCTGGGAGGAACCACATCATTCACACTCTTTTCAATAGCTTAGCTCGGAAAATGCAGTAGAAAAATAATTTTAATCAAGATTCAAGTCCAGGAACAAGCAGGTGGTAGACATGGGAAATGGGATTCTTAGAAGCAGCCACATAATGACTGAACAAATCTCTGAGGTAGTGCTTCTACAGGGACCAGAAATTCCTGAATTTCTTAAGGCAAACCCATAACTGCAGCTATTAAGTACTTTCCACTTTGGCTTAGCTTCAGCCCCCTGATCATATATACTTTTACCTGTGGCATGGAGTCAACTCTGCCCTCCCTCACCCCTGTCTTTATGGGTATGTCCCACCCGGCATCAGCTGATGCAAAATTGAGATGATCAGCTAGAGAAACAGGAAAGCTGTTTAATTTTCTGACTTTTTTGGTGTGTTTTGAGGGTAACCCAAGTCAAGATCCTTAAAGCAATTAAGGTATTATATGTTGAATTTTAAAAAACAATTCTGATAAAGGGGACATAGTGTCAAAGATTTTCTCTGATAACAAGTAAAACAAAAATCTCGAATTGTCAGTTAAAGACAAAAATATACAAGCAACATCAATTGAGACATTTATCATTAAGCACAGGGACAGAGAAGGTAAGAGCAACATACCTAAAAGCATGATTGGATAGGAGTTGACCACAATATAGATAATTTCATTGAGAATAATAAGGAAAATGTTCTATAGATGATCATGTACTTTCTGGATTATGAGCATATAATGTACACATGAATAGCTTTTCCTATTCTGCTTACTTTGCTGATAAGATTTTATACATTCTGAGCTCCTGGACTGATCTATACATTCCAACTTTCACTAACCCTTCACTAATCTCTTTCTGAAATGTATACTTGTTTTCTATGCTTGTTACTTTTGAAAAATTTACTTTTCTTTCTTCTTTTTATTTTTTTTACCATTAGAAAACCGAATATCAACCCAACCCTGGCTGGTAAATGTAGTATAGAGATGAATATCTACTAAAAAAAACTCAATAATTTTCATATAAAATGGGAAACAATGAAGAATTGATAGTCTCTAAATATAAATTCCTTTAACAGTTCCAAGAGTTTCTTAACAAATTTCCACAAAGGTTTGCATTTCTTTTACAAGAATCTGTTTTTGACTTTTGGGCAAGATGGTGGTAGAGTCAAAATATATATTGCACATTGCATCCCAGAATGAGATTGGAAATAAAATTAAAGAGGAGAAAAATTACCTGAGTTGAACCAGAAGCTACCTGAATAGAGACGAAAGATATCCAAAAAAACATCCTTAGACTTGGTAGGAAGGTCAGGGACATCTTAAAAAGGCCAACTGCACAAACACAGTCAGTAGACAGAGGTGACAGGGGGGCCTGTGGGAGCTTCCCCTTGAGAGGAGTGAAACCATATCCATAGACCAGGCTCCCAAGAACTGGAGAGCCAGTGCCAAGATCCGCCCACCACAGAGCATCCAGCAGTGAAAGGCCAAAGCAGAGAGTGTCACAGTGACTCTCTCTGCTGGGAGAGATGAAAACTGCTGGAGGCAAACCCACCATCCTTATTTTTTTTCTTTAAATGGGCAAAGCACAGGTTTTGTGTTTGTGGCTAGTCACCTTGTGTTCCAGCAAGGGGAGGGCGGCACAAACTGGAGTTGTGAGAGTATGGATTAGGAGGCACTGAGGAGAGAATTGGTGGAACAGCAGTGGGATTGGGGGGGCCCAAATATACCTGGGCTCCACAACTGCCATATTTCTTGAGAAAAGGTAGTTCCAAAGGAAAATCAATTACCCTGTGGGATACGTCTCCCCCACCCTCTGGAATTCTCCTCGCCATACCCTCTGAAATCCTGTTCTCTCTTCCTGGCACTTCTTTTTTCATTTTTGTTCTATCTTGGTGTTTTATTTTATTTTTTTTCTTTTCTTTTTTTCCCCATCTTGCATCTTAACCTCTACTGAGGAGACAACAACAAAAATAAACTCAGGGGTCATCAGAGACTGGCTGTAGGTCACAGCCAATCCTTACACTTTCCTGGGAAATAGACTGTGGCTTCCCCCTAATGGGAGAGCCTCCTGGCATCTAGGAGACCCGAAAGCTGGCTCTGGAGGCCTACCAGGGGCCCCACCCTTCCAAATACAGGGAAATAGTTTCAGACAGACTCAGACTAGTGGCTTAGGGGAAGGGGACAACACCCACCATCTTCCCTGAAGTTTGAAAGGCATCTGCCATGGGAGATTCAAGAATCACAGAGTCCTGTTTCTGCCAGAAGCCCTCTCAGAGATAGTCAGGCCTGTGACTAGTCCAAGAATGACAGCAGCCCAGCAGGCCAGCAGGCAGAGATAGGCAGGGGCAGACCTGCGGTGACTTGGGATGTTTGCTGATATACCCTGGACCCAGTGCTGATAAAAGTCAGCCTTGCAGAGCAGCTTGGCCCACCCTGGGAGCAGCCAAGTCGGGAAGAATCAGCCACAAACTGTGGATCACTTGCAGCTTTGAAAAGGCTGCTAAGAGCCAGATATGGACAACATCTTACATTGATTTACACTAGCCTCAGACAACAGAGCAGTATCCATAGGGAGAAACCAGAGGCAAGCACTAAACTCTACTGAGATGAATCCATTTGGTTCCTTTTTCATTATTTTTGCTATTTTTTTCTTTTTCATAGCTTTTATTATTTTTAATCTATTTTTATTTTTCTTTTATTTTTGGTGCTCTAATTTTTCTTTTCTATCCCCTATTTTATTCAAATCTTTGACTACTCCATTTCCCCTTCTTTTCTCCTTTTATTATTTTTGTTGTATTTTCCTGTGTTCTTTTCCCTGGTTTTCCTTTTTCAATTCATTAACAGTAACAGTTCTCTTCCCCCTTATCCTCTCATAATCACCTTTCTTTCCTTTGGTCTTCCCGTATTTATTCTTCTTTCCACCTTTCTCTACTACTCTATTTCTCTTTCCATTTTTATTATTCTTTGCTCTTCTGCCACTGATACTGCTATTGTGGTTAGGTGGGTTGCTTGTTTTGGTGTTGTTTTTGTGTTGCTTTGCTTTGCTCTACCAGCACCTATACAACAGCATACAAGATCTGGCATGGGTTGAGCTTCTTAGCCAGCTGGAAAGGAGTTACCACCAGCAAATGGGCCAATAAGAAGCATGACTCAAATACAACAGGAGAGTCCACATAACCCACACAGTGGACATTTCTAGAGCATCTAGATCAGGAGGTCAAAGAATGTGCTCCACTGGGTCCCAAGGACGCCTAACACATAAGGCCTTTCCACAAAACAGAGAATCAAAACATATCAGTCTCATACATAGAAACAAACAAAAAGAGACAAATAAAATGAGGCGACAAAGAAATAACCTCCAAGAAAAGAAGAATCTCCAGAAAAACAGCTAAATGAAATCAAGGCAATAAGTTTATCAGACACAGAGTCCAAAAATAATGGTTAATTGTTATAAGGTTGCTCAAGGAACTTAGTGAGATCTATGAGGAACTTAGTGGGAACTACATCAGTATGAAAAAAGACATAGAAATCTTGAATGAGAACCAGGTGAAAATGAAAAATGCAATATCTAAAATAAAGAATACACTAGAAGAAATTAAAAGCAGCACAAATAAAACAAAGGATTGAGTTAGAAAGTTGGAAGATAAGGTAGAACAAAAACAATCATCCAGCACAACAAAAATTTTTAAAAGACTCAAGAACAATGAGATAGTTTAAGCAAGCTTAGGAACAACATGAAATGTAACAACATTTGCATTGTAGAGATACTAGAAAGAGAAGAAAGGGAGCCAGGAATTAAAAACCTGTTTGAAAAAATAAGGAGAGAAAACTTCCCTAACTTGGTGAGGGAGAGAGACATGCAGGTTCAGGAAGCACAGGAGTCCCAATTAAGATGAACACAGGATGCCCACACCAAGACACATCACAATTAAAATGGAAAATTTTAAAGACAGATAATCTTAAAGGCAGCAAGAAAGAAACAGCTAGTTACCTACAAAGGCGCTCAGATATATCAGCTGATTTCTCAACAGAAATAGTACAAGCCAGATGTGACTGTCATGAAATATTCCAAGTAATGAAAAGCAAGGACCTGCAACCAAGACAACTCTACCCAGCAAGGCTCTCAATAAAAATTGAAGAAGAAATAAAGAGTTTTTCAGATTAACAACAACAACAAAAAAAGGCTAAAGGAATGCATTTCCACCAAAACAGCATTGCAAGAGATGTTAAAGGAATTGCTTTACAAAGAAGAAGAAATAGACAGAGAGAGAAATGAAGGACAAATGGAAAAAATGGCAATGAATGTAAATGGATTAAATGCTCTGATCAAAAGATGTGGGGTAACTGAATGGATAAGAAAACACAACACATAAATTTGCTGTCTACAAGAAACCCACTTCAGAAGAAAAGATGTACACAAGCTGAAACTGAATGGATAGAAAAAAATATTCCATGCAAATGGATATGAAAAAAGCTGGGGTAGCAATACATATATCATAATAAAACACACTTCCAAACTAAAGCCATAACAAGAGACAGAAAAAGTCATTACGTATAATACTTAAGGGAACAATCCAACCAGAGGATATAACCCTTGTAAACATATAGAAGCACCTAAATATATAAAGAAAATCTTGGAGGACTTTAAGAAAGAGATTGACAGCAATACACTCTGTAGGGGATTTCAACATTCCAGACAACAGTGAGCAGATCTTCCAGACAGAAGATCAGCAAGGTTATGGCAGCATTGAATAATACTCTAGATCAAATAGATTTAACCTATATTTATAGAACATTTCACCCCAAAGAAGCAAAATACATATTCTTCTCAAACACACATGGATCATTTTCAAAGATAAACCACATGGTAGGACACAAAACAAGCCTTAGTGAATTCAAGAAAATTGAAATCATATGAAGCATCATCTCAGATAACAATGGCTTGGAACTACAAATCAACCTCAAGAAAACATTCAACTACATAGACTCTGAATAACATGTTATTACATAATGAATGGGTTAACAATGAGATCAGGGGAAAAATCAAAAAGTACCTAGAAATGAATGAAAATGAACTTACAACAACCCGAAATCTAAGGGACACGATAAAAGCAGTCCTGAGAAGGCAGTTCATAGCATTATAGGCCTATCTAAAAAAGACAAAAAAAGTTCAAATAAATAACCTAAACTCTATACCTAAAAGAACTAGAGTAATAACAACAAAGCCTGGATTGAGTAAAAGAAAGGAAATAATTAAGATCAGAGCCAAATTAAATAATATAAAGAATAAAAAATCCATTCAAAGGATCAATGAATCCAGCAGCTTATTCTTTAAAAAGATAAATAAAATTGATAAATTCTTAACTAGATTCCTCAACAAAAAAAGAGAGAGGACTGAAATAAATAAAATCAGAAATAAAAGAGAAATAACAATTGATACCACAGGAATACAAAGGATTGTGAGAAGTTACTATGAACAACTATATGCCAAGAAATTGGACAACTAGGGTAAAATAGGTTAATTCCTAGAAACATACAATTTTCCAAAACTGAATCAGAAAGGAGAAAAACTGAGTAGACTGATAACAACTAGTGAAACTGAAGCAGTAATTAAAAAAAAACTCCCAACACATAAGCCCTGGACTAGATGGTTTCACAGGCGAATTTTCCCAAACATTCAAAGAAAAACTAAAACCTATCCTTCTCAAACTATTTCAAAAAATTCAAGAAAAGGAAAGATTCTCAAACTGTTTTTATTCAAGTATTATCCTAAGCCCCAAACAAGGCAAGGGCACAATAAACAAAGAAAATTACAGACCAGTATCTCTGATGAACATAATGCTAAAATCCTCACCAAAAATACCAGCAAACCAGACCCATCAATACATTAAAAATATCATACAGCATGATCCAGTGAGATTTTTTCCAGGAACACAAAGGCGGTATGATATTCACAAATCATTAAGTGAGTAAAGCAAAGTAGCATGATACAAAGTCAATATTCAGAAATCAATGGCATTTTTGTACACCACATAAACAAAATGAAAGACAAAAAGCACATAATCATATCAACAGATGCAGGGAAATGTATTTGATAAAATCAAGCACCTTTTATGATTAACGCACTCATCCAGGTGGGAATAGAGAGAGCCTACCTCAACACAATAAAGGCCATATACCAGAAACCTTGTGCCAATATCATACTCATGGGCAAAACTAAAACTAAGCCATAGCAATAAGAAAAGAAAAACAAAAGGCATTCAAATAAAAAAGGAGGAAGTTAAACTGTCATCATTCACAGATAACATGATAGTAAACATAGAAAGCCCCATATTCTTTATCAAAAAACTACTTGACATAATAAGTGAGTAAAGCAAAGTAGCATGATACAAAGTCAATATTCAGAAATCAATGGCATTTTTGTACAAAAACAATGAACTATCAGAAATAAAAACTAGGGGAAAATCCCATTTACTATAGCAACAGAAATATAATAATAAAGTATCTAGGGATAAATTTATCCAAGGTGGTAAAAGACTTGTACTCAGAAAACTATAGAACACTGAAGAAAGAAATTGAAGAAGATACAAATAAATGGAAGCATATACTGTGTTCATGGATTAGAAGTATTAACATAATCAGAGTGGCCATACTACCCAAAGCAATCAGTGTAATTCCTATTAAAATACCAATAACATATCTCACAGATGTAGGACAAATATTTTAAAAATTTATACAGAACCAGAAAAGATGCCGAATAGCCTCAGAAATCTTGAGAAAGAAGAGCAAAGTAGGAAGGATCACAATACCTGATAGCAAACTATGTTATAAGCCCATTGTATTCAAACAGTCTGTTACTGGCACAAAAACAGACACACAGATCAATAGAACAGAATAGAGAGCCCAAATATTAACCATTTCTCTACGGTTAATATTTCACCAAGTGTGTATCAGTATACAATGAAGAAAAGACAGTCTCTTCAATAAATAGTGTTGGGAGACCTAGACTGGTACATGCAAAAAAAAGAAACTAGACTACCATCTTATAGCATACACCATAATAAACTAAAAATGGATAAAATACAACTATAAGTCATGATACCATAAAAATCCTAGTGAAAAACATAGGCAGAAAAATTTCAGATATCCCACGTAGCAATATTTTTGCTGGTATATCTCCTAGGGCAAGAGAAATAAATGAAAATAAATAAATAAAAGGGATTACATTAAATTAAAAAGTTTCTGCATGGCTAAAGAAACCATAATCAAAAGGGAAAGGGGACCGACTATACAGAACATATTTGGCAATGATACATCAGATGAGGTTTAATCTCCAAAATATACAAAGACCTCATATAACTCAACACCAGGAAGACATACAATTAAATTTTAAAATAGACAAAGGACTTGAATAGATACTTCTCCAAGGAGGACATACAGATGGCCTGTAGACTTATGAAAAGATGTTCAACATCACTAGCCATCAGAGAAATACAAATTAAAACCAAAATGAGATATCACCCCACACCTGCCAAACTGGCCATCATTAATAAACCAACAAACAAGTGCTGGTGAGGATGGGAAAAAAGAAAACCTCGGTGCACTGTTGGTGGAAATACAGATTGGTACAGCCACTGTGGAAAAATGTATTGAGTTTCCTAAAAAAATTAGAAATGGAACTGCCTTTTGATCCAGTGATTTCAGTGCTGGGAATAAACCCTAAGAAACCTAAAACACCAATTTAAAGAATGTATGCATTCTTCTGTTCATAGCAGCACTATTTACAATACCCAAGATTTGCAAATAGCCTAAATGTCCATCAGTAAATGAGTAGATAAAAAAAAGTTCCATTACACAATGAAATACTATGCAGCAGAAAAAAGGAATGTCTGCCTTTTACCACCACATTATTGGGACTGGAGAGAAGTATGCTAAGTGAAATAAGTCAGTCAGTGAAAGACAACTATCATATGATCTCACTTATAAGAGGAGTCTAATGAACAAAATAAAACCAGAGGCATGGAATCATGGAATAGACTGACAGCTCTAAGAGAGGAGAGGGGAAGTAGGTACTGATTGAAAAGGGGTGAACAGATTAGTCAAAGGACATACATGAAGGATCCATGGACATGGACAATGGTGTAGGAATTGACTATTGAAGTAGGTGCCAGTCTGGGTGGAGGGGGTTTAAGAGGGAAAAATAGGACCACTGTAATAGCATAAATAAAAATATTTTTAAAAGGATATTTTCAATAATAAAAACAAATTACATTTTAGTATTACTTTAAATTTAATTCCTAGTGTGTCAGTTATATTTTTATGCTATCATAACTGTGTAACCATTCAGTAAAATTATGAATTAAATACGGTTTGTTTGTTTGTTTTCTGGCTGGTGTAGCTCAGTGGATTGAGCACGGGCCTGCAAACCAGACAATTGCGGTTCGATTCCCAGTCAGGGCACATTCCTGGGTTGCAGGCCAGTTCCCTGCAGGCCAATTCCCAGCAGGGGACGCATGAAAGGCAACCATACACTGATGTTTCTCGCCCTCTCTCCTTCCCTTTCCCTCTAAAGATAAATAAATAAAATCTTTAAAAAATATGGTTTTTTATTACCAGTAGTTATAAAAAATTATAGATCCTACCAATAGTTGTTTATAATATATATAAAATAATATTATAAGTAATGTCAAGAGGACTTTTCAAACACAATCTATTTTAAATTGTCTCATGCCTGAATAAATATTTACAGGACATATGACCACTATATGTCATGGTTTCTTGGTATGATCCAAGTTTGGTAAGTTTTCTCTTTTATTATGTCAGCTATTGGACCAACAAAAAAAATGCTGTGAACTCAGCAATTACCTTCATATAGAAAGTCAAGTTTAGAGGGTGGGTGTGGTCCAATCAATCTAACATAGATAATTCCAAATTCCTTACACATGTAGGGATTCAATAGGATGCAAAAGCAGCCAACTGCTCTTATTTTAGCACCTGAAAAGAAACCATTTCAAGTTTTATTAGCAGAAAAAAAGCAATCTTTTTCATTTGCCTGGGTTTAAAAAGTTCTCATAGCATCATCTGATAAAATGCAGTTTGACCTACAGATTCCGTAATCAAAATCCACAATTATGTATCTCTGAAATGAATTTTATGTGCATAAAAATATGTCGCAGAAGTTCTGCCAAAGAATTTTTGTTGACTGAGCAGGACTCGCTCCTTGAAATCCCTAGGAACTGTGTCCATATATAGCCCATGGCAATTGAGCTTTGCATGCAGTGTGAAGCTTTTATAGAGTTTAGGGGCAGCATGAGTAGACACAGTGCACTTTAATTTTTAAACATTTGCAAAATATAATTTTTATGGCTCACCAATCAGAAATTTAAGATAAATTATGAATTTGGACATTTGACATCTTTTTCTTAAGGCCTTATAGCTAACTGATTTTTCTCAAATTATGCATGCCCAAGCCATTTTATTCTTAATTAATCTTGGCTTTGTGAAGGAGAATTTAGGTTTCATTTCTAGAGACATGCTTGTAAAATTATTTTCTCCAATTATGAGTCTCAAAACTCTCTCTTCCAAACTTGACCTTATTTTTAAAGTTCTATATATTTAAAACAAAGACAAAAACAAACAACAAACTTTATCTTCAGGATGAAGTACATTTTCCCCAATAGTTAATATGATACATCAATTGAATGAATATTAGCCAAGTACCTATTCTTTGTCAGATATCACATCCAAATAAAGGAATTAACTGGTTGTTGAGCCATGTGGTTTGATAATATTGAAAACTTTCTTAATTTAGCTAATATTGATTTAGTTCCTCTTTTGTTTTAAGTTCTGTATTGGCCATATGTTTATAAAGAAATGATTTAAAGAATGGTTATGGGGATGTAAAGTACAGCATAGGGAATATAGTCAATAATATTCTAAGAACTATGTATGGTGTCAGATGGGTACATAATTTATTGGGATGATCACTTAGTAACTTATATAATGTCTAATCACTGGGGTGTATAACTGAAACTAATATAATATGGTACATAAACTGTAATAGAAAATATTTTAATGATTTAAATTTAGATAATAAAATAATAAAATTTAAATAAATACATAAATAAGTAAGAAAACCCTGCCCTTGAAAAACTCACATTCTTTTAAGGAAAACAAAAATAAACAAATAATCACAAAGACATAACTTTCCCCATAAAGGTAATATGCAAAGTATTATCAAAACAGAGAAGTGAGAAGATCTCATTTCAATGTGAGGCAATGATGGTTCAGGGAAACTTCCTAGAAGAGGCAACACTTGAGCTGATTCATGAATAGTAATTACAGATTCTCCAGAGGAAAAAATGAACACAGGTACTCCAGACAGAATCCACAATATGCGTGACTGTATAAAAAAAATGAAAAAAGTCAAGTACCTCAGCAAAGCAGAGAGTAGAGTATATTGGGGAACAGTAAGTGAAGACAGAAAGTTCTGAAATCTGGATTTGCTAGGGGATATGATCCTTGGAAAATTGTCATTTGATTCACATAGTCTCAGAGTAAACACTGAAAACTGATCGATAGTATATTTTGTTTGTTATTTACAGCTGATGAATTGGTGGGCCAGGTGTTATTACATGTAATATTGAAAAAAATTTGAGAAATACTAAGGGGAAGTTTTCACCACTAACTTAGTCTTCACTCAGTGGCAATGTCAGCATCAGCTGTATGTTTCCACAGGGCACCTTGGCAGCCTAAAAGCCTGAACCGCCCTCTGAGAAAATACTGGTTTATATCCTGCTTTATGCAATTATCTTGTTCAGCTTTTTATTCTATGTCCATCAATGAAACCTCCTAACTTTTCATTTTGTATGGCATCTAACTACTGCAATGTCCATGTACTTTGTATAGAACTTGGATTTTTATTTTTAAGTGATATAATTTTAAGATAGGTTTAATTAAGGGAGTTGTGGCTCACCCTGGAAGTAATGTTGAAAGTGAATACAAAAAAATTGAAGCACAGATATTTATTAGCTGGCCATAGGTAATAATTTTGATAGTAGAGGATTAGGGACTGAAATAAAGGGAGGCACATAGAGTGGAGAAGAAGAGGCATATTCAAGGGTATGTACTGTCAGAACTTGGCAACTAATAGCTATAAGGAATGAGAGAAAAAATGATGAGCTCTGGGAACTTTATTTTCAATTATAGAGCTTAGCCAGCATCAAATCTAAGTCACAACAAAAAGAAAAAGTAAAGCTAGGTTTTAAAAAACAAGAAAGAAATAAGAAATTTATTTGAAGGCATAAGAGAGCTACCAGGCAGCCAGGACTTGAGGTGATTGAGATCCCGGAGGAAAGGAAATGCACTGAAGTGAGTCAAGTATTCTCATTGCTTTGTCTGAAATGCATTTACCATTCATAAGCAGGATTAAGCCAAGAACTTCAAAAGACAAACATAAAGACATAAATAATCTAAACAGAGTGATTGGCACTTTCATAAATACTAGAGAGACATAAAGTATAAAGCCTACCAAGATGCAGTAGAACCAGTAAACATCATAAAATTTCTATTGGGACTCCTGAAAGACTATGCAACAAAAGTAAAGGTGAACTGGAAATAGATCAAACCTCACAGAATGAAATTTATATTTTATAAATTTAATCTCAGATTGGATTATATAATATACCCTTTATCAAACTACTTGTCAAAAGTAAAATTATACCATCTGAGAGAAAACATTCAGAATCTTTCCAGTTATTTATTTACAACATCTGACAGCCAATAAAATACTACCGTGCACACCAGAACTCAAGACCAGCTTATCAAAACCCAAAAAGAGCACAGGTCACTAAAACAGACCCACAGAAGATAAAGACACTCACTTGTCAGATATGAACTTTAAAATAATTGTGATTGATATATTGGAATTCTTCAGCAAAAACTGAGTGTATAAGTCAAATGAAAATGTAAGAACTAGAAAACAAATATGAAAATTAAAGTTTTGATAGATGGTTTTAATGGTGCTTTAGACAAAAGTTAAAGACAAGATTAGTAAATTGGAAGTTATACCAGTTAAAAATATTCCCAATGAAACAGAAAAATAACAAATATATAAATAAGAATAAAGGACATATAGAATGACGGCAAAAGGTCTACCATGCCTGTAAGTTGGAATGTCAGAGCCAGAGGAATGAGAGAACAGGGTGGTAGTAAAATTTAAAGAAATTATCCTAAACATTTCCCAAAAGTAAAATGAAAACCATTAAGCCATAGATTCAAGAGGTTCTGAGTCCCAAGCTTCAGAAATACAGAGAAAACTATATCAAGAACAATCAAAATAAAACTACATAGAGCTAAGATTAAAAAAATCTTAAGAACAGCGATAAACAAAGACCTATCACATTCACAGGAGCAGCAGCAAATGAGGGCTGACTTCTCCAAAGAAACTGCAGAAACCACATGAAAACAAAATGTCTTCAAAATGCTGGAAGAAAGTAACTGCCAACCTAGAGTTCCATACCCAAGAAAAGAATCCTTCAAAAACAAAGACGAAATAAACTCATTCAAAGCAACTAAAACTGAGCGACCACTGTTGGTAGACCTACACTAAAGAAATACATAGAGAGTTACTTAGGCATAAGGGAGTGAGTGACCCCCCAGAAGGAAGCAAGGGGATCCAAGAGGGAATAAAATACAAAAGAAAGAGTAAAAACATGATGATTGATTACATGAAAACAATAAATGCTGGTGATTAATACAATAGTAATGTATGATGGAGTTTAAATCACATGCAAATGAAAATATGTGATAAAAACACAGAAAGTAAGATCATTACAATGTATGAGAATGAATAAAATTAATTTGTATAGACTCAATAAGTCAAAAATGGAAGCTATCATGCATGGGGTAGCAAAAAAGTAATATAGGAGAAAGTAGCATAATAATAAATCAATTAATAAAAAAATTTAGATGAGAGAAAAACAAATATAAAACAAGTTGAAAAGGAAAACAATAGGAAGATTTTGAATGTAAACACAATTATCTCAGTAATTACATTAAATGTAAATGGACTAAGCATTCAAATTAGAAGTCAAAAGTTACCAAATTAAATGCAAAAATACAATAAAAATAAACAGGGCTCATTTAAAAAATACTCATGTATTAGGACACAAATACTGACAGCAAAAGGTCAAAAATATCTAAAAACACTAGCAAAAAGTAAATAATTGACTCAGGGTTCCCACTTCTGGGAATACATCCTAAGAATACCCAAACATCAATTTGAAAGAATATATGCGCCCCTATGTTCATAGCAGCATTATTTACAATAATCAAGATCTGGAAACAGTCTAAGCGCCCATCGGTATAGGAGTGGATCAAAAAACTATGGGACATTTACACAATGGAATACTATATGGCAGTAAAAAACATGGAACTCTTACCTTTTACAACAACACAGATGGACCTGGAGATTATTATGATAAGTGAAATAAGCCAGTCAGAGAAACAAAAATACCATATGATCTCACTTATAGGTAGAATCTAATGAACAAAATAAACTGATGAACAAAACAGAAACAGAGACATGGATAGAGAGAACTGAGTGATAGTTATCAAAGGGGAGAGGGAAGGGAAAGGGTCTGGATGAATGAAAATGAAGAGATTAGACAAAGAACACACGAGCATAACCCACAGACACAGACAACAGTGTGGTGACTGACTGAGGGAAGGGAGGGCAGGGCTGGGTGGAGGTGAGCAAAGGTGGAAAACATGAAGACATATGTTATAATAGAGTCCATAATAACAATAAAGTTGAAAAAAGTAAATAGTTATAATTATACTAATGTCAGACATACCCTTTAAGGCAAAAATTTGTGAAAAAAAAAGGTAGACAAGGATATTTCATAGCATAAAATATTCACTTCACCAGGAAGATAAAGCAATTGTAAATTAAAATACATCAAGCAAATAGAAAACTAAAAGGAGGAATCTATCAACACGGGAAGGAGAAATACACAAATCCACAACTCATGGAAAATTTTAACACATCTCCTATTAACTGATACCATAATCAGACAAAAAAGGTTGGCATTGTTCTACATTTTGAAAATCCCTTTCAAACTTTGCATAATAGAAAACAGCTAGGTTCTCAGATCTGCTTCTGCTTTCAATTTGAAGTATTATCACACATTAAGCATTTCTGGAAAACTTTTCTGTTCACTCATGAAAAAATGAAAGTTAAAAAAAGGGCTATCTAAATGGAATTTTGGAATCTCCAGAGTTGCTTGGACCATACCTACAAAACTGTTATTTTAAATATTAGATTTTTTATGCTATTATAAATAGAATTATTTTTAACATTTCATTTCTGATTGTTTTCTGCCCATATGTGGAAATACAATTGATTTGTGCATATTGACTTTACAGTCTGTGACCATGCTAAATTTATTTAAGAATTTTAATAATTTATTTGCAAATAATTTTGAATTTTCTACATATAGAATAACATTGGTACAAAAGAAGAGAGTTCTATTTCCTTCTTTTAACATATGCTCACCTTTTAATTCCTTTTCTTCCTTTATTGCAAGCTGGGACCTGCAGGTCCACATAGATTCGGGAAGTGTTCTATTCCTTTATCTGGGTGGCACACAGATATCTTCATTTTGTGGTAACTCACCATGCAGTAAACCCTGCACAGCCACTGATTAATTTTTTTTCTACTGGCCAAAGAAAACTCAGTGTTGTGAAAAAATTCAGTATAGCATTTTCATGCTTTTATACTTTTCATATGCCATTCAATTTTCCTTTGAGATTCTTCTACCAATCCACCTCTTGAGATGCATATTAAAGCGTTAAAATTTGGATAATAAAATAATCATAGCTTCCAGAGAAAGCACTGGACACACTCATGAATTATTTAGCTTTATAATTTCAGCTTACTTTGCCTGCACATCTGTGCCAGAAAAAACACCCATTTAGGTGATGCCAGCTAGATTTCTTTTTTAAAATTCCTGCTTGAGAGAGTAGACTATTTCAGCAGGGTTTGGATCAATTTCCTTTCCAAGTAATTCCAGCGGTCCTGCTAACCAGTCCTTTAACCTGGCCCCAGGCCAGGTTAAAGATAAAGGAGAGTTAAAGTCAATGATAGATTTCCCGTTGCCAGGTACCTGGGCCCTTTCATTAGTCTCCTTTTCTCCAATTTCCAGAACTGCTTCTGAGGGCACAGGACAAAGATCCGGACCTGCCCTGTTAAAAGGGAGATGAGCAGGCTTTCCATAGTTCGCCAGAACCGAACTGAAAAAAACCCCCATGGCATCATCGGCAGAGTAAACATACATTCAAAAGACAGTCAGTCATTCTGGAGATGGGCATAGAAACTGTTCTTACTGTTTGGAATAGGAAATACTTCTACATGTATTCATTCGAAATTATCTTTGACATAATGAAAGCTGTTCTTGTTTTGTTCACATGGCCCACGTTAGCTCGAGTCACAAACATTTTTATTTTAATATTTTATTTTCTTTTATTCTATTTTATTTGCCGCAAACATTCCCCTAAGCAATAAGGTTGCTTAGGGAAGGTTTTACTGGAGAGAGAAATTTACAAGTGACCTCCGGGCCCCTTAACGTAAGGGAAGTGGCTGCAAAGAAGGCGCAGAGCAGACGGCCTGGCTTTTCTGAAGGGGTTTCTCTTTCCATGCTATTCTAAAAATGTTCCCCATCATCTTCGTCTCAATTTCTGAGAAAAAATTAAGGTGCGAGAAGTCTTGGCTTCCTCTTTGGGGAGAACGATATTTGTGACTTTTTAAGGTGTATTTCTTAGATGATCCATCAAGTTTTCCCCTTTGGTATAAAGTCCATCTTAAAGAAAACGCCTACATTCCGTGAAGGTAAATAAGAAAGCTCTCTGTTCTTTATCCACAGTCACTACCAGCAACACCGGAGCAAATCCTGGCAGGGGCAATAAAGGTGAAAGGGAAATGTGGAACTCTGGCAAACCAGCCTCCTTCCCCTATTCTGCACGCCATCAGGAAACACTGCAGCAGCTGGCTGCGACCGGGTGATGAGTGGCGTGAGGGACAGAAGGCAGCGCCTAATGAATCCACCACACCAGAGAGCCAGGCTGCTTTCCTCTCTGTTGCCAGTCCTCAAAATCCGCGTTCCAAATCGCAGTGTCATTCAAATCGGGAACATCTAACTCTCTCCACAGGTCCACTGACACTGGGGATTAAGGTCAGATACATCATGGGTCCTCTTTGTGTAAAGGTAAAATGACTTTCTGAACTGAAATAACAGATTTAAGGCACTGAGGCAGAATACAGCTCCATCCAAATCCCCGGTGACATATTTACAGAACCAGGTCTGGCTGGAACCAAGGTGAAAGAAACAGTAACTCTAATTGCAGCCAGCAAAATGCACACACTGATTGGCTGAACCCTGGCCAAGCTCTTACCATTAAAAATACCACGGTGTTGCTGCCAAAAGGGGTGTTGGGACAAATTGCCAGAGGTAACTGTTACATAAGCCAGAGCTTGCCCTGCCAATTAGCCAGAAACCATTGCTACATCTCTTCTGGCCACAATTATTCTGACAGGGCATTTGCGAGCTCTTTAGCTGTTTAAGAACTCTACCAGATGAAATCATTTCTTCTGAGGGAGAAGAGAATTGCCTCTGGGCAAAGGCAGTTGGTGGGGTTCGCTCCTGAGGTCTGGTGCACCCGTCCCGTTGAGTGGTAGTAGTTTCAGTAAGAAAGGAAGAGAATCTCAGAGAACTCAAGCAAATGACCTATTTAAAATTGCTTTTCAGAGGGCCACAGGTAGTACAAGGAAAGAAATGTGCCTTGGCTTGCAAAAAGAAAGGCAGGAAAGAAAGGCCCACTGAATTACCTCATTTTTTTAATTAAAAAATGTTTACCACCCTGATTAGCTTTAAGCTCAGCAGCAGTTCCCTGAGGACTATTCTCCACAAACAAAATAAAGGAAAGCACAGAGGTAGATCAGACAAAGCCTCTCCTCTATGTCAAAGCCCTAGAAAATGTGGTGGACGGAGGAGTTACTCAGGTAATAGCTCCCATCCATGCTTGTCTCCTGTCACTGCTTTCTTAGGCCTAGACGGCTGCGGAGCCCTGCCACCAGCTTAGTGCTCTCTGTCCTCATTGTCTTCCCGACTCCCAGCCACAGGCTCCCTCTGAGAAGTCTTTCTATTGGCTCTTCTCCAGGACCCTGCTCTTCCCTACCGGACTCACACACAGCCAGGCACAATGTCGCACCCACAATCCATTCAACTGCCACCTAGCTAGGTTCTAGTTCTAATATATTAATTTGATTTTGCCACCTACCTGTACAAAATCCTTAAGGACTACTCTGTTACCTTTGCTACTGCCTTTGTTTGATTCAGTGAACCCTGCCTATGTTACAGGCTTTACCTCTACTTCTCCCCACAAGCTCCATTTTCCATTTCAGAGAGAGGACAATTTGTAACAGTGGTGACCAACAAGAATAGCACATACTTGAAATCGCCCCCACCGGCGTGACGGTATTTGGACGTCCCCTTTAGGAGCTGATTAGGTCATGGGGGTGCAGCTCTCCTGGATGGGATTAGTGCCTTTACAAAAGAGGCCCCAGGGAGCTCCCTAGCTCTCTCGCCACCCTGTGAGGACACAGTGAGAAGCTGGCTATTTGCAACCAGGAAAAGGGCCTTCACCAGAACCCTATCATTCTGATGCCCTGATCTCAACGTCCAGCTTCTAGAGTTGTGAGAAATGAATTTCTGTTTTGTACACCACCCCATTTGTGGGATTTTGTTAAAGCAGCCAAACCAACTAAAATAGCCACCTCATATGCTTTTGCACATGCATTTTCCTAGGTTGGAAATGAGTTATTTTACATCTTTGTTATTTTTTCCCTGCTGTTTTTGTAGGGCATAAGTTAAGTATCTTCTCCTGCAACCCTCCAATAACTTCCATTTATTTCCCACGGCAACCTATGCATGCCTGCATCCTGATCCTTGATGTCTCTCTTTTCTTCTCTGACTGGGTGAGAAGACCCGTCTGGGCAGGAAGTGTGTTCGTTCGTGTTTGTACCCGCAGTGCCTGTTGTGGAAGGAGAACAGATGTGCGCCAACAGCAGGCTCGGACTTAATTCTCCAAGCTCCTCTGCTGACTTCCGGACAGTCTTCTGCTTACAAAACCTCACAGGCTTCCTAATTTTAGGACTTGATAAAGTGAATGAGAAGAAAGACATCTGGAAGATGAGGCATCAGACCTACTTCAAGACCTTGGTAACACTTCGGGTTGTTACTCTGTGGTTATTTGTAACTGGGTGACGGCCTCTTGATAGCTTCCATACTGAACTATTTAAACACGATTCTGAACTATTTAATCGAGAATGTGCAGGCTCATAAACAGGTTTTTTTCATGGCCTTTACTCAAATGGATTTTGCTTCTTAATGCATTTTGGCAAGGCATGCTACAATGTATGAGGCGGGAAGGACATTTAAATCCTTCCAGACTGGGGCCATGGTTTCCCTTAACAGGAAACTTAGATCCTTTTCAAACAAAAAGGGCTCCTGGACACAATGCAAGAAGGGCATTGTGAGAAAAAAATCCAGATTTAGCAATAAGGATACAAACATGAAAGCAATTCTTTGCTGGAAAGACATTTAAAAATCCCGGGATCTGCAGGCCAGGGCCTGCCACTGGAGTTGGCAAAGGACGAAGAAAGAACTGACTTTCATTTTGGCTTTTACCACAAGTAACTTTGCTTTGTGATTCTTGCCCAAAGCCTCTAAATGAGATGCTTGGCAGGTACTCCAAAGTCCCTGCCTTCCGACGCTAGCATGGAAGACATAACACATTCTTTGCCCTTTCTTTCCAGTGGAAAGAGTTTTAGGAGATGAGCTGCTTTGAACAATAGGTTGAAAACACAGTTTATTTTCTAACGTAAGTGATGACCCGATCATTCCTGTTCAGGAAAACTACAGGAACGTACAAAGGCAAAGCATGAGGTATGACAAAGCACATGAAGAGCAAGGGTTTCCCTTTCGTCTCCTTTTGTCCTTTTTGGCATACTAAGAACTCCATTCTCCTGAGAAAAATTTTACACTCTATGATGTTGGCCTTTTCATGTGAAGGAGGCCCTATCTGTAAGGACAAATGGAGCAAGGCACAGAAACTTTCTTCTGAATAGCTTATGTTCTAGAGCAGACACAGCTTTTAGTAGTTGCCTAGATCTCAAGACAGGTGTAGAGGTAACTGAGAAATTTGGGGTGAGTGCATAGTAAACATTCTGCACAGAACTGGTACCCTAGACAATTCATAATCATCAAGTTAATCCTTGTCTATACTTCTTCTTTGGACAAAGTAACATTAGATTGAACCATACAAAACTGCCTTTTCTACAGATCAGAGCCTGCCAGACCAGCAATTACCTTTAGTTCAATCTGATAGTAAACTGATTTCATAGCAACAGAGGCATGGGGAACCTGAGATAAAGGTGGTCCCTTTGAATTTCATCTTTAAATTTCAACCTCCCCCTTAATGTTGAAAATAATACAGTTAGTTGACATTTATAAACACAAGTGCTTAATTTATAAACACATTTATAAGTGCTTCTTATGTGTTTAGCACTGTGTTAAATGACTTACACAGGAAGCCTCACTTAATGCTTACAACAACTCTGTTGAGGTATTACGATTACCCCCAAATTACAGATAAGAAAACTGAGGCTTACAAAAGTTAAGTAAATTGTCCAAGAGCACGTAACTTGTGTTAATCATAAAACTGAGTTCTGACTGCTACCCAGGACCTGCTTCAAACCCTATGAAGGAACCAGCTGGGCCATTTCCAAGGGTGTCTTTATAAGAGGCACTAAAACATTATGGCAAATATCAAAAAATGAAATAAACTTTTCATGATTTTCTCAGAATGAGTACTGTGTGTTGGTTGGGAGAAATACTTAGATAAGCTGAGTGGTTTAAAGTCAAGGTGGAGAAAAATGACAGCCTCCAAAGACAAGTGTGCTCCTGCTGCAGCAGTCACGTGGTCAGACATGCGTCACGTGATGGTACCAGGACAGGGTGTGCTGGCCCCCTGACCACCCTGGCTACTGGTTCAGATGGTCTGAAGTGAGGGTGGGATCACTGGGCTACAGCCCCCCACTCTCCAGTTTCCTCAAGTTTCCCCAAATGGACCGCTCAAATCCATGATTGACCAAAAGATTTGAATCAATGTTAAACCTTGGGGTGTGACTAGTGGGTTGGTCAATCCCTCGCTCAGTGTGGATACAGTTCAGTCCTTCCCATTCTTTTTATACTGCAGTCTCTCCAAGTAATTGGTCCAGTCAAACTGATGCTTTATGCAAATCCCTCAATGGGAAAAAAAAAACGGGCCCATTTTGGAAGGGCGCACATTTGGTGATTAAATAACTGAAAGCATATTGTGGCAAAAGATCCAAAAACATTAAAAACATCCCCAAACCTTTTGCAGGCAGTTTTATTTTTCCATTGCTTGTAAACCACTAACTCAGCTTCTCAGTTGTGTGAGGGCTTAGGCAACTCACCACCTCCGAAACTGCTATTGCTGCACAGAGCACCAGCATCCAGGCTCTGAATGGGAAATTGCACTCGTGAGGACAGGCTCATCCCCCACATCACCCCTCTTCAGAACCTTTGATCTTCATTAGCTGAACAGCCTTCTAGGGCTTTATTGGCAGAACCTGCCCAATTAATTTGACAGAGCCACGTGTTTCCTTGTTGGTAAACACTGTGAGTTATAGTAACTTAGGTAGATGACCGAGATATGTGAAGATGTTTTGTCAGAGGAAAAGAATACTACAAAATATAAACTCCACTCCCTGACCCTGTAACTTGAAGTACCCATGTGTTGTATACAATAAGCTTTAATTCCTGCATTTCATTTGATTCCTACAACCATATATTTAACAAATATAATAACCATACCATCAGAACAGATTTTGTAATGACCGGTCTTGGCTTACCTTTCTGTACCATCTAACTATGGACCTTGATATTTAAGGTTCACTTCAGGTTGAGTTGGAAAAAGGTGCTTCATGTATGCAGAAGAGGTTTAGAATCTTTTCATCTATTATTAACTCCTACAATATGATAGGTAACTTCAAAACAAAATGGATCGTCTGCCCAGAGAGCAGCACAGAACTCTTCTTTTGTTTCTTTCTTTGTTCAAATTCTTGATTTGCCAAGCAGTCACTGTATAACGTTGTGTGTGTAGAATCACGTACACTCTGCGGGTTGATTTGAGGGACTGACCATGGTAACTACTTCTACGCTTTGTTTTCACTTTCTGCGTTGATTTTAGAGATTCCTCTGAAGAAACGAACTGCAGATCTTTGAAGGAATGAAAAAGCATTCAGACTGAACCACAGTGCTAGCCCATAAACAACTTTTTCCATAATTAGTCTTTGTTTAGAATGTGATGCTCTATTTTCAGATATTATGTGACAGCTATTTAGACTATATCTCTTGAATACAGTGAGGAAAATTGCTTCTTTTTTAATAATAACTTCCACCCAGCCCAACCCCTTCTTATTCTGTGTCAGCCTTTACATTCCGGGTGGCTGAGAAGGCTCTAAGACTTCTCAGCCTCTGAAGTCTCAGGACATTCCCTCCAGCGTATGTGAGACCAGAGTCCTCAGTAAAAAGAAGGAGCTTCCTCCCTTCGTCTTGTACCTGAATGCGGATCAAAGCGAGACCAACTCATCTATGGGTAAACCAGTAGCTTTCTCATTTTCTTTCTCCTCCTCATTCACATACCTGGTCCAGTTCAGGTGGGGTGTGAGATTGTTAAGCACTGGACAGGTGGAAATGATCCCGGTCAGCTCCAAGCAAAAGGCAGCACAGTGTTGGGACTCAAACATTTCCAGGAAGTGCTCTCGGGCAGAGGAGAATGAACTGCTACCCCGCAGATCCAAGGAGGGGATCCGAGTATGCATGGGTCACTAGCTGGGAAGGTTTTCAGTGTTCCCTGTTTTATCATTAAAATGGCTTGTAATTACTTTTTATTCTACTCCAACACGTGTCTGTTTAAATACAAAATGTATCCTATTACTCACCATGTAGTGAAGTGGGCTTACTATGGAATCAAATTACTAACCATGGAATCAAGTTCCAAGAAGATACGCCATGTATTTCCCATGGAACTGAGGCCTCTGGGGCATGGAAGTTAGAGTCTTAGATGCAGTTGAAAGAGTATTGGACCTAAAGAATGAGGCTGGAATTCTAATCCTGCCTCTGTCAGCCTGTACTCTTTCTTTATTCTTTATTATTATTTTGTTTAATGTTTATTTGTTCCCTTTTTTTAATGAAGGAAAGTAGTTTCAATACATTCCAACTCTAAAGGTCTCAAAACTTTATATATTTGTTATTATTTCACACATATTACCTTTAAAGTAAATTAGGTAATATTAAAAATTTCTGAAATGTTTTGATGCTTCTAGAAAAAAGAATGGAGTGGTCTGGACAAACCAAGGGAAGAATCCATTAGAGCGGTACCAAGAGCTTCTTGAACCCAGGGAGACTGACTTAAGAGTTTAGAAATCAGCATCAGCGACTGGTGAACTTGAGCTTCAGGATTTCTCCTATTCTCTGCCTTTTGCATTTAAAGGTAGTCAATAATGAAGAAAAATATCTTAAGGATAATAATGTACCCATTTATTCTTTCACCTAGCAATGCCATTTCAAAAAATTTATCCCTCAGATATGCTGGTAGAAACATAACACAGCATCTCGATAAGAGCACAAGACTAGAAATAACCCAAAAGTTGAATGAACAACTGTTTGTCCGTATGATGGAGTATTATAAAGCTGTAAACAAGGCATGAGAAGTGTCTCCATGTAAAGTAATAGAATGACTTTCATAATATATAAAGTTAAAAAATATGCATAGTATAGTTTATGTAAGAAAGAGATTAATATATCCATATATACATATTCATATTTTTAAATGAAAGGATAAACCAAAAGCTTTTGTTAAAATAACATCTATCGGGGAAGAGGAAGTGGGATGGAAGAGCGGGAATGGAGACAGATTTCTTTGAATATGCTTTGCACTTTGTAAATATGATTTTGGAATTTCTGCATAATTTTTATAACACAAAATTAAATTTTAAAGAACGCCATGCCTAAAAGTCAACAGCAATACTCAAACAAACTTAAGTATTTATCAAGCTTGCAGCATAACTGCATGGAAGGGATTATTTCAATCAGCTTAACAACAGCATACTATAAATTGATCGAATGCTCCTAACAGCTTATATTGTAAAACAAAAAGAATTAGAGGAAACAAAATAATAGATCTTAAAATATTTTTAGCAGCCACATTGTTGGACATACTATTTGTATTGTTATTCTAAGATCACACATAAGGTGTGGTAGAAATTATACATTGTGGGATACATGAGTAATTATATGGGTTCATGGGGAACTGAGATTTTCTGTGTGGGAGAAAAGAGAAACAGTTGAAACACAAAGTTAAGTAAAAGCATCATAGTCCTGAATTTAAATGGAAATTATCAGTGAAAACATAAAAGTGGTATTTTTGAAAAGAAGCAAATTTCCTAGCTGTATTCACTGCATAGGTCTAGAAACGAGAGCCGATGCTACAGCACTGTGTACCAATATGGCCCTGCTTTCTCTAAATCCCACTTAGAAACGACAGGGATGTCTGCAGTGAAGGCCAGCCCGAGGCCTGGGGCTGGAAGCGTGCAACATTGTTGGAACGGCTTGTTGGACAAGGCAGCAGGGCAGCACACGAGGCTTTAGTGCTGTAACAAGGTCAGAAGCTGTGGTGGGCTGGAGCCGCAACATATCTGCTCATTAAATCTGAATGTTAAATATGCAGAGTTTTCTGATCCTGTTCTGAAAATATTGGTAGCTTAAAATAAATCAGCCATGTTGGGAGAATGTACACACAAAAAATTACTAAATACTACATATTATGGCTTTTATTTTCTGTTTCTTGAGAGTCTCTTTGGCAACACAACACTATGCAGGAGTCAAGAAGGCTACATTCGACACCGATAGAATACTTTGAGCACCAATAAGAAAAATGACTGCAGTTCAGTAAAATGTGTCAAATATAATTAAATCTGCGTGTTCATAATGGTATTACCCCCTACCTCCTCTTCCTACACACATGCGCGCTCACACACACACACAATTTCCTTGGCCACCTTCAAAGCATAGAAGGTAATCAAACTTCTATTTTGAAGACTGGTAAAAAAAGGGAAAAGGACCAAGCATTTATCTTGTCTTTTCTATACAAAATATATAGGGGAAACACAAGAGTGGATATGGAAATGTTCGCATATATCTATGCCAGGTAATTAATGATAAATAAATGACACACTATCATCATTTAAAAATCCTTCATTAATTAATCGATCTAGACAATGAACAATAATAGCTGCAAATATAACCAAATGGGAGAGAACCAGACATTTGCTTACCTGCAAAACACCATCCATTAAATAGTATTGCCTCCCTCACCCCCGCCCCACTGATCTCCCCAAGTTAAACTTATATAGTGAACTGCCACTCAGGGACTACAAGAAACATATTAATAAAAATCACAGGTGGGGGTGCAGGGGGGCTTGGATGGGAGAAATAGACAAAAAAACTGTACTTGAAAAATAACTAAATAAAAATTTTTTAAAGTATAAAGAAACTACAAAAAAACCATACAATCAGCAAAATTAGACTGCTGGAAATTTTACTGGACAAATTACACAATTCTTTAAAATAATAAACTGCAAATAATTATAAAAAGATGGGAAAAGGGAAGGAGAACATCTGTAAATTAAAAGAAAGTTCAAAAACATCAGTCAATAGCAACGTTTGGACCTTATTTCAATCCCAGTTCAAACATATTGTGAGGGGGAAAAATAAACAAACAATAAGATACTCAGGGAAATTTGAACAATGAACATTTAATGTTATAGAGGAGTTATTATTTTTTAAAAATATAGTAATGATATTGTGGCTACCTTTTTAAATGAACTCATATTAAGTACTCATACTGAAATATTTATGAATAAAATAACACAATATTTGGAGTTTGTTTCAAAACAACGAGTGCTGTGAGGGTAAAGTTGGTAAGGGTAGAGAACTCTGCTACTGCAAACATTACCCACTGGCCAGCAGCACCCATGTCATCTAGGAGCTCATTAGAAACGAAGACTTTCAGGCCCAAGCATAACCTATAAATTAAAAAAAAAAACTGTATTGTAACATTCAACTTGATTCTTGTATTTGTTGAATTTTGAGCAACTCTAGTTTAATAAAACACAATTTTCCATTGTTTAAGCTGGGTTGCCGTCCTCTCTGCTTTCGTATGTATCTGAAATGCTCCATGATGAAAAGTTGCTTTAAAAAGAAAGTCAGGTTGTAGAGAAAGGTAGAACAAGTGTGAATAACTCAAAAACAGACCTTTGCCTAATGTAGCCCCCTGTTCTGGTACTTTACCAATTGCACACCCCTAACTGACCCTGAGGCGCCTTAGCAGAGGGCACTCCCAACCTCTTGGGCTCCAGGGCCATTTCTATTGTGTTCCCAGTGTTAGTCACCAAGAGCTGCAAGGAAATTTCATAGATGGGACAAAAAATTTCTCTGCTACCAGAGCCCTAACTCTGTGAACCACATTTGAGGGTTTCCAGGGGAGTTGAGCAGACAGTGGTGCCCCCTGCCAGGAATGACTGGCAAAATGCACAGGAAGACCTTGGCTGGCCCCACGCCATGGCCCAGCTGCATTGGTTACAAAAGTCATTGTTATTTCTTTGGTATTTAAAAAAATATTTTAGTACCATTGTGAAGGGAGCAAATGGGAGGCAGAGCGAGATCTTTGTACCTGTGTGTGGAGCATTGTGTTTTGTGCTCTCCAAACATAGAGCAGAAGTGAGGTTCACAGACCAGGCAGAATAGAGGAGAATCAAGAAAACAAAGGCTATTTTATTTGTGTTTTCCCTCTTCACTTAGGTAGGGTTCTTTTAATACACAAACGCATTTCACAATGGTTTAAAAAAAATCTACTCAACTTGCCGCAATTACACATTGTCCCATTTCATTGTCAGTTTTCTCTCCTCTCCCAACTTATACAAATAATTATCAGGTACTCCAGAATTTAAGACCCTTTGGGAATAATACTGCCCAGAAATGTAATGACCAAAGCCAGTTAGTATTAGGCAAATTCCATCCTGTATTTAAAAACACCACTAACATTTTTTTAATGTTTGGGGGAAAAGTAAGCATTGCTAGCAGCCCAGTGCGAAGGAACATGATGAAGCATCACCCCACCTTTCAGACTGGCAGGTGCTGCGCAAGGATGAGGACAAGCCAGCCCTGTCCCGTGGTGCTGATGGGAGAACAAGGGGGAAACGTTACTGGATAAAATCTAGCATTAGGGATCAGGAACCATTTTAAAACAAAAACAACTTTATTGAAGTCATTTAACTTTATTGAACAGACATATAACAAGCTGCCCATATTTAAAGTATAACATTTGCTCACATATATTTTAACATATATTTATACCAGTAAAACACCAACATTATTAAAATAATGAGCATATATGCTACCCCCCCCCAATTTCATACCCCTCAGTAATCTCGCTCTCACGACCATCCCTAACACACCCTCGTGTCCACAAACATGACCTAGAATGCAGTTGAAATTAAATCATACAATGTATTCTTTAGTCTGGCTTCTTCCACTCAGCATAATTACTTTGAGATTTGCCTACGCTCCAGCACATACCAATAGTTTATTCTGTTTTATTGATGGCTAGTTCCCCCAGACTGAATGTTCATGTCCACCTCCCTCACCCTCCAAAGTGATTACATTGAAGCCCTAAGGCGATGGGATTTAGCCATTCTAGAGAGTATATCGGTTAGGAGGTGGGGCCTTGGGGGGTAAATGGGTCAGGAGGGCAGAGTCCCATGACCCAATGGGCTTAGTGTCCTTAGGAGAAGAGGAAGAGACTAGCCCTCTCCCTCTCTTCCAAGTGAGGAGGATAAAAGGAGAAAATAGCCATTTGTAAACCAGGAAGAGGACATTCACCAAGCACCCAACTCTCCTAGCACCCTGGCAGCCCCCAGAACTGTGAGAAATAAATGTGTATTGTTTAAACAACCCAGGCTATGGTATTGTGTACAGGAGCCCTAACTAAGACACTAGTATTCCACTGTGTGAACGTGCCACCGTTTCTTTAAACACTTGCCTGTTCGTAGAAATTTGGGTGGTGTCAGCTCCTTGACTATCACAAAGACAGCTCTCTGAATGGGCATGTGCACACCTTTGTGTGGGCATGTGCTGTTTTCTTCCTCCTGGGTAAACACCTACAAGTAGAATGTCTGAATCATGGCAGGGCTGTCTTTTAAAGAAATTATTAACTGTTTTAAAGTGATTGCAACCACTTACATTTCTACCAACCATGTATGAGAGATTTAGTTCCTCAACATCCTGGACATAACTTGGGGTGATGAGTTTTTGTTTTGTTTTGTTTTGTTTTAGCCATTCTAGAGAGTATATAGTGGTTTTAGATTGCATTCTCTAATGGCTAATGATATTAAGCATCTTTCTTTCCATGTGTATACTTGCCATCATTATATCTTTGGCAAAGTGACAATTCAAATATTTTGCCCCTTTTTAAAAAAATTGATTTTGTTTTCTTACTGAGTGTTTGAGTTTTTTTGCAATACATTTTTGTTAAAGTCCTTCATCAGTTATATGATTGGCAAATATTTTCTGTCAGTCTCCTGCAGGCCTCAGAGAGTTACAAAAAGCATGAGTTTATGAAGTCCAGTTTGTTCTTTATGTATCATGGTTTTGGTATCATAGCTAAGAAAAAGTTAGCTAATGAAACAACAACAAGGTTTTCTCCTATCTTTTTTTCTAGAAGTTTTAGAGTTTTGGATATACATGTAAGTCCGCATATACTTTGAGCAAGTGTGTTGTTTTGCAAAGTGTGAAACAAATTCATTTATATAATATGTGAGTGTTCAATGTTCTAAGATCATTTGTTGGAAAGAGTATCTTTTATCACAAAATTGCCATTGCACCGATGAGAAAATCAGTTGTCCATGTATGTGTATGTCTATATCAACACTCTCTATTCTGTTCCTTTGACCTATTTGTCTGCCTTTACGCCAATACCATTTTGTCTAGATTACTGTAGTTTTATAACAAGTCTTGAAATCAGGTAGTGTTAGTAAACACACTGTTCTTTTTCAAAAAAATTTTTGGCTAGCCTAGGTGCTTTGCCTTTCTATACGAATTTTAGAATCGGGTTTTCAAATTTTATGGAAAAGGCTAATTGAATTTTAATTGGGATGCCATTGGACCTAGAGAGCAATTTAGGGAGAACTAACATATTATCAACACTGAGTCTTTTACTCATGAACACCGCTTCTTTCATTTATCTCAGAATGTTTTGTAGTTCTCAGTATAAAATACTTTCATAACATTTGTCAGATTTATGCCTAAGTATTTCATATTTTATGCTATTATAAATAGTACTGTTTTAATTTTTAATATTTGATCATTTGTTGCTAGAATATAGAATTATAATTGATTCTTGTGTATTAATTTTGTACCTTGGGATGTCGTTAAATTCACTTATTAGAACGAGGGGCTTTTTGTAAATTTCATTCAATTTTCCATATAGGCAAGCATATCATCTGCAAATGAAAAGTTTCACTGCACTTCCAACCTAGGTACCTTTGATATCTTCTTTTTGCCTTATTCTATTGGCTAGAACTTCAGTACAGTATTGAATAGAACTGTCCAGAGTGACTATCTTGACTTTCTTCTGAATTTGGTTAAAAAGCTTTCAGTCTTTCAGCATTAATCATGATGTCAGCTATAGATATTAAGTACATGATCTTTACTAGGTTCTCTTCTATTCTAATTTGCTAAGAACTTTTATATCAGTAATGCATGTTAAAATTGGCAAATATTTTTTCTGCATTAACTGAAATAACCTCACATTTCTTCTGCCGCCTATTAATATGATAGATTATGTCAGTGGACTTTTCAGTAATATAACAGCTTTGTATTACTTTAAAAATTGCCTGGTTGCTGTATATAATTCTTTTTATGTATTGTTGGATTCAAATTGCCAAATTTTTATTAAAATTTTTGCATCTATAATCATATGGGATATTGATCTGTACTTGTAATAATTTTTACCTAGTTTCGATATCAAGGTAATGCTCAGCTCATAGAATGGGTTGGTAAGTATTTACTTCTCTTCAGTTTTCCAGAAAAGTCTGTGTATAATTGACATTATTTGGGCTTTAATTATTTGGTTACATTATGAATTCAGCAGAGAAGTCATCTCAGCCTAAAGTTGTTTTGTGGTAAAATCCTGACTACAAATTGAACTTTATGATAAGTATCAGACTGCCCAGATTATATCTTCTTGAGTGAGCTTCAGTAGTTTGTGTCGTTTAAGGAATTTGTCTATTCCATCTAAGTTGAAGAATTTATTGACATATAGCTGTTCATAACATTTCCTTATCCTTTTACTATAGGTAGAATCTGTAGGAATGTCACTTTCTCATTTATGATATTGGTAATTTTATTCCTCTCCCTATTTTTTCTGATTGGTCTTTCTAGAGGTTTTTAAATTTTATAAATCTCAAATAATTAGTTTTTTATTTCATTAATTTTCTTTCTGTAGTTTTCCTGTTTTCTATTTTAAGTTCACTCTCTTGTTTACTATATCCTTTAATTTACTTACTTTGCATTTATTTGCTTCCGCTTTACAAAACCCAGGACAGTTGTGACCTATAGCTTCAATTCTTTGTTATTTTAGTGTATGCTTTAGGATTTATAGAATGCATCATTACCTTATCCCGGTCAGCCTTCGAGTGACATTAAAACAACATACGTGGCTCTGGTCGGTGTGGCTAGTTGGTTGGAGTGTCCTTCCATAACTGGAGGATTGCAGGTTCAATTCTAGGTCAGGGCACATGCCTAGGTTGTGGATTTGATCCCTGGTCATGGGTGTGTGCAACCCCTGGTCCAGATGCAGATGACCCCCAGTTCAAGTGTGTGCAGTCCCTGGCCCAGGTGTGAATGGGAGGCAACCAATCAATGCTTCTCTCACATCAATGTTTCTCTTTCTCTCTCCCTCTCTCATCCTCTCTCTCTAAAAGCAATGAAAAAAATGTCCCCAGGTGAAAATAAAGAAAAATAATAACCCATATGTAGTATAAGAATCTTACCAGGTATTTCTTTCCTCCTGAGCTTTGTACTATTTTTGCCTTGTTTTACATGCTTT
Organism: Artibeus jamaicensis; assembly: GCF_021234435.1. Classification (NCBI taxonomy): domain Eukaryota; kingdom Metazoa; phylum Chordata; class Mammalia; order Chiroptera; family Phyllostomidae; genus Artibeus; species Artibeus jamaicensis. The sequence continues at coordinate 17,578,324 of NW_026521837.1, forward strand.
AAACTTCTTGCTATATTATTATCATTTTTATGTGAACAGTTCATGATCTTACAAAAACATTTAAATAATTAGAAAAAACTTGTACATTTGCTCATCTAGTTACTATTGTGAGACAATTTTTAATAGGTTCCCCATATGTTTGAACATCTTGTGAACAAAGGCACTGAAAGCTTTTGTTTCAAACTGTCTTTCCAAGGATGTTTATATAAATGAGCAGCCTTCAATGAGACTAAAATAGTGTCTCCCTCTGGGACAGAGGGCTTGGGTTTCTGCTGTCTTTTATGCTAAAGGTAATGTCTTCCTCCTAGACAAAGTCTGGACAAACTTGCTTGCAGCCTGTTATACAATGTAGAAAAAGTAAATTTGTATTTTACTAAATTCAAGGTTTCTTACTTGTGACACAAGGACTATGTTCATCATACATCCAGGACAACCTGCTTTACCACCTAGGACTTGGGTGGCACGGAGACCTGGCGCAAACATAAGCCTCATACTGCTTGATGCGTTATGAGTAATAGAGTTCTTTGTCTCTGACCCGGGGTCTTGTATCTTCTGCCAGCATCCATGAAACTGTGGAAACTTATTAACTTGCAAAAAGGGTGAATTCTGAGAACATTCACAATTTTTCATAATGACTATTTATGGGACTCTTCATTTCTTTATGTAAGAAATTTCACCTGGTATTGTTTTCCTTCTGCCTAAAGGACTTCCTTTTAACATTTTTCTGGAGCGTGGGACTGCATGGAATGCATTCTTTCAGCTATTGCACATTTGGAGAAGTATTTATTCTGCCTTCATTTATGAAACATATATTTACTGAGTATACACTTCCAGGAAAAGTTTTCTTCTTTTAAATTTTAGTAATTTTAAAACATTCTTCTACTACCTACTTGTCTGTATTGTTTCCTAGGAGATAGTTGTTGTTATTATTTTTCTGTGCTTAATATATTTTCCCTCTGGCTGCTTTTCAGATTTTTCTCTTTATCATTGTTTATGAGAAGTTTGAGTATGATGTGTCTTGGTATAGTTTTCTTTATGATTTTGTTACTTGAGATTAAGCTTCTTGTATGCATATATAGTTTTATAATTCTCATCAAATTTGGAATTTTTGGATCGCTACTCTTCAAATATTCTTACTGTCCTTTCCTTCATGATCACATATATATTAAGCCTTTTGGGTTATCCCAAAGCTTACAGATTCTCTCTCTATGTTTTAAAATTTATTCTATTTGGGGTAATTTCTATTAGGATTTCAATGTAACTCACTTTTTCACCTGTAATTTGTAATTTGCCATTAATCACATTCAGTATGTAGTGGAGTAAAATGCCTGGCTTCTCTGCCTCCACCTTGTTGAAGCCTGTTCTGTTCCCATGGCCTTCAGGCTAATAGCTTCTGCTTATTCTTGCACACAGACACGCTAATCAGCAGACAAATTCTGCTTATGGCTTGAGTTTATAAGAACAACTCTTAGCCAGAAAAATGCTTCTCCTGAGGAGATAAGGGACATATGTACAAAAATAATGATTGTTTATCAAAGATTTACAGGAACCCGGTGACCAGACTCACATCAACTGGAAGCAACTGACTAAGAACCAAGAAGCTTTATAATCTTCCTCCAACCCCTGCTGGCACCCAGATGTCTACAGCCATTAATTACCTCTTGCCCCTCCTGTTTCCCACTCTGCTTGACATAAAAGAGGCCTAAACGCTGTACTTTCTTAAGATGATTATTTAGGACCCTAGACTGAGATTTTCTCAGCTGGCTGGCTTTCTGAATAAAGTTTCTTCTTTGTCCCAACACTTTGTCACTTGGCTTATTGGCTGTCGTGTGACAATCAGTGCAAGCTTAGACTCAGCAAAAGGTTTTCATCTCTCACACACACATCATATTTTCTATTCTAGAGCTTTGATTGGAGTTTTTTACATATTCTATGTCTCAACTTAACTTTTTAACATCTGGAATTAGGACCAGGCTTTGAGTGAGGCATGAAACGCATACCCAGGGCACACAATTTAAGGATACACTTGGTTAGAGATGTCCAAGTGCTGACCTTGCTGCCTTTGGAATACCATTCTAATAACTCTTTTAACAGTCATGTCTGCTAACTCTAGTAACTGCGTCAGTTTGGTGTTTGTTTCAATCAATCGACTGATTTTCTCTTTATGGGTCATTTAAAATTTAGAAGGTTATATAACAAAACCTATTTATCTCTTTTGGGCAGTGATATTTCTTGACCTAACTTTTAAAATATCATTTATTTAACTTTTCGCCCTATTAAATCAATCCTGTTTTTATGCCATTACGTATTATGCAATGTTTGCTAACATTGAATTTAAAACAGCTTTTAAACTTACAGAAAAGTTGTAAAAACAATAGACTCCCAAGTAGCCTTCACCTTAATTTTTAAATTGATAACAGTTTTTGAAGTTATAAGCATTATTATGAAATATTTTAATCAGGCTGACATGAAGAATAATATATATATCAAGTGTTCATGAAGTTGGATGAATGATAGTCCCAAGGCATGGACTATCGCCTTTTTCTACACCTTCTTAATTAATAATACTTGCTACTGACCAAAAAGCATCCAGGGTAAGGTGTGGAATGATAAAGGTAAACCCACCACTATCATTCAGGGAATACACAGCATTAGACTGTGCTGGTGATGAGTTAGAACACACCATTCAAATACAAATGAGAGCATAACTCTTGTAGATAAAAATAGTCGTGCTTGTTCCTTTGGCAAAGACTATGTGATCAATCTGTTTGCTTCTACTTTGTAGCTTCAGGCCTTTGTGTTCCTTTACCCTGGTGTCAATTTTTACTCAAATATAAGGCCATGGGACCAGGGAAGGGGAGGGGGTGGTGAGACAGAAAAAGAAGGATATAAGGACCAAAATATTCGATTTGGATGCCACCAACCTATCTCCCAAGTTGGAAATGATTAACGGAGAGAAATTAGTTGGTTGGTTGTGTCTCATCCATAGACCAATTTTATAAGATCAATAGAGGGGATTTATATTCCACTGATTTTTTTTTCTCAGAGACTTAAATCCTGATGCTTTTGCTCGGCATCAGGAAAAAGTTTTAAATACCTGCTGGAGTTGATGCCTCGGGCCTCTTTCACATCTCTGCAGCCCTCCCCTTCTGTTCCAGTGCCCCCCTGCAGTGGGCATTTCCCTTCGCTCATAGATTCACTTTAGGGTCAGTCCCCAGCAAACAGATGTCCTTCCGCATTTTGCCCCATGCCCTTCCCTAGGCAACGCTGAAACTCCTGTGATCTATGAGAAAACACTGAACAAGAGTTTGGGAGTGTTCAGCCCCCAGGAAGCAGACCTCAAACAATGGGAGTGGGTAGGTAAACAGACCCATCTCTCAGCTTTCAAGGGGGCAGTTCTTGGAAGCATTTTGCACCTTTCAACCCAGCTCATTGTGGACTCAGGCCAGGCAGGCCTCCCTTAGCAGTCCTTCACTCTCACTCTCTGTTTCCTTCACTCCTGCCTCCTGCAATCAACTACTAGCTCCTTTACCTTTGTCTCCCGCTCTGCTCTTGGGAAATCCAAATTAAAACAGCCTTCACTCCTTTGATATATTTCATGCCTGGTTTACTAAGGGCAACTAGGTTTAATTCTGCTTGTCAACAAAATGCCCACAGGAGCAAGGACAATGTATATTTTAGCTACCTTTTTTATTGCCTGAGCTCAACACAATAGCTTAAGCAAAGAAATCCTTAGCTGAAAAAAATAAATTAGTTAAAAGGAAGCCAAAATTTCATTTCCTAAATATAATTTTTAAAAATAATAATATAATCGCCTCTCTTGGGACTGCATAAATACCACTTAAGAATCCTTTATTCGTCTTGCTTAGTTTTATAACTACCCATAAAACTCAAAAGAAAAAACAACTCGATAGCCAGGAGAAATGTGTCTGATTATAGTGTAGAATTCATTAAAATCTAATAGTTCCTTTTTACCCAGAGTCTTTCAAGAAATTTAGTAAGATCATGGTCCCATGCATTTGCACAGAAATAGCATAGTTTTCTGTGGCCTGGATGAAGTTCTTTTACTCTGGGGCCCCTTTACGGCTGGTCCTATCAGAATGCTGACCATTTCATGCATCACACCTTTGGTTATTACTCACATTATCGTCTGCCTTTCCTGGTAAACTGTATGCACTTTGAGGGTGGCGGAAGCTACATTTATCGTCACCCCATGACCAACCATGCTTAGTTACAATCCTGGAACCATTTGGATCTCAATAGGCATTGGCTAAATGAATAAAAACATCTTTTTCTCACTTTGACATTCTTTTTTGCTCTGTTTCCAATTAAGGACAAAATAAAAATTGATTGTGGATGGGAGAAGAGAAAAAAGAAAGGAGAGGTGGGATGAAAGGGAACCGGGAGTAGAGGGGAGAAAGGACAGCAGTGGCGTGTGGGTTGGGGGGAAGGAAGAGAGTGAAGGACCAGTGAAAAGTAGTCTCTCATTAAGCAGGTTTTTCCAATCACTATTGAATGAGAGTCAAATAGTAATAGATTTTCTAAGCCAGGGAACTTGTCTCCAAAATGAACAAAATAGTGTTTTTAAGGGTAGGTAGACTATTTTTATCAAGACATCTTAATAAACCTTTCAGTGCCTCTTTACTTCTCCTACTGCCTGAGTACCATATTTTTCAGACCATAAGACACACCTAGGTTTTAGGTGTGCAGGAAAATGGGGGGACATTTTTGAAGCAAAAAGTGTGGTAAAATATTTAATAACATAAATAACATAATATTTCACCACTGTAAATGTAAACAGAACTCAACAGCAGGATTAACCATTATTCCTCCCAAATTTGGGGGTGGGGAAAAAGTGCATTTTTATAGTCCAAAAAATAAGATATTTAGCTAGTACAGTTAGTATGTTTACCTAGACATCTCACTTATACTTATACATGAATATATTTATAGAGATGTAATTAGTTCTGTCTCCTTTTTATACTATTAGAATGTAAAACAATGTGCCTCCACTTTGGTCCAGAGAAGGTCATTGGCTGGTTCTTTGGACAATTACCAAACCTAACATGGAAAGAACTATGAGCTAGTTAATGCCTAGAGTATATCGTTTTCCAAGTCTAAACTAGTTTCCTCCCAAACTCTGAGGAAGGCATTATTTCCCATCCCTTTTTTTCAATTAAAATGTCTTTAGTGCTTCTAACTATTGCTTTAGGTTTGGCCTGAGAACCATGGAAATCCTACACATTTTTTCTTCTCTCTAGTATCAGCAGGCTAGAGATTCAGCTCTGTTTATTCCTATCAGAGTTCAGAAAGTACAATCTCTGTGTCAAATGTGGGACCTTCCTAACTGGGCCAAATCTCAACAAGCAATTTAGTTCAGCCTCCCTGATTCAAGTACTCTTTCCCCAACCCTATCAAGTAACTTGGGCACATAACTATTACTTCCCTTTCACCAGTCAAATGTGAATATTACGTATAACTTTCCTCTAGGGGTGTGAACTTGTACCTCCCCTCCCTTCTTGGATGACTCATACTGTGTGCGCCTGTGTGTGCACGTGTGTGTTTTGGGGGTGGGGAGATGTGGGCTGATGGAAAAGTACTTGTCTCCAAGTTAGGGACATATCTTGGAGTCCAATTCTCCACCTTGTGCCTCTTACTCTGCTGCTGGTGCTCTTTCATAACTCCCACAAGCTGACAATTGCTCTCCTAATGGTACATTCAGTTCTAAATAGAAACTTCTGGTGATTGGGGGTTTTCAGCTGCTCACACACTATTCTGATTGCTATTCTGATCTTCAGTAGACCTTCTGTATTTTGAGTTTATTATCTATTTCTATGCCTCTTTTTTCTTATATTCTGTATTTCCTCTGGTAAGTGCCAGCCTGCTGCTAATGTTGTCCAGCACTTGTTTCTTATTTTATTTTTTCTTATGTCTGATAGGCAGGGCACAGCACTGTCATACCACCTTCTTTCCTAGAGGATTCTCACCCTTTAGACGGTGCCTTTCATCTGTTAGAATATGGGTCTGGTTGCTCCCTCCAGGCTATATCCAAACTCAGGTTTCTAGAGAAGAAGTTATAACCTGATTTTAGTAGGTCATATACCTCCCATGTGGTGCTGGAGATTATCTGTGATTCATTCACTCATTCCCTGAAGCAGCGTGTAGTGAGCACCTCCCTCCAGGTGTCTTTAAGTAGGTGGAAGGTAACATGTCCACTGAATGCTGGCAAGCAGCCCAATTCTGTATGGCATCAGATCTATCCAAATGAAGTTTGGCTTGGAAGTACAGGGCTTAGATTTAAGAACTTTAGAGAGTTGCTAAAAATTTTAGTCACTTTTTAAATACTCCAGACCAGTTGGAGAAAGCCACTTTGAAGGAATGACATTCAGAAACCATGAGAAGGTGATGAGCCTTCTTTATATATTTTGGAGATCAAACCCTTGTTCATTGTATTGACTCAGCACCAGGAAGACAAAAAATCTAATTGGAAAATGGGCAAAGGCTCTGAATAGACTCTTCTCAAAGGAGGACATACAGAGGGCCCAGAGACATATGAAAGAATGCTCAGTATCACTAGCCATCAGAGAGATGCAAATTAAAACCACAATGAGATATATCACCTTACACCTGCCAAAATGGCTATCTTTAATAAATCAGTACACAAGAAGTGTTGATAAGAATGTGGAGAAAAAGGAAGCCTTGTGCACTATTGGTGGGAATGCAGACTGGTGCACGCACCATGAAAAACTATACTGTCCTCACAAAATTAACAAAGGAACTAACTTATGACCCAGTGATTCCATTGCTGGGAATCCGAAACTCTAAGAATCCCGAAACATCTGTTTGAAGGTATTTATGCACCCCTATGGCCATAGTAGCACTATACAGAACAGCCAAGATTTGGAGACAGTCTCAGTGCCTATCAGTAGAGGAGTGGACCAAAAAAACTGTGGTACATTTACACAATGGAATACTATACAGCAGGAAAAAGAAGAAATTCCTACCTTTTGTGCTTACGTGGATGGAATTGGAGACTTTTATGTTAAGTGAAAGAAGCTAGTTGGTAAAAGACAAATACAATATGGTCTCACTTATAAGTGAAATATAATGAACAAAATATACTAGTGAGCAAAATAGAACCAGAGGCACAGAATCATGGAACAGACTGACAGCTGTGAGAGGGGAGGGATGTGGTGAGAACTGGTTGAAAGAAAATGAAGGGATTGGTCAAAGAACATGTATGAAGGACCTTTGACATGGACAACGAACGGTGTGGAGATTGACTCTATAGGTGGGGAGTGGGCTGGTTGGAGGGGAGCAAAGGGGTAAATATTGGGGCAACTGTAATAGCATAAAGAATAAAACATTAAAAAATGAAACCATGAGAAGGCAACATGAAGGCCTATGACATAAGGTGAAGGCAGGGTTAAGAGAAGATGGCGGCACACTGTGTGAGTGATGGCCAAAAGGTTGGATTCAATTGCATGGAAGTGTAAAATTATCAGTAATTTTGATGAGGCAGCCAGGACAATTGCCCCAGATTAACTGTGGAAATAGCAATGACTTGTTCCTCCAAGTTTGATTTTAAATACCATTTACCTAAGAAAAGGAATGATGACTTCTCACTGTAGTTTTTGATAGAAATTTTCTAGGGATTCACTACTCTTTTAATTTCAATTTACAAAGAAGTATTCTACTTCACTGTAAAAAATTTTGCTTATTCCAGTTTCCCCCTCAGAGAGGTGAGATCAGAAGGCAAAGTCTTAGGTCTGGAGTCCCATTTTCATTATTACTCAGAGCGTCTTCCAACAACTGAAGTACCAAACTTGTCTCATAACCATAATGGAGCCTACTCATCGTCAGTCACATGAGCAATTCTGCCTTCTGAGTTATTTGCATTTGTAATCATACCCAGTATTTTTATAGCCAAAAATGCTGTGTTATGCTTAATAAAAATGTGAGTATGAATATACAAATATTTTTTAATCACACAAGTGGAATGACAAGAGAACATGATATTTTGTTAGCTTAATGCTACAAACAGGTGACGTACAGAAATGTTTTTCCTGAAGGGTGCTGGAGCCATAAGGACTAGGTGTGGCCGACTTCTGGGAAGGAGGCCCTGGAAGCAACCTAAGCAAGCCAGCCCCTCGACAGAACCTAGAAGAAAATAAAATGGTACATTTGTGGGGGAAGCTTCTAGAATCAAAATAAATTAACCCATTGTATTCGGGGAACTTTCTAAGTGCAGTTCAATAATTATTTTTACTGTGACTTTTCCTCTTTCTTTCAAGAACTAACAAAGTTGAGGAAATTACTTTAATCACAGTGGTTATAAAAACAAGTAAGTCATAGATGACAAGTTAGACTTATGGGCTAAATAAAATACAGCAACATTTAATCATGTTTTTCTTGCTACTCTATTGACCTAAGTGGCTTAATTTACACACAATACAGTGTGTGGCAAGAGTAGGTTTACAGTTGTGAGTACACAAAACAGAGCTTATTCTTGTACTACTATTTATTAATTATTGTATTACTTTACATATGAACAACTGTAAACCTACTTTTGCCCCTTGTATTTACTCCTTGGAAAAAGCCTTTGTAATAGGAGGTCAGGTGTTATGATATTAATTAACTATCTTCTAAACTGCTTTCCTAAAACATTACCTCTGCTTCAGCATGGGATCTGAGAGAGTTTAAAGTGGTGACGTGTCTTAGGAGAAATAGAAAATTGGAGAGGAAATTAAAACTGAGGAGAAAAAAAGAGAGTTTCAGCACAGATGGCCTGGTTTGTGACAGGAAAAGAGGTCAGGTGTAATATAGTATTTCATTTCACTTCTTAAATGAAAAATGCCTTCATATTGGCAGGAAAAGTCTGTTGTTCTGATTCAGCCAAGGAGGTCAGGTCAAAACTTTATCTTTTAAAGAAATAGATCATATAATTGGTTGCTTGAAAGTAATTGAAAGTTGGCACAATTGGGAAACCATTTCCCCTGAAGACTCACTCTTCTTAAATTGAGCAAATGTCAGAAGCAGACATTAAAAGCTAATGTTTGTCTTCCAATTCTCTACAAATGTACTGTGTGTATTTCCTGTGGATTGTGTACATGAACTTTTCTAGTTCTATCTAAACAGTTCATACCAGGCTGCCTCTAACCACTGATCCCTTATATGAAAGCAGCATTTCACAAACTATTAGTGGACTCTAAACAGAAGGACCAGTTGCAACCCTTTCTGACCCAATGACCTTATTTTTCCCTTTTCACAATAAACATTCTTTGTTTATTAGCATTGATTTTTGTTCATTGTTAACATTTTAATTTATATTCAGTGCAATTAACTTTTGTTTTGACATACAGCTCGAGTTTCGATATGTGTTTGGATTCACATAAGCACTGCCACAATCAGGTCAAAGGACCCTTCTGTGACATCGAAAGATCCCCTCATCCTGACCAACCCTACCCCTGAGAGTCATTGACCTATCTGTAAATTGTCACAATAGCATTGTGTTTTCTAGAATGTCAGGTAAATGGAATCACAGAGCATGTCATTTTTTGATATGGGCTTCTGTTGGGAGGCAATTCCATTTCTACGTGTCTTGTGACAGCTGCGTCTCAGGTCAGGCTATCTTCTTGAAACTATTTGCTATGGTTGCTGCAAGGCTGTTTGCTAAGATAGGGGTAGCATCCTCCCCTGAGGCAGAGAGCAGATTTATTTCTTCACCAGGATCATAAAAATTAGGTCTCCCTGTAAGGCAAAGGTTGGGCAGGATTGCTTGAAGTCCCCTTTATAAGAATGGAAATTTTCCAAGGTGGATGCTCTTGGCTGTGACAAAAATCTACTGTTTTCTTACCTGGATCTGACTCTCCATTGTGCCCAGGGGTTGGAGGTTGGGGGAACTGACTCCAGTGTGAACCTCATGGTGGCTGCTGTGCTGTGAGTAATAAACTCCTTTGTCTCTGACCCAGGAGTATCCAGTGTTCTGTCAGCCTTCGCGATCTTGTGGCAAGCTAAACTGTCAGCTTGCAAACAAGGGCCTGAGTTTTCATACCTTTCACAATGCTTGATGCTTCCTTCATTTAGCATAATGCATTTTGATTCACTATGTTATTGTGGGTAATCGGTAATGTAGTATTTTCCTAGGGCTGCCCAGCAAAGTACCAAAAACCGGGTGGCTTAAAACAAAAGAAAATTATTGCTTCACAGTTCTGGACCTGGAAGTCTGAAATCAAGGTGTTCAGGGTCATGGTCTCTCTGAAACCTCCAGAGAAACCTTTCCTTGTTTTTCTGGTGGTTTGCCAGTAACTTTTAGTTATCCTTAGCGTTTAGCTGCATAATTTTTATCTCTGCCTTCGTCATCATATGGCGTTTTTCCTGTGTGCCTTTGTTTTCACAGGGATGCTCTTTTATATGGTGTGGAGAGCACAACTGGACTAAGATGGCATCAATCCTGTAACTAAGAAGCCATGATTAGAGCAGGCACAGTGGAGCAATGACTCAGAGGGATAACGCCCCCCCCCCCCCCGAGCAAATGCAGTGCAAAGTGGTAGATAGCACGTGCTTACATGAGAGGTAATACCACCCTCCCAGAGCTTGCACAGCCAAGCCACATAATCAGCATATGCTAACGAGATGGTACAAGACAACAGGTGTCAATCAAAGGCTGATGCAGCATTGCATGGTACACGGATATGAAAGCAAAGGTCTTCGAACAGACAGCTAAGATGGCCCAGAGGGAGAGAACGGCATACTGCTGCTCCAATCCACCCTGCTGTAGCTGACTCTGAAGCCGCCACAGACTCTGCCTTGCAGGATGCTGACTGACTGACTTCTAGACCTGGATTCTGATCTGGACTCTTGGGACTCAGGTTTACTATCCCCTAATCCTCTTGTGTGATGTTATTGTGGACTGTTTCTGAGTGATTATTAGTGTTATTAGGTTATTATAAATTTGGACTATGTCTGCATTTGAAACAAAGCTGAGTAAACTCTGGCGGGTGTGGTGGAGCAGACTGAGGACCGACCTGGGAAACAAAGGATGGCTGGTTCAAACTTCAGTCAGGGCACCTGTTTGAGTTGTGGGCCAGGTCCCCAGTAAGGGGTGCATGAGAGATAACCAACCACACATTGATGTTTCTCTCCCTCTCTTTCTGCCTCCCTTCCTCTCTGTCTAAAAATAAATTAATTAAATCCTCAAAAAAAAGAAAATATTTTTTTAAAAAAGCTAAGTGAGTAGCATAGTCACCTGTGTTGACTCACTGTTATTCCTTGGTGCTGGTGTTACCTCTAGGGCTGGTGACTGTATAGGTGGTCCAGCGACTTTAGTTCCTAAGTCCTGGGTTGGAGAACTGAGCAGGGGCAGGGAGGGGCCAAGGGCTGACTTGCAGGAAATACTATATCAGGAAACATTTGCTTAAACATAAAGACATCAGTCAGCCTTATTGAATGTAGGCCCACCTACTCCAGTAAGACCTCATGTTAATTAAATGACTCCATTTCCAAATAAAGTCACATTCTTACATACTTGGTTGTAAGAACTTCAACAGATTATTTTTTGGGGTGGGGCACAATTTAACCCATTTCAAATAGCTTCTTCTTATTGATAAGTAGTATTCCATTGGGTCAGAGGTGCCACAGTTTTTCCTATTCATTTGCCTGTTGAGGGACATTGGGATCTTTCCAGTTTGGGGTAATTATTACTGATTATTACTTATGCTGCTGTGAACATTTGTGTACAGACTTTTGTATGAACACCTACCTAGGAATGATATTTCTGGGTCATATGGTAACTTTGTCTGAAACTGCTTAACTTTATAAGAAGCAGTTTATCAAAGTGGCTGTATCATTTTGGACTCCCATCAGCAACATATGAGAGTCCTTTTGCTCAGAATCCTCACAAGCACATGATATCATCAGTTTTTTTTTAAGTTTGCTTTGTGTATGCATGTGGGTCCATTAAAATAGTTATACAGTATTATCCCATTGTGGCTTAAATTTGTATTTTCCTAGTGACTAATAGTGTTGAAAATCTTTCCATGTGCTTATTTGCTGTATGCCTATTTTGTATGATGTGCTTGTTCAAACTTTTTGCTCACTTTTTATTTGGTTTGCTTGTTGTTTTATTTGGAGACAGTTATATATATTCTGTATATAAGTAATCTGGTAAAGAAGTGATTTGAATACATCTTCCCCCAGACTATTGTTTACCCTTTCATTTTTCTCAATAATGCCCTTTGCAAAGCAAAAGCATAATAACTTCAATGAACTCTGATTTTTTCATTTTTTTCTTACATAGATTGTGCTTTTGGTGTCACACGTGTGAAATCTTTGCCTAAGCCAAGGTCTCCAAAATATGCTCTCTCTCTCTCTTTCGTCAATCATAGGGATCATCTACAGCCCACAATGCTTTAAGACCTTATTGCTTATGTAGTTAAGAATCTCCTCAATCAAACCCATTCCGTAATTCTCTCACATTCTCTTTTTTTGTCTAAATATTTTAGATTTTGTGTTTTTGATTTGTGTTCATGATCCACTTTGAGTTAACTTCTGATAGGCTGTGAGGTTAAATTAATGTTTTTCTTTGCCAGTGTATCTCCAATTGTTCCAGCATTACTTGCTGAAAAAGTTATACAATTCTCCATTGAATTGTCTTTGCACATTTCTCAATGAACTATCTGTGTGGGTCTATAGCTGGACTCTATTCTGTTCCATGAATTTACATATCTATACTTTCATCAGTACTATGCTATTCTGATTACAGTAGACTTAGAGTGATTTTTAAATTGGGTATTATGAGCCCTCCAAAACTTGAACATTGCCAAATCTGTTTTGGCCATTCTAGGTCTTTCTCTTCTCAACATAGATTTTAGAATTACCTTGTCTGTATCTACAAGAAAATCCTGTTATGTTTTCAGTGTGATTGCATTAAGTGTATAAATTCACTTGAAAAGAATTCACATCATAAGCATGGTAATATGCCACATAAAGACATTTGGAGCAATGATTTACTGCATGTGTGACATTCCATAACATTTTATTTATTTAAAAAAATTTGGTTAGGTGTGGCCAACCAAGATGGAGGCATAGGTAGAAATGCTTCACTTCCTCACACAACAAAAAGAAGGATAACAACCAATTTAAAAAGAAAAAAACAACCAGAACTGCCAGAAAATCCAACTGCATGGAAGTTCGACAACCAATGAGTTAAAAGAAACATTCATCCAGACTGGCAGGAGGGGCAAAGATAAAACTGGTGTGGAGAGGATGTGAGGCAAGGTGGATAACTGTGCGGTCCAGGCAGTGGCTGGCAGACCAGGAGCTCCCACATTTGTGTGTGGATAAGCTGGGAGGAACAACTGGGGAGTGAGACAGACTGGGTAACCCAGGGTTCCAGTGGGGGGGAGTAAAGCCTCAAAACTTCTGGTTGTAAAAATCTGTGGGGCTTGCAAGGGATGGAGGGAACTCCCAGCCTCACAGGAGAGTCCAGTGGAGAGACTCAGGGGGTCCTAGAACATACACAAGCCTACTCACTCAGGAATCAGTACCTGAAAGGGTACAACTGGCTTGTGGGAAGCAAGGGAAGTGATAGAAAGTGGGATGAGAGCTGAGCAAGTGAGCAAGCAGCATTGTTCCCTCTCTGACCCCCCCCCCCCCACTTACAGTGCCACAATGCAGGGAAGTGGGTTGCCCTGCTCTGGCAAATACTTAAGGCTCCACCTTTTACAACGTAACAGGTGTGCCAACACATACAAAAAATATGGCCCGATGAAAGAACAGATCAAAACTACAGAGAAAGAGAGCTATGCGATGAGGAGACAGACAACCTATCAGGTGCAGAGTTCAAAACACTAGTAATCAGGCGCTCACAGAAATGAGTTAGGTTGCAAAATGAAGGAAGAAATGAAGGCTATACAAAGTGAAATAGAGGAAAATATACAGGGAACCAACAGCGAAGGAAAGAAAATCGGGAGTCAAATCAATGATTTGGAACAAAAGGAAGAAATAAACATCCAATTGGAACAAAAATGAAGAAACAAGAACTCAAAAAAATGAGGAGAGGCTTAAGAACCTCTGGGACAACTTTAAACATTATAACATCTGAATCATAGGGATGCAAGAAGGAGAAGAGAAAGAGCAAGAATATGAACAAATAATGAAGGAAAACTTCCCTAATCTGGTGAAGGAACTAGACATGCAAGTGCGAGACACTAAGAGAGTCCCAAAGAAGTTGGGTCCAAGAAGAAACACACCAAGACACATCTCAATTACATTACCCAAGATTAAAGATAAGAAAAAAAATCTTAAAAGCAGCAAGAGAAAAGGAGACAGTTGCCTAAGAAGGAGTTCCCAGAAGACTATCAGCTGATTTCTCAAAAGAAACCTTGCAAGCAAGAAGAAGCTGGAAAAAAATATTCACAGTCATTAAAGGCAAGGACCTACATCCAAGATTACTCTATCCAGCAAAGCTCTCATTTAGAATGTAAGGGTAGGTAAAGTGCTTCCCAGATAAGGTCCAGTTAAAGGAGTTCATCATCACTAAGTCCTTACTATATGAAATGTTAAAGGACTTATCTAAGAAAAAGAAAAAGATAAAAAACTATGAACAGTAAAATGACAACAAACTCACAGCTATCAACAACTGGACTTAAAAAAGTAAAACAAAAACTAAGCAAACAACTATAACAGGAACAGAATCACAGAAATGGAAATCACATGGAGGAGTATCAGTGGGATGGGGAGGGGGGAGAAGGGGGAAAGGTACAAAAAATAAGAAGCATAATTGGTAGGTAGAAAATAGACATGGGAAGGTTAAGAATAGTATGAAGCCAAAGAACTTATATGTGTGACCCATGGACAAGAATGAAGTGGAGGGTGGGGAGGGCAAGAAGGAGGGGGATAAAGGGGAGAAAAAACTGGGACAACTCTAATAGCATAACAAATAAAATATACTTAAAAAAAGAAAACATGATGAAATCTTAACATTGGTTGCCTCTGCCAGTATCACTATTGTTTTTCTGCTTAAAATTTTTTTCTTAGGTCATACGGGGGATAAATGGTAATGAAAAAATACAATAAAACATAATGTAAAAAATAATAAACATTTAAATATAAAAACAGAAAAACATTAAAAAATAAAAATTAAAAAAAAATGAAAGAATGATTATCCTTGCCCAAGAACTTTTTTTTTACTGCTTTTGTATAGAGAGGAAGGGGGAGAGAGAGAAAGAGATAATCATTGATGCGGGGGAGAAACATTGATTGGTTGCCTTCTCAGATGGACCCTGAGTGGGGACCGACCCGCAACTTGGGTACGTGCCCTGACCCGGAATAGAAACCGTGACCACTTGGTGTACAGGATGATTCTCTAGCTAACTGAGCACACTGGCCAGAACCCCATAACATTTTAATGCAGCTGAATTTCCTGTTATTCAGAAATGGAAGGACATGTGGTTCGGGAGGAATTTTTTTTTCTCTGATGGGAGCAATGTCTGTGGGGATTGGCAATAGAGACCCTCTTACTCCTAGCACCTCAATTTTGAGGGCATATATTCCACCCAAATGAGTCACCCACTGACCTGTTTCAGCACAGAGGAGCCGTTCTCCTAATGGCACATATTCATAAGGTGCTTACAGCCCTCCCTGATCTAGGTGATGGTCTTCAGGGTACATCATTATTATGTATTCCATGTTGAGGACCTAAGGATCTTGTGCAAGGACACCGGGCCCACAGGAGCTACCTTAACAAATACTAAGTGCCATTGCCCCTTTGCTAAAAGCTTCGGTGGCAGTGTAGAGCCAGCTGTCCCAGCACTTTGGAAATATTTTTAATAATGTAAAGCATAGATGTTTTATTTCTTTCATTAGTTCAATGCAGAGACAGCCCTTTGTGCCAGATAGGGTCAAAGGAACCAAAATAAATTTCCAAAGTCAAAATACTGAGTTCTCAGTTCTACACCCTTTCCATCTTAAATACCTTCTCTTTTTAAATGAATATGACAAAGCTCCTTAATCTGGTCATTGCTTCACCACACAATAGGCAAAACCAAGTTGTCATGACAAACTGTCATGACCCTTCATTTCTCCATCTTGATTTTGTTTTTAAGATTTTATTTATTTTTAGAGAAAGGGGAGGGAGGGAGAGAGGGAGAGAAACATCCATGTGTGGTTGCCTCACATTCGTCCCCTACTGGGGACCTGGCCCACAACCCAGGCATGTGCCCTGACTGGGAATTGAACCAGTGACCCTTTGGTTCTCAGGCTGGCACCCAATCCACTGAGCCACACCAGCCGGGGCTGGTCTTGATTTCTTATGCCTACTGATTCTCAAGCTACCCTTCACTTCCTGCTGACAGTCACCAGTATGGTGATCTATGCCTTACCCAGCTTCCCCTGGATATTTCCCATCAGTCTAGCCCACGGCCCTATTCATGCAGCAGCACTGAGAGCTTTGATGTTCTCTTTCGGACCCTGTTGGGAGGGAGCAGGGGAGGGCTGTGGGGTGGTGCATATAAAGCCTCAGCAGTGTGCAGTGATGCTCAGGCCTCCACCTTCGCTCCCCACTCCCTCACTGACTCACCCAGAGCACCTTCCTGTGCTTGCAAGTCCCATTCATGATCTGTTCCCTAAACAGATAAACCATTTAAAAAATCTCTTACATTGTATTCTTACTGTACTTTTTCTGTTTAGCTGCAGGAATAGCATTGTGTTACAGTTGCCTACAGTATTTAGTAGAGTAACATACCGCACAGGTTTATAGCCTAGAAGCAGTAGTCTGTACAATGCAGCCTAGGTGTGTAGTAGGCTCTACCATCTAGGTTTGTGCAAGAGCTCTTTATGATGTTTGCCCAAGGACCAAATTACCTAACAGTGCACAGCCCTGACATTAAGTGATGCATGATTATTACTGAGTCTTCCAATCTATGAACTCAACATGTCTCTCCATTTATTTAGATCTCCTTTGATTTCTTACGTCAGCATCCAGGAGTTTTATTATTTTTGGTTCAATGGTCATAGATAGCTTAAGAGACCAAAAAAAGTTTATTATTTTAATCCAGATACTTACTGCAAACTCTTCAAAATTCACTTAGTAACTTTCTTTTTATTATTTCTACCAGTCTTAAACGATCATGTCACGAACTCTGTCCAGTCCTTAGGCTGCTGCATGGGAAGGTCTACTTTAGCCGGGAAAAAAACCACCTTGTCAGTATTAGGCTTTTGCTTTGTGCCTTCTAGATCCACTGTGACTGCTAAGACTGTGGACCTCTGTGGTTCCAAGACTGTGGTAGGCAGCACATTCAGTACATTTGCTTTAGTTAGAGGCTATTTTGGTGGTATTTTCCAGTGGTCACACAGTGTTATGTACAAAAGCGATGCCAGCAGCTGTGACAGTTCTTTGCAACCATGATGACAGAAGCCAACAGAGGAATAGTGTGAGAAGCAGCCTGGAGAGCCTGGGTCCATGGCCGCCATGTTGAGCCATCAAACTAATCCTGAGACCACACAGTCAGTCCCATGTGTCCTGTGTCCTTGTCAAGTAACTGCAAGCGCAGCTACGGTTTGAGCACAGTTAAGTATGTACTTGTTATGTGAAGCTGAGACCTGCTGATAGGAACAACTGATTTGGCTCCACTCTCCCGTCATTCCCGCTTTGCGCCCCACCCCTTACGCTTTAACCACAGTGGTCCGCACGTCGTCACTATTCTTCTGGATCTTCTCTTTGCTCCTACTGTGTCCCTCAGGTTGGAGTCCCTGCTGCCTGTGCCTCCCTGGCCCCCTCCCCCTGACCCCTGACCCCAAGTCTCTAACCCCAGGCCTTTTCCTCCGGGAGGAGTTTTTGACTACACACACCTGCCCAGCACACACACACACACACACACACACGCAGCCCTCACACCTTTGTCTGCAGAATATTTTAAGTATTCACACGACTGAGCTGCTGCTGAACCAAAAAAACCCCTAAAGTTTGTTGAGTGCTTATTTTGTACCAGGCACCCTAACAATACTTGGTGTTGCCATTTTACTCCCCATGAAGTTTACATATTAAGCACTCGTTTTGCCTTCCATCTGACCAAGGATAAAATGAAGTTTAAAGAGGCCTAGTCAGTCTCCCAAGGTCACACAGACAACTGGTAAGTGGCAGGCTGTAAAGATTCCAGCCCAGGACTGGCTCCAGGACTGTACTCCAAACTCAGAGAGTACATTACACAGAAGAGAGCATGTATGGCACAAAACCTGAATTTATCTTCACTGCTATTAGCATGAGAAGACAGACAGTGTTGTGGGTTCCATTGTATTTGCTTGTCTGCGGGCCTGCGTCTCCCACAGAGAGCTGCACAGGAAGTGCGCCCAGTGATCAGATGGGCGTCCTTCTCTCTGAGGGGTCCAGAGCTCCCTCCACCTGCTCAACCCAAGCACTGTCCCAGGTTCTAGCTGTGGCCTTCCTCCCCTTCTCCATAACCACACCTGTCTTTACTAGCTTTTCACCAGCCCTGTCAGAACTGCGATAAGTTAATTCTCACTAAGATGTGAGCAACTGCCAGCAGCTCGTGGTTTCCTTCTCTAATGTGTATCTTTTAATGAACTTTTGGATAAACTAGAGTTGAAATCAAAGGAATGATTCTCTCATGGTAAAACTTCAAGTACAAATGGGATTCTGAAAGATAAACAGTGTTGAGTGTACATTCAAGAAGCATTTTTTGAACAAACTATGATAAGCTGGTGGCGATGGTGGGGGAATGAAGTTGTTCTAGTGGAGAAGTGACATCACACTTGAGAATCACTGATTCTTCACTGAGGGCGTCTAGACTATGTTACTGTCCTAACCCCCTTTTCCAGGTGAACTTTTATCAATTTAAAAAGGCTTCCGCCTCCTCCCTTGTCTACTAGTGAATATTAAGGTTCACATAAAGAATGCCTGTATTTTCATCTAACTTCATATTCAGTAAACTGCAAACAAAAATTATGTGTCAATCTGTATAGCAAAATGATAAGCAATAAAATATTTGCCCATGCTAACTCATCTGTTGAATTGGAAATACAGGGCTGAATTTTAAGTCTCCTACAGGAATTAATAGGAATTTTGGCAGGCACCTATTAAAATGTAAGCTCTACTCCAGACCTTCAGGCACATGTGAGAGAAGCGGCAAGTACTGAGCTGGGGTAAGTGTTGCAGCTGTTCTTCAACAGGGTTTGCCTCCCGGACTCGGGGTTAACTCTATCATAAAACCATCTTGGAAAACATTCCATTCTTTCCCTACCTGCCTTTCATTGTGCCAGGTACTGGGGCATGCTGAGAAAACAAAGATAAACAACACTTCTCACTGAAGTGCCTGGCAAGACAGCAGACAGGTATGCAGAGTGGATTAAATGCTAAATAGAAGTATTACAGGATACCACTGTACACTTAGAGAGGAGGAAATACCTTGCTCCATACTTGAGGCAAATTTGACATCGCAAAGGAGAGGTCATTCCACACAGAAGACTGTGTAAATAAAGATCCCAGAGGGTCAAGGAAACCTGGTGCTTGCTGAGCATTGTTCAATGTCTGGCCTGGCTGAACTGAAGTTCAGGGTCAAGTTGGGGGAAGTGGAGTTAGTTGAGATTGGCTAGAATCAGATTGTGAATGGCCTTACATGTCACCTTCAAGATGTTGGACTTAATCCCATAAACAATACAGAGCTATTGGGAAGAAGCCTAGATATCCCCAGCATAAAATCATTTCAAAGTGTAACTTGACAAGAAGGCCACAGGATTAGAGTTTAAATTAACTTTGTTCTCGGCTAATATTCTATAATCATCAATTTCGAGCTGTGTTATTCTAATGAAGACTCCTCTCAGCTGATATAACAAACTCAAAGTGTAAAGTAGATAAAAGGGCTGCTTTGGTCCATTCAGAAAACTCAGCCCTTTCTGTAAATCCATGGCTCTAGAGCCAAGTTTGCAAGTCGAAGTTCTATGTTCCAACAAGGCTGAATAATTGAAGGAAAACTTTGATACTACCTGTGAGGGGAGCCCTGCTGCTGTCCAGTGCAGCTGCTTCCACGCAGCGTCACTCAGGAGCTGCTCAGGACACCGAGTCCCCAGAATGGGAGGGTCATTCATTGGCAGCTTTTGCTTGATGATAAGGTGGCATCTTTCTGAGTTAAACAAGATCTTTTGGAATAACCAGCTCGATACAATGTTGTGTCTCCTTCTGTTCCCTTGAGGGGTTTTTACTCTTTCCCTAAAACAGACTTGCTATTCTGCTGGGTGTCCATTCTCCCACATGCATCCCACTTTGTCTCTTGAAAATGTCCTCACTCTTGCTACTTTTTTCCTCTCGTTACAATGAACACATTTTTAAATAAATGAATTTATCATGAAAGGGCCTCATCAGGGGCTTAAAATATATATGAAGAGAAACACCTATTAAACAGAGAGTAAAAATGGATTTAAAAAGCAGCTGTGTTAAGCCAGACACCGACTCATGATTTGATGGAATGCTGACATTTTACATCATAATGAAAACTGATATGCTGTCAAGATTGGTAGACTTTTTTTTTTTTGTGGAAAAAATAAGTGAGATAGTGAGAGGAACATAGCAGATCGATGTTTGTGGAGTAAAGTGGAAAAGCTACATACTAGAGGGAAAGGAAATATCTCTAGTTTGAGGACCTCAGACTTGTCCACCTCTTTAAGACTTATGGTCTTAAAGAAACATAGGCACACAGGCCAGGCAAGCTGTGAGGTCCCTGCCTTTTAACAGGGTTTGACAAGAGGGTCAGTGAGTGAGAGACATAAAAGGGAAAGCATGAGTCATTTAAATAAGGCCATTCCCACTTCCCCATTATGGTGCTGAACTCAGGTGCAGGGCTTGGATGAGGGGGCAGAAAGATGGATGTTGCTAAAATGTACTCTTTCACATAGATTATGATGGGGTGGCAAGGAAAGAAATGTTTTAGGACAAGGCCATTCCAGGGCCTCAGCTTCACCATGACACTTTCGGGGCTGACACCACGGGAGGCCTCTGCTTGCACACTCTGCCCCAGGGCGTGCCTCTGTCCCCGCCAAGATGCACCCCACCCACTTCACTTAGCTCCTCCTGTCATACAAGTTCAGTCAGTCTCTGAAGATTTTTCTTTTAAAAATATTTTAAAAGGATATAAGCAGAAAATATTTTATATAAAAAATTTGCTGATACACAGTCAGTGAAATCTAGCTCTTACTCCTCGAAGAGCTAGACAAAAACTCAGCGCTGAGTTTGAGCCCCATGAGAGGTAGAGCACCTTGGGAGCGGGTGAAGGAGGCCGGGGTACCGAGGTTGTGTGTGTGTGTGTATGTGTAACAGAAGGTGCACTGGCACAAACCACTCAAGAATTCAACAGTTTCTCCCAAAGTGAAGGAGATAGACCTAATAACGGATGATCTGGCAGTGTTGTACCTTTTGGAAAAATTACTTCACTTCTATATTGACTTCTTTGGTAGAATTACTGTCGAAAAGTACACAGTATTACTTTCCTAATTACTGACCAGAAAGACCAAGCAATACTCACATCAACTGATTATTTTAATGTCAAATGTTTATTTCTATGCCATAGTTGCCTCAGCACAATTTGTAAAAGAAAGGAATCCAAAAAAACAAATTTTTTTTTTTTGGTCAGGATATTTTCTCTGCAGATATAAGAAAGTAAACACCTTGGTACTAGGAATTATCATTTCTTTCACATCAGTCTAATAAATTGCATCTAAATTATTTTCCTTGGATGTCATTTTTTTAGGGCAGAAAAATATCCACAAGAAAAAAAAATGTTTGGATTCATTAAAATAAATTCGGGATAGTCTGTGTCAGAGAACATAGCTAGAACATCTTTGTTCCGGTACACTACATCACTAATTGTCTTATTTAATATGATAGGCATACTTCATTACATAAAACAAAGTGCGCTGAAAATGAACAATGTTAGAAACAAACTGAAATTGGGTGTATTTTAAATCTTCTGGTGATTAGATATTAGCTGAAGTGCCGGAATACAAATTGCTTACGGATACAAATGCAACTCTCTTCTGTGATGAAAACGCACACAGTAGCTCAGTTCTTTTTGCTTTAGCAGATAGGGCATCCAATACAACTGACACACCTGATAACAAGTTTTTTCTGCAATATATAAGGAATGCTCTGGTTTCTTAACTGGCTCCCACACTCAAGGGAGCCAGAAGATGGCATTTGCTCTTTAAATATATTTCTTATCTGATTTGAGACACAAATCCACCAAGGTTCTCGCAGGAAGCAGACGCCACGCCCTTAGGTCACGAGGCCCTCAGGGCAGCCCCTCAGAGCGACTCTGGTGGCGCCTGGAGGACAGCGTGGTGGCCGTGCACAGCGATCCCTTCAGCAGACTCAGTGAAAGGGTGAGAGTTCTGTAAGTTCATGCACATTTTATTGAGTAGTAATATAAAATGCTGTTTCTTTTTCATTGTTACAAGTGCATGCTTTGATTGCCAACATTTCAGAAGTCAAATTACAAAGGCAAGGCTTTAGGCTCTAGTGAATTACTTGGGCACTTATACAATTGTTAAAAAATATGAATGGACTTTTGTTGTTGTTTTCAGAATGAACCAGTTGTAACCCGTAACTGATATACAAAGGGAAAAAAGTGAAAAAAGTACGTAGTTTGTGGCACATGACAGAACAGAACAAAATAACTAAACCATTATGACATTAACAGTTACCATGCATTTAGAGTTTCACATGTAACTACAAACTTATTTAAATTTCACAAGGTTGCTAAACATGCTAACCATCTATATGTGCACTGACAAGCTTATGTTAAAAACTTTTAAGAATACTCTCCCCTTTAGATTTTTTCAAAGCTTTTTTGATTACAAAATTTCAAAGGCATTAAGCATTTTAGAGAATATAAAGTACGCCAGTATACATACATTTCCAGTATATGTCAGACCATTAAGCGCATTACAGTCCCATACAGGCCGATACAGCCATTTTTTTCTTAAAAAACATGCATAGGCAGATTTTTTTTTTACAGAATATAGATGCTTTATCACTGTACTTAATATGGTGTCTTGTTCACTATACTTAAAATGCACCACTCATAAATATTTAATTCAGCAAGCCACAACCAAGACTTGATTTATCAACAAAACCCCTAAATATAAACAGCAAAAAAAAGATAGATGTGATAATTCCAGTTTTTTAAAACTTAAAGAAAAGAAATGAAGAGATATTCATTGCTAAATTAATAAGTGTTATACTGAAAGAAGGGCATTCAAGCACACTAAAGAAACCTGAGGTAAGCAGAATCTGTACAAAATTAAACTGTCTTTTTTGGCATTTTAACAAATTTGCAACATTCTTTTTTTTTTCTTTTTCTATTTTTTTAAGTCTGCCTAATTCATTTTATAGCCATTATCTGACAAGAGTAGCAAAACATTATCAATAAATAGTCCTTATTTAGTTTGTACATCATTTTGTTAAAAATGTTTGATGTCATTCATTTTTAGTGCTGCAACTGTAAACGTACAATAGAGTAAGAAATTAGACAAAGTTTTCTTGTCCAGTAACATAATAAAAGACCTTCCATGAACCTATCTGGGAGTCCCCAATGCAGGAGGAAAACGTGTTCATTCCCTAACACTGCAGTATGAACTAGCATTAGCTTTCTTTTTAAACTTGTTTTTCCTGTTTAAAAGGCATACCCCAAAGACGTGTTTAATCACCACCCTCACCAACATACGGTTTATTTTCTCTCTGCCTTTTTAAATGATAGTGTAAACTGAATCCAATTGCTGGCCCCCACAGCAAATAAACTACCTTCAGAGGCAAGAACATACAACTGCCGATAATATGCAGCAATTCCCACCATGCCCTGCAGCTGCAGCTCAAAAAATAAAATAATAAAATAAAATAAAAAGAGAAAGAGAGAAAGAAAAGAAAGACAAAAGGAAAAGAGTGAACAAGAAGCGGTCACTGAATATTGCTGCTATTACTGCCATTGCTGTCCGTGCCGTTAGTCTCTGAGGCAAGAGCCTTGTTGATGGAGTTGAGGTTGGCATCAGAGGGCATGGCATCTCTGCGAGGTGGCATCCTCTCATTAATTCGGTCTAAGCCCTTGGCCTCCTCGAAGCTGGTGATCTTATGTTGTGGTGAAAATCCTTTGATAGCTAAACACAAAATCATTTAAAAAAAGAAAACTTGGGTTAGCCGGAGGAAGACAAAGGGCACAGCTGTTGCATCAGGGTGTGAGAGATTCTGCAGTGAGAGAGGGAATCCTTTAGCAGAGAACAAGTGACGGGACCTGAGCACAACACAACAGACTGCTTACCATACCCAAGGAGAACCGAAAGGGTTCAAAACCGCCAATGTCTCTTGCCAACCAGAATGTCCTCTTCAAGTTAGTAAGACGTAAACACTTCTGTTGTCTTCAGGAAAGCTTAAATCAACAAAATCCGAGGTGGGTAGGAAAAGAGGAAAGCTGCTACCAGGGACAGGTCTCTAGACCCAGAACAGCATCGACTGGCCACGTCATTAACTGGATTATAGCATCAAACACCCTGATTTAGACAGACTGGAACAGAACCCTTTCACTATTCCATTCTGCTAGAAATGGCAAATTCAGTAGAATCACTGAGGCAGGTATACCTGAAATTCTGGTATAAAGTTTAGAGCACAAGCTAAAAGGAGATAAAAGTAATTAACCTGGGGCATTTCCATGCCATCTCAGAATCCCAGAAAGACTTCCTTGACAAACAAGTCAATAATGGCACGAAAACAATAAAATTAAAAGCTCCCACTTCTCCACTCAGCTTTGGGAGCGTGTAGAGTGGGTGACAAGGGGAGAGAAACTCATAAAAATCAAGATCAGATCACTGATCTTGGGTAGAAAACTTTCTCTGCCCTTCGGCAGAGAACAGGTCAAACTGATGTTCATATGGTATCCATTTTTGCCTAAATAAAAGAAAAACTTCCTTGGTAGATCAATGTAGACATAAGTGGTGATCCAAGAATAACACTGAGAAAATGTCTTTCACAATTTTAGCAAAGGAATGGTAGCAAATAATCTACCTTCAGAGGCAAGAACATACAATTGGTTTGGCCCTAACATGAATTCTCAAGGGGGAGCATTATTATTCGATATTTTTTAAAATCTCACAGTAACCTTTAATGTGCTCCAGAGATAGATAAGTCATTTGTTCAAGAAACTCAATGAGTCCATCAGTGGGTGCACCAACAGGTAAGCTGAAAGTAAAGTCCGTAAATGGGGAACCAATGACATCAGTTTGCTTTACTCCCCGTGAAGTGCAAGCCAGATATTGAAGGGCCAATCACCAATGCTGAACGGGGCTGCGTCTCCACAGCGGGTTAAGGACAATTTTATGGTACCTTTATCCTTCCCACCTTATTTGGGGGGGAAAAAAAAAAGAGGAAAGCTGTTTTAATCGGAAACTTTGCCAGCCACTCTCACACAAATGTGCCGTGCCTTTGATTAGTATGGGTGAGATTCTTAAATATATATACAGTTACTTCTAAACTTATTAAATGATGAGAAATAGCATGTTTCCCCCTCTGCATTTTAAAGGTTAGCATCATGGTGATTAGTCAACTATGAGAGGAACAAGATGGGGAAATGGGGAAAGACCAAGGCCCAAAGCAAAGCTTCTTAATTCTTCTCTAATTGAGTAATAAATTGCAAAACAATAGAGCTGTCTAATGAGCACCCACCCTGAAAACTAAGTTATTTTGAGGGACAAAACAATTGTACAAAGTGGTACTCTGTTCCTTTTTTTCTAAGCTACTATGAATACCATCTCATCAGAATTAATATATATAAAAAGTTCATCATCATGATAATTTAAGGAGTTACTTTATTAAATTTCAGTGATAAAAGTGGAATCTCTGGGTTTTAAAAGCCAATAAGATGGGAGCATAGAAGTGAAAAAAAAATCTAGTAGAACAACGGGCGTGTTCAGAATGGGGCTCCATTTCTAATCACGTTTGTCTACCTGGTACGGAAGAACGTGCTCTGCTGTAGTTGCTGGTCAGACAATGGGTATTAGCAATTTACATTGGTAGTATACTTAACACAACACAGAGTCACAGGAACCACAGAAAACAGCCAAACTACCAACAAGAATGCACACTGCAGATTAGGATTTGCCAGGAGGAATAGAGAATTCCCACATAAATAGCAGTTTATTCACTGCTATTTAGGAAGCAGTTGTATTTTCTCTTACAGTTGCTATCATTTCCCCTACCGCATCCAAATGATGTACAAATGAAGGAGTCTAGAGTGGCACTTTTTCACATCACGTCAAAGGACCATACGCACACAATTTGGGGGAAAAGAAAAAGTGGTCTTGCAAGAACAAAATACAACTGAAGAATTTTGTTTTAAAGGGGAACATCAAATTATTCTTTTTTACAATTTCCAGAGGGTACGGTATGTATAATATAAAAAAAACTAGGTGATACGTAGTTCTCTTATAACTATATATTTAAAAAGCACTCATTTCAAAAGTAATTGCTAAAGGGTCAACTCTACTGTCCTTGAGCAGTGCCAGAAAACAGCTGGTGAGAGACACGTGCAGCACCTAGCAGAGTGCCTGGTGCGAAGCAGACACTCGGTAAACATAAATCAAATCCGGGATTACTCAGTTACCACCGTGCTTGCTGCCGGCGATGCCCAAGGCCACTTTGCTGGTGCTAACTGCACTACCAATACCAGGCAATTAGAATTGGGTAAGAGGAGCAGAACCGTATCTCGCACACAGCTGTCACATGTTGGGATATCGTTTAGAGACGTAAATTGATGTTGACTAGAACAAAGCATTATTCAAATGAACGGGTTTTTTTCTTTATAGAAACTTCTGAAGACCAGAATTCATAGAGCTATTTTTATTCTCTCCTTTTCAGTGCTGACTGAAAGTGATTTGAGGGAGGGACATGGTTCAGCTCTAAGAATATAGTTTTGTGCATTAGTTGTCAAAACAGCTGCCATAACCCCCACCCCACATCATTCAAGATATATAATCCTTTTGTTTTCTGTGATTATCCTAGATTCATTGTGTACAAAAGTCATACATAGCTTTAAGGGAAAAAAACAAACAAACAAACCATAGAAGGACATTTTCCCCTTTAAAGCAAGAACATTTTGGTTAATACTGAGCCACAACTGTTAGCCCAACACCCACACACTCTGTACAAGCTACAGCAAAATAAAAAAAAAATGAATACACCCAGCAGAGCCCTTATCTGTTGCAGGTACAACAGAAAGGGGACTGGCCAATTTACCTTCATCAGCCTCAATAGCCTCAACAGTAGCTGAAGAGAAGAAAGGGGGTGTAAAATGAATGAGAAAAATGAGCAGAGGATTTTTAACTCTAAGAACAAATCAATGACGATCAAAGGGACCTAAGAGAATTCATGTTCCTGTGAGTGCTGGATACTGGCATAGACAACAGAACAGAAATGCTAAAAAGAAAGAAAAAAAACACAACAAAATGATAAGTTTAATTTGTGAGATGCATACACCTTTGCATTGGTTTTTCCTCACTAAACAAGCGGCAAAATGATCCTTTAGGGAAATACTTAGAAAAGTTTTCTTTTACTTCGATCAAATCGACAAGAAACTGGGTCAATCTAAAATGTGCATGTGACTCACAGAAATTTCAATAAAACCACTGCTAGGCTTAACGATTTGTAGTTTTAAAATACCAGAGAAATGGCAGAACTCGAGGCAGTGCCATATGTCAATGGGGTAATTGACACTATTTAATATTAAACAGCCCAGGTTCCTACTGCAAATGAAAAGCAGAGGGTGGGGGCGAAGACAGGTCCATTTAGGGGAAGAATCAAGTAACCGTGTCTTCAGATGAAAATGCACAGGACTCTGTACAGATCGGCACCCAGAATGGTTACGGTGGTGAGCGAAGGAGAGAGAAAAGGCCATGATACAGTCTGGGCTTCTTTTATCAGGCAATCGGATTTGAAATCAGTTTTCTTATTGGAATATCATTTCTGGGAACGAAATTCTTAAAAAGTTGCAATCAAGCGGTAACATGCAAATAGCAATAATTCTATCAGCATTTTAAAGAAATGGCAGCCTAAATACTGTAACATCAGGATACTTCAGAGGTAAAACTTAAAAAACCCATTGCTTCATCAGCAACTTTTATAATATGGGGAGGGTCTCTATTCTCACTGTACAGGTGTATGAATCTGTGTTACAATGGTAGTTGATATTTCCCTAGTTAAGTGCTAAAATGCAAAACTTCTCAATGATTACTTCTAAAACATTCCTATTAAAATTCTACCTCTTTACTTTAACATGCACATTTCTTATAATTTAAGGTTTTAAAACTAGGGCAACTGCCAAAGTGCACTACAATTTACTTACAGTGCATTCTGAAGTCCACCATGTGGAGTACATAGTGAAACTCTAAGTAGTTTCCCCATTTAGACAACTGAAGGGTGTCAGACAATGGATTTTGAAACCGTATTAATATATATGCTTTAAAATATACACCGAGTTTTCAAATTCTTAGGACTAATGAGGTTCCAGTCCTCATGTTCATTGTGTGTGCGTGCTCGACACAGAATAACACAAACAATGGATTTTAAAATAAAGTTAACAGAAAAGGAAACTGAATAATCTGTTATAATAACAGTGAAAATTAAAAAAAAAACAAACCAAAGAATTATAAGAACTTAAATAACTTAAGTTTAAAAGTAAAGCAAACTATGTGAAACCACACCAGCACCGATATATCAGAAACATGTCCTGCCCATTATTAAGTGTATTCTCCTAAAGCAGATGCGGCCATAGCTTCTGATAACACACCTGCAGCACCTGAAAACGTGCTTATCAAAAACTATGCAGGTTTCAGTCACTTAGGTAGCTGTGCATTTTGTGCATTTAAGTGATCCATTTATGCTAATGCTGTAGAGAGCACATTTACTGTAGTGGGAAGAATTCTGTGGTTTTTTAAAAAGGTTATTAAATCATTCTTTAGCTATAAAAAGGGACTTTGCTTAAATATTATACATTTTCCTTCCATCATTTAGAAAATTCTCTTTTGTGGAAACTTAAATACTAATTTTGGAATAAATTCACATAAAAATAAAGAAAGCTAGAATGATGTGCTGCGATGTGGTTATTTAGCAGTACCGTGAACATGAAGTTGAATATTACTGTCTACGCAGGTGTGTCTAAATAAGGGAACCATAAGAACACCTGAACCTTCTCAATTGAGATAGGGATAGAAAAAAAACCCCACAAAACAAATTTAGGGAAAAATATAGTAAAATAAGGAAGAGGCTGAGATTATTTTCAAAATGTTACAGTGTATTTTTGTTTTCATTCTTTCCTGTTAAATTCTAATTTAATAGCAACTTTTCCACAAAGTGTTATTAAAACTGGACTCTAATTAATGATCATATTAGTTAAAATAGGTAACAGAAGAAAAGTAACAGAAGTAAAACAGTATACAGTACTGTATATAGTACTGTACCATCTAATAGGGTAGACATTAGCCACATGTGACTATTTAAGTCAAGTTAATAAAAATTAGATGAAACACTCAGTGTCTCAGTTGCATCAGCTGTATTTCAAGTGGTCAAAACCCTGCGATGCCAGTGGCTTCTGTGCAGATACAAGAGTTTCCGTCACCAGGCAAATTTTACCGGAAAGCACTCATCCAGAAAGCTGCACATTTCAATACAGAATCTTTGGCTTTAAGGAAATGTTTTTCTTTTTTTTTTTTTTTTTGTAGAAGTAAAAACATGGTTTTACTCTGTTTTAGGTGTATAAATCAAAGAAAAGACATATATGACACATATTTTCATTCAACTGGATAATGAAATTATCCTTTTTATATTCCTCCTCCATTTTCCACTGAAATCTAGACTTAGGGATATATATATATATGTCTATATGTGTTTATCTGTGGTGTGTTTCATCCATCAAATAGATAACCAGACATTTAGTAAAAATGTAACTAAAAGCTTGTTTTTAGCAACAGATTCCCTGGAAGTGGGCAGAAACCTATTGGGCACCTAGGCAGTCTAAATGACCTGTCCTGCAGCGCGCGGTGCTGCGGTTAACACGTGAACGAGGGAGTGCGGGGTGGGGTCGAGACTCCATTCAGGCCACCAAGGGAGCTGCTGTGTTGGACTGGACTGGCCAAGTGGGTGTGGGCTTTCTGCCCTTCTTTGAGCAGAGACTAAGACAGAGCGTGAATGCATGGAAGTCAGGGCTCGAACAGTGCAGCCCAGAGGCTCCCAGCACCGCCGGAGCAGCGGGCCTGCTTACCGCTTTGCAGCGTCTGCTTCCCTCCGGAGAGCACTCCGCTGGGCAGCATGCCCGTGGGCGTCAGGCCTTTCAGCGTCAGCACACTCTCGCTCTCTTCTCTGCAAAGGCACAACGTAGGGGGCGGGCATTAACTCTCACTTTCTTCTAAGAAAAAGAAAAGTCTTAAAGGAAACAAAATGCATGTAACAACTCACATTTACACGTCTGTCGGCTCTGGATTTTTTAAAGAGTTAACATATTTTTTAGACATTCATACTGAATTACGTTATGTGAAGGGTGTGGCTGATTAGTTGACAACTGTGCCTTGTGATGTCCGTTCAGAGTACTGGGGAGACAGACCACAGTTCTGATTTAGTCGGCAGGCGTCACCGCACACAGTCCGGCTGGGCATTCTCCGTGGTCCCACACCGATGCGGAGAATGAGCCAGGCGGAGTGTGGATGCAACTCTCAGCAAGGCTGAGGAAAAAAATCAGTGAAGCTGATTTGATTGGGAGAGAAAACCAGAGAGTGTGTGGGAGATCAAAAAAAGTAAATAAAATCCATCTATGGATTAGGAAGCTAGGAGTTACATTCGAGAGGTTGAGGACTTTTGACATTACACGATAAACATGCAAAATAACAGCAATTAGCCAATAATGAAACTGATAAAATTTCCCAGCTTTCCTTGTGTGCTGCCTCTTTCCCCACTACTCTGCTAATACAAAAGTATTTTAGTACTCATTGTGACAAATGTTTTATAATCAATTTTATGTACATCATCATTTCAATGATATTTATTAATCACAGCACCGCATTAATCATACTGGTTAAGTAACCATGAAATAGGAATAATCTGACATAACCAAAAGTTTGTATTTTTATATATCTATGTTCACAATATGTGTATCTCCCTACTTCACATTTCTTGGATGTCTAACATGATCCAAACAGAATTCCTAAACTCCCCCCAAACCTGCCTGTCCCGTAATCTTCCTTTAATTCCATCCTTGAGTTGAGCTTAAAGATTTACCCTTTAACTCCTTTTACCTCTCTCATGCCACATCCACTCAGTCGGCGAACCTGAAGGCTCCACCTTCGAGGTATTTGCAGGTATCAACCACATCTCGCCATGCTACTCCCTTGTCTCTTTAAAACAACTTCACTGACATGGAAGTAACATATCATACGATTGGCTCATTTAAAGTATATGATTCAACCAATGGTTTTAATATATTCATAGTTGTGAAACCAGAACACAGAGTGAATTTTGAAACATTTTTGTCATTCCAGATAGAAACCCTTTGTCCATGAGAGGTCACTGGCCATTTCTCTCGGCCATGTATACCCACTATGCTACTTTCTGTAGGTTTGCTTCTTCTGTATTTCGTATTCCAGAAGACCTCAGCTCTCAAATGTCTTGGTTCTCAACCAAGACTTTTACACACAAAAAAATTTCTTGGTTTTTCTAACAAAGTTCAGGGCTCGATTCTCTCTACCTGACAACCCTTCCATGCTAATAGCTGTACCATCAGTCACATATCTCTCAGGCAACAAAGGAGATTTGGTTTTCTCACAAATTGCTTCTAGAACAGTTACCATCAACAACTGGATTTTTCCAGCAGCCTCTTAACTAGTCTCCCTGCTCTATCCTTGTCCTGTTCTTGTGCTCCCCCCCCCCCCCCCCCCCCCCGCAGCTGTTCTCAGTGCAGCAGCCAGGCTGAGCCATTTAATATCTGTGCAGATGCTATCTCTCCTTTTTCAAACTCTCTGATGATTTATCTTCTCATTATTAAGAGTGAAAGTTGGAGGATTTGACAAGAGCCTTAAGAAACTAGCTCCCAACCCGCACCCTCCCATCTTCCTCCATCTTCCAGACTGTAATTCCTGCCAGTGTCCACTTCCCTAGCTTTCCTCAGATAAGCCGGCTCCTCCCACCTGAGGGTGTTTAGTCACACTCCTCCCCTGATGTATCTGCATGGCTCCTCCCTCCCTGCCTGCAAGTCTGCTCACTTATCCTCGCTTCTAAGTGAGGACTTCTTTGAGAACACTGTACAAACTAACATGCACCTACTATACCCATTTCTCCTTATCGATTGTATTTTTATCTGAAAAACTATACAGTTCCATTTGTTTCCTTTTTGTTGTTGTTGCACTGCCCACTACTTCCCACCCTGGCTAGAGAAGCTTCCTGTGTCTATCTGCTTTGCTCACTGCTGCATCTACAGGACCCAGACCAGAGCAGCACCTAGTGCGGAGCTGACATTCAAAGAACATCTCCTAAGTGAATGAGTCAAAGGAAGATAGAATAGAGAATGGCAGTATTAATCCACATTTTATATTCCTGTATCCTTCACTGCAGAGTTTACTTAAAATATTAGGTTTGAGATGGTCGATTAATCATTGTTTACTTTCATGCAGTTATTTAAACCCTCTTGGGTTTTTGCTGTCAAACCACTACAGGGCACATAAAAAAGAAATGTCCTGAACGCCAACAGGTGGGTTTGCAAAAATGGAGAGTATCTCTAAATAAATGAATATATTTTTTCCTTTGCATTAGGTTTTCAAAATCAAGTTTCCTTACTCACTTTCCCCTTTTCACTCAACTATTTTTTCCTCTCCCTATATTCTTTTTATTTTTTAACCGAAGTATAGTTGATATACAGTATAATAATAGTTTCACATTGCACAAAGTAATGATTCAATATTTACATATCTTACAAAATAGCACAACAATAAGTCTAGTAATTATCGTCGCCATACAAAGCCATTACAATATCATCGGTTATATTCTCTATGCTACCCATTACATTCTTATAACTCAAAGCTAGTTCCTCTTATTCCCGTTCAACTATTCACCATTAAAATGTATTGCACCTGTTTCCTCCTACTTTTGTTTTTAACCATTACTTCTACAAAATTTAAAATTAAAGATGTGGCTCACATTACGTTTCTAACGAAAAGCACTGTTCTAGAGGATGCTTGTCTTTTCCTCCTTCCTTCACGTGCTCTCCCTGCAAAAACATCGCTTACGCAGCATTTCTCACCCTCATCTTTCTCTGAGGCTCCAGGGCAGAACTTCTAACTACCTCTACATGAATATTCCTCCAGCATCTCAGAGGAAAATGAACACAATTCAACATACTGCAGTTCTCCCCATAAACCCTGTTAGGTATTTAAAGGGAAGAAGGAATACTTTCTCCTTCTTAGATATCAGCATTATTACCCAATCAATCACATGGGTCAGTACCTCTGTGGAATAATCTTAGAATATCCCCTCTCCCTCACCACCTCCTGTGTACGTCAGGGTTCTTATAGCAAAAACCAGAAGCTATTCTGGCTGATTTTACCAGTACAGAGATGTACTAAAAGATATTAGAGAGCTCACAGAGCCAGAGAGCTAGACTGGAATGTTCTGAAGGTGAGAAAAGTATCAGTGCCTGTCTACACTGTGGGATCTGCTCTGGGAAAGGCTGCCTCTACTATTCAGAGCCAACACTGGAGCCCGTGCTAATGCTGTGTGGGCGACCCCAAAATGCTGCAAAAGAAACTCTTCTACTGCTGGCCTCCCAGACTCCACACCTGACAGAGGATGACCATCTCTGGCCAGCTGCTTCCTCATGGTGCGCATTTCAAAACAGAAGTCTTATGTGTGTCCATTTGATTGGTGGATCATGGGCAACATGCCTGCACCTTACCTGCCTTTCAGGCTGCTGAAAGGCAGGCTTCTGGTTCCCCCATGACCTTGTGAACCACCAACATGTAAGGAATGTGTTGGACAGCTATACCTGACGAATTTGTATCACTGTCCACATTCATTCGTTACATTTATCATCTGCTTGCTTCACAAATTCCTTCTATTTGTCCCTTCCTTTGTATCTTTCCTCCTGTTGCCCAGTGTGGCTTGGATTATTTCAAGAGCTTACTAAATGTTCTTCGCGACACCGGTAAGTCATCCTACTATCTGATCTTCACACAGTCATTAACATGTAATATCTAAACACAGGTCAGAGCATGTCACTCACCCCATGAAGACCATTCCATAATTCATTTACCACACACACAAAATTAAATGCTTCATTTACCATGGTATTCGTACCATCAGGGATCTGGACTTCAATCCATTTTCAGCCTCATTTTTTACTGGATTGTTCACTCACCTTCAGGTCTCACTATCCAGCTCTTTTAAATACTTAGAATGCATTGACCCCATCGTTCCCTTTCGGATCAGACCCCCATCAGTGCTGCCCACTAACTAAGCCTGGACGTACCACTCAGCCTCTCTCAGTTTCAGTTTCCTCATCACTAAGGTCAACCTGACCTTGCAAATTTGCTGCGCAGATTCCCGTGACGCATGTATACCATGGGGCACAGTGGCACTTGGTGCTTAACCAGGACCTCATAAAACGCTGCTCTCAGGACTGTGGGACTGTGTTCTTGATGATTTCTCGGCTCCAGGAGTGCCTTCACCACAATTCTCTGCCCAGTGGAACCCAGCCTGTCCTGGACAGCACTCCTCCCATGCCGACCCTCGTGAACATTCCTTTCAGGAAACACAAGGGCTCCTTGTCGTCCTCTTCCACAGCAGAGCGTCTCTTTGTGCACTCAGCACACATTTCATTGGCTTT
Organism: Artibeus jamaicensis; assembly: GCF_021234435.1. NCBI lineage: Eukaryota > Metazoa > Chordata > Mammalia > Chiroptera > Phyllostomidae > Artibeus > Artibeus jamaicensis. The sequence goes on from NW_026521837.1 coordinate 17,613,234, forward strand.
TATTTATTTTCTACATCTTCTGGCATTTCAGTTTGTCATCCATTTTACTTAACATAGTATTGATATATAGTACACATTCAATGCTCAATCCTCACTAAGCTTGACTTACTTTTCTCTGGATATTATCCCCCTGTATTCTACAAATTTACTGAGAGGATTTAATTATAGAAAAGCTGTAAAATGTATCTTGTTTTAATTTTCTATCTATATGTGTAATCTTAGTCAAATCACTGATTATCACTGGGTTCAAATGGATCATTTCTCAGCTGGGAACGATGTACTAATAGGCAAGGGACTGGAGGGACTTCCAAATTTTAAGACCTACCTATGATTTACAGCACTGTTTCTAACATCTTCATGTGGTTTGAAGGCTAACATACACAAAAATAATTTTTTTCAAGTTTTCTTTTTGTTTTTAAAAAATTTTAACGATTTTATTTATTTATTTTTAGAGAGAGGGAGAAAGAAAGGGAGAGAAACATAAATGTGTGCTTGCTTCTCACATGCCCCCTACTGGGGACCTAGCTCACAACCCAGGCAGCTACCCAGACTGGGAATGAACCAGCAGCCCTTTGGTTCACAGGGGCTCAGTCCACTCAGCCACACCAGCCAGGGCCAAAAATACTTTTTTATATTAAGAAAGACTTCTCCTTTTCTCCCTTAATGTACTTTCACATGGACATGCTGGAGCTGTTTTTCCTTCTCCTTGTAGAGATTTCAGATAGAAGATGAAATAGTTTATTGGTAAATCTGAGACACAATCAATAAGCAAGTGTTTATGCAGAGGTACCAGCTGAGCTTATGATATTTCTAAAGTCCTTGGCCCCATGAGACATCTAGCCACACATGCCTCCTTGCTGGTCCTCAAAACTGCCAACCCTGTTTTTACCCAGGAATCTTTGCACCTGCTCTTCTGGGGCCTTGAACCCTCTTAGCCCACAGAGCTCCATGAAGGCCATCCCCACACTGGCTCAAATGCCATTATTCAGAAAGCTCTTTGTTGATCGCATACATATGTGATACCTTTAATACCACTTGTTAATACCACTTGTTATACCTTTATATTGCTGTCTTTTTGTTTTCCTTCATGGTATAGAGTCAATGCTTTAAGTTTTATACTTATTACTGAATGAATGAATAAATGAATCCTAACAGTTCAGTTAAGCTTTAGAGCAACGGCAGCCTCATTCATTAGATGGTAGGGAGCAATGCGGCTGTATTTGCAGCTTTAACAAGACTTTTCAAGATCTGGCTGGCTACCAAGAAGCTACTAGTGACTTGACTTGATGCCTTTGAGAAGGCATGGCACTACTTTTTGTCCTCCTCATGGCTCTCTGATTGTGGTGTCCAGTCATTCAGTCACTCTTCAGTGACTCTATCAGGAGTAGGATAATAGCAAGAGGAGAAGTCAAAAGAGTCAGTGTAGCTACTCTATGCAAAACCGTTGAGGCAAAATTAGGTTACAAAATTACACAATATGTAGATGGCCTATTTCCAAAGATTGTCCCATCTCCTTTTTTTAATGTGTAATTGTGAATTGATTGTGTTCTCCTCACATATAACATGCCATAGTTTAAGTAAATATTTTAAAGTGAAATACAGTTATTTTGTAGTAGCAAGGAACAGATAATTGAATTTAAGTAAACTATAGCTAGTTCTCTTCAAGAAAATATTTGTTCTCTAAATCCAGGCTTAAAAATAACATGACTCATAGTCTACTTAAAAAATAACTACTACATGGGAATTGAAACATTAAATAACTATTTTTTCTCTCAATGATCTATTAGAATAATATAGATTCACATGATCGAGCTTTATGGCTGATGTTCATTTCCTAGAAATCTGGTGCAATGCACATAATAGAATCATCTTTCACCACAGAGCCAGCGTGAAAAATAAAAAAGCTTTCCTATTGTACCTTATGTTCAACCTACTGCAAAATAAATGTTTTAAACATCCAGCAGCAAATAGAGAAATAAAATGTGAAACAGTACATTTAGAGACCTGCTCCACAGAAATAATTTAGCGTATTTCAGTTTGACTGAAGCAGTGAGAAACTAACAATCCCATTTTAAAGAAAAAATAATTATGGTAAATCAAGTATCTTCTAGTAAAATACTTAAATTACCAGATTAAAGTATTAAAATGTTTATTAAGTGACAATCAAATTTAAAATAGAAACAGAGGAAAAATGATCCCACCTGAGAACGGAGAACACTCGGGCCATTTTGCCTATTGCTCGGATCTTGTTCCTTATCACCTCCTTCCGGGCCGCAGCCGTGGCTCCTACAGTGAAAAACAGAAGGTTGACTAGTCCGTGCCTTTTGACATCACTGTAATTATTTCATAGTTTTTCAATGTAATAGACAGTAGCGAGCAAAACCAGTGTTTTTTCCCTCCTCTAAGGGAATTTATCTGTAAATCAATTAAAAAACCTATCTATCCAGACTTGATACCTGGATGTGGTTCGTCCCTGAAATGCCCATGAGTAACTTTTGAGATTTCCTTGGGGAAGTGGGCAAAGAGCTAGCTGAAATGTCACTGAGTAGACAGGGTAGGTTCCTACCCTTGTCTTCTAGTTGAGTTCCCTTCTCTTATGTTCATACAAAGAGAGTGTGCATTAGCAGGAAAAATAAAGTCAGTATCAGGGTCTACTAATTTCCTGTCTCCATGCGGGGAAGAGTACATTAGGAAACTGGTTTTTCCAAAGTTCTCCCTGGAAGTGATCAAACTAAGGAGTCTCAACTCATTTTACTCCCTGGAACATTATGTATATTATTACTTAATGACCATAAAACATTTATCTTTGCGCCTGATTCTTTTTCATCTTCTGGTGGGTTCACAAGTTCTAGAGGAAAAAGTGGAAAACTACTAAGTTGGATTTAGTGAGAGATGGTGGCACATGGTTTGTATTTCAGTACTTAGGTAAGTAAGTTCCACATAGGTCTGTCTGAATGAGTTTTACCACTTACTACATTATTCCAAATAGAAAAAAAATCAATCTATGTAGGTTATTGTTATTATAAACATTTTATTGTTTTAATCATTTAAAAAATAATACCATATGATTTTTAGTGAATCTGTTTATTGTTTTCTTAAATTCCCCAGGCATATTTGGAAGAGTGTGGGTCACAGTAACAAACCTTTCTTCTTAAGATTTTTACACTCCCAGGTAAAGGGGATTAAATTGTCCTTACTATGTATACACTATATGGGACTTTGCAAAAAGTGTTAACACAAGCCACTAACAGAAATGCAACAGACTGGGATCTGAACTTCCTGCCAAGATGGAGGCATAGGCAGATACACTTTGCCTCCTCTCATAACTAAAAGGACAACAAATGTAAAAACAAAAATAACAAGAACTGCCCGAAAATCAAATTGTATGGAAGTCTGACGACCAAGGAGTTAAAGAAACATTCATTCAGACTGGTAGGAGGGGGGAGGGGACTCGCAGCAAGGTGGCAGCTGGGGAGGCAGCAGTCCCACATTTCCATGCAGATAAACCAGGGGAATAACTGGGGGGAAAGACGGACCTGGCCACCCAGGGTTCCGTCATGGGGAAATAAAACATCAAAACTCTGGCTGTAAAAAATGTAGGGAGAAGGCAGCAGGAGAAACTCCCAGCCTCACAGGAGAGTTCATTGGAGAGACCCACAGAGTCCTAGAACATACACAAACCCGCCCACGTGGGAATCAGCACCAGAAAGGCCCAATTTGCTTGTGGGAAGTGGAGGAAGTGACTGAAAGCTGCCAAGAGCTGAGCAAACAGCATTGACCTCTCCCCTTCATACAATGCCATAGCTTATTAACGTGGGTGGCCCCACTGTTGAATACCTAAGGCTCCACCCTTTACAATGTAATAGGTACACTAAGACAGAAGAATATGGCCCGAATGAAAGAACGGAGCAGATCAAAGCTCCAAAAACAGAACTAAGCAATGATGAGATAGCCAATCTATCAGATGCAGAGTTCAAAACACTAGTAATCAGGATGTTCACAGAATTGGTTGAGTATGGTCACAAAATTGCGGAAAAAGTGAAGGCCGTTCAAAGTGAAATAAAGAAAAATACACAGGTAACCAACAGTGAAGGGAAGGAAATCAGGACTCAAATCAACAATTTGGAGCAGAAGGAAGAAATAAACATTCAACCAGAACATAATAAAGAAACAAGAATTAAAAAAAAAAAATGAGGAGAGGCTTGGGAACCTCTGGGACAATTTTAAACATTCCAGCTTCTGAATCATAGGGGTGCCAGGAGGAGAAGAGAAAGAGCAAGAAATTGGAAATTTATTTGAAAAAATAATGAAGGAGAACTTCTTCAATCTGCCAAAGGAAACAGACTCCCAGGAAATCCAGGGAGCTCAGAGAATCCCAAAGAAGCTGGACCCAAGGAAGGACACACCCAGGCATATAATTACATTATCCAAGATTAAAGATAAGGAGAGAATTCTAAAAGCAGTATGAGAAAAGGAGACAGTTACCTACAAAGGAGATATGACCATCAGCTGATTTTTCAAAAGAAACCTTACAGGCAAGAAGGGGCTGGAAAGAAGTCATGAAAGGCAAGGACCAAGATTACTCTAAGATTACTCCAAGATTACTCCAAGATTACTCTATCCAACAAAGCTTTCATTTAGAATGGAAGGGCAGGTAAAGTGCTTCTCAGATAAGGTCCAGTTAAAGGAGTTCACCATCCCCAAGCTCTTATTAGGTGAAATGTTAAAGGAACTTATCTAAGAAAAAGAAGATCAAAACTATGAACAGTAATATGACAACAAACTCACAACTACCAACAACTGAACCTAAAAACAAAAACAGAAACAAAAACAAACTAAGCAAACAATTAAAACAGATACAGAATCGCAGAAATGGAGATCACATGGAGTGATATCAGTGAGGAGGAGGAGAATGGGGGAAAAAGTACAGGGAATAAGAAGCATAAATGGTAGACACAAAACATAGAGGAGGAGGTTAAGAATAGTGTAGGAAATGAAGAAGCAAAAAAACTTATATGTATGACCCATGGACATGAACTAAGGGGGTGGGGAATGCTGGTGGGAGGGGTGGTGCAGGGTGGAGGGGGATACAGGGGAGAAAAAAATTGGGACGACTGTAATAGCATAATCAGTAAAACATATTTTTAAAAAGGAAATGCTACAAATAATTCTTTTCATACAGTATCAGAAATGTTCCTAACTTAATGAATAGTTTAACTCACATAATTTGTTCAAAGACTGTAGTCTATAAATGGTAATTGGTATAAATTTTGGTCTTTTCAGCTGTGACAAGAACAAGCTTTCTGACCTTCTTGCAAAAAAGGATTTCTGTTGTTTCTCTCAGAGAGCTTTCAGGAATGTACTTTGGAGTTTTTGCATAGTTTGATAATGGTCAAACACTTAATCACCACTGTAGGATTTCTGTAAGAAAGAAAACTCACACCAACATCTTCACACAGTTTAGAAATGTCTGGAGGAAAGGTCTCTGCCTTTCTCTACCCCAAGAAAATAAGAACATAACAGGCTGCTTTCTTCTGAAATGAGTGGGTTAATTTGTCAGAGGTGACGCCAACAGAGACCCATCTCACCTGCCCACAGGTTTCCCCCAGGTGTGTACCAGTGAGCTAGCTGCCTTCCTTTCACCTCCCCTCTGACCCGAAAGCCCTCAAACAGCTGGTATTTTTCCTCATTTCTTTCTCTTTTGTGGCAACCACAATGTGGCAATTCTCTCTCAACATGGCTGTTTGGCAGGACTAGTTCTGCCAGCCCTTCTGCCTGCAAATGAGTAGAGTAAGTTTAAATCCAAATGGGACAAGGCCATTCTCCAGTCCAGACTTTCCGACGACCCGGTGGAACCACGGATTCTCCTTCACTATTGGTTCCTAGAATGATACTCTACTGGTTGGAGCATTGGGAGGGAAGTGTAGGTGGGTGTAGGATTCAAACTTGATTGTGTTTTTAGAAACTTCTATAATGTATGTTTTCTAATTAAGATTCTTCATACAAGAAGGTCTGTCCTGAAGACCATCTAAAAATCTGAAGTTTCAGTGCTTGGATTTTTCATAATTTATGATGGAGAGACTACTGAAAGACATTAGTTAAAGGAAAAAAACCTGGGATGGAAATGACTCTCCTTAAGGTGTGTTTCCTACATACACATTTTCAGTTAAATGCTGTGCTCAGTCTCACATTGTGCTTTACTGTTCCATGTTTAACGTTGTCCAGCCTGACCCCGTGCTGCAGACTTGAGCCGGACTGAGTGCGGGGAGAGATTCTGCCGCCTGCAGCAAGCAGGACAGCCCGAAGGTAAAATCCGCCCGACAGACACAAAGAACGGAAAGTGGGAAAGCTCTGAACATCGTGACTATATATTTACAAGCGCAACAAGAAAAGCAGTGAGGAGTACTTAAGTGTCTAGATAGAAACTGTATACATTTTAGAAAAATGAGAAGGGGAAAATATAAAATAAAATAAATGTCAGAAAGATAATCTCCCAGAAAACTTTCAATAAAGGACTTGTAGAAAACATAACCAGGGGGAAAAAAAGCAAGGCACTAAAGTTGGAAGCGAAATAAATTATGTAGAGTTGTTCTTCTGAGCTCAAAACTAGCCAATGTTCAGAAAATGCTCAAATAAATATGAAATTTTAATGTAAAATGAACATTCCGGCAGAGCCAGTTTATCATCCCTTATTTTTTTCCACATCAACGACCCACCGGAGAGCACACAGCAGCTACTCCATTTAACCCCCGCACGGCCGTGGTCCCAGCGACCGCGGCACTCTGCACGCAGGTGCGCGGTTCTTACGGGGAAACGCTAACTCCGCTCAGCTTCCCAATACCCCTTTCATAAAATTAGAGCATATTTACTCAAAAAGTCAAATAGCCTAATCAAAAACAGTAAGAAAAGCCATCAAAAACTAATGTCTCAAATATCCTAGGCTTACCTTCAACATTTTCCAAATAACCAAAATCAGTATTAAGCTAATATCACACATTTATAACACTACAAACATTTAAAATATTCAAGTAAAACATCTGAGTTGATATATAACTGAACTCAAAGGAGCTGAACAACAGCAGGATAAATATAAGTTCAGATATAAAGGCTCTATTTAGTATTGATATTCCTGGTTTTGGTTATTTTCCAGAGTTCAATAAAACTCTTTTGCAACTACTGATGTTCCAATGCAAATCCTCATAGTCCACAATTCAACAGAAAGATCAAGGCAAATAGCATGCTTTTTAGAATTTTGCTAGCTGCAACACGCAAATACAATGTCATATTCAATACTCTCGGTACGTGCTCTGTGTATGTGGTGAAAATGTACAATAGCAGCTCAAATTAAAATTCGGTATATTAAATAATGAAGACACATAAAAGACCTTTTACATGAAAAACTGTGGTAACTATTTTTTAATCATTAAGAATATAATCACTTATTTTAACATGGAAGCCCAAAACTGAAAGGCAGCATTTCCAATGTTTAAAAAAATTAATAATTTTAAGTGAAATTTCATTTTATGTTTCCATTCAAATAATTATCACTTTCTTTTTTGGCTTTTGTCACTCTTTAACTTCTAATACTCTTTTATGCCTGGGGCATTATGGTACTACTTCTAAAACCTAGACAACCCTGCATACTCAATTTTCCTCAAAGGGGAAGAGGCTAATGTATGATAAGGAGACCTTTAAAGATTTGCTTTTAATATGTGTCCTTCCTGACCTTAACTTAGCACCTTGCTGACTTCTCACGCAGTTGGGTAAAGGTATCTATGCCAAACGGTCTGCTAAGTGAGTGCTGTCACATCGTCACAGGGCCATTTCAGCCTCTGAAGGGAACTCAAAAACCTTAGCGGCACCACAGCGATGAGGGGCCCAGTGTCGGGTGAAGAGAGGTTCTTACCACATGGACATCTGCTGCCCATTACAGGTGCTGGCTCTGTCCTCACTCACAGTTCCCACCCCCTGAGCTGCTGCTATAAATTGCTCAGTTTTAACTGAATGAAGGGTGTGTAGAAAGTACCATGTAGCATACAATTTATTACCCAAATCATTCACTCAAGTGTTCCTGTGAATCCTATCCTACATGGCTTGCCATGTGCCAACTGCTACCAACAGAAACGAGAACACGGCATGGTCTCTGCTTTAGGAGAGCATGTGAACGGGGACAATGGACTGTGCCAACATCAGAGTAAAACTGCAGGGACATGCTGCTGTCAGCTATGCGAGTATACTGAGTGAATGCCTTCTCAACTCCACGCTCAGGAACTTCGTTCTGGGAGCCCGAAATCAGCTGCTGGGAAGGGATCATCTACCTGTACCATGGAAATCCGCAAATGCCACAAACCAGGGCCACGTCCCCTGGTGAACAGGTTGTTAAACATTCACCAGCACACCTCTGGAAGGAGGTACTGCTTGGAGGCATGAGGAAAATGTTCACTGAAATAATGACAGCTGAAGGATCTTGAAGAATGAAGAGTAGAGAAAATGAGTGTTCTCCACAGAAGGAGAATTCTTAAACTCGGAGGCCTCAGTGGTCCATGCTGGGTGAGAAGTCTGCTGTGGGTGGAGTCTGGGTACCTTGGGTGAGGCTGGGAGAGAAGAGGAGTGGGAGGTGCCTGGGGTTGAACTGTAAATGCTTTAGCTCAGCAGCACGTGGAGACCAGAGCTTAGAGATTAGCACACACATAACAGAGGTAAACTGACCTTTGTCACTGGAGATAAAATGAACTTACTTTGTCACTCTCCCACCTCCCCCCAAAAAAAAAAGAAAGAAAAACTTAAAATAATTAGGTAGGAAGAGAGTTACGTGGCAAACCAAATATAGTCAAATGTTAACAGTAGAAAGTAATGGGTGTCAACTATAAAATTCTTTCAACATTCCTGTATGTTTGAAACACCTCGTAATAAAACATCAAAAAACAAAACTGTATTTGGAAGAGCTTAGTTTTGAGAGGAAAGACAGTAGCTTTGGGAAGAGAGGGCTCTCCATCTCTCTCATTCTCTGTGTTATGTGGGAGATGCATGACCTTGCCGAAGGAGACAGGGAAGAAAAAAGCCCCCTGGGGCAATGCCATTGCCCCCTGACCTTCTGCAATCAGTTCCAGGAGAAAATGGGAGTGGTCAGATATTTTATACTCCCAACCCGCAGATTCCCACTGGTTTCAATACCTTTTTACAATAAGAATTGAAGATGACTAGCTACATATAAATCATACTCAAATATATTATTAGAATGTGACAAAGCTTTTAAAATTTGTTATTGTTTTCTCTTTAACGGGAAGAGCAGTTTTCCCTTTCATTATTACATTGGCCTCAAATGTCTCAGTTATGCTTCCTTCTTCCAAGGACTCTTAGGTAACGCAAGTGTATTCATGCCATATGTTTTACAATAAGACATTAAAGTGTGCATACACACTAATATTTCACACATTTTCAAAGGAAAAACATTTGAAGCCTATCAGCAAAATAGAAGCTTCAAATTTCTCTTAACTATTATTTCTAACTCTAAGAAAATAGTACAGAAAACTCATCACTTTTCCACATTTGTTAAAAGTTAACCTCTGTAGAAAGCCTATACTATTTGAAAGTAAAATTTTATCATGGATTATTATTACTAAGCAGTTTAAACATGCCTCAAAATTTTATTATTTTTTTTGTGAAAAGAGCAATTACTGAATTTGAATAAAGGCTATTGATGGAACAAAGCATAAGGTAGGAAATATCTTTTATGGTGTTACATTAAAGACAAAAATTGGTCCAGTCCAATATCAGCGCCTTTGAAATACAAGACAGAATGGAAAGACAGAGCATGACTTCAAATGCCTCTAAAAACCTTAGATGGTGGTGAAGTTATGAACATACAGACTGTCTCACTTGGGCGAATGCCTGTTCCAAATTGGCCCCTATAAAAAACTATAGGACCAAACCCTGTGGTAATCCCCAAACCTTACCTGTTTTGTCTTTTCTTTCCCTTAGTTTACTAATAACAAATATTGAGCTTCTATATCCCAACAAAGTGATGTTATCCAAAAGTGACTTAGAGATCCACCCCGTTTTGCCCATGGCTATGAGCATGACAAGAGCTCTACCACATTTTCCTTGACCACCAGACACTTGTGTCCTGGATTCAGGGATGGCGCCGGAGGCCCTGAGTGACTGTACCCACTCTGGTGGGAGAGCGTCCAAACTAGCCTCCGCCGTCATTACCCATGCATCCACGAAGAATGTCCTCCAAAATACAACTGCCACCTCCACGTTTAAATACTTGTAAAGAATATTCATACAATACTGTGATCAGTCATTTTAAGATTACACTTTTACACTTTTTTTAATCAATGGCATATAAGTATCAGCGATTTCATACCACCTTCGTCCATTAAAAGACAAAGGTTCATGAACAAAACATTAATTGGTATTTAGAAATCTTACTTTAGTTCGCTTTCTTTGAAATTATATTTCCATTTCAATTTCCCTGTTTCATGCTAGTGAATCATATATTTCTACTTTAAAATACTTTTATGACCATACTGTACTTTCATGAGTGTTGAGAAATTTAAACTGAATGTATTTTTTAAAATTTCCTGAGACAATAATGCCCTAAGTGTTCAAAAACTCCTTTGTAATCATTACCACAATTATTAGTAGCATATAATTGAACTAGATAGTACCAATATATTGTACTACAAATATTTATGCGTATTTATTTGTACAAATATTTATATATGTCTACAGATATTTAAAAAGCATATACAATTTTATTGGAATGCATCCCTTAATGATAGAGATGGGAGGGAGGTTGCACTACCGTGATGAAGAAGACTTCCTAGACTTGGAGTTTTTTAACATGTTTCTGTTTAGTGCTCCAGTATGAAGCATCTCACAGCCACATGCAGAGTAATTATGGGAGACCCATGCCTTCTGTTAAAACAGGAGCAGGCAACTGAGAAAGCAGAGTGGGGAAGGAGAAGCTGCGATGAGGCCCATAGCCTCCAGCTCAGGTGAGTCCCCATGACAGCTGAGAATGTAAAAATGGATTCCCTTAGAGCTCCTCTTGCAATGTTTTTGGATAACCCCAGTAGTATAGACATCCTGGCATGAAGACTGCTGCTTTATTAAGAATTAGATTGGTCAGTTTCTAGAGTTGATAGCTGTTGGAAGATCTCCTTGACTAGCATAACCTGGGAAACCTACACTGCTCACCTACTTAGGGCCAGTGCTGATTAAAATTTAGCCCGAAGATATTGTTAGGGGCTGCCCATCACAGAACAGCTGTATGCATGCTTACGCAGGTTATTCCATTAGGCAGAGAAAAACACCTTCAGCATAACAAAATTTTTAAATCCCTGTAAAAATTGATCTTTTTGAAGATTAAAACCTAGAACTTGGAACACCTTTGTAATTTTGACTCTAACTCTACTATACTCTATGTCCATAAGTGATAAAATGGGGACATGACCGCCCCTCACTTCCAAGCACATACTATTCTGAATTTCTTCCATATGTTTTTCAGCTCAACTAAAATCTCAGCATGTAATAAAACCTGCAGCGGTGTGATGTTTGGCATAAGGCTATTCTGTCTTATATCCCATTTTGAAAGCAACAGAAGATCCTTCAAAATACATATGCGTATTTGAGAAGGTGTATTCCAAACTGGCCCTTATAAAACTACAGGGACAAACCATGTGCTATATAATCCCTACACCTTATCTTTTTGTCTTTTCTTTCCCTGACCACATACATATAGATGTCTCTCTTGTGTAATGGACTTTAAGGAAGGCTAGTATAGCCTATACTATGTTTTTCCTCACTTCTCTTGTCATAAAACATAACTGAATTCTTTGGACAGGAAGTCTCAAAAATGCAGACTACTTACAAATGTTAGATATCAGTCCTTATTTGATTATCTTTCTTTTTAGTTAAAAGTTACTTTTGTTTATAAGTTCTAATTGGTTCCATGGACTTTAGTTCTTTGAGACACTGTTCTATCCATTATTGACTTCTCAGTTGAGTAACAGAAATTGGCTATAAGCATAATTCTAAGTTGGGTGGAAATTAAAGACTTTAACGTAGATAAGAAGCTTCTGTTGATTTTTCAAGAAATTATCACATTGTCAGCCTATTCCTTACACAGGCTTTTTCAGTTTATTACATTCACCAAAGAAGAAACAAATAACTTGTCAAATCCTAATTTAATGGATCTCTTCTCATGCTAAAAACATATCAGTTTGATAAATTGACAAGAGAAAAGCAAAATGGAATGACATAACAAATGTGAAGTGAATAATGTAGATTTTTTTTGTCTAAATGAGAAACAATCATAATACATGAATGTATAATATATAAAGAATTATTCTGGATAGAGATAAGGCTGTAACAGTTACACAGCTATTTAAGTATCTAATTGTACATGCATGATAAGTGCTAGAAAAATGCATTCAGACTAGAACTTAATTCTGGACCCATATTTATAAATTGATCAAATACCAAAAATATTTTAATGTTATGTCTAAAAATATAAAAATTAAAGGGAAAAAATGAATGACTATATAGTAGGATAGTGTTTGACAGTCTCATGTATTATACCTGAGATACAAAGTTAATTGAGTGCCATTGAATGGCACAATGAAATATCAGAATTAAAGAATTAATGCAACTCCCTCATCTGACAGTAGAAGGTAGCTGACACATTGGCATGTAGTGAGCTTATCAGAAATAAAGTCACTCAAAAGTCTTATGTTGCTATTCAAGGCCTAGGCTGTGTGTTTTGTCAGTCCATGGGGGAAGCAGCAAAGTTTCATCCATGAAGGAAAAGCAGGGAAATGAGCATTAGGTTCTGGCCAATGTTCAGTGCACAGGCAATTTAAGAGGCAGGATGTTTCCCAGGTCAAGAGACTTTACCACTTAGGATGCTTCTAAGGAACAGAAAGGGTAAACTGCCTATGGTCACCCATGAGAAAATGGTGACCAGAACCAGTATTCATGACTGCGGCAGCTGTTTGAGTGACTATATACATGGGCAGAAGCATGAAACAAATCATGTGTTCATTCTCAGTGTCCAACACGCATACACATGCCAGGTACTGTGCTACTTGCTAAAGCACAGACCTTTGATGCATGAGAAGCACTCACAAATGTCTGAGATTATTAAGAACAAGAAAATGCTTGTGCAGAAAAGAATATTCCAGTTCTGCTAACAGTTACATTTCTTACTATAAGTTAAAAGATTGATTGTGTGGTTTCCATGACTACCAAGCTACTGAAATGGGGCCTAATTTGTGTTTTGTGCCAGTCAGGCCGCAGGCTGGACTCTGGTGATAGCGAACTTACTAGGGGAGAATGCTAGCAGGCAGAATGATGCTGGTTTTGCTTTGCGAAAAAAATTCACATTTTGGTCAGACAGGCTGACCAAACAGAATCAAAATTTCTAAACTAGGAGAAAAGTTTTATAGCTTCTCATGAACTAAGAGTAATAACAAAAAAATAAAACATTTTTAAGAGTCAAAATATATTACCTCATAAAAATATTTTAAAGTTTAGATTTTTCTGAGTATTTATTAAACCTTTGTATATCTTTAAACCTGCAATCAGAGATCAAACCATTCCACTAAAAAGAATGCTTTACAAAGTTTGGACTCATAACACTAAATTTGCCTGAGGCTATTTAATCAATTATTAGTTATTCTTGTACAAGTAAACCTTCATGTTGGGAACCTGGACCTATAAAATGTGTTAGCATAAGAAAGGATCACAAGAGCTCTGCCAAAGACACAAGAAAAATATATCTGCTTTTCTTATGGCATTGGTTTTTCAGTAAGCTGACACTAGCTACGATAGTTCCCTCAGTGAAGAAGGCCTTTTCACACCTTGTTGATAAGCAGTGATGATTTTCTAAGATACACACATGTACATATCCACAAAATCTCTGCCCTTATTCAAGAAAAAAGTTCTCTACTTTAATGCCTTTCAAATAAAGAATACAAGGTCTGTCCAAAAAGTCCAGCCACTGTTGATATGAGAACTATTTGTGCAACATTGATGTAATCTGGCAGCTAAGGAGAGGGCCTGGAATGCGCATGTGTGAACAATGATAATTTCACTGTACTAGTCAGTGGGGGTGGTAGACACCATTGAGTGAGCATGTGTACTGTGTGGTCATCACATTCAAACTGACTGAGTGAGTACAGCAACAAGTCTGCACCAAATTGTGCATTAAGCTTGAACATTCCTCTGCAGAAACTATTCAGATAATTAAGAAGGCCACAGCTATGGGCAACTGGTGACTGGCAGCTTCATCATGACAAGGCACCTGCTTATGCATCACTGTTTTGTGCAGAGTTTTTTTGCTGAAATATCAAATCAATCAGGGACTCAGCCTCCACTATGGCCCAGATTTTGCCACCTGGTAACTTCTGACTTTTCCCAAAACTAAAATCACCTTTGAAAAGAAGAGATTTCAGACCGTGGATGAGATTCAGGAAAATATGATGTGGCAGCTGGTAGTAAATGGGAGAACTGTGTTAAGTCCCAAGGTGCCTACTTTGAAGGGGACTGAGGCATGACTGTCCAAGTACAATGTTTCCTGTATCTTGTATCTTCTTCAATAAATATCTCTATTTTTCATATTACATGGCTGGACACCTTCTGGACAGACCTTGTACATTAAGGTTTATAGAGCACATGCTTATTTTCCATAATTTTCCTTCTCAAATAAACTGCATTAATACATTTAGTTGAAGTGTATGCTCAGATATACAATAGCTAATGTTTATGTAAGTTGGCCAATGTTACCATGAGTTGATGGAAGGCTCAAGTGCTACAAGTATCAATGGGTTTTTTTTCCCAAGTATCAATGGTTTTTAAAACTGAGTAAAAATATTGTTATCCGGTGCATAACACATGTGTCTCAGGAAATATAAATGTGAGGTATTTTCTAGAGCATTATTTTACTGTGAAATAATATTCTAGCCAATAGTGAACATTATCCCATTATCAACCAACTAGCTATAACAGGGATACGGCTGTTTCTTAACTTTAAGTTTGTTCTACAAAGTCTGCACTTATGTGCAATGTGAAAAATTATGCTAGGTAATAAAAAACACATTTGTGCAAAATCATGGCAGTACAATATGAAGAGAACGTAGTACTTTGAATGTCTGTGTTACTGTATCATTTTAATTAGCAACTTAAAAGGATTTTAATTATTGTCATCAAATATGATAAGCCAGATTTGATGATGCTGATTACAAATATGATGGTCTAACACCAGGCAACTTTTTGTTTGTCAAGGCTTCAAACAAACCATCAAAAACCATAAATATGATGGGAATGTACACTCTACTTCCTAGTAAATGCCTATGCATTTTAGACATGTTTCAGTTTCAATGATACACTGGATAATGAAATTTGTTCCTTTTTTATGGCGTAACCATGATAAAAAAAGCAGTTATCTGTACTATAAAAAGTACAGAGTATAAACAGTGCATTTACAATATCAAAAAGTGATTTAACTTATAAATAACACACTAAAATATTAAATAATTAAAAGAAATCAACAAGAAACTAGAAGTTAACAAGAGCTGGTGAGCAAATTACAAAACCTTTGACAAAATACTGAATAATCTTTTTATAAATGTCTTCCTTTTCCTTTCTTGAATTATATCATGAAAATTTATTTCATACAAAGATAAGACAACATAAAACTGGTCAAGTGATATCTATCTTTGTATATAACTTCCTGGGCAAATTATATAGATTTCTCGCATGGGCGTGCCTCCCACAGCAGTAAAACACATAAAAGTGCTTTTCTTTTCCTTGTCGGTGGTTGAAGAGGACAAAAATGATGTGCCCGGTGTGTCCTCCTTTCGTTATAAAGGCAGAGACCTTGTGTTTGTTTGCCTTTGAATGCACAGAGAAAATATTCCACACATGTTTTACATAGAACTATCATACAATAGTAAAACTGAAATGCTCTAGATTTTATTTTTTTTGGCCTTTTTAAAATGACTTCAATTTTCTTTTTCAGCAACTATAAAAATAAAATAAATGTTGCTATGTACCTCTTTTCAATAATCTGATATCTGACAACCAAAGTTATAGCTTAGTATTTCATTTTCTTGCCAGACTTGTCTCTCTCAGTCTTTTCCTGCACTTGGCGGATATATTTTCAAACAGCTGCCTCCTGAACTTGCTACACCAACCCTACTTCCTGGGCTCTCCCTGATCACGCCATTCTCCTTCAGTTGTTTATCTTTCTTCTGCAACTTCATCAAGAAGGCTTAACCTTAAGGATCAGTCCTCAATTTTCTGGTATTTCCTTCCACATAAGCAACTTGGGAGGCCTATTTCATTCTTAATAGATTCAACTGCAGCTTTTAATTCCAAACCTCTGTCATAGGCCTAGATTTTGTTCCCCATTTCCATGACTCCATTTCCAAATCCTACCTGGATATTTCCAGAATTATGTATGTCACTTTCACTCAAACTCTTATCTGTGACTAAATTCATCTTTCTCCTGAAACTGATGAGTCTTGCCACAAATGTTCTCGTCCTCTGAGGCACCGAGGATGAACCATCCCAATCAACTTCTGTTTCCTTAGCCCCACTGACGCTGTACTGGTTAGTAAGTGCTGGGACAGCTCTTTGGAAGAGCTCCCTTTTAAATTTATTCTTAACACCATCACTGTTTGGACCTAATCACCACAACTTTCAGATACTTTATTAAGGTCCTAAATTATAGCCCTCTTATCCTTGGCTCTTTTTCCAAACATTTTTCTAAGCTTAGAAATAAGTATTTGTTTTTTCTCAAATACTGCTTTCATTAGGTTACTCCGCTGCTTACCAACTGGGGTTACACCTCAGTGTTGACAAAGCAAGGGTACAACTGCCACTCTTTCTGGTATGTTTATATACTTTTATTTTTATATGAAAATTTGCCATTTTCTCCCCAACTGTCATTATAGGACATACAACGTTTTTTTTTTCCAGATTGGGAACCTGAAATACAGAGTGTTGAAATAATTCACTCAGAAATGACAATAATAAAGGCCACAAGAACTCTAAGTGAATGGCTCTCGGTATCTGTGCTGCTGGATGCGCCAAGCAGAGGAGTTTTAAGAGGAAATTCATCTCGAACATTCAACGTGGCAAACAAATACAATTTTGTTAGAAAATGATATAACCAAAGCCTCTTTACAGAAGTATTCCTCAAGGACCAAAAAGCTGCTGTGTTACTTCCACCAATTCCCAACTTTGAACCTCTAAAAGTTCTGCATGACTTTTTAAAGCTAGACAGAAAGATGTGGAGAGATACTCTGGAATCCGTGATACTAGACATGAAGAATCATCTAATGATTCAAAGCAGATGATGAGAGATAATTTTCTTGTATACAATTTTGATGGTTTCTTAAAGGCATGCAAGGAACTGCTCTGATCTTGTATTTGGTGCCTTGCCTGTGGTTAACATTAGGATAAGACAAAAATGTGGATGAAGGATGAAAGTTTCACCATGTGGTTTACTCTTTAGATGAAAGAGAGAGACATAAATTTTAATCTAATATTAGTCTTTCCAGTACAGCCTGAAACTATATTTGGCTGGAAATGTATTTATTATTTTTTCTTTTTTATTCCAAAGGATTTCAGTTTCACCTCCACAAATCTTTAGCCAGACTTACACATCAGTCTCACACATAATTTGTATATACATATAAAAAAAGTGACCTTGGAGTCTAGGATTTTAGGACCTAAATGAAAGTTCCAAATAAATATTTCTAACTCATGTAACTGTCATTAGGTCTCTAATGCTTACTGGGACTCCTGACTTCCTTAGTATAACAACACACTTTAAAGAAGGCTTTGCGGTGCAAATTGCTTGATTTCTGTCAGCTCCCACTGCCCATCCCCCGCTACCCCGACTTTGGGATCCTTTACTAATCCTTGGTCTGAAGTAAGTCTTCTTCATTAATGAGAATCAACTACCAAATGGGAGACATACACTTGGATTTCTTCCCTCTCTAAACGTTCTGGCGAATACCAACCCCAAATTGAAACCAGATTATCGTATCATCGTCCAAAATCAGAAGTGGAAACAGGAAACAAAGACCCCAATACATATAAATTAGATCCTCAAAAGACATGCATTGGCATTAAACTGCTTCAAGACTTTACAAGATAATAGAAGTTTTGTATTTTATTTTTGACATAAAAGAACCACAGACCAATTGAAAACAGCATATGTTTTCTGGACAGGCTATCAAATCCCTGTATTTTGTAAAGCAGAAGAAGCTGAGTGGGAGAGATTCATGACGTGATTTCCACCCAGCAGAAGCCCAGGTAAAAGCCAGAGGACTTTTTGCTCAGGCACCAAAATTTTTAACACCATGCAACATGACTTCTCAGAGTAAACTGCGGTTAAAGGAACAGAGTGAATCTGTTACACTTGCAACTTACTCGACGTTCATGGCCAAATGATAATGCAAAATATCTATCTCTTTACAGTATATTTAATAGAACAAACTAAAATATGTGTAGTTATGAATGTTGTTTTCTTTAAAAAAAGGAATCATGCTGTTTCAAAGAAAAAGATTTCAAGCACTGTACTCACAGTTGGTGAAGAGTTCAAGAGTCTGAGAATAAGGGAGACATTAGTTCGAATCCAGGCACTCTTATTTCACTAGCTATGTGACCTTGGACTTCACCTCACCAAGTCCTAACCACTTTGTAAGTAAAATAGGGATAATCATAGTATCCATATCAACAGGTTGAAGATTAGAGATAATACAAATCTCCTAGTAAATTTATTATATATATATATGAATGACAGTTAATAATTATATTTTTATAAAATGTTTTGGTCCAAAGGTAAAATGAGTTAATACATATAGATGACAGAATGATAGCTAACACGTGTTAGCCACTGTCTCCATAGTTAAATGGTAAAAGAGAGCTGACAGAACCTTAAGGAAAAGAAGAAAAATTAATCCCATACCTTTCATTCCTCAAGGAAATAAGAAGAACCTCTATTTTCTACAGATTTTACAGACACTAAGAATTCAAACTAAGATAAAAAAAAAAAACAGTCATGGAGTGTCAAGACACCTTACTTCAGTTGACATTGAGTATGCAGCAAAACATTGAGAAGGGCTAGACAAATGACTCACAAAGAGATCCCCTCATCCAGCTACCCTTAGAATAAGTATAAAGCAATTTAAGGAAGAGCTTTAATTAAGCCCTGACTTCTGTTTTCACCTCTGTAGCCAATAAGCCCAGGAGCCCGATAGGCAGAGCACAAAGCCAGCCTCCAGAGAGGCAGACTTTGCAGACTGCATGCAGGAGGGGCACAGCAGGACTGGAAACTTTATCCTAAAGTTGGAAATAATATCACCGAAAAAAGGAAAAAAAAACTACAACAAATTGCAGTTCCAGAGAGCCAAAGAGTTCTGGGAAGCTTTACAACTTGTTCTTTAAGCACCTTTCTATAGCTTTTGTGTTGTATTAAAGAAAGTACTAAAGAACATTGCTGGTTGTGTACTCTGAAATGTAATATATCTTAAGCTAAACATACTTTTAGTTGATATTTTTGTTTTCTTTTTTATTCCCCTAAGAGGGCATATTTATGAGATCCAAGCTAAAAGATCGTATTTAGAGGCCATAGCTTTTTACTTGCAAGACTGACATAAGATTTCAATGTGGCAGAGACAGGATTACAGAAGGGGTGGGAGAGATGAGGGGGTGGAGGGATTGAGCAAAAAGGATAAAGCACTAATGGACATGGACCACAGTGTAGTTTGCAGGGGAGGGGGAGTAGAGTGGTATAAAGGGGATAAATGGTAATGGAAAAGTACCATAAAAAAGAATCTTATAATAACCAAAAATAAAAAATAAAAATAATATGATCCAGCCAAAAAAAATGTGGCAGAGTGAGATTTCAGTGGTCTGCTTAGAAAGAAAAAAATTCTCCCAAATGTCTTGAAAAGGATGTTCACTTCTATAATTGGAAATAACAGGCTAAAAAGCAAGTGCTGATGAACAGAGCACACTGATTAAACTAATTATTTTAAAGCAGAGTAAGTCACAAAATGTATCCTCTCATGTAAGTGGCTGAGAAAGTGGGTAATAACAACTCACTTTAAATGAAGTGAACAATGAGTCTTGGTAATATTGAACTGTGTAGGAACACCTGTACTGTTGAAATGTTCAGGCACTTTTGGCTACAATTCCTGGCACACAGTCAGTGCTCAGTATCTATTTACTGAGCAAGTGGATTAATGTATAATTACAAACCTATGCAGGTCTACTTATTCTATACAATATGTTACATATTTATTACATCGTCTATATTATAATTACTGTCCAATGAACTTGATTACAACAGAGATTTGTTAACAGAGGAGTATCACTGCATTAATGCTAACTGAACTTTCTTTTGAGGAATAAAAGAAAGATAGGGAAAGGCACACATTGAAACATGTTTGTTGATTTAGGTTTCATCAGGTTGGTATCCTTCCTTTAGGAAACAAGTTTCTGCCATCATGAAAACATTATCTTATCTGTTGAATGACATCGGTGTCCTTGGAAAAGTTGAGAGTAGCAAACTGTGGCTGTAACATATGGAACATCTAGAATCTGGTAAAGCACAAGATATCCACTGATCTTCTAATTACTCCAAAATATATAAATATATTCATTTAAGTTTTATTTCATAATTCTAACCTAGTAAAAGTATGTGTGTATATATATATGTAAATGTATATGTACATACATATATATTCATTCTCTCTCCTTCCTTATGTTGTACACCCCCTTGCAATGTGATATATCACTAGAGAATAGTGCACCGAGACAGGAAAAGTTATAGGAGTAAAATTATGAGATGTTAACGATAACTGTACTGCTTTAAATTTACCTAAGTATATAGACTAAATTTATATGAGTGAGTAAACACTTTGATTTTACTTTTGCCTGCAGCATTAGGAATTTTGCACTTAGAGATGTGACTTGCATTAAACCCAAGGGAATATTAAATCATGCTGTTCAGATACAACTTGCAGAAAGGGCCACTTTGTCCTCTCTTTTTACTTAAGTACAATTTTTAAAGGTAAAGATTTTTATCAATTTAAACTTGCCACAGTATCTGTTTTCCCTGCTACTATCACCCTTCATTTTACAAATGGTCTCATTTTATTGATATCAACTGTTTATGTATCAGTGTCTCTAACCAGACTGCGATTTCATTGGGTCACAGGAATCTCGGAATCCCCTGAGTGTACCTCACAGGACAGGTGCTCACTAAATGTCTACGGAAACAAAGTGTGCTCTTACACCTTCCTCTTCTAACTACATTTCTGCTACTTCTCATTCATTTCTGGGTGCCTTTATAAGCACCAGAGTAATTTTTCTCTTCATCTTTAGCCTCATCAAACTTTGTCTTTTACGGAGCAAGTGTACTTTTCTATAGTAACTAAATATGAACAGCATCTTAAACAACAATAATTTGAAAAACCTAATAGCATATTCATTACTCATTAGAGATACAGAAAATACTAGGATTGACATAAATACCAACACATCAAGGTAAATATCTTCTTTCTTCATAAACATCAAAATTTGAGTTATTGACAGGAGCAATCTCACTTAAAGGGTGCATTTAATTAAAAGTTACCCAGTAAATGGTAACATCTGTTAAAAAATAAGAGATTACATTTTCTCAAATCAGAGTCCAAAAAGTTACTTAGTAATGTGAGATATTGAAAAATGGTTATTAAAATAGTTCAGTTCACCACTTAATGTTTTCGGGGTAATGGAAAAAATTTCTCATGATTTTTGTTTCTTATACTTTTCAAAACAAACAGAAATTATAACCTTTCATTTCCATCATATAATTAAAAAATCCAAATTTTAGAAATTCATGCATAGGGTTAGCTATGAAACACCATGTAATTCATATGGCAAATTTGCACACGGGTTCAAGCCTCTTACCATCAAATCCATCTTCTTCCGACCCCAGTTCATCATCTGAGCAGATGTTAAGAACATTTACCAGCATCTCAGTCACTAAAGAGAAAAAAAACAAAACAAAAAAGTCCAGATTTTCTATTATAATCTTAATTATTACTCTAGAATTTTTAATGAGCAAGCTTAGCAATAACATTTCTTACCTGGCTTGTGTATAGAATCTCCTGCAAAGCAGTATCTATAAAATCTAGGTCATAAACGTTAGAGGCTTTAGGATTCTATGTAGACTCTATGTGTATAAAATTAGGAGCTCATGCGCACAAAATCTAATGGTAAGATTTATGTGCTACTAAGTCAATAGACAACAGATCAATATGTGGGTGTGAATATGTATGGATGTGAATCTACAGAGAAAATGAATATACTATAAATCTAGGAATAAGGGCACTTTTGAAATTTTTCTCTTTTAACAAATATTTTTGTTGTTTTAAAGATTTTATTTATTTATTCTAATGAGGCGAATGGAGAAAGAGGGCGAGAAACCTCAATGTGTGGTTGCCTCTTGTGCACCTCCCACTGGGGACCTGGCCTGCAACCCAGGCATGTGCTCTGGCCAGGAATTGAACTGGCAACCCTTTGGTTTGCAGGCTGGTGCTCAATCTATTGAGCCACGTCAGCCAGTGCTGAATATTTATCTGAACAATGAGATCTAGATTTAGGTCAGATTACAGACTTCTGTTTAGCAGGGTCTAAATACACGTGGGATCTCTTTTTAAATTTATTTTTTATTCTTTTAATTCTCTATAGAGAACCCAGCACAGTGACAGACGTGTGATCTATGTTTAATAATTTTTTTTGATTCATTAATATATTTGAAGTCATTTTGAGAATATTAATTTAAAAACTGAGTATTTTAATGTAGACACTCTTCTATTTTATTATCAAAATACATTAAAAATAAAGTTTGGGTAAGTTTAACATGAAATTTACTTGAGTCAGTAGATTATGTAAAAGTGTTATATACAATAATTAGTACTGCATCACTTTTACACTAATGTGTGCACTATTTACATTTAACACTTTTAGAAATCAGTTTGGGTTCTATCATGAATGTGACAAGTGCTTGTCCACTATTTCTCCCAGAGCTATTTTTTAAAATCAATGTTATTCTAGAATTGAAGATACATTATAAAGAGCAAAACTTTTAGTGGAGCCAACATTAATCCAGAGCTTCAGTTTAATTATCAAAAGTGAATTATGTGCACAATTATATTACTATGTTCTTTTATCACAGATGTTCAAACTCTGAATAACTAATGGAAACAACTCAATTCGAGGGTATTCAAAGGGTGCCCACTGTCAGATCTGCACTGCCTCTGTCCCCAGGGAACACACACGTGACACGAGTGTCTGTGATCTGGGCAGCGCCACAGAATGGCGACAGGGTATAGCACCAGGGACTATTACAATTCACTGTATGTATATTTTGGTGCACAAAGGAAAGACTTCTTTGCTGACAATTTATAACTTCCCAGTCATTTAAAAAATGTATTTAAGGACAAAATAACAAATACTGTAGGAAAAGAAATATTGCATATATTAATATAAATAAACAAGTATTTCAAAAACATGTGTAGCTTTTCTCTGTAACCCTCTCAACGGACATCATTTTTCTGAAACCTGCAAACGCAAGTCTTTATCACAATGCTGTTCACCTTCCCATGCCTTGCGTATGAAGATGCATGAGGACCGGCTGTCTATCACTGTAAGACCTCCTGAAGCAAAAGCGCAAGCCCACTGTCTGCAGGCCCTTTCTCAAACTTTTGGTGAGGTTTAGGTCCAAATATGAACACAAAACAAAAGGGGAAGGAAGGCAGGCAGGCAGGCAGGCCAATTCTTCTGGAAAACTGGGGCAAGTTAATAGACAACTTTTTAAGTATAAGTTTGTCTCATCTTATAACACATTCCTGGCCACAGTGTTTTTAATAAACTATTTTGTTGTTGTTGTACATGTAGACCTTCAAAATACTGTAGTCATTAATCCCTGTTATACAATGGTTACTCCTAATACGGAAATTGAGGAGAGCACTGCTATCTCAATCTTTTAATTTGATGAGTAGTTTGCAAAATAAAATAGCATTTTTTAATTATAATACAAAGAGATTTTTTAAAAGGCTGTCATTATGACTTAAAGCCAGTTAAAACTATGTCTCTGTTATTTCTGAGTTGTATTATTCTGTGATTATATTAATTCTTCTAATATTCCATATTCCTTTTCTTGCCCCTTAATTCATTCATTGTATTCTATTAATAGGATATTCATTGATACTTTCAAATCATACCTCTCATGGTATAAATTGTGAATTTTACTAGGCAGGCCAGTGATTTTCAACCTTTTTCATCTCATGGCAATATAAACTAATATAAACTAACTACTAAAATTTTGTGGTACATGAACAAAATATTTTTTGCCAATCTGACAAAAAACAGGTATCATTCTGACTCACTCACACCAGATGGCCATTATTGTGTTGGCTGCTGTCATGATTTTATTAGACAGTATGAAGAAAAGAGGCCCGTTCCCCTGACTAAACAGGTTTTGAACCTCCCCGAGGCCCGGCCTCCGTGCTGTGGCACCCCGGCTGAGGGTCGCTGGGGTGGGTGGACGTGCCTCACGGTCAAACGGCCCCCCTCTCCTCTCCTTCCTCCACCATTTCACTAGGAGTTCACCAGGATTCCACAACACACCTTTCTCCCCAACAAATGGCAGAGACCAAGTGAACACATCCATGAAATTCGGAAGCCAGTATGGATGAGGAGAACAGTTGAATTGCCTGATATTCATGACGTTGTTCTCATACTTTAATACTGCAGCTGAAAACAACAAAAAGAGGAGTGTTAGATTCACAAGCACATATTTACTGCTTTTCCACACGGGTTTGGTTGATCAAGAAAATTCAATTGTTTGACTTGAGTCCAACACCGAGGCAAATATGTTAATTAATCATGAATAGTTACAGTAGTTATGGACTTAAAACTTCATTAGGTATAATATGTAACTATATGATATATAAATACTAAATATGAAATGGCACTGCAATTTGGCAAATATTCATATAAAATAGTTAATAAAATGTTTAATTGAATCCAAGAACATTCTGATCTCAGTTAATATCTGATGACACTAGTAAAACTGTCCTAGTTTTTTTTTGACATAATTTAATAGTGTCAAGTATTTGTGTAGAATTTATGCTATTTTTTAAGACACACTTTCTTCCAGTAGAACTCTTGATATGTATACAAAAGAGTTTAAATTAGATTGTGTTCTTGACTTGATAAATTAAATGTTTGGATTGAATTCTGTGTAAAATACTATGCCGGTGACTGACTGCACCCTTGCTTTCTGAAAACGATGAATCATCCATAACTGTAGGAAAACGAATCTGTCTCACTCTGCTTTCTGGGTGTCTGGGTTGCACATAGCCTCACACAGAGAACCTCAGCACCTCGCTTCTACCTGGGTTTAGAAATTCATTCCCTAGTAATCCTGGTACAGGAGTAGCAGGTCTCAGTGAGTACTTTCAATGAAGGGAAAGCTGCCTATTTTAATGTGGTCGTTTTTTTCTCTGAAGAGACAATTTTAAGTTGTGCGGAATTGTCAGGACTGAACTTTGACAATATTTTATTTTGATTACCCTATCATGGCACAACCAGCATTTTATTCGTAGAGATTATTGATCACATCCTAGATGATGTCACAAGATTTTTTCCCTGTTTTTGTTTAGGGGTCTGAAAGATAGAACAATTATTTCATTACTTTTTAATTTTTACACTGACTTTTATATAAGGCATGTTGTAGCACGTGATTATAGATAACAAAACAAAGGCAGCGCTTAAAATCTATTTTCAAAAAGCAATTGAAAGTTTACTGGTTTTGAGCTTTTATATTAAGATCTGCACTAATATCATCACTTCTTACTTAATGATATCTTGAACATAACATGGTTTCATAACTCTATATTTGCTCTTCCACATGGAATATTTTCTCAGAAACCTCTGAATGTCCAAATTCTTCCCATTCTTTGCTGTCCAGTCCAAACACTATCCCCTCAGTGAAGTATTTTCTGGTTTCTTCTGGTGAATTCCAAAAGCCCTTGACTTACACTCCTCTACTGCATTCATCACTCGGTTTTGGCCACAGCTCTTCTCTGTACCTATGTAGATACCCAACCCCAGTCTCTCTCTTTAAGGACAAGAACTTGTGGCAGATTTTCTGTTTCTTTGTGTTGCTCATACCACCATTTCAGCATGGTGCTCAGGACACTTCCTTTCCTCTACAATGGTTTTCAAGAAAATTCTTCCTAATCCCCTCTCTCTTTTCATATTTTTAAGGATCTTTTATTTCCTTAGTCAAATGACAGTTATTTTATATTCTGATAATTCCAATATCTGAAACGTCTGGTCTGTTGTTTCTGCTGCTTTTCATGGTGGATTCTTTCCTTGTGGTGTTGGTGAAAATTTGTTTTTAACCTGAAGATGCTCGTTGTCCTTAGAGCAGAGGTTTTCATCCAGGGCGATGTGTAACCCCTGCAAAAGCATCTCAGACTTTTTGGGTTGTTTCTGGCACCTAAGGAGAAGTCAGGAACGCTGCTCCAAAGCATTGTGTGAGCCTCTCCAAAGATGTCTGCCTCTACCAATGACCTGGCCCCCAGCCCGGGCCACCTGAAATCCTGCCCTTGAGGTTTCTAGGGCCATGGAGGCAAATGGGTGTCACCGTGCATAGAACACCAGGGCCAGGTAATCCCTGCAGCTGAGGGTCAGCCTCAGGTGGAAGGTCTCCTGCTAACAGTCACCCTGGGGCAGACCTATAGCCTATCTCCTGTCTCCCAAGTCCCCTGTTTAACCCTGTCTCATATGAGACGGTTTCTTGAGTGTCTCCCTCATCCTGCTCACTCCTGTTCTGGCTGCATGCCACCACGGCGATGCTGCTGTTCACCTGTGGTCCAGGACCAATTCAATCTTTTTGGCGGGTTTGATCACTGGAGAATATGGGGAGGGTACATAGTTTTCTAGGATCTGGATTCTACATAGTTTCCTAGGATCTGGATTCTACATATATTGTATTACAGCCGAAAAATATGTTGAAGGTTTTAGCAGCTTGCAGAAAAATAAGGTCTTTGCAGGTCCTTGGGGACAAGAACCGCAGACAGTGCAGTTAACTCTGACCTAAAGGGAGCTACTCTTCTCTTCCCACGGAGCTCTGAATTCTGCATGGATTTCTGTAAACCCATTCCCCTTCACATTTATGCCATATGTCATTTGGCCTACAGACACATTCACATTGTATTAAAACATGTGAAATGAAAGAAACAGGGCAAATTACTATACCAGTGCTTCTCACCCACCAGGTGGGAGAGGTAAAGAACTCCCCACCTTTGGTAAGCGCTGCCCGGCACGGGCTCCATGGTAAAAGGCCTTCACTGCTTTGGAAGGTCCGCTGCACGTTCACAGCAGGAGTGACACCTCGGGTCTCCCCAACACGGTTTAACATTCTAACTGGTCTTTCTGAAGAGTAATTTGCCCTCTAAGTTTCTCCCAGCTTTTGTTAGCATAAGGTTGGTAGAGCAAAAGGAAGCAAATTAAATGTTGTAATGCCCTGCAGGAATGGGAGAGGCTTTATATAATATGTCATTTAATTCTTCTACAAATCTGAGAAGCAGGTGTGACTGCCCTTATGTTACAGACGAAGGGGCTGAGGCTGAGAAGTGAAGTGACCTGCTCAAGACCATGCAACCTGGCAACTAGAAGATTTCACTCTTATTTATTTATTTAAAAGATTTTATTTAGTTTTAGAGAGGGGGGAAAGGTGGTAGAAAGAGAGGGAGAGAAACATCAATGTCTGGTTGCCTCTCACGCACCTGCTACTGGGGACCTGGCCAGAAAACCAAGCCTGTGCCCTGACTGGGAAATGAACCTGCGACCCATTAGCTTGCAGGCCGGCACTCAATCCACCGAGCCACACTAGCCAGGGCCAATCTCACTCATATTTAAACTCAGCTTTTTCAACTGACACCAAATTCATTGCCTTTCCACCTTTCCCTGTTATCTCCCATAAATTCGTATAAATTCTAGCCCTAGCTGTTATACTAATTTAACTTTCAATGTGATATTCATAATTAAAGACATTTTAGCTTTTGCCAAAATACAAAGTTGAGAAAAATAAAATAGGATACAAGTTCACAAGTGAGGGTAAGAGTTTTGCAGTAGCTAAAATGGTTGTTTGGCAGCTGGTAAGATGAAGCATTTATTCATTTGACATTGCTCAATACAATTCATCTGAAAGCCCACTAATAAAGTCAGTACTGTTTCAGATTTTATTTTCATTAACAGCAGAAATAATAAGTTTTAACAATAGCTACATTCACTGAGCATATCCTGTATACCAGGAACTATGTTTGGTCTTCCACGAACAATCACATTATCTTCACAATATCCCTCAAAAGTGGTTCTTATAATTTACATTAAAAAAATAAGCAAACAGAGAGGTTATTTGCCAAGGTCCCACTTGAGAAGCAGCAAACATCAGTGGGGGCTTGAATCTAAAGTCCCTGATCTTTCCAGCATTCCATGATACTCCTACCCTAACAACACAAATCATTCAATGCCTACCAAATTTTGGACACAGATTCTCCCTCTACATTTTTTTTTTCCCAAAAAGAGGACTGGACTGGAAGGCCAAGTACTGGGACTGCTAGCTGGATCTGTCATTAATTACTCAGGAGACCCATGGTCACTAAATGTCTCTAGATCTCAATTATCTCATCTAACTACATGGATTTGTCTAAATAACTTATGACTTTTTCTAGATCTGATGCTGTTAATGAACTCTGGAACAAAGACCTCATCGTTAGTGCAATGATTGGTTAATATTCTTGGTAATTTTAGAGGGTATTAATAGAACTTTTTTACTATTTTACTATAGTTTAAAAATTACAAATGTAACAACACACATTCTTTTCTCTTCAGCAACATAAAATATTCATGCAAAAATACTTCTCAAATAACCTAACTAATAAGTTACTCATGAATTGTGATTTTTGTATAACAAATATGTTACAAAAATACATAAAAAATTAAACCAAACAGTTCCAAATACCTACAGCCACAAAATTCACAGTTAACATTTCACCTGTCACCTCCCACATCTTCCGCCCCGGCCACCTGCCTTTGACTGTCACTGGGATTACAACACTCCACTGGAACCCTGACAATGTGCTCTTCACTGAAGTACTTGCACGACATTTATCTCCAGTGCAATATAAATAATACAAATGGTTGTACTTCCAGAATCACTTGAGACCACCTCCTGAGATCTTGTCTGAGAAACAAAGAGGAAAAAAGAACAAAGTCCCCCATCAAGGAACTCTATCCACATGACCTAGTGTCATTTAACGATTGTGTCAGAGGCCCTGAGAGGGACTGTGATATGTATTCAGGCCTCACGTTAGTAATCAAATTTAGAGCACACCAGACAGCACAGAAACCATGGCTCTTGTGTTGCACATGAAGGCATAAAGAACAGTCAGAAGAAAATCTGGTATAATGAAAAGAATACTGATCCTCGTGAATCTGGAGGCCTGAGTGCTAATTCTTCTCTAAGGCCAAATTTATGGTCTTAAAGTTACGCCATTACTTGGTCCAATCATCTTATTGTACCTGTAGGGCCTTTTGCAAGCATGTCAAACATGCTTATGTAGAAGGCGCAAAATCAGTGACCAAGGGACAGGTCCTACTTGGGAACAGGGAAGGGCCACTGAACCTCCATCATTTCTAGTGACACCAGGAGGCCCCAGAATGTAGTGAAATCCAAGGAACGGAATCCAGATCTTATTCCATTCCTCCGTCTACCGAGCTGTGCGCTAATTGCTAGGCCACATCTAAATATGTAAATTAAAGGGGTCTTGCCTACTTTAAAATTGGAAATTTTAATGGACACAAAACCCCACATTTCTTAAGACCTCAACAACATTTCTCAACATCTTCTTTATAGTTGCTGTCACCAGGGAAGCTGGTGACAGGGCAATAGGTGACAAACACAGAAAGATCCAAAGAGAGCTTCTAATTTAAGGGAGGTTGTCAAAATATTGCTAGCAAGATGAACTGACTAGCTCACCAAATCACGAGCTCAGCACATTCCACATGGATGTCAAGGGAAATACAAAGCTCCTTTTCTGAAAGCCTTTATTAACTATAATGCACCCAACATACCTCAGGCATTCTGAACACTACTAGGGGCTGTTTTAAAATAGGGGAGAGGCAAAGTCAAAAGAATGGGAATGACAAATTTTATTCCTTTTCTTGCCCTTCTACTAAAACTTCCTGTCTCCTTAATTCTAACTGACCATCCATTCCCATCTTCAAAAAATGGGGCACAGGGACAGAAAATACACACATACGAGAGGAAAGCAAATGGGGGCACTCCTGAATCATTACAATCTATGCAGAAATAGAATAAATGCTTAATAGACCCAAGATGTTTCTTCTTTTCAATGCTTTGATCTGCAGATACCTTAGCGGAAAAACTAGCCTCAGTGTGTTCTTTGGCAAAACCTACCATAAGTCAAGGAGGGATGGTCACTTGATAGGTAAATTTTTGAGGCAGGACCTATGTATCCATAACAAATTTTGGCAGGGACTGAGGGTTCTGTTGGTACACTCCAAGGAAGGGCTTTAAAAAAGATGCTACCATTTTTTTAAAAAGAATATCTGTGTTTTCTCCTAAAAATAATCTCTTAGGGTAAAATTTTTACTTAAGATTATGGGAGAATATATATGCATATTTATACATATACAGCACAGTCTTCAATGGTACATATTATATCATCTATGAACAAAATCTCTAGGACTCCTTCCATTTCAAAATCTGACTTTTAACCCTTGTTTTCTTTAGTTTATTCCTGCCCTGTGAATGTCCTCTCCTTGCCAGGTAAAGTATGTTTTCAAAAGACTTCTTTTTAAATTACTATTAGAGATGTAGGTGAAGCAAAACGGACTGATTCAGGAGGAGCTGTGTGGTAAGGACTACACTTGTAACTCCCTTTTTTCTCTACAGCTCATGGCATTTATGAAGATGGGTTTCATGTCTCCAATTTTCAGGTAATTTTGTCACAATGACATTCTTTAGTATGGGTTTCTGAAGAAATTTAATGTCTCAGTGATTCAGCACTTAACATAAGGCCTTCACAACCTATTCGCAGTAACTTCCACGTAAGGACTGGATTTCAACCAACCTGAACTATTTTATTAATGGATACAGACAGTAGGCCTATCTGATTCCTGAAGCCACTGACTTTGTATTTACCCAGATGCACACTTGACTACGTATCATCCTTTTATGCCTGCATCTGGCTGGCGCTGCCACCCCTTACCTTGTGCACCTGTCCTGCACTGCACCACTGCTGCCGACGCCTTCTTCGACTTTCTTAAAAGTTTCCTACACAAAATCTGGTTAATATTATCTTACATGAAGAAAAGAGACAGTGCCAGATATATTTATAAAATAATATGAGTCCATATGATGACTGTGTTCATGTGTTACGTGCTTCTCTTATCAGTATGTTGGTCAATTCTGAACCAGGTCATTACTGAAATACAGAACCTTTGGTAAAGTGGGAGGAAGATGGTGGAAGGGATGAAGAAGGTATAGGTCTTTTTTGTTCTCTTATAGGGCTTTGTACCATATCTGGCACATGGTTAACATTCAGTAGTGTTGGGTGAGGAAATGATCTAAGGATGGGAAATAGAGAAAGGAAGGACAAGACAAAGACAGACAGGAAGGAAAGAAAGAAGGCACACAAAGAAGAGGAAAGCAAAAAAATTTCAAAAATATAAAACACAGAACTTGTCAGGACACTAAAAATGTAACTAACCACATATAAAGAGAAGGCTGAGGGGAGCATGAGGGAATTTAGGACAAAGGTAATATGTCACTTCAGAGGCTATACTCTGTTTTAAAATTCTAAAAGAGTCTCCAAAATAGATAAGAGTAAAAATAATATTGGTTCCGTCAGTAACTGTGTGAACTTGGGCAAATATTTCTCCTTATTTAAGCTTTACCTTCTAAACTTGTAAAACAGGGAGAATAATACCTGTCCTGTCATTTTTGAAGTAAGAAGATCAAATAAAATATGATTAATATGCACAGTATATACAATCAGATAAAATACTTGGCCCTTGAAAAATATAAAATATCACAACTCGGTTTCAAATTTCTCAGGAAGAGAAGGCTACCTATTTTTTAAATGATTTTATTTATTTATTTTTAGAGAGAAGGGAAGGGAGGGAGAAAGAGAGGGAAAGAAACATCAATGTATGGTTGCCTCTCACGCGCCCCCTACTGGGCACCTTGCCTGCAACCCAGGCATGTGCCCTCAGTGGGAATCAAACTGGCAGTGCTTTGGTTTGCAGGCTGGCACTCAATCCACTGAGCCACATCAGCCAGGGCAAGAAAGGAGGGCTACCTATTTTCAATAGTTGGCCATTTTATAATTCCCACCTCACTAGCTTACATGAACCTTGGGGAAAGTAGGTGTCCCCTTTGTGTCCCAGTTTTTCATCAATAAAATCAAGACTATAATGTAATTCATACAGTTTTTGATAAATAAATGCACTTATTTATGGAAACACAGAGCAATGTCTGGTAATCCTAAGTGCTCAATAGTTAGTTATTATTGTTATTATTATTTATAGGAATAAAATAAATAGTACTTGTATTACATGCTATCCCAACTAAAGGACAATACAGGGTGGAGCAAAAGTAGATTTACAGTTGTGAGTATGTGAAACACTGTTTATTATTATTTTCCATATGAATAACTGAAACCTACTTTTGTTCCACCCTGCATTTACTGAACATATTATTATCAACCTAAGTCTTAAAAAACATATATACCAAGCTACATCACTCAAGGTACCGATGACCATGGCAATGGTGTAGGAAATTACCACCACAGGTCAATGCCACACACTGAAGAGTCCTGGATACAAAAGGCAGTGAAATAAGATGCTGCTGACACTTCTCTGCAGTTAATTATATCCGTTCATCTCAGGGAGGGGATTTCTTTGAAAACTAATCCAATCTCAACTTCTCTTTCGTCTTAAATGTCTACATAAATTTCTTTTCTACCACCTCGTATTGATAATAAAAAAGTAAAGACTATGAGTTTTATTCATGGTTGCTGCTTTGCTCCTTCATAAGTTCTTATATTCTATAACATTTCTCAGTAGATTATCCTAGGTTTAAAAATCATTATGAAAATTATCTTTCTACTGTGTTTAATTCTACCAATATTCATCTGGCTAAAGAATAAAAATATTTATTAAATAAACAAAGGAATCATTTTTTTCCCCAGTGGAGTGGTATCTTACTGTTTTGTATCAGTAACAAAAAAAACTACTTGGCCTACTTGGCAAATATCACCTAACAAAATGCCATAATGATTGGTATTTACATTTTTTCTATTGAAATAAATGGTCTAGGCAAACAGTTGCTCAGCACCAATTAAGAGGTTCTTTAGATTCGAGATAGAATCTTTAGATTCAGATTCTGTTTATAAATGGTATTTTCCTGAAGCACCTGACTATTGAAATAAATGGTCTGGGCAATATTTTCGATTGGAAAATATTTAAGAATGTTTGAAAGTATTTGAAAATATCAGGTTTCGATAAGACTAAAATGCTTTTGATAAGTAATTCTATCATGTTGCCAAGTTTAGAAGTCTAAACCATCAAAATACATTTTTCCCTATCAAAAAGGGCAGACATTTGTATCTCAGAATTTTAGTAAATAATGTTCTTCTTCCCCATCCTTGGAACCCAATTTTCTGCCTCCTCTCTCTTCCTTAACCTACCTTCATATTGATTTTTTCTTTGTTGTCCCATTAGTTTTTTGTTATGATCGCTAAATCAATTTGTTTGCCATTTAGATTTTCCTTTAAAATCCAAAATACACCTCATTTAATAAACATGCCAAATTACTTAATTTTACTGTCAGTACCTTTTCCTGGAACTGAGTTACACCCCCTGCTATGTGTTTTCGCTACGTCTGCTGTATGTGGGCTCACCCATCCACTCGCCAACCCATAGGACAACTCTGAACTACAGCAAACTGGAACCACACAGGAACCTGCTGCCATTTACTTTAGATTTTCTTGAAGCACAGGCATAATATAGAAAAAAAAAGGAATTGAACTATTTTTTTTATTCTGATAAACTGATTTATTTGACTAGGAATTGACAATGTCCTCTTTGTAATCATATATATATATATGTATATATTTTTAAGGTTGATTCTTTTTTTAAATTTTATTTAGTTGTTTTTCAAGTACAGTTTTTTTGTCTATTTCTCCCATCCCAGCCTCCCCCGCCCCTTGCTCCGCACCTCCCTCCCTTTTCCACCCCCCTTAGTTCTCGTCCCTGTGTCCTTCCTATTTGTTCCTCCAAATCCCTCCTCCCTTTTTCCCCTTAACTTCCCTTCCCTCTCCCCTCTGGTCACTGTCCCCCTCTATTTCAGTGTCTTTTTTTTATTATGCTTGCTTGTTTGTTTTGTTGTTTAGCTTCCCGTTAAAGGTGAGATCATATGGTATTTGTCTTTCAACGCCTGGCCTATTTCACTCAGCATAATGCTTTCCAGTCCCATCCATGTTGTTGCAAGTGGTAGTAGCTCCTTCTTTCTCTCTGCTGCATAGAATTCCATTGTGTATATGTACCACAATTTTTTGATCCATTCATTTACTGATGGGCACCTAGGTTGATTCCTTACGTCGAGGTTTAAAACACATTTTCCAGGAGGGTCATTACAGTTTTCAGCCAAACCATAGTTTAAAGCAGAGTGCACCTTCGCCATTGTATTTCTCGATGCTGAAAGATTTTACTCTACCATCGCTTAAGTGATATTTCCTCAGTTAAACTTCTTTTTGTCCTTAAACACTAATTTCTACTCTCATTTCATACCACTCTTTTCTTTGGAGTATTTCCCAAATATACTTAAATAATTATTGGTGGAATTATTTGCTTAATGTCTATCCCATATGACATTATAAATCCCAGACAGGGCAAAGGCTGCGTCTGTTGTGTTTATTTCACACCCCTGGCGCCTAATGTGGTGCTGGGCAGACAGTAAGGTGAATGGATGAGGTTAAAAGTCACTTTTCCAGGTGGCAAATTATTAAGACAGGGAAGGTGGAAAAGGAGAGGGGAGAAGAAAGGTTTCATTACTCAATTTTCTGTTTGGCATATTTTAGTAATTATGAAATAGCCTTTCCCTCAGGGCTACATGTTCACAGGATAAAAACAATTTAAATGTGCAAATTGCTCTGTCAATGTTTAACTCCAGTTTGGAAAGGGTGTCTTCCCTGGTTATGGCAGTAATTTCAAGTGAGATAAAGCTGTGTGAATCAGTGCTGAAAGAGTACTGTTGGGCACTGTCTCGCTATCAATTTCCAGAAAGGAAATGCTTCCATCAACGCCCGTACTGACTGCCTACCATGTATAAAGCATGCTAGTTGGATTTACCATGTGTATCAAAAAGCCCCTGCTTCAAATGAGTTATAATCTGGTTAGGAACTTATAGGGATGTTAACTATAGGGAAAACTAATAGAAAAAAAATTAAATGATAAGCCCGAGGGCAATGATTGGTACTGCAGGCACTCAGGGAAGGACTATCAAAGTCTTTGTGGCGGCACAGACTGCGATGGGTCTGTCTGTTTAGACGGGGGTAGGAGAGTGAGACAGGCGCTCCAGATGGAAAAAGTGTGTGGGCCAAGGCGTGGGAAAGAGAAAGTCAAAAGCTATTCAGGGCTGTGAACAGAACGATCTGGCTGAAGCAAACTAGCCAGAGAGAAGCAGAGAAACAGGACATAATGGTATCTCAGCCCAGAGTGAAATTATAACTCAGAAGCTGAGCAGGAGGAATATTCCGCTCGGAGCTTCTCTGACGCTCCACACTGACACGTGGCCTAAGACTGTCACTGTGGCTGTAGGCCTCAGGCTGTTTAAAACCGTGTACTTATCCTGCTATTTCAGTAACAGGAGAAACACAAAGGGTGGGAGAGGGATAGAATTACAAAACTGACTAGAGCCAGCCTGAACCAAGATGGTGCTGAATCTGACCTCCAGGAGACCCTGAACTCCATTATACCCTGACTCTTAGTACATGTCGATTATAATCCACGAGCATGCTAACTGACTCACCCTTGGGTGCCTTGACACACCCAAGTGGACCACATAAAGGCAGGAAAGAGGTGGGGCCCCAATTCCAGGAAGATACCAGCTCATTCCCCCCAAAGTAATGCATATGCTTCACTCTCATTATATTGCCCCCATAACAGTCTCTCCCCTCAGACTTCTCTAGAACAAGAGGTTGATCTATGACTTTGACCCCCACTCCTCCATCCTCTGGCTATCGAATACAGCCTGTTCTACTGAACAATCTTTGACCAAATGAAGAAAGAACCCTTAAAAGGTCAGATGGTCCTTCCTGGGGAGCAGGTCCCCACAGTGGGGGCCTGAATGACCTAAACTGGTAACAACAGCAATATAAAATATTCAGTGATGGTATCTTAATACTGCACACCATTATTTTCAAAGCAGTTTCATCTATTATTGACAATTTCTTTTCTCATTTCACAGAGATGTCCCTGTATGCCAATAAAATTAGGTGAGTTAGTGGTGTAATGGTGGGGCTGTGATTTAAATCTACATCCTCTGTCCTGACACCTTGCAGGAGTACGTGGGAGTGGTCAGAATGCGGGGACGGGAGCAGGGAGATGGGGGAGAAGCAGATGTGTGGGAAGGACGGGGACTGTGTGAGTTAGTGGGGGCCACACCCATGGATGAGACACTTACAGTCAAAATTTTCTGGAAGCTGGCTTTAAATTGTAGGCAAGTATGAGCAACAAATCAGAGCTACTGGACATTTAAACAAGCTGATCATACAATTATTATCGGTTTTAAGATGGCAGAATGCACCCATTAGTCGTATCCCTTCATTTTGCCAGAGGGCTATTAGTTAACTTGCAGAAACTTTAAAAATCAAATCATGCCCTGGCTGGTGTAGCTCAGTGGACTGAGCGTGGGCCTGCAAACCAGTGTTGCAGGTTCCATTCCCAGTTGGGGCACATGCCTGGGTTGTGGGCCAGGTCCCCAGTACGCGAGAGGCAGCCACACATTGATGTTTCATTCCCCCTCTTTCTGCCTCCCTCCCCCTCTCTCTAAAAATAAACAAATAAAATTAAAAAAAAAACAGAAAAAATCAAATCATACTGTAACTATTAGGTTATAATTCCAGAGGTCTGTATGATTTATCTAAATGTAAGAATCAAATGACTCACAGACTTCTCACAGCTCTCTTTCCATGAACTGTGTTTTGAAGGTGCTTGCAACCCAGTTTCGTTGCCCTGAACTTTAAAACTCCTGTTAATGTTTATTTTATTCTAATACCGCAATCCTCATTCCCACAGTGATTAAATGGCCCCAGCTCCCACGTACTCTACACAGTGTTAGCACAATAGCCTTAAAGTGTTTCCGGAACTTCACACAAAAGCCTTTTGAAATTATGCTCAAACTGGAGAATATATCTTTCTTCTTCTTATCAGTTTATTTTTTCCCCAGAGGAGAATTTTTTTCTTTTATGAAAAGGTTCCCAAAATGAAATGCTTCTGTCCACTTTCTGAAAGACTGTGATCTACCCCGAAGGCAAGAGGGCACAGTGCTAGACCTGCAGAACTGCGAAGCTGGCGGTACGCTGAGGACTCTCCCTTTTTTCAGTTCTTGCCTTGTTCAGTCGGAACCACACAAGCATCGCACACCTTCTGTGGTAAACAGCTATTGGTCTCGAGCAAAACTACAATACGTAGCATGATGATGAAGGGAAAGGATCTAAGTCTGTTCTTATGGAGTAAATTCCCAATTTTCTTCTTCTACTTTTTTAAACTGACTTTTTAGTGGTTAAAACACCTGTTAAGTATAGTACATGCTACTTAGTCACTGATCTCCATCAAGAAAATGACTGGTTTGGGCATGTCCTTCACTAGGTTTAATAAGGGGAAAAAATGTTTCTTTAGTAACACAAAACAAACAAACAAAAACCTTAGTGGTCACATTTTATATACTTTTGGTAAATAACAGGATCATGGTGGGACATGACAGGCAAGGGGACCTCCTGAGGTCTTGCTCTCGCTGGGAGCACCACGAGGGGACTCTCTGGACCAAGACAAGGAATCCTCACCCTATCAAAGGGAACTAGTGCTTATTGGTTTTATACAAAAGGCTTCAAGATTGAGAATTTGGGGGAAAAGTGGTTACTGCTTAAAAAATAAGTTTAAAAAACACTAGACTTGGCTTTATACTTTTCCACTTCTAAACAAATGTTCATTTTTTTGTTACTGTCTTGAGGGAAAAGAGGAGGAACTGAAACTGAAGGTCCTTAGGACTTTGATTAAATTCAGCTTTATATCGCAACTCTAGAAATGCCATCTCTCTCTCTGTACACACGTACCCCTCAGAGACCTAGCCTTTCTCCAGGATAATCAACAACCTCTGAAGACAGTAGCTGGGACCTGAATGGTGGTCACAAGGCCTGGACCTCTGGCAGGCTAAAGACAAAATCTTGACCTCAGTCAAATTTTCAGCTGCTGAGCCCCACCCCACCGGCCACCTTCCCTTGAGACTGGACCCCAGAGAAGATCTCAGAGCTGCTGTCAAGCCCTGAAGAAATGATTTATTACCCTTTCCTCGCCTCCAACCAATAAGCTTCCAGCATGACTCTGAACCCCCAAATCACAAAGCATTGTGATCGTGTCCTCTGTAATCTGAAACCTACATACCATCAAGGGGTCAGGTCTGTAGAGCATTAGTTTTCTGTTCTCCGGGATGGCACCATTCATCAATAAAACAGCCAATCTTTCTCCACTGTGATTCTCAGTGTCTAGTGTTTGGCTCTGCTAATGTGGGGTGGAAAACTCCTTCTGTTAATACACATATCATTTTTTTTACCTTAATAAGGTCCTTTCTGATAATTCTAGACAATTACCCCTTGTCAAATGTACTTAGCTTTTGACTCTCTTACTTTATACTTCATCTAATAGTGCCCTATATTTTTATTCAATCACCCAAATGTCTTACTTTGTCACCTGGCTTATAAGCCCTTGGCATGCTGAGAACACATTTTCTTTTAGTTTGCACACTTCTTGCCACAGAAGTGTCTCTGTTTTAGGAATGGGGCAACTAGAAAAGGGGGGAAGCGCCCGTCCCTCGCCCCCCGCATGGTGGTGACAGAAACTGCATGTCACTGATAACCACGGCCCTGGAAGAGATCGCTTGGCTGCAGCACGCTCTGTCCAGCAGGTGTTAGTTACTCTCTGCGCTACGTGGGAGGAGGGTGAGAGTGAAGCTCCCTGTGTAGGACAAAGCAGAGGCGTCTGGGGAGAGACGAGGATCAGGAAGGTATGTGGCAGCATTGTAATGACACGCAGTTCACCCTTTTGGAGCAGGACCCCTGACACGCCCCAAAGGTAGGGGGGTCAGGGTCCAGGCCTGAGCAGGAGGAGGTGGGAAGTGCTAAGCAGGAAATCAGGGTACAGGCTAAAAGGGAGGCCTATCTCCCACCGGGAATGGGGAGTGCAAGAAAAAAATGAAGACAACTATCTATGCATAAGGGCTGAGGACACAGAGCAGGTGCTTAGTTATCACAGTGGCCAACAGCCGCTCAGGCATCTGGATTCCAGCTGGTGACAGGAAGCACCTGTCACAACTCATTCAGGCACGGGAATGGCTCCTTCTAGAATTGTTCAGAAATGAGGCTGCCTTTTCCTGCTTCTCCTGGGCTATATCTCACCTCACAAACATTTTATTGCTTTTTCTCTTTCTCTCTCCATTTTTCTTAATCTCAGAGAACCACACTCAGACATGCCACCTAAGTACTATCCAGACCTGTGCCAGCTAGAGTTAATGGCTTTGCACATTTTATCACCCTTTCCGCCATGCCTGTTACACTTCTCATCATTTCTGAATGAAGAGATTACCTTGATGAAAGAAGATTATATGCCCCTTGCCCCTCCTTTCTTCCTTGTAGTCAGTAAATACTACCCTCTTGTTTCCTGGTCTCTTTCATGCACACAAGTGTGGCGTTTCAGAGAGGCAGTGCAGAACGCCAAACCAGAAGACCTGGGTTGAAGCCCAGTTCATCACAACTGACCCGAGTGACCCTGGGCAAGACAATCAACCGGAAATTCCTTCTGCATAGTAAAGGGAGTGTGTGTCGGGAGCTAGTGGTATCTACTTTGAAGTTTTATATGATTTTAAAAAATGAATAATTACTTTCTTAGCATAGGATCTGAGTCATGGTAGGTTCTCAATATACAATTTGAATTTCAAGCCATAGATTATTTATACTTATTTTTCCTTGATTCTTTACATGCGCAATCACACTATTCTTATTTAAATCCACATCCTTCTTAAGGGACATGATTTTGGATTACTCCTAATTACAATTTCTTTTAAAGCTTATAATTTATCAGAGCAGTAGCTGTCCACACCGCTATACCTTAGAA
Source organism: Artibeus jamaicensis (assembly GCF_021234435.1). Classification (NCBI taxonomy): domain Eukaryota; kingdom Metazoa; phylum Chordata; class Mammalia; order Chiroptera; family Phyllostomidae; genus Artibeus; species Artibeus jamaicensis. The sequence goes on from NW_026521837.1 coordinate 17,653,797, forward strand.
GTGCCTGGAGAAGAGGTAAAACATAACTGAACCTGGGCGTCACCTCTGACCAACTGAAGCTTCACCTCTGGAGATAAAAGTTTTGCATCAAACAATAAATGAAAAAGGAAAGGAAAAAATGGTTAAAATATTAACTAAAGACAAACTAAAATAAAAACACTTAAAAATAACTCCACTTATGACCGAAGTCCACAGGAGATTTAAAACAACTCACCTTTGTTATTGTACACATCTAAGTAATTTGGTGCGGAGAAAATCGTAATTAGAGAAGGGAAGCCTGTTGTTTGGCTTTTCCTGTACATGCGATACCTAAAAACAGGAAGTACATGTTCAAACAAGGCTCACAGGAAAAAACGGTGATAGCGAATTATAAATTCAGAAATACAAAATTAAAATTCAGTTTTATTGTTCAGAGAGAATTTGATCACATACCATTAACTAAAATTTTCTCTGTAAAGCCTGTTATACAATGACATCAATTCACTTCAGAGATGCCAATAAAAACATGCAATCATATGTAAAATGTCCAAACAGGTTTCTCCTAAGTCTAGACAGAGGTTGCTTTTTGTCTTCTACCCACTAGTTTTTTTCATAAGCTTGCCAGTGTTTTTGATATAAAAAGCTAAATAAGCAAAGCAATTTATAAATTTTCTCACTAATAAGCAGGCTGATTATTTATCTACAGTATGTTGTTACAGTTATATTTCCTCTTTTTGCCTAAACTAAGTAAATTGCTTTTCAAATAAAGTTGGGTTAAATCTATGGATTGTACGAATTGAAACAGTTTCTACTTTAGAGTTTATCTATTATCAATCTCTTGTGGTATCTGCAGACCAAAGATTATTGTTTCAGCAGGGTGATATTTAACCAATCAGTAATGAAACAGAACATCTGCAAGATCTTTGGAAACAGACCAAAAATTCAACTTCTTTTTCTTCTACTAAGACAAAAATAAAACCCTAGTCCTCAAATAACTGAAGATCCAGGAGACTGGCTTTTGCCACCGAGGTTAAAATGTATTTCATGACTCCTAGGTTGTAGATTTCAGGAATATCAGTTTAGAAACATCCTCTGTAACACATAACAAAATTTTATCATTCCCGGTATCCTGTGTCAGTTATTTCTGGCATGCTGAATTTAGCCAGGTTCTAGATGTGCCTCAAATAGTACCTTAAGAAAGATAATTAGCTACTTTAAAATTTATAATATTACAAATATTTTGGATACTGCTTTTCCCAGAAGAAAATATCCCCTTAAAAATCTTTTGAAATGTTCTTGTGGACCTTGAGAAGATTAATTTGATGTGAATACTGAGAAGGACTTTCTCTGCTGAGATGGATTCCCCATGGTCAACAAAGGGCCCAAATTTTAGGAATAATAAGATCCTACTGGTTGTTTGCTGACAGGGAGTTCTCACAGATACTATGAAGATTCTCAGATGGGGCTCTTGACTTCCCACACTATGCCTTGCTTGTTTATGACAACTGTGTCCACAACTGCAAGGAAACCCTGATTTCGTCTTCACCAAGGACTGAGACCCTCCCTATCCGATCTAAACTGCACAATTTTGCTACCTCATTTACATAAAACAGACCTAATTGAGAACCTGGATAGATGCTTTTGCTATGAAAGAAGGCCGCCCCATTTTCTCAGTGGAACACAATTTAGGTTGCTACCTGAATCTGCGTCTCCAGGGCTGTAGCCCCTTTTGCTCGAATAAATGCTTATTACTCCTTATTTCAGTCTAAAATTACTTTTGGTGTGGGAGGAGGGACTGGATGGAGGTAGAAGAGTGTGTAAGAGGGATAAATGGTGATGGAAAAATACCATAAAAATGAACTATTAAAAATAAAATCAAATTACTTTTGGTTTACATTTTAGAAATATTTATTCTGCTTAGGGGACTGAGTTTTTCTGGGGGAAAACTGGAATGTGAAAGATACAAACACTCTTAACCCTAGTACCTTGACTTCATAAACCATGGCTGGCTATACCTACTTGACAACAACTAAAACCAAAGAAAATGGACGACATAATTTCAGTTGTCCCCAGTGAATCAATCGACCACTCATTTTAAAGAGCTGTTGATTTTCACCAATGCACTTAACATGTTTTCAAATAAGCAGATGATTGCAGGTTCACAGAGAGATTAAGATAAACCTGCCCCAAATTCACAGCTGGGACAGTCAGCCAAAAAGGCCCGGTGACACCACTGCGGGAGCAGCGGAAACAACTTGTGGAGGATCTGAGCGGCCGGGCACACCCACGGGTTACTCCAAACACTGGCAACGACAGCAGCGGGCCCCTAATATTGGATCGGTTTATACCTGAAGTAGAATCACCCCAATAAACGCAATTAAAAAAGAAGAAAAGAAAACAGGTAATTTTGAAAGGAACACAGGATCTCCTTGATTCACGATCATCGCAGACATGGGCTAACTTTAGAAGGCAGGTATCTGCATTCCCGTTTTAGCACATAGGCTATCAAATAACTGTTCTTCCATTTAGGAAAGTTCAGAACGTGAAGGGGCAAGTTTAAGCACTGGAAGGAAAACAGTGTTTTCAGTGGGGCCTACCTGGAAGGATAATGGACTTCCAATCTTCAAGTTAATCGTACCTATTTCTCCATAACACAGATTTAATGCACCATCAAAGTGAATATCTAGTATTTCTTAGTTGTCTAAACCCTAAAATTGGTCTACATTTTAAAATTTACCAGATATTACAAAACCACGTTGGGAATTTATTAGTTAGAATATAAGTTTTTTTCCACCATTTAAATGTTTCTGTTTTGGTCCATTAAACCTCTACAAGGATCAGGAATGATATTCTTTAAACAAATGTACCATATGTAATATCTGTTAAATATTTATGTGTAATTCTCATTCACATTGCCAATCAAGACTGGTAATTTACACACTTCTGGGACAGTGACAAGAGCACCAATTGAAATAGGAGGAAATGCCCCTGCCATGTTTAAGAAAGCCAGCTGAAAATTTTACCTGTTCAAGCTAAAAAAGGGAAGAACTTGAAAGGGGACGTTACACACATCTGCAGTCACTGGTTCCCCAGAACCCTGACTAGCTCTGTCATCAGAAGACAATTTTAGGGTTGAATTCCTTCAGGGAAGGAGCCTATAAAAATCTCCTGCAAAGGGAACCTCCGCAGCCTAAGCAGCGAGGGAGCTGTGACAAAGGGCCAATGCATGGTTTTCATAAACCCACAAAACTACTCACCCTGCATCCTGGGCTTCATGGGCTCGGAGTATGGATAACAAGTTATTGTGCTGTAAGAATTCACAAACAGCGGGGTAGCTGCCAGAGACAAAAAGAAAAGAGAAACATCTGTTATGAAGTCATCAAAAGAAGCAAATTTACCTGTTACACCCAGACCTGTGTGATTCGATCCAGCATAATCACACATACATCATTCATAGGGCAAGCCTCTTGGCTCTCTAAGGACAGGTTTTCCCCTGTGGCAGGAAAAAGCACCTACAGCTGTGCTTTTTACATAATCAGAAAGGGCTAGAGCCGTATGAATTGGAAAAGATTGCAGGCTCTTACATAACAACACTAGAAAAGTGTCCATTTGTAGAGAAAAATCGATATTATTAAGCCCACCTTTAAACACAAAGTGAACAAAACCAAAAATATAACACGAGGATGGAATTTAAAACGTAAACCTCAATTTTCTCAAGTACAGTGCTATTTTTTTAAAGTATATTTTATTGACTATGCTATTACGTTTGTCCCATTTTTTCCTCCCCTTTATTCCCCTCTGTCCTGCACCCCTCCTCCCACCAGCATTCCCTGCCCCCTTAGTTTATCTCCATGAGTCATACATATAACATTTTTGGCTTCACCATTTCCTACACTATTCTTAACCTCCCCGTCTATTTTGTACCTACCATTTATGCTTCTTATTCCCTGTACCTTTCCCCCCATTCTCCCCTCTCCCCCTCCCCACTGATAACCCCACATGTGATCTCTATTTCTGTGATTCTGTTCCTGTTCTAGCTGTTTGCTTAGTTTTTTTTTCAGATTCAGCTGTTGATAGCTGTGAGTTTGTTGTCATTTTACTGTTCATAGTTTTGATCATCTTCTTTTTCTTAGATAAGTCCCTTTATCATTTCATATAATAAGGGCTTGAGCATGATGAACTTTAACTTGACCTTATCTGGGAAGCCCTTTATCTGCCCCTCAATTCTAAACAATAGTTTTGCTGGATACAGAAATCTTGGATGGAGGTCCTTGCCTTTCATGACTTGGAATACTTCTTTCCAACCCCTTCTTGCCTGTAGGGTCTCTTTTGAGAAATTAGTTGATGGTCTCATGGGAACTCCTCTATAGATAACTGTCTCCTTTTTTCTTGCTGCTTTTAGGACTCCCTCCTTATCTTTAATCTTGGGTAATATAATTATAATGTGCCTTGGTTTGTGCTTCCTTGGGTCCAACTTCTTTGGAACTCTCTAAGTTTCTTGGACTTCCTGGAAGTCTTTTTCCTTTGGCTGATTGGAGAAGTTCTCCTTCATTATTTTTACAAAAACGTTTCCAATTTCTTGCTGTTCCTCTTCCCCTTCTGGTACCCTTATGATTCGAATGTTGGAACATTTAAAGATGTCCTGGAGGTTCCTAAGCCTCTTCTCAAATTTTTTGTTAGTTCTCGCTTCTTCATTATGTTCTGGTTGAATGTGTATTTCTCCCTTCAGGCCCACACTGTTGATTTGAGTCCTGGTTTCCTTCCCATCACTGTTGCTTTCCTATACATTTTCCTTTATTTTGCTTTTCATAACCTTCATGTTTTCCTCTATTTTGTGACCATACTCAACCAATTCTGTGAGCATCCTAATTACCAGTGTTTTGAACTCTGCATCTGATAGGTTAGTTATCTCCTCATCGATTAATTATATTTTTTCCCAAGCTTTGATCTGTTCCTTCATTTGGACCACGTTTTTTTTTTTTTTTTTTTTTTTTGTCTTGGCACACCTGTTATGTAGTTAAGAGGTGGAGTCTTAGGTATTTGCCAGGGCGAGGCAACCCCTATTGGTACACTGTGGCACTGTCTGTGGGGGAGGGGTCTGAGGGGGAACAATGATGCTTGCTCAGCTCTCGGCAGCTTTTAGTCACTTCCCCCACATCTCACAAGCAAATTGGGCCCTTCTGGTGCTGATTCCCAGGTGGGTGGGTTTGTGTACATTCTAGGACCCTGTGGGTCTCTCCAGTGAACATTCCTGTGAGACTGGGAGTTTCTCCTGCTGCCACAACCCCACAGCTTTTTTCAGTCAGAGGTTTTGGGGCCTTCTTTTCCCCACACTGATACCCTGGGTGGCATGGTCTGTCTTGCTCCCCAGTTGTTCCTCCTAATTTATCTGCATGCAAATGTGGGACTGCTCACTCTGCCAGCCGCGCCTTGCCTACACTGGTTCTCCAGCTGCTGCCTTGCCGTGAGTTCTCTCCACCTTGGCTGCCCCTCCTACCGGTCTGCATGAACATTTCTTCTTTAATTCCTTGGTTGTGGGACTTCTATACGGTTCAATTTTCTGGCAGCTCTGACTGTGTTTTGTTTTTAAATTAGTTGTTGTCCTTCTTTTGGTTATGCAAGGAGGCAAAGGGTATCTACCTACGCCTCCATCCTGGTCCTCAAGTACAACACTGTAAGTGTTAGGATAGTTGTACAGGCCTGAGTGCTATACAGAGAGGACTAAGTTAGGAAGTGGGAGAGAGTAAGTCTTCTAAGAAATCAAGTTATCAACTTATGTGAGGTTCTATTAACTGACTGTATTATTCAAAATCTAAACAGAAGTATAGCATTCACCGGGTTTTAAAATGCGTGCCTTACATATGATCAACAGAACTTTATCTTTAATCTTTACCTCGAACCTTGACTTAATAAAAATATCAAAATACAATTAAGAGAATATCTGTTAGGAAAGTCTTCAAACTAAAGATGACAGCTTCATCTTTAAAGTAAAATTTCAAATTACAGCTTCATCTTTAAAGTAAAATTTCAAATTTAAAGTAAAATTCAAATTACAAACTAAACTTGGAAAACCCTCTGCAATCACTTTGTGCTCTAAGAATTTTTAATAAGCTAAATATATGGTACAAAATGATTAAATTTTAGATATTTCAAGTCAAGCGATAGCAAATCCATGTTTGTTTTAATACTAACAAACTGCAGATATACACAACCCTGAACTACATATACTACAGAAGCCAATTCAGCAATTATAAAAATAGCTCTTTGGGAAAATATTTAATATATGTCACTCAAATAATTTATTACAAAAGAAGTTGGAAGTAGTTTCTATGCTACAGATTTTGAGAGAATTAGCTGAGCAACGGAAAGAAAATACCATTTAGATGGAATACTGCTGCAGAAATATTGGTTATAACAAGGTTCAGTTCTCTGGCAAAAGTGGCATCTAAAGTAAAAAACAGCTTTTTGCACATGTGCACGATGATAGCAGTTGTTCGCCTAGGTTTATTACTTTTTTGCCTATGGAAAATGGTTTTGTGTTCTTTATTTTATTTTATTTTATTTTATTTTATTTTATTTTTTCCTTTTGGAAGAACTTATGCTTGTCTTACAAAAACACAATTTTAATATATTTTCTTCATGCTACATTTGATACCTTTATGCATTTAAGTTTTCTTCCATGGAAATATATACCTAATTTTTAATGAAAATCTGAAAAAAATAAAGTTCACTTAGCAGTATTTTGCTATGTTAATAGCATTAAGCGAGAAACACTGCACTCTGTCTTGGAGAAAAACATTTTGAAGAAAATCTTTAGAAATTTAAAAGCATGTGCAAGCAAATACTGAAACTTTCTAAGAATTACAAATAGTTTTCAAAATAAACTACAGAAAATACTTGACTACCAATTAGATTCCTATTATTGATAAGCTACCTATCTAGGATACTTAAAAAAATTTAATAACATTAGGCAGAAAGGCTTTACAATATTTTAATGGGTTTTTTAAATGAAAATTATGAAAATCAAAAAGTATTGAAGCTGAACAGCATTAAAAAAGATATATGTAGAATGGTAGAAAAAGCAGAGTTCACACCACCTCACCACCACAGACAGTGATGTAAATCATTTATTCGCAGATAATTTGTCATAGGCTCACTGGGGAATCTGTTCCGTTTGTTAGAAGATAGTATTATGCACGGAGGTGGGTGGTAGGATAAGGGTAAGGTGTGGTTTCTGTACTGATGGTATTTATAATCTAGATAGAAAAGTAAACCATTTTTTAAGTTAAAAAACCTACTTAATAAAATACACTTAAGATAAAATAGCTTTGAGAAATAATAAAGCAAGGGAAAAAAAGCACATGAGTCTGAAGAAATCTTTTTGAAAAATATCTATCTCATGGCAGATTTTTTTCTCTCTTCTCTGCATTAATAAGGTGAAACTTGCATGTTCTGTGCCCACCAAGGAGAAAGGGCCTGTTTTCCTCCAGACTGATCAGCCCAAGTCTGAGCCCATGGCCTTCTGGGCAGAGGGCTGGCTGGATCGGAGCCCCACTCGCACCCCAAAATGGGCACCCTTGTCAGGTGCAATCTGCCTGCATGCTGTGACCCTGCAATAATTTTGTTTAACCCAGTGGCCTAACCACGTCTTAAACCAGATCAGCCGCAAGGAGTGGCGAAGACCAGTGATGCTCTCAGCTCTGTGACACTCATTTAGCAGCATCACTGCTGTGTTTGGGAAACAAGTTCCCTTCTCCGAAAATGTCTTTTATTGGATCATAATTATTCCTTAAGTACTAGAGAATGCATCTTGTTTGAGTAGAAAGGGAGGTGAATACATCCATGGAATAGTGGGGATACTTAGATCTGGCTTCTTATTTCTATTTCCTATGTAAACTTTGGAAAATTGTTTAATATCTTTGCTTAACCTCATAAAAATAAGTCACCTCATTTGTAAAACTGCAGACAGTATCATTTATTTCATAGACTTGAGATAAAGATTAAATGAGTTAGCAATGTATGTAAATTTTCTAGTCCAGTGCCTGACTCATAATAGTAGGCATTTCACAACTCCTGATTTTCTCCTCACTACCATAGCATGAAAGAAATAATGCAGCCTAGAATGGTGAGTCAGCAACCCCAGATTCTAATAGCAGATGTTATACTTGTTAGTTGTGACTTATGTTAGATCTTAAGGAAATCATGTACGGGCATTACTAGGTAGGAAATGGTTAGAATGTGAACAAGAGAGGGAGACGAACAGGAAGTGTGTATGAACAAAGATGTCAGTAGAAAGGCGAAAATGTGAGACATGGTAGCAAAAGGGCTTGGCACTAGACAAAATAGCTATTATATAGATGCAGTCTGTTTATTTTACTTTTGTTTCTTGCAATATTAAATTATTTATCATTTATTTTTTAATTTTTTAAAATTTACTGGGGTGACATTGGTTATTAAAACTATATAGGTTTCAGGTATACAATTCTACAATATGTCATCTGTATATTGTATTGTGTGTTCACCACCCCAAGTCAAGTCTCCTTCCATCACCAATCATTTCCCCACTGCCCTCTTCTACTGCAATATTAAATTATATTTTAGACTGATTGCAATCTCTCAGATTTCAAGGTCTTTAACCAAACTATAGCCAGCAGGCATTAGTAAAATGCTTTTTTATGCTTTTATGCCCCTACATGCTTTTTTCCCCTTCTAGAACAGTCTACTCTTCTGCCAAGCCTTAGCTAAATTATCACTTGTGAACCATTCCCTTCAAACCTACATTACTCCAAGGTGTACACAATTGCTGTACCCATCATGTTTCCATAATATATGAATGTAATACATCACTTGTCATGTTGTAGTGTAAACTATGTGTATACCCCTGTTCTCCAGCAATAGTGAATGCCTTAGGAGATGAGCAGTTTTGTCTTCATAACCTATATGCTTAATGGCCATTTCCAGCAAATTGGAGCTCACAAGTTAGTTTCTGCAGTAGCCTCAACAGGGGCAGTTAAGCAGGTGAGAGAAGCAAAAAGTTTCTTTCCCTCATCGGCTTCTGCAAAGCAGAGGCAGCAACCTGGTCAGGGGGATGGGAGGAAGCCCCTGCCCTCCCCTGTCACAGCCCAGTCATTACAGAGGACTTTACCTAACGGTCCACCTCCTCTTCCACTTCCTGCGGTATCCTGGTGTTGCCCAGATACTGTTAGGTCTCCCTTTTCCTAGGACTTACTGTGTTCTTTTCTTTGCCCCGTGGCTCTCCAACTAATTTCCTTTTACCACTAGGGATCAAGTTTTGAAGGGCTCCAACTCTTTCTGTCAGAACTTAACCAGAGCTTAACCCCTCACTTGCATTTGGCTGCCTGAAGAGAGGGGAGTAATTTGTACTTAAGACAAACTTTCTATTGAAGAGTAACTTCTGTGCAGAAAACTGCACAAATCAGAAGATTACCAGTTGGTGACCTTTCCCGAAGGGAACACTTTGCAGCTGGCACTCAGATCAGGGCACAGAAGGCTTCCTGAACCTCAGCAACTCTTGGTATCTCCTCTGAGTCACTATCACCTCCTCACTAAGGGAAACAACCATCCTGGCTTTTAATGTTATAGATTAGCTTCTCTGACCTTGAACTCTTGTTTCAGCTCCATGGGATCATGCAGCATGCACTCTTTAGTATCTGGCTTTGTCTACTCATCATACATGTGACATCCATCCATGTTATGTGCAGTTTTGTTCAACTCATTCTCATTTGCTGTATTTAATTATTCAAATATACTATGATTTATTGTTCCTTTTACTAAATTGGCATTTGGGTTGTTTCCATTCTTTTGGCTATTACAGATACTGCTGCTATGAGCAATCTGGCGTTTGGGGCCACAAATGTACACATTTCTAGTGGACACTGAAATAGAAATAGAATAGGTTACTTACATGAATGTTCGACTTCAGCGTGTACTGAAGTAAAGTAAGACCATTCAAGAAGTGATCTTTCTAGAATTCCCAGTGTTATCTCCCCTCAAATTTTCACGAACACCACTTTCTCTGATTGTAAGAGCTTAACCTTCCCCAGTATCTCTGGCTGGATATGTTAGACTCATCCTTTAAAATTTAAGTTTAACAACACTTCCACCATGAGCAGTCCCTTAAACTCTGATCCACCCCTGTTTGGGTTAAGGCTACCCGCTGTGTGTGTGTGTGGACATGTGTATGTGTGACGACCTCCCCATTTGTCACAATGCTAACCCACCTTGCATTTTACTTATCAATTTCTGCTTGTCAAACTCTGGCACTAGACTGTTATTCCCTGGGAAGGCAGGGACTCTAAGTATTTACAAAACCTTACAGAAAGTACATATAGATCACACGTGCTCAGGTAATGTTAAAAAACTGATGAGTGAAGGAATTCTTTTCAAAAGGATACCTATGAATGGGAGGGAATGAATTGAGGGGGATGGTATTGTACAATCAGGTGTAATTTCAACAGACTAAAAAGGAAGGTTTTGAATTTGGAGTGGGAAAAGTGGAAGGCAGGATGGTCCAGATTTATTAAAAAGGTTCAGTTAGATGTGGTGACTGGTAGTGATTTCAATGCAAGAAGAGAAAGGTAATTGCTAGTCTATATAGCTAGAAGAATGAACTGTTAATAGAAACAAACAAACCGGCTCTCTAGTGGAGATTAAGCAAGTGGGGAAGTAAATAGTAAGCTTTTTCAGGTAAGATGAGTTTAGGTTAAGGTGACAATGGAACATCTTAGGTAAAAACATTCCAACAGACAACTAGAAAGAATTCAAGCTCAGGAAAGATAGATGAAGGCGCTAGATATAGATCTTGGAATTAAACCAGGGAGGTTCTAGTTTACAGAGAGTCTAAGGAAACAGTTGAGGTTCCTGGGGCAATGTGCAGAAAACAAAGTCAAAAGCTGGAGGAAGACAAAGAAAGAGGCAGCAGAAGAGGCAAGGATCTGCCAGGTAGTTAGAGGAGAGCCAGGATTTGTGAAAAAGGAGGAACCAGAGGATTTCGGGGGGTGGGGTTAATAGGGGTGTTAGAGGCTGCTGATTTGTGACTAACCAACTGGTAGTTATTTGAGTGAGCTGTCATTTGCAACTTCAAAAACACTTTTAAAATGAATGTTAAGATGTTCTTCAAATCTCAGAACTTCAGATGTCTAATTTAACTCACTCCTTTTGAAGCAAGCTTGCACGATTCCTCCAAGACAGACATACAAACTGACAACCCAAGCACCTAATCCAGCTGACAGTTTTGTTTGGACTACATGAAAATGAAATTTTACCTCCCGTTTGTCCCGATCCTCATTAATCTTTACAATCTAATAGTTGGCCTACTTCAAGTATTAAATTACTTGCCTCAAAATTTAGACATTTGAATATGTAAACTCTGGTCTCAGGTTATAAAGATAATAGTAACACTTGGGCAAAAGTTATGTTCTTATGGATTCTTTCCTCTCTGTCACATTGCCTATTTTCTATAATCATGAATAGCATTAATAAATTCTACTGATGCATTTTTCTGCAAACTTCTTTTTATTTAAATCATGGCCCAGGGAATGTGTTAGACCATCATTAGAGTGGCAAGGCAAATTAAATATGCAAACGTAATATAAAACATGTAAAATATAACTGGGAGTTGTGGATCCGAATCAGGGCCAATAACACAACAGATACCACGTTTCTTTCCTGGTTTTTGTGGTTCCCCTGTGTTCCTCTAGGTCAGCTTTATAAGCTGAGACTACAAAAGATGCCTTGATGCCTTCATGAGGGTGCCAAAATCAAAAGGATCAACAAGCTCTAGAACAAAAGAGTCATTTTTCTCCTCCTTAGATAAAACAATTCCAGACCGCTTTGCTATCAGTCAGTCTATAGGCCCTGAAGTTAGACATTCAACATTTGTCTTGGCTAAAGATCTATTAACAACCTCTAATGAGAGGAGTTAAATAACCATTTTGTTGAGAACAAAAGTGAAAAAACATGCATAATCCTCTATCTAGCTGGTGGCCTTTATCTCTGATGTAAACACATCTGGGTCTGTAGTCAGAAAGCAAAAATACCGTAATTTTATTTAAGTGCAGTAGACGACTTTATTTAGAGTATGATTTACCTGAAAAGCTGACTCAGAAAGCTAAAAGAAGAGGTTAGGCTATGGATTAAAGAAAGATTAATGTAATATAGCTTAATATCAAAATCAAGAGGCTTACATTTTGTTTGATATTGTATTATTGAAGCACCACTCAGTGGTATCAAATAGGTAATTTAAATACTGGTGGTATACTTACGGGTTCAACACAAGATTTGAGAAATTGAACACTTGGCTCTGATATATGTCAACAACACTCACCTTTTCACTACACTATTTGAACATTTTTAATAAAATATTACTCCCAAATTAATTAATTACCAAAAAGAAACCTCAGGGTTCACAGAAATACTATATACCATGCTTCATTTCAGTCAAAATACACTCATTAGACTTGATGTCCAAATTTCCAAAACAAAGAAACTTCATCTTCTTTGCTTTGGAAGCTTTCTGACACATAAAGTTAAAACAAATCTCTTTATTCATATTTCTACCCAAAACTACTCTTTGATGCTTTCCAGTGTACACGACTTTCTGTTCACAAACTTCAATTTCCCAATCACATCAACGGATGAAAAGAAAATAACTTTTCCCCCAAGGAAAACTTAATGTCTGAAACAACATGTTCTACCACTGAATGAAGTCTGATCCGTGTTGGGCAGAAGGGTGGTGGTGTCTGCTCGCTCGCTCTAGAGGCAGAAGGTACCTGGCTCAACACACAGGGCGGATTCTTCCGGCCTTGCCATTCACTTACCTGGCTGGGGTTGGGCCTAAACTTCAGTGGATATCAGTTTTGGTTTTTAAGGTTTTTTTAAAAGACTACGTACTCTCCAATTTAAAGTTCTCCGTGACCTTTTTGCCCCTTTCGCATAAATTATAAGTCTGAAGAAAAGGGAACCTAGTGGAACGAAGAGCAGGAATGCGGAAGGCTGAAACTGACATGAGATTGCCGGGGAGTCAGGAGGACAAACAACACCCGACAGTGCTGCTGGTTTATGCTCTGAAATGTTATGGCGCCGGCAAAACCCCATACACAGGCAAACATAAAGACATGGCAATTACCATAAAACTTTTTCAATGTGGCTTGTCAATGTGCTAACAATAATTTACTTCTTGTACCTATACATTAAGTTGCTGCTAATTTTAATTTATTCAGAAACTCTGATAAAGAAAATTTAAGAATAACTTGAATATAATCTAATTAGCAATTAAAATTATTTTTCTTGCCCTGGCTGGTGTAGCTCAGTGGATTGAGCATGGGCCTGCGAACCAGAGGAGCGCAGCTCAATTCCCAGTCAGGGCACATGCCTGGGTTGTGGGACAGGTCCCAGCAGGGGACCCATGAGAGGCAAACGCACACTGATATTTCTCTCCCTATCTCCTTCCCTTCCCCTCTAAAGATAAGTAAATAAAAATCCTTTAAAAATTATTTTTCTTACTTAAGTTATAAGAACTGGGAAAATATTTTAAAGTTATTACATAATTAAATTAAAAAATCAAGGCTGATATTGAATTTTTTTCTACAGCTCTTGAAATAAAACCAGTTTTCTACTAAATCCTACTATCTTATTTAGCTACTTCACCTTTTTGATACCACATGGCTCCTTTTTTTTTTTTGTATTCTCACCTGAAGACATTTTTTTCATTGTTTTTACAGAGAGAAGCAGGAGAGAAAAAGAGAGAAACATTGATATAAGACAGAAACGATTGGTTGTTTTCTCCTATGTGCCGTGACTGGGGACCGAACAGGCAACTCGGGTATGCACCTGACCACAAATTGAACCTGTGACCTTTTGGTCTACGGGAGATGCTCCAACTAACTGAGTCACACCAGCCGGGTCCTGAATACCTCTTTTATGCCTTTTCTATTCACAGATATTATATCTGTATACTTACAGAAATGTATTTCTTACCTATTTACTTATACTTCCATTTTGCAAGTACTAAGAACTCATCTGAGCCAGGCTTTTGAAGTGAACTTTTCATTTATACTTGTTTTCTAGAGAAGTTACACAAACGTCATACATAAAGCAAACACGTGAAGTGATAAATTCCAAGATTTATGAACCAAATGTGCTCCGTGAGTCGGGCGCTCCATCCTCACCTGTAGAAGTACGAGCATCCCCTGACTGTGTTGTGAGTGAAGTGTTCCTGAGTCTTCTCATTGCCAAAGTCTTCCAGGGGGTCTGACCACAGGATGTCGCACATGGGTCCATAAGCAGGTGGTTCTTTGAATCGGTCTAACTAAGAAAAATAGAAGACAGAGAGCAAAATACTAATCTTTGGAAACTTGGAATTCTGCAAATAGAAGAAACCAGAATTCGCCACATCTGACTTCCTCTCCCCAAGCACAGAGCAGCATGAACTCTGACCTGTCCTCTCTGCCCCTCTTCCTGCCAGCTGCCCTTTCTCCGAGGTTCTTCTCCATTCTTCTACTCTTCACCTCCTCAGTTTGCCTGCCTGCTTCCTCCTGGTGGGCTCATTTATTATCTGCCTTCATCTCACCCCTTACCTCCCTCTTACCTCTTTAATTCCTAACTCTTTACTCCCTTTCCCCCCTTTCTCCTATTCTCCCTTTCATTTCTTTTTCTCCCCTGCCTTATTTTATTTATCCAAGTGTTTTAGTCATTATCGGTTCACATGACTATCTGTGTTTCATTTCTTGGGGAGGAGCTTTTATTTTATTTTACCTTTGGAGACATTTCTTTTACTGCTTCTATTAAACTGTGATTTAGAAATGTGGATGAGAACAACTTCTGGTGTTTATATTTAACAATATGATTTTGAGAACAGACAGCTTTCATCTTAAGAGTGGCACATTTTGGACAGTCACTCATGAGGGGCTATGTCGGGGTTTAATTAAAGTATAAGTCTACCCTAGTTTACCTTACTGGTTACAAAATGAGAATAATTATAAGTAGAGTAAAATAAACCCAAATTTAGCTAGTTATTCTTCAGTTTACAGTTCTAAGCTTTATAGTTTTACTTGAAGCCCTCATATAAAATACATTTTCCAGCTACAAATGTTTAGCAAAGTCATATTTTAATTTTAAATGGTGCATTTAGGAAGTATAAGCAATATGATTGCAAATAGCATTTCACTAACAATTTTATTACACTGATGCTTTCCTTTATTTTATCCCAATTTAAATTACTATTTAAGGATCTTTAGTAAGGTTAACAGATATTATAGTCTCTTAAAAAGAAATGCATAAAACAGCTATGAAAACCCAAAGGTGATATTCTACAAAGTTAATACTTTAACATAAAAAAAAAACATAGGAATAGGTAGACAGGTGAATATATAAGGCTAACAGTCAACCAAATTATCATTTTTTCCTATAAAAGGTGATATAAATCATGGTTTTGCTACATTCCATTTTTAAAACTAACATCTAAGTGAATAAAGCAATAGTTCACATTTTAAACACCCAGTAAAAAACTTCAGGATGAGACACTATATTTTAACCATTATGTTTTCCACAAAATATGGCACTGCAAACTTAGACTTGTTTAAGAGATTTGAATAATTTATGTCCTTGGAACAATTCATCCTAGAAAAATAATACTTGTCCATAAAAATACAGAATTTCCTTCTGAGAAACAAGAACTTATTACTAGGGGCAGAACATCGGGGGGGCATTCCGATTAATGTGACTCCCAGACTGAAGGTCTGGTAAGGCAACCAGATTATAGAATTTCTTCTGAAAAGTTAAAAAGTGCTTTCTAAAATTAATACTGTCTACAGTAAGAATAAACAACTAAAACATTCATTAAATAAAGAAAGTATGGTGGAAAATCTTATTGACACATGGCAAAATGCAAACCTCAAAATCATTTTATGGCTAAGTATAGAGTGTAATGACATATACAAAAATTGAACGTAATATCTGAAACATGGCAGTCCTGAGGACAGCGGGTGATATATTAAAAGTCTATTTAATTTATGAAAAGTTATTTATTTCAAGAGTCCAGCAAATCATAGAAGAATAAATCTGTTTCATGTGTGCAGAAAGTGAACCAGTCTGTACTTGAACTCCATGCCCACAATGTAGCGCCCTGTCTCCACAGCACATGAAATACAGCACAAGTATCAATGCCTGCTCTGCTCCAGACACCAGAAGCAGAGGTATGGCTGATAAAAAGGACACCAGCACATGAGGCAGACAACAAAGGTTCATGTAATGTCCTTTTGTTTGGTTTTAAAAATAAAAATCATGCATTTTTTTCTAGTATAAAAGTAAATACAGTATCGTTTTTATACTTGAAAACTTGGACCTTAATGAAAGAGTATTAAAGTAAAATTTAGATTTTTTACTTGCCTAAAATAGTTTTTCTTTTAAACCAATGAACTTTTAAAAGAATTTTGAGCATAATGAAAGAAAAGATTATCTTCCACTACATAAAACTATCCCATATCACTATATTTTCTCATATGAAACACATTTTCACACTCCATCTAACTTCTCTTTTTGTTGGCTAAAACAATAGGAACAGCCAATGCTAAATTAAGTAGAAAATACCTCTTTAAATAAAATGGACTCTTTTTTTAATCTAAACATTCAATACAATCAATAGAATATTCTCATTGCCTTTGTTAAAGTTTTAAACTATAAGAAATAGGTTTTAAAAAATAGTATCAACACATTTTAAAGGTCAAGTTGTGATATTTCCCCAAGAACAAAGCACATTTTCTAATTAAAACACACCATGTTCCGTTGGAAGCAAACCAGAGGGAAATAAAAAGGTGTATTTTTTTAGCAATCAAATATTTTACATTTCTAATGACACAGGTAAAATGGTAAAATGGGGCTTTAGAGATGAAAATCCTTCCAAGTATAAATGTATCTTTCTTCCTAGAAAAAAGTTACTAAAGAAAAGATGATTCACGACCAATTAAATCATTTTAGTTCAAAAGGATAAAGTGAGTGATAAAGGGAGGGAAATCGATGTTTTCTCTCTATGACTGAAGCACATGGAATGATTGCACTTGGAAAGCAACAGAACTTACTTTTCTGATGTCATCTAAGGTGTTAATCTCTGGGGACAGGCCACCGTGCACACACAGGAACTGCTGGTTCATCAGGGCGGCCAGGGGCAGGCAGTCAAAGGCGTCCATACAGGCGTCATAGACACGTTCTGAATACTTGATTTTACCTTTTAAAACACGATTTAAGAAAAATATTTACTCTCATGATTTCATAGCTAGAGTCATTTCATGGAACAGATTTTAAAAAAAATGTTTTCATGGCAGAATGTGAGCATGTAACTATAACTGCAAAGTTCCAAAATGTACTAAATCAGACTTTTCAAAGAGTTATGTTAACATTTCAATTTACTGTTTTTTAAAATTTTTGTTGTTTATACATATCTTCCAGTTTTTAGCAACTTTTTATAAAGCAGAAGAGAGAAGTTTGGTGTATTTCCTTGTTATTTATCTGCAGATGTAGCTCAAAAAAATTAGATGCAAAAAAGTAGGAAACCAACAGAAAGATGGACGCAGAACTGGCTAACCTTCCTGAATGATCTTACAGAGACCAGGGGGCAAGAAATCCTGTACAGCTGCTTTTCTGTGGCACTGCGCACCTCGTTTCTCTGACTGACTTATATCTCATGTTTTAAAAGAAGCCACTATGCTCCACTGAGTATAGGAGTAAAGGACACAGACCATTTTCAGTTTCACTGGACAATGGGAAAAATTGAAGAGGACTTCATAAAATGTATGCAAAGTACTCATCATTCCTAGTATTTATATCTACAGAAAGAAGTCATCTTTAATTCTGTAAAATCCACTAGCAGCTAGTAAATGAGCTGCATCCAAAAACAGGGGCACGAGGTTGAATCTGCCCCCTATTTGCTTTTCTTGAGTGAGTTGAGATGACAGGGGAGGGTTATTATCCTACATAGTAGCATTCTTGCTATTTCTTTTTAATATGTTTATTGATTTTAGAGAGAAGAAGGGGTAGAAAAGAGAGAGAAAAAAGAGAGAGGCAGACAGACATCGATGTGAGATAGAAACATCGATTAGCTGCCTCCCATATGAGCCCCTACTGGGGATCGAACCTACAACCTAGGTATGTGCCCTGACCAGGAATTGAACCTTCAACTTTTTGGGGTACAGGACCATGCTCCAGCCACCTGAGCCACACACAGGTGCATTCTAGCTATTTTTAAAAGATAACTTAATCACTGTTTCTTGGGATAAATTACATCAAATATTAATTTGATGTAATTTATCAAATTTTAGATAAATTTATAGAGAAGTTTTAGATTACTTTATACAGAACTTATAATTTAAAAAGAAGTTCTAAATTCTTTTAACTATCCATGCTTAGACACGATGACACAAATAGTGTGTTTTTCAAAGATTTTTCACTTTGAAGCAATTGATCATATTGTAATGTGCTCTCAACATGCATTAAAATGATTATTTAGCACTTATCTTGTTAAAGGAAGAGGACTGAAGTATACTTACATTCTTGTTTAAATGTGAAATACTCTGTTAGATGTCTACATTCATGATTTCCACGGAGTAAAAACAGTGTTTTGGGGTAAAGAATTTTCAAGGCCCACAAATACAGCACACACTGAGAAAAAAATAAGAATATAAAAATAAATATTGTATCATTATACTTAAGTATCCCATTGCTTACATATCAGGAAGGTATCAATCAAAAGTGCTCCTATAACCAAAAGGCCCCAACAGCTAGATTTATGAAGAAAAAACACGGAAAATCAAGCAGAAAAAAATTACTTTGGTAAAAAGCCAGGGCTTATGTATACATAATATATATATAGGCACTTGGAATCTATATATCGCAAGAAAACCATGAACTATGCACAGTCTATTGGAAGAAGCCTAAAGGAAAATGCACTAGAAAATGAAAATACACTGATGGAAAAGTATGACAAGAAACGTGATTAGCAATCAACAAATAAAATAAAGACATCTCTCTATAAAGCTAATTATTATTTTTAAAAAACCAGGAACAGATGGACAAATTGGAAAGGAAAAGCAAGACAAACTTTGGAAACAAATACAGAGAGGCTCAGGCTGACTCGGAGAGTGTCCTCTTCACGTCCATTACTTCGTTTTTATGTCATTGCTGTTGGTATATAAAGCCGTAAGTTTTTTTGGTTCTTTTTATATGTGAATATAATTAAACTGAAGGCCAGGGACTCTCACTATAAATGCTGCTAATAGCTAGGGGGAAATATTTCATATATGCACCTTAAAATGCTCAAATTTAATTACTTGGGTATTTCAGTTTGTGTCAAAGTGACAGCCAACTATGAATTAGCCAGTCCAGAGTAAAGCTACGTTGACACTGTCTACCTGAAATGTGCGTTAAAATAACCAGATACTCAAATATTAACATCAATTTCATTATCCTCAAGTGACATTCATTAAGACCCCACAGAGAACGCAAAACCACTCTTTGAAAACAAGCAGGCTTTTTTTTTACCCTCATTAAGTTTATGTTCTAAAAGTGAAGCTAAGAAGATATAGAACCACAAAAATATTAAGACAAGTCTGCTTGTGGTTACTATAATCTGAAACCAAAAACCATATAATATTTATATTTTAATCAAGAGCTTTCCAAATATAATAAGTTTGCTGAATAATGTCCAGAGGAAAAAACTGCTGGCAAATCATTTGCTGTGCCACCTGTGAAGAGTAATTGTGTCTGACAATTTATTGAGTGGAAATAATTACATTTGAATATAGAGCCTAAGTTTTGGAGAAAATACTAACTATCAGAAAGAGTATGTATCATTGTGCTTCTGAAAAGATATAATATCTCAAAGCAAGATATTGTCTCCAGCTATGCAATTGTGATTAAAGTGAATGAATATAAGGAGTTGACATCAAATTGTGTGTATATAACTTTAATTTTCCAATTACCTTTTTCTCATTATAGTTGGCAGTTAAAGTTCCCATGAGAAGTTGACCGAGTGGCTTATTCCAGTGATACTTGAGGCATCACGATCTGCTGATATGTGTGACAGCTCCCTGTTATCTCAGTGGGTAGTCGTGGGGCTCAGTGAGTCTCTGGTTACCATGGATCAGGTTTTGTTAGGTGCATTTAACGTGTTTTCAAGGAAGAGTTTGTATTACTCAAACTTGTCTCACATTTCAGAGAAGATATTTATAAGCCATTATGAATATTAATGAGAACTATTTCCAATTTAAAGTGTATAAGGTTATACTTTATATATTTACACATACGAATATATATAAATATATATACACATTTCCAAATTGGTTTTAACTTTTGATGTCTACTTTCAAGTAGAAATGATCATGTTGTAAAGTCTTTAAAAATTATATTGAATATCTACTTGTTGAAATTGCTATTTCTATGTTGAGGGAAAGAATACATGTTTTGGCTATATTGTAGTTACCTTTCAGGAAGCTTTTCCTTTCTTTATTGTTGTTTGATTACACTTGTCCCCAGTTTTCCCTCATTCCTCTCCCCTGCCCTACCTTCCCCTCCCACCCTCAATCCTCCCCCCCGTTGTCTTTGTCCATGGGTCCTTTATACATGTTCCTTGACTTTATCTTTTGTTTTTACTAAATTTATATGCAATGAAGTTTACATATTTTCAATGTACAATTAAATATTTATGTATGTGTACTCCCATGCAAATACTCCCCAGATCCACCTACATTTCAACATGCAGAAGAAGCCTCTCTTATACTCCCCACCATCAATTCTTTTGGAAATGTAATCACAATATTGAACTATTTAGATTAGTTTTGCCAGTAACAGTATATTTTAAAGCAAAGCTATCATCTCCCCAACTAAAATCTAAAATGTAATTTTTTATCCCATTCAAATACTACCAGAGGAATCACATTCTAGGACCCATCTTTTCCTGTTCACCATCTGTTAACAGAGCCTGTTTTGATATTCGCACGTGGCTTTACGACCTTTAGTCTTAATTACTGAGCCTCTTCCATAACAAACCTCACAGAGTGATACAGAAATAGTCCATGATATTGTATCATACTTGTTTACTTTTTGAGTGATTCAATACACAGTGAATGCCCCTTATTATTTAATGGATGTGAAATACTGAGTACATAGAAGATAGGAAATACTAGCTTTTGCTGTAAATCTATAAATGAGAAGACAGAAACACAAAAAGCAGAAAGGGAGAGAGGGAGGGAGAGAGGGGAGGAAGGAAGAAGAAATGAAGGAAAGAAAAAAGAAAGAAGAGGAGAAAAGGAGAGAGAGAAAGAAGGAAGAGGAAGGAAGGAAGGAAGGAAGGAAGGAAGGAAGGAAGGAAGGAAGGAAGGAAGGAAGGAAGGAAGGAAGGAAGGAAAGTTTCCCAAATCTTGGCTCAAAATAAGAATCCTGTTTTCACATTTTATTTCCTTCTCCCCTGTGGCAAGAATAAAATATCTTCCCAAACACGGGCTGAAACCACAAACGCAGCCACTATGGAAGAGGTGGCGTGGTAAATGCAAGGGCAGGGTGCACTGGGGAGTGGAGCCCTGCCAGCCTTCGCCCTCAACATCTGGTGGGAGAGGGCTGCCAAGCACAACACTGTCTTGCTGGCAACTATTTTGCCATCTAAAGTTCTAACATTCTAGCGAGCCAAAGATTTTAAACAAAACCATAACCTGATATTATTTTTAAAAAGGAAAGTCTCTTGTAAAAAATTTTCACAATCCATAAGCAATGAAATACAAATCAGCTAAATAATTGGGTATTTTCATCTATGTGGTATCAGATGACAGTAAAATTTTCACTGAATTAAACGGTGAAGGTAGGAACACAGACACATTACTTTGGCCTTTCTGAATGTGCGATGTAAATGTGCTGCATTAATCATTGTCACCTGGACCTTGATTGCCTTTCCAGTCTTACTCTAAATAATTAAACAAATATTTACAACTTAGAATTAGTTGGAGTTACTCAACAGAGAGACTGAGGAAACTCTACATTTTTATTAATTTTCATCATATAGTCTTCTTCTATTTCATGTATTTGCCTTCCTCTATGAAGCAACACTAAGGATATAATTTTCTTTATTCGTCTAATTGGCAATTCATCATTTTTAATGATTAGTATTTTTGAAAACTTGCATGGGGGACTAAAGAAGAATGTAAAAAAGGAAGCAAGTGACTAAAAGACATATATATGTCTTCAAATGTGCATCAATCAGTTCTTTAAAATAACTATCTGCACTGTGACATATTTCAGTAAAAAATGCCACCTCTCAATCATCACACAATTAAGTGAAGAATGTGTATCGGCTGGTAAATGATCTGAACTCCTGCCATGTCAAATGCGGCTCCTCCAAGACACCGTCGACTGGATCTGACAAGCGTGTGGAGGAGCAGTGCCCTAAACGGAGGGCCAGCTGCGGGGAGGCAGCCAGACACTTTCTTCCTTGTGTCTGTGGCATTATTTGCTTGTTATTCTCAGGCAGAAGTATGGAACATTGCTTGATTTGCTGTATTCATTCTAGTCTATAGATTCACAGCTAATAAACCTAACTCTTCATGCTTACATGTTTGAGGCTTGGGCTGAGATCTGGATATAAGTACAGTGTGCGCTGGGGCAGGGGCGGCTTGCTGTTAGGCTCAAGGCAATGCCAGGCACAACGGCTAGAAAGGGAGCCTGAGGAAGTGAATAGAAGGAAACAGCTGTGCATGCCTCTGTTTATAGTTCTGTTTTTCCCTGCTTTCCCAGAGAAACACACTCAGACACAGACCTATACACACACATATGCTTGATCAAAGGCATTAGGTAGCATAATGCAATCATCAGAAAGAGGATGGTATTTGGTGCGAGACAAATTATTACCCCAAACAAAATGACCTCTTTCATCACTACTCAAAAGCTTGCTTGTTTTATTTGGGCTAACTTTGTGGGGAATGGTTTCTGATCTTGGCAAGAAAAGAAGATCAGGGCAGAGGCACGGAGAGAGTACATAAAATGAGCTCTATGTGTACTGCCTGGAGCACATTACCTAGTGCCTGTAAACACTACCCGGCAGAGCCTGTATGAAATCTGAACCCACTCTTCAAAGCTGATTTGGTAAAAATTAAACTCAAGTGCTCTTCTTTGCCCACAGGAGAGCCAAAGAAAAATACCTGCAGTGATGCCCTGGATTTTTCAGATGAATGAAGAACCTTTTCAAACCTGTTAGGATAGTACACACTGAAAAACTGAGCTCTTGTTTTAGGATTTTTCTTAAACCAACAGCACTGTGCCCAAAGAAAGTATTTTATATTGAATGCTGTGACCTTCAGACTGTATCTGTGGGAAGAGGGCTATGTACACGTGTGCACATGTGTGAGCGAATGTGAGGGTGTGTTCCTGATGTGCCCATTTTTTTTGTGGTTCTTTCAGTGAAGACTCGGCCAGGAGATGGGGTGCAGTAGAAAGGACACAGATTTTGAATCCCAGCACTGCCTCTTACTACATGAGTGATTCTGCTTGGCCTAGGTTTCTGCACACATGCAAGGGAAACATTCACATGTTTTTTGTAGAGCTATAAGGGAAAAACGAAATCATTTGTACCTTGCAAATAATAGCATTTACAGCATGCAAACAAGGTCAGCTTGCTTAATCCACAATAAAAACACCCAAAGTATTCTCAGTAAGTGTATTTTGTTTTACAATGTCCATTCTGTTTTAAAAATGACAATATCACTGAGAAATCCCAAAGTCCCTCAAAGGTCAAAATAAATCATTTTTTACACATGGCATTTCTGTCATTTTTGTATGCATGTGGCGAGCCCCTGGGGCTGTACTATCAGACTTTTGGAGTTTAATTAAAGAGATCATTTTGATGATGGGAACTCTGATATGAGCATCTCAGAACTTTTAAATGTTCTATGATGCCTACATTTGATGTCGCCAACTTTGGGTTTCATTCTTTCATCCTTTGCTTGAATTTAAAAGATGCATACTACACAAAATAATCACAATCTTCATAGTTTAAATATGTACATTAATTGTATGCTAAAAATATCTGCTGAGAAACAAGTTAGTTATTTCTGCTTCTGAAGTACTTTAAAGAAACAGAGTTCTAAAAAAGCTCTAATTAGGGGGAGTTTAGGATATTTCAAGTGATTTGGGTTCAGAGATCAGAAGCCTGAACTCTTCAAGTAAAAAAATAAAAGGTAAGTGAAGACCAGTAAGATTAAGAAATATTATCCACAACTGGACTTGACCAGGTAATGAAGTCCATCTAGTCCAGTTAGTACTTTATCTTTATTACTAAATAAATAAGGAATAGTGTTGTTGTCTTTGATTAGGTAAAAAGATAACAAATTAAGTTGTTCAAATCATAAATATTATGATATTAAAAACATTTCCACCATCACATTCCATCATTTGGCTAATAAAAATAATCACTCCCAACAGGACAGTCTTGGGTATCCCTTGCTTAGAAAATGAGCTTCAAGGAAAGAAGAATGAATGCCTACTTCATTCCTGCCTCCTTAGGATCTTTCAAAAGAGTATATTCATGTTAAATAAATGAGTTTTAGAGTTACTAAAATAATTTTGGAAATAGCCACACAACCCTACTTAAGGGAAGCAGCAGAAATGGTTATCTCGCATTGCTCTTTCCTGCCTCTGCACTCTTTCTCAAGTCTGGCTACACAGTGAAACCACCTTTGGTCATTATCAGCAAATCTGGCCATGTGTCACTTCTGGGGAACATCCTTTAATGAGAGGATATGGCCTTCTCTTTCCCCTTTTCCTTCTACTTGAATGTAATGTGGGGACATGGTGGCTGGAGCTGGGGTAGCAGTCTTGGGTCATGAGGCAGCCTCTGGAACGAGACTACACACTTCACAGCAAGGGGGCAGACAGGGTCTAGGCCCTAGCACTGCCTGCCACACCGGCCAGGCTGCTGGTGTTAACTGGAGGGAGAAATAAACTTCTATCTTGCTCAAACCATCATTTTGTAGGCTTCTTTTTTTTCTCATTCCTGGCAAATACTAGGCCTAATGCAACATGAATGTCTTAAAAATGTGTGCTCAATCACACTTCCCTGCCAAATTGGTCAGGTTAGCCTAGGAATGAGATTTATGAAGTTTACAGTTTTCCTCTACGTTTCTCACTTTGATTTCCCTCCTGGCTAAATCTTAACCTGTTCTTTGACTTAGTCGTCTCCAGCCATGGGTAAACTCTCAACAGTCTCCTGCTTTTCTACATTCCAATGGCAATTATAATCTGTTCCTCTTTTATTACAAATTTTTAATAATCAGGTTAAACAATAATCGAATCCCAGATGACTACCTGTTCTGGGCTTTTGATTCTATAGAGGTTTTTATAGTTATGTTTTCCTACATAGATTTAGTTTTCTAGAGAGTAAGGATATGCATTTCTTCAAATTCTCTACAGTCCCCCTCATACTGCACATACACTGTATGTGCTTGATAACATGTGTTTACCAAATGGATGACATTCCAAAAATGTTCTTCCTCCTTTTGGATTTACATACCAACACTACCCCTCCATCCCTCATCGCCGTGAATAAATATGCGGTCCTTCAATGAAGAAATGATTAATCTATTGGGGGAAATATATATATATGTAGTCAATGAGATGAAGTAAATTGAGTAACCAAAAATATAGTATGTTTTCAAAAACAAAAACTGGTTATGAATTATATAATTTTAATATTAAGCTGTTCCTTTAGTAAATAATTACAATGAAAATGCAAAAATCCAGACCCTGTCTTTTATGACTGTTATAAATACCTGACACTGGTGTGAGGCTTATGTGCATTTGAATTCTATCTTTCAGTAAGGGAAATTGTTTTTCTTTTTAATGCTTTTTTTCTGAGAATACTTATTATCAGCTACTACAGCATAAACTGTTTCTTTAAAACTTATTTCTGGTTCAAACATTTCTTTTAATACATTTTAATGAACACTTTCAATGTATGACACCACGTTAAACACCAGGAAGAACAAACATCTGACTCAAATAAGATGCTTGCCTTTATTTTGAATGTAGTTTCTACCTACCTTCAGCAGATGGGAGGCTGAGGTGGAACCTCTACTGAAAGGTTACCTGCTTTGTTTCAATTAATGAGCTTAATAAATTACTCCAGTTAGATGACAGGTGCCAAAAGACAAAACACAGCACTTGTAAGTGTCCTCACACATATTTACACACACAAACGCAGACACAGAGAAACACTTGCACTTGACTATCAATTGCCAAAAATTGCTTATTTTCTCATAATTATAGGCATAACCATGCAAGCACATTCCTGCATATTTGAGCAACTTTAATTAGTTTTCTCAACAGGGAACAGAATTTTGTAATGTGAATACGATGTGATTTTTGCAAAGTTGCAAATATATAAAAGGTACAACAGCCAAAATACTACTTTCAGCCATTTCCTTGGCATCTCTACATATTAAAATAGTGTATGTGAATCAACTGAAAATAGGATACGTACTATCCCATAAATTAAGTGTTTTCAAGTTCATTGCTACAACTAGGGATTTCCTTAAGGCAATGATATTTACCACTTCTATTTCACTAAGGTACTGCTGATCCATTACTGAGCAGCTAAAAAGAGGTGATGTGGACTTACTTCGATACTGAAGTATCCTCTGTCAACATAGTCCCCTAAGAAGAGGTAGCGAGTGTTGGCAGGAGATCCCCCCACTTCAAAGAGCTTCATCAAGTCAAAGAATTGTCCATGGATGTCCCCACAAACTGAAAGAAACACAGAAATTAATTTTATGGTCCCATTATTTTAAGACTTGCATAAGAGAATAAAATTACAAGATTGTAGAGCCATAAGAAATTCAGAGGTCATCTTAACCAAAACATTATCTCCCAAAGCAGGAAGATAAGACAGAGATTCCTAAGTTATTTAGTGGCAGACCAGGCTCTAGCAGCCAGGTCTATTAATTCACAGAGTAACTGGAAAAATAAAGATAATAACAATAATGGCCTTTATTATTACGCTTAACCATTCTGCTTCAGACACTGTGCTAAGAAATTTATACACATTTACTAACAATACTAACAATGTTGCACAATAGATATTTCCTTTTGTAGGTAAGAGATGAGGCAAAGAATGGTTCAGAAATTTGACATAATCTATATGCAAAGAAAGCCTGAATGTAGAACTACTACATGTTATTGCCTCTTGAAGAAATAAGAACTGTTGATAAGTATCATACAAACAGTAGCTAATTGAATCTAAAATGTCATCAATTATAAAGTACATCATTATACAAGGGTGGGCAAAAGTAGGTTTGCAGTTGTCTGTATGGAGAACACTACATATAATACATAATAATATAAGAATAAACTCTGATTCACATACAACTATACACCTCCTTTTGCCATCACTGTACTATGTACCACTGAGAAAGAAAAGAATTCAATTAAATTTAAATTATAGCCCTGGCTGGAGTGGCTCAGTGAACTGAGTGCGTGCCTGCAAACCAAAGGGTCGCCAGTTTGATTCCCAGTTGGAGCACATGCCTGGGTTGCAGACCAGGTCCCCAGTAGGGGGTGCGCGCAGAGGCAACCACCCACTGATGTTTCTGTTCCTCTCTTTTTTCCTTTATTTTCCTCTCTCTTAAACTAAATAAATAAAATCTTTGAAAAATTATAAAGAAGCACTTTTTATAAAATGAACTTTAATATTAGATCTTAAAAACAAAAAAATAGTAAATCATGAATGGAAAAAATCCTGTAAAACAGAATAGAAAAATAAATCACTAGGAATTTTTATTTGTTACCTTCACCTCTCACTTCTCTTTCAAACCAAAATTCTCAGCTGTCGTCCCTTCAAAACCCACTTATTTAGTACTTATTATTTAACTTAACTACTTTGAAAGCCCTAAAAAATATTATCTCCATTATACGGAGAAGAAAACAGTGTGGCTAAGAGAGGGTAGGCAAGGTCAGTGTGAAACAGAGACGATCCAGGGTTTAAATTCAGATTTGCCTAATTCAAAGCTTTTGCTGTCAAACACCATGTTATAATATTTTTGATATTTTATGTTTTATATATGTATAGGTATTTAATATTTTTAAAGCTTTGTGATTAAATAATGACTATGATGTGGCTGTTTCTTGAACACTAAGAGGTTCACAAAATGAATATACCAGTGACTAGAACCTTACCTAAAGGAGCTACTGAAAATTAAATGTGTTAATATTGTAATAGGCTTGGAAGAGTTCCTGGAGCCTATCAGTTGGCCAAAAAGTCCAGTTGTTGAACCTATGCACCACAATGTTCATAGCAGCACAATTTACAATAGCCAAAAGCTGGAAGCAACCTAGGTGCCCACCAGTAAATGAATAGATCAAAAAATTGTGGTACATATACACAATGGAATTCTATGCAGCAGAGAAAAAGAAGGAGCTACTACCCTTTGCAACAACATGGATGGAACTGGAAAGCATTATGCTGAGTGAAATAGGCCAGGCGGTGATAGACAAATACCATTATATCTCACCTTTAACAGGAAGCTAAACAACAAAACAAACAAGCAAGCAGAATAAAAACAAAGACACTGAAATAGAGAACAGGGGGAGAGTGACCAGAGGGGAGAGGGAAGGGAATTTAAGGGGGAAAAGGGGAGGGATTTTGAGGAACAAGTATGAAAGACACAAGGATGAGGACTAGGAGGGGAGAAAATGGGAGGGAGGTGGGGAGCACAGGGCGGGGAGGGGCTGGGATGGGAGAAATACACACAAAAAATGTACTTGAAAAATAACTAAATAAAAAATTTTTTAAAAAGTCCATTTGTTTTTTTCCCCATTAGCTGGCTTTAGTCGTGCTTAGTTGTTTTTAACTTCATTCAAAACAATTTTGTTAGATCGCATTGTGACAGATGTTGTATCAGTGTGCATTTAAAAAAAATAATAAAACTGGTGAATTTTTGTGTAGCCATTTTAATATCGAAGATGGAAGAAACAGGCAACATTTTTGTCATGTAATGCTTTATTATTTCATGAAAGGTAAAAATGT
The DNA here is from genome assembly GCF_021234435.1 of Artibeus jamaicensis. Lineage (NCBI taxonomy): Eukaryota > Metazoa > Chordata > Mammalia > Chiroptera > Phyllostomidae > Artibeus > Artibeus jamaicensis. Next base: position 17,682,847 of record NW_026521837.1, read on the forward strand.
CACTGAAACCCAAAAAAAGATTGGTGTAGTGTATGGAGAAGGTACTGTGACTGATCAAATGTGTCAAAAGTGATCTGAGAAGTTTCGTGCTGGAGATTTCTCACTGGACAACCTCCACAGTCGGGTAGACCAGTTGAAGTTGGCAGAGATCAGATTGAGACATTAATTGTGAACAATCAACATTTTACCATGTGGGAGATAACAAACATACTTGAAATGTCCAAATCAATAAAGTTATTTGTGAAAATGAAAAATGTGTCTTTTATTTTATAGGAAAAAAACAAATAAATTTTTTGGCTAACCCGATAATAAGAACTTGATAAATGGCTACCTCTCTGTGATGCCATGGCCCCCACCCTCCATCCTCTGGTACCCACAGAGAAGTACAGTACAACAAATGCTGCCTAATGAGGCAAGCCATCCGCTTGGTTGTTTACAGCATCCAATTCCCCATGAGACTAGGCCTTTTGTCCTCATTGCCACTTGGTTTTAACAGCACTTCTAGAACATCCAGGCTTTGACAAAGTTATTTTACACCTTCAGAGCAAGGCAAGCTCATCCTTCACAGACATACATCCCTGCTTCCCGCACTCCCCTAGCTTCCCATTATTTGCTTTTCCTTTCCAATGGAACACTGCTGGTGGGGGGGTTCTCCACTGGGGGTCAGCACTGATAGAACTATGTTGTTCTAAAAGCACCCCAAGCACAGAACCACAGGTAGGTAATAGAAGTGGTCCCCACTGCTGTTACACGATGTTGAATGGACTCTGGCTCCTGCTACTCTATGAAGGAGTGATGCCCTGTCCTCAACAGCCCTGCTCAGCGCCTATGGCTTCTTGAATGGAGTCAATCCATCTCATATTTGGTCTTCCTCTTCTCCTGCTCCCTTCTATTAATATTTTGGTAACATTACTGTCTTTTCCAGAGAATCTTGCCTTTTCATGATGTTCTGAATGGAGATAGCTTCAGTTTTGCCACTTTTACCTCCAGTGCTATTTCGGACTCAATTTGCTCTAGGGCTGGTTTGTTTTTCTTGCTGGTTGTCCAGGGTATCCTGAGCGCTCTCCTCCAACATCATATTTCAGATGAACCCATTTTTTCCTATCAGCCTTCTTCACCGTCCAACTCCTGCATCCTTACATAGTATTGAATAAATGGGAATGTGAGAGTGTGGATGATCTTAGCCTTGGTCTCCAATGACACACCTTTGCTCTTGGCACTCTTTCCTCATTATCCCATGGTTGTGCTTCCAAGGCTCAGCCTTCTCTTGATTTATTGGCAGCAATCTGCATCTGAATCAATGACTGAAACAAATTAGGCAAAATCTTTTTTTTTTTTTAATTTTATTTATTTACCTTTAGAGGGGAAGGGAAGGAGAGAGGGAGAGAAAACAGTTGCTTCTGTGCACCCCTTGAAGGTCCCTGGACTGGCCTCACCCTGAGATCAAATTAGGCAAAATCTTTAACAACTTTAATGTCTTCATTCTCTACGTTAAAGTTGTGTGTATCTTTTGCAGTCACAAGGTTTGTATTCTAGCTGTTCAAATGCAGTCCTGCTTTGAGACGTTCTTCTTTCACTGTGATCAGAAGTCACTTCAAATCAGTGCTACTTTCTTCCCATAGGATGGTGCCCTCTGCATATCTTAAGTTATTGCTATTTCTTTCACTAATTTTCACTCCTCCTTCCCTTGCGTCTAGCCCAGCTTTTCACAAGATGCTGTTCTGCAAACAGATTAAACAAATAGGGAGATAAAATGCAGCCTAGCCTGACACTGGTGCCTGTAGGAAACCATTCTGTCTCTCCAAATTCTGTCCTGCTAGCGGCTTCCTGTCCACAGCACAGGACAAATTTACAACCATCAACATAAAATCACAATAAAAGACCATCACTGAAGTGTACCAGCACTCCTAGTTTCTATGAAAATAGCCTTCCATCTGACTGCACATTCTAAAAAATATTATGTTATGTACTTAGTAGATTATCAACAGAGCTGTACATATTTCCATCAGCAATGTATACAGTTAAGGCATTTATTAAAATTGGGACATTAAAGATAATGAAACAAAACGGTGTTTCTCCCTCCCTAGAACACTGTGATCCCTATGCATTAGCAAGCTGACGTGCCACAGCATGACGGCTGTTTTTCCCATGAGAAGCAGTCCTCCATTTGTTTTTACACCAGACAAGTGAGAAGGAGGTGCACTGAGCAGCTGAAACTATTTTGGTGAGAAGGTGGCACTGTTATCATTATCTCGTTCTCAGTTTTTTCCCTCCTAAATGGAGTCAATGTGTCAGTTTTGAATGCAGCTACGCTAACATCCTCAGGACAACCAAATGGTCAGAGTGACCAACAGCCTGTTATGCTTACACATTCGTACATTTCTCCCTTGTACTATCAGGAAATAAACAAAGTGTGCCTGATCAGTCAGCTACTAAGTAGTACCTATGCAAACAATTGCTTTTAAATAATTGCCTTTTAATATTGCTTCCCTTCCCTGATGACTCTAGCCTACATCAAATAAAATGCTTTTGGAAATGACTGTCATACATGAGTGGCATCAACAACTTTTGATCTATGTCTTCTGAAGGGCAATACAGAATTTTGAAGTAGAAAACTGAAAATAACATACAGAAAGGATCTGTCTTTATTTCTTAGGGAAGGGAATAGTCTTTCCTTCTAATATCATTGCCGGAGAGCTCATGATTGAGCTTTGAAATCACCATCTAAGGGGGTTCCAGTATGTGTATAAAGCCACCCACCACAAAGGAGGGATTATTTGGAGATTAGTGGTCAGTATAGCAATTAGGGAGTCATTAAGCAAGTTTAAGACTTCATTCACTGTAGATTACAGCAAAGTCCTGCCAAAGAGAAACATCAATAAACAGCCAGGGCAGTAACAAGGGGCTCTTTGTAGTGAGCTGAGTAAGGCCTTGTGATCTTCAGGCTGGACAATGAATTAGTCACAGAGCAATTCTATGAGTCCCTAAAACCAGCACACTGCTAAGCACCAAAGATAATGGCCAGCATGTTTAGGACAAACAGACCCTTCAAAAGATAATCTCAGGGAGTGGAAGGAGGAAGCTGGAGAGATAACCACAGCCGGGACCAAGCCTTTGCCTTACGTTTCCTCACTCGAGAAATTCCGCTGACTCTCCACTGGGAAGGGGTCAGTGTTCCAGACAGCCAGCGTGCATGTATCATAGCAGTAATTAGGTATGCATGTCCAAATTACTTTAGTGAAGCTGCAAATAAGTGCATCTACGTTGTAACAATTGTTTTTAAGAGAATTCTGTTGTTTCTAAGTTCACACTGAAAGTTAAGTTACTACATTAGAATTATAAACTCTAGACAGTCATCGTACTTACTAGGATGAAATCTCAGTATAACTGCTATACAACTGATGGCTTTTTAAAGCCCTCTGATAAAACTGTCATCTGTAGAAAACATGTTTTAAAATGTAATATAAAATATGTACTTTCATATAAAACTACTTAAAATAGATTTTAATGAATGCTTGGACTTAAACGTTGGTCCTGTTTACTTGCCTATAAAAAAGGAAATACAACAAAAAACCTAATTGCATCAGTTTCTTCCTAAGCAAAAATTTTGTCATAGAATTCCAGGTTAAGGAAAGCTTGTAAGTTAGCATGCCTGAGGACAGAGGAGTGGTTGTTAAAAACAAACAAACAATAAAGTGCAAGTGAAAAACAGATTTTTAATGGACCAACATTTCAAAATTGTACCAATATTATGATTTAGAAGTCAAGTGCTTTTAATTCTTGCCTATTTATTTTTCTATAAAGAACTTTTAGTTCCTCCAAAATACTGGCTTTTATTATCTTGGAAGACTTGCATGAAAAAGAATAACTCCTACAAGTTTTTCCAGCTCATATTAATCTAACAGGTTGTAATTTTTCTTTTAGAAAAAACGTTACTGAATCACCAAGCGATTTTCGCCATTAGAGTTCCACTTTACTTTCAGCTTCATTTACTTCAACCCGATTATTTTTCCACAAGAGCCGCATTTTCCCGAGACAATAAAATTCCTAATGTTAAGGAACCGTCATTATGTCTAATTCTCACCAAGAGGGGATTACCTGTCCAATTTATACACTCGGTTTTTGAATCCTCTATCTGCCACAACTTTTTGTTTTTCAAAATCTGCAATTTCACAGAGAAAGATTTTGCATTTAGAGGTTTTGTTAGAGGTTAAACACAGTGGGTATCACAAGTACATATCTGTTTCCTGCTGGTGATAATCCAGGATTATGTAACCTTTAGTGGGTGATAAATTCAAGCACAAACCAGCCAGAACAAATATATGTAGGTTATTAGCAGAATGTGTAAACATCTGCAATCAGGCAATTATTGAGATAAAAGTGAGTTTGTTATAGCTTTCACTTATCTCTAGAAATCTTCATCAACTATAAAGTAAACTAACCCAGAAAAAACAGGGGTGTAATTCACTGAAGAGGTACACTTTAAAATAATTCATATTATTCCCATAGTGAATATTATTTTTCAAATGTTAAATGTGCTAAATACTTTGTAAAATAAAATGTAAAATAAATTCTTAACCAGGGAACTGTAGTTTGACAGTAACAAACAATAACAAAAAGTCTTTAAATCAAGTAAAAATTTGCTAAACACAAATTTCGAGGATTTTAATAGAAAAAAAGCTATGGAATTAAACACAAAACAATAACAGCATCAATGCAGATTAACAGCCATGATTTCAAGCATTTATTGATATTTATAATGCTGTTTTCCAAGACAGACTGTGTTGGCACGTGTCAACAAGAAATGTAACGGGACAACTGAAAGAACAAGAACAGACCGTGTTAGAAAGGACAATAATCACAGCAACCACGAATCCCCTAAATCTCAGTTTATTTCTAATCAGATGGAAAGAAACTAGATTACTCTGTGTTTTCAAACTATTTTATAGGATCAAGCATTTACAGCACGGTGGTATATCCACAGTGTATTCCAGTCAATAGAAAAATACGTTACTGAAACTTTAACTTTTATTTATCCTAAAGATGAGTGTTCTTGTCATTGAAATTATTTTTTGAAGATTTTTTTCCCTTCATGGCTTGAATGCTTTACAAGATTTTGCTTAGTGGAAGAACTTAATTATTGAATTAGAGTGCATGTTTTTCCATCCGTTATCACTATTTTTCCATTTCAGCAACAATCCAGACTTTAAGAAAGCATCTATCTAGTAAGAACTCATAACATCATGGAATTATTTAAGTCATTATTTTGGCTGTGATATTAATAAAGAGTAAGTATGTGCATGTATAATACAGTGGTATTTAATTAAATTTGGTCATCACTCTGTTCATGTGTCCAAGTTTGGTCAGTCCTGGAAACTATTGGTTATTTGACATGTGGCTTCATTTACACTGTGTAGTTCACTAAACTCTTGATTGTCTTCACCAGTCTATTGAGAGTACTGGATAAACAATGAGTTGATTTAATTTCAGCCAAATGTAAATAAATTAGAAAAATTGTGTACTTATATATTGTTATTTATAAATGAATGAATTGTCCTCTTTACCTTTTGAAATATATTTACCTTTTGAAATACTGATTCTAGGTTTCAGGTGCCCATCAACTTCCTTCACGGCCCTGAAAGATGGACTCTACTGTAACCATATATGGGGGTTACAGAGCTGTGCCTTATGGTTTCTGTCATGGGCCTTCAAACCTATATTTTGGGATTAAAAAAATGTTTGGTAGTTGTGGCCACAGTATTCTTTCCGTCTGGCTTTTTGCTTTTTTCGGGATGTGTTATTTCCTCCCTGGGGAGAGGCAGCACAGTGTGCTGGTTCAGAACACAGACCCTCTACCGAGACCTCACAGTTTCACATTAGTTTGGGGGTTTGTATGTGTATTCCTTTTGATTGAACTTAATAAGCTCTGGCCTCTTAATTGATCATTATTTTATTCATTCTCCCTGAATCAGCTTTATTATCCATGGAATCCACGGACTACTCCAATTTGCATTTCCCAGTCTCTTCCTTTCTGTGGGCACACTCCACTCTTTTTTTTTACTACATTCCTTTCGACTGTGGCTATCTTGCCACTTGCGTAACTAGGACAAGATACTTCATCTTTGTAGGCGACTGCAGATGCCTCATCTACAAGGGCTTCAAAATAAACCTGTTTTGGTGAGCTTTTGTTAACTAAATGAATTAATATAAGGGAGAGAAAAAGCTTAACATGCTTATGGAATGCAGAACATACAGGCCCAGTGTGAAATGGTTGATGCGGCAGCTGTTCCAGAGGTCGTCTCCCCAAGAAACATCCTAAAATGTTTTGCCAGATTTAGACAGATGACCTAAGTTCCTGTAATCAGTGTCGTCCTAAATAAAACACACAAAAGGTTGCTGTGTTTTTTCCACTTTTTATTCAAATGCTATCTTATGTTGAAAGCTGTTAAGGCTAAAATCAAATAAACTAGGTCTCATGCTCCACGAGTGTCATATTTTAAGACTGGAAATATCTCCGAATGACTTTAGCGACATTACTAGTCTTTCGGTGGGTAACAACACCATGCCAAATTTCCGGGTAGTCTCATTTTCTTCTTTTTTAAATAAATCACTTTTATTGTTATTTTATTACAGCTATCCTTGTAGTGTTCCTTTATAAGAGGAACATGTTCCACGGCCGTGTAAAGGTACAGAGCAATGTTTTAAAGCTGAAAGTGACAGAGTAAATAGAAGAAATACAAGGCGTTTCACCACATGGATTTTTTTCTTAAAAAAAATGGAACACTTCACAAATTTGCGTGTCATCCTTGCACGGGGGCCATGCTAACCCTCTGTGTACCGTTCCAACTGTAGTGCAGGTGCCGCTGAAGCGAGCAGCGAATGGGTTTTTAAAGAGCTGGCTCTGACTAGATTTCTGCAAAACTCAGTTAAGAAAAATCGTCTAAGTAGGAAAAAAGTGAATCATCTCTTATTCTTGTCATGATACTCCTCCAATTTTAACAATTGAAAATATTATGTTATTTTTAATACTTTTTTAAACTCAAGGAAAATAAGTTAATGATATTTAATTCTAGAGTCCACACATCCATCATTAATTTGGTGGCAATGATAGGCAGTAGGGATATTAGGAAGGGTTTCTGCCTATCACTGACTTTCAAGTATTCAGCTATATTTGTACCTAATAGTAAGGGGAAGAAAGCTAATAAATACTCTTTCTATGAAATAATACTTAAATGATGTAATAAAAAGAGAGATTAAATGAATTAAACGCTATTATTTCCTCAGTAAAAATATATAAGCTTATTTGCTGTATGAGGTATATGTGGAATGGATGTGCTAATTCCTAACTGAACAACTATTAAAAAATATATGAACAACTCAGACATGTTAGAACATATTCATTTAAAACTCAGTTAAGAAAAAGTATCTTCTGGATACTAAGAAGGCAGCAAGGTTATCTTTACATTCTGCCTAGTTTCCCCTCATCTATCATTTCCTTATCTGTCTTTCATTAAGCAGATATTCAGAATTATTTATTCATTTATATATTCTAAAAAATCAATAAAACATTTACTAGATGTGCTGTATTACAAGGATGAATAAGTAATATCAAAGATACAACTTTTTACTTGTGTTCAATTATATTGGGACAATAAAGAAGTGGAAGGCATGAAACTTGATCTCAAGAATTTTACAGAATACTCAAGAGGACATACATACACAAAATAGTAAAAACTTATTGGCTTCCTGTCATGAGAGTGTTATCCTCTCCATTCTGAAACTTCCGAGTACCAGTCAAGAAAATGGGTTTAAGGCTTACGTCTCCCATAAATATTTTCTATGGACAGTTCATTTTATTGCTTGTTTACTATCTGCCAAATTTCTTAACAGAAGCAGGAGAGTATATAATTTTCTAAAAATATATGTCAAATTATAAATACTTTACATTTACTTTTAGTAATGTTTTTATTTTGAAATTTCAAATTACATTAAGGTATGAGATTGTTTTATTTATTCAAAAGGAGTATCAATCCAAAACTTTGAAGACTTGTAATAAGTTATCTCAAATTTCCATTTCAGATATTCATTTAATCAAAGACTTCTCTTATGGAGATAAATGATTTTCATAGTGACAGAAACCATCAACTTTATTTATTTCTAAGAATAAGACTAGGAGTCACAGTTACCTAAACTGATTTGAATCATAGCATCCATAACGTCTTTGTATATTTTGTCCATTTACATAGGTTCTTGCCTCCAAATGTGCATGATAATGTCATATGTTTTTGCTTCTTCAGCATTTGACAAATATCTAACTAAATTAGACAAAGATCATGTTTTCCTAACATGTTACATATGACATATAAACTGAGTGATCATGGGAAATTAACGCAGGTGTTTAGAAAACAGAATATAGCTGCTAATCATCATAACTTGTGATTCATTAGTAATCATAACTTCAAATTTGGGTTAATTTTCATCAATTAAAAATGATGAATGTTTGTTTTATAAATATGAATTGCTAAAGAGACCAATTAGGGTTGTCAATCAACTCTTTTCCTTTGCCTTGACAAAATATGAAAAAATTTAAAAAGCATGTTCATACTGTGGTGAGTTATTAAATTGATTTTTACTAGGGAAGTTTGTTTTATAAAATCACATAAGTTCAAGTTACATTTCCTTATAGATCTACTTCATTAAATTTCCAGAACTTTTCCCACCTTCTATAATTCCTTTTTAATGTATTTTAAATTAAAAATTTTGATGTTCTTAATACATTTAAAATGTGAGATCTGTTATTAATCACAAATTGAACTACATCTTTCTAAAGGACACCTGAACTATATTATGATGATTTGATACCTTATACGGAGAGTTCACATGTTAGAGAGGAAAAATTGCGACTAATCCTATAAAACAGACAACTTCATAAACTAAGATATTTTATTCAGTCCTAATTAGCAGGTATTTATTAAGTACCTCCTATACGATGGTTGTTCTAGAATTTTAAAAAAGTTAATTCTTGAAAAATGGTAGAAAGACAAGATTACATCATTATAAAATAATTAAAGAATAATATGTAATTTTATAGTAAAGGAATATAAATACTAATCCCATTAAGAATCTTAAGGTATACATGGGATATAATACATATAAATAAGGACTAGATAGGGCTTCCGACTGCTTAACTGCTCCTAATTTGACCTTTCATCAGTAATACACTGACCTTTGACCATGGACTCACTCTTGCCTCTGGATGTGGGAAATGTGGATGACTAAAAAGGTTTTGGGGGGGCTAGCCTAGAGGTCCCTTAACATTTCAAATGTCTCAGAACTAGAGAAAACAATAAAACCTAACTCTATTCTCTGTTTCCTACAGATGTTTCCTGGGAAGTGGTAAGAGGCCAAAAATATGGGACTACTATCATCCTTTCCTTCTGTTTCATAAATAAGTAATTTTCCTCTCAGCAGTGCTAAGTCACCCTGACCACCTTTGACCTGCCCTTGCCAATACTAAGACTGGGCAAAGCCCAGTGTGATTCAGCTCACACATTGGCTTCAAATGTGTTCTGCAGAGCTCCAGGGTACAAGAGAAGAATTAGCATCATATTACAATGAATGACTACATTCATTCATTCATTCATTTATTACCTTGGAGGACCACATGAGGCTTCTTTCTTTCTCTCTCTCTGTGTATGTGTGTGTTGGGGGATTAGGATTGGGGGCAAGATAGATCCTGCTGCTTAAAACTTCTTCAGGAGTCCTACTGATGGAGAGTCTCACAGGAAATTAGTAATTATGAAAATAAAGGTTGGCTAACATCGTTAAGGAAGACTCAGCTAAAGGGAAAGGACTTGCAGTGTTGATAAAATTTGCAGGAAACTGAAAATAAGAGAAAGGGATCTTTATATAGAAAGGTGGCAATGAACCAGAATAAGTGGACTGCAAAAACTAAATGAACAAATAAAAGGACCAGTTGAAAGGTATATGTGAAAGAGCAGGAGACATATCATAGTAGAAAGGCGACACTAGATTATAAGGGGACTTGGGCTTCAGTATGAGATGTTTTATGAAGAAGGAGAACAATTCCGGCAATGAGAGATGATGAGTCTGACGGCTTTATGGGGAATCCCATGACGTAGAAAAGTTGAAAGCAAGGTTGCTTTCAATTACAGATCCACTGCAATAATACAGTCATAAGACAATGAGGTCTAGTGTTATGAAGATGACAGTGGGAAAAGATAAAAGGGTCCAGAAAGAACATTCTTCTACACCTATACAACTATTATAAATTAAATAGTAAAAGAAGTCATTCATTTGTGCTCCAATTCAATAAATATTAAATGCCTGAAACATTCCTACAATATCCCATTGGGTAAGACTCTAAAAAATGTAACAGAACAACTTAGACATAATCGATCCTCTCGTGAAGCAAGTGTGTAAATGAGGGACACTGAACTAAATGTACTGGCAAGAAAGGCAGAGATTTTCTTTCTCCTTTGTTCACTGTTATATTCCTAGTGCCTAGGATGGTACCTGGGTACCATATATGACAAGGGCTGTCCAGGAAGTATCCAGCCAGGTAATACAAAAAACAGAGACATTTATAGAAGAAGATATAACATACAAGAAACACTGTACATAAGACAATGACTCCTCAGTCCTCTTCAGAGTAGGCACAGGGGGACCTCACACATTTCTCCCAACTGCTATCAGCTGCCCTGTTGTATTTTCCTGAATCTCATCAGTGGTGTGAAATCAATTCCATTTCAAAGGTGATTTTAGTTTTGGGAAAATCCAGAGTCACCTGGATGATTTGATGTTTCACTAAAACACTCCACACGAGACATGATGCGTGAGCGGGCATATTGCTGTGATGAAGCTGCCAATCACCAGTTGCCTACGGCTGCAGCCTTCTGAATCATCTGAATAGTTTCCACAGAGGAATGTTCAACCTTAGAGCAAAATTTGATGCAGACTCACTACTCTACTCACTCAGTCATTTTGAGTGTGATGACCACACAGTACACATGCTCACTCAGTGGTGTCTATAGCCCCCACTGACTAGTACAGTGAAGTCATCATTTTTCTTGCATGCACATTCCAGTCCACTCTCCTTGGCTGCCATGTTACACTGATGTTGCAGAAACCATTCTCATTATATTAACAATGGATGGACTTTTTCCAGACAGACCTTGCATTTGTTAAATAAATGAATGAACAATGCAGTGGGCATGGTGGACTTGGTGAACTTACCTGGAGGATATGGGACTTAAGCTGAAACCTAAAGACTGAAAAGGAGTTAGTGACTAAATGGTGGGGACAGGAACAGGGGCTACTGCTCACAGCAGAAGACACAACTTGTAACATTTAAAATGTGGAAGATCTGCAAACTTGGAGACTAGGTAAGAAATGGAAAGAGATGACACTGTAAAGATCAACAAAGGCCAGAGAATGAGAATTTTATCATCCAAGTTAGGAAGTCTGAACTTCACCCAAAAAGGAGCCACAGAAAAGATTCAGGCAAGAGGCAATAGTCTATCTCACCTCTGGGAAGTCACTGTATCTATCTCAGCTTAGGCTTCCTAATGTGGAGAGTAAGGCCAACAGCAGCTACCAGGGCCAGTGACTGTGGGGATTAAATCTGATAATGTTGCAGTAATTGGCCCAGGTTAGTAACTCAAGATAAGGGAAGTTCCACAGCTCTCTTCAGCTTCTCTTGAATGGAGCTGCCCCACTTTATAAATGATCACAATAATATTCCAAAGTTAAAATATCATTGGCATCAGCCTGGATAAAGAGTTTAGTGTGTCTTATATGAATATTCTGCCTCCTTTTTGCAATGCCAGTGAATGGGGACCTGATGGCCTTAACAGCAGAGTGCAAACAAGGTCCCACTGCTTTCTTATCTCTTTTCACATGCACTACTAAATCAGAAAAAATGGCTGTAGAAATATTTGAAAAAGAAATTACATATGAATAAATTATATAGAAATTACTATTTTGGTATCGAGTAGCATATTTTTATTAGCACAGTTTAAAATTTCCATCATTTATAAAGTCCCTTAATTGAAATTCATTATTAAAGTAGCTAAGTATTCACAGGTTTCTAAATTATTAATTGATACACACGACACTTTCCACTGTTTGTAAATATAATGTACTTAAAAGGAAGCATGAGTGTCAATGTTTATCTTAAAACAGAGAATCAGAATTCGTAAGTAACAGCCTCGAAGACAGCACAGAGGTTTAAATGCTTGTTAGAACACCGGTGGAAGGGTATAAGACACCACAGACAGGGCTGTCCAACCTCTTGGCATCTCTGGGCCACAGTGGAAGAGTTGTCCTGGGCCACACATTAAATACATTACAATATGTAATTGTAATGCAGCCTGCAGGCTACAAATGGACACCCCTGCTAGAGTCTTAAGCTACATGAAAGATCTGCTCCCAAGAGTTTTGGAAATCTTGTAATTAACAAAGGTTACCAAACATAGTATTTCCCCATATAATGCAGTGAAATATAAGCCCTGGCTTCATACAAAAATGGATCTGGGCTTCAATGACACCTCCCTAACTTTCACTCTCATATCTGCTTCTTTCTGCACATTGGTCTTATTTTCTGCTACTATGGTTATGCCTCACTCTGATCATCCTCCAAATCCCATCCTGCTGGGATGCTGAAATGAGAGGTGGATCCACCAAGTCCAGCAAAACTGAGCCATGGAACAAGTGTGACGGGCTCCCCGCCGGTATCCTGGCCAGTCAGTGGACACCCTAAATCAATCACCGTGTCCACCGACTGGCCAGACCTGGCTCAGGCATCCACTCCCCATTGTTAGTGAGGGTAGTGCAAAGCCAGTAATCAAAAGAAGTATTCCCGCAACCACAAACAGCATTTTGTACATTTTAAAAAGGCTGAAGTTCTTGTACTTCTGTTTACCTTGAAGATCATTTCAGTAGCCACTCTAGTGACTTTTCTAAAGTTTTAGGTTCTCATTTGAGCAATGTTGGCAGCACCTGGAACATTCACTGAAATACTTTAATATTCACTTTGTCTAATATCTCCACCAAATTTATGATGAATAAATTTATATTACAGACCCAAATCCCCAAAGAATATGACATTCTACCCTTTAATTCATCTAAAGCCTTTCTAAATCATCACCTCATCATGTCCTGATTCCAATGAAACTGGCTCTCTTCACATGGACATGCTTTTTCAAAAAATATATACACGCAGATATACAGGTAAACATACACACAAATACTTAACAAAGAGAAAAGTTAAAATGAAATCCAGACACTGAGGAGTCTGCTAGCCTAGTGCCTGAGCTAAATTAATACATGTGTAATGAACACTCTGAAAGGTCAAGTCTTAGAATGTAAAAATTGTGAATGCCAAGACTCTACTCTTTCTTACTATATCCGATGATGTCCAAAGTATGGTGAAAACATTTTAAGTAGCATGACTCATGTCTGTGAAGATGGCAGCAGTTTTCCTGCAAAGATCAAGTATTAGAAAGGCATGGAAAACTGGACACGAAGCAACTACATAAAAACCCACTTAGGGGATGATCTAATCTTAAATTGATTCAAATTCCTGTAAGGATTAGAAAATTCTACGTTAAGTACACTTTCCATATTTCTCTTTCCATAGTTGTCATTAATGTGGTATTTACAAAAGGCTTTCTGACAGAGATACGAAAGGATGAGTTTTTCAATATTTCAGGCATATTGCTTCTAACTCACAGTCAAAGTGCTCATTTCCCAAAGTGGTATTTGGGAGATCAAGACTGCTTGCTCTGGAAATACTGATGGAACAGACACCCAGATAATCATAATGAAACTGTGTGCGATGCGCCTTTTGTTCAGAGTACCTCCCAGCACCTCACAAACCTAATGAACTCACGCTTACTTAGTCAGCAGTGAAGTGCTCAAGAGCAGATCATGCCTCTTGGTTTTGCAGAGCAAATTCTTAGGTGTTTCAACCAGAAAATAAACACATCTCCGTCCTCCGGAGAATTCAAAAGCATGTTACGTAAACGAAATCTGTTCGTTGGAAATTGTCCAAGCAATCAAAATCTACAATGCTGTGCTTATGAAGGCTGTTAAAACTACATTAACACCTCGAAGCTGTTAAGATGTTGTTCTGTTCCGTGTTTGAGAAAAGGCACTTTGAAGAGTGGACAGGATCCTCAGGGGCAAGTTTGGGTTTTACAGCTTATGCCTCGGTAACCTTTTTGGTACTGCAGGATCTTTCGGAGGTGGGTCCAAATTTTCTCCCACAGAGAGCTGAAATCTTGTTTCGTCCTATACTAGCCCAAAGATCTGGTTTGGGCTGTATTACTTTTTCACAAAAAACAGATCTCTCATGTCCCCACTGCTATCCTCTGCTGGGACATACGTTTCCTCCACTTTGAACCTCTCTGATACTCAGTAATGGCTTGAACTATGTCCCCCAGAGATATGTTCAAGTCCTAACCACTGGTAACTATGAATGTAACTTTATTTGGCAATAGAGTCTTTGCAGATATAATCAGGTTAACCTGAAGCCACACTTCATTAGGGTGGGCCCTAATCCAATACGACTGGTGTCCTTATAAGAGGAGGAAAATACACACATGGAAACACAGAGGCCTTGTGAAGACTGAGGCAGAAATAAGAGTCCTGCTGCCACAAGCCAAAGAAGGCCTGAGGCTACCGGAGGTAGGAACAGGCCGGGAAGAATCCTCCCCTAAGGGTTCCAAAGAGAGTATGGCCCTGCCAACACCCTGATTCCAGACTTCCAGCCTCCAGGATTATGAGACAATACATTTCTGTTTGGTTGAAGCAGCTCAGTTAGTGGAACTTCATTGTGGGAGCACTAGGAAATGGAAGCACTAGAGTTATTATTCACTTATTTGAAATCTACTCACACACATGAGTACACAGAAATGTTTTTACTTCTTACACAAGCTCATGCAGTATTTCTAAGCATTTTAAATGCTGAAATTCAATGAATCCTCAAATATCTTAAGAGGAACACCTAGTATTCATCATTTCCCAGACATGGAATTGAGAAAGGTTAAGTAACTTGCCCGAGCTGGTAAGCAGCAGAGGCAAATTCACACCCGGGCAGTCTCCCTGTGACGCTTACGCTACCCAGGATGCCCTTGGTGTCAGCCAGCACATCTCTGCCACGCAGAGAGGACTTCCTACAGCCACAAGTGGCCAAACCTTATTGCAAACTATCCCTCACAGAAGATGTCTTGGGACACACACTTTTCCAGTCTTCCCTATTCCAGTAAGAGGTAGGTTATGTGCTCCGAGAGGTGACATAAAAATCCTGCACAAAATGAAGATGAGAGGAGCCTGGGTTCCAACTCAACACTTTGACAAGGTCCTGTAAGTTTTAGGTGACTGCAGACTGAATGTGTGGCATGTCACTCCATGTCCTAATGCAATAGTTTGCTCAAAACTCCGTATTTTTTAAACACACACCAACAAAACAGAATACCCTAAGGGAATATGGTCAACATGATTCTGGGTCATGAAAATACATTTTATAAGAAAAACTGGGGCTTTCTGGTTCAGGAAACAAAATAGCAAGACAGTAATTGTTCTTGAGAATTTGAGAGGCTTCTGTACAACAGATGAGCTGTCAGGTTTATTTTCTGGGTTTTTGAGGGCAGAATGAAGGCAAATGAGTGAAAGTTACAAAGAAGCCTATTTGTCTATTATATTAAAAAAGATTCATTTCTAATGAGAAAACCATTCACAAGGGGATGGCAGGCATGATGAGTTCACCCACACTAGAGATATTTAAGCCAAGTGTAAAACACTAAGTTGTTATTGTTATTTCATCATATCCCCGTGTCCTCCCTTCATCTTCTCTCTGATTAATGATTCTCTTCACGTAGGACAAGTTACTTTGGGTAAACAACTTGAAAGCTGGCTCAAATGGCAGCCCCCATTATCTAACTATTAGTTTCCTAACACTATGAATTTTAAGATAATGGTCTAGTTACTTAATGTTCTTGTCTTTAAAACTGAAATAATAATATTCCAGTTTATAAGGCTGTCTGAGGATTAAAATGCATAATGCTTTGTGACTGTCACTACCAACTTCAATGACCTTAAGAAAACATCATTTATAAGCTACACCAGTATTTTAGGTATTACTAAATGAAACAGTTAAACAATGACATGTTTTCTTATCACTGAAAGCCTTTATTTTATACTTTGGGAGAGGAATATCGGTTAATATACCCTGAAACCTTTCCACTGACTTTGACTCATCAGAATCCTTTTGCACATGAGTCACTGGTGTTTGTCCACAATCATCATCACCCGTGCAGTCAAGAGGTTTGTGATGCACTGTTTGTGATACCCTGTTCCAGCATTACCGCCAGGACTCTGCTGCTAGCCTTTCTTGCCTGGTGCTCGACAGGCAATGCTCTGCCTGTGCGTTGGTAAGAAAACATAATAGGCCTCATCAGATTATGGTCATCATTATTTCTCAGTCTGGTAAAGCACACGGCCTTTGCTTTGTGTGAAAACAGAAAATATCAGACAGTCCTCCAGGAGAGAATATTTTCTTTTCTAATTTTAAATGTATACGTACTTCACTATCCTGTTTCTGGGCCTTCCTACCTGGTAACGTTTAGCTTTGATGCCCAGTGGTATTTCTGAAGACATTGTGAACAGCAATTAAACCCAACACATGTGGCTCCGAATAATGCCCATCACTCAGAGAGACACGGTGTAAACAGCCAGGACCGACTCAGTGCGTGCGCATAGCAACAGCTATGTCATGACTGCTGTGTGACTACTGTTTGAGCAATGACTGCAAGACCCAGGCAAACTTCAGAGAAGTTAGAATATAAAAAGTGTGCACTGTAGAACTGGTAAAATATGAAATGGTTTGATTACTGTATTGCAGTTTTCCTCAACTGTCAGGAAGTGTCTGAATATGCACTCCTGTATTTACATAAAAGGAGGACTCAGTAAATACCGGCTTCACGGAGTAGAAGCTACTTCCCTTACAGAGGGGATTTTCTGGTGTGGTCCGGACAGTACAGGACTGCTAAATTACTTTCTGAACCCATGATATTTTCATCCCAAAGCAATTAAAAAGAAAGATGGGGAAGGGACAGGGCATCTGGCAGGTTATGCCTTACAATGCACATAAAGACACATCAGCGAAGGTGTGAGGACACAGCGGGTTGTCGCTGTGGCTGAGGCTGGCCGCTCCCAGGCCCTGTGCCCACCTGGCGTGAGAAGGCACGTGAACATGTCCCCACTCACCCGAGTGTGCCTTTAGGGGGTCGGGTCACTTCCACAGCTCTCGGTGGATCCCCTCAGTGCCACCCTCCCTTCCCCACCTGACCAAACCAACGGCTAGGTCTTCCTGAGCAGGGGTGGGCTGGAGCCCTTTGGAAGAAACGAGCCACCACCGTCTCTGGTTTAGGTTCCTGCCTGTGCACTATTTCCTCTTTTCATCATTGCTGATCTTACTATTTTCCAACGGTCTTCATCCCACATTAGTTTTAATTGGTTGATGTGATGCCGTGCCCTCTCCCCCCTCCTTCTCCTGATCTATGCGTGTCATGAGGATGAGAACAATCCACCACTCTCCAGGGGCTGACGGCAGGCATGCGTACATTTGGGAAGTTCATTATAGCTCACAGCCGTCAGTCCTCAAGGGAAAAAAAATAAAATCCTGCCACAAAAGAACAAAACAAATTAGCTCAAAAGAACAAGGACTTTGCCTTCGCTGTTCTGTGTTGGATAGAACAGGTTATTAATATGAGCAATTGTATTTCCACTTCTGTACAGCTGAGAACTTACTGATCTTTAAGCATCGCTTACACCATGCTACTTTCCTGGGCAGGAATAATCAATGGTTGCCTTTTGACTAAATGACAGAAACCCAAATTTTCTGTCACAGCACCTCGACATCCTTTCCTCTCAATATGGTCTGGTACTATCCCATTTCTTCGGCCTCGTCTCTGGGCCATTCCCATGAGAAGTGGCACTGTGGTGGTTCCAGTCTTCAAGTGCATAATTTTTGGACAAGTAACTAAACCCCAGTGGATTTCAGAGTTCTAATCTCTAAAAATGAGGGCAGGACATCCACTCATTGGCTCCCTGTGTGATGTGATATTTCATCACCATGCATACTATGTGACGCACAGTACATGTATATTAATGGTATCTAGAAAAAACATTCCACTCTGCACTCCCGGTTCTCTGAAATCTTATCAGGCTTGCTCTTCTACTACTCATTCTATACTTGTAATAAGTACATATATAATTCTATACAGTTATGTATATATAAGGTTACAGAGCAACATCATACATGGTCATAAGGTTGCTTACATATGTTATCATATGTGGTTAATAATTTCATATTTAACATAATATGAAACTGAAGTGAACTGAAACTGTATGAATTATATGAAAATAATGTAAAATGATTTGAAAATCTGACATACTAAAAACACTTTTAAAGAAACCTTTCACAGTAAACAGTCTAAGTATTAGTGATAAGTGAGAGTCTTAGATTCAGAGGAACTGTTAAAGGTAAGGTGGCTGGTTAGGGGCAGGGCCTGGCCCAGGGCTCTCATGATTCCGTGCACAGTAACATCCACACATCCCAGGCTTAACAAGGTACTTGGATGACAAAGATAGGCTTTCTGTGTCCCTTACGGCCGCCAATATTATGCCTTGTGTTTGCTCCTTATGGGAGCTCAATAATATCTTGTTTGATCCCTACAAAGAATACGGCAACTGTGCGAACAGTGCTTTAGTGGACCTGAGCAGAGCCCTGCTGTTGTTATACAGTAGAAGAGGTCCTGCACCCACGCAGCAGGACTTCTGCTTGTTGTCTGTCTTCACCCTTTAAGTACTGAACAAATAAAATAAAGACATTAAGGTAACTTCATTCTGTTTTCCACTGGCTTTGAGTTTAAATCTGTCTCAATGGCTCCTATTACTTGGGAAAAAATGCCAATGTAAGGAGGACAATACATTTAATTCTCTAAAGTCTTTAAATTTTCATTTTCCCTTATGGTATTTTTAAGCCTTCGGGCGACATAACATTACTCTATAATTGCAGGTTTATGTCTTTTGCATTGCTTTTCCAATGAACTTTACATAGTACTTTCATATTTGACTAACAGAGATTTCTGACTAGAAGTGAATCATTAGGAGTAGGAATTTCCTGTTCTAAGCAATTTATTTATTAGTTACATAGCAGGTTTTTTAAAGGTAATTGATATTTATCTAAATCTCATTCACGCGATTACTTCTGAAAACGACCATTTGTCTTCAGTAAAGTGGAACTCATGATGTATTTCTCTTTGCAACTTACTTCTCAAACCCATATTTATTTTAGTATATATCCATGCTGAGTTCTGAGTGCAGAATTCAGCACTAATGACTTCATAATATCCTCATTTGCAAATTACTACCCTTTCAAGTTGCAGATCCCAGCAGACAACTAAACTGTGTGCCCCACGTAGATTCCCTGCCACGTTAACGGCAGGTACACGTTGGCAGTCCGGAACAGCTCTCTTCAGGGGTACTCAGAACATCAATCATGAACTATTAGATGCCAAAGACACCTTCCTTCCCTTCTTCATCCCTCTTTCAGTGCTACCTTTCCTGGATGTCATGCATCAACTATGTGAATCAGAATAACATGGAAAAAATGTGCTCTAACTTGTGTTTTTACTTAGGAAGAAAAAAATTCAAGTTTGACACTTTTAAAATTGATTTTAGACAGAGGAAGGGAGAGGGAAGGGGAAGAAAAGAAGGAGGGAGGGATGGAAAGAGAGAGAAACACTGATTTGTTGTCGCACTTTTTGATGCATCCCTTGGTTGATTCTTGAATGTGCCCTGACTGAGGAATGAACCCACAACCTTGGTGTATCAGGTCGGTGCTCTAAGCAACTGGGCTACTTTGCCAGGGCCTCCAGTTTGAGACTTTTTTAAAGACACTTTTAGTAAAAGTCAAATGTAGCATGATGAGGCCATATACACTGGATTATAGAGAGAGAAGTCACGCCATAACTATCATGTAGATAGTCTGCAGCTCTCAGAGTATGCAGTTACGTGTACAAAACTCTCTAGTTCCAGATTTGGTGCTCTATCATAGGAGTCTATGCCTGATTCTGACATACAAGGAGGGGCCAGTTACTGACTTAGAAGCGGGGGGGGGGGGGGAGCAGTGATGTCATCTGAGCACCTGAGGCAGTAAGAAAGGAGGAAGCTAAGTATTGTCCAAACATATCACAGGCTTTCAAAATGAATAACAGTAACAGCACTGATAATACCTATTACTCACCCAGTGAGTCTCAAAAGGTCTTTACTTCTCTAACTAAAGCTAATTAGTCCATCAGTGTTTCCATGCTGAATTTCTCAAGGTTCACACTCCATCATTAATTATTTACCCTGCCTCTTATATTTCTGACTTCCCCTTTTCTGCTGGTTCTTTCCCTTCACCTGCACACATCTGAGTCTCTCACGGTCAGGTAGTCTTTCCTGGCCCTGTCACCCTGCCATGCTATTGTGGTACATCTCTCCTCAGTCGAGATACCCCAAAGAGTAGTCCGCCGTGAGTGTCTTCCCTCCTTCCACCCTTAATCACTCTCAGGTGACCAGAAAAGGACTGTCCTGTCCCAGGCATTCTCCTCCACTCCTAGGGACAGTTACTTCCTAATTGCCAAAACCAGCAGGCACTCTTGAGTCTTTCTCTTCTCAACTTTTATTAACACTAGCCATCTTGGTCCATTCATGCTGCTATAATAAAATACCAAAAAGGAAGTGGCTTATAAACAACAGAAAAGTATTTCTCACAGTTTCAGAGGCTGGAATATACGAGATCAAGGCACCTGTAGATTCAAGTCACTGGAAGATTTGGTGAGGGGCCTGTTTCCCGGTTCACAGAGACAGCCATCTTCTTGCTATGTCCTCACATGGCAGAGGGCGCTAATCCCATTCATGAGGACTTCACTCTCGTGACCTAAGCACCTCTCAAAGACTTCACTTCAAACTACCATCACCTTGGGATTTAAGTTTCAACATACGGATTTGGAGGCACACAAAAATAAGTAAGTAGTAGTTTTCCTCTTACTTTTCTAGCCACAATTTCTCAATCTTCTCTGCTCCTCTTCTTTTGGTTATTCCTTAAATGCAGGCATTATCCACAGGTTTGTCACTATCCCCTCAATAACCTCCTGACTTTAGCACTGACTATATAATCTTCATGATTTCACCACTGCCTATATAATGGTAACTGCAGAGTAGCATCTCTAACTTGGACCTGTCGGCTGAACTCTAGAGAAATGTACACATAGCAGCTAACTAGCAACTCTGCTGGGTTGTCAGCTAAGATGCCCACATGCAGCCTGCCCAAGATAAATCTGTTGTCTTCTCATGCAAACCTGTCCCCACACACATGAGTATATCCTATGTTGGATGGTGGCATCACTGCCTGTTCAGTCACACAGATTTGTTTCAATGTCAGTGTCCTCTAGTAGACTTTGACAGTATTAAGGGCAGAGGCCTTAATACACAGGCAAACTTTTGTAGACATTATGGGTTCGGTTTCAAACCGCTACAATAAATGAGTCATCCTCTTTTTACTGGTGGAAGGTCTTGCCTCCAATGTGTAGAAATACAACATGTGTGAAGCACAATAAAGCAAAGCACACTGGAACAAGGTGAGCCTGTATTTGCCAATCCTGTGCCTGAACACCCTAGAAATGTAAGTGCTCAATAAATATTTTGCACTAAATAGAAGAATGAACACGCTACTCATTCCACCCTAACCTACTTCCAGGTGTTGCCCGAGGTTGATTATTTATGCTAACGTAAGCGCTTTCGCAGTGTTTCCTGTGCCGCCATGTGTGTCTGAACAGTGGGGCTTCTGTGCAGGGTTCCGTACTGCTGGCGCTGTTTCCTCAAATTACCCGACCACAAACCAAGGTCAGAAGTATTTTATATCATGAGCCACTAGAAATATACATCTTTACAGACAAACAAAAGGGTTATGGATACTTTCCTTAATTTTGTATAGTGAACTGACATTTTCTTTCTTATTTTAATTTTTCGCATCACAGTAAACACTAGACTGATGGCGATAAACTGCTGTCACATCTCACGGACCGCGTGTGACACACACTTAGACCCTGTAGAGATGGTGTTTTTAAAAGTCCTAAGAAATTTAAATTTCTGAATTATCTAAGCATGTCTCTTATTTAACACTTAACTATAAACGTTATTGAAAAACATTTGTCATTTGTCCAAACTATGGGAACATCCATGTAAATAAGTGAAAAAATTACAGAATATTTAAAAACAAATAACATACTACTTTTCTGAAGTTCACACATTGCTTCAAACTATTACAAATATGTGGAGGTCCATCCCAGCTTAAATGAATATAGAGAAAAGCATTTTGTTTACAAGATATGACCTTAAATTCATCAAAAATGTTATGTTAAATGTGACTAATATCCTTTTGAACTATGTTTCATATTTTATTTGATAAACCTTTTATAATAGGCATTTTTCAAAGTAAACTTCTACCTGGTCCAGATGTAAGTATCAGGAACCTAAACTTAGAATCACTCAAGTTTAAGGAATTCAAATTCAAGTACTCCATGCACATTTAAAGCTGGAATACTCATGTCTATGAATCTTCTGTGTTTTAGTCTCTGCCACTCTACGAACTTCCTAAGAGTATCTTCTGTGATTCATCCCAAAACAACTCAAAGTGTAGTTAAGACTGCGTAGAACCGCTGCAACAAAGATACCATCTATCAAGTGTTGCTGCAGGTCAGGCAAAACAGTAGATGATCCGTGTCCTTCACAATGGTCACAACAATCCCCAAGGTCAGCGCTAACCTGTTTACAAAGGAAGAACTAAGTAACGAACATGATTCAGGCATACAGTTAAGAAGTATAGGAATCAGTAGCAAAACCAGAGAAAGAGCACATTGTATCATGTATTTACTATCTGCCATACATTGTGCTTTACATGTGGCATCTCATTTAATCTGTACGCCATCCCTCTGGGACAGGTACTATTTGTTTGCCCACTGTTTTGCAGATTAGGAGAATAAAGCTGAAAAGGGGAAAATAATTGGTGCAGGGCACACAGCTATTAAGTGGTATACCTGTGGTATGAAGCCAATTTCTCACAAAGTCTAGACTATTTCCACAGGGCTCTCTGTTGCTAAATAAATGTAGTGAATCGTTAAAAACTGGTAAGTACTAGATTTAGAATTCAGGGTTTTTCTTTTCTGGCAAGTAATTTCCCATTTCCTCAATTCTTTAGAGCATGCAATTAAATTCTGGCTTAATTTCCTTTACAGTCTGTAAAAAGTTACCGTGTTATTAAATAATTTAAAATGAAGTTGAAGAATATGGGCATTTTTCAACAATGCCATGAGTGAGAGTTTCCTGGCTTGCTGTAGTGTATGATCAAAGAATTCAGAAGGATGCCTTGTATCTGAGAATATCAAAGGCCACTAACTATAAAAAGACACAGAGTTCTTATTACGCTGAGGAGAAAAAGCTGAGTCCACTGAAATACAATACAAGAATGTTGGCATACAGGTAATTCACAGATATTATTACCTTTGCTACTTGAAATGGAACCAATCTAAATTCTTTCCAAGAGCTATTCTTTTAGAAGTGTAATACACTCAATTCATTTATTATAATCACCACTTTCCCTGCTTGGTTGTCTGCCATACTTCACCCATACCTACACACACACACACACACACACACACACACACACACACAATTTACAGATTCGGATCCCACATCCACATATCACGCTCTTTCTCCTCTGTAGCTAATTACAACCCATACCATAAAATAGTTAGTGTTATCATTTTTAAAACTACAAGATGAAAATCAACTGAATTATCTATCCAAGTTGTCACAAGTCTCTAGTTAGTGTGAGAGCAGATGAACATTTCCAAAATGTATTCAATTAAGTAACTTGATGTCTTCTACGAAGGTCCATGTTTCTGCCTGAAGTAGACTCAGTCTGGTACTTTAACTGGTCTGGGGCACAGTGCAGGCAGTATCAATCCCTTCTTAAAATACTCACCTCAACTCTCTCACCCAAAACATCTACAGAGGAAGAACCCTTTTCCCTAGTGTATTTCAAAAGCCAAATTATTATTGAAATACACTGAGTTAAATCTCATCGTGGTATCAAAATATCAGGCCTTACAAAATTTTTAAATGCAGCTGGGAAAAAAGTTTCCTTTGAGCTAGAAATGAAATACAAGTAAGAATTAGGAAAAGTGAGTAAGATTTGTGAATTATCTGACTCAAATTAAATGCATGGTGTTTAACAACTGGATCAAGGTAAGTATTCCCATTTACAATCTGGTTGCCATAAGAAAATACATTAGACTGGGTGGCTTACGTAACAAAGACTTATTTTTCACCACCCTGGAGGTTGGAAATCCAAAATCAACTTCTCTCTTCCTCTTCCAATGAGGCCAATAGTCCCGTCACAAGCATCTCACTCTTAGGACCTAATCAACCCTGAGACCCTTAATTACCTCCCAAAAGCATCATTTCCAAACACCATCACAGCAGGCCCTGGGGCTTCAAAATAGGAATTTGATGGGGGTACAAATATTCCATAACATTCATTCCATAACATTTTATTGTTCTTCAATGTGATCTTTTTCATGTGGAATTATTTCTAAATTTTTAACTCAGTTGCCCTAGTTAGACTACTTATTAATTCATTAAATGTCTTTAAAAAGTGAGGAAGAAGCTGATTTCCAAAAATGGGTATTTTTATAAATATTGCTAGAGAAAATACTGCAATTTTATATCTTTAAACCATAAGCACACATAAAATAAATTCTAAAAAACATTTAAGAAAAAAAGGATAAAATTGAAAAAGGGATAATTGTAACTTTTGTTGAACGCTTGGTATGTGTAAGGTACTACCTTTCTTTACATCCATCACATCATACACTTATTGCAACACTGACTAGTAACTAGACAAAAATATATGTTACGTTCATTAAAAAATGTAAGTTAGGTTTCAAAAACTTTCTTCCATTATCCACCTATTCTACAAAATATTATTTTTTGATATATTATCAATGTACTCCAAGTATAAACTAACCAATCATGAATTAATCAGGAATAGGGAAAGTAACTGGTTTCATTCTCTAGCACGTATAACTAAAAGATTAGTTTTTGAAATGGTGTATTTATTGAACTCCAGGGAAAGAAGACAAACATTAACCAAAATGTATGATTTTTGGTTAGAAGCTGTAAGTTCAGTATCAGAATCAAAACAATGGCAATGTTTGTTTTGACTTTACTTGTGGTTTTCACACTAATTTTAGGCATTTAAAAGTCCAAACAATTATGTGTTTCTCTGTACTTCAGCTGACATAATTTTCTCTAACCAGTAGTTAAGAATTGAGCACAGCAAACCCAATCCTAATATTTTAATTCCTCATTTATCGGACACTGACAAATGACCAGGCATAGTTGTGAAATTATAATTTAAATTATAATTAAATTATGATTGCTTTAAGTGATTGATGGTGGCAGTATCAGCTGAGATTTCAGCCACCTCATTAGATCATTACCTAACAATGGCTAGGCGACTGTACTTTGCAAGTACAAAGCAGCGCAGTAAGGTCTTCGTGTAGATTACCACATGTAAACTTCACAGTGACCCTGTTACTCACATATAACTCCCACTGCATTTTACAGGTGAGTAAACTAAGTCTACGAGAGGTTCTACAGTCACCACTATGCATGCTGGGAACCAGAACTTGAAAGCAGGCTGGTTGATTCAAGAGTCTGTATTCTCGACCTCTGGCCTTTACTACCCATATCAATATTTCGGGTAGAATGACAATGCACACACTTTCACCAGAACCTCACTACACAAACACGGGAACAGGAGGAATACGATCATCAGAATTTTACAGGGTGTAAGAAGATTTTACATGCAATTAAGACTCCAAAGGCCAAAATATTATCCTTGGCAGCCTGCTCTAGAGATTAATGAGTTCTTCCTGAGGCCTCACTGCTCTGGTCCAAACTCTGTGCTTGTGCCCCTGCTGGCTCTTGAGCTTTCTCCCAGCTTCCAAGTCCTGTGGTGTGACGAGAGGGCAACACGGAGACAGAGGGCGGGGGGGTCTTGCTGTTGGTTACCGTCATACCTCCGACTTTCATGTTTCTTGTTCGCTATATTACGCTAACTCCTACTTTAGTTCCCTCATTTATTGAGGCAACAGATATTTAGAGAAAACATTACATTGTTTTGAGGATACAACTTTTTATGTAACTATTATTATCACCAATACAATATAATGCTATAAGTAAATAGAGCAGTTATAAAATGTAAATTTTCCACAGTAATTTACTGAAACCAAATTTTTTTTACTAAAGTTAAAATATTACTAAATAAGGCATTATGTATGACATTCAGTTGTAGAGTAATCAATAAGATAGTAAAGCAAAATGCAGAAAGTCTAAATAGTTATCTCAAACTGTGAGTAAATGTCAATAAAGACAACAAACCAATTTGGTTTCACCAAAGCTCTAAAAAAATTTTGTAAAAGTTTGTTTAAAGAAAAAGAAACACAAAAACATAAAGGAAACATACATTAGCATAATCTCTTTGGTGGAAAAAATTTCAGAGGTTAAATAAGAATTTTTGCTGGAAGTAAAAACTTCAGCTCTCCTCTTATACTTGCTCCCAATCTATTCTGTTCAACTATCTTGTTGATTCTTTCTTCATGCCACACATATTATTTCTTCTTTCCAAGTCCACTGCCATTGCCTGACCATTACTTATTTTTTCAGGATTAATTCAACAGCCTCTTTAGTGGTCTTAACTCCTGATCTCCCTTCTTTTCATGTATCCAACTTAATACTACCACGATTGTCATTATAAAGGAAGGACTTGTCACAATCCCTGTATCCATCAGCAAAGGGTGCAGAAAAAAGTAACTCTCAAATCTCTGAATGCAGCTTCAGACAACAAAGGTTTCTATGTCTATATTTCCGTCTCTGGTCAGCAGGGGGACTCTACATGTACGAGGCCACCACCATCTCAAATACAGCAAACAAACGAGAGCTGGGAAAATCCTTTCGGGGGTCACTAGATGCTCCATCAATTCTAGTACCAACACCATTCTCAGAAGTAGCTATAGGACCCCATTAAACCAGAAAGAATAGGGAAAGAGTGGTACAAAATGTGCAATTCTACTAAAATGTGCCAGAAGGGAAGAAATTTTTGGTGACTATTTTCAATAATTACTAGAGTCTCTTGCAGTTAAAAAAAAATCTTTAGTGGTTAGGTCCTATGAGCCACTAAAAAAAGTCCAATTCATTCAAAGGTCTCAACTGAACATAACCAGGCTCACAATTACCGCCCCCAAAACCCATTTCCAAACATACTCTGTCCAGTCCCGCCAGATGGTCCCGTTCCCTGAGTACAAAGTGCACAGTAATTTGCTTGAGAGGTACTGTTCTAACAGGGAATCTCCTGTCTCCAACAACCTTTCTCCTGAAATGGCACTCTCGACCTTCAACTACCATCTTTTCTATGAAGCATTCTCTGAGTCTACAATATATTAATTGCTTCCTTCTTGGCATTCTCGTAATAGTTTCTTCTTCATTTGATTTTTGGAGTCTATCAAGCCATACAACATATTATTTGGGGAACCATTAGTTAAAATCCCTAGAAACCCAGTCCTTAGGAAGAGTTACTATGCATTTTTCATTTGTATGTTTTCCAGACACAGCTCACTATGCTGTATACCATGGGCAGTTAGCAAAAGTGTGCCCAAAACGGGAGTTCTATCAAAGTTTAAAATATTTATAGCTAACCACAATGTCACAAAATTAAATTAATAAGATTTTAAAATAATGTGACATTCTTAACATTAGACATTAAACATGACTAACACTGGCAGCTCTCCACACAGGGCCACTTCACTGCTGGCCTGCACGCCGTGAACATGGATTTGAATATGAGGGTTGAACAGTACTGTTCTGACCAAATATTCCTTTCCATAAGTTCTGTTCTAATGAGGTTCTACACAAATGTTTACCCTCATTTTTCTATACCGAGGAAGAACTTTATTCCTAAACTTTAGCCAAGGCAAGGTTTTGTATTTTCTACACATATTCAAATTTTCTAACAATTAGGAAACAAAATGTTGCAAAACCTCATTGTTTCAGTACAACTAGAAGAATGGAGTATGCCTGAATTGCTGAACATATGGACCTTAAAAATACTTTCTAAATACTTCTATAAGGCAGAGACAGTATTTACATTTCTTCTGAATACATATAACTTTAAAACCTAGTATTAAAAATTTTAATTCATGAATTTACTCATTGTTCCATTCAATAAGCATTGACTATACAGATCAATGATTAAACACATATAAAAATGCAATTAAATACTTGAAAAATACATAAGTTACTTTGTTGTAGGATGAGACAGTATATTACTAGAGGTCATTATGGGGCTTTATAAGAAACAGATTAGAACTACTGAGAATTACCAGTACAATTGCTTAAAAGTAAAATTACGGCCCTGGCTGGTGTAGCTCAGTGGGTTGAGCACAAGCTGTGAACCCAAGGGTTGCCAGTTCAATTCCCAGTCAGGACACATGCCTGGGTTGCAGGCCAGGTCTCCCGTGGGGGCCATGTGAAAAGCAACCACACATTGATGTTTCCCTCCCTCTCTAACCCTCTCTCTGAAAAGAAATTAATAAAATCTTAAAAAGCAAGTAAAATTATGAAGTTACAATGCTGTCAGCTGCTTGAAAGAATATTTTTCTCTTCCTGAGCTATATCTGAAAATTATTAGTTCACAGGAGTGGGTGGAAGAGGTGAGGGGATGGAGCAAAGCAAACACACATGAAAAAGACCTCATGAACGCAAACAACAGTATGGTGATTATCAGAAGGAAGGGGCGGGGCACAGAAGACAGTGGAGGAGGAATAAATGGTGATGGAAGGAGACCTGGCTTGGGGCGGCGAACACACAATACAGTGTACAGATGATGCTTCATAGAACAGTACACCTATGCGGGTGTACTATGTAGGTTTCAACCTATATAATTTTATTAACCACTGTCATCTCAATAAATTCAATAAAGAGAAAAAATAAAAATAAAAATAAAAATTATTAGTTCAGACTGTATAATTGATCATATTCTAATATAGCAGATGTTTAATGAAGATATTTTACTTTATAATCACAGAGCATTAAAATACTATTATAGTCTTATAAATATTATTTATAATTTAAAGAAAGTAAGCAATTGCTAATCTGGATAATAAAACAAAAACTGTAAGTGTAACTCAGTCAATTGCTACAAGAAACAGATTTCTCTATCAGGCAGTAAATACCGCACAATTTTTTCTCCTTTCATATCGATCAGCAAACATTTAGGACAACGGACCATGGGGCAGGCAGCGTGTTACACATTGGGGAGTGAGTCAAAGAGAGATGTACACAGTCTTTGCCTGGCAAGAAATAAACAATTTTTTACAGGGAGCACAGATACTAGGTCAATGAGGCTTGATTGCAAGCAAACTTAGATGCACTAATCTCAGCAAAAGGAAGAGTGTGAATGAAGGCAGAAGACTGCATACTTCTGTGAATGAGAAGAGACTTCCCACAGGAGTGATATTTAAGCTGAGACCCGAAGGGTGAGTGAGACCTATCTGGGTTACAGGGGAGCTTAACAAATTCCCTGAAATATAAAATATCCAGTAAGGCTAGGGCATGGAGAGTGAGGGGAAAGGCTTTGTGCTAGAGAACAAAGCAGCCCTCTGGGCATTTGGGGACCATAAGGAGTTTGGATTCTGTCCAAAGGGCACAGGGCAGCCGCTGAAGGACTTCTGTGCAGGAGCAGGGCCTGGCATGCACATCAGCACACTGTGCGTGGGTCTGCGTGAGGCACGTGCTAAGTGGAAGAAAGAATTCAGGCTTCTTTTCAATAAGGAACTTAAAGCATGGTGCTGTGCACCAAATAAAGGGGCATCCCTCGTTGAGTTCATCTATCAGCAAGAAATAAAATGCTACATTTCTTTCTTTAAAAAAATAACATTTATTTCAGCAGCACACACAGAGCAATGTATTGATTATGAAGGTATCATACATTAGTGGCTAAAAGGAATTATATCTCGGGCACATGTTATATAAAGTTCTAGTCAGCACCCCCATTTGTTTGTTTAGCTGTTAAAAGATCTCTGAACAAAGAGTCAGGTCAACAGAGAGGGTGTCAAAACATCAACATGGGCCTTGTTGGAGCGTAATGAGGGCCTCTAATTAGGAAACCAAACGGAGAATCCTGCTAGCACTCAGCTAAGCATTCTCCTTGATTTAGATGAGCCACCCTCACCCACATCTCATCTCGCTAACAAAGAGAAACTTTTTACTTTAAAATATTTTATTTATTTATTTTTAGAGAGAGGGGAAGGGAAGGAGAAAGAGAAGGAGGGAAACATCAATGTGTGGCTGCCTCTCTCATGCTCCCCCCCACTGGGGACCCGGCCTGCAACCCAGGCATGTGCCCTGACTGGGAACTGAACCAGTGACACTTTGGTTCATAGGCCTGCACTCAGTCCACTGAGCTACACCAGCCAAGGCGAAACTTTACTTTAATGATGACCTTCCTGCTGGTGGGCCTAGGTTAACAAAGACAAGCCACAGGAGAATCACCGTCACAGAAGGACACTGACGAGTGCCACTGTGTGCCCTGGCACTTTCTGCAGGGTCTCCAAGTCACCATCCCAGTCACTTTTTAGTACTAGAACAGTTTGAACAATGCAAGTCTTGCCGGCTGCTCTTTGACAGAAATTATGAAATCAAGTGTATGGACACTTTTAAGAGTGAGGAAAATTTGCAGGTCACAGGAGGAAATCATCTACCTAACGATGAGACAAACTCAGTTTTTATGAAGTGCCATATTGGTTTGTGTATTTCATCTGTACCAGGAATGCTGCCTGACTGCCTGTAAATTTCAGAGAAGATACACTTCTTTCCTCTTCTCCAAATTGTTTCATGGTTGGAAAGCATTAAAAGCTGTGAATGGTCCCACTAATCAGTAAGAAAAAGCACACAATGCTGCCTTCACACTCCTCCTTTGGAAGAGACTGGTACACTTGGGTTTACTTTTGCTGCACTGGACAAAATTAGAGACTCCCACAGTGCATAAGCAAAAGGAAATGTTCAAAGTAACATCTAGGAGAATATAGTTCTAACTAGAAAACTTATGAAAAGGTTCAAAACTTACATTAGCATCTACAATCAAACAGCACGTAGCTTATGGTGCACAGGAAATTGAAACGGTTCTTTTCCCAGGCTGGTGCAACGGACGGGACAAACACTCTAAAACCAGGCCGCAGGGCAACAACTCTTTTCTGCACATGCGAATTTCATGTGGTCTAGTGGTAACATTTACATGCTAGTATCTCATCACAGAGATATACAGTGTGACTGAATTTAATTTTATTCTTTAATTTCTCTATACAAATTTATTGATCTTAGTTCTAATTTGAGGCCACGATGATTTATTTTCACCCTTATGCTTTACTCATTATCCTTTTTTTCTTCTCCTTTGTTTTTTTTAAGTTGTATTTTTTCCATTACCATTTAGTCCCCCGTACACTCCTCTCCCCCCCAGCAATCACCACACTGTCATCTGTGTCCCTTCTCAATCTGCCCACCCCCACGCCTCCCCCTTAGCTGTCATCTTGTTCTCCATCCATGAGTCCATCTCTATTTCGCTTGTTAGATCCATTTGTTTATGAGATTCTGCCTATGAGTGCAATCATGTGGTACTTGTCTTTCTCTGCCTGGCTTATTTCACTGAGCATCATGTTCTCCGGGGTTTGGAATCCAGTCACTGGTCAGGGCCTCGCCCAGAGCTGCAGGATCAGATTGGCTCCAGTTCTGACTGGGCTTCTTCACTTCAGTAAAGTTCTCCAACTGCCTAAGTAACTTCCATTTTAAGAACTTTAAATTAAATATGCATTATATTTGTTCTACTGGGCACTGAGTTCAGTGAATATAAATCTGTTTCAGAAAGTACTCATTCCTAGAAAAAATAAAACTCCCTAACCTCAAGGCAGGGAAGCAAATGTTAGTTTTTCCCTCTGCATGTCAATACCTAGCACAGTGTCTCTCCCTAGGGGTATGTGGGATAAGTGGCTGATGAGCCGGATGAATAATAAAAGATGGGGTGAATGGATGAATGAACTCAGGTGAGCATTTCCTTCTGCATCTTAGGCCTCAGATTGGCTTCAAAAAAAAAAGAGAAAATTTTCCTCCTGCTTTTGTTGCCTCTCTCACTCTTCTTTCTCATGGGGTGGGACCAGCAGGCATTCCAAGATCGGGAGGTAGCAGTGCATCTGAGAGTGGGTAGCTTTATACTCAAATCTTTCTTAAGCCAGGAGAGATAGTTTCTTTCTCCTGGGAACAAATCCATTTGGCCTCAGGCTAAGAGAAGGGATAATTACATGACTAATACAAGGATTGTTAAACTTAAATGATTTCTTTGTTGTAAGTTCCCACTTCGGGAAGCACGCAACTTCAGTGTACTAAATGCCTCATTATTACTTAAGGGTATATTAGATTAATTTCCGGTTTAACTTGAAACAGATTTCATTCTCAAAACAGGAAATGCCTTTTAACTAAAAATTAAATGTGGTGGTGAAGTAAATGCTGAAAAAAATATCAAATTCACCAGAAAATAACTATACTAACACTAACACTAACACTAACACTAACACGAATACTAATGGCAGCAGCTAGTGTTTATTGAGCTCTTACCATGTGGTGGGCACTATTCTTATCCTCACAACCTCCCTCCAGGCGGGTGGGTGTCATTATGGGACCCACGTGGAGGCATGGAAACTCTGCCCAGGGTTAAACAGCTGGAAGCAGAGAGAGCTTTCACACCAAGACAGTCTGGTTCTAGTACTTGCTCTATCATCCAACTATGGCTTTTATATGAAAACATAAAACCTGTTTTACTAAAGCAAGAAGGATTACCAAAGATAAGCAATTACGAAATGGTTTCAATTATGGATTCTTGAGTGGTTCTTTCCAGCGTGCGGTCAGTCCCTCAGGCCTGAGTCAATTAGCATTTTATATCAATAATCATTAATAATTGAAGTAATGACATTCGATTATGTCATGGAATTCTTCCACAGTTCAACCCGTGTGGCTTTTACAAGTGGGCTGGGTCCCTAGGCCAACCCCACGGGGCCTGGGCACAGATGTGGGGATTACAGAAAGAGAATGAGATTTGAAACCTATTCGAAAGAACATTCAGAGAAGGGCTGAGGTAAGAGGATATACACCACAGGGACAGAGAACAAATCAATTTGGCTAGTGTTGAAAGGTTTATGAAGGGAAAGAGAAGATAGGTGGGCTTGGGCCAAACGGTGGGAGGCCTACAAGCAGCTTCATTAATGCCTTTGATTTGATTTCTAAAACCAATGGTGAATCACCACAGGTTTTGAAACAGGGGATGAGGAATGCAAAATGGTGTTTTGGTAAAATGAATCTAGAAGATTTAATAAAAAAAATGAGTTAGAAGAAAAAGAAACAAACTTTGGCAGGAAATACCATAGCCCCTCAGCAATCACAGATTTAACATTCACAATTTCAACTTTTCCCGAGCGATCTGCAATGTTCTCATTTCTGCTTTTTCTAGGGCACAGAGTCAGAGTTAGCAGGTCGATCTGTGCAAGCGTGCTGCTAGCTAGCACCATGCTTCCGCCTCTCAGGGGAACTTTGTGTTTTCTCCTCCAAACCAGGGTTCTGGGCTCAGTGCTTCTCACTGAGTGGTACAATATTCCTTCACACAGAACCCTTCCAAGTAAACCATAGGTGTAGAAATAAACAGGGAGTTACATTAATAAGACTGGTGACTGAATTGTGAAAGTTCTACACATACATCCCTAACCGTCCAGGCATTTTGTACTTGCCACATTCCAGATATTTTGTCGGAAAGAAAAAGGCATCTGAAGCACTACAGTTAAGGAGAAAAGGGATGCAAGAAGACATCTGAAAGGAATGGTGGGCCCTCGTGGCCAACTAGAGATGGGAGATGAGGGAAAAGAAGAAATCAGGAGGGCCTCTGAAGTTTCCAGCCTAAGGGACAGGGAGCATGTGAGAGACCCGAGTTGAAACAAGAAACCTAAAGGGAACCTCGCACCCAGGAAGACCTAACAGTTGTCTGCCTTACTGAATAAAGATCTCAAAGGCCGAGTGAAGTGAACTCCTGTCTGTAAGAAGAAAAGCCACTGGATAATTTTAGAGTTCTTTGAAACCATTCTGGGAGACAGAGAGTTTAGTCAATACTCGTTTTTTCTGTCCTTTTAATGCAGATTTGGGACACTGTGATTTCTTGATTTTCAAATCAAAATTGTAAAGTCTTACCTCTTATTTCAGAAAACACTTGATGAAACCAGAAAAGTTCCTTGGCAGCTGCAAAAGCTCCCAGTTTTCAGGACTAGTTTCTAGACAGTTCTATTCTTAGTATCTGAGAGCTACAAGTGCTTAAACTTCTGTGCATTTATAGTGATGTGATGTGGATATACTATACCATAATGGTCACTGGTGAAATTTCTTTGTTCATTTTTTATCTCTGTTTTGTGAGTAAAGCTCCAGGGTGACAAACATTCTGTGAGATCATTAAAGCTACATATATACCAAGAAGG
The DNA here is from genome assembly GCF_021234435.1 of Artibeus jamaicensis. Lineage (NCBI taxonomy): Eukaryota > Metazoa > Chordata > Mammalia > Chiroptera > Phyllostomidae > Artibeus > Artibeus jamaicensis. The sequence goes on from NW_026521837.1 coordinate 17,717,601, forward strand.
TGGGAAGGAAGGAAGGAAGGAAGGAAGGAAGGAAGGAAGGAAGGAAGGAAGGAAGGAAGGAAGGAAGGAAGGAAGGAAGGAAGGAAGGAAGGAAGGAAGGAAGGAAGGAAGGAAGGAAGGAAGGAAGGAAGGAAGGAAGGAAGGAAGGAAGGAAGGAAGGAAGGAAGGAAGGAAGGAAGGAAGGAAGGAAGGAAGGAAGGAAGGAAGGAAGGAAGGAAGGAAGGAAGGAAGGAAGGAAGGAAGGAAGGAAGGAAGGAAGGAAGGAAGGAAGGAAGGAAGGAAGGAAGGAAGGAAGGAAGGAAGGAAGGAAGGAAGGAAGGAAGGAAGGAAGGAAGGAAGGAAGGAAGGAAGGAAGGAAGGAAGGAAGGAAGGGAGGAAGGAAGGGCCCTACAGCAGCCTGGCTAATTGCTGAGCAGAGAACTCTTCACAATGAGAGCCATCATCGCGGTTGTCCCTTGACTGCTCCTGCATCACCAGCCTCATCTGTAATCTCTAGGGGAAGAGCAGCAGTGAACAGAGACTGTGTTATGTGGAGACAGTTATTTCAGAAGGATCACAAACGCAAGCCCAGTGAGAAAAGCTGGAGCAGCCTGCAACAAGAACAGTTTAAAAAGCAGTATTTAAAAGGAGATGGATTTTTTTTTTCATTCTTAAAATACTGTTGGAGGTTCAAACAAAAATGGAATTTGAAAGCTCCTGTGCATTAGGGATCACTCCTTTCGGTTTCAATATCTGGGCCTATTCATCTATACACCGTATCATAATAAGAAGTCTGAGAAATTACAGGAGTAGTCAAAGCTGGGGAGTCACATGATCAATCAGCATTCCCTGGGCCTCAGTGACCTCACCTGCAGCCTTTACTGAGACTGCCTACAGCAAGTGCTCAATAAATAATGTCTGAGGGAACCAGTCACCTGTAATATTCAGTAACCAAATGTCAAAATCTGCATGTCCTATGAGTAAACTGCAGTTTACTAAACAGAGTAAAAGTTACTTTATTCAAGTGTTTGATGCAATGGAAATGCAAGTTAAAGCATTTTAATCAGCTAAAAATTACTTCACATCTTAGTAATATTTGCTATGAACTTTTAATAAATATCCATTGTATGCAATCTTCACACTGTTCACGATACTCTGTCTTATGAATGAGGAAAATCTAAGGCTCAGAGTGGTTAAAGAATTTTAAACACCGAGAGTAATAGTTGGTTTAGCTTACTCTGGGGTTTGTGCTCATTGAATTCTCACAATTCCCTAAGGAATGCTCCATTATTACCTCCATTTGGCAGACAAGGAAACTGAGGCTCCAAGAGTTATATAGGTAACTGGCTCAAATTCTTAAGGCTAGCAAGTCACACAATCAGTCAAGTAGGAACCAATCCTGCCAATCCTGGCAGGCCCACAGACAGTTGACCCGCCTACTCCTCCCACCCCAGGAAAAGAACAGTGGCTGGCCCCTGCCTTCATCTGGATTTACCCTACCTCCTGGGAAGAGATCAGGGATTTTACGGCAACCCAGCCCTTTCACTCTAAGAGTCAGGTTTAGTCTTAGGATGTTTTATGGGTTTTTTTTAAACATAAATTTACTTTCAATTCAGAGAATGGAATTAGTCTTCTTTCTAATGTCAACAGAAAGACAGCTCTGTTTATTAATGGTCGATAATTGTCTAAATGAACAGATACATTTTTGTTAAATAAGTAGACTCAGAAAACCTCGCAATGGTCCTTATCTTAAGATTATTCCTACACTATATGTTGTATTGTCACTACTTTAAAAAAAATCACCCAACAAAATTTAGTATTATTACAGTTCTGCATAATTCCAGAAAGAAGCCTTTCAAAGATAATACATTTGTGGATGTAGGGCTAATTCTAAAATAGGTATCAACCAGGACTGCCTTTTTCGGCATTGCTCCAGATACCTGAAATATATACATCAAAACCATCTGTACACAGAAATGGGGCCACTGCTACAAGCAATATTTTTCAGTTACAAAAATTGGAGCTACCTATAAAATGTGCTGCATGGTTCTTACTGAAAAATAGCCTAAGAGAAAAAATGTTCATGTATGCATCGTTATAAAAATCAAGATAGGATAAAGTGACAACTATCTTTGGAAAGTAGAAAAGGAAAAGGTAAAATAGCAGAACAGGAAAGTATGGTTAGTGCATGTCTGTATATTCCATACTATAATTTGAATTGCTATGTGCCATGTGACTTAATAATATGGTAAGGTGCATCTCTGAATGCCAATTGCAATGATGAAATGGCTAAAAAAATTCTGACATACCTTTATTTATTTCTCCATAGAAAACCCATTGGCAAAGACCATTTAGTAGTAAATACTTCTTATTCTTACCAACAAGGCTTGGCTCACATTCGGTGAGTAACATTATTTATGCCTCAAGATTTTTTTTTTTTTAGAGGTTCCCCCAACCCTGCTCTACTGAGGTACAGTTGTCAATGAAAAATTGTACTGCTTCAGATGTACAGCACAATGTTATCAAAAGTTTTTTTAACCCCAAGCAATAAGAACATGGCAACATGACTTCCTTAGTCTCTTCAAGCTTTATATTTATCAACCCACTCAAAAAATAACATATCCAAATTTATGTATAAATACATTATGTAGGAGTCAATCACGTTAAATGCAAAAAGAAACCATGGACAACTATGGTGGATCCTTCAGAAGTTAAATATGTCTTGCAAGATGACTAATGATCTCCCCTACCCCTTGTTCATTTCTGTGAAGCCAGACTTTGATTTGCGTGGCCTAAAGCAGGTAGGTTCAACCCTCACAAGCAACAAACACCTTTACACTACTCAGCTGCAGGAAAAGATGTTGATGCACTTTTGATTTTTATAAATCAATAGACCTTTCTACTTTTTGTATAACCAGAGTGAATCTGTTCTTTAAATATTTTTTAGAATCCGAAAAATGAGGGTGTTCTTCAGAATATGTGAGTGAGTAAAAGTACCCAAGTAGATAATAAGAGGACTGGTTTAAAAATACAGAGAAAATGAGCTTGGGAAATTTAGATCTGCTAACATCAAGAGTAAGTTGGCGTCCTTGGTGAAATTCAAAATAATGACTCAGATTTCAAGGGTTTCTTTTTCTCCCTTACAAAAAAAGTAATATTTTTATCGATTATTTAAACAAGTTCCCTCTACCTCATCCAAAAACCACAATGAATTCAATCAGCCATGATTCATTTCTCTAGGTATATAATATGGTATAATACATTATACATTTTCTAAGGCTATAATTTTGGCATTTAATGCAATTAAAGCAGATTGTCTTAGTGTTGCTATGGGAACATTTATCAGATGGGAAGGGGTTGGCAGTGAACTATCTGCTGCCAAATGGGAAAGAATTCATTAGCTCTAGAAGACTGGCAGTCCCACAAATCATTTAAATATAGACGTTAAGAAAAAAAGCTCAGCTGACAATCTGATTACACAATCTAAAATCCGTTCTAAAGCATAACGTTAAAAGCTCTGTAGATCACGCAATACTTGGTACAGGATTTTGAACAAATTTAAGTACAGTTGCAAATTTCTGAGAACGCCAGGAAAAGGAACTGGAGGAGTCTCTTCGTGGGAGAAAACTCGTTTGCTCTCGAAAGCACAGAGGAGCTAGTGCCTTCACCAGCATACCATAACAGGAGTTGCTCTAAGCAGGCACGCTGATATTTTTTCACAGGCGCAAGTCTGTAAATGGTGTGACTATACATGCATTCTGAAGGAAAATTCTACCTTTACAGTCTACATTTCTTAAAAAATAAAAAGTGAAATATATCAGTTAGCTAAACAACTGCTTCTTTTCTTCCAACACTTTGTAGAAAATAAATGGGACCCCCTCCTCAACCCTTGAAAATTAGTTTTAATCAGTCATCCACGCAAATGAGTGGTATTACCAGGAATGCACGCACGCACACAAGTATAGATACAGTTTACAATATTTTGTTTCTAGGATTAAAGGCCAGCAAATTTGATTCATCCTCTCCTTTTGAGAATTTCCATTTAGTTTGCACTTCTTCACTTAGAAAATGGGCCTGCCTTTGACAAACTCTATTAGTCTGTAGTCATTATGGCTCCCTTCTTTATTCTCCCCTGTATTATAGCGACTAGAAGCTTAGAAACTACATATCCCAGAATCCTTTGCCATTGAAATTCTGCATAATACTTATATTCAGCCATTGAGAGGTACTCATGTGATATTAAAGCAAAGGAATGTAGAAGTCATTCTTGTCCCCCACAGCTGACATGGCTACTGCCTGTTGGTTTTCGTAAATACTTTTTTGGACTGATGACTCCACGTTGTAATACTAGTGATCAGTAAAGAGACTGTGAAGCAATTTTAACTTGGTCAGGGTTTTTCCTCATTTGTGGATGCAGCTGTAGTTTCCTACAGTAAACATGTTTGTTCACAGTTTGCAGTGCAGTAAACATCAAGGACAACAAAAACCTCTATCCCTTTCAACAGTTTTGGGGGTATTTAATTCATTGTTTTAAATTCCTTTTCAGGTAAAAATTTTAGCATTCATGTTGTCTGCCCTGAACCCTTTCCCCCCCAAAAAAAGAAATAATTTGGTTCAAATTTCAGGACCTTTATTATAAGCCCACAAGGCAAGGTTGTGGGGTTTCCAGAGACCCCACAAAAAAACTTGTAACATAAGTATGTATATAGCCTCTGCAATTGTTTGGTGAGTGCTTCAAGAGAACAGGTCACTATTCTCTTGTCCTTTGTTATTCCCACCCTTCCTACAGGGCTTACTTACTTCTAGACAAGGTGTGTTATCTCCCCTCCTCTCATTTCTCCTTGTGTTTGGGAAAGGCCTCAGCCGGGTTATGGAAGCACAGCTCCAGCTGTTGGGATACATTTTTCATTCCCTATTCTCTTCCTTTTACTGGTTTGTCTCTGGGTAAATATACTGCAGTTTAAAGATTCTGGTTGACTTTAGGAGCGGGAATAGGGGAAGCAGCTCTTCCACTGTTTCCAGGTCTGCTTCAGAGGACAGAGAAGGGTTTCCATTTTGGCTCAGCCTAGCTCCTCAGGCTCTAGGCGGAGGCTCAGGGCCAAAGGCTCAACTGGTACCCATTTACCATGAATAAAGAGATTTCTCTCCTAATCTCAGGTAAAGCTGGGGGATGAGAAAACTTCAGTATTTTCAATTCCACATGCAGCCCATCATTCTCTCCAGTTTCATGTCCACCAAAACTCAACTGGGAGAAAATCCTGATTACAGATGCAGCTTTTTTGAAGAAAAAAAAAAAAAATGTGTAGCATGTTGTATAATTTAATGCAAATTCAAAGTTAATAAATATCCAAGCTTCCGTTTTATCAAAACAAACAAAAGTAAAGTCATTCAGGATTTTTTAGAGTAACACGGTAACATGAGAAGAATCGATAATCAGGTACATGACTCTCCAGCTTGCTCACTCTATAAGCCACACTTGCCTCCTGGCTGCTGCTAGAACCCTCCGGGCATATTTCTGCCTTGTAGCCACGCTCCAGCTGTTCTCTTTAGGAACAGCCCTTCCTCCACAGATCTCTTGGGCCACCTCTTCACCTCTTTCGTCTGTTCAAATCTCAACTTCTCAACGAGGCTTACTCTGACCACCCTACTGAACAATGTCACCTGCTCCAAAACCTGGCATTCCTCTATCCCACTTCACTTTCCTATTTCTGTGGTATTTATTACCTTCAAACATCCTTTATAATGTACTCCCCTTATTTATATGTTGCTGCATTTACTGTTTATGTTTTCTGTCCTACTAATAAGACAGTAAAGAACTTTGTGTGGTTCCCTGTCATGTCCTGTGCCTTAGTCCGCATTTCTCTTTGCATTACCACAACATCTTCCTCCCAAACCTTTCAGGGTGTAGACTCAACAACATGAAATAACGCCATTTTTTAATGTAGTAAATAATTGTCTTCTATACGATAACAATAAAATATTTGTTATATCAATTTGTTATCAGTACAATCTTCAAGACAGCACGGAAACAAGAACCTGGTATCAATATTTAAATGTGCTTCCTGCAGTTCCTTATCCTTGTATCAAGTCAGGTATAATCCTTAACTTTTTACAACTTGATATTAAACTGTTTTCTTCTATTGCTTTGCCTGAAAATAAGAAGAAAAATCCTTGAGCTTCTGAAAATGCGTTCTTCTTTGATACAGCTATACTGCCTAAGCAGTCCAAATATTACAAAACATGTATGTGTACATCAGCAAAACTTACCTCCTCTCAGGATGACTGGCCAAACCCAAGCACATAGCAACTGGTTATAAGTCAATGGGCATTTTTACATTAGAATAAAAGGAATCTATCAAGTTTTATATACTCAAACTGGTAAGAGCTTTTTAGGTGACACCAAGCAAAATGTACATACATAAATTTTTCTAGATAACAACAACAGGCAAAAATGTCATCCTGTGTTACACAAGACTCTTCTCACTGGTTAATTGAGAGAGAGGTGGAAAGATGACGCAATGGTGGGATGAGCAACAGCTGCTGAATTAGTTACGTAAAATTTCAAAACAGAAGGGGGCGATAAAAATACAACTGGGTAGACTGGAACACGTTCTTTAGCAGGTTTCTAAATGATGATTTGAGTTTGCGTATATATATTCTGACTTTAAAGTATTTGAGATGAGACATATACAACAGCCACTCAACTGAAGGAAGTACTCCTAGGCAAAGAAATTCTTCTGCCACAGGCAGCCAGACACCAACTTATTCTATTCCAAACTCTTCGGTTAGATTTTCCTTTTGCCTCAACCAATTGTTAACTTTTCTGAAGTACACAAGTCAACGGTGTCTCATAAGCTACCTTTGTGCCAAAGTAACACACAACCGCCCTACGAGAGCAGCAGTACAGAGCCCCAACCCAACAAAGTAGATTTTCATCCTACAAAATTCAGTCTCAATACAGACATTCCATGTCCATTTCTTTTAGTCAATTTCTTTTGCTTCCTAAGGGTATTTTTTTCCTGAAACTGCTCCCTCCTCCTCCGGAGAAGAGCTGAGAGAGACAGAGAGAGAGAAACAATTTCCTGAAGTCAGTTTCTCGCGGCCTGAGTCGTAGGTACAAGTGATGCTCTGCATGGCTCACCAGGTATCACGCCCTGCCCCTCTGAGTCCACACTGCAGTTTCTTCCTGTAGAGGAACATTCTGTTGTTTTGTATTTGCATGTGTTATTCCCTTTCATCGAGCCAATCATCCTAAAGTACCAAAGTCCATCATTTAAAAGATGGATAAAAAAAGATCTTACCTTTAAGGAGTCCTAAGCAATGTTAATAACATCGACGCATTACTGACAGCTACATACAATTTATGAGGTCTGTCCAGAAGGTATCCAACCATGTGATATGAAAAACAGAAACATTTATTGAAGAAGATACAAGAACAATGACATAGGCTGTCATTGTTCTTGTATCTTGTCAATGACGCAAGAACAAAGATACACAGGACAATGACACCTCAGTCCCCTTCAAGACAGACACCGTGGGAGTTCACACAGTTCCCCCAATTGCCATCATCTGCCCCATAGTATTTTCCTGAATCTCATGGATGGTCTGAAATCTCCTCCCTTTCAAAGGTGATTTTGGTTTAGAGAAAAGCCAGAAGTCACAGGGTGCTGAATCTGGGCTATGGGGGGACTGAGTCACCTGCGTGATTTGATATTTTGCCTAAAAACTCTACAAGAGATGTGTGATAGATGAGCAGGCACATTGTTGTGATGAAGCTGCCGATCACCAGTTGCCTACAGCTACAGCCTTCTGAATCATCCGAATAGTTTCCAAGGAGGAATGTTCAAGCTTAACGTGAAATGTGAAAAAGATTTGTTGCTCTACTTACTCAGTCATTTTGAATGTGATGGCCACACAGTACAAATGTTCACTCAATGGCATCTACAGCCCCCAGTGACTAGTACAGTGAGGTCATCACTGTTCATGCATGTGCATGCCAGTCCACTCTCCTTGGCTGCCAGGTAACATCAGTGTAGCACAAACCATTCTCATCATATTAACAATGGCTGGACTTTTTCAGAAGAGATCTTGTATTTTTCCTTAGGGTACATTAATATATTGAGAGCCTGCTACATTTATCCAAACCAAAACACTACCAGCTTATTTGCTTTGTACTATTGATGGTAACAAGGACTAGATTATTAGAAAATAAGAAGACAATTATAAAAACTGAAATAATAGCACAGGCCCCGTCAGCTGCTTCTCCTTTTTAATTACAACTGCAATTGAATATTTGAACCTGAATTCAGCAGAAAATTAGGTGAGAAATGATTGGCCTAAAGGTGAATTCCAAAATTCCATGCTTTCCAATGAATATGCTATTTAGAATATCATTAATGGAAGGAAGTGAGACGAATGCTAACGTAGATTTATGCAGGAGGGACAGATCGTTAGGCTCTGTGGATGGCCGTGATTATGACGGCCCAAGGAGCCACAGTCTTCACTGGAAAGTAGAGATGATCCCCGCCATCGCTGCAGGGGCTCTTGACTGCAATAAATTAAGATCAAATTTTAGGGGGGTAAATCCCAGTCACGTGGTTCCAAATAGACAATTTTGTTCCACCAGGTAGCTACAGTATGAAGCATCAAAGAGGACTTAGTAAATACCTAAATCCTTATTAATAATAAGTATTTATCAAGTGCTGAATATATTCCAGATAATGCTGTAGACAACAGGAATAGAGCAGTGGGAAAAATAAACATTCTTGCCTTCCTTGAGCTTATGTTCTAGTCACCAAGACAGGTGTTAAGTACAAAACCGAGCTACAAAGTGCATCGCTGGCTGGAAAGTGCAGTGCAGGTAATAAAATAGGCAGGCACGACAGCAAGCACCAGAGAAGTGGTGAGGGTGGAGGAAGAGGAGCCACTGCTTCCACGGAGTGGTCAGGGAAGACCTTGCTGAGAAGGCGACCTGTGAGCAAACACACGAATGTGAGGACTGTAAGGATATACCTGTGATGGGCTCTCCAGCAAGTGCAGAGCCTTTGTGAGAATCGGAAAGGAGGCCAGTGTGGCTGAGGTGAAGGAATTAGGATGAGGGAAGGAGATGTTACTTAAGCAGAAGCGGGGGTCATATTTGTAAGGATAAAAGCAAACATTTGTCCTGTCCACATGTTTTTAGATTTGAGATGTCCCTTATACTGAAAAATAAGTAAGCAGTTAGAAATATAAAACTGCACTTAGGGGAAAGAATGGCACTAGAAATGCAGATATATTTTGAAGCACCAGACCAAGGATGGCTATGAAAGCAACAAAGCAGATGAGATTTCCAAAGGATTTGGAATCTGCATGTAGACAGAGAGAGCAGGAAGGACTCAGCCCTGGGGCACTCTAAGAAGAGAAGAACCACTAGGGAGCCTGAGGAAAAAAGTGGCTGTGAGGTAAGGGCAACTGCAGAGGGTGGTGTCCTGAAAACCAAGTGATGAACGTCTTGGAAGGAAAGGGGAGTGCCAACTTGCCAAGAACTCCAGTAAGAGGAGCACTAAAAATTGACTGATGGCAAAAAAGAAATGTTCGGGTACTATAAAACAGAATCCTATCTATTAAAACCACAGGTTCCACTGTTTGAATGTTGGTGCTTAGGGGCTGTGCCATCCCTACCACATGTCTAGCTAGTAAAATCTCTTAGGTATTTGTACCATTTTTTTGTATTTGCTATATATGCTTATACAGATACAATGACTTATCTGCCAAATCTGCAGTTTTAGCCTGAAGAAGAAATGGCAAACCTTAAACGGATTCTTGATAACCTTTTCTTCTTCTTTATACTAATTTGCTGGGTGATCAATAATATTCATTAAATGAAACAAGAATATAATTATCTCATAGACTTCAATATCAACTGCAAACAGGAAACTGAGATACTTCTGCACAAGGGCAATTAATTACAATGAGGAACTACAGATAAGCTTCTAAGCAATTATTTCTAGGCACAAGAGTCAACAGCCGGGCTTGCCTGTTTTACTGAAGACCCAACTGAGCGTCTAGTATGCTGATCATGAGCAGGCAATCGAGGAAACTGAATATTTCACCTAAATCCTAATAAAGCTGCTGAGTGCAATTCATCTCTCATACTTTCTACATGGTAGCACAGTGCCTGGGGAAGGTGCTCAATAAGCAGTGAAGACAAGAATGAAAGGCATGTGCGCCCAGAGCTGCTACTGCAGAGGACCATGCAGGTTGTGTCTTGCACCCTGCAGAGGGCGCTGTTCACTAGGCGGCCAGGGCCCGGCAGGCTCAGTGGAAGCCTCCTCAAGCACCCGTGGCTCCTTGGGGAGCATCAGCCAGCCCCTGATGTTCATCCTAAAGTTGCAAAGCAGGCACAGTAATGGCATGCACATGCTTAAATATCCTTTGAGGTCAATATAAAACAGGCCTACAGAGATGTGTCATGCAGGAAGAGACAGTTACTGAATGTCTGCATATGAATTTGATGATTTTTACCTTGCTGTATTTAAATATAATATGTTTCTGCATTCAACTATAAAATTCTAGATGGCAGGGACTGATCATGCAAATGTAACCTTAAAGTAATCCCTACCAAGCACCTTTAAGAAATGGTGATTCATAAACCATGTAAGAGCCATGTTTTTAACACATGCAGATGACTTTCAGCCTCTTCAATTTTGGGAGTCAGAGTTAATTCTGAAGAGAAAAGACTATTCATTTGACGGCGAGTGCCACGCAGCATATTTTAAATTGAGACAGTGAATTATCAAGCAGGCTCAAGGTGTTTGGCTCATTTTCCGTATTTCTATAATTTTCCATGTACAATCCAACACTTAATTTTCTGCCATTTTCTTATCTGCAGTATCTTCATTACAGCCCTGTTATGAACCATAACACAAATAGTGACTTTAAATTATCTGCAGGCAAAAATTTTAGATTTCTGGGTTACCAACTGAAATCACAAAACACTGGCCTTGAAACAAATCAGACAAAATCTCAGTTATTTAAAGCCTCAAGACATTATTTTTCTCATAATTATATAAAGCTACAAAGAAAAGTAGAAAAAAAATCTTCCTGCTTCTTATTGAAAGTCACCCATTGAGATCAAAAGCCAGAACACACTGTAAAGTACCTGAGATGTTTGGCTTTAATTTCTTTGACCCTGAAGGCTATAATTCTTCCAGATAATTTGCAAGCCAGAGTTAACCACACAATAAATACAGAACATCAGTCAGAATTTAAAAACAAAAGCAATAAACATTTTATATGTTAGTTCAAATAATTAAATAGAATTCAACTACTTGGAAAAGAGCTGAGAAAGAGTACCAGAGGAGTGAAGTGAAAGGTGGTGAAAAAATGAGGCTTTTCCATTTGCCAAAATGTCCACCACACTCAAATCAACCTCACACCTAGCATGTCTTCTTTATGTGTCTGTGCCCAACTCAGATATATGTGCACCAGGATTTTCTTCGGCAATAGGACAGAATAAAACATTAATATATGTTTCATCTACTTTCTCTAAAAAATTACCGCACAGACTCTAGTTCAACAGTTTTATCCCTTCCAAAATACCTTAAGGCTTTCAAAATTCACTCAATTCATTTAATCTTTTTAGAAGATTTTATTTATTTATTTTTAGAGAGAGGGGAAGGGAAGGAGAAAGAGAGAGAAACATCAATGTGTGGCTGCTTCTCGCACACCCCTAGCTGGGGACCTGGCCTGCAACCCAGGCATGTGCCCTGACTGGGAATTGAACCAGCAATCCTTTGGTTTGCAGGCCCACGCTCAATCCACTGAGCCACACCAGCCAGGGCCTCATTCATCTCTTATTTACTGAGCATCTCCTATATACCAACACATCAGTGGCACTAATAAAAACCCCTGTCCTCCAGGAGCTCATGTTCCAGGATAGTCAAACTTACTTGGGCAATTAAGAAATCATTTTGGTATCTTAAAAATATTAAAAATTAAATCCCACATCAAAAAATAAATTAAAGTCTACAGGTCTTAAATATGCATTTGTTTTGTTTACTGATCACACATCTTCCCAAGTGGCTATCAATACTCACTCACGGGCAGGTGCACTGAGCAGAGTCCGAGGTGGCTGTCAGCAGCTGGCATTCCTATTCTGCCATGTGTGTAATCTCCTTCCTGTGTCACTTGAAAGCCACCAGTTTTTACCTTGGGTGTGAATCGGGGTCATCTGGTGAAGCCTTTGTAACGCAGAGCTCAGTCCAGACATACTGACTGAGGATCTCCCGCAGCGGGGCCTGCGCATGTGTACTCTTTACATCCCTACAGCTGGTTCTGACACACTCCAGTTGGAGAAGAACCCTTCTAACAGATTCTGAGACGAAAGTTAACACAGGTGAACACCACGGGTACAAGAGCATTTCCCCAACGGCTCTACTGCATAATAGTAGCAAAGTAACAATAATAATAATAGCAGCCAAATCTTCTACTCTTCTAATACTAGTTCCTGATATTCCTGTAGTCAGTCCTTACAAAAACCGCTATTACTCTATTCCACAGTAAACTGGAACATGGGAGGCTGAGAACCTTTGCAGGGTCCCAAAGCTCAGGCAGCAGCAGGTTTGGGTTCTGAACCCTGGCCCGATGGCACTCAAGTCTCTGCTCAGTCGCTGTTTTGTAGAGGGATTTATTCTAATCATTTATTTATGCAGTAAGTCTTTTGGTAAAGAGGCATAGCTTTGAGACGGACATGTGTCTATTTTTCCTCTGTAATACTTATCACAAATATAAACAATTGTGTACTTTAATGTAATATCCATCTCTACTAGGATGCAAGGATCATGTAAAAATAAGCATGTCTCTCATTTACTGTGGCACCCCCATATTTGGTGCCGTGGCTAATGCATGGCAACAGATATAACAAATATCTGTGGACCAAATGACTGAGGGAATGAATGAATGACAGCTTGCAAAATGCAGATGTGCATTTTCTACTGAAGGAGTCATAGCTGTAAACAGACTTAACTCAGAGTGTTATGCTCTATCACAATGAACAAAAAGCAAAAGGAGAAAAGAAGAGAGAAACTAAAACCCACCAAATCCAAAGCACCACTTGTTCAGTGAGCCCAGGAGACAGGCTGCAGAAGTATCATCAACTGTATTTTGCAGGCAAAACACTCAACAGTCCTGTGCCCAGTAACTCATGCTATATTCCCAAAACTTGGATGGTAGGTTCAAAGACTTGTGTTAAAATCCCATTCTGGACACCTCCATTTGTAGCTTCAAATGAGCTGCTTAACATCTTTGAAGCTTTGAGCTTTGAACTTCGGCTCTCTCATTTATAAAGAGAGGCATATACCAATATTGCTTGTTATTCACTGAAGTATCCAAACACTTCGAAGAGTGCCTGGCATATAGTTGGCACTAAATTTATTATTGAACTGCAGTGCTACCAAAAGCCTTAAATATAAAAACGTGTGCAAAAGTGCTTGGTATTGTGCCTGAAACACACTGTTAGTCACAGTTCCTTTGAGACTAAATGTCCTTAAATGTTATTCACACTTCCCCTTCTCTTTCAGAGTCTCGGCCCCTCCACCTCTTCTCCATTTCAGATGCCTTCTACACCATGTGGCCCCTTCCGCCATGAGTCTCAGCCAGGTTAGACCTAGTTCTATGAAATCACCTAGTTCACTAACGCAAAGGGAGGCAGATTTAATCTTTTAATCAGGACAGACTCTAACTTATACGAGGAGTTCATTTGTTTTCTCATTCCCATAAGACATATTAAACATAAGTCTCTCCTTCTTTCTAAAAACATTGGCATCATTTTAATACATTTTATAATGATCCTATAAAAAGGTTTACAAAAGTACAGTACTGTTTTATTATTACCATTCAGACTAATAAAATCAATTCATTACGTAGCTACACATTGGATTTCTTTGTGCTGAAGCATAGTTACCTGAACATTTAAATTCAGCACTCTCAGATCTGTGAGAATGCACATATGTACACTGAGCTCAGACGCTCATGTCCCTCTTCAGATTCCTCTCTACTACCACCTTTGCCTCTTCGTGTACGATCAGAAACATCAGCCAGTGCGACGAACAGCATGGCTGCGATGTTGAAGATGGAGTCTGGGCACGGACAATGGCTTTTAGGGGTTAATGGAAAAAGGATTGTGTTGTTTATTTGGGGGGAGAGTGTGGAGGTTACGTGAAAAAGTCTGGAGACCCAGCTACATTGCTATGAGTAATACTTGGATGTGTGGTAGGCAAGGTGTTTATTTAGCCTGTGGTAGGAGGGAGAAGTCTGTGTGTGAATGTGCAAAATTCTGCAAAGCCAGTGTGCTAAGGAAAACAATCCAAACTTTAGTGGGCCAATTTCCTGCAACTGTAAAATGAAACAGTAGGTGATTTCCATAGCTATATCCAGCTTTAGCAATCCACATTTTTATTAACAGCTGAGAAACAAATTGCTATAGTTACACCACACACTTATTCTTATGCACTCAGAAAGACAGTGATGTCAGGACTTAGACAGAGACAGAGATGGAGATGCAGGTTAGATGTGCATTTACCCTCTGTGACACGTGTCGCAATTACAAACAATTGTGTAATGTGTGTAATACCCATCTCTGTTAGGATGCAAGGATCGTGTGCAAATAAGCACATCTCTCATTTACTGTGAGAGACATAGTCAGTGCAGTGCCCAATGCATGACAGCATTCAATAAATATTTGTTGATCAACTGACTCATTGAGTGAATAAATGAATGAATGAAGCATATGACTGCAGAATGCAGATGTGCACTGTCTACTGAAGGAGTCACACTTGTAAACAGACTGCTTCCTCTGTGAGGAAGTTTTAAGTTACTTAAGTTTTAAGTAACAATTTGGCAAAGAGATTTTTCATCCAATTTAATTTAGTTTAAATTAATTAATCTGGCTTTTAATTTTCAATCAAAATAATCCCCAATTTAATAATTACCGTACTAAATATAATATTAACAATGAGCACATCAATGCTAACAACTGGAAACATTTACTGATGTGATAGCATTGCAAAAACTGACGGAGGTACAGGCCATTGGTACCACGCCTATTTCAGATAAGATCGTCTTACCCGTGAGATACTGTGCATGACCAAAGAAGCAAATCCAGAAGTTGAATGTAGATCAGTGTGATCACAAAGTCCCCACAGTTAAGCATGAGCTCTTCCAAACAATGACAGATAACTCTAGCAATAAGTTCATAGGGCAAAAGTGGAATGAAGTATGGAAATCGTGCTGACACAGGAGTGAAGGCAGCTGATTGCCACTCCCAGTTCAGCTATTAACTAGGTGAGTGTCCTTGGGATGAAAGAACGCTCTGTCAGCCTCAGGCAGGGAGAGGAGAAATTCAGCCGGGCTGACAGTTCCCAGTTCTGTCTCTGTTCGACCCCTGCTCACGGGAAAAGGAGGCATGCTCTTTCTGTTAAGGGGCCTCTCTGTTTTGTGTTTGGAGTTGTGCAGAATACCAATATTTTTGAAACTAAAATGTAAAAAACCTGTATTGTCAACAAATAGTCTGGAAATCACTGGATTTGATCATCTTTAAGTTTTTTTAAACTCCTGACATCGTATGGCTCTATTAAATACAATTTTATTAATACGTTTGGCTTCTTCAGTGTTACTTATTCAATATTAGCTTTTTTAAAACATGATCCTAAAATATTCCTTTATAAGGAAGTGAAACAACCAAACTATTTGGTGAATTAACTTTTTCTGTTAGGATATCACAAAATCAACCGGAATTGGAGAATACGTCACCCAAGAGTAAAGTCTTTAGGTGTGTGTTTTACTTATTTTTTAAAGAAAACTTAAATCCTTTCATATTTATGTACTCTTAAAACATGGCTTACATTTTTTCTTCAATTAAGTGCATTTTCTCCCAGCATGGTATGGGAGCCACTAGAACTGTGAGAATGGCCTTTAGGACTAGAGGAACATAAAGTATATGTATTCTCACCTAGACATGAGGTCAAACATAATTTGAAGTATCGACATAATTTGAAGTATTGACATAATTTGAAGTATCGAAGGGAAGCCTGTGGGTATCAGTCTCTGTATACTAAATGGTCTAAAGCAGCATCACAGGACAGAAAGTCAGAGTCTGGGGAGGACGAGACCCTCGGAGGTGGCAGAGAAGGGGGAGGTGGGAAAAGGGAACAAGCTATCAGCAGTATCGCAACAGCCAGCAGTCACAGCAGTTCCTGTGCTCCAGACAGCGCTTTAAGAGCTTTACAGATATAATTCACTTAATCCCCACCACAATTCTGTGAGATAGACACTGAAGCACAGAGACAGTCACAGAGATGGAAGGCGACAGGGAGGGGATCTGAATGAGGCACCGTGCAGCTGCGAAGAGGTGTGCCTTGGGGAGTGGGGGTGGACAGGAGAGCCAGAGCACGAAGACGTAACGTCCTGAAAAATACCAGGAGACATGAGAAAGAGCTAAGAAATCCATAGTGATGGAAGGAAGAAATGGGAATGCCCTGGGAGCTAAGATTAAAACACACCGGCTAAAGAAAGGAAATAAAGCATTCCTAGATGAAGAAGCTAGAATGATACCCTCCTTGTTTTTGAAGCTACAGAAATCAGCAGGGGCCTACAGAAGAAGAAATCTTATTTCTGAGAAATGAAAGGGCGCGCTCAAGGTGATAGCTTAAATTGGGACTTTGAGTTGAATGTGGCCGACTCCTGGGACACAGTAACAGCCAATTCAAGTGAAGGAAACCAAAGAGAAGAGATGAGCAGGTAATTCTTGCACTTTGCTGTCTGGCTCATTTCATCAATGAGAAAAAATGAGGTATAGTTGTCATTGAAGTAACTTCCTCCAAGGTTATTCCAGCTGATTAGTGACAAGTTCACCATTCCCTTCACTAGACTACCTGAATTTTTATCCATAATGTTTCTTTCACATTTAGTAAATTTTTTAAAGATTCTATTTGAGCATCTGCTAAAGAATAAGTGTCTAAGGAGGCCAAAGAGAGTTCAAGTTGTGTGTGATACAAGCACATTGATGTTTTTGTAATTCTGCAGCTGTGCACAGTATTTAAAGACATGTATACCCAAATCTGCTACAAATGCTGGACAAGAAAGGAGAAATTTGAGAGTAATGGTCTTTGTTGTATGAAACACCTTCTATTTTCAGATTGAGAGGGATGGTCAGCAAAAAACCTCAGCGAGAAGTGGGGCGGAATGTTATTTGCTCTTTAGGCACAAATATAATGAATAAGGCTGATTCTACCACACAGAGGAGCAGGTCTGGAAAACTAAAAACATTCTATTTTATTCCACTTTCCACAGGAAATAGAGAATGGAGATCTGTGGTAGACTCCTGTTAGCATTCTGTGGTCTCCATAAAACCCTACTTTCTCAAGTCTCAAGACATTTAGAGGTAATTATGGGGGAAGACAAGGGAAACATTCCCAGCAGTTAAATAGGGATAGTCATGGACTGGACAAACATCACGCTTCCTAGGTCATTACCTCTGTCCTCCTGCCAAATATGATGTAAGAAGCAGAAGAAAGCTCCAGGTCAAGGACAAAATGAGGAGGGCATACAGGCTTACTCTATTTAAAAGTTAGTTGGGAAGGATGAGTTAATGTGTGATCCACAGGCTAGGTGAAAGTAGAAAAGCTGCAATCTGTTACTAAACAATAACTGTTGTAATGTGCTAACTGTATACAAATATGTATTGCATTCTAATAAAAGCAATAGCAATTACATTGCAAATTAACACTGACGTGACGCAGATCATTCATTAATTTTCCCCACAGTTGTTCGGAAGGAAACAGGTGACAGAACAAAGAAGGGCAGTGGGATGTCGTGGAGGAGGCTGGAGTGCTGGGCCGCCCTGAGCTGTGACCAGCGCTGAGTGACAGCGCCAGACCACGCGGAGCCCCTGCCTCCCAGTTTCCTGATCCGGGAGGCCGGCAGCTGCAGTAGTCTCTAAGTCTTTCCAAAAATAAAATTGGATGACTCTTCATAGTAGGAAAATAATCACAGAAAAAATTCAAATATTCTTTAGAAGTCAAGATTTAATAACAGGTTGATATGACCAGTCAGCAGATATATGAGCAAATTATTAACCCTTAGAGGAACAATGGAAGTGCTCATTAAATTATTACTATTACTTATAAACAACTACTATAAAAAAATCTCCCTCTTCCTCTTCTCCATCCCCCTGCAAAAAAGAAACACACAGCAAGCGAAAAAACACACACCAACACCCACTAAAACATCAGCAGCTATGAAATTAAAGGAAAAGTGTTTCTCTGCTCATAACACTTCTGAGACCACATTGTATGGGTTTCCCCCCCACACCAACAATTCTCAAAGCTCCCGACAACTGGGGAATCTGAAATTTCAATTATGATGCTCACTACCCAGAGTCAGTGGAGGACTTTGGGTGCCAGTTACATGTAACAGGTTCCCAAAATACACACTGACTTGGGTATGAAGTTTGGGGTTCCCACCAACAGCCTATTCTTGCTCCAGGTTCATTAATTTGCTGGGATGGTTCACATAACTTAGGGAAACATTTACATAAACTTTCTGGTTTATTATGATGAATATTACAGGGGACACAGAGGAACAGCCAAATGAAGACATGCAGGCAGTGTATGGAAGGGTCCAAGCACAGGAGCTTCCGTGCCCCTGCTGTTGGGTGTCGCCTCCTCCTGGCATGTGGATGCGCTCACCAGTCCAGAAGCTCTCTGAACGCCCTGAGGAATTTTCATGGTGGCCTCACACAGAGGCGTGGAAGATTATTACCTCGATCTCCAGCCCCTCTACCCTTGGAGCATGAGGGTAAGGCTTGGTCTTCCTGGTGACCAGCCTCCCCCTATCCCGGGGAAGCTATCCAGGAGCCCACCAAGAGTCACTGCACGAAATCCAAAGATGTTCCCATGAGCGAGGAAATTGCAAGGAATATAGGAGCGCTGTGTGAGACATTGCTATCCCCTACCATCACTCAGAGGTTACCAGGGGTACAGGGTTTCTACATCAGGAACCAGGAACCACAGCTGTATTTCTTATTATGTCATAGTGATAGATTAGCATACTTTACTTAAACTTCACAAATCCATCCCCTTTTCACCATGCTTTTTTCTATAGCCACAATGCAATTATTCAAATTAAAAAGCAATGGATTCACTGGTACTATTTATGTTAGAAGTATGTAAAGCACATATACTTAAAGAATGAAAAAAATGTTTTGGTAAAATAGCTGTTGCATATTTTAGAGGGAAAGAACATGGGGAGATGGGTGGGGAAGCTTTAGTTTGAACAATACAGATTATAATGTAAATGACAGAAGTCATTCTGGTTACTGAAGAACTCACAGAAATAAAACGAATGGTCCTCAAACGTTCAGGAAACCATCACATGGTGGGGAGGGAAATCACACAGTAACAGAGGCTCGGGTTATCTGTTCCCCTGACACAGATGTTTTTAAAGAGTGGCAGAAGGAAACCAAGATTAAGGTTAATTAAGTATCTAATCAAGGTACTCACTTTGAAGTCCTGTGACATGTACTCTGAGTAAGAAATACACTCACAGAATAAAAACTGAAAAGGGCTTTGAGATCATCTAGAATAATCTCATGAATTACAGGAAAAAGCTGTTGTCGGAGCTGGCACCACCTCTCTGGATTCCTGATTCACAGTCCTGCATGCATTCTCTCTGCTTTTAGACAATAGTTTTCACCAATATCATTATTATCACCTTCCTTTTCCTGTTGGGCTCAGAGGATAGGTATTCTTTTAGAATAATAGTGACAAGAAAATCCTAAACAAAACAATACATCTACTTGGAACCAAAATAAATGTCAAGGTAACTCATACGTGCGTCAGATGAAAAGTGCAATTGATAAGCAAGCACACCAAGTAAGATAAAAGAGTTTACATAAATCCTCTGAGGTGAATTCTTGAATTTTCAATCATAAATCATTTCATAGTGATTTCAGATTTTTACAAAAAGGCAAATTTGAAAATTTTGCATTTTCAAATTTGCATTTGAAATGCACATTTCAAAGGATGCATTAGGCAACTTGTCGGAAGCAGGGTTAAAACTTATGTCCGATCCCGGAGCCAAAGATCTTTTCAGGAGGTGACAGAACTTTATCCTGACAACATCCCCACTGCATACAGAATGCAGATGTTACTTGAAAAAAATCTACAACACAAGATCAAACACATCCGAGCTCCATTTCAGTTTTACTTTCTACACACATGTTCCAATTTCATTATTTGCCAGCAGTGTGCTGAGTCCTTAACAGCTTTAGCAGTAGGCCTTAAATGCGAAATCAAACTCTGCTCAAAACCAACAATAACAAAAAAAGCTGATCAAAAAGAAACCCTGTCTTTAAATTTAAAAAATTTCTTTGACATCACAATCACGACTGACCGTGAAGTAGCTTACTCTGGTCTGACGAGCACAGCCAGGTTGTCTCCGACTGACCTCCACCAAACAGATCATCGGTACTCTGCTCCCTTTCCTGTGGGCGCGTGTGACATTTCCCAGATTCTTTTGATCAATCATAATGTTTATTTTACTATAAGCCTTCCTGTTTTTCCCGCCATCATTCTAAACTGGAAAATTACCCATCATGAGTCAACCCGACTCTATTTCTAGTCTATACTCACGAGGCTCATGGACGTTTCCATTGTAATTTTACCACCAGCCCCTTTCCTAAAATGAGCATTAGTCATTACACCGACCTGGCTGCCACTAAATTCAACACAAAGCCCCAAGCCACAAGGGTGCCCCAGACACCCCTCTCCTCAGTGCCAACGTCTGCGCTGGCCCTCCTGCCCTAGTTCCCAGACTCAACCCGACCACACAGGACCTGCTCGGTCCTCACGTCGTCTGCAAATCTTAAGACTACGGGACTGGATCTTGCTAATTCACTAGTTTTACAAATCCCTTCAACATACTTGCTCCCCACAATTTTCTTTCTTTCTTGAACCCTCTCTAAAGACAATCACCCCCTCCCTGTGGTTCATCTAGCTCGCACCCTTGAACTGAAAAGGTGTCCAGGGCGTCACAGGTTCCCTGGTAGATGATCTCAGTTCCTTGGGAGGTGACTTAGAAAAAACAGCCACAGATTGGGCCTAAGTTCCATCCAGGACCTCGCTTTTCGGGTAGGGTCTGCCACCTTTTG
The DNA here is from genome assembly GCF_021234435.1 of Artibeus jamaicensis. NCBI lineage: Eukaryota > Metazoa > Chordata > Mammalia > Chiroptera > Phyllostomidae > Artibeus > Artibeus jamaicensis. The sequence continues at coordinate 17,738,767 of NW_026521837.1, forward strand.
GATACTGTGGGGAAGAATCTACCCCACGGCTGAAGAGGCGTGACTCCGCACAGAGTCAGGTCAGAGTCACTGCTGAAGCAGTTCACTTTGTCTCAGGACAATATCGCCACCGGCCTCAAATCTGTGATCAGCTGGTTATGAGAAACCCAGGGCACTGTCTTCCACAGCCAAATCGCCCTGCGTGTGGAGGGAAGCAACTGCTGCTGCTCTGCCCCAGTGACCCAACCAACGAAAGGCTCGAGAGACGAAGGGAGAAATGCCTTGCATTACTGCCATAGCACTAACGCCACTGAGAAAGACGACAGGTTCTGGGGCTTCTTTTCACAGGTCCCTGAAGGCCTGTGAAGCTGGGCGTAATCTCTGTCTTCAAAGGTCTCTCACTAAGTGTCTCTGCAACGGTACAGCAACTGGCGATTGTCACCAAGTCTCAACTGATGGTTCAGCTGGTCTTTCATGACAGAAAGGTGACTGACTGAATGAAAAACGAACCACATTGTTTAGGGAGAAAAAGAATGCTTCTTCTCTCCTTGAATAAGAGGAGGTACTGACGAAGACTTTCTCCTTGACCAAATGTTGGACGGGCTCCTCTGAGTCCTCTTCTCTTCAAGGCCTCATCCCCTGCACCAGGTCTTTAGCCTGCCCAGTGCGGTCGGAGCAAGAATCCTCCCACTCCTGCAGCCCATTCCCCTGGCCTGCCTTCGGCAAGAATCCCCCTACCCTTGCCGTCTCCTGTCAGCAAGCGTCTATCCACTGGCCCCTCACCTGCTCTTCAGCTATAAATTCCCACTTGTCCTGCTGTATGCCAAATTGAGCTCAGTTCTCCAGTGAAGTCTCTTTTCCCCTATTGTAACAGTTTAGGAATAAAATCTGCTTTTACTGGTTTTCACTGGGCCTGGTTCTCATTCTCTTTTTACATGGCATGTGGTCATAAGGAATATTAATAAACTTTATAAACTGGAATAATGCATGAACGTATCATTTCATGCGACAGATGTTAATGAATATTCACCCCAAGGCTGTCTCAATGCTACATGGTGAGGGCAAATGGTGGGCAGAAGCGGACAAAGTGCCTGCCTCACAAAACGGACACTCTAGTAAAGAAGAGAGATCTTAACACAATGATCACACAAATAACAATATTACTACTATGATAAATATTTTGAAGAAAAGGTACATGGAATATACCAGGATAGTCAGGGAAGGCTTCCCTGAAAAATTAATGAAGGGACATTTAAGCTGAAATCTGACTATTCAAGATTATTGGGTGTGGCCCTGGCTGGTGTAGCTCAGTGGATTGAGCACAGGCCTGCAAACCAGAGTACCATGGTTCGATTCCCAGTCAGGGCACATGCCTGGGTTGCAGGCCAGTTCCCAGCAGGGGACACACAAGAGGCAACCATACATTGATGTTTCTCTCCCTCTCTCCTTCCCTTTCCCTCTAAAGATAAATAAATAAAAATCTTTTAAAAAAAGATTATTGGGTGTGTGTATAGGGGTAAGGGACAGCCTAGAAAGGAACAGCATGTGGCGAGTCTCTTACTGAAAGGGAAGGTGACACATTAAAGGGACTGTAAAAATACCAGTGTCGACATGTCACAGAAAATAGAGGTAATGAGGGAAACAAACACTGACTAAGCCTGAAGGTGTACTGGGAATGGAACATCTACGGCTTTCTAAACCATCTCAGAATTGCCAACTTTATGCTAAGAACATTGTATGTATGTGCTTAGCACCGTACCTGTATCAGGGTAAACGCCCAGTTAATGAAAAGTTTAAAAGTGTTTGAGCCCTGGCCGGGTAGCTCAGGGGGTTAGAGCATTCTCTCGATACATCGAGGTTGTGCGTTCAATCCCAGTCATGGCACAAGAATCAACCAATGAATGTGCAAATCAGTGGAACAACAAATCAATGTTGTTTTCTCTCTCTCTCTCGCTCTAAAAATTGATAAAAATAAAAATAAAAATTCCACTGCAACAAATATAAGAAAAAATTTGAATCATCTTAATGTAAAAAAGGTATGTTATTTGTTTTATGCATAAAGCAAAGTCCATTTATCAGTGACTTTTGGCCCCACAGTGGCCAGTGGGAGGGGAAAAAACCCACTGGCTACCCCTGTCACATGGTTCTGATGTAAAGGTCAGAAAGCATTCTAGAGTTTACCTTACTCAGGAGATGTAAAATCTAGATAACGTACATTTAGTAGTGGGTGAGTCCCATAAACTCCTATTTAAAAAGTCAATCACCCAAATGTGAAATGAAAATGGTATTAGATCAGAATGGTTCTCAATCGTCAAAATTAATAATTATTACTTTACATGGGACCCTCCGTATTTTATTAATTATTTCTAATTCTAAAAGACATCTTAATAGCTTATGTTTCAGAGATTTTTTTCCATCCTCCTCTAAGAGGTGATATATTGATAGCATAAAAATTTTCCACAAAAACAAAGTTTATTTTTCTTTAATTAAAATCAAAGCTCATTTGCAATTTAGAAAACAGGGCAGTGGAGAGCTAGAGGTAGAGGACATGTCTGCTCCTTCACTTACATCCGAAGAGGAGACATGTATGTCTGCTCCATTATTCAAATTCATACAGTTAAAGGCTCTCTACAGTCCTAATCACCAAACAACAGAGCTAACAGTTGGGATACTAGCTACATAACACGGTGACAAACACAGTTAGAGCCATGATAATAAAGCAGCTGCTAATTCACTGGGCACTTACTCTACATGTTGTGGTTGCAGCATTTCACTTAATCTGAGCGACGGACAGGAGACTAGCGCCTCATCTCTTCAAAGATGAGGATGCTGAGGGTTACCGATGTGAGACAACCTGCCCAGTGGTGAGTAGCTAGGCAATGGCAGGTCCAGAATGCTAACCTAGAGATCCATAATTTTAATCCTGATACCAAGCACTACAAAGGGTGAAAATAAAGTTGCTGTCACACTGTCATCAGGAGCTATACCTCAGGTGACCTGCACAGCACAGATTAAATCACACGCCCTTTTCTCACCTCTTCTCATGCCATTCATTACTCCTCTCTCACGCCCCATAAATTGTCTGAACCAGAAGACTGAGTAGAACTGGAAACCACAGTAGGAAAAAAAATCTATAAACTGGCTCATTGCCACCATGACCTTAATAAACTAAGCTAACCGGTCACAAATAATTTTGAAAGAGCCTTAAAAAAATGTCAAGAATTGTTAACACTTCCTCAATTTAGATTCTCAATCAGTATGGGTATTTTATATCTGTACTATAGACAATAATCTTTCTAATTTTCACCTAGCTTTGATATATATTTAATAAGTATTATCAGCTTATCTTCTGAAGGTGGCAAAGAAAACAGCAGTTAAGATTAAGCTAAGGTTCACCTTTGAAGGAGTTGGTCTTTAATGTTTAAAACATGAGGGAGATAATTTCAAATGAATAATTCCTGTTTCATGTTTATGATTACCTGATAATCTCCTACTCACTACACGGCATCCAAAGAGCCATTCAAATGCTACTGTTTAAAAACTAAATGAAAAATATATGTAAAGAGGATTTTAAAGAGGATGCTGAATATCTACAAATTTCTGTGAACTAAACCGAGTTCTCAAAATTGGAGCCTGATTTTTAAAGTCAATATTTTTTTAAAGAAAGAATCAGATTATGCCATTAAGACCAAAGCAAAGATGCATAGTTCAGAAAAAAGAAAGTAAGGTATAAAGGATCCTTTGTTTGAAATGGAAATAAATGCCTTTGCAAGCCGTTTCAAAAAAGGATTCTCCTTCACAAGCAATAAAGGATGTGAGGCTGACAGCAGTTTAAGCACAGCTGGAGGTATAAATGTACACCACCAGCCGGCATCTCAAACAAGAGAGCACACTCGGAGACCACGAGAGTTAGTAACTGCGTTTCTGAAATGGAACCAAATAGTGAATTTCAAATAGATTTTTAATAGTAAAATCTCTGACACTAATCATAATATCCAAAGAACCCAACAACAATTTTGTTTTAAGCATAATGACAAAAAAGGGAAAAAACTTAAAACTGAAAAAAGGCACTGGAAATAAAGTAGTGATCTTGACATCGATTTTTAACTTTAAAAGTCATTACAAATGGAGCTGCGAGAGAAAAAGAAAGTTCAGTTAAGAATTTGTTTAAGAATTTTATGTTTTCTTCACTTTTACCTACAACTTTCCTTCCCACTGATCCTAACTCTTTCACAGGCTTTTGCTTATTGTAAACACAATGAAAGTTCAAAGCAAACAGCATTAAAAAAAAGTAAGAAGAAAGGCTTCTAGAAAAAATAAAACAGGTCGAGTTTCCTTTCACCTACATAAACGAATGACTCTCGTGGAATTACAGTTCAAAAGCCGTGGTGTCCAAACCGTAAATATCTTAAGGACAGAATGAAACAGCACTGGGTCTGAAACTAGCTGATCCGGGGACCACAGTGTCAAACACGAGCAGAAATTAATCACAGAGCACAGTGGACACCAAACTAGAGTCAAAAGGTAACCACTTAATAACAGGAACTGAAATCTTGTTCAGAATATTAAAACACAATGTTGCTTCCTAACAATCTCTGGAAAAGACTTGATTCTTGCCTAGATACAAGGTTCGTTCATTGGAGCTTTTTTCTCCCTCCATCATATAACCAGTAAAGTCCTGTTTTTAGAAAATACCTTTAACTAGAAATGTTATTTTCATATGAGGAAAGCAACTTAAAGGAGACTTGTTACCAGTCTGTAATTTATTCTTGGATCATGATTCAGACATACATAAAATATCTTACACATATCTTCTAGGGCTTAATATTAGGAAAAGAACTTTGGACTTTTTTGATAGTTTTTTTTCCCCCTCAACAGGTGGACCTAAGTCTCAAACCATTATCATGGACTCTCCAGTCACCTCCTGAGGCCACGGACACTCACTGATGCCGGTGGGAGGGAGATAAAATGGTAAGAGGAAGACGAATTATTGACTCAAACATGAAAGAAAAGGCTTCTCTGAGGAAATACATTTTATCCACAGCATGAGTGCACGCATAAAGACATCCATTAATATTTTAAATAATATATTTTATGTCAAGATAGGCATTTCAAATAGTGACAAAGCAGCTGCCTAAAACTTAGTATTATTTTTCTTTTACTAAGCCACCAATTAAACCACAGCTTCTTCTGTGAGAAACTCTTCTGACAAGTTCATGTACTTTATTTATCTAGTATCTCACTTGTCCAAAATCTTCCATTTAAGACAGAACTCAGCAAATAGCTATATTCAGGGAAAAAGAACAAAATGAAAAAATAACTGCTATGTAAGTGATCACAGGGCCACACAAACAGAAACACACCCCCACACATGCATGTAAATACGTATTCTGACACAGAGTTCCTACACATTCCCTCTATAATATTAGCAGAGTTTACCGCCAGCAGATCAATAGTGCACTTACATTAAAATTACTTTGAAACAGGGACACGTCCCTAAAACCATGAGCTACAAGCCCTCAGGTTCACATTTCATAGGAAAATAGCATGAAACAAACAAAAAAATCAGTCCAATATTGTTAAATGTCACACTGTATGATTACTCCCAGACTCAATGATTTCATGGACCTCTGAAACTAATTCCTACCTGCAAATAAAATGAGAATAAACATGGCTGAACTGCCTGGGCTTTAAAACAAGTTCTGGCACTTTCTGGCTGGGTAACACTAGATAAGATACTCAATTTCACTGAGCTTCAGTTTCCTCATTTGTAAAATGGAGCTGATAACAGTACTTCCTTCATTGGGTTGTGTGAAAAACAAGAATTAAAAAGTACAGTATTTACTTATAATAGTGACTAGCAAAAAATAAGAACTTAACAAATGTTAGCCTTACAATAAAAATAACTCATTAATTTGTCCCCAAAAAGCTAATTTAAAAAATTACCACCTACTGTCATCACAGTTTCATATACAAAAAGAAAACATTCCCACTAAAATGAAAAAGAAAAGAATCATTTCACTCTGGACGAGGAACGACCTTACTAGAGACCAGTAAGGTCTCTACAACCAGTGTTTGGGCATGTCCATCAAAGACCATACACACACATGACTGGCTCACAGGAGAATACGATCGGTGAAGTCTGAAATTATCAGGGGAACTTCAATGAGAAAATAAACATGAGATGAAACTGGAAACGTGAATCTAATCATGGCAAAGAAAAGTGCAGCTACAGTTTTCCTCTAACGTACCCACGAAGGATGCTCTTTCCTCCCCTGGAAGCACTGCAGTATTGCTTGAAATATTACTTCTCTAAAGCCACAGCAGTACTGATGACCATGTACTTCAATCTTCGGCGAACCATCAGAATATTATTACTGCGAGGGATAACTTTTGGATTTTAATAACAGTTTCGGGAATTTTTATCTTCCTATGAAAATGACTACCGGCAGTACCTTACCAACGGTGCTCAGACACGTGACTACAGTGTTTGTGACAAGAACAGGGTACATTGTGTCTTACAGCAATACATCTGTTCCTGTGATTATAATGTAACTGTTATGACTGTCAAGTGTTTCCTCTGGGTGGTGGTAGATATTTACTGGTGTTAGATTATTACTGACTTGTACACTCACGCAGGCGCGGTCACTGTGGGAGTGTCTCGGAGAACCCCCTTTCCTCGTTTGTAAGACGGGCTTCCTAACCAACCTTGCCAAACCAGAGAGTAAACAGTTTAGGGAAAAGGACTCTGACTCTCACTGTGACTTTTTAAATAATAATAATAATAACTACTATTTATCATTAATAATAAGTATTAGCTAATAATAATAACTATTATTGTTAATCGGGGGCCAAGTTAAGGGAAATAAGGACACCGAAATGATGTGCTGGTACGGCAGGCAGGGTCTAACGTGTCCTGACAGCGCGCAGTGGGCCAGGTACCAAACCGGGCCTCTGGCTGCAGGGCAGGCCCTGAAGATTTGGCCACTGAAATCACAAGTGGGCAAAATGCCCCAGAAGTAATATTTTATCCCCATATAAACTAAGGCCACATTGCTTTGATAGTGACAAACGATAGTATGAGGAGAGTAAACAGTGACCTTTTAGGTCTCAAAAGACACCGGATTCTTATCCCCACTTAGCTCTCCCCAGAGTAAAGGCATGGGGAATTCTCCTAATTGACGTCAGCTGCTGTAAGGGAAGGAATGCCATGACCTTAAACTTGGCCACTGGTCCACTCTCACATCCAGGAACAAAGCCAGAGGGTTCTCCTGGCAACTGCCTGACATACTAAATGGCAGGCGCAGCCACTGAGGGAATCCTTTGCTGCCCGAGGGACCAATACCCCACTGCAGGAAACAGACAAACTGGAGAGATTAGCAGTTTGCCCAGCAGATGTGGGCCTATCCCCTCGGCAGGGAGGTTTGGGTATTCAAAAACCTCAGCTCCTCCTGGTCTGCCTTTGCCTTATAAATGAAGGAAATGCTCTCTGCTTAGTTAAAGGGAAAACAGGAGAATATGAGAATTCAAAAAAAGATGTAGTAAGCTGGCTCACTGCATAAACCATCCTATCGTATTCCAGAAGTCTTCAATAGATATTCACTAACCAGATGTTTTAACTCTCATTTTTAAAAAGCCCCGCAATCAAAATTGGATCCAAGCCTCCTACGTTGCCAAAGTCATCATCATCGTTTGTTCCCCTGGACAAGTAGGAGGTTCCTAGTCAATCCCTCTCCTTCTCCTTCCCACTCCATTCTTCTCACCTCATGCACAAGGCTACTCTAGCCACAAACTTGATAATGTAACTTCTCTGCTCACAGACACCCCTGGACTTCCTGGTGCCTGTAGAAGAGAATCCGGGTGTTTAAGTGCTGCCCATGAGACTAATATCCGACCCTGACCATCCAAGCTCAATCCCACTCCCTTGCCCACCCATCATAACCCTCTGAGATCCCGAGAAGACACAAACCTCCAAGAGCACACCTTTCCACTTTACAAAAAATACAGTGCTTTAATATGCTTGGTCTCTGCCCAGGATATCCTTCCCTAGCTTTTCACTGTATTATAAAATTTCACTTACCACACAGGACCTGATTCAAATATCATGTAACCTGCCAAGACTTTGACGGCTCCCCTGCACTGCTCTTTCGGAGTTCCTGCACTTGTGTGCAGGTGCCTCCAGGATGGTTCTTAACAACTAATGTGGTAATTCTCTGTGCATGTGTCTGCCTGCCCAGCTAGACCTCGAGTATTCTAGTCAATGACTGTGTCCGTGTGTTTTATCACTCACAGTCCCCACTCTTCTGGAAGAGTGCTCCATCCAGATTCCGGACAGGTACAATCCCAGGTATCCGACAGTTTAACTCAAAGATGGAATGTAATCAATGGGAACTGACTGTCATGGAAACCAGAACCATTTAGAAGATAGAAAATCCTTTTGGCTTTAAGTTTACTCTTGTTGGATACTTCTTAATTAGCTTGAATAAACTGAGGTCGCATCCTTTGATTCAAACAATAGTTTGAAGTACTTGTCTTTGGGCAAATAGCTGTTTGAGTTTTCCTACTATATGATGAGCTCTTGGAGACCAGAAACCATGTCTTGCCTGCCTATGTATAAACTACAGCACCCGCACCAGGTAAATAAGAATTACCTGGTTAAATAGTGTTAAATCGAATTCCCAAAATGAGTTGTGTCTCAGTTTCAGCTGGTGGAACCAAAAATTGTAAACTAGATAGCTTCAACCACAAAGACTTTAACAGCTACAGAGGCTAAAAATCCCAAGATCGAGGTGCTGGCATACTCCATGTTTGGTGAGGGTCCTACTCTGGGTTTGCAGATCACCGTCTTCTTGTGTCCTCACTTGGAGGAGACAGAGAAGGCTCTCATCTCTTCCTCTTCTTATAAGAGTACTAATCCCATCATGGGGGCTCCCTCCTCATGACCTCCTCTAAACCTAATTACTGTAGCTCCCAAAGGCCCCACCACCAAACAGCATCACACTGAGGACTGGCTTTAACACAGGAATACTGGGGGACACAAACATTCGGTCCATAGCAAGTTGCCATACTGATAGTTCACTGTAATTTTTAATGTTCCATTTGTATATGTGCAAGGAAACAAAGACAATTCAACTCCATTTTCAGAAAAGAGTTCAAAAGGGAGAATACTTTACCAAATGCCTCCACACAGAAACACAAAGTTCAGGCAAGTTAGTTTAGAGGAAAGAGGAGATTGTGCTCCCCACTCCCTGGTTTTGACTGGGAACCAAAGCTAATCTACATCTCTATTCCCAAGGAGATAATTATGGTTTTTCTAATTCTCTGCTCTGCTCCGGGAGGGTGAGCTACCCAGAGCTTTATCTCCTCCAGAGGGACCTGCGTAGAGAGCCCAGGCAGCTCTCTGGTCCTTCCGTCTTCTCCCAAACAACCCGGACTGAATTCTGAGGGGAAAAAACCCTGAGTGAACATAACCCTTTCACTACTTTGTAAGCACTTGACGGCGGCAAGTGGGGGGGTAGGGTGGGGAGGGTAGATGAAGGCAGCTTTGTATACTTAAACTTTAAAGAAATACTATCATGAATGAAATAATGTCCAAATTTCAAAAAACTACAACACTCACTTCAAGCTTTTCTTAAAATGAAAGCAAACCATGCACAGATGTTAGCATAACTTCTCTTTAAACACTTTGAGAGTAAAATATTTTTATTAATATAAACTAGGAGGCGAGGAGTAAAGGGAGAGCCGAGTGGCATTTGTGTATAATTATAAAATATTTGTCATTTGTTTCATTGGAGAGTTTATATATCTAACTACACTTAGAAGTTGAATTCCAGGCCTGCCCAGACCCACTCATCTTGCCATTTTTTAGGAGTCTGACATGAGCAGGTGAGAGAGAATTTCTAATACCACTTGAAAAACTCCGTATGGTCAGGCTTCAGACGTCTCCTTCCTACACTGAAAGTACTCGCTTCTTTCCATTGAATTTTTTTCACAAGCTCTCATTAGTAGCTGTACTATTTCCCCTCTTCCTCCTCCCCTTCTTCTTCCTTCTCTTCCCTCTTCTTCCTTTTCTGAATTGTTTCTTAAGTTCTCCGCCTTCCTAAGTGTGGATTTTCTGAACTACATGGAGAACACTCTACCCTGAAGATTTTTAAAGGTAAACGATGCCTTTTAATGTGCAGCCTAGTATCAATAATAGAATACAACTTTACTGATTCAGTCATCCACACAACAAATATTCTAGATTTAAAAATACTAGACTGCTGGTTCAGCTGTATAAATAAAATAAAATCTCAGAACACAATAATATATCATACAATTTTACCAACAAATTATACAAAATATCTTGAAATTCAAAGATATAATTTTCTCATCTTCCACGTTTCAGCTTTTGCTCTGAAACTCTGGGTCCGTATACAAAGCTATGAAATTAGCTTTCTGGTGAATTAATGCAAACGTTTTCTTCTCCTGTTTATCAGAGTGTTAAAGTAAATTATCTTTTCCCCACTGCCTCTACCACTTTTACTCCACATCCTTTTACTCCCAGAAAAGAGTGAAAAGGCGGCTGCAGTGGAATCCAGCGGGGGCTCCCGAGAACCCTGCCTACACTGTGCAGTACGGACACCCCTCCATCCTTCCTTCCTCGGGTGCTTTCACTGGCGCTCCGCATTCTGTGATGCCTCAATCTCCACAGCTGCTTTTGTCACTATCTAAAAAACTGTGTTTTTCTTTCTCCCCCAGGGAAAGTACTGACTTCTAAAGCCTCTCCGACTTTGCCAGGCTGTCCACTGGGATCTCCCTAGAAAGAACCAGGTGTGATCTCTACTGAATACGAGAGCAATGAGTCCACAGTCTTCAGAAAGGTTTTTCATTAAAAATCACACACATTGTCATGTGGAATGGAGAAAAAAATAAACTCATAATAAAATAGCAAGCCATTCATTCTTACCAGAAACAAATCAGCTTACTGATAAACATGTCATTTTAAATCTTAGAGTTTACTATGAATTTGCAAGTGGAATTTATATAGTCAGTTTTTAAAGTAATTTGGGGGGGCTGGTAGATTTCAAACTAGTATTTAGTTACTAAAAAAATTAGTATCTTAGTGCTTAAAAAAGGAAAGTGTGTTCACTGTGTTTTGTCCTCATACTGTCCCAGCATCAGCAGTTCAGAGATAACAACGTTATCTTGATAACGACTTCACTTTAATACATGGAAAAGGGGTTCACAGGGACCACTGCTGGTCCAACGCTAAAACGTCACAACTGAAGCCGATTTCTCCTACTGCCCAAAACACACTTATTATTTTTCTAAAAAAGAAAAGTAGCACTGCCAACCAAAAAGGAAATGTGAATAATGTCAACTTCTTTGGAATAGGAATCATTAGGGACATACTGGACCAAGGAAGGTCTAGTCTGATATTCAGGCTAAAAATTTTTCTCAATAGTCATGTTCAAATATACATTTGGAGGCCAATAATGTAATAAGTAATGAAGATCTGGAAGAAAGGAGCCATCAACAGCACCTATGAAATATTTTTAAATGTCCCCTTTATTTGGAAAAAGCACAATTTTCTATCTCTAAATATTTTTCCCTTTTCCAGAATGATGACAATTAAAAAAAATAACTGCTTTATAGCTTCTCTAGAAATGACAACTTGCATGTTTACCAACTCAAAGAGTAGATCAAAGGCTCTAATATTTGACCCTCTATATCCAAGATTTAATTATTATAGTCTAAGAGAAGTTACACTTATGCAAAATATGCATCTTCCCATCAGAGGTAACAGAACAAAAACAGTCAAAAATTAAAGACACGTTCTCTAGACAAAAGCATTACAGAAAAGAGAGAAAGTTGGCCTTCTTTCTAAGCTTCCTGGTTGTCAACTGTAATGTGCATCAGAGTCTCCTGGAGGACCTGATAAAACAGAGTCCTGGACCTCGCCCAGAAGCGATCCAGCAGTTCTGGGGTGGGGCCTGGGAACTTACATTTTAACAAGTTTCTAGGTGATCGACGATGATGATGATAATGATGATGATACTCCAGGATGACACTTTGAGAACCACCACTTTAACTCGGTCACTTACTCCACAACTGTGGAAGCCTTAGTATAACTGTCTAATCATTCTAAATAAATATCTTGTGTTTCTTATGCCAGTGAGTTTTAGTGACAAATAATACCACTTCTTAATTAACGTAGTACTTTGGAATATCTTCATCACCTCTAATACGCACGCCATTTTTTAGAGCATCACAAAATTATAGATATTTAATACATAAAAATAAAAGTATTTTATATGTGTGTATTTTTAGTTCTTAACGTACAGATTTGACAGTAAAACAGTATGATGACTAAGCTATTTAAAGACACAGTATGGATACAAGTGGGCAGTCTCCATCCTTAGGACTTACCAGTGACTGGTGCGTCGATATCCAGCAAGTTTTTTTCCTGCCGGAGAATTGAAGCCCCCTCTGTTATTATTCTCAACGCAACACTCTCTTCCAACCTGCCCTCCTTCATGAGATGTGCCTTTAAGATATCCACTCGAGGTCTCCCATCGTTATCAAATACTTCTTTTGCCGTAAGCCGGTGACTTGGAGGAAATGGGACAGCTGAAAGAGAAAAAGTTAGAATCACACATTAGCCAAAATTCAACAACAAAAAATTCCATAATAACCACCAAATATCTACCCTAATCACTAACCACCTATCAGAGTATTTTAAGTGTTCTCACATTAAAATGATCAAGGGCTCTCAAGAATTACAGACTTCCTTTGATTCCAGATGTAATACGATTGCTTGAAAGGAAGTTTGCAGTTCTTATTTCCTGCATCACGAAGATTGCCGGTTGGGTTAATAACAAACAAATGTATTTGCTTCTGTTAGGCAATAATCAATTTGACAAAAGAAATCTCTCCTGAAGATCCACCCATAACCAACTGGGGTGAAGACGTTTCTCCACTAGAAAACAGGCCCCTCTACCGGGATTAGAGAAATGGGAGATCAAGTCTGCCCCTGCAACTCAAGTCACATCTCTGAGTAAACGGACACGCTCACTGTTTCAGAGAAGAACAGGAGTCTGAGAGCCACAGGTTAATAAGAGGAAGTCAGGATGTGTGTGTGTACTAAAGGAACATCTTGAACAGTGAGGGGACAGTACGACGTCAGGAAGGGAACACAGGTATTAGGAATATGGTACAATGACACACCACCTACTACAGACTTAGAACCAGCCGTTTGCTCATCCACACCCCCCAGGCTTTCTTAACAGTAAGGAGCTCTCCTACAGCAACCGCCATTCCTCACATCTGTGAATCCATCCCTTCACTCACTCAGCGAAGGATGGTCAATAAACAGCCACCACGAACCAGAACGTCCGAGGTCCGCGGGCAGAGATGGTATCATGAACGTAAAATTTCTGATGAACGGACAGCATTGCCCCTTCAGGGAGGGAAACTCATTATTTCTGTTGCACGTGAGGGGTCATTCTCAGACAGTGCCTATCTACTAGAAATATGTGAAAGGAACATAAACACAGCTTCGTGTAATTTTCATCTGCCATATGTATTATGCCATATGCCTAAGAACACCTCCTAATAACAGTTCCTCTCTTCAAAAGAACACTTCATATTCAGGAATAAACTGGGCCCGCAAAGAAGCAAGAATTATGGCAGCTCTAGGCCAAGAAATTTTGCACAATCTAATAGCACAGATTAGTTATCCAAGAGAAATGATAACTCCTTAAGAGAAGAGAAAAATAAGGAAGTGAACCCGCACTAATTACCTCAGGTTTGATTTTCCTAACAATCCAAGCGTATCTGCTTAACTGTGCTGCCAAAATGAAGTGGCAGTGGCCCACTCAGGAGCAGCACACGCTTTCACGGTCAGAGGAACCGGGTGCGAGCCTCGGCTCTGCTCACTTGCCGGCCGTGTGACCCTGAGCAAGTTAAGTATCTTCCTACAGCTTCTGCTGCCTCACCTGTAAAGCGGGGATTATATCTATCTGAATAATTGTTACAATAACCAAAGTAAATAGGAATAGTAGTAGCAAACATTTGTAGAGTGTTTATTTTATGCCACACAGTGTTTGGGTAATAAGGTCAGGCAGAGCAGTAAAGCCTGTAAACAGTCAAACGAGTACAGCGAATGTCCATGTGTTTATGCATAACCTTATTTAGTCCCTATAAAATTACTGTGGAAGCAAAGCAGGTGCTCAAAAATAGTGAGCATCTTGCCCAAGATAATCACGTAGAGATTTATGTGTGGACCCACTCAGTGCGACCTTTGGCAGTCTGAGGCCAGGAGACTATAGTAACAACTACAGGGCTCTGCCTTCCAGAACGTCCCTAAGACAGTGCTCAAAGAAAAAGTAAGGGGCAAATCACACTTTAGAATTGAATTCTAACGAATGGTAAGCAGTGCTTCTTATAAAGACCACATTCATTTTCAAAAATTATTTTAATGACTAATCGAATAGATATAATACAAATGCACTATGTAAAGTAAAAGACAAAATGTATAATGCCAAAGTATAGTGTAAAATAAGAAAAGTTAAGAATTAGATGAAGAGGAGAAAATTTGGTTTTTAGACGAGGCATTTGGAGATTTTGCTCCTTTGCCTCCCCCATTTTTTATGCCTACCACATATTTTGTTATGAAAACATTTGTATGTCCACAGTTCTTATCAAGATCTTCACGTAAGGTTTAAAATTAAAAAATACGTTCCTGGCAACTCCTCAAAATTCCCCAGATAGAGGATGAGGGTTGCACAGGCAGAAACTTCAGAAGGACTCGTGGGGTAAAGAGTTGATTTTTTTTTTTGAGTGACTCCCAAGACATGAGTGGGACAACTCTGAAGGTTTAAGCGACTCTGCAAAACTGTCAGGAACCGTAAGAGCATCAAAGGGAAGGAAGGAGTCTGATTTACGGTCAGGCAGGTAAAAGCAGTGCTTCTCTGCCATGCGCTAGCTGGCCTTATTAAACTAAGATAGCCCAACAGACTAAACCTGAAATAGCCCAAGCATTTAAGGTAAGAGGCCAAAAGAGAGGATCCCAGAAAGGCAGCATCTTCATGAATTAGACTTTCTCCAAGGCCCCAGACTCTCTCCAAGGCTAAGATCACTGCAATAACAGATGCTCCACCCTTCACAGGAGATTTCTCACCTTCCAGTAACTGCTTCTGCTAAGGTAACTGGCTAAGGCAAAGCCACCTGCTCTGAGATGCTGTAGCTGGTTCCAAGTAAACGGGAGAAAGAAGAGACAGAACAGGCCAATGAGAGGCTCTGTTTCCAAATGGACGAGAGGGACACCGATGAGATGGGGCCCTTTACCAGTTAAACAGATGGCGAAGCTCGCAGGGACCAAGATGAGTGAGCAAGGATGCCAGAGGCCGGATGGGGAGACACTCTCAGCCACAGAGAAGTTTTCTGGCACAAAAATAAGAACGGGCTAGTATTTGTGTATTTGTGCACCCTTTGGCTTCATAAAGAAAACACCAGTCTTACAAAGGTCACATTTATTTGCTTTCCCTGTTCACCTGGAGTCCTACATGCAGACCTAGGCCAGATATTGAATAAAAATGACTTAGACCAAAGAATCCAATGTGTTTAGTAAACATTTCTTTCATTAACTTGTTCTGAAAATGGCTAGGCTTGATACAATAAAATTGGATTTCCCCTTCCCTCTTTTGCTTTTGAGTATTAGCAGTTACTTTCATGAATATATGAGCAGGCCAACAGTAGAAAAACTAAGTTTGTGCATGATGGTAAAAATTTAGAAGTAGCTGTTGGTATGTGGGCTGACACCTTCAAAACAATTCTCTTACAATTATTAAGTGCAGAATAAGGTGTTATCATTCACTTCTTTCTTTTTAAAGTATTTTATTTATTTATTGTTAGTGAAAGAGAGAGGGAAAGAAAGGGAGAGAAATATGAATGTGTGGTTGCCTCTCTAGGGCCGCCTGCTGGGGACCTGGCCAGCAACCCAGGCATGTGCCCTGACTGGGAATTGAACCAACTTCCCTTTGGTTCACAGACTGGCACTCAATCCACTGTGCTATACCAGCAAGTGCTATCATAGACTTCTTAGCAGCATTCTAAAAACAGAAGCCCTCTCAGCTTTCTCCACGATTCCCACCCAATATAATTTTCCCCCTCAAATACAACGCCAAAGTAGCTAAAATTTGGGACATACAAGTCCTTGGCTGACTCCTGACACAAACTACCACAGAAGGCTGTAAAAGGCAAATAGTATGCCGGACTAGAGTCCTGTCCCCATGTCACTGTGGAAATATGGCAGAGATCGATTTCCAATAAAAAGGACATGATATTGCTTCTTTTCTATTTGTCATTGCCACCAGAGTTTATCTACCGGAGAACAAAAATCATGTGCATTAGATAATGGCATCTATACAACAATTACTGGAGTTGTTGTCAATAATTCGCTCACCAGTAGAAAAGCACATTCCAAGTCAGAAAGCCTTGTCCCAGACGGAGTATCCCTAGCCCTTGGCTCTGGCCTCCTACGGGGACCACTCCTCAGAGAGCGCCAGGGGGCTCCTCCTACAGTTTGGGCTGGTCCTTTCTAGAGAAGCACCGCCCTCAGAGACTTGCTCTGCCTCTGCACGTCTGAAGTTTCCGTTCCTCACTTCTATGCCAGTTTAGCCACTACGGTGAGGGGATTCCTAGTGTTTGATAGGAAACACCCAGAGTCATTGTCTCAGTGACACCTGGACTGGAGGGAAACCAGGACACCTGTGGCCTGACCTCTCCCTGGAGTAACTGTCATAAATGCTGACAAGAGAGAAACACGACTTAGAACATTCAGCCTAGTGGTTTTCTTAAACCTTTGTTTTGCTTTAAAACAATTTTATTTTGTTGTTTTTTTGTTTGTTTCTTCCTCAAACAAAATACCATCTGAAAACTCAAGTATATTCAAAGGAAAAAAAACTAAACTAAAAGTAGCTTGCTTGTCTCTCCTCTCCCCTAGGATGGCTCATAAAGTCTTGGGGGTGACTGCAACAAAATTAGAAAACTCCCAATTTAGCGGACTCCTGACCCACTCACATTACAGAGGAAATTGAAATCCAGAGAGACAATAAGTGAACTATTCAAGGTCAAATGATTAGTCAGAGGCAAAATCAACACTAAACCTCAGGTCTCCTGCTTCGTATTCCAGGATTTTACCCTCTAGGCCTGCTCTGTCCAAGATAGAACTGACGAGACACGTTTGCAGGAACGGCTGCTGAACACTCGGAAAGTGGCCAGTCCAGACGGAGATGGGCTTCGAGCCTGCAATATGCACTACATTTAGAATACTTCTTACAAGTAGGAAAAATGTAAATATCTCATTAAGTATTTTTATATTGATTACATGTTGAAATAATAAGATTTGGAATATATTGGGCTAAATAAACTTTATTACTACAATTAATTCCAGCTATTCCTCTTTACTTTTTAAATAGAACCACTAAAACTTTTAAAATAGCGTAAATGGCTTGTATTAGATTATTGTTGGAGAGCAGTTCATCCTTCTCAACAAGTAAATGAGAACAGGGTGAATGGAAATCACATTCTTCACTCTTTCTTTTCTTCCAGCTCTGGTTCCTATAAAATTTCAAACTACCTCAAAACTGGCGCACACTGGTACTGCTTTTAAAAACAAATGATGGCCAGGCCCATCCTCCAGCAGGGGGTCCAACTTTTGGTGTCTCTGCACCGCAACTGGAAGAACAACTGCCTTGGGCCACACAATAAATACACTGCGACACGTAATCACAAAAAAACCTCACAATGTTTTAAGCAAATGTACAGTTACAATGAAGCAAATGCTCGGCCACATTCACAGCCGTCCTGGGCTGCAGGCACCCACTGAGCCCCGGTCGGACAGCCCTGCGGAGCTCCTCAGTTGATTTGTCCAGCAGTGGCCTGTTTTTAAAGAAACCCGGGGTATACTAATGTAAAGACCAGCCTCAGATTCACTGACCTATAGATGTCTTACAGAATTGTACACCTGAAACCTATATAATTATATTAACCAACGCCACCCCAATAAATTCAATAAAAAGGAAAAAACACCAGGTGGTTTAATCCCCACCCCTAGAATACTCCACAATGCCAATCGCCCACAGCAGACGTCATAACTTTGCAAGCTCAGACATATTTACTCCATCTCTCCCTGTAACCCAAACATATACAGGAACAGCTCTTGTCCCGTATTTCATGCAGCTTCTATCTACACCAGGGCTGTCTAGGATACTTATGTCAGCACATGCTGAGAGAACGGCTTAAGGATATCACATGTCAAACACAACTTAAAACACATTCTGATCTGAGGTCCACAGACTGACCGTCTTTTCCTCCTGGACATTTGTATATAAAACAAACCATGACTCTAATCAAACCCTATCAATGATTCAATCCATCAGTCAATCATCAAGCACTTACTAACCACTGTATTTCCTGCTAGGCATAGAGAACAGCCAGGAGAAGTGAGTGATAAAGAATAAACGTAAGCAAACCAGGCTCCGAAGAGCTTGCCACGTGGAATAATTATTAGTTTTTGCTTGAGATTGCTGGGAAAGTGTTAAACTGCAAAAGCAAAGAAGAAAATGAGAGACAATGTAAGCTGTAAGAAAAAAAGTATCTTTATCTCCCATAAGGTTTTGTCTGTCCTTCTAGAAACCCTTAAGAGCAGCTGCACATTTCTTTGGTCTATAATATATAATATCTAATTTTTCGTATGACTCCAGAAGATGAGGTTGCATTTTAAGGTAATTAAAAACAGAATATGCTCATTATAAGATATATTCCAGCTCAAATATACAAAAGTAGTTACATCAACAGTCATCAAAATATGCAAAATATGATCCTACTTCTGAATACAGAGTAAAGGGATCTATAAAATGAAGCGCTAGTGACACCACTAAATTTTATTTGGTTCAAATACTGAGCCAGTGTATTGATTTATAGTCTTTTATCGGTATGGGAATATTATGTTTATCTATTCATATAATGTCTATGTGCAAAGATAGAGAAATCATTTTGTGTAGGAGAGAGAGCTTAAACATTAACCACAGCTAGCCTCCAAGAAATAATACAGAAACTCATGTATTAGGGTCTTATTTATACTAATCGTGTAGACACTCATCACTCATTTGTTTGAAAATCTCTAGCTTTCATTACAAACATTAATGCCAGTCAAATTAAAACACCCTTGCCCATCTCTAGTGTGGCTGAATATTCATCTTGCAAACAAAAACATCCAGTCCCGCTTAAGCTAAAAAAATCCTTCACATCAGGTCTATAAATAAAACTCTAATCTATTTATGAACTGATGGGTTTTTTTCTTACCCCTACGATGACCCACCTCAACTATCCTCAGCAGAGAACTCTTTACCAGCCCCCCTCTGAATGCTACCATGCAATTCCTGAGCCTTAAATGTGCTCAATTATTAAACACAATACACGCTGGTCATCTCACTAACAGAAAATACCTTATTTGGTTGTTCTGAAATGTGCATACAAATATAGCACAATGGTATTTTATGTAACATGTCAAAGGTATTCATAAATTAAAGGCACTGCGGTACTCAAAGGATTTATGAAAATATAAGTGATCTTTTTCTCCTTCTGGCTTATGGAACACATATTGTACATGGTACTTTTTGAAAGTAAACCTAAAATGGCTACAAGCAATTCTTTAATAAAGATCAGATACTAACTAATTTAAATATATATTGTTCTAAGGGATTAATAATAAAATGAGTACGTTAGCAGTACAATAAGAATTCTTTTATTATCTACATCTCATTTAAATGTGCTTATTGCCATGTAGCTACCCCTTCTCCTTTGCAGATACGTCCTTTCTCAGTCTCTGGCCACTACGCGCCCGTCTCACCAACTCGAGGACAGAGGAGAGGGTGACAGTCCACAGCCCCCTCCACCTGTGGGCTTGGGTCCTTCTATCCAAAAAACTACTCTGAAATTTTGGCATTTTGGTTAGTTCATTTAACTACTAGAAACACTGGAAGTGGCTTGTATAATGAATTATGTAATAATGATTCAACATAAAATATTATTTGAGAAAAGTTTTAAGAGTTTTCAAAATAGTTAATCATTACTTAAATGCTTATATTAAAATCTTATTTTTAAAGAAGATCTTATTTATTTATATTTAGAGAGAAGGGAAGGGAAGAAGAAAAGGGAAACATCAATGTGTAGTCACCTTTTATGTGGCCCCCATTGGAGACCTAGCCCATAACCTAGGCATGTGCCCTGACCGGGAATTGAACCGGTGACCCTTTGGTTCTCAGGCTAGTACTCAATCCACTGAGCCACACCAGCCAGGGCAAAAATCTTATATTTTGTTGTTGTCACTGTTAAAATATAAAAATTAAATGTACAAGTCTAGCAATTAACATAGGGGCCATTCTAATTAAATTATTTTATACATGTACATAATAACAGCAAAATTATATTTACTGATTTTGATATATTGAATGTTTAAATTAAACGAAGACATTTAATTATTAAATGTTTTAACTTAACTATTTAAGTTAAATACTTAAAACTTTTTAAATGTATAATTGAAAGTGTGTTATTTTTTGAGAGTCTATAGTGGTTTTTTCAATTAAAATGGATAGTCAACCATATTAAGTTACATCAGGAGGCACCTCATCTATCTTGGATCTCAGTACTAGACAAGTGATTAAAGCAATATTTTCAGCAAATGGTATTTATAGTGCCCTCCAGATAGCAAACTTACAATAAAATGCATAAAATTCTAATCACTGGGATGAATTTAAACAGAGGGTTTTTAATTTATTGATTTTTGCCTTGAATATTTTCTTTTTTCCTAGAGAAATTATCATACAAACAGATTAAAATCAAGAAACAAACAAGAACTTTAAGACAAGTTGAATTTATTTCCCAAGTGAGCATGATAATTATCCCTCTGAACATGATAATTATCCCTTAGAAATGAAGAGAGCCCAGGGATGCTAAAACTTTCTTTAACTCAAGACACACTTTAGCATTTAGCAATCCTCAACTCAATGGGCTAAGACGTGAAATACAAGCAAGGGTTTTACCTATGTTGGAGTTGAACTATTTGATTAGAAATTCTTTAATAAATATAAACTTTAGGAATTTCTGAGTTAAAAACAGCGTACCTACAACATATATGTGCCTTCTTAGTCTTCAATCTGAAACTTGTAAATTGACAGGAAATAAATCAATCTATGCCCACACTCAACTCTTAACTCCTAATTCCCAGGTTTGCATTTGTTATTTTTTCACCCTTATTTTCCAAATTTGCATGTAAGTCCTCCTGCCCTGGCTCTGTGCTCTCTCCAGAGACTCCACAGAGAAACAGCAGGTCCCCTGGGCCTGCCCATGTTTCAGTAATGCTTTTGCTGTTTGCTTCACTCTTATAATCATGCCTGCTCTCATCTACTCGCTCTGGCCCACCGTGTCTCAGAACCGTCCACTCAGATGAGCAACACAGAAACAGGCAGGAGAAGCCCCAGTGCTCACCGCCCACAGTGCGGACTTCCCAAAACAACCATCACACATCTGCTGAAAGCTAAAATCCTTCAGTCAATACTACCACTAATTAATTGTATCTTCTCAAACTTCGTTTTCATTTGTTTCATTATCTTCAAAATGTACATCAATTTTAATTTAAAATCAAATGTGAACATCTTAATCTATCAAGTGGAAAGTGGCTAATTTCATAATAAAGCTGTAACAGACTGCAGTTCCTCCCTCAATAAAGAGCAACACTTAAGAGACATTTTCTGCTCTGATATAGGGCATATCTGTGTATAAAAGAAATTCTCAAATGACTAGGGCAACAGATTGCTGGGATTATAATGTCAATTGAAAATTTGCAGGTAACGCCAAATATCACTCTGTAAATGAACTAATCAATCATCACTATTCCAAAAACATCAGAATAATTAAGTAGAATGATTAACAATCAAGTTCTATGAGTGTTTAGTCCAAAGTCCTGACATTTGTCAAATATTCAACCAATCTGTTTTTGACTGATATAAAATAATATTATTGCCCTGGCTGATGTAATTCAGTGGATTGAGCACAGGCTGCTAACCAAAGGGTCGCCAGTTTGATTCCCAATCAGGGCACATGCCTATGTTGCGGGCCAGGTCCCAAGAAGGGATGTGTGAGAGACAACCGCACATTGATGTTTCTCTCCCTCTCTTTCCCCTTCCTTTCCCCCCTCTCTAAAGATATAAGTAAATAAAATCTTTCAAAATAATAATAAAATAAACTTTTTTCTCCTTCTTCACTAGGAATTTGATTGGTACCACAAGTAGTTTAAGGAGAGAGAATTTAGAGACTTCCAGTCAAGATGGTGGCATAGTTAGATATGCTTTGCTGCCTGGCCCCACCAAGAAAAGGATAACAACAAATTTAAAAAAAAAAAGAAAGCAACCAGAATTGCCAGAAAAATCAAACTTTATGGAAGTCGGACAGCCAAGAAGTTAAAGACGAAACGCTCATCCAGACTGGTAGGGCAGCCAGGGCAGAGACAGGCAGCCAGAAAGAGTGGATGCACAGCAAGGAGGCAACTGGGGAACTGGGCAGTCCCTCACTGGAGTGCAGATAAACCAAGAGAAAAACTGGAGAGCGAGACAGACCATGCGATCCAGGGTTCCAGAGCAGGAAAAGAAAGCTTCAAAAATCTCTGGCTATAAAAACCCATAGGGGCTGCAGTGGGAGAAACTCCCAGTCTCACAGGAGACTCTGTTGGAGGGCCCCATGAGGTCCTAGAACATAGTCAAGCCCACCCACCTGAGGAATCAGCACCATTTGGGTAGCAGGGGAAGTGACTGCAAGCAGGGCAACAGCAGAGCATTGTTTCCTCTCTGACCCCTCCCCCACATACAATGCTACAGTGCAGCAAAGTGGGTTGCCCCATCCTGACCAATACCTATGGCTCTGCCCTAAGTACACAATATAACAGGTACACCAAGACAAAGAAATGTGGCCCAAACGAAAGAACAGATCAAAACTCCAGAGAAATAACTAAGCAACAAGGAGGTAGATTGACAACCTATCAGGTGCAGAGTTCAACACACTGGTAATCAGGATGCTCACAGAAATGATTGAATACGGTCACAAAATAGAGGAAAAAGTGAAGACTATGAAAAGTGAAATAAAGTAAAATATGCAGGGAAGCAACAGTGAAGGGAAGGAAACTGGGACTCAGCTCAATGGTTTAGAGAAAGGAGAAGTAAACATTCAACTGGAACAGAATAAAGAAACAAGAATTCAAGAAAAATGAGCAGAGACTGAGGAACTCACAGGACAACTTTAAATGTTCCAACACCTGAACCATAAAAGTACTAGAAGAAGAGGAAGAGCAAGACATTGAAAACTTATTCAGAAAAATAATGAAGAAAAAATTCCCCAATCTGGTGAAGGAAATAGACATACAAATCCAGGAAACTCAGAGAATCCTAAAGAAGTTGGGATCCAAGTAAGAACACATCAAAGCACATCATAATTAACTTACCCA
Source organism: Artibeus jamaicensis (assembly GCF_021234435.1). Taxonomy (NCBI): domain Eukaryota; kingdom Metazoa; phylum Chordata; class Mammalia; order Chiroptera; family Phyllostomidae; genus Artibeus; species Artibeus jamaicensis. The sequence continues at coordinate 17,762,288 of NW_026521837.1, forward strand.
AGATTAAGATAAAGTAGAGAATCCTAAAAGCAGCAAGAGAAAAGGAGACAGTTACCTACAGGGGAGTTCCCACAAGACTATCAGCCGACTTCTCCAAAGAACCCTTACAGGCAAGAAGAGGGTGGAAAGAAGTATTCTAAGTCATGAAAGGCAAGGACCTACATCCAAGATTACTCTATCCAGCAAAGCTTTCATTTAGAATGGAAGGGCAGATAAAGTGCTTCTCAGATAAGGTCAAGTTAAAGAAGTTCATCATCACCAAGCCCTTATTATATGAAATGTTAAAGGAACTTATCTAATAAAAAGATCAAAACTATGATCAGTAAAATGACAACAAATATACAACTATCAACAACTGACCCTAAAATAAAAACAAAATCAAACTAATCAAGCAACTATAATAGGAACAGAATCACAGAAATGGAGATCACATGGAGGGATATCAGCAGGGAAGGAGAGGGGAAAGAACAGAGGAATAAGGCAGAGGGAATAGGAAGCATAAATTGTAGGTACAAAATACACAGGGGGAGGTTAAGAATAGTATAGGAAATGGAGAGGCCAAAGAACTTACATGTATGACCAATGGACATGAACTAAGAGATGGGGGAATGGGGATATAGGGAGGAGGGGGACAAAAAGGAGAAAAAAACGGGACTATGTAATAGCATAATCAGTAAAATATACTTTAAAAAGAATAATTTAAAAAATGACCTTGTTCAGATGTACAAGTATATAATTATAAAAAGGACAGTCAACAGCCCCAGTAACTGAGTAACTGACACCTTCACTTAACAAATGTCTCTGTTACAGTACTCATTACAGAAAAGACCACGGATGCCAGACGGTGCAGTGGGAGCCCAAGGCCCATCCCCAAGATGAAATAGACAGACATGGTCCAAAGTGAGCAACAGAAAACTGAAAAGGGAAGGGGTTAAAAAGCCACACGAAAAAGTTTGCAGTACTAAATAGTTTAATCCCAAGTGTGAATAGAGGATCATCAATAAAATCTGTTATTTATTATTTAAAATTGACTAAATAATCAATAAAAGACAATATTAGAATAATGCTTTGGTACTTTTAGCTCATCAATTGCTATTTCATGGGAATAGCAATTGATTCCAGAAAGCAGTTCAAATATTTCCTTTCAAAAGAACATTTTTTTCTAGTTTATGAGAATGCTATTAGTATATTTATGGAAGTATGCTTCAGTCAGTAAAAGAGACATTTTATTAGACTAACACTTCCTCAGCATCCGTAAGTATCAGAGGTAATTCAGGAGGAGAAAGCCTTCTTCTCCCCTCTCTTTAGTACCTGCTTAATGAATTATCACTACCAGTTAGGGAAAATGCAAACCTTACCAGTACACACAAATGAAATATTTATTGTGAAACGCAGCTGTCAAGAATAGCTAAACACTAGGTTATCTAACTCACACTGAAAACATACAGGGTGACAAACAGAACAACATGATATATGACTTTGGGCTATGGTTCCCAAAAACATCCAAAAAGCTTTAGTTCCATAAATTTGTCACTGTCCCAGTTGAGACACTCACTGAGGCATGATGGTGAGTCACTCAGGCAGCACTGTGAGTGCTTTTCTTAAAGTTACTAGTGCAGAGTTCACAACTGGCAGACTAGAATATAGCCTTTCTTTATTACTACAACATTTACAATCATTCCTTGCTAAAATCCCTACTCAAAAAGTAATCACGATTAAATGTAGAACTACAGGTCAATACAGATGCAAGCTATAGGACACATCAGGTGAAAAGTAATGCACTTGCACACAAATCGAGTGGTGCAATGGTGCATGTGACTCTAACAATGAGCGTGTGTGTGTCTCTCTTTGAGTCCCTTGAGACACAATAATGCTCTACATACTTGGAGTTCTGGTCCCCATCATCCTCACCAACCACAGTGCACTCACTCACCCAGAGGTAATCGAAAAATTGAGCAGGGGTGAGAACACTCACCACAAAATCTATACCCCTAATTCCACAGGAAAGAAGCGGAGTCACTCTCAATAAACTAAAGAGAAAAAAGGGCGGTGGCATAATTGGGCATTTGTTTATGCAGTTCCATATGTGACCACAGTCCCGGGGGGCATCAGGGCACATCCATGGTGTTTACAATGGCACTCATTCCACATTTCATAAACACGTGTGTATCTTACTCCAAAGCGTAAAGTCTGAAAAAAACACAGAGAAACCTCCAAAGTTCTTTTTCTAATAATATTCTTCAAAACAAACTGGCCAAAAACATCTTGTTTTTTAGAATATCTACAAAAGTGCAAATAAATAATTTATACTTTGCAATGGAGACTTCGACAATCCAAAATGCAATTAAAATACGGGGAAAATTGAAGAAAACAATTCGTTTTTCACTCAAGGAAGATAAGTTTCAGTTCAGCTCACCAACTTGCCATATTAGACAGTATTTTTTTAAAGCAAATCCTAAAAAGCAAGCGAATTTTACTAGAGCAACTTCTCACAGACATTGGCAATGCTTACTCCCCACACAGCCAAGGGGGACCCAATTACCACTCTCACACCAAATGAAAAACAAAACAAATGATGATCGGTTGCCCAACCTCTTCTGAACTCCCTTACCTCTAGACTCTGATTACTACAGGGACTTCCACGCACAAGGGACAAAAAAGCCTATCCTAGAAGTAAAGACAGAACTTTAAATGTGACTCTTCGTGAAAAGCCCTTCCAGGTGCACTTAGAAATAGGACTGATTTCTTTTTCAATCCACATAATTTTCCCATCCTAGATACAGCTATTCAGGGAACAAAATGTTCATGAACAAACACAGAACTATGTGGATCACTGTAGAGACTATCTACTGACCATAGTCTGTCATCACTTTTATACTCAAGAAGCAAAGGGAGAAAATTACAGGAGATTACATGGCAATATTCATATACATTCATACAGTGGGGATACGAAGTAGATTAAGTCATCCAGAACCCACCAAAATTAGATTATGTAAAAGTTAGTAGTCAAAGGATAGGCATCTAAACAAATATAGTAAAGAATATGATTGCTAAAAAATAAAACAAAAAAATGAAAAACTGCAGACTTTAAAGAAAATATGAAATTATTACAATGGAGGAAAATCGAGCTGTGTACAACATCAAATAAAGGGTTTGTAAAACTGCTGAAATCTTGTGGCATTTTTCTATGCTGAACAAATTTCTGGGGAGAAAGACTACAGTTAAATAGATTCTCAAAAGGATCCTTGACCCAAAGAGGCTAGATTATCCCCTAAGTCTTCGTCACTCTATTCCTATGGTAACCATTCTAGTTTAGTTCCTCAACTAAACTCCTGTGTAGATTCTTAAGATAATCGTCAGAGTATTTCTTCAAATCCCTCCTTATCTCGCCTTAACTCACTTTATCCCCAAATGCTAAGGTCTGGCCATGCCTAGTTACTCAATACTCTATTCCAAGTAATTCCAAGTCACTGAAGAAAGCTTCCAGCTTTTCAGAGATCCTAAGGCAAAGGGGCAAAGAGCAGGAACACAGAAGCCAGGATGCCTGGGTTTACATCCCAGCTTCACCAATGGTATGATCTTGGGCAAGTAACTTAACTTCTCCATGCTACAGTTTCTAGATATGTAAACCAGGGATTAAATAAACCAGTCTCTGTGAAGTGCTTGGAACATTATTAGCATAGTAAACACTTCATAAGTATTTGCTATGATTAACAAGTGCCTGGCCTACCTCCTTACACACTGCAACCTCCTAATCATCACTGTTCAAATGTCAGGACTCCTGAAGAAAGCCAAAGCCTGCTTTCCACCTAAACGCCACATCCTGGAGTACTGAGAGCTTAATAGAAAATCCTTTGTTAAACCATAAGGTTTTTTCATTTGTTTGTTTTCACTCTATGCTACCATTGTGTTTCTCTTTGTCTTTAAAACACAAAGCACTTGCTGCCTGTATTAACTTTCATACTTTTGTACTTACAAGACAGCATACAAATCATTAGAGTTCTACACTAAGTTCAATAAATGTGTAGATATCTGAAATTATGTACTTAGATATCATTTAATTTAATCCTTTAACTTTGTAGCTGAAGAAACTGAGGCTCAAAGAAAATGAGCAGAAATATTAATAACAATTAAAATAATAAAATAATCACTGACACACAGTGCTTCCTATATCCCAGGCACCATTCTAATACTATACATGTGTCATCTCATTAAATCTGCACAAAAACCCTGTGATAGGGACACTCCGTATTCCATGTTCCATGTCCAAGAACTGTGGCATAAAGAAATTCAATGACTTTACCAAGTTCACACAGAGGATAAGCAGGGGAACACCAGGCTCCCAGGCCCCACTCTCCAGAGTTGTGCTTGTCATCCTCGCTGCTGTGCCTCCAGGTGGGAGGGGACTAATTCGGTGATTTCCAACTGGTGAGCTGCAAGGACTTTTACAAGATGAAATACCTGACTGTTTAGGGGCACTGGCCTCTTTTCCCTTAGATTGTCAAATAAAAAATGACAACAGTCAACACAACAACAGCCATCCAGTGTGAATGAATTAAAATCATACCTATTTTTGTCATATAAGCAAAAAAATAGTATTTTTTGATGGACCACAGAATTTTAATCATTAGTTTATGGGTGGATTGAGATGAAAAGGTCAAAAATCACTGGTCTAATCCAATAATTCAAAGAGAATTAAAGGCAAAGCCTGAAATACACACCTCGTTCTCGGGACTCCCCAAACAACGAATGCCCCTTCCCTCCGAGTTCACTATTCCCTACACTGATAAGCATGGCCAACATTCAAAAACCTTTGTCCAGCGGTTCACGGATACACGAATCACACCTCATCATACAATTCTCCAACGGCAGTAGCATGTATCCCCAACGCAGTCTGCTCCTGGAGCATCGTATTCAGCTTTTCTCTCTCCTCAGTTAATTGCTTCCAGTTTGAAAGAGATCAAATATTACAAGGAACAAGTAACTGGCTCACTATTCAGTTTATAATTTGGTTTCAGAGGGGTTGGTTCAAAGGCAAGAGGAGCCTCCAAAGGATTTCTGACTGTGAAGAGGCCACGGCGAACACCCCAGGACGGGACTGGCTGAGAAGCTGAGTGCCTCCCGAGAGCCTAGAGTGATCGGCTATCAGATTTTATGTTTATAGCAGCATGCTTGATTCTGGCCTAATAGACACTTTATAAAAACACATTTTCTGGAAGCAAAACTAAAAGCTTCAGAATATCTATGTTAAACATGGTTAAATGGGCTTATTTATGTCAACTTTTCTTAGAGATTTGAATATGGTATTGTATCTTAAGACCCTCTAGGAGGGGAATGGATCATGCCTCATTTTGCTACCTTCTTCCCCCCAAATTCAGTCTTCCAGAGGTGTTATGTGTTGTGAAAGCCTACCATAAACAAATACCCAATCCAACTATTTTGACAAAATGTGTCAGTCCAGCCAAACGTGAATATTTAACAGAGGATACTAAAATTGGCCAGAAATTTAAATCCAAACCATAAACACATTAGTTTTGGCTACAGCTATAGTATATTTAGCTATTAATTTAAAAAAAATAACCCAGTGGAAAACTTGTTATTTACTCATATATCTATTTATTCATACACATATTATACTGCACAGTGTACTAACATGAAATAAAAGGTAACATCTTTTAGTCTATAACACACATAGTATTTATTTAATGGTTCATCACTACAACCATCTAATATTGATTTAAGTTAAATATAATTTGAAGATACTAAATGCTACTAGGTGATTTCAAATCAATAGTGGATAAGTAAATTCCTAACAAATTTTCTCATTTCAAAATCCCTCTAGTTGTGTTCATTTGACTGCTCTGCTAGGCAGGGAGAAATGTCATTTGGAACTAAGAACTACTTTATGAATGTAAGATTTTCAACTTTAAAAAATTATTAAACATTAAAATGATACATGCGCATGCTTCACATTTTAAAACATTTAAATCATATGCATGATTTAATACAACCTTCATAATAATGCCAGGTGATATGTATCACAATGCTCACCATTTTACAGATCAGGAGAGTAAGAGAAATGAGTTTGCATTACATGTTAAAGCTAGCATAGCTAGTGGGGAAGCCAAGACATGGTCCCCGAGTCTTGACTCCAAAGCCCATGACCTCTCCACCAAAGTTCAGGACATTAATCAGAAAATTCCTATAAATTGTAGGTTGTCAAAGGCAGTTACTATTTTTCTTTAAAATGCTAATTAAGAAAGAAGGAAACCATAGAAATCCAACCAAAGGAAAGAAAACCTTTGGTTTTTGACAGACAGGATGCCACAGCTAAAGGCTCGTCTTCCTTCCACCTTCAAACATGCTCACTGTTCGGCATTCTAGATCTGTGACCTAGTAGGGGTCATACCAACCTTCTAATGGGCCAAACAAACACTGTCAATTCTTTAAGTGTTTACTCAAACTGATTACAGTGGATTTATGTTCTCAAATAAAAGAGTTGCTCCTTCCCATTTTAAGGACGCACATTTAAAAGGTTAGGTAATGCAGCTGCGGTTGTCCCAGGGCTCTGGACGCCCAACTCTCTGGGTTCAGATCCTTTTGCCTCACCTAATAGTTCTCAATCTTTGGGTAGCTGATCTCACTATGTCTGAGTAAATCGTGAATTATAATAGCATCCACTGCATAAGGCTATTGTGAGGATTCAATAATGCATGTGATATAAAAACTTAGAGCAATGACTGATACATACTAAGTGCTCAGTAAGTGCTTACTATTATTACTCGTTAAATAATAACAAGTAATAAATGAGACTCGTTAAAATGAGAGCAAACCCAAAAATACATGGTATAGCCCCTGGAATTGTGATTTACCAGGAAAGAGATCAAGAAGCGTTATAGGCCTTCAATCACAGATGACTCCCATGCCACAGGGTGCACTCTGACTGTCAGCATTGATTCGTGTCTCCACAGAGAAAGTTCTACTTCTACCTATTAGATAAACAAAATTTAAAACTCAAGAATGTGACTCCTCTCATAGCAGAATAATCTGTAAAAGTTCCTTTTATCAGGCCAATGTAACCTGGGGAGTGATTCGGGGAGGTTTATTGATGTGACTAGTCAACAAAAGCACCAGGGAGGGCTCCTTGAAATAACCTGTGATCACACGCAAACATATCCAACTCGTGCTACGGAAATCTCATACGGGTAAGCTCTGACTGCACAGACATCCGAATCACTGGGCATATTGGTGAGGCACATGTCTATGACTATCTACAGCAATTTTCCTCCATTTCTTTCATTTTCATTTAAAATAATTCCTCAGCTAAAAGGCAAGAGAAAAATATTAGAAGAAGAAAATTTTCTCACCCTAATAGCAATAATCAAGTGTTTTCATTCTTATGGTCTAACGGTATAACTATGTACCTCTTTTCTAAGAAAACTCTCAAGTTCTTTTATTAGATTTTTGCCTTGTATATATTTAACAAATTGAATTTGCACTGAGGGAATGTCATCTAGTCCAATGTAATATTCATATTTGTAATGTTTACAATTAATAATGTAAATAATGCACAGATATAATAGTACATTTATTAGATGTAATGTGTGCTTTGAAGTAAAGAAAACTGTCTTGAAATTTTACAGATAAATTCAAATTACTATGAAGAAAAAATGCATTCAGCTATATAGGAGATATTAATGAAAATACAAGAGAATATAAATATACACTTCATTTTCTAAGGAATAGTTGTTGTAACTGAACAAGTTACTACCAAAACATGGAATACTTTAATTAACACACATCGAATTGATTTCTTTCAAATTCTTCATTTCTAATATTAGAAAAGGAATAAGAAGTTTTCCGTATTTTCTCCTATAGCTAATTACCTATTAACCATCCAGTTATTTATTAAGCAAAATATATTTCTCTTTCATTTGTTACTGTGCAGGCATTTTCTTCTCTTTGGTTAAAAAAAAAGATAGAGGGAAAGAGAATTCAGGTATGTGTTTCAGAAACAAGGGCATGTTCACCACTATCCAAATGTCCCTTTTAACAAAATAAAACTAACCTCCAGTGGTTTTCATTTGAGCATTTTAAATATTCCTAATTTAATCAAAGTAACATAATTTGTTCCAGAACCAACCATATATTGCTGATATACTGAACTTACTCTAAAACATTGCTAATCTGTTTAAATGTATGACATACTTTATTATATAAAAATGCTGCCATTTAGCAAACACTTAGAAACAGAACGTGATCTGTTTAACATCGTGGCTGAGTCACCACAGTTCAACAGCAGCAGCACCCAGGCAGTGGAAAAACACGAGTCGTGTTCATTCGGGACATGGCAGCCCGTATTGTCACCAAAGCTGGAGGCTCTAGTATTTTGCCTGATTAAAAGAAAAAAGTCCCTAAGTCTTGAACATTTGTGCCAACAATAAATATCTAATAGAAGAATCTAAGAATGAAGGTGCTTTCTGAGATGACTTTTTTGGCTGACCTACATATGAATACAAAGAAAAAATTTTTCAACCATCAATAACTTGCACAGCATTATATACAATTTCTCATTTGGGAACATTATTCAGCCACTGTACCATATCAGAGAATTAATAACATGGTCCCCAAATGAACTTCAATTACATAAAGTATTTCCTCTCATTTGCAGAATAAATGGCACTCTCTCCAAATGAAACTGGTGGTGATAACAAATGAGCACCATTACACTTTTCTGAATCCTGAATTTTATTTACTTTTGCCAGTCATGAGGCTATAAATTATATTTCACCAACTGATCACAATATTGTAGGTATTGTATTCCAAAAACATGAGTCCTTCAAAACAATGTTCTAGAAAGGATCCTCTGCTATAAAAATGCTGTAACTATAGCCTACTTCTAACATCACCACATACATCTATAGTAAATTACATCTAAAAGCATTTTGAAAGTAAGCCACTGAAAAAATCCCTTTTCTAAAGTGCTATTCAAATACCGATAATACACCTTCAATGATCACGGAAAATAATGTTTCAATAATTATGTAAATAAAGAATTATATTTTATAGCACAAATCAATTAAATTATGCTGGCTCTTATAAGTGCTTCTAAAATTTGTTGCAGAAATGAGCTATACTCGTGTGCAAACTGTGGCCACACAGTTTGCACAGGGCTTTCACTGATTCATGGAGCACTTTGCCCTGCTGTTATGAGTTTTGATTACCTGAATGTGAGACCCGGTTTTACCGGGACAGTATAAAGTGTTTACTGTCCCTATTTGACAGACTACGAAGAAATACCCAAGTTCATTCTAACATTAAGTGGCACAGTTTGGATGAACACTCAGGTAAATCTGGGTTCAATTCTTTACACGGTAGCATGCATATAAACTACCCAATTTATTAAATAGAATTGCTATTCAAAATATCTTTCTGAAACATATCCCACTGTTAGACCATCGAATCTAATTCTGTCTCTATGCTGAGTAAGGCAGTGTAAACTTACTGGTTCTCAAGGTAGCAGGCAGAGAGATTCGGTCAGGGCTCCTAAAGGTAGAGGCTGTACTCAACTTCAATTTCAAATTGCTCTGTTTCCTTGTTTGTAAAACAAGGGGATAAACCAGGAGGCTCCAGGCTGCTTTCTATTTTGAAAATACATGCTGCATGAAGATTTCTAGTATTGGGCTCTGATATATAACCTTTTCACCCCTTAACAAACCCCAAGGGCATTCCCCAGGCTACAGTTTTGGAACACTTTTAAAAACAGAAGTCAGCACAAGGCGGCCTGTGCATTCAGTTGTACAATGTGGGTATTGCACCAAAGTGTGTAAATGAGTCAGAAACTGTGGGCCAAACTTCCGTCCCCGCTGAATGATTCAAACTTTGGCCCTTTTCCACTTCCTGCACAGGATGGACACAGGCCAACCAGTGACCCTGAGTGATGCTAAAGGGATCCACATCTTAACAAAGAGTTTGTTTATCAAGGTGGGACAAGAAAATTAATGCAATGGTTTCATTACTCCTCTTTCTCTCTGCAGCTTGAGGATAATCCCACTGTCCTGAAGAAGATCGCATCAAAAAAGACTTAGTAAATAAACACTGGTGGAAGGAAAGGGGGTTACTAACTACTAAGAAAAATTCCTTAAACGCTGCACTATTTTATTAATAACTTTTTGTTGGAGTTAAAATGTGGGAAAACTGAAGCATACTCTCTTGCCTTCATTGTTGAAACTTTCCCCTTCACCTTAAAAAAGTTTTTTGTTACACCCAAGTTTTCCCATAGCTCTTCACTGTATAAGGTCAACTTTTGTTTTCACAAACACTAGAAAGGCTGAATAATAATTACCCATAGCTTAGATTCCTTTCTAGGAACAATTCATTTAAAGAAAACAAAGGAAAAACTCATATGTGATCATGGAAAATACAGTTAATCTGACAACCAGGTAAATTAGGAACGCAAGTAATAAGACTATTTCAGCAGTGGTTATTAAATTATAAAACTGCTCTCCGGGAAAAAGAAACAGAGACTTAATGAGGTAAATGGATATGAGGAGGAAAGTGACAGGTTTTGAGGGCTGAAACAGGCACAATTACACTTGGGAAACAAGTCTCAAATCAGATATACACAATCAGCAGCCAATGAAGAATGTTCTCTACACTCTTTACCCTCCACAGTTTTTACCGGGTGTCCATATGCTCCTTCAGTCACAAACACACAAACAGGCCTTTGAGAAACATCTGCTGGGAAGCTGAGTTTATTTATTCATTTAAAAAGCTTTTGTTAAATGCCAATTATGTGTCAGACACTGACCTAGATGTTGGAGAACCAGTGGTGATATTCCCACTTTGCTGCGTGGCGAAAGAATGGGGAACAATGAATGGAAGGGTGAGGGTGGGATTCTCAGGGTCACTGCCAAGGTCTGATACGCGGCAATTTTATCATCCTGTGCTCAAAATTTTCCTAAATATTTTACCAATACATCTGAAAAGTATGCTGTTTGAAGAATAATTTAAAAATCCATTAATATAGAATTTCAGAAGAAGAAGAAGAAAATACATTAGGAAAAATGACACTAAAGGAAATGTTTCAAATCCACCTAAGTTAATGACAAATAACCACTCTTAAAGCAACTACAACCTAGAACTTAACAGGAAGGCACAGAAATGCCTAAAATCATTGTAACATACAAGGTGGGGCAAAAATAGGTTTATAGTTGTATGTTTATACTCACAAAAACAGAGTTGCTTATTCTTTTACTCTTTATTAATTGTTGTATTATTTTCCATAGGAACAACTATAAGCCTACTTTGGACCCACTCTGTACTTAAAATCTGAATGTGAAGTTAGTGATTAAAAAATACGCAGATTATCACTGACATTATTTCCATTAAATGAAGCTAATATTACTGCCTCCGTGATGGTCCCGAGGCATAGCTGTTGTGACATTTCCAACTCCCCCTTCCTTCACGACACCATCGATATTTTATATCTGGACTCTTTTACTCCACAAGAGATGGCCTAACAATGGATACAATATGCGCCTGATATTTTAATAAAACCTTTTCTCCTCTTAAAATGTGTTTTATAGTAATATGGTAAGTAGAAATATAGTTAAAGGATTATTTTCAAGAGACATCTTCTGCATCAAATCTTAAGTACAATATTATAAATCAGCATGAAAGGAAAGGCAGAGGAGAATTAATCTTAAAAATAATCAGACTGTGAAAATAAAATCTAATTATTAACTTAAACACATATCCTCTCTCTCATCTTTCAGTGGACCAGCTCATAAGAAAACACAATGTCAAGTTATTTCAAATGGGAATTTAAATTGTATTATTCTGAATGACCCATGGTGAACAATACAACTCTTATTCCTTGAAGCTCTATTTTCTTTTAAATTAAAGCAATCTAACAAGTAGTCAATGCCGAGAAAGAAATGAAATCCAACACTTAGTATATAGTCTTCAGTACTGTCATCTTGAGAGAGGCCAGTTAACAACTGTATCCCATGTAACAATGCACAGACTTATTTCTTACATCTGTTCTTTAAGTTGCAAAATGAAATGAGAGGATTCAAACTCAAAATCAGATTTCTAAATTTTCTTCATTAGTGAGTTACACAAATGCATAACTTCATAGTGTTAAGAATGGAATTAATTTTACATGAAATGTGGCCAAATGAATGTTATTGAACATTCATAGTGACCATTTTCCATAAAGTTAAATACTTATAACCATGAGTTTTGGTCACCATGCTCTGGTATCTTGCATGCCATGTTATCATTATAATCAGAAAACTAGAAGGAATTTTCTCCAATTAAATATAAAACAGATGATCGCACTTGGGAAAAAAACATGTTTCACTGACATAAGATTAGAAATACATACAAATATTTCTATTGTAAAGGAAATCAGATCATTTAGTGTCCTAATTTTTGTAACAGACTTAACTTGTCAATCCCTTGAGACAAGTTCAAAGGGCACACTGTTAAAATGAAGCGATGTACCCTTCATGCTCTGGTTTTCACCGTAACTTCCCAGCATGTTTGGGATTGTATTTTCGTTGTTGTCATTTCTTTTACGTACTAAAATTAGTCTGATCAGAAAGAAACATTAACCTATTCCAGTCTCACCAGAAACATTTCTAATTTTATTTTAAATAAACTAAAATACAATTTCTTAAATAGGCATTACTAGTGCTGAACTTTAGCAGAATTACCGATGCTTCCTCAGCTGGAGATTAGTAAGTTTTAATAAAAAGATCTAGCTTTTCTGATGCTCAGGGAAAAATATACTTGTGTGGGTACAACTGGCACTATGGAAACAGGTTTTTTTGTTTTTGTTTTTGTTTTTGTTTTCTGGTGTAATGATTCTTCCCACTGACTACATGTAAATCCGGTACCAGTGTTTCACTTCTTTAACTTCCCAACTGACCTGAGGACAGCACCTGTTACCTAATGGCCCTGTGTATATTCTGTGTCAATAACTCACACACAGTCACAGCCAGTGGCTCACTTGTTTGGGTGTTGCCCTGCAAACTGAAAGGTCATGGCTTTGATCACCAGTCTGGGCACATGCCTAGATTGCAGGTTCAGTCCCTGGTCAAGGCACAGACAAAAGGCAACCAATAATGTTTCTCTCCTCTTTTTCCCTCTCTTTCTCCCTCCCTTCCCCTCTCTCTAAACCCTCTCTTCCTTTGTCTCTGTCTAAAAGCAATGAAAAAATGTACTCTAGTGACTTGGGGGAGGATAAAAAAAAGTCACCACTTATAAGGGACTTGTGGAATTAGTCCCTTATGTCTGCAGTTGTTATATTTAATAGATGTAAATAAGTCTGTCATGTTAACACACTTAGTAAAATATTTTACAGTGATGTAAAAAATTTCCACTTTTTATTTATTAAAATTTCTAAAGTTTGTTTCAAAGAAAAATCACACTTTGAGAAAAGGCATTCTAGTCAGCATTCCTTAACAGATGCAAACAAACAAAAACACAAATCCCCCACACTTTCCAACTAAAATTCTAAGTCGTATGCATTCTGCTAAAAAAAAAACATAAAAGTGTGAGAGATTATGTCAAGCAGCCTACTTTCTGAAAAACCACACACACACAAAACCCAGTCCCATGCAGCCGACAGGCATGCAGCAACGTGAGGCCAATCCGGTTCCTGAGTGCCCACTGCAGGGGTGACTGTACGACACCAGAGGGGACACAGTTCTAGTACGTGACAGTGTGAACAACTCCAAACATATTTACTGTACAAAGAGCATATAGAACAACATCAGCCAGTAACTTTCCAAACTGCCTCAGGGAACAAGACCCACTTCCCTCTAAAAGAAAACGCGTATCTTAGCCACCAGCTAGCAGCCAAGATCATGTGAACTTCACACATGCTTTCTCTCCTAGACTGTGCTCTGAACACTACCAAACACATTTAAAAATAGGAGATAGCCAGCCAAGAGGAGATAGCCAACTAATCTTTCATTTGTTTTTGTTTTCTTTAAAGATCCACCCTATTGAATTTTTCTCATTCCTTCTCATAGACATAAAGTGCCCTGTATTTAAATTCAGGAGCCCCGATTATAAGTGAATGCTGGAAGCACTTTAAATCATCATAAGCACTTATAAAACTTCTCAGACCACCCAGAAAGTCACTGCTCTGCCACTGTATACTGCCTTTGGAGTCATCTGAAGTGACAGCCGTGCCCCTGTGGTAAGCACATTGTTACATATTCTTAGGACTTCTAGGAGGTATTTGCATTCATCCAAAAGATGTGCACAGGGCCAGAATTACTACGCTCACCAGTTAGCACAGCGCTGGATGTTCCACAGCGTACCAGCTAATTAGGCGCTCGTGGCGAGCAACTTCATTGGGCATAGCTGAAAAACAGCAAGTCAGATGCACCCTCTTTCCAAATAATGGGATAGCACAGATCTTTTATATCCAACATAACAGAGGTCTAGTCTTAGAGTAGTACTGTCTCGATAACACTGGGCAAAGAACTAAACATCCCTGCATTATTTTCCCTAACAGTAAACATTAAGAAAATAATATTGTAGGGAAAATTAATAAAATTTCTATACTGAAAAACATACAAGATGCTTAACATTTTGTATGTTTTTGATTGTGTCTTTTCAATATACTTTTTAGCCAATGCTCTCTTGCGATCATGCATATGACTGCCTGTCCTCTTGGTTCAAAGATATGTAGTATTAAGAATGAACTGTTGCCCTGGCTGGTGTAGCTCAGTGGATTGAGCGCGGGCCTGCGAACCAGGGGATCGTGGTTCGATTCCCAGGCAGGGCACATGCCTGGGTTGCAGGCCAGTTCCCAGCAAGGGACGCACAAGAGGCAACCATACATTGATGTTTCTCTCCCTCTCTTCTTTCTTTCCCCTCTAAAGATAAATAAATAAAACCTTTAAAAAAAGGATGAACTGTTGAAAGTTACAAAATATGTATTAAAAATTTCACTGTTAAAATTTGTAGTTACTTATTCTAACTTATCACATATGAACATAAATCCACCCCTTCTCATAGCCACTGCCAGCACCACCACCACCAAGATCCAAAAAACAAAACCCAAACCCAGAATAAACTACACCAGAAGCCGATCTCAGGGCTTACTCAAGAGCTTTTCTTCATTACTCCCTCCTTCCTTCCTTTTTCTACTTTTTCTTTCCTTTTAGTATGGGAGAAAGAGCCACTTAACTTTAAAAAATATATACAAGGAACACACTATAAATGGACAGAACTCATTCCACATTGAATCATCTTGTAAAAGTTTCTACCCATGACCCCACCCCAAATACATTAAAAATATATTCAATAACCATAGTACACTATAACTGCTTTTTAGTCATTGTTTTTCCAGTCCTTAACAATAATGTGCACAAAAGATTAACTTCATTTTTCCTTTATTTCTGTATGGTTGAGTACATGTGCACTGGAGAATGGGCACAGCTTACACTTCACATTGCTGAACATCACATCTAGATATCAGATTATTTTTCCTAACTGTCATTTTACTCCAAGGTCATGACTATCTATTGGTAAGTATCCAGGAATGGATGATTCATTGCACTGATGAAAATGTGGATCATAAAAATATCATTTGTATCAAAGATAGGCAGTTGCAGGAGGATAAAATGAGGATCTACTCCTAATCAAACAATAAAAATATGAATGGATATTATTTAAAAAGGAATATGCTTAAACCTATTTAAACATAGTCATTCCTGTTCCAGTATCTTTAATGAAAGATACGTTCTACACTAACAGACAGATACCAAGTTAGATTAGCTGAAAATGTAACAGGGGCATCTGACCAGATCCCTGGGAAGCAGGGGAGAAACCCTGAGAGTCAATACGCTGCCCCCAAAGGGTAAGGGGTTCCAGAAAGCACCCGAGGCTGCATGGATTGAAGTAACAACTGAAACCACATGACAGTCTTCCCACACCTTGGGGCACTGTCCCCGCAGCCGGTGATATAGCTAGAGGGATCTTATAGAGAGACTTGTGAGCTGTCCAGGTGAGACATCCCCCTGGGACCAAGGTGCTTGTGTGCCTGCACTTGGCTGCGAAACATCTGCCCTCTTGAGCAAAGTGGTACCAGAAGATTGTCAAAGGCACTGGGGAGCTGACAAAAAGGCCACACTGGTGCACACTGATGAAAAAGCCAGATGCTCCATCATGCATGGATTTCTGGGATGAGTCTTTAAAATGTAACACATCTCAAAACACACGGCTTTTTCCCCTCCCTTGGCTAGCCCAGTCAGCCGCAGCTGGTCTGAGCTCCCGCGACCAGTGGAACCTGGAAGTTGCATGGTCTGGGAATCTTCATGGAGCTTCTTCTGCACAAAAAGCAGCGGCAGAACTGGTTGTGCTCTGCGGGACTCTGGCAGGCACACACAGACCTGTGCGAGATGCGAGATGCCCAAAGCCGACTGTGACTGGGAACCAGCTAAGCTACCTGAACGATCATGCTGCAGATGTCTGCGTCCCCAAAGGACGGTACTTTTAAGAGTGGGAAGGGGGACTCCAGGCGCTTCTTTGAACAGGTCTGGCCTGGCAGAAGGTGGCAGAATTATTAGTCTCTGGGTGTTTTAAAGGGAGTGAGGCTCTGACACAGAAACCTGCCTATATTCCAAAACTGCATTGCCTTTAAATAAACAACAGCTTTCCTTTTCCACCAAACTTCTGACTCCAGAGTTTTGCCTTTAGGCAGAAATAGAACCCCACTGACTGTTCTGGAATAGCACTAGCTGTTCTGTGACACAAAGACACGGTTAAAATTTAATTATCTATGCCAATCATGCAGGTCATTGGTGTACATAATCCAAAAAGTGTTTGTATATGACAGATACACATTTGGATAGACATTTGGATATCTCTGACAGTCTAATAATACACATTATTTTCAGTAAAATCATCAAGTTACTCTGAAAAGCCTATTTAGGTCTATTTTTCCAGGCTCCCAAACTTGTCAAACTGTTCCCATTAGTTCCTGCATTACCTCCATGAAAGAGATGAACTAAGTAATCTCCTAGACTAATGGAGAGATTGGCTTAAATTTGACCTTGGCTCGCTCTTTATAATTAGCTGATTCATTCCCTAGGGAAAAGAGGTAATTAACTTACTGGTTCAGAACTTCCTTAGGAAAAAAAAGTAACTGATTCACTTATAAGGGCTTTCCTTTTTTTCTGTAGCTATATAGCAATCTCTGACTTAGATAGAAATGATAATTTATAAAATTCTTTCAAACATACTAGCTCTTTGGCTCCATATAATAGCCCAAGACCTAGTTCAGGCCAGAGAGGCCCTAAGGCACAAACAGAATAAACAATAACAGCAAAATTATAATGCCACTTACTAAATAAAAAACAAAACTTGAACTCAAGTTTCCTTAGTCTTAATTTAGTTTTCTTTCCCATGACTCCACAATACCATGTCCCTAAGAATGTTATAGCAATATTTATAGTGTGATGACATTTCCTATTGAGGCAATGTATCAGCAAAGCAATTCCAGACACACATGTAAAGGTATCCATTCCAAAAAATTCTCTATGAAATGAACTCTTCATTTTTCTCTTCAATCTCCTTCCACAAACCAAAACTCTAATATTTTTTCAATAGCATATAAATAATAACATTTCACAATTTTAATGTAGTTATTTAGTATTATTTTAACAGCAATACTCCAGAAATAACCTGTAACTATGAATCTAGAATAGTCTCTTATTCACTATACAAATATGCTGAATAAAATAAAACATACATATAAGCATCTTCTAAAATAAGGTATATTTTTCCAATTTCCTAAAATGTGAGCAATCTCCAATCTCTTTAAACATATATTTATAAAATTATTTCCATAAAGGAAAAATTTGAAAGAGAAAAAAGTATTGAACTAAACACTAGTAATACCCCAAATAAAACAGAAAATTTGAAAATAGCAAAAACTGAAATGATTGACAATAATATAAAAGATATGAAGCCCAAATATTTGCTAATTGGGTGACCGTATAATTTACCATCAAATCAGGACACTCTGGGGAATAAAAATAGATGCTATTAATAACTACACTGGGACAACAGACATAAATTGGGATTGTCCTGGGAAATAAACAGGATATATGGTCACTTTAATTTTATGTCTTCACCAGATGAATTTTTTTCCAAAGATTCCTAAGCATTTCAATTTCCTTTCCTTTCCTTTCCTTTCCTTTCCTTTCCTTTCCTTTCCTTTCCTTTCCTTTCCTTTCCTTTCTTTTCCTTTCCTTTCCTTTTTCCTTTCCCCTTTCTTTCCCTTCCCTTCCCTTCCCTCCCTCCCTTCCTTTTTCTCTTTCTTTCTTTCTTTTTTTAGGTCAGAATTACTTTTTCCCTTCCATCCCACCTACCCGTACTTCTCTTTTACAATCCAGGAAAATATTAGTCAAACCACTTAAGTTCTTCTTCCCTACATTTGATCAATTTTGTCTTAACTAGGGCAAGAGATGTTTATTAGTCTGAAAATCTCCTTTAAAAGCTATTACTTCCACAATTGCAGCTTTATGACCTCTGTATTTCCATTTCAAAATGCCTCAGCCAGAGCCCCAAGGAGAAATCAGCAGTCTGGTTTCTGCCTGCACTAATAGACCGCTCTGTAGTTCAAATCACCTGAAACTGGACTTGAAAAATCTGCTATATCTAACATCAGGCAGGGATATTACGAAGTTAACAGTTCCTGAAATTCAATATTGAAAATAAATAAGGTAACTTGGAGGTGAGGGGTAGTGAATCTAGTCAACATTATAAATAAGAGGTTTCACTATACACAGTATGGTTAAGGTGTCTGAAGACATTTTCATTAATTCTTCATGCTTACAGCCTTCTAATAGTTTCTTTTCTTTTACAGAGTAAAGCCAAAGCCCTCACAAAATGTTACATGATTTTCCTCCATCCTGCCCCTGAACAATACCTACTTTGCCTTCCTTTTTTTCTTAATTCTCTCACCTCACTCACTAGGCACGAGCCAACTTGACCCCCCTGAGATTCCCAGAACCACCAGACATGCTGCTACCTTGGGGATTACAATTTGCTGTGACTGGGACACTCTCCCATGTGAGCACTTGAGCCTCTTCCTCACCTCCTGTAGGTCTTCCTCCCAATGTGACCTCTGCGAAACCTTCACTGACCACACCGTTTTAAACCAAACACCCCCAGCAGTCCTATCTTGCTTTCTAGCATTGTTTTCTTCCACAGGATCACTATTCAGTGTAGCATGTTTTACTCATTTATTCTATCATATTCCCACTAGAAGGCAAGCTTTACAAGGACATATTTTTTTTTAAGATTTTATTTATTTATCTTTTAGAGGGAAAGGGAAGGAGAGAGGGAGAGAAACATCAATGTATGGTTGCCTTTCGGGCGTCCCCTGCTGGGAATTGGCCTGCAGGGAACTGGCCTGCAACCCAGGCATGTGCCCTGACTGGGAATCGAACCGCGATTGTCTGGTTCGCAGGCCCGTGCTCAATCCACTGAGCTACACCAGCCAGGGCACAAGGACATATTTTTGTTGAATGTCCTATGATACCACTAATGCCTAAAACAATGTCACCAAAACAAACTTCAATAAAATTTGTTAAAGAAATAAATCAATTAATAATATAAGTATGTAACACTTAAATGCACTAACTGCTCCAAAATGGCTGGCACATTAGTCACTGATCCTTTGACAACCTTGGTTGCCTCAAGATGACTTAAAGTTTACATTTCAAATGTTGGATATTTTGTAAATGTCCTGTTAGGTGCCTCTGAAATATAGGATTCTGTGTATTTCAAAGAATTTACTGGTTCTAGAATGTTTTTATCAGTAACAGACACAGCAAATTAGATTGGATTGTTTAACAATATTTCTAAAAGCAATATGAAACATCTATATTTTGTGACACTTAAGGAGAATTTAAAATAGAAAACAATTCCTTTAAGTATCTTAAGCATGAAATACAAGTAAATATACATAAGATACCAATACAAAAACAAAGACCTTCCCTTTTGTCTCTGAAACATCTGGGATAAATACAGATTTAAGAGTAAGCATTTTGTGTCAAACTATATAAAAATGCAAATATCAACATCAGAAACATTAGTCATCAAATTTTCAGTTTTCTACATCAAGATGAATGTTTATATATGAGGAAAAAATAATGATACACAAATACACAATGTGTATTTCTTTTGAATAAAAAAGATGTATTGCTAATCACCTGCACTGTAAATCTAGTCATACACTGACACACCTGAAATTATGAAATTCTAACATTGCAATATTACTCTTCATTCTCTGTGAATAAAACTTGATAGATATTAGACCTGAGCTTTGAAAGATTTTTGAATGGCTATGAGCAGATCTGTGCTGAGATGGCTCTGCTAAGACCTAAGCTGTAAACTTTCGAAGAATCTAGGCTCCGGGCAATCACACACACGTGCACCCGCAGCCCCTTCCTTTCTCTCCATCACAGGTGTAATTACACATCCACACCTAGGCAATTCTCCAAAGAAGTGTAGTATAGTTCATACTATATACTATACGGTCACAGTAATCAAAACAGCGTCGTACTGGCATAAAGAACATTCAACGGAGGAAGCAAGCACACACAGTGGGCTGAAGATAGTTTATTCAATAAATGGTGTTGGGAAAATTGGACAGATATATGCAGGAAAATGAAACTAGACCATCTTCTTACACCACACACGAGAACAAATTCAAAATTGACTGAAGGCTGAAATTTAGACCAAAAACCATAAAAATTGTAGAAGAAAATGTAGGTAGCAAAATCTTGGACATTACTCATAGCAACATGTTTTTCATTGTTGTCTGTCTCCATTTGCCCCTCACCACTGTCCCCCCACCACCACTCCACCCATCCCCACCTCCCTCTCACCCTTGATCTTACCTCCCTTTGGCTTTGTCTATGTGTCTTTTATACATGTTCCTTGACAACCCTTACCCTTTTTTCTTCCATTACTGGTTTCTGTCAGTTTGTTCTTTATTTCAAGGTCTCTGGTTATATTTTGCTCACTTGTTTATTTTGTTGATTAGGTTCCACTCACAGGTGAGATCATATGATGTTTATCTTTCACCACCTGGCTTATTTCACTTAACATAATGCTCTCTAGTTCCATCCATGTTGTCCCAAATGGTAGGAGCTCCTTCAGTCTTTCTGCTGCATAATATTTCATTGTGTAAATGTACCACAGTTTCTTTTATCCACTCATTTACTGATGGGCAATTAGGCTGTTTCGAACTCTTAGCTATTGTAAATTGTGCTACTATGAACATTGGAATGCATAGCTTCTTCTGAATTGGTGTTTCAGGATTCTTAGGGTATAATTCCAGCAGTGGAATTGCCAGGTCAAAAGGGAGTCCATTTTTAGTTTTCTGAGAAATTCCATACTGTTTTCCACAGTGGCTGCACCAATCTGCATTCCCACCAACAGTGCACTAGAGTTCCCTTTTCTCCATAACTTGACAGAACTTGTTGTTCATTGATTTGGTTATGATATTCATTCTGACTGGTGTGAAGTGGTATCTCATTGTGATTCTAATTTGCATCTCTCTGATGACTAGTGATGCTGAGCATCCTTTCATATGTCTCTGGACTCTCTGTATGTCCTCCTTGGAGAAGTGTCTATTTAAGTCCTTTGCCCATTTTTTAATTGGATTGTTTGTCTTCCTGGAGTGGAGTCCTGTGAGTCCCTTATACATTTTGGAGATTGAACCCTTGTCCAAGGTATCATTTGCAAATATATTTCCTCATGTGGTTGGTTCTTCCAATTCTGCTGTTTTCTTTAGCCATATGGGAGCTTTTTATTTTTGATAAAGTCCCACTTATTTATTCTTTCCTTTATATCCCTTGCTCTAGCAGACATATTGGTGAAAATATTGCTACGTGGAGTATCTGAGATTTTCCTCCCTATGTTCTCCTCTAGGATGCTTATGGTGTCATGACTTATATTTAAGTCTTTTATTCATCTTGAGTTTATCTTTGGTATGGTGTAATTTGGTCGTCAAGTTTCAATTTTATGCATGTAGCTGTCCAAATCTCCCAACACCATTTGTTGAAGCTACATTTACTCCATATTATGCTTCTGCCCTTTTTGTCGAATATTAAATGACCATAGAGACATGGGTTTATTTCTGAGCTCTCTATTTTGTTCCATTGATCTATGTGTCTGTTCTTATGCCAGTACCAGGCTATTTTGATTACTGTGGTCTTGTATTGTTTGATACGAGGTATTATGATCCCTCCTACTTTGTTCTTCTTTTTCAAAATTGCTGCAGCATTTGGCATCTTTCATGGTTCCATAAAAAAAATTTGAAATGTTTTTTCTATGTCTGTGAAATATGTCATTAGTATTTTAATAGGGATTGTGTTGAATCTACAAATTGCTTTGGGTAGCATGGACATTCTGATGGCATTAATTCTTCCAATCCATGAACACAGTACATGCTTCCATTTGTTTGTGTCTTCCTTAATTTCTTTCTTCAGTGTTGTGTAGTTTTCTGAGTACTGGTCTTTTACCTCCTTGGTTAGGTTTATCCCTAGGTACTTTATTTTTCTTGTTGCTGCAGCAAATGGAATGCTTCCTGATTTCTGTTTCTGATGTTTCATTCTGGGTGTACAAAAATGCCTTTGATTTCTCTGTATTGACTTGTATCCTGCTGTTTTGCCAAATTCACTTAAGTCGAGTAGTTTTTTGGTGGAGTCTATAGGGTTTTCTGTGTATACTATCATGTTTTCTATGTACACTATCTGTGTACACCTGCAAACAGTGACAGTTTCACTTCCTACTTTCCAATTTGGATGCCTTTTATTTCTTTTTCTTATCTGATCACTGTGACTAGGACTTCCAATACTATGTTGAATAGAAGTGGTAAAGGCGAACATACTTGTCTTGTTCCTGATCTTTGTGGGAAAGCTTTTCGCCCGTCAGGTATGATATTGGCTGTAGGTCTCTCAAATATGGCCTTGATTATGTTGAGGAATGCTACCTCTAGTCCCATTTTGCTGAGTGTTTTTATCATAAATAGGTGCTGTACCTTATCAAATGCTTTTTCCACATCTACTGATATGATCATATGATTCTTGTCTTTCCTTTTGTTTATGTGATGTATTAAGTTTATTGATTTGTGAATATTGTACCATCCTTGCATCCCTGGGATGAATCCCACTTGATCATGGTGTATAATCTTTTTAATGTATTGCTGGATGTGATTTGCCAATATTTTGTTGAGAATTTTAGCATCTGTATTCATCAGCAATATTGGCCTCAAGTTTCCTTTCTTTGTTGTGTCTTTATCTGGTTTGGGGATTAGGATGATGCTGGCTTCATAAAAAGAGCTTAGAAGTCTTCCATCTTCTTGGATTTTTTGGAATAATGTGTGAAGGATAGGGGTTAGGTCTTCCTTAAATGTTTTGTAAAATTCCCCTGTGAAACTGTCTGGTTCAGGGCTTTTGTGTGCTGGGAATCTTTTTATTACTGCTTCAATTTCACCAGCTGTTAACAGTCTGTTCAGGTTTCCTGCTTCTTCATTTAGTTTTGAAAGATTATTTTTTTCTAGAAATTTGTCCTTTTCACCCATATTTTAATTTCTTGGCATATTCATAGCACTATTTTATCAGCTACATCTCCCCAAGCAGGGGAAACCAAAAAATAAATAAATAAAGGGGATTATATCAAACTAAAGTTTTCGCACAGCAGATGATATCATCAATAAAAAGACAACCCATAGAATGGGAGAATATATTTGCCAATACATCTGATAAGGGGTTAATATCCAAAACTTATAAAGGACTTAGCAAGCTTGACACCACAAAAGCAAACAATCCAATTAAAAAATGGGCAAAGGACCTGAGTAGACACTTCTCCAAAGAGGACATACAGATGGCCAAAAGACAGATGAAAAGATGGTCAACATCATTAATCATCAGAGAAATGCAAATTAAAACCACAATGAGATACCATATCACACCTGGAAGAATGGCTATCATCAATAAATCAACAAACAACAAGTGCTGGTGAGGATGTGGAGAAAGGGGAACCCTTATGCATCATTGCTGGGAATGCAGACTGGTACAGCCACTGTGGAAAACAGTGAGGAGATAGCTCCACAAATTAAAAATGGATCTGCCTTTTGACCCAGAGATCCCACTTTGGGGAATATATCCAAAGAAACCCAATATAATTTTTAAGAACACACACACACCCTTATGTTAATTGTAGGATTATTTACAATATCAAATCTATGGGAGCAACCCATAGATTAAATTGATGCTTTCTTAAGCATCAATTTTACTCAAAAATCTTTCTTGAAAAGGTCTATTTTGTATTAAAACTAATACATATATTTGGAGGAAGGTGAAATGTTTGCATGATTTTTTCATATAAAGCCTGACTTCAAAGAGCTCTGTCTCTCACACAACCCATAAGAACACGATCATTCATTCACATTCACCGCTGCAGCCAAGGCACCTTCTCATAGAAATGCTTGGGACATACTGACATCAAAAAAAAAATCACTTCAAGTAGGGAAGCAACAACAGACATACAACTTACAGGTCTGTTCAGGAGGATTATTTTCGTATGTTATGGACAGTGTATGGTAATCAAAGATAAAAAGATATATATTTACTTTATAATAAATCAGAGTCTACTGTAAGTAAACATTCCAAAAATAAAATAAACATGGTCTGATTGACAAGTCTAATGTTGAAAATACAGATGTCTATAGAGCAATGGTATATAAGTACGCACATTCATAAATACAAATAGACACATATTTATTATATATATTTATACTATACACCCACATAAATTATATTACTTAATAATAACTCCACACATGTGGGGAGAAAGAAAGCTCAAACTGTACTTAATTTCTCTTAGGAAAATAAATGCTCTGCAATATTTTAAGAGATTGAATTGGGTTAGTTATATATCACATACAATTCAACAGAATCTTCCCTTCTGTTCGATCACTGCTTTTTCTTCATAATCTATAAACTCTTCCCTCTTGTTTTACATACAAGATTATGTGGTCTTATTTTATATCATGGTATAATTATTCACCAACTATCTCTGACTCTATAGAGAAATTTTTGAAAAGGCAGGAAATTATGTATCAGTCAATATTTAGATTAGCACCTCACACATAGAACACTGCTCAGTAAGTATTCATTTGATTAACTTAGTAAATGAAAGAATAGATAAATAATTCCAGCCTCTATTCCTTATGTTCTAATCAACTAGTGGTGCTTCGAGGAGAGTAAACACAGTTCCTCTTGTCATTCAACAGGCATTTCCAGGGGATTCTGTATTCAATGAATCAGGCTGCACTTGACCAAATAAGGTTAAATTATATAGAATATACAATTTAATATGATAATTATAAATAAATGAAACCTCCCTTTTCTGAATAGAGACCAAATATCTAAAACACTTGTTTTTCAAGGGAGCCAGAACATGGTTTGTTTTTCACGATAAGAATTCCCTAGTCATTTAACCAAGGAATTCTTCTCGAAATTAGCATAAGGCTACTCTCTCAGTGTATACCTCCAGAGACTCTGCTGCAGAATTATAAAAGTCTCAAATTCTGAGTGGAAATTACTGAAATGCTAATATCTGAAGTCTTATGAAAATTAAAGCCCAATTCAAAATTACAAACAGACAGCAACCACAGTGTACGTAAGAATCTGTACAAACAATGGAATTCAATTTAGATAAAACCATTTCAACCTCAGACATGGAAAACTTAAAACCCAAACACTTAAAAAACATAATAAGCCTTGATTAAACACACTATGCAATAAGGAGTTTTACATTTTATCTTTTCAAATTGTTTTCATTCAGTACTCTTTCATTTAGGTCATGAGAAATCAAAACAAAATTTCTCCATGCAAGTATGAAAAAAAAAACCCTTCAGGACAAAGGACTATTTTCAAAAGATGCTTTTGTGAGTCAGAAGCACTGGCTAAAATTTACAAAGATCCAACTATTAAATATTTAATCTTTGGAACAAGGAGAGGACCAGACAACCCTAACGGAGGCGAATTCTACCTCTGGTAAAACAGTGTCTGTCCTTTCTAAAGGGCAGTTTATTCATCGCCACAGAACAACAAGTGACAGCAAGCACCTGTTGTGGGGAGAAACATTTAACTAGAAAAGATCGCAGTAGATATAAACTCTGCAAAGATAATGTCTCCAGAAAAGTCTTGCCAGTGCTGCCCCATTTGATATTGGTTTTGATTTTCCAGTTAACAAAGTGCAAGGGACTCCTTGGGGAACCCATTCTTGACTAGACGCCCAGCATGTAAACACCTACCGCTCCACTCAACAGCACTGAAATGATACGCCACTTCCGTGGCAATGTTATATGAGCTTGCAAATAGCTGAAATATAAAAGAGAATGATAAATTAAATCTGATAAATAACTATCTTTCCAAATACATGCTGCAGAGTGGTGCAAAATACAATTTCTTTTTGAGGACCAACGGAAAAATAATTCAAGACAATCTAAGAAATGAATAATGGAAAAGCAACACATTGAAATGCTAAAAGGGTAAAATAATGTTAGAAGTAAGATTTGTATTCACTTTTTATACATGATTTACATGCATTCAAAACAACACGTTTTGGAGATGATGCCTGGAGGCTTTGCATGGAATCACAATATCCAGTCCCAAAGGAAAGGAGCGGAGTTTCTAGGCTCGTTCTAGGAACCCAGGCACCTCCTTAGGAGCCACGCTACTGCAGAGTCCTCCCTGCAAAAACCGGCTGTTCTTCAGGATTCACTTGCCAAGTTCAAGAGAAACAGATAAACAGTCAAATAAAACTGTGACTTTGTTAGACCCTCTTCTCTCTAACTGGCACGTTTTAAGAACCCTATTTGTTTCTTATTTTGATCTATTCATTCTTCCTAAAAGTAAACCTTGACTTAAACAAATTAGGGAGTTTGGCAGCATGCTATCAAGTGAAGAAAGTGAACCTAAATGGCTTTTGATCAATATAAACTGAGCCCTTAGGAGTGAGTCACAAGTCAGTCTAGCCTCTACTATAATCCCTGGGCCAAATGTTGAGTTAATTGCTCCCTTCAGTACTATGTATTATTCCCAGTGTTGTCCACAAGGCAGGTAGGTAGAAAGGGCAGCAGAAAAAGGGAGTGAAGAAAAGTAGAGAATGAAAAGGCAGGTAGGTGCTCCCACAGTGACAGCACTTGCTTGCCCAGGCCAAGAGGACAAGGGAAAGTGAGAAGGTAACAAACAGAGAAAGGAAGGAAGAAAAAGCCTAAGGAACAGGAAAAAGATGAAATGATACTCACAGATATCTATATTTGAAAATATTTATCACTGGTCTTGATATACATTTTTCTCCATTAATTTTTTCAACCACAAATTGATTTAAAAAGTAATCCTGCTTTTAACAGATACTGCTTTTAATACCAGCACCACTTCTATCTGAAATTCAGATTTGACTTTAAAATATATCATTATCTTATGTATCTCTAAGAAGAAAAAAAAAATACTGCCAATTAATTCATAATTTCCATCAACTGTAAAATGCATCCTAATTTCAGAATTGTAAAAACCATGTTTATTTTAGAATGCATGAAATCTCTCGACTGGCTGGCTGGCTGCACTGCCTCCTGGATCCTACTCCAGCTTCTCCTCCAAGCCTCACTCTGCCATGCAAATCATCTGCATTTAACAATACTGTCTATCTGAAAAGCCACTATTTCACTTTTGCCTGCATAAGTTAAGAACTAACTTAGAGATTAATAGCATGCAAAGTTGTTTTTTTTAATCCTTACTGGAGGATATTTTTTCATTGCTTTTTTAGAGAGAGAGGACAGAAAAGAGAAAAACATCAACGCAAGAGAGAGAGAGAAGCATCAATATGTTGCCTCCTGTATATGCCCAGACAGGAGATGGTACACATCCCAGCCGGGAACTGAACCCACAACCTAGGCATATTCCATGACTGGGAATCAAACCCGCAACCCTTTGGTTCTGGGACAATGCTCCAACCAACTGAGACACACAGGCCAGGGCAACATGCAAAAGTTTTCACACATCAAACCCAGTCGGTTCTTTGGCCACCCCTTCTGCCACTCCCACGTCACCTAAGGTCACAGTGAAGCTCTCTACTCTCCAGAAATACAGCATGTTCTTTTCATAACTTCCCAGGTGTTCTGTGAACTGTCCTTTTCTATGAACTGTCTCCCTTCCCCACCTCCCTCATTTAGAAAAATCCTACTCACACTCTATAGCTTTTCATGAAGCATTTTCAAAGCACAAAGTCATTCCAAGATGCACATGAGTTTATATAATTTTGAGTCAATTTGCAAATCTTCCGTTCTCAAATCTTTTTTTTATTTTTTATTGATTATGCCATTACAGTTGTCCCATTTCCCCCCATTCATTCACCTCCACCCTGCATACCCTCTCCAACTTACATTCTCCCATAGTTCATGTCCACGTGTCATAAGTTCTTTAGCTTTACATTTCCTATGCTATTCTTGCCCTCTCCCTGTCTATTCTCTCCCCACCATCTATGCTACTTATTCTGTGTAGCTTCTCCCCCACCCTCCTCCTCCCACTCCCCTGTTGCTAACCCTCCATGTCATTTCCATTTCTGTGGCTCTGCTCCTGATCTAGGAGTCCGCTTAGTGTGCTTTTATTTTACATGTGGTTGTAATAACTGTGAGTTTGCTGTCCTTTCACTGTTCATATTTTTTATTTTCTTTTTCTTAGATGAGTCCCTTTAACATTTCATATAACAAGGGCTTGGTGATGATGAACTCCTTGAACTTGACCTTATCTAAGAAGTGCTTCATTTGCCCTTTCATTCTAAATGAAAGCTTTGCTGGATAGAATAATCTTCCATGTAGGTCTTTAGATTTCATGACTTGGAATACTTCTTTCCAGCCCCTTCTTGCCTGTAAGGTCTCTTTTGAGAAATCAGCTGACAGTCTGATGGGCACTCCTTTGTAGATGACTGTCCCCTTACCTCTTGCTGCTTCTAGAATTCTCTTCTTCATTTTAATCTTGGGTAATGTAATTATGATATGCCTTGGTGGGTTCCTCCTTGGGTCCACCTTCTTTGGGACTCTCTGAGCTTCCTGGGCTTCTTGGAAGTCTATTTCCTTTGCCAAGTTGAGAAAGTTCTCTATTATTTGTTCAAATAAGTTTTCCACTCATGGCTGTTCCTCTTCCCCTTCTAGTACCCCTATAATTCAGATGTTGGAATGTTTAAAGATGTCCTGGAGGTTCCTAAGTCTCTCCTCATTTTTTTGAATTCTTGTTTCTTCATTCTTTTCTGGTTGGTCATTTTTATCCTCCTTCTGGTCCACTCCTTTGATGTGAGTCCCAGTTTTCTTCCCATCACTATTGGTTCCGTGTGCATTTTGCTTCATTTCACTTAGTGTAGCCTTCATTTTTTCATCTAATTTATGACTAAAATCAACCAGTTCTGTTAGCATCCTGATCACCAGTGTTTTGAACTGTGCATCTGATAGGTTGGCCATCTCTTGGTTGCTCAAAAGTATTGGCTCTGGAGCTTTGATTTGTTCTTTCGTTTGAGCCATAATTTTTTGGTCTGGTCATGCCTATTAGGTAGTGTGCAGTGGAGCCTTAGGTGTTTACCAGAGGGGGCGACACAGTAGCTGGGTTGTGAGGCTGCATGTGGGGGAGGAGTCAGAGAGGGAACAATGGCTCTTGCTCCGCTTGTAGTTCAAATCTCCTCTTTCTTAAAACTATACTTGAACACTCTCTGGTTCTTCTTTCTCACCAACACCTCTGACCCTTTTCTTTCACTAGTGTCCTTCTCCACTTTAAAAATCTTACAATAAGCCGTGGCTGGTGTGGCTCAGTGGACTGTCAGCCTGTGAATCAAAGGCTCACCAGCTCAACAACCAGACAGGCCACATGCCTAGGTTGTGGGGCAGGTCCCCAGTAGGGGGCGCACAAAAGGCAACCACACATTGATGTTTCTCTCCCTCTCTTTCTCCTTCCCTTCCCCTCTCTCTGAAAATAAATAAATAATAAAATCTTTAGTTATAAAAAGGTTTTACAATGATAAGTACAGGGTCTGAAAACCTCCAGAGCACCAAGCAACTGGAGACGACTTAGTCCTTACCCTTGAGGGAGAGTCCTGTGAGAGAAAAGTGGGAAATGCGGAAGGCAGCCACTAACTCATGGCAAGACTCCTTGCCTGTTACCTACCTGTAAGTCAAACTATTACCTACCAGTCCGTCTGATAAATAAATCAGAAATGAGATGCCTGGGGAAAGAGGCATAGTTTACTTAGACTGAAAAACGAAATCACATGTTTTCTAACCAAAAGTTAAGTCTGATTTAGCTTATTAATTTCACAAATAAAGACTAGCTATACTAATTAGATAATGTGGTGGACATTTTCCTATTTGAATTAAATCTAGTGTTGGAGATGTTGACCAAATACATACACACACACACACACACACACATCTATAAAAGCACATATGTAGCATACCATAGAGCAAGAAATTATATCCTTTACATATGTGTTATAATACTTATCATATCTTGCTATAAATATTTGTTGCATGTCTTTCCCCCTTGATTAGACCATGACTTACTTTAAAAAACAATCTGTGTGTTAATTATCCCTTATTTTCTTAAATACCTCATTTATTCAGGTATTCAATAAATTTTCAATGAATTACTGGATCAATCAGAGCTACAATTAAATCTTAATTAAAATCTTACATTAAAAATTCCTATTAGAACATAGTGATAATCGTACTGTTGAATACATAAAAGATGCCCTCCCGGTAATAAATACTCACTCCCTGCTCTCAACTCCTATTTCATTTTACCTAACTCAGCACTCTATGGTATAAAAAAATTTTCAGTATATTTCCCATTTTCTATAAGATCAAAGGCTCTCCAAAGTTAAGACCAATATCAGATTGACTTCTGCCATCACCTCAGCACCTAAGGTAAACCTTGCTTAATATTTTTGAGTGAATTAATAATTCACATTTCATAATCAGCCTTTGCTCTTTGTAACACTGATACCTAATTGAGCCTTACTGCCATGTGCTTTGGCTCAGGGAGAGGGTAATTCCTAAAAAGAAAAAAAGTGCTGTCAGTATATGAACAGGACTGTACTGACTCACAGGAGCAGGGCCGGGGAGTGAGTTACTTTTTCCAGCAGTAATGAGGACTTGTGCTGAGTGGGCCATCAGCTTCCTCCTGGGATCAATGGCGCACATTTTTAATATAGACTGCCGGTTTTTAAGATATAAGTTTTGGCCACTGAGTAGAGCTGGAATTTTTTTTCTTCTTCAAAATATTAATTTTACTCAAAGTAACAAAACTAAGAGCCCAAATAAAATAACCAAGAGCATACATAGTACCAATAAATGCTTAATCTTTTGTGGGGAGCCTTCAGACCTTCTGATCTTTTCTAATTTCTTCATATATGAGTCAGTATTTAGTCTCAATATCATATGACTGACTACAGGTAAAGCAAATTCACATGTCTGATATTCCAACAGAAAAGAAATCCTCAGTAATAAATAAGAATGCTATATACAGTTACTAATGCATGTTAAAATACTGTTTAAATAATTAAACCTACTAGTGAAATAAAATCAGGCTATTTCTTTCAAATTCACTGAAAGGGTTTCAGTGGTAACTGATACTCTGCTTCCATGACGTGTCACCAACATGAAACACCGTAGCGACACTCTTCAGTCAACTACTGCCTCATTATCTATTCTTTTCTGTTCCTTTACTTATTTATTTATTTACCAATCATTGCCACTTATTAGGCTGCCCTCCCTTAAAATAAATTATCAAAATTGGATGGGAACTATATAAATGTGGTCTTGTTTTAATCTATGTCTACTATCAAAGGAAAGACCACCTTCCTAATAAGTAAATCTAATTACTTATAGTGAAGTAATTAGATTTACTTCTAATTACTGAAGTGATACTGAAAGTCTAAAGAATCTCTGAAAATTTATATTAGAAAGAGCTTTAAAATATATAATATTTTATATATTGGTAAGCTGTTGGTAAGCATGAGTGGAAGAATACCAGGTAAGGATTTTAAACTTGACATTAGCATAGCCAACCGCCCTGGTCTGCCTGCACTGAGGAGGAGGTGTTCCCAGTTCAGGTCTTTTTGTACTGGAAACATCAGAAAAGTGCTCTGCACTGGGACCTACTGCTCTCCCTACTCAACCGAGCAAGCTGAAAATGAGATTTTCAGTCTCTTTATAAAGCAGTGAGCTAAATCAGAAACATTTTTAAAAGAAAATGTATGCTTTTCAGTTTTATTTTTTCAAATAGCTCAGAATAATCCTTACTTTGTTTTCATTTTTTAAGGAAAATGTAAATAAACTCTAAAAGGTTTTGGAAAATCCACTCTGTAAATTGGAGTATTTAGCCTATGATGTTTACTTTTCACTTTCTATCTCCAATTTAACAGGCCTTTGTGTGTGAGTTTAAAAGACAAGAAAAATAAATAAAATCAACTAAATTGTTAAGTAACCCAAATTAAAATTTGTGAAGTCCTAAGAGAGGAATTTGGGGGTCTTTTTTAATTAAAGGCTTTAAGTTATGTAAACCCATTAATCAAATCTTATTTATTGTATCACTAAGTGGTACTAAATTCTTGGCAAAATCTTAAAAGTAATAGAAAGCCTGTCCATTTTAACATAAGTTAAGGCAGTGAGAAATTTACTTGTTCAGAGTAAAAAATGGACAAAAATAAATATTACTGTGGCCTAAATACCATTTACCTAATCATATCTTTTTTGCCTGAAAGGAAAATTCTCCTCTGGCTTGTTTTCTAATGTGGAAATCACAAAGGAATGCTATTCTAAAATTACTGAAGAAGTGAAGGACTCATCTGTTTAGAAGAAATGTGAAGAGTTATTCATGGATAATTACTACAAAGAGGCTTTGTTTACAACAAACTTTCCAATCATACATATATTACTAATGAATAAAACACAGAAAACTGGCTTTTTAACATAAATTATTGATGCATGAAAGATACTGTTTATTACTCTAAAATAACAGAACTTTAAAAAATTGTATACCTGAACAGTACCCTTTTAAAACAAGATATGTCTATCCAACTCATCTGGAGTGTGGGGCTGAACTGCCTTATAAAAAATTGTAATGAAAATGACTTTAAAGCATCTTGTTTCAGACTCAACTAACACCACTGAGGTCGACCATTCTCCCTACCAATTAGCTGCAAACTCTGTCATTTCAGACTTGTGAACTGGTCACCAGACTTGTACGTGCATACATAATATCAGAATTCTACACTCTCAATATGGACATACCATGTGCGCATTCAGTTTCATCACTGACATAAAGGTAAAATCACCTGCAATGGCCAATGATTGCTAATTAAAAATCCCTCCCCTCACTAGACTATAAGCTTCATGAGGACAGGAGTTGCTTATGCTCCCCTTCCATATCCCTAAACCCAAAATAAGTGCTTAGGCACACAGTAGATGGTAGGTAAGCATGTTTAATCAATGGAGCCTACCGTGGCTATTGAAATCTTGTCTTTTTGAAAGAAACATCAATAGTAAATACTTGTGAACTTTATTTAAAAAAACAGTTGAAAGAACCAGATTAGTTTGGGGCAGTAACTTAGCATATACTAATATTTACCTCAAAGCAACACAGTATTATAATCATTTGACAGCCAACTTGACTAAAACTGTTTCATCTTATACTTGGAAAGATGTTTTCCTCACTGTTGTCACAGATGTAATACACCTGAACTTTTAGCTAAAATGAACTTTAACTCTTTTAACAATAATACACCCTTTGCACTGTTCAGGGCTCACATGACTTTCAAACAAAATTGGCAGCTTTTGCTATATGTAAATTTAACTCTATGTTCTATCTTCAAATGTAAAAAAGGAGAGCAAGAGTAGGCAAGTCAAATTCATCACGGCTTGACTATGAAGACCACTACATTACCAACCCTAGAGATTCAGTCCAGCACCACTGGACAGTGACTCGGCCAGACACTGGGCCAGGTCCTGCCAAAACGGGGAACAAGACAGATGCCAGCCCTGCACCCATGCAGTCTGCAGTATTGCAGCGGCCCCGGATAACAAATAACCTAAGGTACAAGTAGTATAATTACAAATGAAGGCAAGAGCTATGAAGGAAATGGGGTACAGAGACAGAGAGCAACAGGGAAACCAACTTTAAATAGTATGGTCAGGACAGGCCCTGCTGAGGAAGTGACATTTCAGTCAAGATCTGAAGGATGAGAAAAAGTCAGTCATGGGAAAAGCAGAAGGAAACACATTCTAGGCATAGAAAATAGCAAGTGCAAAAGACTGAAGTGGTAAAGAGCTTAGCATTTAGAAGAAGTGAAAGAAACCTTGTTGACTTGAGCAAAATTGAAGGGTCCTGGGGTGGGGACACCAGCTGCTGTTGAAGAAGCAAGCTCCAAAGAATGTACATTTCCTGTGTCACGGGGAGCCACTGAAGTACTGGGGCAGGCAGTACCAATCTGGCAGGAGAGCTCTCTCTTTGCCAAGTGCAGAAAGAGACTGGGGAGCAGTATGAGAACTGATGGTGGTCAAACCCTTGCCTAATGCATTTATTAAATTTCACCATCTATATAAGGCAAGAGAATAAAATTTTAAAGTTGTTTCTTTCTCTCTGAATTGCTGAACATTTTTTTCAGCCATCCCTGATTCTCTGCTACCAACACATTTCAAATGAATATACTCAATAGGTCCCTAAGAAAAGCTCTAGGCTCAAGATGCCATTTTTTTCACCTTTGCACTTCTGCTTATTAGTTTTGTGAAGACTAGTTGTAGTGTCCTCACCTGTAAAGTGGGGATAATGACAGGAATTATTTCATAAAGATATTATGAAGATTACACTACATAATCTGTGTAAACCCCTTAGAAAAATAGACTAATAATAAATAAGATAATCCATATAAAGTACTTGGCAATCAGATCATTATACTCAGAAGCAATAGTTATTCTTATTTTAATTGAGTTATTAAAAAGCAGCTTCAGAAATCTTCCCATATTTGGATATCCTTTTTCTATTAGTTTGAAAATATAATATCTCCTCAAGTCCAGCAGAAAATACCACAACTGCAATTCTGACTTCCCAGTTAATCACGTCTGATGTGTAGACAGTAAGATTTTTCCATGAGTAGGTGAGTGTAACATTATCATCGTGTCGGATGAATCATCTGTGTTACATTTCTTCAGCATTCTGGGGAGTGGAGGGCTTGGGTGTTAATGTGGAATTCAGTTATTAATAGCTAAACAATGTCCATATAAAATAACAGGAAAAATACAGTACAGGATATACATTTATTAGAGAAAGCAAACCAGTAATGAGATTGCATACGGCTACTATAGCTTGACTACCACCTCTATATGTCCTTCAATTATTTTACCTATAGCTTCATAACAGATTCTTAGCTTCTCAATGTAGGCCTTTCATAATACCATGTATCAGCATGTATGACAAGCACGAGTTTGCTTTATCTACGTAGGTGTCGACTAATATCTCAACCCTGTTAGATACCAACTTTTTTTATTATGACAAATCTCAATATCCATAGCAAATACATAAAAGCAATCACAGAATAAGCCTCCACATACCCAACCAGACTTAGCAAATACATCTTTTTTTAATTCTTCAATTGCAGTTAACATTGAATATTACTTTATGTTAGTTTCAGATGTACAGGATAGTGGTTAGACATTTATATAATTGAAATAGTGATTTCCCCTGTTAAGTCCAGAGCCTTCCTGGCACCATAGTTATCGAAATATTATTGACTGTATTCCCTACACTGCACATCACATCCCTGTGACTATTTTTGTAATTACCCATTTGTACTTTGTAATCCCTTCACCTTTTCTACTCATTCCTCAAGCCCCATCCCATTAGCAACCATCCCTTTTTTCTCTGTATCTATGAGTCCATTTTTGTTTTATTAGTTGGTTTAGTTGGTTCTTTAAATTATACATGTAAGTGAAATCATATGGTATTTGTCTTTCTCTATCTGGCTTATTTTACTTAGTAAAATCCCATCAGGCTGCATCCATGTTCTTAGACATAGTAAGATTTCATTCTTTCTTGTGGCCAAGTAATATTCCATTCCAGCTCCTTCATCCACTCTAGACATCAACTTCTTAAAAGAACAGGGTATGCATGTTTGCTTTTGCTCAGCAAAGTGCCTCCAGTGCCTTAAGGCCAGAATCTTAGTGGGCAGCTACAGAAGATGCCACAGGGCACGACCCGATCCCCTAGTCAGGACTCCTTTCAGAATCAAGGCTCTCCCCGCAGCTTCCAGAAGTACAGGCTGCTGACTGTTCATAACTGCACCACTCAAGGCTGTATCACTGTCCTGGCCAAACCCAGGACAGCTGTGAAGAGACATCCCAGCTCCAGAGCTCACCACGGGATCGGCTGACATCTCTAGTGTAACTGCATTGCAATTCAACTTCTGCCTTCTTCCCATCCTGAGTCTCGTCAGGCCCCTGCAGGCACTGATCCCAACAGGCTTCCTGCAAACCCATCTCAGACTCTGTTTCCCAGCAACTCAGCCTAAGACATCGCCCCACAAATACTGGTAGAACAAATGAATGATTTTGCCAACAGACCCACACACCTTCTTTCAGAAGAAAATGCACATGTTTAAAGTGACAATAAAGATGTGAGTACACTTTAAAAATATAGCCTTACCATTTCAGTTCACTATTTTATTTCATGTTGTCAAACAAAAGTAATTATTACCTGAACTGATTTAACATCATGTCCTTCACTCTGAGACCAGAAACCAATTAAAAGGCTGGTAACATTTGTTCTATAGGAATATCAAGAAAATTATTTATTTTTATGAAAAAAAATAATGTATGGTTAAAATAGGTATCTTCAGCCAGTCCATTTCTTTTAAACTTACACACCTGGTTTACTTGTTTCATAAGAACAGACCTAATATTTACTTACAGACAAAAATCATTTAAATTCAAGAAATAAAAAAAACTCAGTTTCTTTAAGACAAGTTAGTATTTTATTTTTAAATTACAAGAGCAGCTTATATATTCTTTAGTATAACTCTAATTTTATTATTTTATAAAGTGATGAAAAAACTGATATATAAGGAACTTTTAGTACCAAGACAAAAAAATAAGAAGAAATACTAAAAATGGAGGCTTGAGAAATACATTCAAGCTTCTTCTCCTTCAAATAAAGACAACAGAGAAAGAGAACTCCCCTGGGGCTAGTCTTAAAGTGCATCACTTAAAGAGCTTGATTCAAAAATCACAGTTTTTCTACTTCAAAAATCAATATTTATCTCAGACCACAAGCTGGAATCTTAATCGTTTTGGTGGGAAGCTCTTCAATTTTAATGGATGTAAAAAGAAAATTCACTCTGTTCACCAAAAACTAGAATTATATTCTCAAATATATCCTCCTATCACCTACCCCTCAACTAGTCTTCTGAGACTTAAGTCTCTCCCTGACCTAAGATGTTTTGAATGTCTTACACAATTACTGCTTTACTGGCACTTTAATGACTCATGATTATTTTTAGGACCAAAACTCTAACGCAACCATCCTCCCATTTGCCAATATTCCCTAGTCTGAGACATACACATCTATCCCCGACAATTAAGTTACTTGCTTTGTCTACAAGCACTATTCAAAGTTTACTGAAGGTCAGATTACATATGATGAGGAACTACTGAATCCCAGAGGCAGAACCTGAAACAAAGTTTATTTCTGTCAACAAGCAAGACGCTACACACGTAACTTAGATGGTCCTGTCCTCCCTTGCACCTTATTATATACCCAAACAGAAACATCTCACTCTTTGGCATAAGCAAATAAACAAATCATTTTCTTAAAAAGTGATGGTCTCCCTGAATTGTACTTTCCAATGGAGTTTAAATATTTTGTTCGGTATTATTCCTTAAAGCACTAAAATATTTTGATATCCCCCTTGATTATTACCTTTTCCTTTCTCAGTAATGTCAAAATCTCAATACTCTAATTTAAAGCAAAGAAACACACCAAGAAGCAAAAAATAAATAAAATAAAATGCTCTCTTTACAAAGAGAAGGAAAGCAATTCCAGGACAAAACAATTCTACCCAGATACAGGTGAGGAGCCATAAAGCATTAGGATATCTAATTATCGCAATTTGGCAGCAAGAAGAAGCAATAAAGAAAAGGAAGTAGCTGGTAAACATGAGAAAAATTGCTAAATACTAACTCATCGGTAAGTAGGAAAAATGATAAAAATGATGATCATTTGAATGATTCATCTCTGCTTTCCCAACTCTTCTCCATTCACACTCATAAGATAGAGTAAGACAGAGGATGAAGACATATCAAGGCGGCCGCGGGCCCTGTGCTCAGAGCAGGCACAGAAAAGGAGAAACTGGAATCCGAACACTGGCTAAACCGAACTCCTCAACGTCCTCACTCCTTCAGATAATCAAGGACAACAGGGATTGTATCCACACGCCAAGCCAGTCCAAAATCTCACTCTTTAGATACAATAATAGTTAAAATGTAGCCTCCCTCTGATGGTGGATTCAAACACATTGGACTGTACACTGACTACAGCTAGATCTTAGGTTAATATAATTTTCTGCAGTAGTTTGATGATGGAGATTTACAGTAAAAGGAGGCTGCAGACACCGCTTTTGGGGGTAGCAACTAGAACACAAGAACAACTGGCTTGTACATCATTTAATATTCAGTGCTATATCCAGTTGTGCTCAGAAAAATAGCAGAGGAAAGCATTTTAAAGCTTGACAGTATGAGCTCAAAGCAACAGTTAAGATTGTGAATGCTCTCAACATATTTTGGCCCTTTGAAGTTTATATACACAGTAGTGTGTTCCGCTGTCTGGAGAACACCACTGTACCAAACCAAAAAGGACCACGAACTTCAGCTGCAGCTACTGGGAATTACCAAATTACATAAAATTAATGGGATGTGGCTCTTAGCAATGAACAAATTTATAACAAAATGTTGAGTGCCTTACACTTTTTATTCCACTGGGTGAACTGCTAGAGAGTAATCAATGCAATCAGGTCTATTGGAGAGAGGCCCATGAAATGTCTGATGGGCAGCTTTACTTTTATTCACCTTCTTATACAGACTTCTTTCTGTGTTGGTCTTTGAATTTAAATCTGGAAGGATGGAAGTTCAAAATGCAAATAGGATAAAAAAAAAAACTTTTTGAAAAGTAGGATTTGGATAAGCCGAAGACACAAAAGGATAAAGATAAACATCAAGAATATTAAAATGTTTGTAACTAAACTGAGTATTTTCCATTTATTTGCAAATTGAAAATTTTATAAAATTCGAAATTTTTTTAAGTTACAAAAACAAAAACCTAAAGGGAACTTATGTGGTTTAACCTTAGGAAAACACAAACTGATATGGATACGTGTCCTAGGTCCAAGGGATCCACACATAAAGCTTCAGAGGCAACAGGCAGCCAATCGGGAATGCGCCCAAGCTTCCTGCTGCAAGGAGACCGTGGGCAGAGAGGAACAGGGAATGGCCAGGGCTTTTCTTCCCATGTTCAGGCACATCTCCGCA
Organism: Artibeus jamaicensis; assembly: GCF_021234435.1. Taxonomy (NCBI): domain Eukaryota; kingdom Metazoa; phylum Chordata; class Mammalia; order Chiroptera; family Phyllostomidae; genus Artibeus; species Artibeus jamaicensis. The sequence continues at coordinate 17,801,961 of NW_026521837.1, forward strand.
CCCCTGTGAGAAGTTACTTCATCCATAAACTGGCAACAGCAATCATTTTTAGTTACCCCATAGTCCCGACAGGACAGCCTCCCAAGATGACACGGGGAAGGGCTCCGTAAACGGGAGAACAGGAGACAGACCAAAGGTAGCAGTGATCCCAGAGGCAGAGCTTCTGTCTCCGACACAGAGCGAGTGCTCCACAAACAGTTGTGGATGAAAGACTGAACATCTTTAAAGAACTTTTTAAAAACCTAACATCGAATCATCAAATTACTTCAATATGTAACATTATATTAACATCACATTCTGGGATGTTCTAGTAGTCTATAATAATGGACAGTATTAGTCCGGTGCTGATTGTTTGCCAGGCCCTGTTCTAACAACGTTACAAATATCGACCCGACAAAAACGTGAAGTGGACTCTACCATCAGAATCTGCCTCCTTTGTAAATCTTTACTTAGAGATAAGGAAAACTACCTAATTCACAATACGGGGCTAACTAATTTATTAAAACTCAGCCTATAAGTGGAGGATTCCATTCAATCTTTTAAACATGTGCCCGGTAACCACACTTTAAAGCTAAAATGAATTCACTAACACGTATCCTCAGTGATAAATCGGTAAGTAAGTATATCTCTGTGAACATTACATGACCAAATAGTATATTCGGATTAAATCCGTTCACAAGCACAGCTGACTGTGCTGCACAGTCACGGGTCTTTTCCACTCGGGAGCTCACTCACAGTCATCGTCTCTGTTATATGGCCTCTTCGTTCCACTCTCCCTGTCTTCAAAATACTGCATTCTCCATATACCAGATTTACTAAGAACTGCATATTTTAAGTATAATGGTTTTGTTTAGATATGAAAATACTTACGCATGTGGAAGTCTTGAACAAAAACTCACAGTAGCAACACCTAGGTTACATGAATGTTTAGCCATTGGTTCATTCACAACTTACTTGCTATTGACTGCAATAAGCATTGTATTAGGTGCTGAATGTGGAGAGACTAGCACTTGAACACATAACCTTAAGTATTTTTAAAATTAATTAATGCAAAAAAATACTTAGTGAGACAGCCTGGAAATGACACTTTTTAAAAAACCACTTGTTTTCCATTGAAAACTAATAATATGCTTACTAGTTGAATTAAAAAGGTCTGAAGAGAAAGAGAAGGATCAACTTCTGGGAAGACAAGTGCCAGAGAACAAGTTAGATAAGTTGGTATTTTATTTAGACAGCAGAGAACAGAAATGAAGTTACCTCCATGTGTTTGAGATTGTTCTGTAAGAAAAATGTAAGTTTAATAAAAAATAGTAAAACTGGATTCTGCACCTATTTCTTACATCAAGGATTTATATGCCTTCCAGGCTGTTTGTGTGTCATGTTCAGAATTAAATTTTGAAACCTGTGTTTCTGATCCCCGAGCAAGGACTCCTGGTGCCACTGAATCTCTAGTCAGTCACCCACTAGTGCAGCACACCTATGCAGTGCAGCACCCCGTGCAGTGCAGCACACCTGTGCAGTGGACTGTCCCTGGGTTAAAGGAAGCAGAAAGGTTGGTGCTGGGCATGGTTGTGTCTCTAAACCCAGAGTGCTTCAAAAATTGAGAAAACATTTAAAGCAAAACCAGTTTCTCTTATCCCCACCTTTACAACCCACACACAGCTTACAAGAGCCTTCTTTTTTTCCTTCTCATCTTCCCAAAGTGGCCCAATTCCCACCCCCGTCAATCTTTTTCAGGCAGCTACCTGACTCCCCTATACCATACCTAAGCAGACACCTGCACATATGTGTGTACATGTGTGCACACGTGTGTACATGTGTGCACACACCTTCACGGGCACAGCACACACTCTCACTCACAAACATCAGGGTGTAGAAAACAGGACCGTTCTGAAGCACCTGTGTAAGCTCCGAGAAACAGCACACTGAATTACGCCCCAGGGCTGTGGAAATAGGTGTATGGTCAATATGTCCTGACGGAGAGTGACACCTCCTGAACCCAATCCCAGCGTTCCCTTCACACCTGTGTGGTCCCGCGTGGTTATTTCATCTTTCCAACCCTCCCTTTTCTTAGTCACTCAATCTTGGATGAAGAAACGGCTAATCCACTTTCCAGTTCAAAACTCTTAATTCTTGAAAGAATAAAAGTGAATTCAAATGGAGACAGAATAGTTTTGATTTTCTGTAAGGTTTTGATGTATTTTTTATAGGACCAAAAATGTTCTATCTCATGACAGTTGTTGTTGGATCGTGAGTCTCTTACTGATGGCATGAGGCCTCCCTCTCCAAATACTGGTAACATTCAAAGCGCTAGAGGAACACATCAGTCACTCCGCCTTTCAACTCCAGTCACGTGCCCACAGAACAGTATTTCGGTCCCCAAGGGATTGCACTGGGGACGCCAGGCCTAAGATTTCCCGTCAGCTAGTGATATTACTCACGTGATTATAAAATGCTGGTGGTGTACACACACCTACTACACTGCATTCATATAAAAGTACAGCACATACAATTATACACGGTACATAATACTTAATAATGTTACTGGTTTCAGCATTTACTAACCCATACTTTTTATTGTGATTTTAGAGTGTACTCTTTCTACTTATTAAAAACAAACTTTGCTGTCATATGGTAAGACATGTCATTACACTAGCACGTACCTCTCCTGTGTGCCATGTCTCCCAATCACATCCCACGCTCCTGTGCCCTCCATTCAGTCTCGTGCTATTTTGTGCAGTAACGTACTGCACAGGTTTGCAGCCTAGGAACAGTAGGCTTTGATGTTCTCACAAGGAAACAGCCTAACAGCACATTCCTCAGAACATTATTCCCATCATTAAGCATTCATGACTGTACCTCATTTTTAGTTGAATGTACTATTTTAAAACATGCTTTCTATACAAGTTTATTTCTTAAAGTGCATTTTGTAGAGAAGTCACAGACCAACTTCCAATAATATGCATATCTTTATTCACCACCAGACAATATCTACTCTCCAACACACTAAAGCCAGAGTCTATACCCTTCTACAGATTCCTCTATTTTTCCCTTAATAATTTCTGTAATTTAATGAAAGAAGAGCAAAATGGGGAGGCTATATAATTAACCTCTTCAACCTGCAAGCTGAACAACCTGAAAACAGACTACAAAGAAGTCACCATCTGGAGCGCTCAGAGCACATTCTACTGAGAGCACATGCATGCTAATTTTAATTAAGTCCCTGAAATAAGAGGAAGTGAGAAATAATGTCCCCACCATCGTGCTAATGAGGACTGACTAAGTGCACAATTAATGCTGTCCCCGAGCAGACACAAGAGAAGCTAACGGCTCCCATACATTAGACACACAAAAGCTACACAGGAAAACAACACAGAACAGCTCCAATTATTTGATGTAACACACACATTCTATATTTTAAGAGTTTAAAATATTTTAGTAGCAGTTTCTTGAAGTTGTACCATACGTGGTCTAGTTTAGTTAAGTATGGAATCACTTAAGGTGGGCTTTCAAGTCAAACTGGCCCCAAATCAGAGCTCTCTATTCTGCACCTGTAAATGTTTAAAGATGCCAGTGCATGCTTCTATTTTTTTTAATGGCTTTAAAGGAAACTACTTAAAATTACTTCCAAGCTATGTCATAATTTTACACACACTACTAACAAAAAAGAAGAGGGTAAAAAATTGACTCTACCTATGATTTTGGACTATCATAACTGTTAGCCTGCATATATCTCAAAGAAATCTTGTGACATTTAATGAGATTGGTAAGTAGTTTCTCCACACTTGTTTGAATGGATTTTTAAGTGGTTTCCACCAAGGCTTTAAAAAAAATAAAAGGATATTCAGTCTGATTATAGCCATAAAAGGCTCACAGTGTAAAGGACAACTTCCAACCCTGAGCCCCCCTGACCCCCCCACAGTCCCAGGCTCCCTCTGCACTCACCTGCCTCCTGTTTACTCCCACCTTCCCCGACACAGCACCAGCTCCTCTCCACCGACGGCTCAGTCCGAGTGGTGCCGCCTGACCTGCAGGAAGTACCCTCCGACAGAACACCCAGGGGTGCTTTCTAACTGTTCACCTCTTTATCACTAACGGTGATGAGAACTGCTTTCTATCACTATATTTTTGCCATCACTGTATTTAATTCGCTTCACTACCACATCTTGTAGGGTGTTAGTTTATTTGAAAAAAAAAAGGTCCTGAATTTACCTCTTAGCCCCCAAAATCACTGCCACCACCCTGGCCCAAGCGGTCTTCAACCCTCTCCTAAATCATTTCAAGAGCTTCTCTTCTTTACTCCTCTAGTTATCCAGGTTATCTCTAGAATATTTATCTTCCCCAAACACTATTCAAAGTGTGTTGTCAATAAAATCTGTACTGGATGCATCTGTTTTCTACTACAGTCTCTTGCTAAGTGTACACCCCTCTTGGAATTCCACCATGTACATTAACATATTAAAATATCTGTAGTTTTGAAGTGCAAAAATCAGTTTAGCTTTCTTTAGTCTAACACCTCATACTTGTTAGATCAAGGGACTCTTTCTTTCTTCAAAACATGCTATAATGGTGCAGCTTTGGAAATGCTGTTTTCATGGATCAATTCCAAACATTCCTCTGGCTTTCAACTCCCTCTTTCGTCCTTGTAAACCCGCAGTTACACATTTCCCAAGGCTTTCTTTCCCTACTGATGGATGCAGCAGATAACCTTCGAGAACACAGCACTCAGCTCCTTCCCAACCCAGTGGCTCATGCTGTCTCTCCGACTGTCTCCGCCTCTTCCGTCTGTGCAGCTAAATCCAGCTTAGTCTGCAGGGCCTGGTACAAATCACACCTCATCCATGGAATCTTCCATCTACCCTTTCCCACGCACTCTACCCTACACTGGGCCTCTGCCTTCTCCAATTAAAGCAGAGTCAAGGAAGAGGCCCGTGAGATGCTACTTCTTATTCTGGTCCTTTCCAGCCTGTGAAGTCATAGCAAGTGTGGCCATTCACAGTGATGTGAAAACAAAGCTCGGGGCCACTTTTTCACACAAGAGAGTAAGAAACCCACCCAAGACCACCAGAAGGAGTTTCAAATGGAAGAAGCAAGACATCTATTTTTCTAGTCAAAAATATTCAAATCTTAACTAATTAGCAATAAATTGTAAGTCTAAATAACCTGTTATTTAGGTTATTTAGAGTTGAAATGCTTTTTTTAGTCTTAATGTAAACAAAAATGCCTTTATATATCGCTCTATATGAAAAACTGAAAGTTCAATCAGTATAGACATAATAATTGTGTGTGTGTGAAATGTGTGGCCACTTTGAGGACTCCCGTTGTGTTCAAGAGCCCTGCCACTTGTGACCTAAACGCATTTAGTTAAATTGCAGTGCCAATGAGGTAAAAGTGAAAAGGGTAACTCCTCGTAAGCCAATTAGCTTAACCTTGAATTTGCAGCTTTCTCCTGTAACCCTCACCTTAGTCTTCCAGCTACCTCACAAAAAAATAAAAATGAGAAAAATTCTCTAACCTTCCCCCAACAACCAATGTATATAAAATAAGCACAATGTATGTACTTCCTTTAGAGTAAAAAACATCATTTTGCATTCAAATGCAAATCACACACAAACTCACTACTCTAGCTAGAATAAAGTTCTACTACTCCCTATCGATAAGGTCAATTTGTGGAAACCTGTACATCCAATACTCTTTTACAGCCTATTTGTAAGGAGATGTGGCCACGGCCTCCTTACGAGCCAGAAAAGAGGCATGGTCCCAACCCACGCCTGCCCCGCCCTCACTGGAGATCTTCCCTCACGGTCCTTTCTAGGTCACGTGCGGAGTTCTGCCTTTTCCCCTAAGCACCGCATGTGAGCTTCATTTCTATAATGGTCATGAGCAAATAATTCAAAAAATTCAAGCAAGCCAACTTAATATGTTTACCCCATATTTAATATTTTTCACTCAGTTTGTGACTTATTTTGTATTAGGATATGGTAGAAAGGAGAAACCATACCAGTATTTCACCAAAAGGAATTTCAGAAATGATCACCGTTGTTGGAAGGCTAAAGGAACAAAACAATGGCAATGAACTAACAGGAAGCAAACAACAGCAATAAACTAGCCAGTGACCATGATGTGCTACTACATACATGCCACTTGGCTGGACACTGGACGCAGGACAAAGAATCCTTCCTTGCCTTACAGAAGCTCACAATAAAATGAAAGCAAAACACACACTGCATGGACTAATGTCCATGGGGACTAATACAAGCGATGTCCCAAGACAGTATATGATTTATTGCTCCTGCCTGGCATTGGAAAGGAGCTTCGAAAGAGCTGGTACCAGAAATTAGAGGACCAAAGTTCTGGTCTAGCCAAAATCCATTTATCACTGGCAAGTCCATGAATCTCTTTTGGCTCATGAAAATTTGGGGGTATCCAAACTTTTGCCATCTCTGGGCCACACTGGAAAAAGAAGAAGAGTTGTCTTGGGCCACACATTAAATACACAAACACTAACAAAAACTGATGAGAAAAATAAAGGTTTTAAGTAAATTTATGATTTTGTGTTGGGCCACATCCATAGCCATCCTGGGCCACGTGCGGCCTGCAGGCCACAGGTTGGACATCCTTGGTAGGTGACTGATAAGGCTCCTTCTATCTCTAACATCCTATGATACTTTACAGTTCAGGCACGGAGAGAAGTCACAGGAAGGCAGCAAGCAGTACAATATGAAAAGAACTTGAGTTTTAGAACCAGAGGTGAGTATGCATTCATTTCCCACATTCCAGTTTTTCTTGCATTATTCTGATTAGAAAGAGATGATGTTTATGCCTTAACTAAGGCATAAAAAACATAATTAGTACTGAAGAATGGCAATTACAGAAGAAAAAGGAAAGCACTGGTCAAAGAAAGTCTGCTGCATCACAAAATAGAATCTGAATCCCTGTGCTCAAATGTTTAAATGTATATACAGGGTCCAATACAAATAATGCCCCTTTTTATTAGAAAATCTTTTACTATAAAACCAGAAGCATGTAATTCTGTAATATAACAATATCACACTTAAGCACACCATATGACATTTTAGGTGAAATTGTTCAAATTAAAATCATAAATTACGACACCCACATTATTACCCTACCAACAGCACTCAAGCAGGCATCACTTCTGCTGGCCCCTGTATCGACCATTGCCTTTAATAAACAGTAAACATTCTATCACACTGCATTACAAACGACCTGCTCCAGGGATGGGTTTATCATCACCTCTGACACGGAGTGATGGGCTTAAGAGTTCAACACAATGTTGTTGACCTAACAGAGATACATGTTGGACTGCCTTTCTGTCTGTCAAAGTAGGGTCTATTCTTTCTTCCCAGAGGCACTAAAAGATGCAGCTCCAGATTCGAGTGGCTACATAATGACAAAACTGTCAACATCCCAGGTAATGCAATTGCATTTTCTTCTGTCTTTCCCTTATTGGTAGATACTTTTTACAATTCAAATCTGAATTGAAATATTTTCAAGACATCTATCAGAGATTTTTAAGTGTTTTACGACACTGAACAGGAAAGAACATGAGTTATTGCTTTTTGGAATTTTAACATATTTTAAAAGAATGCAGGCATTGCTACAAAGGTGATTTCAATTTCCTCTTTTATAGACACTGTACCTTTGACATAACTTTAATAAACTATTAGCAAAATTAAGAAAATTTAGCTTTAGCCTTTAATTTTATGTCATATAAAATATTCTTAAAATGTCTTTGCTATCATTTATCATTACACTTCAAGCATTCATTAAAAGTATGACAAATTCTTTTGTCATACTTTTGAAAAAAGATTGCTACAAATTTTTCATCCACTGAAAAAGGAAAATTGAGTGTTCTTTTTTAATTGCATTCATTCCTCAGTGAAATATAAAATTAAACATAGAAAAAAAGTAAGCAAAGTTGAAAAGGTATTATTTTATGAGAAAGCAGTATGTTAACATTCCAAATTCTTGAAATATTTACTTCAGTTATCAAAACTGAATTTTAAGAACAGAACAGTGAACTTGCAGCAGACATTACCTTTTAATTTCACTTTATATAATCTTTTAAAATAGTCACATCTATTTACATTAACATTTATATCAACTTTCTCTCTTTAGTTGTATAGTATATTAGCAAATACAGTTTTAATATGACAAAGCTAAATTACCACAAAGAAAAGTAAGTTTAATACTTTTGTATTATATCACATTTTGAAGAATGCCCATCAATATATTTACAGCATAATACAAATAAAAACAAACTAATTTTCTAGTTAATTTTCCATAAATTATATAGCAAATTACTGTTTCTCAATGCTAAGTGCAACTGAATAGCCTTTCAATATTTGATTTCAGATGACTATAGACTTATACTTACGGAATGTGCTAAAAGGTAACAAGGCAGTAATTTATTGAATAGTATTCAATATGTAACTCCTGTAATATTTTATGTTTTCAATTTTTAAAACAAGAAGAAAATTATAAAAAGTTGAGAAGCAATGAGATTTCTAATGTAAATCAGTCTAAATCTTCTCTTTATAGATTAAGAAATCATCCCCTAAATAAATTAAACACCTTGGTCAAGGTCACACAGTCGGCGTGATGCAGTGAAAAGGCTTAGCATTCAGAGTGAGGCAGACAGGGATACTAATCTGCACACTCCACCCCTTACTGCATTATGTTATACATGTCACTGTATCTCCATGGACTTAGTTTTGGCATCTGTAAAAAGCAGATCTAATAATCATTTCCAATGTTACTGCAGTGACTAAATTGCAGAGAGTACTGTGGTCCATAACAGGACAGTAAACATATGTGAAGTTCTATGCTTACTAAAGAAACAGCTACATACCACCAGGTTTCTTGTCTTCTTTTCTAAAACTCACCAGGATGATACTCTATTTAACTTACTAATGGCTTAAAATTTTAAATATATATTTTTCTATATAGTTTTAAAATTCATTTTAACTGTGTGAATATTATAAATTCAAAACCGTATCTTTTGCCACCTGCATTTTAAAGAAGCATGATTAGCTAATCTGAAGTGACTTTAGCAAAGCTTTTCCATTCTATCTGCTAGCTTCTGCTTTTTCCCCTAAACGAGGTCACAGTTTTTCCAATTCCAAAATTCTTAATAGGGTTAATGAGTGAGTGTAATTCTCTCTGTAAATACAATGGATTGCTAACCTTTATATTAAGGAGAAATTTTTTTAAGTCAAGTGAAATGTCTCTACTGTAATTAGCAAATTCTTAAACAATTAACACAATGATCAAAAAGAAAAAATAAAAGGTTGTTCCTGCTTTCACATAAAGTATCTTTACAGACTCTAGGGATGTTTTCCATTTTATAAGAGAAAACTGCACTTCTACTTAATCAAAAAGTGTCATATTGTTGATTTTAACTGTATTATGCATTAATATGAACTAATGAGAAACAACTAGAAATCATTTTCTTAGTCCTCAAATTATCTCATAAAGTCAGGTTTACATGGAGACAAATGTGGATGGTGAAAAGAAAATCAGACTCCTTTACAGCTTCATTTACCAAAGAAAAGTAATACATATAATAATCTATGTACCTACACACACATATACATACACACATACATATTTTATCAATTTCTCTCTGTCTTCTCCTTAAGATAAATTTCCTCTCTTACAGATAATAACAGTAGATGAAGGACTCTATACATTTAAACTCATATTTTGCTAACTACAAAACTCAGTTCCGGGGAGTTTTTACTGTGTGAAAATATGACTGACACACAGAATTCCTAGCTGCCAAAAGCGAATGGAAACATCCACATAAATCACACAGGACGAAAGTTAAGTTAGCTCCAACAATGACTACTCCTTTGGAATATTGTACGCTGACGTTTCAACATTTAGAATTGTAAACCATTTGTTAAATGTCCTATAATTGCTGACCATGGGGATTCTCTACTGCTCTTCCTGAATAATAGAAAACAAAAATACTGCAGAGATTAAAAGCATGTGCAAGCCCCAGATGAATCAAAGGTATACAGTAACAATTGCCATTTCCATAAAAGTACATTCTAACACCCTCTTTCTTTCCTTTCTCAAGAAGTTCAAAAATAAAATGCATACTGATTTTGCCCGCTGGAAGAAACTTGCATCATTCCCAAAAGCAAAAATCCAAATAGGATCACCATCTCTGCCACTCAGCAAACATTCACATAAACCCAGGCAGTGTCTGCGGAGGTAAGGAGAGGCACGGGGTAGCCCGAATCCGGCACCCCGCCTCGGTACTCAAAAGGTTTAGACAGATGGCCCTCCAGCTCCTTTCAGAAAGGTCACATCTTGTAGAAAGGGTTCGTAGTCCCAATTTCTCATTGCTGAATCTGTGGTTTTCAGACAAAATCAATCCTGAGGAATAAACACTAGTCTCTCCAATCCCAGAAAAGAAGCTGCCTACGTGCATGCTGACAATCAGTAACATGCAGTTGAATCCCAAACTTCGGAGCCCACGTTGTTTGCAAACATGACCAGGTCAGTCTCATATCGCCAGTACCAGTGCAGGCAGTTTCAAACTTATTTTCCATCTTCATCTCAAAAGAATTAAGGCGAACATGAACTATTTCTTCATTTGTCTGTCATATGACTAAATAGAGACTTTGGGTGGCTTGTAAATATAGTAGAGAATTAACAAACGAGTATAAAAATCCACTCAATTAAATATAATTATTTCTTACCTCTTTTCTGATTTATGTGATTTATTTTCTCAATGGTGATTACTCAACAATGAAAGTACACCGCTATAAAACAAATGAGAAAAAAAGCCTGGTGCAAATCCCTCTATTCCTATTTTTTACTCCATGTTAATGTTTTTTTAAATACACTCATACCAAAATATAACAAAATAAAATAAAATAAGTGCTACATGGACTTTTGGAGTTTCAAAACCTTCTGAAGACCACATATTGGCTCCATATAAGTCCATATATAACTGTTTTTAATGGATACCAAAGTGCTACCAATATTATTGTTATTAGTAACTTTTTCTTTATACATTTGCAGCCTAGCTCAGAGGCTCAGCTCCTTATGTCATTTTTCCCCTCCCTTGAAGCACTTCTTAAAGCTATACCTAACTTGCTGTGGCCAGCCCAGCTGGTTACAGCAGTCATCTGATACACCAAAGTTGCAGGTTCAATCCCTGGTCAGGGCACATACAAGAAGCAACCAGTGAGTGCAAATAAGTGTCTGTCTTTCTCTCTTTCTCTCTCTCTCTCTCTCTCTCTCTCTCTCTCTCACACACACACACACACACACACACACACACACACACACACACCTCTCTCCCCTCTCTGTTCCTTTCCTCTCTCACTCTCAATTTCTTTTTAAAAAAGATGAATCTATCTTGTTTGGCAGGCAGTGACTGTCACTTCAGTCCCCCTGCACCATCCAGCCCACACTTAGTATCTGGATGAGGTGCAACAGCAGAGCGGCTGGGCTGTCATGGCAACTGGCTCCAGGAGGCAGTGCCCCCAGGCAGAGAGAAGAGGCCTCTAAGAAAACTGGCAGAGAGGGCCACGGCTCTCAGGCACTGGGGAACCAGCCCTGATCAACCAAGCAGGGTCCGAGAGTGAATTCCAAGTCCTCCTTCCCCGTCTCCACTTTTTCCATAACGGGCTGCCTGGGCTTCTTCCTGATCAGTTCTGAGATAAGTTTGTTCAAGAACCTCTATTGTTCTATTATATGTTATGTGTCAGAACTAAGTGTTGTTTCACCAAAACCCATCTTTCTTTCCATCTCTGCTTTAATTAAGCCTGGAAAAAATATTTGTTACCAGTTAAGGGTGAAGACGTGTTTTAATCTGCCAGGGCATTTATTTGGTCAAACTCAACCGTCAAATATACTTTTCTAAGATTTCTGGTCCTATGTCAAGTTTTTATTGGAAACAAGAAAGTTTCACACATGTAAATAACAGACAAAACCACATACTAAGATTGATTGTGAACGATTTTTAGCTTATGTTTATTTAATGAAGGTATTCATGTCAAAATGACCATCCCAAATGGCATAGTTTCTATAACCAACAACCACTAAATATAAGATCACTGCTACGTTAATTTTGGCATACAAAATTAGATACATGAGATGGTCCAGGTAAAGTTGGCACCAGTCTACCATCTGCTCTCTGTGCAGCTAGTCAAGTTCAGAAAGTTACTTAAAGACAATGATGCTGTTGAAGCCAACAGTAGCCTTCTTCCTTGAGATCTCCCACCACTGGAAATACATACATCAAGTACCTTCAAGGGTAAAAATCTATCTAAAATAGATATATAAATCAATTTTAATTTTATTTTATTAAATAAACCCAAAATTAAAAAAAATCATTTCTATAGTACCCCCCAGGTACTTTCTTAAGAAAAAAATCAATTTTTAAAAACCTATACAGCAGGTTCACAAATAATGTGGTTTGGTTCAACATCTTTTCCTTATAACATAGGTGAGAAGAAAAAAAGACTCCGGTCCAGGGCCACTGTCTGTGCGGAGTCTGCACGTTCTCCCCAGGTCCCAGCGGGTTTGCTCCAGGGACTCCAGTTCCCTCCCACATCCCAAAGACGAGCCTGTGACAGTGGCGTGTCTGCACTGTCCCAGTCTCGAGAGCATGGGTGTTCAGTGCCCTGAGATGGAAGGGCGTCCCGCCCTGGATAGGTCCTACCGTGTACCCTCATCTCCGGCCACCCACAGTTCTGAACTGAAGTAATCGGGTTGAAAAACAATCATCTTATCTGTTCCGATTCATCTTTGTTAAATGTATGTATAGCTCCCATTTATTTCAATTTTTGAATATTAGTTAGAAGTGTTTGGGGTCTTTATTTAGAAGGTTGGCGATGTTTTTGCTACCAGAAATCTGCCATGGGAACTGAACTCTTGTGTGTATCAATCACCCTCTGATAAAATGGCTTTGTTAAACGATGTTTCACATAAGGTCGCAGTTTCCAAGAACCTACTGATGATGTTAAATGAGGACTTACTATACTTTAAAAAAAAAAAGGATGCAGAGGATAGATTACATATACTACAGGAAGATATGTAACAAGAAAAACTCTTGCTGAGTTTACTCTTCATTTGAGACCAGAAACCATAAAGTAAGCTCATGAAGGAAAATTTTCCTAATATCCTGGCTTCATATCCAACTGTAGTACAGAAAATGGGTATATTTTACACCACCCTATAATTTTTATTTTTATAGTTATTGTACTGAAAGTGCAAAAATGAAATGTATAGTACTTACTAGACCTCATATATTTAAGACCAACTGGATGCTACCCTTTATTTTAAAATTATGTATTTCTATCTGAATGCAATAAATATTATTCATGACATATACAAAGAAGTACTAATTGCCTATTTTATAAAATTATGTTACATAAATGCATTATAACAAATGTAATTAGCAGTTGTAAATTAGCTAGATGTTTTGCTAGATATGTAAATATGCTAGATAATACAGCACACCTTTCTGCAATGCCTGTGTGTGTGAGACCTAGTTCTACTTGCTCTACACCTATTGGCTCTTTGGTCCTCAAAACAGCCTATCCTATGTCATCTGCAGGGCATGATGTGAAAGAACAATGCAGATCCCCGGCTATAACTGCAGGATAAAAGTGTTTTCCTTCCTCCCACGGTCTGTCTGTCTAGCCTACCATGAGATATCTACCATGAGATATCTGCAGGGTGAAAGCAAATCTTCTCAGGTGCCCAGGCCTCTCCGGTCCCTGGCACTAAGCACACGTACCACTGACTAATCCGATTCCCCAGGCTCCAGACACAGGCCCTGCTGGAGGCACAGGGAGGCAGAGGCGGTGGGAGAAGGGACGGACCAGATCCCTCCCAGAGGAGTGGGATGCAGGAGCAGGCGGGACGCCATGTGAGCCAAGGCTTCAAGCCATCAGTGCCTCACTGTGCCATCTGACTTCATCACAAAACATAAATCCAAAGTAAAACTTGTGGAAAATGTCGATACGTAACCACAGAGCAGGAAACACCAAGCACAGGGCCAGTCTTGAGTGCCAGACACGGACAACGAAGCTGCCCTGACCAAAAGAGAAACACTATTACGATACCCACTGTTCCCGATGAGCAGCACGAGGCGCGGAGAAGGTAGTCACCTCCCCGCCAAAGTGACTCAGCACCTAAGTGGCAGGATTCAAACTCAGACAGAATTCAAATGAAATCCTGTCTCTAGGGTCTTTAATCCCTTACACCACACGAAATGAAAATCTAAAGAAATACATTTTGCCCTGGCTGGTGTGGCTCAGCGGATTCAGCAGTGGCCTGTGAACTGAAAGGTCAACTGGTTCAATTCCCTGCCTGGGCACATGCCTAGGTTGCAGGTCAGGTCCCCAGCTGGCAGCATGATAAAGGCAACTGGTCAATGTATCTCTTGTACATTGACATTTCTCCCCTTCTCTCTGTCCCTTCCCATCTCTCTAAAAAAATAAATAAATAAAATCTTTGTCCTGGCTGGTATAGCTCAGTGGATTGAGCATGAGCTTGTGAACCAAAGGGTGGCTGGTTGGATTCCCAGTCAGGACACTTGCCTGGGTTGGGGGCCAGGTCCCCAGTAGGGGGCGCATGAGAGACAATCAAGAGCTGATGCTTCTCTCCCTTTCTCCTTTTCCTCTCTCTCTAAAAATAAATAAATAAATATCTAAAAAAATAAAAATGAAAAAAGATTTCGAACGTATTTAAAAAGATACATATTTTTAATCTCTAATAATCTCTCTAGTCTACTATTTCTAAATGGCCATATGTAGTCTCTATCTAGAAGGTACATTTACAATTACAAGTTATAAAATCATATACAAAAATACTGAGAAAACTTCTAAACCTTATTCATCTACATAAATGAGATTCAAATATACAAAGGTGACAATCTGCTGATTTTCAGTTGCAGAAAAGAAAGGGGACGACAACTATATTACGTGCATTTGCAGCACACACGTCTTATATATTGATATCTGCATTTCGAAGATTTGATGAGTCATATTAATGTCATATTTACATAAATAATTGGGTCCCAAAGCTTCACTGTAAGCTTCACTTCAAGGTTCTCAGAAACATGAGAATAACTGTCAGCCCTCAGACCCCAAGCAGCCACATGACATCTCTCTGTCAAGTTCACATTCCTTCTCCACACACCCTCCCTCTCTCCTTCCTGGACATTATCTCCTATGACCCTGCTATCAACATCCTATCTAATTATAAAAAGAGTTTTCTCTTAAATTTTTCCATCCCTTATACCAGTAAAAAAAAAAAAAAAGCTAGCGTCCCAATCTGTTCATTCATTGGTTCAACGAATATTTTTTGAGCAAACCTGAGCTGCTGGGTAGACTTTGAATTGCACGTGTGCAGATCATCTGATGAAGCTAACACTGAACTGACAAGTTATGATGGTTATGCTAACACTGCGATTTAAAGAACAGCCCTAGCAGCACTTAATCCTCCACCCCACACTCACAATATTCTGGGCTTTGCAAGGAATAAATCCGTCTAGTATGGTATCAGTGTGTACATGAGAAAGGAAGAGGGGAAAAATAGTACCTCTCTCTTATGATCCAACCTTAGAAAAAGAGAACTCAAGTCTAGTTTTCTTGGTGGGGATATGGCAAAGATCACAGCCTAGAAAATTATAAAGTACAGTCACTTTCTGGCTATAGTCATCCTTCACCCTTCCCACTCCAATTAGGAATCGTTCAACTTAATTTCTATAGTAACATTTCTATAGGCATTTGAGAGGTGTGTCATACCCATGCCAGTTGATATTAAAAACTATTGTATCTTTCATGATATGTGTCCAAACTGACCTACTCAGTATGACTCAATGTGTTCCAACTGCCAGTAGAGTTGGCTCTTCCAGTTACAGTTTAGTCATTTGTACTCCCAGGGGTATCCAACCTTTTGGCGTCTCTGGGCCACAGTGGAAAAAGAGCTGTCTTGAGCCACACATTAAATACACTGCAACACGTAATCACAAAAAAAATCTCATACTGTCTTAAGTAAATTTACAATTTTGTGTTGGGCTGCATTTACAGCCATCCTGGCCGGCATGCAGCCCATGGGCAGAGGCTTGGACACCCCGTAAGGTAACGGTTTACATGTATGTCTAAAGCACTGAAACTAGAGGTCAAAGGCTGGGTCCATTACCTCTGCTTTCGGCAACAGAACGCAGCACATATTTAACACTTAATGAATAATGAAAGAAATAACTATCAGATATAACTCGTAAACTCATCATTTCAGTTTGTATTCTGGATCCACACCTGTGATCATCAAATAAACTATAAACAGTCTCTAACTGGGAAAAAATTTTTCATTTTTATTTTAAAAAAACTGCCTTGCATTTTAACTTTTTAAAAAGCAAGAATCATTGATTTGGTGATTGTTCCATAACTTTCTTCAAACTCAAAAATGTTAATTATTTTAATAGTTAATGCTGATAGTTCTTGGCAATGTCTCGATTAATAGAGATTAAATAGTGTAATTTGTATTATTTTTAAAATATGTCCTCATACCACTATAAAACTGGAACAGTGTTCACGGACATCATTCATACAAACATACAGGGAAAAATTATCTAAATGGACTTTGAAGATCAACTTCACCTAGTAAATTTAAAAATATAAATCAAGTAAGTATTCATTGACTGTTCCCTCAATTAGGCTAAATGTTAAATATTGAGACTATCCCTGTGCAAGTTTTGCTGCTATAGCCACCATGACTATCTGCAAATTTTTTCACTCAGATAATCAGCCAGTATTTAATGACCTCAGCTTGTCCTTCTCTTTAAAATGTACCATTCTTTCAAGCAAACCTTGTATCCAATTAATTTCTGTATCTTCCCTCATGCAATATACAGAACCTTAATTAACAGGAAATAAACAATATGGAAATGTACAAACCCTTCTGTTCCACAATATTGTAATTTAAAAAACATGAGTTCCAGGATTAGATACAAAGTTGTCCGAGAAAATGTTTCTTTTTTCTTTCTTTCTTTCTTTCTTTCTTTCTTTCTTTCTTTCTTTCTTTCTTTCTTATTTATTTATTTTCTTCTTTTTTTTTTTTTGAGGAGACAGACCTTCAAATTTCACAAGTTTGAAATCACTAAACTGGAAAATCGAATCCCTTGGTACTTCCAGTTTTCTTGCTCCCCACCCCCAATCAGTCCGCCCTAAAACCCTGTGAGTCCATCCTCTGACATCTCTCACAACACGCCTCCCAAGACGTCCTCCCTCTGGGCTCAGAGCACCCCTTTCCTCAGTGTAGTCTGTCACTTCAGCCACACAGGAACTAACTCTCATCACACTGCAGTACTTAATAACCAATAATCTCAGATATTTCTGTTTATTCTCTCCTAAAAATCACTGAGGCAGAATATCTTGCTCGGTTAAAAAAAAATGTTTAAACAAAGAAGGGGAGAGGGAATGCCAACAATTTAAAGAGGCTTGCTTCCAGTCAACATGACAACACAGGTGAACATGGCTTGCCTCCTCACAAAACCACAACACAATTACAACTAAAATATAGAATTCCACATTTTAGAACCATCAGAAATTGAGTTGAATGGAAGTCTGACAACTACGGAATTGAAGAACACAGCCATCCAGACTGGTAGCAAGGGTGGAGATGTGGAACAGGCTGGTCCCACACACATGTGTGGTGGATAAAAATTCAGGAGGGGTATCTCAGAAGTGAGAAGTCCCAGCCCCACACCAGGCCCCCCAAGCTCAGGGTTCATATGCCAGTAAGATAAGGCAAGTAACTTATGGCTACAAACACCAGCAGGAATTAAGTCGGTGGAAGAAACTTCTGGAGTCCCAAGCAGTTCCCCTTGAAGAACCTACACACAGACTTACTCAGACTCACTCCCTCTGAGCTCCAGCACCAGAGGAGCAGTTTGAAAGGCACCAGTGGCACACAGGGAGGAACCAAAGTGCTGACATCAAGGTGAGAGCTGGTGAACAGTTTTCTCTCAGACAGAAAGCCAGGCAGAGGCCACTGTCCCTTTTCTGAACCCTCCATACACAGACTCACAAAGTCAGCAGCCGGTGCCATATCTGAGATTCCGCCAACCTGGCTAACGCTTTTTGATCCACCCTAGAAATTCCCTGAGGTTTCACCCCACCCAACTTACAGGTTCACCCAGACTGTTAATAGTGACTCTTCCATATGAATGGCTGGTGTTTATTCATGCTTCACAACTTCCTAAATCCTATCAAACAAGCAATAGACAGCCACAGTAAGCCCCCAGACCCAGGACTAGCAGCAGCCAACCTAGGTCCACAACTTAGCCTTGCCTGGGAATCTCCAAGCCCAGCACAAGTAGCAGACACGTCAGTTTGTTTTATGGCTCATGCAGGGTAGCCCCTGGCAGTACACAGGTGGGGGCCAACCTTGTTCTCCACCACCATGGAAAGCCAGAGCCTGTGCACCAAGTGGACAGCTATAGACCACATCCAAGCATCACCACCCTGCCCCTACAGAGCTGATCACCCATAGTATGCAGAAGTCAATGATCAGTGGTCACAGCTAGTCCTTGCAGCTGACTGGCCTCAGTAAATCCTTCCCATTGACCTGCCAACAGCAACCAAGGTTCAACTACAAGAGGAGGGTGTACTCAGCCCATACAAAGGCCACACCTTGGGTACCCAGCCTGGGTGATAAGGGAGGTTGTGCCACTGAATCCTACAGGACACCTACTACATTACACAACACTACCAAGATATGGAGTCATAGCAGCTCTACCTAGTACATAGAAACAAACACTGGGAAGCTGCCAAACTGAGGAGACAAAGTAACATGACCCAAATGAAAAAACAGATAAAAACTCCAGAAAAAGAGCTAAACAAAATGGAGATAAGCAATCTATCAAATGCACAGTTCAAAACAGTAGTTATAAGGATGCTCACAGAACTTAGTGAGAACCTCAGCAGCATAAAGAAGATCCTGTCAGAAACAAAACATATGGTAATTGAAATAGAGAACAACTTAAGGGAAACAACAGTAGAGTGGATGAAACTGAGAATCAAATCAATGATTTGGAACATAAAGATTCAAAAAACAACCAATCACAACAACAAGACAAAGGAGTCCAAAAAAGTGAGGGCAGTGTAAGTAGCCTCTTAGACAGTTTCAAGAGATCCAACATTTGCATCATAGGGTTGCCTAAAGGAGAAGAGAAAGAGTGAGAAATTGGAAATCTATTTTAAAAAATAATGAAAGAAAATTTCCCTAATTTGGTGAAGAAAATAGGCATGCAAGTCCAGGAAGCACAGAGAGTCCCAATTATGATGGAGACAAAGAGGCCCACTCCAGGACACATCATAATTAAAATGCCAAAAGTTAAACAGAGAATCTCAAAAGCAGCAAGAGAAAAGCAGTTAGTTACCTACACAGGGGTTCCCATAAGACTGTCAGCTGATTTCTCAAAAGAAACTTTGCCAGCTAGAAGAGACTGGCAAGAAATATTCAAAGTTACAAAAAACAGAGACCTAAACCCAAGATTGCTCTACCCAGCAAAGCTATCATTTAGAATTGAAGGGTACATAAAGAGCTCACAGACAAGAAAAAACTAAAGGAGTTCATCATCGCTAAACCATTATTATATGAAATGTTAAAGAGACATATTTAAGAAAAAAGACCAAAACTATGAACAATGAAAGGGCAAAAAACTACATATCTATCAACAATTAAATCTAAAAAACAAACTAAGCACACAAGAAGAACAGAGACAGAATCATGGATACCGAGAGCATTTTGATGGTTGCCTGCTGGAACGCGGTTGTAGGGTAATAAGGGGAAGAGGTGAGGGAATTAAGAAGTACAAATGGGTAGTTACAAAATAGCCATGGGGATGTAAAGTACAGTATAGGAAATGGAGTAGCCAAAGAACTTACATGCATGACTCATGACAATGAACAGTGGTGTGGGGACGGGCTGAGGGATTGGGGGGTGCTGGTTAAGGGCCAAAGGAGGAAAAATTGTGATCATTGTAACAGGTTAATCTATAAAACATAATTTTTAAAAAATGTCTCCTTATCCAAGAAAAAAAATAATAATTTCCCCAATAATCTGGAAAAAAATTAAAGAAAAGGCATATTGGTTAAGGACAGAGATTTTTCAACTAGCGTGTCCCAAGAATTTTTAAAATGCTCAACACTCATTAGTCAGGGGTACTGTCCTCTTTTCCCTTATATTGTGAAATAAAAACAATTATAATAGTCAACACAACAACTATTTGATGTGAATGAATCAAAATTATACCTGTTATTTTTTTATCAGATCAATGAAAAATATATTTTTTGGTGTGCCCCACAATTTTAGTAATTAGTTTATGTGTGCCACAAGATGAAAGTGTTGAAAATCCTTGGTTAAAGAGAACCAGCATTTACATCTAATTTCCAACTTAACGCCCCTATTGCCCCTTCTAGCTCTCCTCCCTGCTGCAGTAAATAGTTTTTATTCTGATTTTATGAGAAAGCAGAGGTTCTCTAGTGTCATTGTTATTTTTTAAAAAGCAAAAATATAACGTCACTATGTTGTATCAACTGTTTTTAGGTTGTATAATGTCACTATGTTCAATCAACTGTGTTTTTCATTTTTCAGTTATTACATTTTTACACTGTAACATAAATAGTTCACCCCAAACTTACAAAATACAAAGCCCTGTACCATGAAGGCAACAATGAGGATGGAAAACAAATTAAGATACAGACCTTCTTCTCCAGCCTTTGATCACATTTGTCATATTTATAATGATTAGTTTTAGTCTTAAGAAAAAACAATTCTAACATCTTATTATCAACTAAAAGTGAACTCTGCAAATATAAGAAAGTCTCTTCTTTAAATGCTAACTTTCTCAAGGTAAAAATGTATTTTAAAATATTTTAATTGAAGATTTATTTATTCCTTCTCCTTTTTTATCTTACATTTTTATATGGTACCACCTGTATTTAAATATTTTGTTCAAAAATGTAGTGACACATTAAAGGTACATTTAGATGGCCCTTCTGTTTTGTTACTGTAATCACTATTGGTTCTTTCCCAGTGTTACTTTTTCATTTAAAAAAATCCTCACATTTATACTATTATTTACATTTCTCTACTTCCTCCCCATTTCTAAGTAAGATAATGGATGCTCAGATCACTTTTCTTTCTCTTTTGTGGGTTTTTCTTGGCTTTTTTTTTTCAATTTTACATATTTATTTTTAGAGAGAAGAAAAGGGAGGGAGATAGAGAGGAAGAGAAACATCAGTGTGTGGTTGCCCCTCACACACCCCCTAATGGGGACCTGGCCTGCAACCCAGGGATGTGCCCTGACTGGGAATCAAACTAGCAACCCTTTGCTTCACAGGCCAGTATTAAATCCACTGAGCCATACCACTGAGGGCACTTTCATCTATCTTTTGTATACATTATGGCCACTCAATAGTTAAAATAAATTGGTACATTACCAATATACCTAACAATTTATATTCTTTTCTTTCCTTGGTCCTGGTACTGATCTTCTATTTACCACTTTTACTGTACCAAGTTTCTTACCAAAAACACATATTATAAAATATAATAAAGGTACATGTATGGATTCCTAGAGATTTGTTACTAGACCAATATGGATACTCTGTTAATTTGTTATCAAACCAGAGTCAGAATCCATAGTTAACTTTTCAAAAATCATCTAATGCCAGAAGAATTTCAAACCAAGTAAGAAAAGACTGTATTCAAGTTACAACATTAAAGTCAGAGATGCACAAGTTCAGCTATTGTTCATTCTGACAAAACACCACTGGCTGGATGACTTACAACAGGTTGCTAATTAAGTGAGAGCACGTAAACACTGCTAGAAATTTCAAATGACCCAGTGCTACAAACGCAACTACATGAGCTATAAAAGTGAAGGAATCATGGTCGCTGGCTGACTCCAAAGGCACATATTTGGCTAGCAAGGTTGCCTTTTCACTAGGGTTCTTCATATTCTGATATCCAGTAAATCATATCCACGACAGAAATTTCCATTTAAAGGACTGTTAAGAAATCTGGTGACGTTAAACTGAAATAGGATGACTGCAGGATTTTAATGATGGAAGGAGTCAAAAGACCTATTATGAAACAGCTGTGTGTGTTGGGAATGTTTGTCTTGTGGGATTGTCTGGTCCTGTGAGTAGCTTGGAAATCTTAGGTGTGTCCTAGGATCACAAAACTGATTAAGACGCAGAGAGTTAGAGAGACAGTGAGGACAAAGTGCCTCCTATGAAATAAAGCACTGAACTAAATACTTTCAAGCGTATTGTTTTGTTTATTATTCCGTTAACGCTGTACAGTGAATTTTATCATTGCTACTTTTTCACACATAAAGACACAGAAGCTGTGAAAGATTAATTTTGCCAGGGTCACTTAGATGAGGAAAGGGTAGGATTTGAATCCAAATACTTCTCATTACAGAACCCATCCTGGCCCTGCTGTGTACCTCCCACAAGTCACTTTATCTCTCTGGGGCTCAGCTCCCACATCTTCAAACTGTGCTCTAAAGATACTTCCATTTTACTATTTAGTTCTGATTCTTGTAACTTTGTTGTCTTCTTTCTTATGCCTTTGTTAATTTGTGGGGAAGGGTTGCTTAATAGAGATAAGATAGATTAATGTTCCAAGGGGAAAAATCATTAGAGAAGTGAGTTGGTCAGTTACCCTCACCCCAAGTTAGAGAGTTAGAGGTCTCCATCTGCACACAGCAGACATTTGCTCAGTGCTCCAGGCTCGGTGAGCAGATCCAATGAGCAGATCATCAGCCGCTGTACTTGATTTTTAGGCTCTATTAGGAGCTGGCTGTGAAACCCACAAATATTTATAGTTTGTGGGCTGCATTTACCTCACCTACTGTGTGCAAATCGAAGACTAGTAGTTTAGTACACAAACAGCATTCATCATCACACTCATTTGCTCTAATAATTAAATGAATAATACATGTAAAACACTTAGAACAGTGCCTGGCATGCAGCAAGCTCCATAAAGTTCTATGTATAATACTTTTATTATGCTGGGTGATGTACCTCTTCATCCACTAAACATACAGAACATTACATAATTCCTGACTGACGGTGTTAATGGCTGTGTAAAGAACTCATGCTTAACCATGAACAGAACATTTATCTGTTTACTTTTTGTCTCAGAATATTGATTACTGATTATTCATTAATTATATTTAGAATGTATCCAGAAAATTTTCCAATTTTTAAAAAATCTACCTTCTATCTAGATATTCAGAATGTATTATCATTATTTACCAAAACTGTTCAGAAATAATTTCTCTTAAAACTACATTAACACATGAAACAGAGTTAAAAAGAAATTCAGTAATATAATGTCCTACTTGTCAAGACACAAGAAAGCACACAAAACTGCCTGCAATCAATACTGAATAAATATTTCCTATAAGAACAAATGAATATATAAATGAACAAGTAATTCTTTTAAAAGAAGGCATGATCCCACATGTAGTGAATCATTCAAAACAATATAAAATTAACTATTGATTTTGTTTTAGAAAAACAAAATTCCAACTTTATGCAAGACCATTAAATCTGAAGGCAAATATTAAGTTCTCAAACTCATTGGTGGAAAAAAATGTAAAATATAATAGGTAAGGAAAACTTCACTAAAAAAAAAGCAGACATGAGAGGTGTGTAAGGAAATATCCAAATGAATTACCAACTAAAGTGAAGGAGCTAGCATCACACTTCCGGTCAATCTGCCCCTGTTTTCTGATGAACCAATGAACCACTGACAGACGAAAGAGGGAGAAAGGGCCCCAGAGAGGAGAACTGCTACCCTGCCCACAGGTCAGCCTTCCTCTCAAAGGCTGGTCTATGGTCCTTCCATCTGTCACTGTTTCAACACTAACTTCCAAGGTGGAAATAGCAGATACCATCTGAATTCCTCTGCCTGGATGGAAAAGGGGTGATTTTGACCCAACACCGTAAGTCTGTCTCTCCCCGATGAACTGGTCATTCTTTTGAACATTCTCTTTTCATTTACTTGCTATTGAGCTGAGCCCTGTCTCTGCTACCATTCATTCCCAGGTCTCCTCCTCCTCCCTGTCTGCAGAGACTCATGTAAGCTCTGACAGAACTCGGACAGGAGAGAGCTTCCCAATGAAGTCTTCGGTTTTCTTTCTTGAAAGAAATTAAATCTCTAGGAAATTAAGTTTCTTTGAGAAGAAACCAAACAAGCATACCGTTGACTCTGGAAACCCAACAAACCACTTCCCATTAGGATTTCACCCCCAGGTGTCCACTGTGCTAAAGGAAGCATCTCCGACGTGCCCAGAATCAGAAGATCAGGTTTCCGTTTTTGAGTCTTCAGCTGACTCCATCTAGAGAGAAGTGTGTACCTTTAATCTCTGCTCTGGGTTTCCCCATCTACCAAAAACGGGAACCAGAGGTTTTCTTCAGTTTATATTTAAATAATTTTATTACTCTGAGGAAAACAACCCTGCAAGTTCTTTGCTCTTCTTCTATTATCACCCTCCACCACCCCACACGCCAACTGTTTCCTCTCGTGTGTCCTTGAGATACAGTCAACTTTGGAAACTAGTTAGAACAGCTGTTCTGAACCTTACTTACTGCTGAGCATTTTCTTTTTTGTTTCATGATTTAATTGTTCCTTTCCCAGTTTTCAGGCATGCACTCACTCATTCTACAAATGTCCGCAATGAGCCTGGACACCATGCTGGCCGGGATCTCCGGGGAGACCAGTGAGTCCCCATAACCCCTGTCCTCCCACCCCCATAGCCCAGTCCCCACACTACGGACCACGGCCGCGGAGCTGCCAGCTTTCTTGGAACAGGCCAGAATTGTCTTCTTTCATGAGAGCTAAAAATGAAGAATTCAAGCACTAGTTTAACAAATGTACTCAATTGACTGTGTCTGGCATGATACACAAGTAACTGGTTAAGGTAATAAAGCAACAACAGACTTATTCACAGTCCTACATTAAAACCATTTATGTTCATAACAACCTAGAAATTCTGAAAGGTGTTTTAGATTCCCTACATAAAAAATCAACACACCATCCTACAAGATGCTGACTTTTTATCAGGGCAGTGGATCCAGACTGGCAACCTGAAGTAAGTATGTGAACCTTCTGGCATGAGCTCCCTCCTCGGAGACCAGTGCACCCTGTACCTGCGGCCACTCGATCAGCCTCAGGTCCCTGTGATCCTCTAGTGAGCCGCACAACTTTTTCCCAGGGTATGTTAATAAAAGCCTAAGAGCTGTCAAGGCGGAGAACTTAAGACACTTCCAGACCAATATTAATAGTAATTACTCTTTCCTTTCATGGCAGAAACTGCTTTCAGCCTCAGCCAATTTTAGCTAGATGACCAGTTTAGAAAGCATTATTGTAAAAATACAGTTTTACTGATTCCACTTTCTCTTAATGACTCATCTTCAGCTGCTTAGGCTACTGAAGACCTAAGCAAATCATACCAACAAAAAGAGGTGCAAAATTGTTACTCTAATAAAGCATCATGGGGTTTCATACCATCTTTTATTTAAATTTTCTCTTATATAAATCTGAGGTGACAAAGAAACTGTGACTGTGTGATGCAGGATGGGGGTATGTGAAGGGTGTATTTGTACAGTGTTATGAATGTAACACCTTAAAACTTTCTTAACATACTGGCTTCCTGCTGGTCTCACAGAGCACTTCATAATCCAAAAAAAAAAAGAGAATTCAGTCTAACAAAATTTAAATAATCTAGTAAACCCATTCCTCACAATATCACATCTGGTTTCCCAGGAACTCTTCTAGTTTCCTGGTACCATGCTGGTCTATATGAGACTACCTAAGATCTTTCTAGAATAAAAGATATGTCATCTAAACAATTTTTTATATTGGATTAGACCTTTCAAAAGATCTCTCATCAACAGAGGCAAGTTCTATTTCAACCATTCAGCATGACCCTGATGAGCCAAACTATTAAGTAAAGAATGAACACCAGCAACACACTGTAGCTTTCTAACTCACTCTAAAATGTAAGTCCAAATCCTCTGCCTCTCTCCCTGTAACGACAACTTCTGTTCATCCAAAGCAATTCACTAACTTCTCAATACTACCATCAGGTGAATCATCCTCATAAAATATGTTAATTTATATTTCTAATTAACATACTTTCTGATTACTCCTACCTAGACTAAGCTAGAAGGAAAGAGCCATTAAAGGAAAGCATTCAATTATTTTCACTGCCCCAGGGATATATGATACCTTAAAAGAAAAAAAAAGTTGAGAAACCACCAGGCAATAGCAAATGAACAAACAAGTTTTTAGCTCACGGGTAACAACTTCATCACTAACTTTTACTGAGTATTTACTGTTGTAGACCACTCTGCCTGGTTTTAGGCATTGTATCTTGACCCCTTGTGGCTAAGGGCAAGGAATGACCTCTGGAATGAGAGCTGCAGGAGATAAAGCCTGTCTCTGGTAGCAAACGCTGCCTCAGTTTCCTCCCTGCCCCCAAAGCTTGGTTGGAAGTCAATGACGGGTAAGACCCCTCACAGCGGGGGGCAACCTAAGCCAGACTCGATCACCTGGGAGGCCTTCATGGAAGGACGGTGGGGGGGTGCAACAAAGAGCAATAGACTCCCCCCCTACCCCACCCCACCCCACCCCTGGCTTTGAGATAGCCAGAGTACCACACCCTCTGGAAGAAGCGCTTCCTGGCTCTAATCCCCTTAAGCCTGATTACCTGATGGGGAGAGGTGCAGCTCCTTGCCTTGCTAGAGCATGTCCTGGGGGAAAATCTGGCATCACAAAGACTTGCTGATAAACCTGTGAAATCTGCTCTGCTAAGAGTGCTTTTGTTCATTCATATTTTAAGAGTTCGAGAAGGAAACCCTAAAACTCTGTTCCTGACAGACACTGACTCAGACTAAGCCCTCAGATTTCTTTGAAATGTTATCTACTGTTTGATCCTTGCCGCCCTGTATTCCTGTGTATTAGAACCCAATAAAAGGCCATGGAGGAGGGCACTCGGGACCTTTTTCTCCCCAGAGAAACTGGCCACAGCTGGCCTTTTTCCCTGAGAAAGTGGCCACTGCTCATTTCTCCTCCCCAAGCAGATCATATCATGTCTCCGCCATATTCACTTTCATCTGTGGCAACTGGGGGGACTTGTGAGAAAGTCACCCCCACAATTTACTATAGAGCAGTTTCTAGCAAAACACTTAACATGTATTTTTTATTTTATTTTTAAATGTATTTTCATTATCATTTATCCCTTACACAATCCTGCCTTCCACAATCTCACACTGTTGTCCATGAGTCCTAATTCGGAAGAACATAAGCACTCCAATGTTCACTGCAGCATTATTTACGATCGCCAAGTACTGGAAGCAGCCCAAGTGTCCATCAGTATATGAGTGGGTAAAACAACTATGGGATATTTACACAATGGGATACTACTCGGCCATAAAAAAAGAAGAAATGTTTATCCTTTGCAACAGCACAATGGACCTGAAGAACATAATGCCAAGTGAAATAAGCCAGTCAGTAACAGAAAGACAACTACAATATGATTTCACTCATATGTGGAATCTAATGAACAAACTGAACTAAAAAGCAAAAGAGAGAGACTCATAAGCAGAGAACAGGCTGACAGCTATGGGCAGGGGGTGGGCTGGGGGTTTAGGGGATAGAGGGATTAATTAAAAAGAAAAAAGGACTTACTATATATTTTTAACTTGATTTTCATGAAAATATATGTGATAGGTATCACATTTCCAATTTAGAGATAAAGAAGCTGAGGTCTGGTTACCTTAGTTACTTAACCAAAACAAAAACAGGCAAAAATGTCAAAGTAAGGCTCTCTTGAGCAAACTGGGGTAACTCCTTCAAGAACGGTAAAAGTCTTCCAAGTCGGTTTTCAGTCATAGTAAAAGGATATGGTGGAAAACTCCATAAAAGGAGTCACCAATATACATACCTAACTTTAAGTTCTCCAGAACCAAATCCTTAAATCTGAAGCCACAGTACGACTTTTTCCACTCATTAGTTTTTATTACAAGATATTGTCTTTATCTTAATGTAACATTATCATATCGCAATTTTTAAAACTGTTCCAGACTTTTTAAAGGCATGTCTCAAACAGTGGCCTTTCTTCCGAAGCATCTGCGAACACAAACAGCACACAGTGTCATCCAAATGACCAACATATTGCGATTCTTCTCACTTTTAAATACCAGAATTTCATTTTCTACAAAGGCACCAATGATCAATCCCACTGCAAAGCACTAGCCAGAGATTTACATATTAGTTTAGAAATACCTAATTAACTATGGGCTCTGCTAATTCCCAAACTGATTATAGCATTATCTTGAGATTTTTCATATTCTTCTAAAGACCTCATTTAAAAAACACTCTAATTATATGCATGCATTGTTAACTCCATAAACACATCAAAAGTAAGAATCAAGCATTATTTTCTATTAGCCCCAAAAATACTTTAATTTACTTTAACTATTTAAATCTTTCAACAGGATTAAAATGTAAAATATAAACTACTAACTTCCTATATAACAACCAAAAAAAAGATTTTAAAATATTTTTAAAGGTTATTCAATGAGTTACATATTGACCACAAACGAAGGTAGAATACAAAGACTGATTTAAGATAACATAAAATTTTTATATTCCATTTTCCTTTTGATAGAATAGAAAGACTTCATCGATCCCCTCCACATTTTACAAATAATTGCAAACAGGCAACTAAAAGCACCGTCACCTACATATCACAGAAGCAGTCCGAGTGCAGTCAGTAAGAGTACATCCTTACGTCCCAGCCTTCACTCTCACCCAATGTAACGAAAATATTGCCGGCCTGGTGTGTAGTCTTAACTTATAACCCTGACACACATTCCAAATAAAACTCACCAAAAATAACAGTATACACGAAGTTACATAAATTGTTGAACTCGTTAATTTATATTTACTTTTTGCCTCGATTTTTTAAAGATTTTCTTTTTTTGAGCAGTTGGGGTTCACTGGGAAACTGAGAGGGTACAGAGGTTTACCATTGCCCTGCCTGCCTCCCGCATCAACATCTTTCACCAGAGTGGGACACACAGCTAACTTTGTAATGTTGAAAAATATTATTTAGCTGCAATAAATGCTCATTTTTAAAATAATAAGGAAAGTAACATTTCATATTTTAAGGGCTAAAAAGAACCTTAGCAACTACCTAACCTGAGCTTCTCATTTCACAGACAGGAAAGCAAAGCAAAGGCAAATTTAAAAGTTGCTGAAAGTTATAAAGTTAAGTGGCCCCTAAACATCTCAGGCCACGATGCAGGCAGGCTTCCTGACTGTCACAGGTTTGCTCCATAACTCTCGACTATACACAATTTCTTCTAAAAATAATTAGAAAAATCCAAATCAGTTGATGTTAGTCATAACCACCCACCTGAGCACCTTACCCACAGAGTGAGTGGCCCAGCTCTTGTTAAGAAGAAAATTTGTGTAATAATCTCGCTCTCTCCTAGGTAGTGGGGGCTCAGAGGTGCCTAAAGGGGTGCTGGCAGCAAGTGATTGGAGGGAAATAGGGCTGAGAACACACCACCACAACCACAGCCACCGCAAGTTAATGCACTTATGGCACACAACATACACACTCATGTATGTTGTGTATACATACTTGAGAAAATGCATTTAAGCTGCAGACTTACATCACACATTCTTAGGGATATTTTAATTTTCTGCAGCTTCCAATCCTAACAAGCAAAGTTCTGGGACAAATGAATATTACTAAGCAACAGCTATGCCCAACATATAGGAATAGGGAAACTTCCATGCACCACAGAAAATCTTAAGTCTTATAAATGACTGAACCAGTACCCCTTAACCCTCATCAACATTCAACCTATCCCAATAACTTGTAGAAAACACCAATGCCTGGATCCCATCCCATATCAATTAGATCTGACTTTCTAAGAGTGGGGACCATTCTGCAAAACCTATTAGTCCAAAGTACATGTTGAATCTCACTCAATGATTCAGTCAACTCCTTCTTCATAGAGGGCAATATGGTAGGCATCAAGACTACATTTTTTAAAAAACAAGATGGATAAAATTTGTTTCTTACATTTAAGAAGGGAGCTGTCTAAAATTCTGGGTTCTAAGTATGAAAGACACAGGGATGAGGACTGGGGGGGGGGGGAATGGGAGGGAGGGGGGAGACCGGGCGGGGGGTGGGGGTGGGATGGGAGAAATAGACAAAAAAAATGTACTTGAAGAGTAACTAAATAAAATTTAATTAAAAAAATAAAAATAAATTCTGGGTTCTTAGTTTCCACTGTCAATGTTACATTTCTACTGTGATATCATCCTGTTGTATTTTTCCTATCATTTGTGTTGTTTTTACCATTAATGGCAAAATGCCAGCTCTCCCTCGTATATACACAAAAGTCAGAGCCCTCTGCTCACCGCTAAAAGCGCCTCTCCAGAGGGACACTGATCCATTAATTAGTCTGTTTTGTTGTTGTTCAAACTGAAAAATCCATTTAGTCACTTACCACCTAACCCACATCAGCTTTATTATATATTGTACCATTAAGGCACCTACCATTGGAGAGTTTCATAAGAGCAAAACAAGCATCTAGATACGCCATGCAAACTATCGTTGTCTGATCAATCTTCTTATTTTACCAAATTACTGAGTGAGGTCAGTTGGCCGACACAGGAGATGGCCAGGAGGGCGTGCTGACCGGTGACCAATGATGGCCAGGAGTCTCTGTCCAACGCATCTTCCCACAATTATCTTAGTGCACCGATTCTCAAGCAAATTCACAATTTTGCCATTAAATACAGATTTTTAAACGGGCAGAAAGTTTTAATACACCTTCACACGAAGTACTCTTTTACATTAAATAAATCAATTAAAGCAGTTATCTCTTTTCATATGCTTCTGTCCATATAGTAGGTTACTACAAACAAGGTACTGTTCCTGTTTCTCTCTTATTTTTAATGACCCAGCACTTGATAAATAAATGAGAAGTTACTGTAGTTCATTAGTGCATTTAAATTTTGGAGTTTTCACTTTAACATAAATTGAGTTGGTTTCTTTTTTTTTTAATCATGAAAATCAAAATTGAAATTACTTCCCAGAGTTATGAAGGAAAAAGAAATTCCTCTTGAACTTTCTCCACAAAAATTTTTGGAAACCAGCAAACACTACTGCACATGGAAAAATGCACAATATAGAAATGTACATAAAATTCGATTTATTGTGACCTCTGTCCCTCAGACTCAGAGTTAATCCAGATTATAAATGCCCAGCTGCACAGGACAATGACCCTCAACTCCCCACAATGGTTTTAATTCAAAAAATCCTTAAACAAATAATTCACATTTAATTAGCCCAAGGAATGCAGCACATTTGAGTACCTATGGGGGCCAGTGTGAGAGTAACCGAGTGGGGGTAGGGAGGGAGGAGAGGACAGGGGACAAGTGGACTACTGGCCATACCTGCCTTTATCCAAGGAGGCAGCTGTGAAAAGTCAGATTATATATGAAAATTTCTGAATCCTGCATTTTGGAAATGAATACGAAACTACTTAAATTTCTCTGTAGGCCAAACTCTCTGTAAGCTAGGAGGCAGCCTTTGCCTCTGATGTAGATGACTAAAAAAAGACAATTTTTTGTCTTTAGCAGAAGAACAAAAATCTGTATATTACTGTTTCTATAAGCATTCACTCAATTGTTTTCTTGTAGTCTACAATTTGTCAAACCACATGCAATAACTCATTAGAATCCACCTTATTTAAGATATTCAAGATAATTCATCTTGAGTTTTTCTAAGTAAATGCTCCCAAACCCCTAAGAATATTCAAATATAGAACATGGGCAAAGAGAAGACTGAACCTTTTTTTTTTTTTTTTTTGGTGAATGGTGATTCATGGGATGGATAACTGAACATGAATCACTTGGAAAGATGAATAAATATAAACTGCAATTTTGTCCACTCATGCTTTCTTTCTCTCTGTCCACATTTTGGGGGACAAGCTGAATAAAAGGTAAGGAGCGGCTAAATTCCATAGTACAATGATAAACCCAATAAAAAAACCACACAAGGTTATCAACAGATACACAAACACTGCCTCAAACCAAACATAACCCACTTAACATGATTCCAAAAAAATAAAATTGGACCATCTGACAAAATTCATTGGTAATTTGCTCAGGAGATAAAGACCTAATTATGTAATTCAGGTGAATAAATCAAAGAAAGTGATATAGACAAATGTTTCCATAGTAATGCAATTTGCATGGTCTATTCAGAAAAAAAACAAATAAATTGTATTTTTACAACTGTATTTATGAAAGCATATTAGAGGGTAGGGAAATTTACATGTTCCTTCTTCCTATGTATGAACTACCTTTATATATACAAAGAGGAAGTAGAATAATTTTATTCTTCAACAGGTTTACTTTTTTACCAAGTGTCTTAGATACAGTAACAATTATAATTCTACCCTGGTTTTATATCTTCTTACTCTCCCCCATTTACTCTACTTTTTACCAAAACTCTGCATTTTCTTTTATCAATTCTTTTCATCTCTTTCCTTAAACTCTGTCAAAACATGTAAAGCCAAAAATAAATTTTAAAAAATAACAACAATTTCATACATCCCTATACTTTTATGATTTATATGTAGCATAAAAAGTATAAAAAAGAAATATAATAATAAATTAAATATACTTTTCACTTAAGTTATTAAATTGAGATGTGACCCTGGCCATGTGATAGCTACTAATATATTATAAAAATTTGCTTCACTATTATAAATTGAGTGACTCAGGTTTCTCATTTTAAATCATGGTGATATCAACTCAACGTACAACAACCATAAAAACAAAATTAAGAACCTGTAACTAGGAATTACCTAATAAAATCTGAAAGTCAAGGTTGGGACTAACATAAAAACAATGGCTTTATATTGATGACTCTGAGACTACATGATGAGAGAACTCAGTCCATACTGAAGTCTCCCAACTGAACTTGAGTTCAACTAGTGAAAGGATTTAAATTAGGGGTCATTTGTATCAATACATATTCACAGAAGAAAGGTAAGAGAACAGATATTCTAAAAGGAAAGAATAGATAGTAACTGCTCAATAACTGCTGACTACTGATGCTGTCCTCTCTCAACTACAAAATCTGGCCAAATAAGCCAAATGCTGTAAGGACAGGAGACACCCACACACCACATTACCACCTCTTTCTCCCACCACTGATAGAGCTATAGTGGGAAGCACGATAAACAAGTATCTTCTTACCAATCTGCCTCCGCCCTGGGGCTTCATCGGTTACCTAGGAATGAAATAATATGTACGTATGGATTCCCACGCCCTCATACTGAGCGGAGGACCATGAAATGTAACTCAGCTGCAGATTGTTAGAAAAAGACAGAGTATTACATAACCCATGTACTTCACAGAATATATAAACATTAGATATAGATAAGTTAATGTTTCATTTTAAAGTTGAATGAAATTCTACTTCCATTAAATCAAAATGTTTTCTTAGTCAATTAGACAGTGTATGAATTATTAATACAGATTTTTTCCTACCTTTTTACTCAGGGCCTAAGAATCGTTACAACTTGTGTTACATACTTGGCATTACAATGCCCTGTACTCCAGGCGCTTAAAAAAGCTAGTAGGAAATGTGATCAAGTAATCAAATAATCACACACAGACAGTACTGTGATTCTGCTTTGAGGGTCATAAGCACAAGGTTTAATAATGGAAGTACTTGAAGCCCACACTCAACTGAGACTGGAGGAGGACGGTGTCAAGGGATTTGAGGAGGGTTTTCTAATGGAGGTGGCAGAGCCTGGGACCCAAGTGGAGGGCGTGGGTTCCGGGTGGCTGGAAGGCCCTGTGCCGAGACCCTGAAGCAACAGGGGCCTGGTGGAGGAGCTGAGGGACCCAACAACAAAGACAGCTTGGACTTCGCCCTTTATGGAAAGGGAAACCATTAAAAGATTTTATTCAGAGAATACTGTGCAAGGCTACTTCTAAATGGCATACTTTAGCTACTGAACTGCCTCAAAACCGCCTTTGCATTCATTACACACAGTCCCAACAGTGAAATCCATGTAATGTTAAAAATCAGGTTCCGACGGATCTTTTAAAATCTTACCCCATCTTTTACTGAATAATTAATTGACTCAATAAATACTTCCTGAACATGGGAGAATGTTTTGAAGAAAAAAACAACAACTTTGAGAACGGGAGTGGA
Organism: Artibeus jamaicensis; assembly: GCF_021234435.1. Taxonomy (NCBI): domain Eukaryota; kingdom Metazoa; phylum Chordata; class Mammalia; order Chiroptera; family Phyllostomidae; genus Artibeus; species Artibeus jamaicensis. The sequence goes on from NW_026521837.1 coordinate 17,836,306, forward strand.
GTGGGCCACCAAGAGGAACAAAGGCACACAAACAGGGGCGTGAGAAAGCCTGTGGCGTGTTCCGACAAGCAAACAACTGCGGCCACGTACAGGTACAGAAGGAGCTTAAACAAACAACAACCACACAAAGCACGAAGAATGATAAGGCGGGGAAGGGAGATTAAATGCCTTTAATTTAATTTAAAGCTAATGGAGAACAAACTAAAGTTCTGTGAACCAGAGTGACAAGTTGCATGAGAAAACTTAACTGCAGACAGTGTGTAGGAAAAAACAGAATCACGTAAAAAAATTTTCAAGGTTTTTAACATTTTCAGTTTAAATAATTTCCTCTTTTTAAGAGATATGCTAAACAGTCTAGAATACAGCCAATATGGAGAAGAAAAACTTCTATAAACTCTCATTAGTCTATTTTCAACTAAAGCAAATGGGAAAGACACATTACTCCCTTTCTAAAAAAAAAAAAGAAAAAGAAATGTGCACACAATTAATCATCCATGAAAGAAATCTAAGAAAAAAAGGCCAAACTCTGTCACATTTTGTTCTCACATTCTTCAGGGGGTACACGATGGTTAGCAGGTGAGTTCTCACTCTGACTCCAGTTCTATGGAGCCACAAAGCTGGAATCAACTCAAACACCTACAACCGTCCTCATCCAGAACAGCGCCCTGGATACACCAGTACCACCACTGTAAAGAGCTGCAAGCCAGAGGGTCAGCAACACAGGGAGTCCCACTGCAACCGTTTACCCGTAACTTAAAGAAAACACACAACTTCTAACTTTATCTCACCTCTGTACCTAGACAAACCTAAGGAAGATTCAAATCCCATAACATCTTAATAGAATATCATTTACATTAATATTCAAGACACATGAGGATTAATATACAGGGTGTGGCAAAAGTAGGTTTACAGGTGATCATGTGGAAAATAATGCAATTAATAAATAATAATACAAGAATAAACTCTGTGTTTTGTGTACTCACAACTGTAAACTCACCTTTTTCCCTGTATTAGTCACCCATAAGTAACATACTTATGAACCAAATGTCCAAGAGTTGCATGTATTCAAGGTATCTTCCTTAAGCAGCTATGGGGAAAAAAGTCCAGGACATTATCATGATTTGACTTCTATGTCATGTTCATGAACCTGATCTTGGCACTTGATTGTTTTAATTGAGTGGCTCATGGGACATCCTCCTAAATATTACCTGCTCAAAGTTCATAAGCATTCATTGTTCATCCCAGAAGAATATTGCTATAAAAATTGTAAGAGGACGCTCACCAAATTTGTCTACTACTACCAAATTTAGTCAGTATTTTTCATTTTTATTGTTATCTTTTAGCAATATTATAGCCTTCCTTCGAAAACTCTGTCAAGAAGATGGAGTCCTACAGCTCTGAGACTCCACAGCCACCATCCTCACTAACTCACAATCGCTCTGCTTCCTGGATCCGCTCCCCGTCCCTCCTTTCTGAGTGTTAGCACCCCTCCTCTTTGCCAGGATGAATCTTCCACCCATTTTCTTGAAAGTGCTTCTTTGCCCGCTCTAGTTCATTGCTTTTTCAATTATACAGAAAAGAAAGAATGGGGAGGGGAGGGAGGGGAAAGGAGGAGGAGGAAAAAGGAATGAAGAAAGGAAAGAAAGAAAGAGGGAGGGAGGGGAAAAGAGGGAAAGAGAGAAAGAAGGAAAGAGAGAAGAGGCAAAGAAAGAAAGGAGAGACCTTTCCTGGATCCTGTTCTCTCAACACAATACTTGGGTGACTTCTTCCCCTTCCATTTGAATGTCTTAAAAATGAAGGCTACCCAGACTGTTCTAATTCTTCACTGCCCACCCATCGCCTTGCCCCGGACTCCCCACCCTGGTTAAATTTCTACATTGTTTAAATTGTTATTTAAACTCCTCACATTCCTCTTTTCCCACACACCCATCACTCTAATCTCTTCACAAGTCAGAACCTGGGTCCTCGAAACCCATTTGGTTCTGTCGCCGTATGCATTCGCTCAGTTACTAAGGTCTTATATTTAGTTCATATTTCTACTGTCTGTCTCAAGTACATCCCTCCGAGCCAGTGTATTGCTTTGGGTGCTCTTTCCTTTCGCCTAAAATACAGTGAATGGTTTCTCCACCTTCATCAATCCACTGCGTACAACAGGTTCCAGACATAAAGTTGACTATTCCTTACTTAGGACTTAGACTTACCCTATACCCTGATGGTAGAATAATCTTCTAGAAGCCCAGCAGCAACCACGCCACTGGGCTGCTCTAAATCTTTACTAGCTCCACATTCCCAAGTGAATTAAGTGCAACCTTTCATTTTGTTACTCAGGACTGTGCATTTTGGCCCAAGCCATCTTTTTAAATCTACTTCTAACTTACTTCCAGAATTCAAACAGTATTAAGTTGTTATTCCCATCCACAAAAGCTGGGATACACTCCTGTTTACTTACCTACTTTGGCCTTCTCCTATCACACACAGAAGTGTCATTATACAAACAAAAGTGTTCCATGATAATTTTTCAATGGACTACCCACAGAATTAATACCAAACCAAATTTTAAAAAAGGAATGTAAGGTCTATGTGACCAGGAAACTTTGAGAAAATACACTCCCCCACCCCTCCACAGGCACTTGTTGAACTGTTGGAAACAGGGGTGTAGTACGGTACTATCCAATTTGTTTTACAGCTGTGAAACACAGAAAGTGTACTGCTGTCATAATGAAGCACTTGAACATGAGCATCCTGAGGAAGATAACAGACAAGTATTTGTAAGATAAGAGTCCAAACGTGGCAGCCCTCCAGAAACGTAGTATCAGCAGAAGGGAGGCCCCTATTTAGCCACCTCTATAAGCTGGCCGTAGGTTTTCACTGGATCATGGTAACATTTCATAAACGTTTGTTTTTCCCATGGTAATCTCTGTGGCATAGAGTTGGCTACTGAGGATTTCATTAAATATTAGGAGAAATTCCCACAATGGACTTAAATGCACATAACACTTGAGGAAGAAATGAAAATGTACTTCGCATGCTCCAGAGGAGGCTACACTGCAACCAAGTTCTCTAGGGAACACTGTGCACGGACTGCAACTTTCAAAAGTCCAAAATGAAAAAGAAAGTGCTGGATTTACAGCGTTCTTATTATCTAACATCTGGAACTTTCCCAGTAGCTATAATCATTGCATAAAAAGAAGCGTGCATGTGCTCCATGAAGAACACAGGCCATTCATAAATGTGTCTATGCACCTACACAACCAAACGCACATTTTAAGAGTAAAAAATCTGTTAGTGCTATAAATGTGTCTCTCAATCTACTGCTCTACTGCAAGGCCTAGAAGACTGTCTAACATTCTAGATAAGAATGTTCACAGTAAATTTCCTTCACACTCTGATACACAAAGGAAAGGCACAATGCTATCAGTTTCTTAGAGACCCAAAAGGACTGTTTACCCAATTATTTGAGATGCGCTAAGGTACAAGAAATAAGGCACCAAAAGCTGTTTCCAGTAGACCTTCCTGGTCTTTTTAAATGGTTGTATCAAGGTATACCTCCTAGAAGCAGCACAGCTGCTTACTGGCAGAAAGGACTCAGACAGCTTCTTTTACACTCCTTTTATTTTACTTGACTGGTTTTTATTTCTTAATTTATAGGTCGGCTGGACCAGTACCTGATTCCCTATACAAACTTTAACAATTGGTTAGGATGCATTTTTAATTAACGTCACTTACATTCAAATAAATGATGGCTTAAAAATTCTTTTCATAAGTTTATACACTAGATTAAATATTATACAATGTTATTCTATGAACTTTAATGAGTCGTTCCATAAACAAGTGAAAACCATTTTACTAAGCTTTTGTTAGACCCTGTATTACACGCTCTGCCAAGCTCCTGGCTTCTCAACCTGGTGAGACCTGTGGGACTATCAAATTTCCTAGAAAACTGGTTTTACCTATATCCAGGCAATTTTGTCCAAAAAAATTATTGTTTGGCTAACATGCATTATATTATAAAAATCAAACAAACAAAAAGAAGAAATTCTGGACCTGAAAGGTATACAGATGGGGGAGATTCCATCAGGATTAGAGGTGGTAGCTAGCTTTAGCCAGTGACAAATCTATCCTCTACTTCATGTATGTGCTCCTCAAGGTCCCTCAGAGAATGGACATACGCAGACCCTATTCTCCAAATTATCAGTACTCCCTACCCTTCTTTTCAAGTTTTCTAGATTTCACCTCATAGGACTCCACGTGTTTCCTAACCTCAATCATTTAAAAGCAGCATTTCAGGATAGGGAAACCACTTAACTCTCCTTTGACTGATGACTTTTTAAAAGATGAAATATTGACATTTGCAACAAGATGAATGGGTCTTGAGAGTAGCGCGCTAAGTGAAATAAGTCAGATGGAAAAGGGCAAGAACCACATGATTTCACTCACATGCAGGGCGTGAAACAGGACGCAACAAACGCAGGCAGCAGTGGGGTGGTTACCAGAGGGGGGGGAGGAAGGGGGTCAAATATATGGTGATGAAAGGAGGCTACACTTCGGGTGGTGAGCAAATAACAGAACATGCAGGCATTGTATTATAAAGTTGTATACATGAAACTTATATGTTATTAACCAATGTTACCCCAGTAAATCTAATTAAAATACTACATAAAAATTTTCAAAGCAGCTTTTACTCAACAGTAAATTCCTGACAAATACTAAGATTCTTGTATTTAGCTAGACACTCAATAACTCTCTCTCTCGCCAATAAGAATTTCATGGTGCGAAGCATGATCGGTGAGTGCTACTTACCTATTTTCCCACATGCGCACCACCGGTTAGAAGGGGATGTTACTATTTTACGTATAAATATGGTATCTCCCTTTCACCTTCTAACTGGAGAAAGAAACCGTAAATTTAAAAGACAGTAAGCATTAGCGATTGTTTCTCTTGGGTAAGCCGGTGGAGCAAGAATGAAACACAAATAAAATTGCCACAAATACGGACCAACGCTTCTGACCAGTGCCTTAGTTAGCTATCATATACACTGCTTTGTAATTCTGGCTTGAATTTGTCCCCGTCTGGGGGGAGGGGATGTTATCTGCCCGCCCTTAGTCTCCAGGCGCCCTGGTTTTCCTGTCGCTGTGTGAGTCAGCACCACTGGAAATGGACAGCTTCCTGCTGTTCACCAAGAGGAAGAAAAGCCTTCTCCCCGTGGGATGGACCAACACAGCTCAGACAGGGACAGGGTAAAAGACGCACCCAGAAATGTGGTGGGAAAAGTAAACACACACACACTAAACACAAAAAACAAAAATGGCATTAATAAAGTCTGATATCTCTGCTGCTCATTGGTACAATTCACCTTTTTAAAACAAAATTTAAAATAAAACATACAGCTATTAGCTTCATTATTAATTAATTAATAATGTAAGGACATAATGATTATTAACTCACTAATAGTAATAATGTCATTTTCTTTATTAGTAGTTGGGCCTGATTTGCTTCCCTGACCCCCACAATGCACGCTTGCAAATTAGGTTAGGTATCTTCACACATGTGTAGTCATTTCACTCACTGTTCTTACTTGATAATATAACATGGAAACACTACTTTTAGATGTCTCTTCCACTATAGGGCTTCTAGTTCCATTATTCTATGGCAGTTAATAATACAACCATTTCGTGAATGCCTACAATGTACTCTGCCTGCTACAGTCATTATACCATAACCACCTTATGAAACATTAGTCTCCTCTTACACTAGGAGACATTTACTAAGAATTATAAATAATTATAAGATTATAACTAAGTAGAATGCAAGATGTAAACCCAGTTCTGTTAAATATCAAAGGTTGGGTATCATCCAGAGACGGCCTGCCTCATCCTATAATTCACAAAAGTATCCAATAACATATCAGCAAATCAGGCAACCCTATCAAGTTTCATTTACCTGTTGTTCAGTACAGGCTTATCCAGGAAAAACATTTTAGCAATCACTGGCAAACCTGCCTTCGGCACTGACCCCTTACCCTCGGCCAGGCAACAGCAGGAAGTCTGACAACCTGGGCTCCAATCCCAGCCCCCTCCCCACTTCCTCACCTGCACACTCTGCGTGATAACACTACCCCTGCCTTAAGACTAAATGAGTTGTTATTTGTAAAATACTTGAAACAGTACCTGCCAGACTAAGGACTAGGTAAGTGTTTATTAAACAGAAACACTCTCCAGAGGTAGATTGTATCAAAGCTGCTTAGGGGCAACTCTACTGACAGCACAATATGAACTCTATTTATAGGAAAACAATTTGTAACTCATGAACTTCTAAATGTTCCCCTAGGGCAAGGAAGTTAGTTGAAAGAATGGACAATGGACAAACTCTTCAAAGGTAGGAATGGAAAGCTAACAACTATAGTCAGAAGGCAGCAGGAGAAAAACTAACACGGCTTAAAATCACGTTCCAGGCTGATTTCCAATCATCTGAATTCGTATCAGACCCTAAGATCATCTTTAGTTCAAAGACATTTTGTAAAGTTTGACTATGATCCTTCAATTGATGACTCAATAGTTTAAAGCATGGTACATATTAATTGTAATTTTGAAAGTACAAACTGCTATGTGCTACTTTCTCAATGAAGATTATTTTCGTGACTTCCAAACACCTGCATTAAAGGTTTTTACTACTCTGAGTTTAAGGAATTAATGAATACCATTTCTTCACTCTAAGATTCTATTTTTAGTAGAGAAAAATAATAATTACAAGTACTTACTTTTAATATAACTCACATTTATGAATCTGAAACTCAAATCTAAGCAGTTTTATTGCCTGTCTTTAAAAAAAATAAGCTTCAATATATAACAAACCTCTAGAGTCATAATGAATAAAGGAGTGAATGAAAGAAGTCTTTCAAATAAATGGCTAAGGGTGAAACCACCTCTACAGGAATGACCACCAGTGGACACAGCAGGGAAGGAGGGAGAGAAGGAAGGAAAGAAGGAAGGAGAGAGGGAGGGAGGGAGGAAGAACATGCTGAGCAAAAAAAAAAAAACTAGAAAGTTGGCTATCATAAGTTAATTTTTTTAATTTACATAAATAAAAAATATTTAAGAGTAAAATTTGAGTAGACACCCAAGAAAGGTTTATATATTAAAAAGTACAGAATAACTCTTTAGATAACAGAGTAGATAAAAGGAGAACATTATAGATGAGAAAACATACTTAAGTTTCAGTCTGTTTTAGCCTTTTTTAAAAAATATTTTATTTTTATGGTTGTTCAGTTACAGTGGTCCCCATTTTCCCATTACTCTCCCCCGTCCTACCCACCCCCCACCTCCCACATTCACCCTTAGAGTCTTTACTCAATTATTATTGAAGGAAATCTCGACTATTATTTTCCTACAACATCCAAATCTTCAATCATTTGATATCAACTAATCAGAGGGAATATCCGCTGAATTATTTAGTAATTTAGGGCATAATTTTTTCTGCATGAATACTAAACCACCATTCCTTGTGGGTTTCCCAATTTCTTATCTAGGAATGAGATTTTTGTACTGTTCGCAAATGGCTTTATTTTTCTTTAACCTTTTATATATATTATGGTATGCAAGTCATGAATTATATAAAAATAATATTTAATGCACTTTGTACATTAGTAAAATTTCTAGATGATTTTTTGCCTTAAAGAAAGCCATCCTTCCCACAAATCTAGTCTATATAATTCATTTAATGTTTCACTTCATAAAGCACTCATCAAGCTAAACTGAAGTTTCATTTCAATTACAAATCTAACAGGCGATTTATTATAGTCCAAGCCATTTTGAGCAACAACACAATTTCTATCAGATAAGACGGGTGAGCATTTAAAGCCTTTAAAATCCATCATTAATATCTAATTTTTCTTAATCAAAAGATGCTCATAAGTTTAAAAATAAAACTGAATAGTTTCTAATAATTGAGTTCTGAACGTTAATTACTTAACATGGCTTGCAGGCTTTCATCGGACCCTATTTCCTCATTAGCCTCATTATTTCCTCATAGCCCTCTCAGTTAACACGTCCATTCCAGCCACAGAGAACAGCACACTCCTTAGCCTCTCCACAGACCACCCCTCCAACCTCATGACTCTCTTCTCCTAGCACCTCCTCATTTGGCTATGCCACCTGTCCCTCAGGACCCACTCAGCTGTCACTTCTCACCGGACACCTTCCCTAACCCTCAGGTCAGCAGGTGAGCATCTTCCCTCAGCCCCTACATCTTATTTTTCTCTCTAACTGACTGTAGGAAGGTATACCTTCCTTCATGTCAAATCCTGCAGGAATATGGTTCGCAACGTGTTACGACCTTTAACCAGCCACCTTCAAAGAAGATAGAAGGCTGGGAAAAATACACTTCTACCAAGGAGAAATCATTACAAAGCTATTTCTAAATACAACGAGAAGCTTATTAGAGAAAAATAGCAATACACCTTCAACATATTGGCACTTAATATTACTAAAGGTAAAAATAAGAAACCAAGGTTATTCAAAAATTTACCCAGAACTTAACAAAAGAAATGCTTTCTTTAGACCAAAGACCTAAAGATATCCAATATTATGTAACTGATAGCCCACCTATTTCCTTTAATGGCCCTTCAGTCTTCTTCGCTAGAAGCTTGTTATTTATGTAAGGAGGTTACATTTACATCTTATCAAGGTTTTGCATCAATGGTATGGAAACCTGACTACATAAAACAATGGAGGAAAAACTACCTCCAGAGAACAGTCCCCTCTGAAACTTGTAACTCGAGCCCTCCAGAACACAACCAAACACAGAAGCAGTAACTTGATTCATGAAGGTTTCTCTAATTCATATAACCTGGAAGCACATGTATCAACCTTCGTGTAAAGGAAACAATGCTATTTTTTTGAAGAACAACCTGTTAAAAAGAGTTTCAGTCTTTAATGCAAATTTAAATTCCTCTTACACCATGTCAATCTTTTTCACTGAAAGTTTTCACAATTACATTTTCTCATTTTTCTTTATTGTTTTTTTTTCTCCACATTTGTGAAGTAGGTTAGTGTTTACAGGGCACTTATATTTATCACCCTGTCCATTTCTTCACGTACTTCATCTCGCATTCATGTACCTAGTATTAATTAGACATCCATTGTACACCAGGAAATGGGACTTGTCCTTTTTAAAACAGATGAATAGATTTTATGTTTAGAGCAATTTTAGATTTACAGAAACACTGAATGGAAAGTAGAGACCCACATACGGGCCTCCTCCCTATTACCATCTTGCATTCGTGTATTATATTTGCCACAATTGAGTCAGTACTGATACATTACAATTAACTGAAGTCCACGGTTCAGGGTTCACTCTTTATATTGTATAGTTTTGTGGGTTTTGACAAATGCATGTCATGTATCCACCACTATATCATACAGAATAGTTTCACGATGGAAAAATTCTCTGCTTTACCTGTCCTTCCCTCCTGCTCTCCCACACTCCCCCAGAACCCTTGGGAGTCACTGGTGTTTTTATTATCTCTCTGGTTTCATCTTTCCCACAGTCATATAGTTGGAATCATACAACATGTAGCCTTTTCAGACTGATTTATTTCACTTAGCAAAAAGCATTTAAGCTTTCTCCACTTCTCTGGTGGCTTAATAGCGCCTCTCTTTTTAACTCTTAATAATATTCCATTGCTTGGATGTTCCGGTTTGTCCATTCACTCACTGAAGGACATCTTGTTGGCTTCCATGTTTTGGCAACTATGAACAAAGCTGCTATAAATATTCAGATGCCAGGTTTCACATGGACATAAGTTTCCAATTCATTCTGGTAAATACCAAAGAACAGAGATTTTTTTTAAATAACAAAACTACCACACACCTAATTTTTTTAATTATCTAATTTAACAGGCCTCTCTCTTTCCCTTGCATTTAGTTATGAATATTTAGGTAACTAAATATACATGAGTTCCTAGTTGTTCTTGTCTCCTCAGAAGTACATCCATTATCCAAGATAAAGTAGGAAGCAGATTCACTTAACACACGCACACAATTTTTGTTAGACCAAAAAATCAGCCACCACCTCTACAGAGGAAATGTACACAGCCTTAAAAGCAAAGCACACCAAAAATTAAATGGATTATTCATAAATGTGCACTGGCTTCATCTTTTTCCAATGACAACCCTAAGCTAAATTCAGTCAATAATATTTATTAAGTACCTACTTATGGGCAAGTCACTAGTCAGCTGCAAATAGGTTTCCAATTCCTACTGCACAATGATTTGAGTGCTCAAACTTCTGTGTATATCAATGACATACAATGTTCTCCTTAAAAGGAATTTCCATGACAACAGAAGCAATCAGTCCTAACACTAAGATGGTAACTACATCACAGTCCTGTAAAGTCCTCTTCCCAGTCTTCCTAGGATCCGTCTTGATTTCTCTTAAAGCCTAAATCAACCAGATATTATTACCAAGTCACAATTGGAACCTGCCAATACACAAAAAATGTATTTTTTTAAATATGGGGAAAGACTCACTTTTTAATACTTACATGGCAGCAAACAAAAAATGAATAAATAAAAACCATTACAGCAAAATGAAGAACAGTTCCTTTATCTATGACTTTAAAATTCAGTGTTTTGGAATAAACTTAACATTGTATTTATTTTATCTTAAACAATTTTTAAAAGCTAGTGGTGGGGGGAAATGGGCACAACTGTACTTGAACAACAATAAAAAATGTGAAAAAATAAGAAGCCCTATAAACTTATAATGAGGTAAGCATCTTTATATATTATTCAAATTATTTTCTTTATAATCTCTTATCATTTGTCACCCCTCTGCTATTACCTCATGACTCCAAATTTTGCCTCTTGCTAGCGCTCAGAATTAGTTCCACTAGCTGTCCAATGAGAAACCCCATGTCGTTCACAGAACTCCGTTCACCACACTCCCCTCTGCTGTAGTTTAGAAATAACGCCTGCTCAGAAAGGACCTCTCTGCATTGACCTCAAGACTCTTGAACTATGTGCTTTCCGAGTCTCTCGCTCACTCTCATACATACATGTATGTGTGCGTATATACATGTAAAACAGACCATGGACACAATGCAAGTGGGATAGCAGCTTCACCAAGTCCTGAGAACCCAAAGGCCAACCAAGGCCTACCCACATTTCTGACTTGCATTACCAATGTCGTCTGCAGGATTTGCGTAAGGCAGTCCCAGTTTTTGCCTGTGGTACTTTCATCTTCAAAGCATCCTGATACAGACAATAAATTATGCAGTCACCACAGTCATAAGCATCCCCTCCCTCTACCCATTCACATTACATATCTCCTACTTTCTCTTTAAACAACACCCCTATGGATACCTAGACCCTTCACGCTACTGGCTACCAAAACTTCCAGAGCTCTATCAGAATTCTACATCCACTATTTTTCATAACACACTATATTCTATGCAGGACTGTTTCTAAATATGAGAGGTTTTGTTTTATGAAAAATGAGTGGTTTCCCAGTAGAGCATTTTTCCAAACAAAAAATGCAATTAAAATGTCTTACATCAGACTTAGGAGCTGAACAATCTTCTTGAATAAAATAATCTCAAGCCAAGCACCTTCTCACTAAGAAAAAAAAAGTGTTCAATCTTCTAAATTCAAAATAGAAATTACTGTACGGAATCCAAGATTAATAGTAATGATTACACCTAGAATTCAAGTCAATTAAAACCAAAGAAAGCCTGGCCACTAAATACACAATTCAATTTCCTTTTATAGATGGCAGCCCCCCCCCCAAAAAAAAAAATGTGCTCCAGGAGCAGAGGGAGGGAGGGATGAGTAAGAACGAAGTGGGAAGTGAGTTTGGGGTAGTCTGATTAAGGGTGTGGGGAGTGACATTTAGAGAGTAGAATAAAGTAAGGGCACCAGCAGGTTAGGAGGGCCTGGGGGGCAGGCAGAGGGAGGGCCAGTGAGCTGAGGACCATCAGATGGCCACATTGCCTTTGTATGAACTGCAGAGAATCCTCATTAGTACGGAGTGAAGAAACGCATTCCTGTGACTTGGGTGTGATGATTGCTAAAAGGTTAGCACTGTATATAGCTTGTTTTGTGTCTGAATTAGTCTGGCCCAGCAAAAGATAACTTGCAGAGTCATAAACCAGCTTCAACTGTGCTCCGTTTGAAACTTGATTGAAACCAGCTGGGCCAATGACATCACCACAGGCTTTTTACTATAAAAAGGGCGAGCTCTGTGAGGTCAGGAAGCAGAACCAAGCTCCATGAACAGAAGCCAAGCTGGAGGAGGAGAGAGCCAAGTGAAGTTCAGAGGAGGAGAAATTCATTCCAAGAAGAAGCTAGGATGAGCAATTTGCTCAGAGACAGCTGCAGAAGAAAAAGACACAATGGAAACTTTCCTTTAAGAGGCTGCTGTCTCTCTCAAACATGTATGTTATCTAAAGTTAAGCCTCACTGGAGAAACTGACTTGAGCTCTTTCAGATTTTCCATTCCCAGAACTGAATTAAACTACAGCATCATCATGGTAATAGAGTTCATGTAGTTGTTCGCAACATGTATATTAATTGAGCACCTACTATAGACTGGGCACTGTTATGGGACCTGGGAATGAAACAGACAAATGTAACTGCCCTTATAGACCTTATATTCTTGAAATGAAACACAGTTAGTAAACAGACAAATACACAGTAAGTCACATAAGCAACACAGAAAATTAAGAAAAGAAAGTAGTTGGTTTGAAAGTGGTGATACTTGAGCAAAGACTTAAGGAGGTGGGGACACAAACCAGGTGTGTATCTGGGAGAAAAGCATGGCAGGCAGGGGGTGGGGGGGAGAGGGAGTGCAAAGGCCTTGCACTGGGAACATGTTTTCTGTGTTGGAAGAACTTCCATAACCTCATTTTATTTTCTATAATAATAATCTTTCTTCTCAGTGAAAATGTTTCACTTAATTAACTGATGCAGGTTTGCCAGTTATCAAGAGTCTCCCTTCCTGTACCAGGTTCCCATGTAATAAATGACAGAGCAGATTAAGGGAAACAGGAAGAGAAAAATTTGCGTTTGATACACAATTAGATCTTAGCCTGTAAATACATGTATGTGGGACTTTTCATATCTACATAAATTAATATTTAATTGTGAAAGCCCTCGAAGCTATATCATTTCCTTGGAAGAGTTAGTCCAGACAACAAGAATATTTTTTTATCTTTTCATCTATGGCAAGTTTAAAAGTGATCTGCAGTTATTCTGTATGAGCAGAGATAATCCCACTACCAAAAAATCATTTAAATCTGGCTTAACTGCTAAAACCTACTTAGAAGGCAGAGGTTTCTGAAAGTCTAAGCACTGATAACCACTCCACACCCAAGTGCTGGCAAAGCCCCAGCCAGGGGGTGACTGCAGTTTTTCTCTCTCTCCTCTCTCGGAAAACCAGAAAAGTGAAGATTCGGATGGGAGGAATGTCATGGACAGACCTCACCCGAATTCAGTTGCAGAGTTCAGTCTAGGAGGTATGCGTCCAGAGCTCTTCCCAGATGACTGCTTTAAGCTGGTATCCACAGGGGGAAAATGAGACCCCTGGCTCTGTTTGAAATGGCGGGGTGTGCAGCACACTCTCTCACTCGGACTGCCCTCTGGGCTTCCAGGGCTACCCTTGCATGTGGAGCCATGTCAGGCACACTTGCTCTGGATTCTTCTCTGCGAAACCTCATTCCTCCTCTGACCTACTTGTTGATTTGAACCCCAAATGATTCCACTGTCAATAGATGTCCATATCCTGCTATTAGGATAATTTCACATAATGGATGTTGGAGCTTAGTACCTCAGCAAGCTTCCCTTCCTGAGCTTCCTGAGGTGCAGGGAGCAAAGCAGGACTCCCACCCGCAACTGCAGAAACATGGCTGATCTACCCAGAGGACAACCTGTTCCCAGGGAAGCCCCCCACACATTTATCATGGGATTGAAACAGCTATTTCAACCCTCACTTTTATAAAAGTAACAGTCATCCTGTGTGGGTGTCTCTCCTTCCTACTTGTTTTTTTTACTTAACTGGGTCAAGAATTATTCAACTGAAATATATTAATAAGAGGTGATTTTATAAGTTCACATGACACAAATATCACATTCTCAATCAAAACTTCATGTTGCACAAAACATCAAAAAAGCAAAACAAAAAGCTTATTAAAAATGAAAACTTATACTACTTAGATTTCTCGCAAATTTTTACCATTATCATTTTACAAAACAAATAATACTTTTCAGAAAAGATCTGAAATTCTAAAGTACGATTTTTAATTTCACCTTTAACAGATCAATACCACAGGTTCAGATGACAGCAAGCACTGGGTCCCAACATGGCAGCTATGTCCGTGGCTCGGCTTTCGCATCTGTGAAAAGGGACCACTGGCTAACACACTCCCGTTGGTGCCATTAACTGTCCTGTTCTAGGATTTCCTCCAACGTGAGGTTAGTAGGTTTTATCAGCACATAGCAGAGCTACGTTAGTTTGTAATAAAAAGGTACGTAGGCTCAATATGAGTGAATTAACAAAATTAAGAGTATTTTAAATTTAGAAAATCAATGATTGAAGAGAAAAAGCATTTTAAGGAATGCGGTAGACAATTTTGAGGATTTCTACAGGGCTCACACTTCCTTCTCCCTAGAGGTCTGTCCTCAGCGCTCCTACACGGACACTGTCATTCTTCAACCCAACCTGAAGCTCACTGATTTGGGAGTAGACACCAGCCCCAAGCAAGCTAAGGCAACCAGACTGTCTCTCCCTGGAAGTTGTCATTTTGATCTAATGAACACAGGCCGGGTACCACTAATGTCCACGTCGTGGTAACGGCGGCCCTGAAGAGGCCACCACTCCTGTTTCTAAAGACCCCAGCGCAATCCTCGGACCCTGGGGGCCGCCATGGCTCCCACCTACCCTGCTTAGGACTGATGGCTGTTCTTCCCAGGATTCCTCTAAATACTTAAATTCTGAAGTTTAATATAACTAAAACTAAACAAAACTAAAAGTCAATTCCTTAGTTGAAGTCACCACATGTCAAGCACCCAATAATCACATATGGCTGTTGGCCAGCATACTGGACAGCCCAGATTTGGAGAATGTTTACATCATCAGAGAGTCCTAGTGAGTAACGCTGCTGCAGACCCCCTAATAAACTCCCACTTTTCTTAAGCTGCCAGGATCTGGATTTGCTTTGTTTTATGGGTATGTGTTTGCTTTTTATTCGTTTTATACCTGCACCTATAAGAGTCCCCTGTAAATGATTTCTGGGTACTCTTAATGGTCCTAAGCGTCGGAGTTAATGTCACTTCAAAACTTAAAGTTTACTAACATCACCCCTAGACTCCTCCTGGGTCACGGAATCACGGAATTTAAGAACTTAAAAAAACCTTACCACATATCTAATTCGATTTCCTGTTTTTTACACATGAAGTAATTAAGACCCAGAAAGTTTGTAACTTGCTTTTGCTTCTGAACAACACTTAAATTTGGTGTAATAGGTTATTTAAAACAAGATAAATATGATACCGACTAAACTGTAATACACACCATAACTCTGCAAATCTCATGATTACACAAGTAACCAAGCATGAAGTTTAAATATTTATTTACTCACCAAGCTGTTATTCCAACTCCTTCCCACTCCCCACCCCCACCTTTTTTTTCTATTTACTTTGTAAGGTACATTCGCCATGGTTACGATTGTTTTCAGTGTCATAGCTCCTCATATCTAAAAGGCACAGAAAACATTCTGTACTTTCAAACCAGGGAGCAGACAAATACATTTTTTATTGTAATTTTTATTTTTCACCAGAACATTTATGTTCAAATCTGTTGCATGATTAGTCATCTGTAGAGATTGAAATCTGGATAGCTGAAGATGAGGCGCTTTTAAACAAACAGTAAGCAAACATAATTGAAAATATGTAGATAAAAAATGTCATACCTATGCATCCATAGATTTAAACTTGCTAAAGCAAATTCTCAGGGTATCTTCATAAAATAGCATGTTCTCTCTACTCCTCCCCCTGAAAAAAAATGTCTAAAACACAATCTAAATACTAACTGCAGACCAGGATTCTGAAGCTCCACTGTACTCAACATCTCCCACCTAACTACAGTGAAATCTATAATTGTCCATCCAACAGAGAATTTACACGTTGCTTTCAGGTAAATATAGAATTCAATATCCATGCAATGTTAATTCTGACTTAAAGGATTATTTCGAAACAATTCTTATACTTGCTTTCCTGAGGTCAAGTGCTGTCCAGTGTTACAAGAGTTTTATGACCTACCAACCATCCTTTTCATGAAAGATAAAAAACTAACAGGTTTTTCCCCAATACTGATCTGCATCTAATATGACTAGACTATAAAGAAATGGAGTAAAATGGTTATGACCTGTGCATATATATCACTGCAGACCCATATTTTTCTATGGCTTTTTCTTCTTAAGAGTAAACAGTAAAGATTTCCCTCTGCTCCTATCACATGACATTGTTCCAAATCATCTGAAAAATCATTGTTCCAACATCACAGTGTTCCAAATCATCTGAAACAATGATACACATTTCAAAGAATTAACCAAAACTATTTTCTTTTCCCTTCCCTTTCAAGCACCACGCATAACACACACACACACACACATTTCACATAGTTTATAACACATACGGGTGTTGGCCATTCCTATCTCAAGGAAACACTTCTCCCAAGATCATAAAGCATGGCCCACCAAGTCAACGAGGGGAGGCCTTGAACTTCGGGGCGCTGCGCTGGATCATGGCAGCAATCAATGGAGGTGTGAACGATGCAAAAGCAGTCCAGGGGCACATCCCAACAACTTGCCTTCCTTCATCAAAGGTTTCTGCAGATAATTTGCACCCCCCAGAAAACAAGCCCTGATGGGGTAGATCAGTTGGTTGGTATGATGGCCCAATCAATACACCAAAGTTGTGGGTTATATCAACCAATGAATGCATCAGGAGGTGGAAAAACAAATTGATATTTCTCTTTCTCTCTCCCCCTTCCTCTGTCTAAAAAAATCAATAAAAAAAAATCAATTAAAAAAACAGCCTAAATTCCAACATTGAAATTGTACAGCAAAAACTTAACATTCTTTAGAGAAAATGTGGTAAAGCCAGTGAGCACATCTGAAAGTAAATGAACACAAATGCCAGCCACAATCTTGGCACAGCTTTCCCTCAGACACGGGGCCCCTCTGAAACACCTGCATATACCATGGAGGGGACCACAGATTGGTTAGGCCATGAAGTGTGCACCTGGAACTATTTAGAAAAATCATAGTTCCTTGTAAATGGAAGTTATGAGGCTATTTTAACAAAAGTTCAACCACTGATTAAAAAACAAAAACTTCTTTACACAGTAGAATGAGTTTTGTAATCAAACTATTAGCATCTGTGCACCTTACCGTCACTTAGAAATGGAACTATAAATACTATTACAGTATTTCTCTCTGTGTCAGAACTTTGTCATCGGCTCCCGTTAAACATCACTCCGATACTGATTAGTTACACAAAAGCCATAAAAACTTAAGTGTAAGAGATTCAGCGTCAGCAGCCCCGGCTGGTTATGACCAGCCAGAAGAATCTGGAGACCTACAAAAGGAACCTGGCACTTCAACAAGGTCTGAGTAAGTGGGTCAGCTGTCACCTGTGACAGGGTTCACCCTCTCGAAGGAGAGTGCATTAGCTGCAGCAGTCCAGGATCAGTTTTCAACAGCTGGGACTTGAACCTTTAGGCTTTTAAAAGTCGTTGGCAATTTCTTTTTCCGAGTGGAAAACATATTTCACCCACACACACAGGTTTGAGGCTGTACCCAGGGGAAAATGTATGTGTGTATAATATTGATATACCTTTTCTCTTAAAATAAGGGGCAAAAAAGACTTTAAGGCTGTGCTTACTAAATTACATTTAATATTTAAAGATTAAATTAAAAGGTCATTCTCAAATCTGTATTTCATTTCTCAAACCCAGCAACAGCAGGGAAAAAATAACTACTAACAGAAACACCTTTGCTAATTTATCTTGTTTTCGCAAAGTTTAAAACTTTTGAAATGGTCATCAGCTTCACATCTTTGATTACTTTACACATATTTAAACACACGTACTCAAACGTCAGAAACACAACTGAAAAGTGACACCCGTTTTTCTATGCTCCAGTTAATGCATACATCCAGTACTGTACCACAAAAAGAAGCAGAGATCAGAGTTTTTAGGAAGAACTGATGTTGACCTCTTCCTGACAGAGATCTTGTTTTGAAAATATTCAGCTTGGAAACACAAGGTTCTAATCAAAACAGTGGCAAAGCACTTTTCCTCAGACACACAGTCCGGCTCGCAGTGTCGGAGTACGAAGCTCAGGAGCCCTGGCCGCTGCCTACTCAAGCACACACACAGTCTTGCTTAAAGGACCCACCATCACTCTGCATCCACAGCAAGGAAAGTGCTCACCACTTCAATTAGCACATGCAAAGATTTTTTTTTTTTTTGCCTTCTAAAATATGTGGATCGCACGGTATCAAAAAGACAACATAATAGTAGCCAGTTGTCTATTGATTCCCCCTCCCTGTGTATAAGTTGATGTGGGGAAAATGGCTAAATGTGTTTTACAGCAAATCTATCCAAAGACAAACATTAAACTAATTTTGCTCATCGATGGTGGCAAGTTCTATGCAATCTCAAAAAATGCAAAAGATAACAGTTTCCAACAGCCCAGCCAAGACCGCCTTGTACCTTTTCCCCTCCTTGCTGGGACTGTGGAAATCAAACAGGTTAAGGAGATGGTCACCTTCAAGAAAGCCCTTTGCCCTGCCAGGAGGAAGTCATGCCAGCAACCAAAGTAGAATCCGTTATAAAAATAGGAGTCTCGGGAATCCAGGGAAAGCAAAGCACATTGTGCAGCCAACAGTTCACACGGCCAACAACACAAAAGAGGTGATAGAAACCTCAGGCTCTGTCTGAAGGAGCTGAAGAATTAACCTCTCCTATCATGTTCATCAGTTAAATTAACAAATCACTAAAATGGCCACATGTTAGGCTGAAAAACCACAAGCAGATTATTTGGTGTTGCAGAGTCACAGGTAAAAGACATTAATCATCTAGGTTTTTACATGTCTTAGTTTATACATAAAAGCCATTTATTCTACTGAGATTAAAAAAAAATGGCTACCTACCTCCCCCCCAAAAAAACTGTAAGGCTGCAATACAGAATACTAAAAATAAAATTAATTACTCTTATCGTTACTCTTATCTCAATTTTCAGTCACCCTAAAGTCTAACAAACTCATAGATGACAATATTGTTTTTTAGAAAAAGAAGAAAGGACTTGTTATCAAAATACTGCTACCAAATGCAGAAATAAAGTTGAGGGGTTTACAGGAGTCTAAAGTATGTTGGTCACAAAGGCATGATGATGTCTGTGAGGTAGTAAAAATATTATTTGTATATTTAAAAAAATAAAGGAAGCAGCTGTCTAAACATTTTAGCTTTTTTCCCCCAAAAATGTTTACACACTGCTCTGAGGACAGAAATAATCCACTGTTCTGAGGAAAGAACTAATCTGGCTGAGTCACTGTCTCAACCCACCAGAAGGCATAAACACCAGCACAAAGGCCCGCCTGGGTCCCTTTCTCTTCCACTTTTTGATTGGAGGCACTTCCTCCCGACTTAGCTTCGAGAAGGAAATCCTGAAAGTGAGGGTCGTAACCAAGTATTTGTCACCCCCCAAATGTGCATGATGCTAGAAAAATTCTTACTTGCTTGCTGGCTTCAATTAAAAAAAAAAACAACCCGAGAATGCTATTTTTTATAAACCATCATTATAAACGTAATGCCAATCCACTTTTACTAAATATATGTGTATGTGTACATCCATACAAAGATTCATATTTTAAAAATTAATAAATTAAAGCTACAACAAAAATACCTCCAATCTAGAATATGCATTTTTGCATGTTTCCTTCATCTTTTTGCATCAGACTATACATTAACCACATAATTGCAGTCATGGCTCCCTTACAGTTTTCTAGTATGCATTTTTACTTATCACAAACATTTCAATATGCCCACCTATTTGTGGTTATAATGTCATTAAGAATTCCATAATATTCCACAAACTTAATAAGCTATTCATTTGCTGGATAGTCCTACCCTGCCATCTTACAGGATAGGCTTAAGGTAGAATCACTCTCATTCGGGGCAATCACGCCTCCCATTATTCTGCTGTTAGCCCTCTTTGGGGGGGTTCCAACTTTTTCTCTCCCATCGAAGCCATCCCTGCAATGAGCAATTTCATGTAATACAGCTCCCTTTCTCAATTGGATAATTTCTTCCTAATGAGCCAATGGTTGTAAACAATTTTTTTAGTAATTATATTGTCTCCCTGCTTTAAAAAATGTTTATACCCATTTATAACGTCAAGAGTAGTAAAGTGAAACAAAATATCCAGTAATGATTTCAGTACTGAGACAACTCTGAGGTCAATTTTTAAATGCTCTTAATTTTTTTCACGTTTTCTAATTAAATGATCTGTGCTTCTAGGTAAACTTCGAATACGTATCTGCCACGTGCGAGGCAAACTCACTACTCTCCCAACTCCTAAACCCTCTCTGTGATTCATGCTCTGTTAACAATTTGGTGAGTGTCTTTTCATACTTTTTCTTTTGTATATATAAGCATACATAAATATATGTAGGATTTCTAAACTTTTTCACTTCATGATGCTAAATCTCTCCTTATTTCCAATATGAGCTCATACTGTAACTTCTATGAACATAATATGACTTTTATAAAATGACTGTCTCATTCAAATATCACTTGATTCCAGTTATACATTCAGCTTAACATTATCTCCTAGTATTGCACTAATGTTAACTGTCCCTCATGAATAACCTAAACACTGGGATTGTGAGTGTGTGTGTATGTGTGTGTGTGTGTGTGTGTGTGTGTGTGAGAGAGAGAGAGAGAAAGAAACAGAGAGAGAGAATGAATTATCTTCCTAATCATACTGAAGACCACTACTAAAATGGGCTTGCATGCTGTAAGATCATGTTTCCGGGGTGGCACAGGGAAGCATTTAGGAAGGAAGTTAGCCAGACACCAGAAATGTGTCACCCACATGTGAATAACCAATCTTTTATACCAGTAATACTATACCTAGGAAGACAAAAGATACAAGTGACCTTTAGTTTTTAAAGAAATGAATGACACATAGTTAAAAGTCAGTAAAAGTTCAGAGAAGATAGCAAGAATCTTGGAAATAGTGGAATTTCTAAAGGGTATTCCTAATTTGATTCAGCAATAAGACCTCTTGTGGAAGGAACATCATTTTTGTTACCTCTGTACCAGTTCAATAACTTGCCACCGCAGTCTCGAGAATCTCCTTTGACAAGCCTGACTCTGCTGTGAGCAGCCACACAACCAAGGTGGATGCTCCAACCAAATTAAACCCCTCCTGCATGTGCTGCCCCATCACTGTGTCTTATTTTTAACAATACTGTCACTATGTGGTATTTTCTTATTTACTTATTTAATATATGTCCCCCCAACAAGAATGTCAGCGTAAGAAAGGACGCCATCTCTTCATTCTGCCATTCCGCTCATGTCAGCAATCATTTATTGAGCATGTGCACAGTGAATAAAGAGGATAGAGTAGTGACGGAATCAGGCCCAAACTGGGGCCCTGCTGAAGCTTGCATCCCCACAAGAAGAGACTATCTACTACAAGACTGAATAGAAGGTATGTTAAAAGGTAGTGTGTGTACTGGAGAAAAACAAAATAGGGAGAAAACACAGAGGGCCACGGTGAGAGCAGAGGTGTGGGGTTGCAACTTGAAACATCACCTCCAGACCCCAAAAGAGAAGGTGCGGGCAGCTGGTAAATGCTGGCTCGTGGAATGAGGCCAGAGTGACCAAAGCCAAATAGCATGTCCCAATTCCCTGGATACAGTGATTGGTTCTGAGATGTGCAGATAACAAGATCAGAGTCATTCATACACAAGACACTTTGGCACAGGCTAGCGCCACGGTATTTGGTGTTGTAACCGTGTGAGGTTTGGAGCAACTACAGCCCTTTTGCAATCGAGAATAAAGCCGTCATAGGTAGGAAGGCCGTGCCCAAGAAAGCAAAATGACCATTTGATTGTCTGGTTCAAAGGATGTCTGAAGTTTTGCCCCTTGACTGGTCCATTCAGTTACTTAGGACAACAGTAACTAAATCCAGTTACTTAGGACAACTAACTAAATCAGCTCTTCTGTGTGGGGCAAAAACAACTTCCTGCTTTGCTTTCGCTAAAGGGAGTTCCCTTGGGGCCATTTCCTCATTTGGAAAAGTTAGAGTTGCTGTTGTGGTGTGATTTAATCCAATCTGAACCTCATTTCCTAGTGCTGGTGATCTAAATGCCAACATGCATTCCAGTATTGTATAAATCTAACACAAACCGTCTTCCTGGTACGTCCATTCATCAGGGTGACCTTGTGCAGGGTTGGAGTATTTCCTCTACCTCCCTTCCACTCTATGGACTGAGAGATAACTTTCTATCAATCCATATCCATCTCCTACTCCACCCTCTCTTTCACAGCATTTTGCCTATTAATCCATTCAATAGTCAGTTAGTCAGGAGATCTAACATGTTTAACAGGAGAGGCACTCACAGACCCACAGAGTAAGACTGATAAGGCATAGTCCTTCTCAAAGACATTTCAGAAAGGAAAGGAAAAACCTGAAGAACAGTTGCAGAAGGAATGCAGGCTAATGAACAGAATGACATGTAGGAGGCAATGGGAGTGTGAAGGGTAAGATGATCAAACAAGTCTTCACATGGCCCCCCACTTCCCTGGCCACCTCTGCACTCACTGATCGTATCGTCTGGTAGACACATGGCCCCCAATATCAGAGTTTCTCTTCCCTAAAAGGATTTACGTCCTTGTGAGCAGGAACTGTGTCCAATTCTTTCATATTTCCTAACTTTCTACCATATAATAAACAATAAAATTCCAATATGGGTGTTTTGCACTCAAACTTTGAAAACCACAGATGTTATTTATAGTTCTGGTTAGGTTCCATGGCTTTTTGACAAACTCCTCGTTTTACCTTATCTGTTTTGACAGCTGAAAGCTTATCAGACTGCTCATCCTAAACTCCATCAGGACAGACACCTCTTCCCGTGGCATCTATGTCCTTATGACCCCAAAATCAGCCTCTTCTTTGTGAATCAAAACAACTTTCTGCTTTGCTCTAACACACGTTCTCCTAGGGGCCAAGGAGATCATTATTCTACAGCATTTCACTTCCAGGTGCTATATTCCGGGGTCACTATGCTGTGGCAGTGAATTAGAGAATTTCCAATGCCACAACACTCCTTGATCAATTTAGAAAAAAACTGAAAAGAATGATGAACTAAGTAGAAGGAAGTACAGCTTTTAGTCCTTAAGACAGAGCAAACAACAATTAACTTACACACACACACACACACACACACACACACACACACACACACAGCGGTAGGGAGTGGCAGGGGAGAGCACAGTGTGTTCCTGAACAAAATTTTCTGAATTCCTAAAAGCTATGTGGTTCAAAGGAGAAAAAATGCTTTTATCATATGGTAAATAATGAATCTAGTTTTATTAAAGTTTATTTCCATATGGAAATGTCATGTATCATATCACAAATTTAAATACAGTTTTAATCTTTTCCCAAATTTATGTGGTCATTTAAAGGCTATGATTTATAACTCTGACAAATCAAACTTGCTAGCCATATTATCCAAATCTAATCCACTATTTCAAAATGCTATATTAAAAGTTTGGTGCATTAAGGGTTTAGTCGGCTACGGGAAGGGGGCTGAGAAAGAAAAGACACATTTACAATGAGGCCTGTGGGCAAGTGCAGCCCAAAGCTCAGGGCCGGAAATGGGCTTGTCTTTTCTCCAACATCATCCCACCAGCATCCTGTGGGCTCCTTCCTTCTTTCATGGCCCCAGTCCCTTTTCCACCTTCCCACGTGTCCCCTTTCCCACAGGACGATCTGCCCAGAACCTGAAACAAGCTCACGAAAACTTCACTCTTCAGACCTCCAAGGGATACCAACCAACCCAGGCATGGCTGAGTCCTCTGAAGAAAGGAAGGAGTGCTGGTCACGATCTCTTTGCAGTACCTGCTCCTACCCCAGTACGCACCCTTGTATTGTTCCGGACCTCCAGGGTGCTCCTGGTCCCAACCCGCATGTCTGCAAGCATGGATGGCAGAGCAGAGCTGCGCCCAAAGGCCCTTGCCTTCCCCTTCCATCTCTACCTTGGCATGCAATTAGGTGACCTTGGGCAAGTCACTTTGACTCCTTGGGTCTCAAATAGTCCAAACAATTCCTAAGTCCCTTGCATTCAACTTTTTTATTCCTGTTTGTTAACTATTCCTACAGATTTGCTTTTATTGCATTTGCTTATTTGTTTTATTCGGTCTCTGTTCTGCTCAGTGAGGGCTGGGACTGTATCTGTATCCTCAGCTGCTAGCACTGGGCCTGCCAGGCACCGAGGGGCATTCTGTAAATAACAAGGAGAATGAACATACATAGATTGGAAAATCAGTATTTCAACATTTTTAAAGCAAGCCTATGAAAGCAATAGGGCTATCTTTTGTGGTGCCTCAGAGGCAATCTGCTGCATCAAGGTGAAGCTGAGTATCTCTTTCCCAGCCACTGGTTACCAGAAACTCACCGAAAGGCACTGATGTATGCAAACTTTGTACCTTTGATGAGAAGTGCATGGCCACAGAAGGTGCTATTGATGCTCTGGGTGAAGAATGGAAGGGTTATGTGGTTTGAATCAGCGGTGGGAATAACGAACAAGGTTTCCCCCTAAAGCAGGGTGTCCTGACCCATGGCCATGTCTGTGTGCTGCCGAGTAAGGGGCATTCCTGTTACAGACCAGGGAAGGCCAGAGAGAAAGTGCCATCTGCACAGTGCTGCACTGTGGATGCCACTCTGTGTTCCCCACTTGGTCATTGTAAAAAAGGGGGAGAAAGACATTCCTGGTCTCACTGACACTACCATGCCTTGTTGCCTGGGGCCCAAAAGAGCTGGCAGAATCCGAGAACTTTTCAATCTCGCTACAGAAGATGACGTCCGCCAATACGTTGTGAGAAAGCCTCTAAACAAGGAAGGTAGGACACGAGGGCAAAGCATCCAAGATCCAGCATCTCATTACTCTGCGCGTCCTGCAACACAAACACTGATGTACTTCTCTGAAGAAACAACATACGAAGAAAAATAAGGAAGAGTCCATGGAATATGCCAAACTTTTGGATAAAAGAATGAAAGAGGCCAAAGAAAAATGCCAGGAACAGACTGCCAAGAGATGTAGGCTGTCTTCTCTGAGACCTTCTACCTCTAAGTCTGAATCCAGTAAAAAATGAGATGTTCTAAGAGTAACAAATAAAAAAGGTTTTAAAAAAAGCAAATAAGGGAAGCATGACCTGCTTTTTTCAGTTCGGCAGTCACTAATTACTACGTTACCTGCTCCCTACAAGAAGGTAGCATCTTGGAAGCACCGCGTCGCAAGGAGCAGGAGAAAGCAGTGGTTCTCAGCGAGGAAATGGAGTGGGAACAGGAGTAAGGTCGGCAGATCCGCTTGTCAAAAGCACTGATTACAGTGGGCCTCTGAGAACTTTTTCTGAAGAAGGCATCCCCTCAAGTAATTCTGAAGCACTGATGCCGATATCAGCACAACACCATGAAATTATGACCCATCAAATTAGAGAACCACTAAGGCCCCTTCCAGCCTCAGCAATATGTAAGTGTTGGATGCGTACCAAATTTTACACCAAATCTCTATCATTTTTTCAGGTGTACTTCAGCATTACGATTTTCTATCCAAATGTCTACTAGATGCTATAATTTTATGCCCTCTATGTAGCTAGCTTCAAGTATTTCATTAGGAACTAAATTTTAGTCTCTAATACTACCATTTTCTAAGAGTATATTTCATGAAATTTTAATAATGAAAACATAAATACATCACATATGGCAAGAGAGAGGGAAAGACAGTTCCTTTCATCTAGACTAGGGTTTCTCGCCCTCGGCACTATCAGCATTTTGGGCTGGGTAATCCTTTACTGCAGGGCTGTCCTGTGCACTGTGGGGTGTTCAGCAGTATCCCTGGCCTCCACTCGCTAGATAGGTACCAGTACCTGAGCCCTACCCCTAGTTCTGACAACAAAAAATATCTCCAGACACTGCCCTCCCCCACCCCTACCCCACTGGAAACCACTAGGGGAATATTAAAGTAATTTAACAATCTAGGGTCTCAGGATACTAAACGTCCACTATACATAAGGTAGGCTTATGCTACCATGAGGCAATTACTTAAGGGAAAGAGCTACTTCTATAAAAGAATATTCACTCATTTGAAATATAATCAAAGACACTGAAATGCTGACAGTGACCAGAGGGGAGAGGGGAGGGAATTTTAGGGGAAAAGGGGAAGGGTTTACAGGAACAAGTATAAAGGACACATGAACAACAACTAAGGGGGGTGGAAATGGGAGGGAGGTGGGGAGCACTGGGGGTGGGCTGGGATGGGAGTAAAAGAAAGCTGTACTTGAACAACAATTAAAATAAATTTTAGAAAAGGAAAAAAAGAATATTCACTCATTTGTTGGTAGTTTAAAACAATTTATGAATAATCAGGCACATGAGCACATACATGTTCTAAGACTATTAAGGAATTCTAAGTAACATTTCCTGGACATTTCTAGAACTTTCCTTTTGGAAAATTGGACACCCTCATTCAGAATCTCATTGCAGATCTTATGATTTAAGACGACATCTAGAGAGAAGAAAACAAAATGGAAATTTGGCAACTGTTTTGATATGATTACTTTGTTTCAAACTTTTCTCTTTGGCAAAAGTCTAAATTACAGCTTTATGCAGTCAACACTAATTCAATTAACCAGATAATTACAAAATCTACAAATAACTTTTTGCCATGTAGCCATAATCTACTGTAATAATTTAAAGATGTTCCCATCTATTTCCATGAGTCCTCTTAAGTAGAGTGCTAAATAGCAGGGGAAAGGGAAAGAACAAAAATCATTCAAACTGTGCAAGTCTAACACTAGAGAGGGGGATCTTTAGCTTTTTGATGGACCAAATGCAACATCTTATGAACTTTACATAAACTTCTTTGCAATTGTAAGGACTCAAAAATGGTTCCTTCTCATTGAGTTTTTCTTTGTAACAGATTGAACAGAAGCAAAGTTATTTTTTTATTTCTAAAGGAATATTATATCTTTTGAGCAAAATGTGTCCAAAGGAGAACCACATTGACTATTAAGCTTAAAAAACTAATATTATGCATTTTAAAGATTTTTATATGGTAGCATGAGAGGAATTTCCATAGTTTGTTAAGAATGACCAACCTTGTTAAAGTGCGTACTTTTCTCAATAAATTTAACTGATTTCGATTAAAGTAAACTTTAAATAATTTAAGATTCTAATTGTGTCTCCTTCACAGTAAAAGATAGTTAACCATTATCAATAGGCTAATGTATTTGTTTCTACAATTAAATACAGGCATTGTATATGTGTAAATTTTTAAGTGTGTTATTCACCTGGAGTCTAACATAGTCCACATTTCTCCCAGCATCTACTTTTGTGCATTTGACTATTCGTTAATGGCAACGTAAGAAAGCTAAGGAGGAGTAAGAGGAAGATGAAAGAACTACATTCATTACATTACAGGTTTTAGTAAACCGGTTCATCTTTTCTTGCTTTAAGTTAAACTCTTCAAAAATAATCAGGAAGTAAGTAGAGTATACGTATTCTCTTTTTAAAGATGGAAGCCCATATGTCCCTATCACTCCTATGTATTCTGGAGACTATTTCATTTTATAATATTTAAGGATTTTAGTCACAGGCTTATTTTCCTGAGGATTTCTACCAACTTACTCTGTTTCTATTTCCAAATGCCTTTTTTAAAAAATGAAAGATAGCTTTTCTAGAGTTTATTTATTATTGCAGACATATGCAAAAACTTACATTTATGCATAGGTGAGTGCCATTGATAAACAACCATATACCTTAAAGTTAGATTTAAAATTATAGCTGAAGTTTTAGTCAATAACTCATATTGAAACACCGGTAGGTCATTTAATGTGCCCTTAATGGTCCCTTCTGTAACAAGTCTGCAGTCAAACCACATTGAAAATATTTTAAGTTAAATAAGAATACATGAAATAACAATATATTTAAAACATCCAGAGCTTCTTTAGAAAAATTTTACTATTTGCACAATTAAACACAGTATCATTCTAGGGACTTATAAGGTTCATATCAGAGGTAATAATAAATGAGGTCTGTCTGGAAAAAGTCCAGCCATTGTTAACATAACAAGAACAGTTTGTGTGACTTCAATGTAACCTGGTAGCCAAGGAGAGTGGACTGGAATGCACAGGTATGAACAATGATGACTTCACTGTACTAGTCAGGGGGAAGTAAGCATGTGTACTGTATGTCCATCACATTCAAAATGACTGAGCAAGTAGAGCAACGAATCTGCATCAAATTGTGTTAAGCTTGAACATTCCTTCATGGAAACTATTTTGATGATTCAAATGGCTTTTGGAGACGATGCAATGAGCACAGTGCAAATAAAAATGTGGCACAAATGCTTTAAAGATGGTCAAGAATCTGTTGAAAGTGATCCATGTTCTGCAAGGCCTGCAATAAGCAGAGCACCTGAGGAAGCTGAACGTGCACGGATTGCAATCAACAAAGATCAGCAACTGACAGTGGGGAAAACAGAACGTGATCTGGGGATTCGAAAAACTGTGTCCTGGATATTGACGTAGGATCTCACCATAAAAAGTGTCATGGCAAAACTCGTTCCACAGCTTTTGCTGCCAGAGCTGAAGGAAGATCGTGCTGCAGTTGCTAATGACTTGATTCAAACCACCAGCAATGAACCAGATTTGGCTCCCTACAACTTCTGGCTCTTCCCAAGACTAAAATACTTTAACCTTTGAAAGGGAAGAGATTTCAGACCATTGATGAGATCCAGGAAAATACAACTGGGCAGCTGATGGTGATTCCAACAAAGGATTATGCGGAATGTTTTGAACAGTGGAAGAGACGCTGGAGAACTGTTTGAGGTCCCAAGGTGCCTACTTTGAAGGGGACTGAGGTGTCATTGTCCTATGTTTCTTGTATCTTGTATCTTCTTCAATAAATGTCTCTATTTTTCATACTACATGGCTGGAGTCTTTCTGGGCAGACCTCGTAATGACAAAACAAGAAACATTATACACTGCCACCTTCCTTGTTTTCTCATGTTGTATATTCTTTGTAATCAAGTTTGGTTACCATCTCTCAGTGACACTGGCAAGTAACAAGTTCCCTGTGCCATCCTAATCTTCTCTAATCTATTTGTTTTAGAGTTTCAGTGGGACGTATTCAAGGTAACAAACAGTACATATTTTAGCACAGTGCCTAACACATAGTAAGTTTAAGAGTAATTATGAGGTTCCATTTCAAAAGGAAGAATTTAAGGGATGAAGCAAAACTAATCATCATCACACTTATTTACCATATCCAAAGCTATTACTACATGGACATCATGAACTGGCTTTATAATACAGGTCACTGCTTAACCAGGATAACATCAACAGACCGATATAAGGTGACTGAAGCTGGCCCAAAGTCTTTTAAGAAACCATAGGTAGTTTGACTATGCAGACAGAATACTGGCCAATTGCCTCCATTACCAGAAAGGGGAACGCACTAGATGATGAACCCTGAGAAAGGCCATCGCCCCCACCCGCATAACCAGATGGTAGCAGATAATCTGAACAAAACCCACCATGACAGAAGCCTCTACAGGATTTCTTCTCTGTCTTCTGGTGCAGGAATATTGGTATGGGTAAAGAGGATCCCTTCCCCTAAATCTTAGATAAGGAAGGTCTGCTGCATTGCTTCGGTCATTTTTAAGTAAAATCATGAAGGTAGCTTTGCTTGATTGGTTTTTCTTGCCTCGTTATAATGTTTTGATTAAAGCTCCTGCCATTTGAATAGCTCACCCATTTTTTCACTTTTATTGCCAGCACTTCCGGAGTGAAAGCACATTGCTGATGCAAAGCAGTGTGACCAGGAATCAGAGAACCAGCTCTCAAAGGAATTGGCTCTGCTCACACTTAATCGTGTGCAGGGCAAACCCCTGCTGGGTGCTCTCACAGAGACAAGCCAATGCCAATGAACGACCCCTAAGGTTCCTCTCAGGTCCAAAAATCTAGGATTCTAGCTTTTCCCCTATAGATCTTAGAATCAGCACAAGCAGCAGGTCACATATTTTGTATGCCAACATTACAGAAAGGTGACCCCCAAACAGATTCAAGAGTCCCTAAGGTGGAAACCAAAGTCATTCAACACCACAAAGTCTTAGTCCCTTTTAAACTGAACTCATGGAAAGAAAACTTTATTCAAAATCACCCAAAAACTGGCTGTCCTTCCCTACATCTAACAGGGATCTTTTTTTAAAGTTAATTATACCTATCAGAATTTTATAGTTTTGTCTTCTGTGTCTGTGAAAGGCTAGAGGACAGAGACTTGCTACCCCATTGTTAACAAGCATGGAGTAAGCATATATGTGATACTGAGTAAGTGATTGACAATTTCTATTAGAAAAAAGTCCAACTTATTTTCATCAGGTTCTAAGCATCAGAGTCTCCTTTACCATTAAGGACAGGCACCCTGCAGGTAATCTTGAAGTTACTTTAAAAGGCATTCTTTTAACACTTTCATGGAACACCTATGTCTATAATTTATCTTTATGTACATATACTGTCATACCTTGGTACTCATCAAACCCTACACTTGTCGCATTTCGATGAGGAAAAAAATGATTTCGCACTCAGCACTTGCTCAGCACTCATCACTTGTGTAAGTTACGACATCTCCCAGCAAGAGAAATGCTTCATCCCACATTGCTTGAAAAATCCGTTCGGTATTTGTTGGTTTCACCACTTGTCACAAGTTCTGGGATGAATTAGCGACGAGTACTGACTGAGGTACCACTGTTTCTCTGTGTACCCAGCTCCATGCTTGGCACCAGGTTTGTAAGTTTAACTAAGATAATGGTATTCGCCCTCCAGGAACACAGTGGACAAAGGAGGAGGGGGGAAAGTAATGTGAAAACAACACAGTAACATGCTGACTGCTGTTTCAGAGAGACTTACGATTTGGACCATAAGGACAAATAATCTAAAATATTACCAACTTTATGTAACAGAAACTAAGATTAGTGCACCTACACATTAAATAGTTCAAGATGTCAAGTGAACTACTCATATATATACTATGTACCCAGAAGATGTGAATTATGGTAACATTATAGAACATGGTTCTCCAGAAAACCCATTGGGATCAAAGACCGACAAAGTTACACACCTTGGCTTAGGTTTTCCTGACACATAAAAGGAAAAAAATCAGGTCAAAAGCATAAACTGTGATGACAGTCTCCTAGGGAACAGGCATTAGTGTTACCACAGTGATGAAGTTATTTTCATTACTTTTTAAGTTAATTTTTAAAGTTACTTTATGCCACATAAGGTAGTATTTCATGTAGAGGTCTTAAATGCTATGTGAGACTGTACTGTCTCACCCCAAAGTTAAGAGTATGTGAGTAATTCTGAGTTGTCTCCATACTATGAATACCACTGTTTCTATCACTATTCGTAGATAATTTGATGGTTTAAAGAGAGACAGAATAAAGGAGAAAAACATGAAACAAATTATCTCAATGTCAGGAAATAATTTAATACATAGGATCTTACTTTAAACCATTTCAAAGGTCCTTAACGGAAGTCATCATCCTTCATCATAAACAGAATCATTTTAAATACCAACACAGACAACATATTTATGTAAATCCTTACCTATAATTTTATATAAATTGTTTATAAAATATGTTTCACTTACATAACTAAATACACACATGCACACACACAGATGACATAAAGCAAGCACTCACACCTCCAAATGTCCAAAATGTATTGGGACTAAAAAACACTCAATTCATTTAATATCATGATACTCTGATTGTTACACATTAGGCCCCAACTCAAATATGTCCATTGAAATTAGTGTGTAACTCACCCAATCTCTTGATCATTTTTCACCCAAGTAATGCAACCACCATGTTTAATTCTAGGAAAAATAATCCTGTTTAGGTTTTTAAAGGGTGGTTTATGTATTTTAAGTTACCTTTAACTTTTTTGCATACTTAATAATATGATGCTTACTCCAAATAACATGATTAATTAAAATATTTACATATTTAAATATGTGTGTATGTGAGTGTGGGTATGTTTAAATCACATATGAGCTCAAAGAAACCCAGGAAATGATGATCCAATGAAAAGAAATATGCAAATAAGTAAATTACTTATACATGTTTTCTACAATTCATCCATTTAATAAAGCTTAGAGAATACCCCAAAGAAATTTCAGTTTGGAAAAAAAAAAGGAAAAAAAGGAAAGCAAAGCTTTTGAAAGGGTACACCTTGTTTTTAGATTAGAATCTACCTGGTAGCGATTACCTAGACTTCTGAATAATGTTTGTTACATGTATGATAATAAGGAACTATTAAGTAAAATGTAGAAATACTATAGAAAAAGCCCTACACTGAAAGTAAAGAGATAACTCTATTAATTCATTTATGCCAGAAAATATTTCTGGCATCCCCAGCATGTTCTCGGCTCTGTCATTAAGCAGCTATGTAACCAGGGACAAGGGATTCAACATAGTTTGAGCATCTTTAAAATGTAGTTGCAGCCTCATCTTCCAGGTCCCTCTGGCCCTTACATGATGAGAAGAACAAGTTGCAATGAGGTATTATTGTAAGCATCTTAGTATTACATAATACCATATAAGCAAAGGCAAACTTTTCTAAGTTAGCATGTTACCATAGAGTAATAAATAATTCTTGATCTGTATGGCAGTTTATGACAGAAACTAACAAGAAGATAATAAACAGAATGTGCCATCTCTACCATTACCATACTTTTCTTTTATACACAACTCCAAAGACCATAAAAAGAATAACCAGTTAATTCTCAATATTATCATGCCCACTGGATAAAAAGAGAAGTTGAATCTCAGAGCCATGAGAGTAATTCCACCTTCTGTCAGCCAGGCAGGGCCCAGTATGACAAGTCAAACGCTCCTGGCTCTCCCCTGGCCACTGCCTTTTAGGAGTAAGGCAGTAGGGGCCTCCTGGATCACTCTAAGGCAAAACCATAAACTACATGCAGGAAACGAGTGGAAAAGTTCAGGTCTCACTTAAAAACTGGGAATGGCCATTAAGTTTAGTTAAGCTACATCCTTCTGCAAATTCCACCCCTTTGTTAAGAACCCGGGAAGTACATTTCATAATCAAGCAGGGTTTCACTCTCCGCTGTGAATATGCCAAAATGAGAAGGGAGTTTCATGGCAGAATCTATATAGTTTTGTATATTTGCTTCTAAATTCAGTAATGATTTGTTCATAAGATGTATACTTCTGACTTGTCTCAAAATAACGTTTTCTGAAAGTAAAATGGTCAAAATTCCTATTTAAAAGTTTACTGGTACCACCAAAATTATAAATGTAATACTCACATTTCTTTTACCTCTACCTCTCCAACGACCTAACACTGACCCGTCTACAGAAAATACCCGTATTCTGACTATGTGTACACTAAAATGTACCAATGTATACATTTTATAGAATGATTTTTATTACCAAAAGAGATGTACAATATATGATCCTATAGTTATATATACACCAATATCTACAATTTCCTCTGTTCACTTAAAAATACCATGTACACTTTTCCAAGCATATAGCTATCCACCAGTTACTTTTAATACAACTGTACTATATTCCATACTTCAAATGTACCATATTTGGTTCAAAACACTGTCACTGATTTTTTAACTGATATAATACATTTTTTAACAATCAGGTTATATTCACAACATACAGGTCCCAATCAGTAGACATCCCTGTACTCTATCCTCATGTATTGTTATTTTCTGTGGGGTAGATTCCCAGAAGAACGGGGCTGCTGAGATGTAGGTTTCAGGTGTAAAAAGTCCATACTCTTATCAACAGAATACATAAATGTCAATTACCCCAGGTCCTTACTAACACAGACATGGTTAAGTCCTTGTAAGTTAACCAAACTAAAGCGACAAAAATGACACATCATCTTCATTTGTGTTATTCTGACCCTCAAGAGCTTGAGCACATTTATGAATCTTCACCGGCCAAATCTGCATTTTACCTACTTTTCATATCCTTTCCAAACTGTCTTCTTTTTCTTTTTATCAGTGTATTGAAGCCCTTTACACAGTATGTTAATTTGTGTACCGTATTTTTGTAAATATGTTTCTTCCTTTGTTTATGCTGTCATTTGCAAATGAGAATGTTTTACTTTCTATGTAACCAAACCTGCAATTTTTGCATTGTGAATCAAAGTTTCTTGGAGGGCTTATTATGAAGGCCACCTTCATCAGGATATTTTACTAATATTGTTTTCTCCTAATATTTTTCACTTAAGTTGTTTTTAGTTTTATTTTGTTGTTAATATATTTGGTATCTGTCTTTATGATGTCAAATAAGGTTAACAGCTGAGCCATTTAGTCTTTTAATAATCCATGCTTTTTCTATTTAATTAAAATACAATTTTATTACTTAATTAATTTCACTATGTACTAGAACCTGTTTCCGGACTTTGCTTATTGGCACCCACTTCTGTGCCAATAATGCACTGTAATTTATATTTTAATTCTTGCTATAAGAACAACATTCTCTTGCAGTTTCATTTTTAATTTCTATAGATGAACAAGCTTTCACTTATGGTTTTTAAAATTAATGCAATAAAAATCTAAACATAGAATGTTACATAGGATGTTCAACTTTCTCATCTAGATAAGGAAGTCATTGATCAATCTAATCTAAATTCCTCATGTAAGATTTTAAACAGTATTATATTTAAAAATAAAATATATTTCCATAACCTAATAGGTTTTAACATAAAAACTTACAACTTCCACCAAGTTCTAAACTCTATACCCATTTATGTAATCTGCCAACACAAGTAATTAAAGAATATGAAATAAAAATTTATCTTTGACCTTACAGTTTTAAATAGGAAAATAAATTCAAAAATCTCTAATAAACGTTCCTGATTTTTAAATGCTACAATTTATATGAGGCTGTCTAACTTTAAATAGGCCCGTTGGTCTGGCCCAATTTAAGAAAAAACATTGAGGCCATTGAAAATTAACTGAAATGTCAACCCACTTTAGAAGAAAGCTGTTAGTAAAACAAGGGTGAAGTTACAAGCACTTGTGAAAAGCACAATAAATAAACAATGAGCCCCATTCAAAGATACTAGGGAGACATTCAGCTTTGCAGAGTTAGAACAAGTGACAGCAAAACCAGTTTCCACATGGGCAAGAGTTTGTTTATTTTATTTTGCTTATCTGAAATCAGAGTAAATGATGCCAATAGTTTGGAATGACTCAGAAAGGTTCCTCAGCATCTAAACAGAAAAACTGCCTGGATTTCAAGCAGCTTCACTGCCTTGCAGTGACTTTTGCCCCTGTGAATTTTAAAACTTTCATTTGAAAACTGAACTATTTGAAACTACAAAAGGTATTATTATTCTTTATTCATCTTCTACCATTTTAGCCACATTTTTAAGAGGTGATCAAAACAAATAAAGAATACTTTCTAAATTAAGGTATATAGAAATAGTATGTTTCACACCTCAAGAAAAAAATGTGAAATTAATTTAAATGGCTGCTTTCAATAATAACTGAAGTTTTGTAAATAATCAACAAGTACTGAAAACTTGAATTATAATGATCTGTTTCCATGATTTAATTTGAGGCCAAGTTAACAGATGAGAAAGCCTAGAAAATGCTTCTTTTGGAAAACAAGTGTGAAGAAAAACTGACAACAATCATCCTTTTTTCATATAAAAGTTTGTAAAAGGTAACCGTATTCTTTTGCTAGGATAAAATAAAACTCAAAAACTTCTTTTCGAGTACAATTTTAGGATAAAATCATTTGTCATAATTTTCCTCCTTCAAAATCACCAAATAAAAGTCTATCAAAGGTTTGGAGAGGTTTAGGAAAAAAACGATGATAATAAAATTTTTAACTTTTACACATATCTTTTTCTGGCATCTAACAGTCATTAAACATATCTATCCTAACAACCACATAGTTTCTAATTGTTTTTCAGAGTTCACAAAAATGATCATATAGAAAAGTCAATCTTCAAAGATGGAAATACACTACCAATTAAATACTTAATGTCAAAGTTTTATACAATGTTTTGAGAGCACAGGATTTACTGGACAAGTAAATTTAGGTGATGGGTTATTTTTTTTCCAAGAGTACAACTGTTTCCAAGGAAAAAGTTTTAGCACTGCCTCCCAAAAAAGAGAGAATGTGCATTACTTTCATAAGGTGACGAGGCAGTCCACGGCAACTACAAGAGGTAAAATTACAAATTCCTTAATGCAGGAAAATTAGCTCCTTGTCCTTGAAACACCTATTGTTTGGTTAGCTAACCCTGGAAGAGGTTTCTGAATTGGTTGGCTGTCAGTAATCTAATTGCATATTGGGCTAGCTAATTAGAGAGGGCACTTTCCTGTTTAAAATATACTGCTTCAGGTGTGGCTTGAATTAGTAGCCAACTTTCACCCTGCACCCCAACTCACTCCAGAATCAGCGCTCTGTCTGGAACACCTACCACTCCACTGTTGGAACTCAGCCCTCCTCCTCCACCTGACCACAGAGGTTCCCTCTCGGGAAAGCCACAAATTGCAGTGCTCAATTTCAGCCAAGAGAAGAAGGCATTTGGAGGTAAAGCCAAAATGAGGGCGAAAGAAAACTTTCCACTAAGAAACCAACAACAATAACTGATATATGAACTACATAAAAATAAACAAATATGGGCTGCATACCCACTACCATCCTTACTTCTCAGAATAAAGAGAACACAAAAAGGCTCGTATTCTGACCTGAAAGAAAAAATGTTCAGCAAAGCAAATCAGAAAGTAAACAAGCTGAGCTACAGATTTTTCTCCTTGCTCTAAATTTTACTGTAATTCTGAAGTCGATGTACCAATCCAGCTCCCTTATTTCATATAGACTGCTTATTTTTTGAAAGCGTACTCTCATTTCTTTTTTCTGTTTTGCTATTGTCATCTCCTTTAGTTTGAGATGTGAGAATCATGGCACAGATAAGCAAGATAAAACCAATGACTGCAAGGTCACAGAGCTGGACCAGGAATGTGGGTCGGGCAGTGTTCTTTCCCTCCTGATTGACCTCTGCTCCACAAGCATTAGTTGAAGATCTCGGTGACCACATCACTGCTTCTCTCTCTCTCTCTCTCTTCCCCCCTCTCTCTGAAGTACTGGCGTTGTCAGTATGTTAGCTCTACCAAACTACGAAGTAATTTTTCCCAGCAAAACACGCTACACTTAGATCCTGCTGTACATTCGAAGAATCTGAAATGAAATATTGTTGGCATATTGTATTTATACAAATGACCTGACAATACATGGAAAACAAGACCACCTGAGGGCAGAGTTCTGCCTTGTAAACTTTCACTCTGGTCAATGCTGTAATCATAGCTTTGCTTTTCCTTAGTCCCAGGGAATTTGAACACAGGGTATGTTGAAATGAGGATGAATAATTCCCATATTTTCACTGTTTCTGGGCTTCTACCTCTGCAAAACAATTCTGAGAATGTAGTTTGGCAGCACAAACCAAGGAAACCAGATAGGTCACCATGGTTAGCTGACTTACCGGCTGAAAATGAACCTTCTTTAAGTCTAACGTTAATGCCTGCAGATGGACAAACTAACCCTCTAAAAAAAGTTTTCTCCTAACAAATGACTTACCTTAATTATGTGACAAATGGTGACTATCTTGATTATAAAATGTAGTTATAACTGGCAGTGTTAAAAAGGTTAAAACACAACTTTTGGGGTTAGAATTTTCTCTTACATTCCTAAATCGACCAGATGTGCCTTCGGGCCAAGCCTTGGACACTAGGTGCCTGGTATGTGTAGCCTTCCTTAGGAGCAAAAAACATGCTCGATGTTTTTTCGTAGACCAAAGTAACCAATGAGGTTATAACTGAGGTATTCACTGCTTTTTTTTAAAGACACACTTGTTTTGAAGTCTTATTTATATACCACTTCTATGATAAGTTCATTTTCATTAAAGGACACAACCGCCACTTCAAAGTATAAATCCTTACTATGAATCTACAGAATCTGTTATCCAGAAATAATTCATTGTAAAGCACAATAACTGAGTAATCAAGGGAGAATTTCGTAATTGTACCTCACACATTCTTTGGCCTTTGTCTTATTGGGTGTGTCCCAAACAACTCAACAGTACATCTTGTAATGCCTCCTGGGCACACAGTACATGGACTTCCATTTGTGCTCTTAAATTAAGATCCATACACCTACTGAAGGGCCTGGAATATGAAATTAAGTTATTCTTCAAGAATTTACTGTATTTTCCACATTCAAAACTGTTCATGCTATGCAAATGGAATTTTAAAGACTTGTTTTCCTCCAAGATGACTATACCTGGGCCAAAGTAATCCTCAGTTTCAGAACTGTGGGGGAGAAACCGCTCTACAGAAACCTGACATCTGTGTCACCGCTGTACAGTGTGTGTGGTGTGCTCCAGCTACAGTTCTGTTACGGTGACACCTGACATGCAGAACATCCACAGAATCCCCTTGAACATATTTCAGAATTACTTTGAGTAAAAAGTATATTATTAAAAAATTATTCTATAGTCACTAAATACTTCATTGTTCATTTAAAAGATACTTTCTGAAATGTGGAATTTTATACATAAACACAATGAGGTTCAAACATTTACACTAGTGAGAGGAAGTTATTTCCCAGAAGAAGGAATAGAGGGTTTGATATAAAAACTCTCCTAGCCCGAACCCCAACCTCTGCCATTCCCCTTCTCCACTTGGAGAGCAAGGCCTCTGTTATCTACAGTGTGTAAAAGCTAAGGGGACAGAAAGGGAAAAAACCATCCCACACATCACGTGCTATCTTGGCACTTCCTGTGGCTTCCTGTGGCTTCCAGTGCCTGTGTCAGGCACTTTATCCTAGGGATATTGTGAAATGACTAACCCCCATGAAACAGGATGTAAGAAACTTAACACTTCTGAAGGGGGCAGCCAGACTCTGAATCAGTTATATTGTGGGTTATCAGTTATGATGCTGGTTTCATATAAATAATGGAAACCCAAAAGGCAGAATGTGTGTGTGTTAGTGGGGGGAGAATAGAGGGCAGACACTTCACAGTCCCACGAACTTCATCTTGTTCTAGGGTGCCTGGAAAATGTCTTACATATGGCAAAGTGTAACATTAATTACCAAAAAAAAGTCAATGTGACCCCACCTGAGAATAAAATAAAGCATCTAAAAGAAAAAAAAAATATATATATATATATCTTCATATAGGGCCCTGAAAAAATTCCAATTACACATTTTTAAAAAAGAAATCCAGATGTGCCTGCATAAGAAGAACAGAATTCATTCTGTTGATGGATTCTCTTTGTAATTTATACAGAATGCTTAGCAGTCAGAATGAACCAAAGGAGATCCTGTTCTCCAATGTATAAAACAATGAAATGTTTCTATAGGACAGTCTTACATTGATGTAATAAAACTACTTCAGATCATATGCTGCATATTTTTGTTGGCAATTGACTGCACATATTTTTCAGCTTCGCCTAATGATTCACCAGACCCCCACACTTCAATTCTGCATTCCATGTCCTATATGAAAAGATCAGTATGTAAACAAAGACTTGATTTTCTAAGTACAATTGTAAAAACTGAACCAACTGTCAAGTTATCTAACATCTACTTTAGTTTAACTAAAGTAGATTACTTGTACCTTCTCCAACTACAACATTACTAATAATTGTACTTGTATAAATAAAAAGGAAAACTTTCCATGATGAACTTCCTGATTTTCTACATACTAGTTTGTTTTCTGTCAAGGTTCTTAATATTGCTCATAATTAATACAATAGATAAAAATAAAGATAAGTCAAACTTAAATGATTACTGAGCTCTATGGATCAACCTGGCTCACAGGACTTCTCAATATAATCACACAAGCCTCAAACTATTTCAAAAAGGGTGACAGCTGTCCTGCAAGATTAATTAAAAAAAGGAAACTATATAAACTCCATTTTGAAAGAAATAATTTATGTTTGATTTTTGTAAGTTAATATTATTTACTTCCATCAAATAAAAAATTTTAGTTAGGAATAGTCTATAAAATCCATGACAAAATTCAGTACAATAAAAGCATACATAAGCATTTTTAATATAAAGACTTTGTTCAAATTAAATAAAAATTCTATATTTACTTGGCAAGATACAACTTAATATATTTGAGATGGAAGAGCAGATTACTTCCAATTCATCATCCTAAAGATATGAGTAGAAATAGTTAGTTACTACAAAATGGAATAGTAAAAAATACTAAAATCTTGTTTTAAGCAGAGAATAAACACAAAAAACAAGCTTTATAAAAGGAGGCATTTAAAAATTAAGAATTAGCCAATTTTCACTTATGTTAAATAAGTCATAGCGATGAAATAGATAATCCATCATTTCAAGATTTATTTCCAGAGAACCCAAGTATAGCTAAAATTCCAAAAGATTAATGTTTTTTAAAAATTATGAAAAGAATGCCATGTATTCAATTTTGTTCTTCTATTACATTCCTGCCATTTTTCTCTTCTCTGTTCTAGGAGAAAGAAAAGTAGTATTTGTTGAGTATCTAATGTATATTGTGCCTCATCTGTTACATGTTATTTCACTTCATCTTTATAACCAGTCCTACCAGTCTGTGTTACTCCTATTTATCTGATGAGGAATTTGAAAATTGTAAAATTAGATAAGTTAATCTGAAGTCATGCAAACATTTATAAGGTTTTCTGCCCCCCCCCCATGCTCCATTTCTATAAGGCAGTGTTGCACACTGGGGTCCTATCTCCCAGAATGACGCTGCATCTATGCCAGACAATTACATCTTTTTATATTTACATCTTCCCACAAAAGGTAGTTACAGAGCTAGGCCAAAAATCCATTCATAAGTTATCCAGCCTCAATCCTCTACCATCTGCTACTATATATTACTATATACCATTTAATTGTTAAAATAATAGTTGACATTTCATGAATGCTTACTCCTTGTCAAGCACTGTTCTAGGTGGCTTACACAAATATTTCATTTAATCTATTAAGCAGTTGGAAAAAACAAGCAGAAGTCAATGAGAAAAGTACAAAAAGATCATGTGTACTTTTGATTTAAACAACACTCTGGAACCATACATATGATTAAGGAAATAAACAACTATTTTGCATACTTATGTGATGCAAATAAGCAACTGTATAACATGGATCTTTACAATAAATTCAATCTCATTGAAAGTATAAAATTATAACTAATTATGTGATGCTAGACAAAAAAGACTAGATTTTATCAAATATAGTTTTATAAATAAAAAGTTAATAGAAAAATTTGCCTTGGAGAAGAAATTTTATCTAAAAAGAAAGAGCAAATGTCTGAAATAAAATATCTAGATTCCTATTTTTACATTCTTATGGAACTAACATTCATGAATTATGTTGGTTGTTAGACTGAATAAATGACCACTCGGTTAATGTACAGAGATTTTGTATAAAATAAAGTTAAAATAGCTGCTTCTTTAATAAAATGTTTGGGAAAATTAAGCTGCATAATCATTTTATTTAAAATTTTCAATTAATTTTTAGTAATAATTAAAAAAAACAAAATGTGTAAATTCATACTATAGAGAAGAACAGCCAAAAAAGGACAAAATGTTTAGCGGACAAACCAAAATGAGAAACAACAGCGCCCAAGTGCCCTTCCACAGAGGACAGCACCACTCTGTGCGCTAAAAAGCAGTGGCTGGGACAACCAGTGTCTATGACACATTAATGCTCTGGCTGCAAAAAAAAATTGGAATACATAAAAAGCACTTTAGAAATGTAAACCAAAATATAAGACATATTATTGAGAAGAGCATTCCATTTTCCAAAGTTTCTTTCTTCTTTCCTTCTTTTCTTCCTGTTTAACCAAATCCTGCACCCTAGATCTCTCAAATGCTTGCATTTTCCTGTGACTCCATCAGTCTTT
Organism: Artibeus jamaicensis; assembly: GCF_021234435.1. Lineage (NCBI taxonomy): Eukaryota > Metazoa > Chordata > Mammalia > Chiroptera > Phyllostomidae > Artibeus > Artibeus jamaicensis. Next base: position 17,878,612 of record NW_026521837.1, read on the forward strand.
ATTCCAAAATATCCTGTGAGTTGGAATGCATTTTTTCTATAATAAACATCTCTCCTTTTTTAATAGCAAGAAATTCTGAGTTATTAGTGAATCCAATATGTGGAGTTAATCTCTGGGATATATCAATGAGGTTCTGACTTAAGGTATATTGGAGATTTATCTTCCTGTTTAAGATGTATTACATTATAAAAAAGGCCATTTAAGATGTATTACATTATAAAAAGGCCATTTTCTGAAAGTTCAAATTAATGTTCCTATTTGTTTAGCTGACATCTGCAAACATGGCAGAAATGGAGATTTTACACAATTCCTCTTAATTTCTGTTTTAGTTCTGTTTTGAGATGCAGGAGAACATTACAGCCCTAACTTTCCCAGCCAGCCGAATTCACAGTCTGTGCGGAGATCAGCACGCCATGTTGGTAGAACCTTACATGTGAAATGTTTTCAAAGTCTGAGGCAATTCAGACTGCACAGCTGTCTACTAGGAGCCCCATTAAACAAACTAAAAATTCCTAGAGGAAGGCATGATTTACTATAAGCAAATGGCTTATGCTGGCTTTTTTAGTAACATGATTTTACATGAAAATAAATAATATAAGATGCATCTTATTTGGATTTTTTAAACTCCAATAAACTTAACTTTTACATGGCTGTGAATATAAAAATTGGAATGATTAAAGGCAATCCTAGCTGATTAAAGACCAAATGAAAAATGAGGGAACTGATCCCAAAAGCTCTCCTATGCCAAGGAGTGCTTCACTTGAGGGACAAACGCTAGAGACAACAGTGATTATTGAGAAACAGGACACACGAGTCAGAAGCTGTCAAGCAATTGTCAGGGAAAATTAGAATGTGTGTGCAACTTTAAGTGCATTTAATGCCTCACAATTTCATCACCTACCCTACATTTAAAACTGGGACACCATCCAGAAATGGAAAGGAATCAGATATTTGCAAAAATATGTTTGCACTACACTATCCAACACTTGTACTGGCAACATTACTGTCGACATTTCAACATATGCTGATTTAAAAAATAAGTTTTGGCTTGAGACTTCTAATTTATCACATCTTAACTAAGAAATTATCAGCTAAATTATAAGAATATTTAATTTAAAAAATGCTAATTCTTAAGCTGCTCTTCTGTTGTGAAAACCATAGGGCAGTAAAGTACCCGTTATCAATTATCATTTTCAATAACTTAATAAAATATCTAACTCAATGTATTTTTAAGAGCATAAAAGTAATTCCTATGAGAGACTTTCTACATTTTTCATCTGAACCACAAAGAGGAGACTGGAAACAAAACACAAAAATTCCTCAAGTCTGTTACTTCAAGTTATCTTAATGGCCACATTCCTTCATTAGAAGTCATTGCTTATTCTCATCTTTTACAAAAACTACTCTGCAGTAGGACAATATATTTTATTTATATTTTTTCAAAACATCTCTAAAAACAACTAGCTCTTGATTCACTTGATTTTTCATTTAAGCGTCACAGCCCTACTTAGTGAGAGAAATCTTATCATCAAGTAGCTGTTCTCTCTATATTAAGCCCTGAAACTTGCTTTAAAAGGTAAATACTAGGTCCTAAAACACCCAATTTTCATTGTACATTGCACTGAACTCTTGCATCACCTTTCTGTCTGTAGCCTTCAAGAACAAGACTACAAGTTTCCTTTACTTTTTTTTCTGCCAACAGACTTAACATGTTCCATTTTCTGGCCTCTTTATTTCCTCGGTGCCAGGAGAGGAATATACCATTTGACATGACCCCGTATCTCTAATATAAAGGAAAAAGCAGGAAAGGAGGTAACAAATGTAAATGCTGAGCCCACTATGTGGTACACTTTGAGCCAAGCACTTATTCAACAATAACTTTTGGAAAGCACTACAACCCTAGTTTTACAAAAGATGAAACTGAGACTCAATGTGGTTAAAGAACTACCCCAAGATCACATAGCCAATAGAACCTGAACTTAACAAGTTCATGTTCTTCCCTCTATATGTACTTTGTTACTTCTAAATATTCACTGATATTTACATGTGGGATCAGAGTTTCTCATTCAGGATCCAGAAATATGCCCAAAAGAATGAATGAAATATCCAAATAAGATAAAATATCCAGCCCTGTCTAGTGTGGCTGAGTGGGTTGGAGCACCTTCCCCTAACCAAAAGGTTGTGGGTTTGATTCCTAGTCAGGGCACATACCTAGGTTGTGCATTCAATCCCTGGTCTGGGTATGTATAGGAGGCAACCCACTGATACTTCTCTCTCACATCAGTGGTTCTCTCTCTCCCTTCCTCTCTCCCTCCCTTTCTGTCTAAAAGCAATGGGAAAAAATGTCCATTATATGATTATATGGTTATAATCATATAATCTCACCCAAGGTGAGGGCACTGGGCTGAAATCCCTATGTCGCCACTTACAAACTGTGTGACCTTAGAAGGTATTCCCACTGTGACTCAGTTTCTTTGTCTGGAAAATGGGAATAATAACAGCACCTACCTCTTAAAGTTGTTCTGAATATTAAATATATTACTGCAGGGAAACTAGGTTGTAACAGTAAATACATATAGCCACTTAACAAGTGTTGTTTATTATTATTTCTCACTTTCTAAAAAAATTGGCTAATGTAATAAATTATGCAGCAAAGCAATCTGACAATATAAATTGCCCACTAACAATAATACAGCATATATGCATGTTGCAAAATAAATATTGGGTTTGTATTTTTAAGAAATGAATTCAGAAAAATTTAAACCACTGAACGGTATGAAAAAGTTCAACTACTGAAAAAAACCTACCAACGCCTATTTATAAAAAACTGGGCTCCAAAAACCCTAACACCAATTACACAATTCCTTTTGAGTGAGTTTATAGCATACTTCATAAAAGGAACTTCAATATTAAATCTTTTTTAAAGTCAAAATTATTTTCCCAGGACAGAAAACACAGAAATATTTATTCTCCCTTTAATAATGAAATATTTTTTAAAGAGGTCATGGAAGTGGTAAGTAAATAGGCTTCAATTAATAATGTGCTTAGATTTAGGACAAACTGATCAAAGGTAGTATCACACCTCACCGATCTTAAAATAAGCCATTAATCTAGAAACATTAGTAAAATTAGGCTTATTAAATTTGGACTGTGTATGTATAGCACTGCAATAATTGCTGTTTGTATATCCACCACATAGGACTAAGATAAAGATATGCAACAAAGGATACCAAGAACAAAAATGGGACAGGTGTATTCTACCAGCAGAGAAATTAAAGCATTCATTTATAGCTAAAGATGAAAGAGGTTAAGACTGAAGAGGTTTCTTAGTTAGTATCTGAATCCTACACGTAATCTCACCAACTCTTACAGTTTTCAATGTGAACATAAAATCCACTATCAATTCCAAAGCATCTTGATGGTACAAACTTCTGTCCAGTGACTTACAAGTAACTTTGCTCAAAAGGATCTGGAATCTAAGAAATGCAAAATGATAACTAGTGTAGAGAGTCTCACTTTTCCAAACACTCCCTATTCCAAAAATGTTCCATACAGGCTTCCACGCCTCTCAAGGTAGACTAGGTCCATTTCTGCTGGACCAGCAGCCTCTCAACTACAAAGTTTAAAAAAAAAACTTTAAATTGGCAGCAAATGAGAACATAATGAAAAAACTATATTTGAAAAGCAGGCTCACAGAGACAGAATTTCCCATGAGCTACTGAGCTTTTTGAAAGCAGAAATTTTTCTCAGTTATATCAGACTGAAAAAAGCTGCCTGGGTTAAAAAAAGAAGAAAGGAAGAGAAAGTTATCTTACCTTCCTTCAATAATATGTGGCCCCTCAAAAGAATGAGGAACAAATTAATTATCACCTTTAAAAGCTAGTGATATGCTATTTAAAAAGTGAATAAGGTTACAGTCTATTGATTTTTAGCTGTTTGGCACGTTTCCAAGGAAAGCCTACAAATTAGTGGAGGTACTACATTTAGGGTTCACTCATACCCATAAGCATCTGTTTACTTTTCCTTAATTTCGACAAATTTCTAGACCAGCTACAAGTTGTATAAACTGACTAGTCTTACTCAAGAGTACACAAAAATCGATGTAAGAACAAGAACAGTAAATAGTATCATATCTCATAAAAACTACTGAGAATTTACACACACACATTTGTAGATTTTAAAACATCTGGAAGTAAGCTATCTCACGTTGTGGCTAAAGGAGTATACATTTGAGATTAGTATTAGCATTAGGGAAGCATTCCCTAAAAACTACCCAAAAACAGCTACCCTGAAATGTAATCAATCAAACCTAAATTGTTCACGTATTATATTGACATGAAAACAGTTTAGGTGCTGAAGGAAGATGGTATTTTAAAAACAGATCAGCACATGTATAAGATAAATCAATGGCATATTAAATAACATTTCAATGTGTTTCCTACAATGGAGAGGGCTCAGGTGATCCACCGGTCCCGGTTCTTAGACGAAAGTACAGTAGTAGAAAAAAAGGACAGTGCTTTCGGCTACAAGAGCGGGACACAGCACAGCTACTCCTTCATTCTAATCTTGACTTCAACAAACGATATTCCAATTTGTAATTAGGCTGTCATTACTTTGTAAATCGGCTGGCCCATCACACCTGGACACAGTGACTAATCCACCAGTGGGCATATGCTCCCATCAAATCTTTTCAGAGAGATCGCACGGGCTTCGATGGCTACCGTGACCGGCTTTGTCTAAGATCTCTAGCAAAAAGACCACGTGTGTCGGGATTTTCTGGTGGCTTTCTTTGCTACAACATGGAAAAAGCCTGCATGATTGTAAAGCCAACTAAAATGGGTTAAAACATCACAGAGGGGTAAAAAAAAGAACCCTGATGTGTGTGTTTAAAGCCAAATCTATCCCTTGGACTTCCAGGTACAAGACAACCTATTTTGGATGATTTATATTATTTGCTATCAAAAGAGTCTCATACAGCATAGATGATCTGTGCTTCAAAGTCCACTAACAGTGTGATCCAAGAGGGTGACTCACTGTTCTCACCTACATGTTACAGATGATAATACTTATAAACAAACTCCAGAACAACCGATCTACAGAGAGAAACATGTCCATGCCTGTTTATGTTCTGTGCATTTTTAACTCTGAAAAAAAATAGAAACACAAACCTTTGGTACGACTGACTCACAGAAATGTTTTTAAAAAGTAGAGTTCACAAAAAACTGTACTTGAAAAATAACTAAATAAAATTAATTATTAAAAAAATAAAAATAAAAAAAAAGTAGCATTCAAAGCCACATACACTTATTTAGAAAAGCAAACACAAGAGCATTTCAGAGGTAACTGAGTGTTGGGCATTACCTTGGCACGAGACACGTCACTAGGGGTAGGAAAGGCAATCTCTACTCAAAAGGCTTAAAAATATCAACAGAAACCAAACAGTCCATGAGTGGGAGTGACGGTCATTCTATCTTGAATGTCAAGAGTAAAAATTGTTTTCATTTTCTCTCTCTAAATTTGCTTCCCCAAAGAGCTAACTATAAAATACCAAGGAACTGGATTCATCTGTTGTCCTCTGATATGAAAAAAGGGAAACCTTCCAAGGATATTGAGTATCATGAACAAGCCCCCAAAAAGAAGGGGAAAAATGAAAACAAAGGCGAGCAGCTGGTACCAAGGCCGCACAAAGCTTCAAAAGTGAGAGCGGAAAAATGAAAAATCCATTTTATTGAAGAGTCAGTCAGCAGAGTGAAGTGTTTTCGGCAGCAATGCTCTGAGGACAGGGGAAAGCCAGGCCAACCAGAAAGGCTGTGGTTGCCACAGAGGACGTCTTCCCTGCAAAGACCATGTATAGGCATTGCCCCGGCAGAAGGGTGGCCCTCTCCCTGATGCAGAATAAGAAATCCCTGTTTCATGTGTCCTTTAATACTTCTGACTCAGACTGTCAAATGAGCTGTTTTGAACACATTTTAACTTTCAGGTTAAATGTTAAATAAATAATAGTCACTCTTCTCACACAGCAATTTTTTTCAGCGCCAACAAAAACATGCCTAATCTTGCCCATAAAAAACAGATACCATATTCTACTCCAAAATGCATGCAATCACTCGTTGAATATCAGTTAGTTGATCTCACAACTTTCAAGAGAGGTATGTAAAAATAGACACAATAAAACTCTGTTGTAGAAAAATATTCAATATTGCTATTACATTATTTTTGCCACACTTGACATATATATGCACATATATGCATAGAATGCATTTAATTAATAAGTGTCAAAAATAAGTAAAACTAGAATGTGCAGTTCTCATAAAGAGCATCAAAATCTTCACGTCAGCCACAACTTCTGCGATCTGTGAAGTAAAGGAAATGGACTCAGACGTTAATCTTTCAGTCCACTGAGGTAGTCACACTGGATGGGTCTAACATTCCGATGACTCCAGGCTCCCAGGCTGGCCTTCCAATCTGTCTGCCACACTTCCTCCATGTCTACAGCCATTCCTCACATAAAGCCCAACTATAAAATGCTACTAATCTAATTAATGGCTTTAAAAATACTCAAATGTGCTATACACAGCTTTGGGGAAAGCAATTATTTTAAAAACTAAAAGTTGAACTTTTTCAGTGGCTCTTATTCAAGGGATATAAAATACTTCAACAAACTAAGGTTAATTGTGTCCATGAGATAAGTGTTAACTTGCACACCCTCCCTACTCGCCTCCAGTTAGGGGTGGACTGATGAACCCAATTACCCAATAAAATAAGAAGTACGTGGAGTTGGAATACATGTCTGAACCTCTGGAGTCCTGCCTCTCATCAGGGAGCCAATTTCCCCTGCACAAAAGTGCTATTTTAACCTAAAGAATCTCTCCAAGATTAGGTTAAGAATCTATGCTTTCCTATACAAGCCACATATCCCTTTGAGATATGGAATAATTAATAGTAACAATTCTATCAGCAAAAATTTATATAGCACTTATTTTGTGCCAGGCATTCTTCTTAGTGCTTTATACATATAGTAATTCATTTCATCACTGCAGCAATTCTACAGGTAGGTGCTGTGAGGCTACTCTGCTGTATAGAAAACAAAAAAGTAGACACCTGAGGCACGTAATTACCTTGCCCCTGGTCACACAGCAAATAAGCAGCAGCGCAGCCAGGGTGTCAGGCAGGTAGTCTGACTCGAGAGTCCAGGCTCTAAACCACTCCACTACAGGCAACTACGTGAGGAACACAAAAACATCACTTTGTTCTTGTGGCTGCATTTATTAAGCACTCAGTGAGTGCAGCTGAATGAACAAAATATAGGCCTGGAATTGTAGTCACAGACTCAAAGAAAAGCAAATATCCATGTACACAGAGGAAAAAAATTAAGAACAAAATTAAAATACTTAGAATCCTATCTAGTACGATCTCATAAATTTAATGACTCATGGTCCACTTTCTATCCATTTGGTATTCTGTATCTCCCTGTCTCCCTCTGTGTAACTCACCTGAAGGAAAAAATGGGACAAAGAATAGGCAATAAATATGAGCAGCATTTTCTTCTCTAGTGCCAAAGAAAGAGAACAGTGAAGAAATTCAGTCCTGCATGAAAGGAAATTATTTCCTATACAGTTGTGAATGAATTACCATCACCAAAAAGACTAAGTCCAGAATTTTTTTCATCTTCAATTCTGATTTATATGTTTCAGTATATAATTTATGCAATTCATCATTTTCAATATACAATTTATAAGATAAAATGTTCTGGTCAGAGTTAAGCAGCTGAAACAGAATGGAAAGATATTCCAGTCCTATTAAACCAGTGCCCTTTAAAGCCTGGCCAAACTTTTAAAAATCACCCTGGAGACTTAAGAAAATAAATAAATAAAGGTCCTAGGGCCTATTAGAGAGTCTAATTTAATTGGTCTGAGCATTGGTAGCTTTAAAAGTTTTCCAGGTGACTGGAACTGGTAGCCATGCTTGAGAGGCACTGTGTAAGTGCTATGGAGAGCTTCTCAAACTTCAATATGCACAGAGATCCCCTGAGGACCTTATTCAAAGTGCAGACTGACTGGAAGGGTCTGGAGAACGGCCTGAGAGTCTGCCTTCCCCCTACGCCCCGAGGCAAGGCCAATGCTGTTGGGCTGGGGACCACATTTCTGGGTGGCAGCCATCAACACACCTTCCTCAATGCACTATTATAATTAGTATTAAATGTGAGGTGGAAAAGTTATTACTATTTAAGGTAATGTACAATACAAAATATTTCACTTTTACATGAAGAGATACCTATGTTTAAAAAGCAACTTGAACCCATAAGAAAAGATTATTCAGCAAAGGGTTATTAAGGACTGCATGAACCAAGAGGCAGGAAGCAGGCGTGGCTGTTCTAGCTTAGAATCAGCACTCGAAAAGTATTAGCTATTTCACGGCTAGTTTATTAATAAATGAAGGGCAAACTGAATGGACACATAAACTTGTTCTCTTAAAAAGGTATGGTTTCTATTTGTTCATAGTCTTTCTATTATGTCATACTCTTCTAAGAGAATCTGATATAGAGATAAAACGTTTGTCCCAAAGTCCAAAATAAAGAGAAAAAAGAAGGAATAAAGGGAACAGGGAAATCTGGATATCTCAATCATTAATCCGTGAGACAGGTACATGGGATTAATTGTTCTCTCAACTTCTACGTGTGTTTATAATTTTTCAAAATAATTTTTAAATGTTCTGTTTAGGAATATCGGCTTTACTGTTGATTAGCCCTCTGATCATAAATCAATTATTTACCTTCTCTGATCCACAAAATACTCTGCAGTAAACCAGGTTTCCATATTAACCATCTCAGATGGATTACCATAGAGATTTTTTAAAAAACAGCATTTTAAAAAATAACTGAAAACAAGCAGTCACATCATAAAGATAAGTTTAATTTTAATCCAAATGGATCCAATTGAAAGAGAGCAAAAAGAACGGCAGCGTGTTTCTAAAACAGACACAGGCGGGTCTGTGAAGAATGAGGATGGTGTGCCATCATCCCACTATTTCAGTCCTTCCTCTTACCTCTTCCTTAATATTCTAGACGAGATTCCATCAGAAATAAGAACAAGTAGCACGTGATGAATTTTCCAGAATGCCATGTTCTGGGCTAAATGCATTAAAAAAAGTTCCTTGCATGACAACACACATGAACTAAGGGTGGCCTGCAGACAACGCCACTTCTAGCTCCTGCACTACCATCTCACCCTGACTATACAAGGAATGGCTTTCCTCCTACTCATCCCCTTCATTAATGAAAACCTCTAAAAAGTAGCTGAGGTAGCAGTTCAGGAAAAAAATAATGGTTTGAATACATGCCAAATAACCAAAAGCAAAATAGCATTTCTGGTGCTATCTCTTTAAAGGACACAAGTTCAAGACCAGATGGTACCTTTATTACCTATAACGTAATTATGATATAACTGCAATATCATTCAAATGTATACATTATTGGAGGCAATTTCATCCTTCTGGAAATAAATCAAATCATTCACAAAACCTCACAGCTGTAAACCTTGCACAGAAGTGCATGATTCCATAATACACAGTTTAGCATATGAAGGGGAAAATATTAAACATGGCGGATGTACAAAAAACAACTTAATGCACATTTCCTTTTTCGTTTTAAAGAATCTGCAGAAGCAATGGCATACTGGATCTCACTTACGTCCATTCCAACTGAATTTTAATCAAATGTTGTGACCGAATGGAACTCCAGGGGCATTCTTCTCTTCCACAAGAAAAAATTCTAAAGCCCCAGATGAACTACAAATAGGCACGCCTCCCTCATTAGTTCAAGGAAAAGCAAAAACAGTGAAGTGAGTTCAGAAGTTGCACTTGCTAGAGGAATTCTCAAAAAGAAGTACTCTTTACACTAATATTCTATTTTATAATTTCACTCTTAGGACAAATTAAAGCCATGTTTTAAACAGCTGTATCCAAGCATGTTTTTTATGTATTTCTCACATTGTTCATATATGGAATGAATGAAATGATTCATCACTGTCTATTTTACTTAGATATTCCTCCTTTAATACAAACTTACCTGACATTTTTTCCTGCACTATAACATTCAAATTATCTGTGTGTACAATAATAAACACTGGGCATAATTCTATCTCAGTATCAATTTCCTTAAAAGGTAAAGCTTATTTCACACAAGGTCTGACTCAAGGATTAAAATAAACACACACAGCAGGAAAGTTGTAATGTATATTTTGTTTTTTCAGGCCATGAAATAACATACATTTCAATATACATAAGTTAACAAAATAAGAACTGTCAATAAAACACCCTAGTTGTACACCTACTTAAGAATTAAAGTTATTCATTTTTTTTCTTCTAAGTGTTAAAGAACACCTTTAAACAACCATTCCACACACACACACACAAAAAGAGCATATTTTAAGTCCAAGGTTTACGAAAATGTCACAGGAAAAAAAAGGAAAGGAAAATCTGAACCCAAGTTGATTCCAGCAGGGAACAAATTTCCCCACATACAGAGTACTGGCCATGAAGGAAGGGAAAGTCACAGGCGCCAGGATGAAACTGGAGCTCTCTGAATTTACAGACTCAGGGAGTCAAGGCGAGGTGCTAATCTTCCACTGCACCTGAGCCTGACCTGCAACCACTTCACAAGCACAGTCTCCTCAGTCAGTCAACCCAGAATCATTTGGATCAGAAATGTGTTTAGCAATTGTGTGAATAAAGAAAAAGGGACTTATCTAAGAAAAAGAAAAGCAAAAATATGAACAGTAAAAATGACAACAAACTCAAAACTATAAAAAAAGAACCTAAAAAAAAAACCAGAAATGAACTAAGCAAACAACTAGAACAGTACCGGAATCACAGAAATGGAGATCACATGAAAGGTTATTAGCGGGGAAGAGGAGGGGAGAAAGGGGGAGAAGGTACAGGGAATAAGGAGCATAAATGGTAGGTACAAAATAGACAGGGGGAGGTTAAGAATAGTTTTAAGAAATAGAGAAGCCAAAGAACTTACATGTGCAACCCACAGACATGAATGCGGGTGGGAGGGGGTGTGCAGGGTGGAGGGGAACAAAGGGGGGAGGAATGGGACAACTGTAATAGCATAATCAGTAAAATATATTTAAATAAATAAATAAAAGAAAGACGTTTCTCTAAACACCTGCCTCAGACAGCATTATAATTCTGATTCAGAATCATTACTCCTTTCCTTTAAATCATTACGACATTTATTTGAAAGTACAGCTAGGCTGGTCCTCAACTATCATCATAGTACAGAATAGTTATGAATTTTTCACTTACCACTCTAAATGAAAAATTCTGATCTTAAAACAATTCACATTTGCATGTTACAATAAAACCACATAACTCCCTCCTCAAAATGTTTCATGTGACGTCCCCTTGAAGTGGCTTTCACTTTAGCTATGTGTGGCTTCCTTTATTCGCTTTAGTGACAAAAAAATATAAAAATGCACATAAAAAAGCAAAATCTCTACAACAAAGGCCAACAGTATATACAACAGCTAGCACTAGTTTGGGGGGTTGTTTTTTTTTTTTTTTCAGTTTTAACCTAGAGGAAAAACTCGAGGTCCAATAAAAATACCTTTTTTATGTAACTCATAAAGCACTCTTTATGTTTTAAATTAGTCTGTCTTCTAACACCATGATAAGGTCAGTAATGGCCAAGCCAAGCCTGGTTTAGAGTCTAGTCCAGTTTTCTGTAAGCCTCAGCTACATATTTCTAAAAAGGAAGCAGAAATATCTGCTCCACAGAAGTGCTAGCTTTTCCTCCCACAGAAAAGGCCAATTATGTTCTCACTAAAATAACTTCCAGCACCACCAATATTTTACATTTAAAAAATCTCTAATAAAGTCTATTTTCTATCAGTTAATACATACTCCCTAATGAATTTGGTCCTCTATGCACTTCAGCTTAACATTATGGTGGTAAAAGTCTGGGATCTGGAGTCAAGATTGAAGTCCAAATACCTGCTCCACCACTCGCTTGTTGTGTGACCTTGAGGAGGTGCTGAATCTCCCCTAGCCACAGAGTGACTGGAAGGATAAAATTAGCTAGTGTATGTGCAGGGCATACATATTAATGTCATTAAAATTTTTAGAAAAGAAAGCTCAAAAAACATATAAAGGCACTTTATTACTTATTTACTTTGAGCAAGATCCGACAGAGAAGCAAAGTAGCCAACAAATTAAGAGTATTCCCTTCAAATATAATTGCGTGAGATGACATAGTCCCAAACATTTGCCAGTAATAAACACACTAACTCTCTAATCATTATTCCTAAAAAAAAAACCTATTTTTCCGGTCCCTGAAATGACAAACTTTAAAATAATCTCAGAATATGCAAAACCATAAGAATTCCAAAGTCCAGCTATAGAAAAATACATTAATTATGTAAGGAAAAGATTAAGGACAATTACTGAAGCACCTCTCCTTCTTTCTATAGAAGCCATTAGCTTCTTACTAACACAAGTAGGATCATTTCCCATGTTACATACACAGAACCTAAACTAAATCCTTATGAACTCCCTCATCCAGATTGACTGGCTCCAAAAATTCATTTGGTTGCTAGGCTTAGGTGAAGGCCTATGCAGATCTAGTAAGGAAATAAATTGGAGCAAATAATTAAAAAGAAGAGAGAAAAAATCCAGATGTTTAAACAAAAGAGCTAATAAGCCTAGACCCAGAGAACTGGGTAAACATGATTAAATCAAAATGTGTTAAAGTTTTTAGCTTAAAATTATATAAAATAATTGCAAAACACAGAGTGAAGGAGACCTGGCTTATAGGTTTCCATGAAAAGTCCCGGTGAGAGGGCTGAGATTAGGTATTCCATACGTCAAGGGTACTAGAAAAAAATTCAATTTTGATAAAAAGTATATGCCAGGGGGGGAAGCAAGTATTAATATCATTATACTTTTGTGATGAACAGCTACATATTTTACAGTCAATTTGTTTAATGCCGGGCAGGGGTTGGGGAGTGGGGGTAACATGATTAATTATGTGTCAGGCATCATGCTAAGTACTGGGGAGATGAAGCAGATGAGCCCTTGACTTCACAGTTAAAGTGAACATTTTGCTGCAAATGTTTGTGATACACTGTGTGTACCAAGTATGTGGAGTACTTGCAGACAGCTGTGCCTGAAAGGATCAGATAAGTGTTACACAAAAGAGGACAATTTTTTGTAATAATAAGCAAGAGTGTTCCACGTAGCAATAGTAAAGCCACTACAAAGCCATGGAAGGTATCACTGATTCAACCAACTTTATATACAGCAAACGCAGATAAGCATTCAGAATACACATATGAATAAAAAAGTGTTCTCTGTGCCCTTAAGAACTTACACTGTAATAAGTTAGAGACTTAATTCAGTATAATGTGAAGCATGCTGTACTATAAATATTTTCAAAAGTCATTCAATAAGGGTTGAGTTCAACAATATATAGAGTTCCCACAAATAAGTTGGACAAAAAAGATCAACTACCAAATATGGGATTAGCATAAATCAGATATTCCTTTTTAAATGACCAGTTTAGTGACGATATAGGAAAATTGCAGTAGGAGAGGGAACAAGTTTGAAAGCAGAGAGACTGCTGTTGGCAGGCCACGGCAGTACTAGGCCAAATATTTAAAAGACCTGAACTGAACTGGTCTAATCAACTTCATGAATGGCGGCAACACCACCCATGACGACAGGACATATGGGAGAACAAAGACCCCACTTTAGCCCTTCTGCACCTACCCACAGCAACTGTCGTATACAAGGTTTGAGGGAAAGCTCTAGGAAAAAAGACTAGGTTGCAAATACAGATGTGTTTATCATCAGCCTATAAGCAATAGTCAATCCTCTAAATATAAGGAGATAAAATGGTCTGGACAAACTTGTAGAGGGATAAATGAACACCAACATGTAGGACTCAGTCAAGAGGGGCTGTCAAAAAAAACATCAGAGAAAGAGGAAATCCAAGAAAGCCGATGAGGACAATGTTTCCAGAACAAAGAGGTAGCCCTTCATGTCAAATATCATAGAAACCAGCAAGTAGACAGTCACTGGTGACTTTCACCAAGGTGTCGCTGTCTGAGAAGAATGACAGAGGTCCCCAAACTATAATGGAATCTGACTGTGTAGGACGAGGGAGTATTATACTTTAACGCAGGTTACTTGTAGAAGCAGAAAGCTGCACTTTCAAAAGAGATGTTCAACAATAAAATAATAATACCCAACGTGATAGAAGGCTCTTTTTAAGCCCTGTCATGGCTAACAATCCCTCTCATGGTTATAAGAACCTTGCAATGATACCACTAATGACCATTTCCACTTTTTGGTAAGAAAAGTGGGTTCAGGGTGGCTACATGACTTCCTATGAACACTCAGCTGGCACACAGAGAGAGCAAGATTTAAATGCAAGTTTTGTCCAACTGTAAACCAATGTTCTTTCCCTCTAAGATCATGCTGCCTCTGAATTCCTACAAATACCAGCGGGCAGGGGCAGAGGAAAGCCGTTTACCCATGTAACACTTCTGGAAGCTAGTTCAACTGCCTGACTTTCAAAGTCACTTCCACCTTCAAGAGTACACGATTGATTCTATATACCTGGCTCACAGATGAATTATAACCACAGAATTCCAGATAAAAATGTCCATCTCTCCTTTTGCAGCACTTTTTATTCCACCTTCATTTAAAAATAAGCCCACATCCTAAATACACACAAACACACACACAGAGTCCAGAAGGTATCCAGCCATGCAGTATGTAAAATAGAGACATTTATTGAAGAAGATATAAGAAATACTGTACAAAGGACAATGATGCTTCAGTTCCCTTCAAAGAAGGAACCTTGACGCCTCACACAGTTCTCCCAATCACAATCACCTGCCCCTCTGTATTCTCCTAAATCTCATCAATGATCTGCAATTTCTTTCCTTTCAAAGGCGATTTTAGTTCTGGGAAAAGCCAAAAGTCACAAGCACCAAATATGAGCTGTAGTTGCGCTGAGTCACCTGAGCGATTTGATGTGTCACCAAAAACTCTGCAGAAGACATGATGCATGAGCAGATGCATTGTGGTGATGAAGCTGCCATTCACCAGTTGCCCATGGCTTTGGCTTTCTGAATCATTCAAATAGTTGCCACACAGAGGAATGTTCAAGCTTAACGCAAAATTTGGTCTAGATTTGTGCTCTATTAGCTCACAAATTTTGAATCGAGGGCCACATAGTACACATGTTCACTCAAGAGTGTCTACCGCCCCCACTGACTAGCACAGTGAAGTCACCACTGTTCACAAATGTGCATTCCAGTCCACTGTCCTTGGCTGCCAGGTTACATTGATGTCACGCAAACCATTCTCATTATATTAGCAATGGCTGGACTTTTTCCAGACAGATCTTGTGTACATGTGTTTGTATAAGCACATATATACACATGTACATGTGTGTGTGTGTATATATATATATAATTTATATCTCACACAGAAAAATATTGGTTCTACTACTTTTGAAAAAAATAATGAAAGTTAAGTCTATGGAGACAGTTAATTATCCCCTTTTCTGTACTCCCCAGCATGTTACCACTTGTGCTATTAAAATAATTATAACCTATATTGTGATTGTCTTTCACCACCCCCCCATGCTGGACAATAATCTTTAGAGAGTGCCTTTTTCATTTGAAGCCCCCAAAACATAGCACAGAGCCAGGCAAGTAGCTGGCAGTAAAACTCTGAAGCATTCATGAAGAGAACAAAGGGATACATGGCAGATAAATAAAGGAAAAAATATTTTTCAACAACTATTTTCTAAATGATAGATTATTTAATCCACTTACCAACTGAAATATTACAATTATTTCATACTTGTGGGGAGAAGTACAGAAAATTGAGTAACACTTGTAAGAAGCATGGATTTTAAAAGTGACACAAACATTCAATCTCAAAAATGCTCCTGAAATAGATTATTTTCCTGGATCCATTTCCATCTAAAGGAAAAATGAATAATTCAGTTAGCCCTGGTCAGTGTGACTCATTTGGTTGGTGGGTCATAGGGTAACCAAAAGATTGCAGTTTCGATTCCCAGTTAGGGCACCTACCTGGGCTGCAGGTTCAATCTCCAGTTAGGGAGCTTACAGAAGGAAACAAATCAACGTGTGTGTGTGTGTGTGTGTGTGTGTGTGTGTGTGTGTGTGTGTGTGTCTCTCTCACATCCCTTCCTCTCTCTAAATTTTTTCTCCCTCCCTTCCTCTCTCTAAATTTAAAAAAATTTTTTTAAATTTTTAAAAAATGTCCTCAAGTGAGTGTAATTGTTTAACATTTAGCCAATTCACTAAATTATTTTTTATTAAATTTATTAGGGTGATATTCAATTTTATAGGTTTTGGGTATATGATTTTATAAAACATCATCTGTATATTGAATTGTGTTCACCACCCAAAGTCTCCTTGTATCACTATTTATCCCTGCTATGATCTCTCATACTTCCTCCATCCCCTGTCCCTCTGGTAATCAGCATACTGTTGTCCGTGTCTATGAGATTGTTTTTTTCCTTTGCTGAATCCTTTCCCTTTTTCACCCAGCCTCCAACCCCCTTCCTCTCTGACAGCTGTCAGTCTGTTTTCTGTATGAGTCTGTTTCTATTCTGTTTGTTTATTTTGTTCATTAGATTCCACATCTGAGTGAAATCATATGGTTCTTGTCTTTCTCTGACTTATTTCACTTAACATAATAATCTCCAGGTCCATCCATGCTGTCACAAAAGGTAAGATTTCCTTCTTTTTTTTATGGCTAAGTAGTAGTCCATAGTATAAATGTACCACGGCTTTTTTATCCACTCACCTACTGACGGGCACTCGGGCTCTCTCTAGATCTTGGCTACTGTAAACAGTGCTACAATGAACATAGGGGTAAATATATTCTTTCCAGTAAGTGTTTTGGTTTTCTTCAGATAGGGAAAATTGGACAGATACCTGCAGAAAAATGAAACTAGACCACTTTCTTATGTCATACACAAGAATAAACTTGAAATGGGTTACAGACTTGAATTTAAGACCTAAAACCACAAAACTCCAAAAAAGAAAAAAAACCCACAGGCAATAAAATCTTGGGACATTTTCTCTTGTCAATATTTTTTTTCTGACATCTCCTCAGGCAAGGGAAACAAAAAGAAATAAAAATAAAGAAATGGAACTATATCAAATTTAAAAGTTTTTGCACAGCAAAGGAAACCAATCAACAAAATGAAAAGACAACCTACTGAATGGCAGAACATATTAGCCAATATATCTGATAAGGGTTTAATACCCAAATTTTATAAGAAACACAAAACTCCACACCAAAAAAGCAAACAATCCAATTAAAAATGGGCAAAGGTCCTGGATAGTCACTTCTCCAAAGAGGACATACAGATGACCAAGAGACATATGAAAAGGTTCTCGATGTCACTAATCACTAGAGAAATGTAAATTAAAATCACAGTGAGATATCATCTCACACCTGTCAGAATGGCCATCATCAATAAATCAACAAACAAGCTTTGGCAAGGATGTGAAGGGAACCCTCATGCACTGTTGGTGGGAACACAGGTTAGTGCAGCCACGAGGAAGGAAGTATGGAGTTACCTGAAAAAATTAAAAACAAAATTGCCTTATGACCCAGTGAATCCACTTCTGGGACTATATCCAAAGAACCCCAAAACACTAATTAGAAAGAATACATGCACCCCTATGTTCACTGCAGCATTATTTACAATAGCCAAGATTTGGAAGCAGTCCAAGTGCCCATAAGTACATGACTGGATAAAAAAAGCTGTGGTAATTTACACTGAGTTACTTTTTTTGAAAGTCATTTACTTTATTTAGAAACTTCTATCAAAGGTGGCCAATCTTACCATAAAAAAAAAAAACAACTAACCATGGAATTTCAGGTGTGGCCCCTGGAAATTTTTTGAGAACAGAAGGTGTCATGGGGTACTTTGAAATTTCCCAGAGGTGCTCACTTAACCTGTTGCACGACCTATTCAATCCACAAATCTCACTAGCATAAGTGTATTCTCTAGTCCTAAGTCTCAGCCTTTTATTTCCCATCAAGATGCACATCACATTCACTTGCACGAAACACTAACATGAGTGAATCCAGATTCTAATAAACCATCCTCAAAATGCTCACAGGAGTAAGGCGAACACTGTCACAGATTACAAGAATGCCTAATTTCCACTATGATTAAGGGCATATGGGTAAGATCAAGAAGACCACAAGTCATGCAAAATGCCCACGGTGACAGCTGCAGCTCCATTCTTTCTCCCCTGCAGGAGAAACTTGCGTGAGAATGCAAGTGAAAGGACCATTTTATGGGTAAACTTGAATCCACCCCAGTTTACACGTAGACATTTTAAAGTAAGTCATTTGCAAACTTCTGTACATTGTTATCAGTAGCTGTTAATGCCTCACAGCTGAGCGTAACACAGAAATGTGTTGTGACACCACAGTTGGAAGCCACTGACCTCTTTTAGGCCTCAGTGAAACTTAAGCTTGTTATCAAATTACAGCCGAACTCACTGGGTTAGCCAAATTCAATGGCCTTAGGAGCTGTTTATCAACAACCTTCGAAGACTGGGTGCCAGAAGTAAGAGCAGGCAGAAGACCAGGTTCAGCTCTGGTCAAGAGGGATGCTGAGCTGCCTTCACGGTGTGATCGGAAAAGTAAACAAAGGAATCCGCCTGTCCTCAATTACCCTGCTACCACCACCATGGTGTCAGGCTATCATGCTGTCTGTATTATTTGCCTGTATTATAAATAAAGGCCAAAAAAATTAAAGCAACTCCTCTAGAAAATCACTGTTAAAATGCATCTGCTATCCAGGTTTTCTGTAAAGCTCCTACATGAAGCACATGAGGTATCAGACACCTTAAAGCTGTAGAGGAAGGAGAAAATATAACTGAAAAGGACTGCAATAGGAAGGGTATGAAGAGTAAAAGCATCACACAGTGACAGTCCCCATTCAACCAAAGGACATCATGGGAAGAATTCTAGATTGGGCCCACCAGTCAAGGACTTGAGTTCCATGAAGTTTAAAGGTTAGCGCAAGGACACAGAACCACAAAGCAAGAGGACTGAAGCACCCAAGCCCAAGGTGCTAAAGGTTCCACAGAAGAAAGCAAGTCAAGATAAACCCTCCCTCACTTCTCCATTTTCAAGACACCCTAACAATGTGACATGGCGTTAAAGGAAGGCTGCTGGGATGACAAAGGACCCATGTGGGGAATAGCTAGAAGACTTGAAAACATAAAAGCTGTCGTTACTATCCAAAAAGCTTTCTTGTGGAAGACACAAAGCTCATTTTATGGAATTCTATAGGGCAATAATAGGACAATAAATGTGTACTTCAGAGCATCACATGGAGGTAAATCATGAAGAAACATTCTGGCAAACAGGAAAGGCCAGGATAAAGCAGGAAGTCTTAGGAAGTGGGAGCTTCTTCCCACTAAATGTGTTAACACAGCAATAGGATTACCATCCATCAGGGAGGAGAACAGAAATTCCACACTGCGTATGGCCTGAGCTAGACTTCTGGTGCACCTTCCAATTCTAAGAGTTTAATTTGTTTTGCTTAGGCTGAGACATGAGCAAGTGTTAAGAAATAAAACATTCCCTCCTATCCCTACTTCCTCTCCCTCCCCAGTACATAACTGAACGACTGACTCCGGGCCAGATGGGGAGACAAATTTCCAAGGTTTCTTCCAGCTTCAACAGTTTGTGATTTTAGATTAAGATCACATTTACTACCCAAATAAATGAGGATCATTTATTCTCTCCATTCAGAAGATCCCCATAATTCATGCCAGTGTTAAATGTCCTTGACTGATTAAAAAAAAATAACCTAAATCCTTGATGCATCCAAATAGTGTTTTTTCTTATTCAGTTGACAGTGGTGATAGACATCTAAGTGTAATCCACTGTGAAAGAGACTTAATATTTGAATCCAGTTAAATCACCACTTAATTTTTTCTTTTTAAGACAATAATCTCTCAATTGTTGCAATCTGAAGTCCTTTTATCACTTTGGTTGGGGTTCTTCTTTTTTTTTTTTTTTTTGACATAAGCCAAACTTCTCACAACCATTTCTGGAAAGGCACATGGAAGAAGAAAAGAGTACTGGAGTACAACTGTGACCATCGATCAAGGGTACACAGAGATTCCCTCCAGACTGCTGAATGCAAATGAACGGAAATTGACAATAAGATGATTTTATGTAGGAAATTAATGAAACAAAGCATGTCCAGACTCATGTCCCTGGTCTTTAATTCCTTGAAAGTATCTCTGCACTATGGTGACAGATTAAATACTGGCCCATAAACCAGAGCCTGGAAAGCCCTGGATGGCCTGCTTTAATGGGGGCCATATGACCAAGCCTGGGCCAGTGCAGGTCCAAGGGTCCTCTGCGAGAACAAGGCTGACAGAAGGTGCGCCTCACCGAATGCCTCCCTGTTGCTGTCATCCCAGGTACAGCTTTTCTCAAACCATTCATTCACCAGGTAGACACATCATCCAGGAAACGAACTCCCAAGCAGTCTATACTCACGCCATGGGCCTCAAGATATTTTTATTCATATTACATGGACATCCTCATATCTGGGCCTGCAGTGTGCTTTACATCTCTGTTCTGATTCCCAGATGTATTAACTTTTATTCTTTTGCAGTTGCCCATTTTTTCTAAGTAAGCTATATAACTGTGAAATTCAGTCTGGGCCTCTCAGATGCTTGTTACAATAGCTATACCCCAACCTGGTATCATCACAAGTCTTTCTGAGGAAACCATTGCTCACCTTTGAGCAGACTGACCCATACACCCTTTGACTGACACTGACCTTCTGAAAACCAAGCACTCCCTGAGTAAGCCACTAGAGCCAGGTATGCTTCTACAGGCTGGCTATTAGGCAAAAAACAATTTCAACTGATGAAACAAAGCATGTCAAGACTCATGTGCCTGGCTGGCATAGCTCAGTGGACTGAGTGCGGGCTGCAAACCACAGGGTCACCGGTTCAATTCCCAGTCAGGGTAGATGCCTGGGTTGCCAGCCAGGTCCCCAGTGGGGGCCACATGAGAAGCAACCACATATTGATGTTTCTCTCTCTTTCTCCCTCCCTTCCCCTCTCTAAAAATAAATAAAATCTTTTTAAAAAACTCATGAAAAAAACCATCTATAGAATTGGCACTTACAAATCAAAAAACTCATCAGATTTTTGTGATATGCCCATGATTTAAATTCCACAAAATTTCAAACTAGAAAAGAACCCTGTGATTGAGAAATTTAAGTCCCTCTTTTTATTAAGCAACCATGCATCAAATGCCTATTCCTTAGTTGGTACTCTGCTAGGGCAAAAGATAAAAAGATAAATGGAACCACTCTCCTGGGCTCTCCCCTTACTGGGAAGGAGAGGCAAACAGGTAAACAGTCACAGCAACACGCTCTATCCAGGGTATCTTCTATGAGAAACCGAGTCCCTTTACTACAATTGAAGACAGCAAACTATGAGTCCCAGAGGAGGTGACATTTGAACTGCTTGAATAATGAGAACTAAATAATGAAAACTGTTACCATGAAAATAATCAGACTCACACAGAGAACATACTTATGTACTTTAATTTATTAGCATTAAATATGCATAATGGAGCAATAATGTCAGGTTTAATAATAAAAAAAACTTGTAATTCCTTTGTGAAAAGCAGTCATAACAACAATAAGACCACCACCACAAACTTGAAGTCCTCACTCAGGTTCCGCCGTCATTTTAAGAAAACATATTGTGCTTTTAAGTTGATAAAATGGAATAGCTTACAAAATGTTTAAAAACAAATGTCAAGGGAAGGCTTAAAGTCCACTTAGGTGATGTAAGGAGTCAGCAAAGTTGGTGCCACTTTTTTTTAACTTCTCTCAGCCCATATATCTTCCCACTGGATAGCATCTAATGATGTTTGGGGGCCAGGAGGTCATGTTGGTTGAGGCTGCATTTCTGGATTACAAAAGCGTTACAGAAAATGGTAAGCTGAGATGTAAACAAAAAACGAGGATTTTATTTGTTTTGGTTTGGTTTCTTTCATGAAATTTGCCAGGTCATTTTCTCTTCAAGTCCAAGTATGGACAATAATTAAAGTACATGAGTCACCCAATAAATCAAACACTGAGTGATTAAGGTATCTTTTCCACTTGTCGAAAACTGATCAACCTAAGGGAAAATACAACAAAATTGAAAGAAAGCTTTAAGGTCCAAGCTAATATGCTAAGCTGAAAAGCCCTTTAAATTCAGCTGGCACAAAGCCAGTCTCGATGACCAAATAACAAAACTGCTCTCAATCCAACTGTGTCACATTTTGCTGTCTCCTTCTCATACTCCATCCCCTAAGATGACTGGAGAAGGAAGCAATTAACTAGACCGTCGCCATATAGAACCATTCACAAAGAATCGGAACTTAGTACAGTCAAAATAATTCTTCTCCACTTACTGCTTCAGGGGGCACGTGAGAATTCTGCAATGCCCAGATCACTCAGTAAGAATGTATTTAGTGCATAATAAGGCACTGAGCTGGCACCACCAGTTCAATGACCATATTTCCCAAATGAAAATTTTGAATATGCATATTAACAAAAATTATTATGTAACTTCCGAGTATATGCAGCAACCTGGGAGACAAAGATTGGACACTGACATACTAGAATTTCCAAAACATTCTAATGTTACATAGACACAGCTGAACATTTTGTGTCAGAAGCAGTAGCCCCTCCCCTCAAAAATGAAAACTGGGGCCGTACAGTGAAGAGACTCTAAATATTTGAATCTTACACATGATTTTTTTTAATTTAGCTCAAATAAAACTTTCTCTTTGAACACCAACCACCATTCTTCTAGTTTCGTAATCGGAGAAAGTACCTGAAATTGATACACACCTGAGGTGGTATGTCATCATCTGAAGGCTGCTATTAACATAAATCTCTGATATCTACTTGTATGTTTTGCTCTTAGCAGGCATGTTCAGAATTTCCAGTTGCAAGAGACAGAAGTTCATAGAAAGTCAGATAGACCATGTTTTAAAATAGTTATAATATAGTTTTCTGTGAGGCAAGAGCATGGATTAAGGGGAATAAAAGGAAAAACCCCACAAAGTTCTATTCCTTCTCTGATGGTCTCAATAAGAATCCATCTAATTCCAAAAATGCAGCATTTTAATAAGTGATTACTACTTATTACTGAAGCAGTCAGGGATTCTATTTTTTTAATATCTAAGACTTCAGCTACCTGAGTGTACATTTATAAAATGAATTTGATCTTCTAGCAACAGGTCTTATATATCAGGTTGATAGCTCATCTATTTAAGACATTACGCAGAACACCTGACTATGTAGATATGAAATGTTTTATTTGACTTCTTCTATGAAATATAAATGATGGCTTATCAATAATACAGCCTGTATGAATACAGGAGATGAAAAAATTACAGAATAAAATGGGTTGAAAATATCAAGACTACTAAAGATTTAATTTAAAGACTGAAATTGTTTCAGAGCTTACATCATTCCTACCTCATGACTATTTTTAAAAAGGAGTGGACCCTGACAGGGTAGCCGGGTTGGTTACAGCATCCTTCCAATACACCAAGTAGCAGGTCCAATCCCTGTTCAGGGCACATACAAGAAATCAACCAATAAATGCTAAATAAGTGGAACCACAAACCAATGTTTTTTTTTTTCTTTCTCTCTCTCTCTCTGCAGCCTCCTTCCGATAAATTAATTAATTAATTAATTAATTTAAGAAGCATTGGCTAAAATTTTTGCTTTAACTTTTGCTAGAAGTTAACAAAATCCTCAAATCAGAGTAGCAGTGTGGGTCACTACAGATAATGACAAAGGCTTACAGTAACACCCTTCAAAATTATAGTAAATAACAACTCCTTACAAGGAGAGTATGCTATTTCTACTTCTGTGTATATATTTACCTGAGTAGAAGACAATGATTAACAGTTTTCCTTCAGCGAACCTCATGCCAAGATCAAACCAGGTTGTAACATTTATCTTCAGAATCTGTATTTCTGCTAAATACAGAGATATGTTTCTTCTCCTAATAAATTTATTTTACATATACAATAGCTAGTAGTTCAGTAAAGCAAAATTCACACAAAAAAGTGTTATCTTAAATATACCAAAAGGAGTGACAATTACAAATCCGGAGAGCTACCTCTGCTAAAGAATTTGCTTACACTTACCTACCACCTAGTGCCACCTGTGACCAGCCCTTCTCGCTATTCTGTCTCCATTTCAACTATAAAACCAGTGTCACCACATACTGTTACAGACCCAAGCTATTCATGGACCTTCACATTAATGGTCTATTTGTGAGTGACCCTGAAAATACATTAGCACATTGTCATCTATAACTCTGTGTCAGCAGTGACTGAACGGCCATCCCCAGGCAAGTGGCCCAAATGTAACCACCACTCAGGTGCTCAAATCCCACTTGAAGATCCTCACAAGTGATGGTGAGTACAATTATTGTCCTTTTACAGATGAGGAAAGTAGCCAGTGACATTATTATATCAATGGAACTATAGAAAGTTGTCATTGAAAATCTCGCTATATCCCTTTTGAATAGCAAGACAATGCTACCCAAAACATTGCTGAAAAAACTGACAAAACGATTTTTTAGTATTTATCAAAGTTCCATATTATGAATCAGTATCATTCTTTAATGTCCTGGAAGTGTCCAGTATCTTAACAAAACTTTCAAAATGGCAATTTAACTCAGTTTGCCAAAAAGACAATAATATGTCTAGAAAAACGCTGTTTTCCAATGAGGTCACTTTAACTGGATTCTATGTGTTTGGCTTCATAATTAGTTTCAACTTTATACAGGGCTAACACAAAAATAAAATAAAGAAGGAAAAGCATTATGAGGACATTTTAAAAGTTATAAATGTATATCATTTTTCGTCTCTAAAATTACAAGTAGAAACAGAGACACAGATTTTTGAAAGCATATTTTTTCCAGGGGAGAGCGTGCATGCAGTCCCCCACTACCACAGATTGTGCAGTGGAGTCTCCCACACGGAGGGAAGTCTCAGGGGCCTGCACACCCGCACGGCAGTGGGTGGGCCTGGCGCTGGGAAAACCACCGTGGTGATCATGGTGTCTCCCCTGCCAGGTAAGTATAAAAGCAGGTTTTTCAACTAATATAACCAAATGTTAGACTAAATCTCTGGTTTCTAAGGTGTTTCTTTTTCATATTTTAACTGGCTATCTTAAAATAGATTGCTCATTTAAAGAACTATGTTTCTTCCCCACAATTTTCAAAAACTATTATTTTTTAAATGTTAATTTTAACTGATGACTTTTTAGAATCATTGGAATTTCCCAAAATCCCAGTCTCAACTGTTGCCTTAAGCCTTAAGTTTACAGAATGGTTTAAAAACAATGCATTTGTGTTATATTTACTTTATAGTAATGAATGCATCCATCTGATTTGTAATTAACAGCATTGATTTGCATGCTATTCACTAAGTCCTGAAAAGAATTTGTTATCAACTATATTAACCATGTCCAAATCAAGTTGTTTATAGTAAATAGATTAGGAGACCCCTTTCTTCATATCAACTGCTTATATAATCTTCAGCCACCAGACATTTAATCACAGTAACTTTCAATTAATAACCCTGAATTAATGAGGTTTTACTATATTCAAGTGGAAAACCAGATACATAGGATAACTCAGCCTATGGTAACCAAATCAGTAAAATAAATTCACAACAGGCTCTTCTTGACAACTGCAAAGAACTGGCATATTACTGTTTCTTTTTAAGTAGTGTTAACAGTCTTACTCAGCTAGAAAACTGGTGATTTGAATCCTTATTCAATATTTTACCTAGCTACCATTTTCTTGCTTATATGATCTTAGATATCTTTCTAGAACTTCCCTACATATACTTTGTCTACACTAAAAATATACAGCTGACGATACACAGAAAGACAAGCTCCCTTTTTTGGATTCCCCACAGGCAAAAGGTACCTGACACAAAGCACAAAAGTGCCCTACCTAGAGTTTTGAGAAACTTCCTAAACTCTTCCCAGGGATCCACCCTTCAACAACCTGCCACAATATCTGGAATTTCTACCGTTAAAAACGGCTCAGGTGAAGGTACAAGAACCATTACAGAATACCTGAAGATGGGAACAGAGTGAAGGGCAATTATGGAATAAGGGAGTGCACTCACTCATCACATAGAGTTTAATTCCCTCCAAGTATTAAACTGTCATGTAGCAAAGTTCTACAGCCAGTAGGGATTTAAAGGCAGGAACAGGCAGGGAGAAATGAAGAGAAACCAAAGTTTGGAAAAAGGCCTGTGGAGCATCACTGCAGAGAAAAACCAAGCTACTGGGTATGTGGCAGGGAGCAGGAAGAGGGGAGTAGTTAGTCTTCTATGTATTGCCCTCCATCTTTGCTTTATATTATGCAATGTTTCTTTTAAAAAATGTAAAGAGATGAAATTATTCTGATTTCCAACAAATGGCAGTATGAAAATGTTTTCTCTGAATCTTTACACTTTCCATTGTTTTTATCCAAGAACAGTCAAAATGAAACAGTGCTAGTTTTGCTAAATGAAGTAACTTTTCCTGAGATAATCTAAATGAATGCTTTTCATCTCCAATGCTGCCATTCATTTCCTTTCATTTCTGAGACTTAGAAAATGATCAGGGTCTCTGAACATACTCCAGAAGGTACTGCAAACTGGAAAAAATTAGCTAGTTGAAACTTAAACTCAACCTACCGTTCTAAAGTTGCATTCTGGAAGTACAAGTCAAGAAAGTCATATTACTACAAACACAACCATAAAACAAGCACAGCTTTATTTGTAAGTAAGTAGCAATTTGTTATACAACAAAAAACAGAGCACACTCCTGAAGGTAACTGTAAACAAATGCCACTGCATGCCATGGTAATAATAATCCAAATACCTCTTATTTCTGTTTATAAGCAAATACCTCTAACTGTACTTGGTAAAAGCAGAGAAAGCTTAGGGAGCACAGAAATTTCCTCAACAATAATCCGTTCCCTGCATTAAAGAATAAGCCAATTTTAGAGCACTGAGATGAAGTTCTAGCAAAATTTAGAGTGAAGTCATGATTTTGTAAACTCTTATCTCATTTTTATTAATATGAAAAACTGGTAATGTTTTCCATTCATTCTACATGTACTTTGTACTCACTAAGCATGTATATACATATTCAAGGGAAACTGCTATTTCATAATATACTGATCATCAAAATTGATTATCTCAAATAATCATTCATAAAAACCATATGTATGACAAAATGTTGAATCCAACATTTGATAATGCCTTTTAAGCCAACAATGGAAAGAAAGCATAACAGAAATTTGTGGTGGTGTGTCCATCTTAAAAATCAAGATTCGCCAAGAAAACTTTTTTCTATAAATACATTTCACACTCAAAATTTCACATTGAGAACCTTATCAAAACAAATATAAAGTTAACATTTCCTACTTTGAGTCTGTTACCCACATTTCCATTTCAGTTATGCAATAATACGTAAACACAATTTTTAGAATTATGGGTTGATGTGTGTACTTATGGAAAGCTCCATTTATAATAATATACATTATATAGCATTGAAAAAAAAGGTAAGACAAAACAGCCATGGAATGGTTGAATGGACTCTTTCACATTAACTGGTGAAGACAACAAGCCTGAATGTATGAACAATTACTTTTACATTCTTTACTTGATGACAATTTTACATGTACATTTAGAATCCATACCTTGAAATTTAAAACAGGGCATGTAATCTTACATATGTGCATGTAAGCGTTTCTTTTTAATTGCTGGCCCATTCACTGCTATCATCTGAATTGCAACCTTTATATTGTTTTGAAAACAAATAATCAATATACAGATTGGAGTTATAACTAAACTTCACATATTGAGGAGATAGATATCTGTTACTCTGATATTTTAGCCAAAGGTCTTAATTATCTTTAACTGTCAACAAAAAGCTTTAATACTAACAGTTCTTTTGAATGAAGTTGAGTTGACTGTGTACAGTAGGACCCACGCCTGCAGAAATAGCTGTGCATCTGTAGTCCCACTTCCAGTCATTTTTGCAGATATTTTCTCATTTTGATGGGTCTATGAATACTGCTCTGAAGTAGGAATGATTCGATAAAACCAAAACAAGAGGTATTTTATTCTATTTTTCTTATTAAAGAAGACCACGATTTCCCCCATCATCAAGAGAATACACAGACAAAACTTTAAGAACTGAAGCAATGAACAGTTCTGAAGCCCCACTGACTTCTGTTATCACGGCCCTTAGGCTGCTGGGTTACTTCACCTAAGGGCTCATGATGCAAATGACTTTACTGCCTTGCACTCTACTTGCAAGCTCTGGCCACATAAGATCCTATCTCTGTTTTACACCGCCCCCCCCCTCTCCACCAGCCAGCGTTGTTTTCAATTTCAGAGGCCTGCTCTGCGCTTAGCCCACGCCCAACCCTGCTTTGCTCTACATTCTGACCCCAGGAATTATGGATACTACTTAATCCTGGCGGATCTGCTCTGTTACCTCATCCTTCCAGGATTCCTAGGATAGTTCTTCCCCCCACTCCACCACGGAATACAAGGACAGCGGATTCCCCTGTGCGATACAGGAGACCACTGCCTCTCCCCTTCCTCACCCCAAGCATCCCAGCTGCTCTTTGCCAAAAAACCCAAAGCCATCCCCACCACGAGTATAAAATGTAGGGCTGTGGAATAATCAAATAGCCCATTTGACAGGGGGTGACAGGGGGTGACAGAGGCACGGAGGAAAAGAGCGAGGCGAGTTCACCCCGGGGGAGGTGTGCTCCAGAGGAGGAATGGATCAAGAGCAATGACAGGTCCGTGGGGGAAGGCTGGAGGAGGCAAGGGAGGTTGGAGAACTGCTTTTCGAGTCCTCCTTTCTCTAGGGCCTGCAGGGGAATCCCGGGGCGGCGGCAGCGGCGACAGGGCTCTAAGGTCGTTCCCAGCCTCCTGCGCCCCCACGCGTCCCCTCCGCCACCCCCACAGCCTGAGGCAGCCCCCGCCCCAAGCTGAAGGCAGCGCCGGGCTCCCACCACGCTCTCCCGCTCTCTCGCGAGTCCTGTGCAGGCCCTTCCAGGGGGAGGGGGAGCACGGAGGGAATTGCTGCAATACAGCGCGGAGGAGCAGTCGGTGGAAAGCCACGGCCACATAAAAATGCCATATTAATTTTTTAGAAGCCATAAATCACCCCTTCCTGTGCAAAAGAAAACCATAAACCCGATCCCATGCAAGCCAGTGAACAGCCACCCACTTCCTATTTCTGTCACAGCAGCTACACCCTGCCAGCAACCACCCCCACCGGGCGCCCCCTCCCGCCACCGCCACCCCCGCAGCCGCCTCCCCAAGGCTCAGCCATTTGCCAACTGACGCCCCTGTAAATAAAAAATCCCCAAGTGGGCTTGGGTGGGAGGCGTGGGGGAAGGGCACCCGAGAGAGGGGGGCGAGGGTTGCACAATATCCTCGAAGGTCTGTGACAGGAGCGGGGAGAGAACCCGGGGCGGGGGAGGGGAGGCCAGCCGCCCGGGTGCTTGCGGCACACGATGAACCCGGGCGACAGCGACTAGCCGCTTACCTTTTACCACCCTGTCGGTCGTCGACAACTTGGGATCTATTGCCTTGGGCTCGGACATCTCCAGCCGCCGGGGGACAGCGACGCGCTGTTCGTCCGTCCTACTGCACACCCCGACCGGACCGGCGGGCCAGACACTCAGCGCCGCCGCCGCCGCGCTGCAAACCGCTCAGTTGGAGGTCTGGTTTCTGAGCTGGCTTTAAAGTTACTGCCTTCTCCGCGTGTCCCTCTTCCTCCTCCTCCTCCGCCGCCTTCACTCCTCCTCCGCCGCCGCCGCCAGCCCCGCCGACTCTGCTCCGGGCACGCGTGTGTGATTGTTATTTATTTATTTTCCAAGCACGCCTCTAGGTTCTTCTTTTATTCTTGGGGAAGGGGGATGGGGAGGAGAAGCGCACACACGAGTACCCACCCTGGCAGAGAGACCAGGCACCGCGGAATGGAGCCCCACGCGCGCACACTGCCGGGATTAAGACCGATCACATGGGGAGGGCCGGGGGCGAGGGAGGAGAGGCAGGGCCGCCGATGTCAGTGCCACCAACCGCGCCTCGGCGTCCCCGGCGGCGGAGAGGCGCCCGCCGTTGCTTTTGCCGCTGCCGCTGCCCCTACCGCTGACGCTGCTTCCCTACACGAAGCGCCGCCGCAGGTCCGCGGTCGCCGGAGATGTCCCGCCGCCGTTCGCCTCTGCCTCTCCGCACCGCTCCTTCACTCACACAGGCAGAGCTACGGAGCTCGGCAGACACAGTCCCAGGCGTAAGCTACCCTCCTCCTCCTCCGCCGCTGCCACAGTCGCCGCCACCGCGCCCGCCTCCCCCTCCTCCCCTTCCTCCTCCCGGTCCCCGCCTCCAGCGCCAGGTCAGTCTCCTCCTCCCCGCGGAGCCCGCCTCCGGCTCCCCGCCGACGTCGCCGTTTCGGGCGCCTATTGGCTGGCATACGTGTCAGTTGTCAGGTGGCGGCCCCCGGGTTCCGCCCGCCGCCTGCTCCACCTCGCGGACCCGCCCCCCTTTCTGTTTTCACGCAGCAGCTAGTCCGGCGGTCTAGGCGCCTTCACCGCCCAGTCTCTGCTCAGGTGTCCTGGTTGCTGGCAGACCTGGATTACGGAAGGACAGTGGGCAGGGGTCGCAGCTGGGAGGAGAGGGCCTCTACCAGGCCACCATGGCCCCATTTGGCTTCCGCCTCTAAACCCCGCACAAACCCCTGCGCCGCTCTGTATCCGTACCTTGTTGGCTGGGTTACCCTCAGTGTGAGTAGCCAAGTGCAGAGGGAGTCTCCGAGTGTGGCGTGGCCGGCACGAGGGCAAGAAGGGTGAAGGCAAGGAAAGGAGGGAAAGGGTGTGGTGAGAGGAGACCTAGAAAGGGCGGAGGAAGGAAGAGTGTGGGGAGTTCCGAGGCCCGAGCCGCAGTTGCTGTCGCTGCCGCAGCTGCCTGGGGAGGATCGCCAAAATGTCGACGAATAAACAACTTACCTTGGGGAGCCGGGCTCTGCCTGTGATGGGTGTAGAGTTGTTTTAGCTATTGGGACTTTTTTGCGGGCGATGTGGTGCTTACTGTTTCCTACCCTTGTCTCCATACCTTCCGAGGAAGGGTCTGCTCCAGAGAGTCGCGGGCCAGGAACGCGGTGGAATGCGCTCAGCGCTACCAGGCACCGGATCGGACTATCCAAGGAGGTTTGGGGACGCAAGTCCAAAGGATCCCGGACAACTCTGAGTCACCAGGGCACTCTGAGACCCTGTGGATCTCCAGGGAGAAGTGAGGGGGCGGGGAAACACCGGAGAAGGTCGCCTTTTCCCTTCGAACACAGAGCCACTGGTTGGGGGCTCGTGACACTTTTCTTCCTTGCTCTTTCCAGTTTGCAGGCACCAGTTGATGTTATCCGTACTTACAGGGCCTTGAAGCCCTATGAGGATACACACACTAGTCCTTCCAGTTGGAAGGAGAATAAAGATAATTCAAGGCACAGAGTAAAGGGTGATGGTGGTGTAAAGGCACATTCTGGCCTACCTGCCAATTCACAGAATGAAGAGTGGGTCTTCCTCTTCACAGCCCCTCTCTCAGACCAACCTGTCTTCACCAAGCACTGGCAAGGAGGCTAGAGTTTCTTTTGGAATAATGAAGAGAGCTAAATAAATTTCTCACCCTCCATCCTTCCTGTTTTATTTCCAAATGCCTTCAATATCTACTTTTTCCTATTTCTTCAATGGGACCATGAGCCTAGTAAAAGGCCTAATAAAAGATTTAAGAAGCTAGGAAAGAGAGCCATGAGTGTTTTGGGGGACAGGGATTACATTAAAGCTCAAACTTGCAAATATGTTTTAGGAATTGACTGATAGTGTTGCACTATCAGTCCAACTGCTGAACTGTTGAACAGTTTGGCCTGAAAAAAGTAGGAACTTACTGTAGAAGGCAGGTGAGCCTTTTAGGGGCCTCCTAGCCTGAAAGGAGATCATGTAGGGTGTGTCCCACTGGCTTCCAGAGGCTACCACTGGCTCCGAGATTCTGCTGCCAATTCAGAACCCAAGATAGTGAGTATAGTGAGTGGTAATTAGACAGTACCTGTAATAAATATGAATTGTTCTTTTATAAGCCAGACACTGAGGTAGGTAATTTATGTGTGTGGGAGGGGCAGGGGTGAAGATGGTCCTTGCCCTCAATAAAGGCTAGAGTCTAATAGAACTATCAAAAATAAGAGCTCTAAGAGGCACTGCATCATCTCAGGAAGGGGTTGTGAGAACAGCCTGCTGAGCATGGGCAGAGCTTAGTTTAAGGCAGATTTAGGACACCAGTCCCTGGCCAGATGGCACAAAGCCAGGCAGGAATGCTAAGACCTGTGGGTGAGGAAAAGGTCCTGTTTGAGGAAGGACCAGGAAACCAGGACCAGGGATGCTCTCATCTGAGACCATGATGATGCTCCCTCCCACCAGTTGAAAATAGAGACACTGTTTCTACCAGTGTGTGAACTCAATTTTCAAGTTAAGGAAAAATACCTTTGAACCAAGATCAGAATGCTTAAAATGTCAACACCATATAAAACTTGCATGATACAGATAGAAAATAAAGGCACACCTAGGAGACACACCCTTCAGTCCGCTACAAGTCTGAGACACCTCCTAGCTGAGGTATGTGTGGGGAAAAAAGGTTATGAATCATAATCACTTTACAACACATTATCATCAGGTAACTACAGTGCATGGATATGGTTCCATATGGCTGCAACACAGACATTTCTTCTTAAACAAACTGGGCCCTACTGCAAGGGTCTAGTTTGAAAACTAGACAACACGTTAATTGGGGACTGGTTATGTCCTCATACCTGTCCTGCTGAAATAGCCAAATTATCTTTTTATGTGATACTCTTTTCACATGTCCTACTATCTGCTACTGCCTTTTTAAAAATTTTGTTAGACTGCCCAAACTGACTATACTATACTTGCATAAGATTACCTTTTACTTGAAATATACATTTGCAAGCATTTCCTGGATGCTAACAATGTCCTCTGCTTATAAAGAAACAGAAATGAGAAAAAAAAGACTTTGGCAAAAACAACTTGCTTTCCATTACAAAAATTGTATTTCCCTTTCTTTTGTATATTTGTCTCTGAGAAGCATCTGCCCAGGCAGGAATACCATTTCCTAGCCTGCTCCTGTTTGTATCTGAGTGGGTCCATGTGACATGTTCTGGTCAATGAACTGTGGGCCAAAGTATTTCATTATTTTCAGGCCAGAATAGTTAAGCAGCATCTATACATTCTCCAGCTTTTGGGTTCCTAAACTTTAGCTGAATGCTGAGACTTCTAGGGCCCAGGGGAAGGCATAATGCCAAGTGAAAAGAGCTAACTGCCTGAATTACCACATGGACAAATGCTGCCCACCTACTAGGAAAATCTGCATTAGACTTTTAGTGAAGAAGAAATAAACACTTGCTGTATTGTTCCACTGAGATTTGGGAATATGTTTGTTAAGGTTGCTGGTATTACCAAATTAATCCACTGAAGTTATTTAAGATGTTAGTTCAAAAGTAAAATTCAGAATTATTATGTAATAGAACTACCAGACTAAAATTCTTCCTATTTCTTTTAATACATGAGCAACAAATTTTGACTTCTTGAAAATGGATTAATCATTTACTAATAATGTTTTGAACACTTGTTCTGTACAAGGTACCAGGCTAGATGATGCATAAATGTATGGACTAAGGATTCAGACCTTTTGTCTTTCATTCAAGGATCTCAAAGTCTTGTTACACAAGAATGTTTCACATATTAACTTCGTAAAAATTTAGAAACTTAGATGTAAGGTGCAACTTCCTCTCACTATTGAAGAACACAAACTAATTTTACTATTGACTTCACAACTGATTATAAGGATAAATGCGTGTGGATAAAAAAGTATTGAAAGTTTGCATCATCCATGCATTCAAATGCTCCAAGTCACAGCTAATCTACTTGGAGCAAGTCATAATAAAGGAGCAATATTTTAGTTTGTTATTAAGTTCTCTACTAGATCTAAAGGCATATTTTTTTTTAAAGAAAAGAACTAAAGGCACTGTATTTTATATCTCCTTTTGAGAAAAACCTGCTTTTGAAATTTTGAACTTTATTTTGGTTCTTGGATGACATTGCTGTCATTTTGATATTAAGAGTTGACTGGTGTGGCTGTGTGGGCTGGGGTTCAATTCAGGGTTCAGAGCCTGGCCCCTGCTGGGGGTGTGCCAGACACAACCTTCTCTTGCACATAGATATTCCTATTCCATTCTTTCTCCCTCCCCCTCTCAAAAAAAAAGTAAATTCTTTTTTTTAACGGTTGAGTAATAACTGCTGGTTTTGACTGTCTGAAGAATGCCCTTTGTTCTGAGTAGTTGGTAGTAGACAGTGTGTCTGACCCATTCTCACCTGAGCTGGTGGAGGCTAGTGCTGAAGAACCTGCCGACTAGACAGCCAGTCCTAGTGGGTCCATCAGTGTATATGAGAATTGGACTTACTGTCTTAGAGCTCATTCCCCTGACATTTCTAACATGTCAAGTTCTACCCTATTTACCATAGAGGCTTTATGAAATATATTAGTCACCACAAATTTTATTAGAGGTTTAAACTAAAAGAGCTTTTGTTTATCTTCAGATTGCTCTTGAAATTTTGTTGAACCTTTTTTCCCCCCAGAGGGCAATTTTACTCATTTAGAAGAGTTATTTCTGAAAGAATGTAAAAATATGTTATACCTGATGTATTGAGGAATAAATTTTACTTTTTCCATTGGGGACCAAACTATAACTTATGGAATTGTGTGCTAAATTTAAGGTGGAGATGAAATATTTTACATAAAATTTGACGAGATGAAGAGTGATCATTATTCATTCGAATGTAATAAACACATATTTGTTTTATTTATATTTGTATCTTCCTCATATTTTTCTTCTGGGCACAGAGTAGAGTGCTCAAAAGATTTTATTGAGTGAATTTTAAAAATGTATTGGCAGCCAATGTGTGAGGCATTAGGTTAAGTACCACAGTCCTTGCTCTCGGAGATATTTTAATATTTCAATATTTCTTATATACACATTTCTACATATTACATATATAAACACTGGGAAAAACCTTATTAGTCCTTCTAGATAATGTTAGTTGCAACTTTATTATTAATTTTAAAGTTATAAATAGTTAATGGTGCCAAATCATAAAAGCTTACATTTAAAATAGCCATATATATATATATGTATATATATGCTATTACATTGAAAATCCAAGAAATATTGATACTGTAAAACTTTGTATTCCGGCTTTTCTAAGGTCAGCTTTTCAGAATATTTGACCCAAAATGTTTTGAAGTCTACATCTGGAGTGTTTTAAGAACAACTTCAACAATAACAGCAAAAGGTTTACTAATGAACTAAAGGTATTAGGCAATTGTGAGAGACCTAGTAAATCAATTTAGAAGAAAAATTGTCAAGCCCTTTAAAAGCACATTTGCATATATAAAATCAATATAGTAGTTAGAAATGAGTTTCACTCATTAAGGCTGGCAGAAATTTACCTTTACTGGAGGTAAGTTTTGCCCATTATTGATTGAAAATTCATGACTTTGAAAGAAAATATTCTATTATTAGAAAAGAATCTTGCACTCAGATTAGTTGTATTTCCATTACTTATTTCCTTCCTTATAAGGAAATATTACAAACAACTACATGACAACAAATTGGACACTCTGGACAAAATGGATAAATTCCTAGAAACATACAATCTTCCAAAACTAAATCAGAAAAAAATTAAAGAATCCGAATACACAGATTACAACTGGTGAAATTGAGGCAATAATCAAAAAACACCTAGCAAACAAAAGTCCTAGACCAGATGGCTTCACAGGCAAATTGTATCAAACATTCAAAGAACTAATACCTCTCATCCTCAAACTATTCCAAAAAGTTCAAGAGGAGGGAAAATTTCTAAGCTGATTTCACAAAGCCACCGTTATTCTAATTCCAAAACCAGATAAAGATACTTCAATGAATAAAAACTATGGGCTAATATCCCTGATGAACATAGATGTTAAAATCCTCAATAAAATATTAGCAAACTAGATCCACCAATACATTAAAAAGATTATACACCATAATTAAGTGGGATTTATTCCAGGAATGCAAGGTTTGTATAATAGCCACAAATCAATAAACAGGATTTACTACCTAAACAAAGGATAAAAATCACTTGATCATAGCAATAGATGCAAAAAAAGCATCTGATAAAATCCAACACCCATTTATGATCAAAACTCCCAGCAAAGTGGGAATAGAGGGATTATACCTCAATGTAATAAAGGTCACATGTGACAAACCCTCTGCCCACATTTACTCAACAGGCAAAAACTACAAGCATTTCCTTTAAGACCAGGACCAAGACAGGAATGTCTGTTTTCACCTTTCTTGTTCAATAGAGCACTGGTAGTCATTGCCATAGCAATCAGATAAGAAGAGATAAAATGCAACCAAATTGGAAAAGAAGAAGTAAAACTGTCACTATTTTTCAGATGACATGACACTGTATATAGAAAACACTAAATATTTTGCCAAAAAAGCTACTAGCAGTGATAAATGAATTTAGTAAAGTAAGCAAGATACAAAATAAATATCCAGAATCAGTTGCATTTTATACTGTAATAGTTCAATAATGAACTATTAGAAGAAGAAACTAAAGAAAATAATCCATTCCCAATTGCTTGAAAAAGAATAAAATACCTAGGAATTAATTTAACCAAGGATGTAAAACATCTGTACTCATAAAATTATAAGACACTGAAGAAAGGTATTGAAGAAGATACAAATATGGAAGCATGTACTGTGCTCATGTTCAAGAAAAAATAACACCATTAAAATGCTCATATTTCCCAAAGCAATCTATAGATTCAATGCAATTCCTCTCAAGATAACAATGGCATATTTCACAGATCTAGAACAAGTATTCCAATAATGTATATGGAAATACAAAAGACCCAAATAGCTACAGGAATCTTGAGAAAGAAGCGTACAATTGGAGGAATCATGCTACCTGATATCAAGCTATACTACAAGGCCACAGTAATCAAAACAGCATGATTTTAGCATAAAAACAGGCATATAGATCAATGGAACAGAATAGAGCCCAGAAATAAACCCACACGTTTACATTTAATCAATATCTGACAAATGAGGCAAAAATGTACAATTTGGTAAATATACTTTGTTCAATAAATGGTGTTGGGTACATTGAACAGATACGTGCAAAAAAAAAAAAGAAACTGACCACTTTCTTACACTGTACACACACACACACACACACACAAATAAAAACTTAAATATTAAACTCAAAGCCAGAAAAAATCCTAGAAGAAAACATAGTAAAATCTCAGACATTTCTTATAGGGATGTCTTTTTCTGATATCTCTTCAGGCAAGGGAAACAAAAGAGAAAATAAATAGGACTACATCAGACTGCAAACATTTTATACAGCAAAAGAAACCATCAACAAAATGAAAAGACAAACCACCAAATGGGAGAATATATTCACTGATACAGGCTGATTGGGGTTAATATTCAAAATTTATAAAGAACTTATAAAACTCAACACCAAAAAAACCCCAAATGATCCAAATAAAAATGGGCAAAAGACCTGAATAGACACTTCTCCAAAGAGGATATACAGATGGCCAAGAGACATATGAAAAGCTGCTCAATGTCACTAATCATCAGAAAAATGCAAATTAAAACCACAATGAGGTATCATCTCAACACCTGTCAGAATGGCTATTATCAATAAATCAGCAAACAAGTGCTGATGAGAATGTGGAGCAAAGGAAAAGCTGGTGCACTGTTGGTGGGAACGCAGATTGGTGCAGCCACTGTGGAAAGCATTATGGAGTCACCACAAAAAATTAAAAATGGAATTGACTTATGACCTAGCAATTCTACTTCTGGGAATTTATCCAAAGATACTGGAAATACTAATTCAAAAGAATATATGCACCCCTGTGTTCATTGTAGTGTTATTTACAATAGCCAAATTTTTAAGCAGCCCAAGTGCCCATCAGGAGATTACTGGATAAAAAAGCTGTTACAGAATGTGAGAGCAATCTGGCTGTGACATTTGCTACTTCCTTGATCACCAGGGGTAATTCAGCTGATCTGACTGGCTAGGTGGGTATCCTTTCCCTCTTTCACCAGTCCATGGGCGTCCCTCTGGAAGCT
This sequence comes from Artibeus jamaicensis, assembly GCF_021234435.1. Classification (NCBI taxonomy): domain Eukaryota; kingdom Metazoa; phylum Chordata; class Mammalia; order Chiroptera; family Phyllostomidae; genus Artibeus; species Artibeus jamaicensis. Next base: position 17,917,022 of record NW_026521837.1, read on the forward strand.
GCACGCTCAGTTGAACGGGACGACTTTCCTCACTACAGGAGTGGATAGCTCTTCAGTCAAGGGTATATGAGTAGCTATGCTCCCTTACTAGAATCTCCAAACAAGCTCTCAAAAAAAGCTGTGCTACATTTATACAGTGGAATCCTTCTCAACCATAAAAAAGAAGGGAATATTACCTTTTGTAACAGTTTGGATGGGCCTGGAAAATATTATACTAAGTGAAATGAGCCAGTCAGAGAAAGACAAGTACTGTATGATTTCACTCATATGTGGAAATCTAACAAACAAAATGAACTTATAAGCAAAATAGAGACAGACTCATAGGTGGAGAGTAGGCTGACATTTGTGTGGAGGTCTGGTGGGGGCATGGAGAGATTGAACAAAAAAGAGAAGGAAAAAGAAAGAAGAGAAGAATTCATGGATATGGACCACAGTGTGTTGATTGCTGGTGAGAAGGGATAAATGGTGACAGAAGGAGACCTGACTTGGGGTGGTAAACACACAATACAGGGTACAGACAATGAGTTGTGGAACTGTGCACCTGAAACCTGTATAATTTTGTTAACCATTGTCCATATATTCCATTGAACACATATCAGGCAGTGAGAATATAACTTAAAAAGAAAACTGTCTTCTTTCATAAACCTTACATTCTGGAGAGGAGAAATAGATAATTAAAACAGAATAAATAAAAACAATTACACAGGCAAGCACACATATGATATTTCAGGTGGACTAAGCAATATACATTAAAATAATCCACACTGTTAAGGGCACCAGAAGTAGTGATAGGCAAAGGGGTGCTACTGGTTGTTGAGGGCAAATTGTGTAGGGAAGACATCTCTGAGAAGGTGATATTTGAATGGAGTTCAAATGAAGTGAAGGAGATATCTATGCTGCTATCCCAAGTAGAGCATTGTAGGTTAAAGGAATAGCATGTGCAAAGGCCCTGAAGTGAGATTCTGACATGTTTCAAGAACTGTCAAAGAAGGGGAATAAAGTTAGTGTAGAGTGAACTGGAGAAAGAGGTAGAAGATGAAGCTCAGGAGATGGTGTAAGATCACACAGAGTCTTCAATAGATCTTGGAGACTATTGAATAGATTCTGAGTTTTTTTTCTGTTGAAATGAAAATTATTTCATTAGAGAAATGATATGGTATGATTTAAGTTTAAATAAATGGTCACTCTTTTCTAAGAACTGACTTTGGATATAGGGGTAATAGTGTGCAGAGATAAAAATATGAACACCACTGAAGAGACTACTGTCAAAATCCAGGGTAGAAATAAGACAGTTTAAACAATAAGAAATATCTGATTCCAAATATATTTTAAAAGTAAAGCTAACATTTGTTTATGGATTGGAAACAGGGTATAAAAAAATAAAAAGGAAGAGTTAAGAACTTCACGATTTGAAAGATAAATACCATAAGATTTCACTTACATGAGGAATCTATTGAACAAATAAACAAACAAAATAGAAACGGATTCATAGATACAGAGAACAGACTGACAGCTGTCAGAAAGAAGGGGGAGGAGGACATGGTGGAAAAGGTGAATAAGCAAAACAATAACCTTCATAGACAACAATATGGTGATTACCAGAGGGAAAGGGGTCTGGGGGAAGTCGGAGAGGACAAAGGGGAGATAAATGGTGATGGACGGAAACTTGACTTGGGGTGGTGAACACACAGTACAATGTGCAGATGATGTGATGCAGAATTGTACCTTTGGAACCTACATAATTTTATTAACCAATGTCACCCCAATAAATTCAATAAAAGAGACCCATTTTATAAAAAAAGGAACTCCAAGTGTTTTGGTGTGAGCAAGTGCAAGGTACAAGTTACCATTTACAGAATAAAGAGAATATTTGAAATTGAGAGAGTATTTTGTGGGAAAGATCTGAAACTACTTTTACAAATGTTAACTTTGAGAAGCATATTATACATGAAAGTGGAGATGACATGCAGAGAGGTGGATATATGAATCTGGACTTGAGAGAAGAGAGTCAGGCTGGCGATGTATAAAATTGGAAGTTGTGGCATCTTAGTTGTGCTTTAGACAGTTAGACAGTAAGGAGAAGAGGAGGGACCCACAAAGCTGACTGAAAAGAGCAGCTTCTGGGAAAAAATGGTGGTGTCTTTGTGGTCAAGCAAATGAAGTGAGTTGTGTCAACCATGCTGATGGGTTGAGTAAAATGACAACTGAAGAATAACTATTGGTTTTGACTACGGGGACCTTTGACACTGGTGCCCTTAACAAAGTAGTCTTTATACCTCAAATAGCACCTCATAACTCTCTGCCTCTTTATACTGACTTAGCTCCTTTTTCATGTTTATAACTCCTTGACATTACGTGTAGGTGTGCTCTGTGAGTGATGTGTTTGCTTCTCTTCCTGCAGCTAGATGATGTGATCCCTGAGAGCAGGCACTGTGTTTTGTTCCAGGTTGAATCTCCAGTGCCTGCAATATGCCAAGCACATACTGGGAACTTAATAAAATGTTACTTCAAGGATTAATACTCACTTATGATGCTAGTTCAGGTTACTTTTTCTGATTTTCTCTAGTTGAAATAAGCATTTCACAAAGCAGGTGGGGGATCAGGTGAAGGTGTTCAAAGGTACAAACTTCCATTTACGAGATAAATAAGCTCTGGGGATGTCCTGTTCAATATGATGATGACAGTGACCTGTACTGCTTGTATATTTGAGAGTTGCTAAGACAGTAGATCTTAAAAGTTGTAATTATAAGGAAAAAATTGTAACTGTGTGAGGTCATGCATATTAACTAATCTTATTATGGTGATTACTTTACAATACATCAGATATATTTTTGTCACATATATAAAATCATATTTTATACTTTTAAATTGCATGTCAAGTATATCTCAATAAAACTGGGGGGAGGGGAAGTAAACATTTCAAAGCATTTTTAGGGTAAAATTAAAATCCATGTTTCATTCTTTTTTAAAAATTTTTTAAGTCACAAAATCAACTTTCCTAGCATAAGAAGAGTTGGCTTGGGCCTTCAGGATGAGAAGTGGAATGGGAACTCAGGAACTTAGATTAACATGAGGTGTGTCTCTCACGTACCCCCCACTGTAAGGATCATTATGTGTGAAATCCAGGGGAGGGCATAGTATTATTCATAACTCCTGTTTCTCCAAATACACAAAGCCTTCTATTGTTTGCAATATCTAAGTGATTCTCTGGTGGTAAGTTAGACCAGACATTAGTAATTTTCAGACAGGAAGTAGACAGGGTTTGGATTTTGGTTGTTTAGAAGCAATGCGTTTAAAAAGTTTCCTTCTCTCTCTCAGGGTGTCCCTCCTGCCCAGCCCAAAGAAGCCCAGACAGGAGGGGAAATTGTGCTGTGTAAGCTTGAGGGTGCTGTCCTGCCCTTCCTCCTGTTTTAAATAAAATGTCCCAGTCACCGTACTTGTTGAGTGATCATCAGGTCACAGGTTCGACTGCTGCCATCACAAGGGATTGGACTAGGACAGGTGAACATCTAATAGAGGACACCTAAAGGCCAGTGACCTTTAATTTCCCTGACCGAATCTGCAAAAGTAAGCTAGGCCAATCAGATATCTGCTGGGAAGAGCTCAATCTTAAAATCCAGAGGAAAGTTGTTGGTGGTTGTTTGAATGAAGGGTCTCGCAGGCTTGGACTGAGATAGTCACTAGCAAGTGATTTACATGTAGGGTGAGTAAACAGATGAAGCCATTCTAACCAGAAGGATCAAAGGTGGGATTCAGCAGGGGCAAAGAGAGGAGACGAGAGAGACAGAAAGATTCCTGAATCTGTTTGCCTTTTTGTCCTTCTTAAGTCCTAGTTGATTAATTTTTTTCTGGATTCATGCTATTTTTCAATATCCTTACAATAAACCTTATTTTCTAGAGATGATTTGAGAGTTATGTTCCTTACAAAACGAAGAATCCTCACTAAATTATATAGAAGACAAAATGAAGAGCATGCACTCTGTAGGTTGTCAGAAGTTAACAGCTTCTGATTGTGGCGCTTATAGAAATCAGTTTCTTCGTTCAAAAAATGAGTGTATTATGCTTCCATCCTTGCCCACCCAAATGGTCTCTATAGCACACCCAGTGCTACAATAAAAAGAGCAGCAGTGTGTGCGGAGAGAGGGGGAGATTCTTTGTGCCTTTTTTTCATGTCACGACCAGGCAGGATATAGGCTATATGCTATAGGCAGGAAAAACTACAGTATCTCATGAGCTGAAGAAAGTTGGAAGTCTTCTGCGCATCTGAGCCATTGTCCAGGGCAACCAAACCCTGTGCTGGCTCAGCATCCCTGCCTGCTGTGATCAGACAGTGCCCACAAGAATGCACGTTTTCATAGTCACCCAGGAGGGAGGAAAGCCCTGGAGAGCTGAGCTCCATCAACCAAGTTGCTTCTGCTCAGAAATAATACTCAGGAATGAATACTCTCGTATTTGTTGGCCACACCTAAATTCAAGGAGGGTAGGGGAGCAGAGGTACATGATACTCCCACACATCCAAAACTAGAGGGAAATGGAATATTTTAAAAGGGTAATAATGCCAATCAGTATTTCTAAATAACCCACCTAACCCTTTCAAGACCTTCATGCTCCATTTTGACACCCAGTAACTAAGACACGTGTCATATTTCTGCTTTAAAAGCCAAGGTACTCCTGCATGGATGTAGCTCCTGACCTGTTTCTTGTATCGAACCTCTCCTTCCATCCCTGTTGCATGGCCTCTAGTGGACTGAATTGGACATATTCAGGCTGGACGGGTTTGGACATTACTACATCCCCCCTGGGGCCCTGTGGTCCTACACAGATTCCTGTTTTCTCTATTACTTTTTATGACCTTGTTGATTCCCTCTCAGGCCAAAGTTTACTTGCTCCCTCACTCTCAGCATTCTAGTGCCTCTGTACATGGGCAACATTGGGCAAGAGTTGGCGCTTATTAATATTCTACAAACTAGACAGCAAAAAAAAAATGCCCTCTTCCTGTGTCTTAGCCACAGCTAGAACCACTGAGCTCTTTTTAATCTTGAAAGATATAAGCAGGTTACCTAGAAATAGAAATTTATCTATATATAGATATAAACAGGATATAGTATGGGGTTTATTATTGTTAGTCACTGCCTTTTATAACAAGTTAATATGACTAGTTTAATAATATGCAAACTTGTTCTTATACTGCAGTTCCTGTGAAGGCCAGGTTTTGGTATTATTTTGACATAGCAAAACTTTTTTTTCCTTCTTACTATAGTAGGCCTACAGTGTAATGAGCAGTCTTTTGTGTCAACCTGGCTAGGCTATAATACTCAGGTTTTTAAACAAACATTGGTCTAGGTCAGCAATTTTCAACACATGAACCACAAGAATTTTTAAAACATGCCATACCGGACTATTCAGGTCAGGGGCACTGATCTCTTTTCCCTTAGATTCTCAAATGAAAAAAAGACAACAGCCAACACGAGTATAGCCGTCCAAGATGAATGAATCCAAATTATACCTATTTTTTCTCAGATTGGCAAAAATATATTTTTTGGTGTGCTGCAGAATTTTAGTAATTAGTTTATATGGACCATGAGATTTTTTTTAAAAGGTTGAAAATCACTGGTTTAAGTGTTGCTTTGAAGGTATTCTGTAGATGTGGTGAACATCTCCAATCATCTCCTGACTTTAAGTAAGGAGATGACCTTTGATAATGTAGATGAAGCTCATGCAATCAGTTGAAAGCCTTAAGAGCAAAAACGGAGGTTTCCTGGAGAAGAAATTCTGCTTCAAGACTGCTACATCAGCTCCTGCCTGAGTTTCCAGCCAGCTAGTCTGCTGCGTAGATCTCAGGCTCACCAGCCTACCAATGTGTGACTCGGTTCCTTAAATTTATACACACACACATCACATCACTAAAAACACATCATATATTCATTAAAATATAAAGTTTCTAATTTAACTCTCTAGGGTAACACACACTTTGATTTATTCACTTGTGACTGAGGCAAAAGATTTTTATTCGCCCAAATAAAACAACTTCCTGGTAATTCCAAGGAAAACTCAGGAATCTACGGTTGGAACTCCCCAATGTAGACCCTGAAATAAAAATTCATATAAAAGTGATTTATGAAAGAGTGCTGCAAGGAAAAACCACAGGGAAGTAAGGGCAAGTGACAGGTGGGGAAGGAGACCAGGCAAGGGCGAAGAATAGAAGGATGATGGAAAATGACCTGATCACCTCACTGAAGATATGCAGTTGTTTTTTTTTTAAAAATCACATTTCTTTCCGTATCACTTTAAATTTAAAATTAGACTCCGTCTCCCATCTCCACAATGCACTTGCCATCCTATGAGTATGATGTGGTTTCATGGGCAGATGGCCTCACTCCTGCTCCATTTCCAATTCCCAAATAATGTCCCTCTATTGTATGAAATTCTTAAGTCTCAGAATATAGCATATAATTCCTTTGTGGATAGAGTAATGTGAAAATATTCCTAAGGCAGATAATGCATTAATTTTACTCAGGAAGGAGTTCTAACCTAGGTATTTGTGGCTAGCTCCTCTGTCCAACCTTGTAAGGCATGGATGTATGCTGGATGTGTTTTTTCTCTTTTTCTCTTTTTCTCTATGCTGGGTATTTCATCTGTTCAGAGGTGTTATTTCGAACCTGACTCATCCCCATGATTGCCTATGAATCACGGGACCTTAGTTCCATGTATCAAGACTGGTAACATGATGCCATCTTCCCCTATGAGATTCCTTTCTCTAGTGAATTAAATTGTGTTTTTTTCTGGAAAACAGGTCATATTTATACTAAGACATTTTTAGCAGCCATATTATTCTGTCTCTATAAATCAGGAAAGTAAGGAAAGAGTTTCTACTTAAAGAAAGAATCATGAATCAGACATGCAGAGAAGAGTAGAAATTAATGAAGAAACACTACTGGAATTCCATTTTCTCATTCCACTATGTTCCTGATGCCCAGATGCATCATGGCCCTTGGGTCTATGAGACCCTACTGCATTGTCATCATTGATTCCTACCTTCTCCTGAAATGGGTTGAAGTTTAGGTACATGAAGAACAAAAAACAATGGGAAACCAAGAGTAGCAAGTATTTTTCAGCTGTGGACTCTGCCTGGGAGAAATCCTGGGTAGAAACCAGTTGAGGTCCCTTACCTCCAGGTGTCTGGCTGAACAAAGGATGACCCAGAGGGTGACATGCATAGCCCCAGAAATATAAGAAGGTTACTCAGGTAAGAACACTTTTCAGAGCACAGTCTTCCAGATCCTCCAAGTTCATACTTACTCTTAAAACTGGTCATCAGTGAATGTCCTGTAAGCTGCCACTTCTTTTTTTCCCATATCTCTCTTCACAGACCCTTTTGCTTTCCCCGTACTTGTCTGAAATCAATATGGTTTATTATCCCAGGGTATGAAATCCTCTAGGGTCACAAACAAACAAACATACAATCTGAGAAGTGATGGTGAGGCAGCACCACAAGATGGTAAAACTAGAAAGGTATCAGTAAAAACATTGGAGAGGACAGTTTCCTTTCCTACCTGGCTGAAAAACTGATGGCTGGACTGCTGTGACTTTATCTCCCCAAAACCGTGCTTAAGTACAATATAGACCTTAGGAGTCAAAGATGAGATTGTAGTCAGGACATATATTTACATGTTTGTTTTGGTTGTAAAACAAAATCTTTTTTTTCTCACAGAAAAGCCTAATTTAGATCATTGGTTTCACAATAAGAACTGGATTTAGTAATTAAGTTCTTTGGCAGATATTAATTAAATGAGTTAAATTTGATGTTTTAATGCTTTGATAAAAAATGTTTAACATACAAATGCAATATACAACTTGCTAGAAGTTAAAATCATGTTTAACTATTAAAACTTCAATATAAAGCTTTAACTAAAACCTGACTATAACTAAAATATTTTAAGAGGTACTTGAGCAAAAAACATTGAATGCCTCAAGATTAGCAAAATGTATTTACCCAAGCTAAAGCACTGTGACCGAAGCAAGCTGACTAAACCCATTTTTTTCCTTTCATACTTTTGAATACCTTGCGACCTTAGGCCCACGATACTTTGATGGATTAGCTGAGTGACCCAGGCATATAAAAGCATTCACTAATTCCTTATTTTGACATATGAGAGAGAAGACAGAACACAAGTGTACTAAGTACCTGAAAGATGGTAGTTTTTTGGTAATTGAGGAAAAAGGAACAAAAATAATGAATTTGACTTTTTATATAACTCTGCATATATTAATATTAAACTTTTATAATTCCTGTTAATAAAGTGTTCTTATATACTTATTTCATTTTATTTTCATAATATTTGAATGAATATTTTTGTCTTAGCATATCTAAAAGCAAAGCCTGAGATGGAGATTCTTTTCAAAGGATTAATTGAGAAAGTGTCCTTAAGCAGAATAGGAATGAGGGACGTATAACAGGCCAGTAAATAATGGCTAAGCAAGAAGAAGGTCTCTGAAAAGCTCTGTACACAAACTGCATTATAAAGTTGATCTAGATGCAATTAACCAGCTTCTTGTACCCATCAGGCATTGGTAAAGATCTCTGGGGACAGATGAAAGTTCCTGTTTGATCAATACTCTGCAGGCAATTATCTGATCAGAAGAGGGCCTTTGTCAATCAATACAGCAGCTGGGAGATGGGTGCTGGGGATGGTAAAGGGGAGGTGGCAGGGGCACCAATAACCTCTAGTTTTCTCTTTTATTTTTTTGAATTATGTTTTAAAGATTTTTGTTTGTTTATTTTTAGAGTGAAGGTAAGGAAGGCTAGAAAGAGAGGGAGAAAAACATCAATGAGAAAAAGAAACAATTGATCAGTTGCCCCTTGTACATGCCCAGGCATGTGCCCTGACCGGGAATGAACAAGTGACCTTTTGTTTCACCGCATGACACCTAACCAACTGAGCCACACTGGTCAGGGCCAGTTTTCTGTTTTAGAAATAAGGAAACCCAGGCTCAGAATGGTTAGCTATCTTGCTCCAGGGTCCTGCAGGCGTAACTGATGGCGTAATAGCATGAGTTCAGGTCTTTTGACAGTAAAACCAGACAGTAAAGGTCAGGTTTCTCTCAGGTCAGTTTCGTTTCTAGTGCATGTGGTTTATATGAAATGAGACTCTAACACTTACTAGCTATGCCCTCAGACACATATTCTTCAGATATATGACCTCAGGCGTGTTACTTAGCATTCTGAGTCTCAATTTCCTAATCTGAACAATATGAACAATAACTACCCATGTTATTGTTCTGATGACTAAAAAACATGTAAAATACCTATCATTGTGACTTATGTAGCATTTATGCTCCAAAATATCCATTTTATTTCTTTTTCTTTTTTACCTATGAAAATACACATTAAAATATGTAGAGAATGCACTGGGTAATACATAAATCACATGTCACTTAGAGGGAACATTCTCAAACTGATAAGTTTTTTTTTTTACTGTAGAAAGTCCTGTTAGTGCACACTACCACCACAAAAACCCTAAAACTGACTACTACAATGTGGTGTTCACTTTCTTTCTCTGTTTGAAAATGTGTAGTTAAAAGAAGCTATTGACGTATAATACACACAGAAAAGTGAAAAATTCATAAATGTATAGTTTAATGACTTATTGCAAGTAAACAAATTTGTGTGACCATGACAGACAAAAGAAATAAGACCTTACCAGTAGCCAGGAATCCCCCACTTTTCATCTCAGACCAGTATGACCCCCTTCCCCATTATTAATCCTCCCCTTCTCCCTAAAAGTACCCACTCTCAGAGCTTATTATAACATGGGACCGTTTCACCAGTTTGAAGTTTACGCAAATGAAATCAAACAGAATGAACATAATGTATCTGACGTCTTTCACTTACCTGTTTCTTTTTCATTTTTTTTCCTGGATAATATCACTATGTATGTATATTTACTTAAATATTTTATGTTAATGAACATTTTGGTTGTTTCCAGTATAGGACTATTACCAGTAACACTGTGGCAAATATTACTGAATTTTTCTTTTGGTGCACCTGTGTACATGTCATTTGAGGACAGAATTCCCTCCTTATTCCTGGGAAAAACATTCTAAGACCCCCAGTGGATGCCTGGAACTTCAGACAATACTGAACTCTATGTATACTATGTTTTATCCTATGCATACATACCTATGATAAATTTTAATTTGTGTATTATGTGCAGCACAAGATTAACAAAAATCACTGCTAATAAAACAAAAATTATAACAAGATACTATAATAAAGTTACTTGAATGTGCTCTCTTTCAAACTGTCTTAACGTACTGTCCTCAGCCTTTCATGTACAGGACACACTTTATGGCTTCTTTATGGCACATTGGGGCAGACAGCATCCCTACTCTAGCACTTTGGGACCCTAACTAAGGAAAATAAGGCTTCCTTGAATGTAGCATTGTGATACTGCAACAGTCAATCTGATAACAAAGATGACTGACTACCAAGTCACTAACTGGTGGAGAGCATTGCAACACAGATCTGCTGGACAAAGTGATGATTCACATCCTGGGCAGGACCAAGCCGGACAGCATGAGATTTCATCACGCTGCTCAGAACAACACACAGTTTAAAAACGTGGGTTTTTTTATTTCTGGAATTTTCCATTAATTTTTTGGACCACAGTTGACTGTGATAACTTCAACCATGGGAAGTAAAACGGCAGGTAAGGGGGGACTACTGTGTACAGGTAGCAGTTAAGTTGAGGGATTACGAAGTACATTTATAATCAACTTGATTTAATACTGCTAAACAACTTTCTGAAGTGATTGTGACAACTTATACTCTATTCCCCTTTACTTTGTAGGAGCTCTTGCTGGTCCACACTCACACTAATACTTTGTTTTCTCTGTTTTGTTTCTGATATTCTCATTCTACTGGCGCACCACTGCAAACCTACAAAAATTATGTTTTTACCTTCCATTTACCTGGTGTCTCATAATATCGAGTACCTTTTCAGATATCTATTGACCATTTTGGTATGTTTGTTTGCAAGGGATACTGTGCATATTTCAGTTGGATTGTCTTCTTCTTACTAATTTTTAGGACTTCTCCATGTATTTTGGATACCAGCCCTTTGGTATTTGTACATCTTACCCCCCTCTCTAATTTGCCCTTTTTGCTCTTTTAATGTTACTGAACAAAGTCAATGAGTTCAATGTTCATGGCACCCAGAGAAGCCACAGCCTGAAGCAAGAAATTTTCACAAAGATTTGTTAGGTCTCCAGGTGGGGAGGCAAGGCTCCCATCAGTCTCCTCTGGACAATGGCTTGGAGTACATTAAAGAATGAGGTTAGAAAGAGCTATACATATTTGTTCATTCTAATCAAATGACTCCGATTGATGAAATACTACCTGGCTATAAAAAAGAAGGCAATCTTAGCATTTGCGTGGACGGACCTGGAGAATATTATACTAAGTGAAATAAGCCAGTCAGAAAGAGACAATATATTATTTCATGTGTATGGGGAATCTAGTGAACAAAATAAACTAGCAAACAAAATAGAAACAGACTCATAGATACAGAGAACTGACTAACAGCTGTCTGAGGGGATGGGGAATTGGAGGCCTGGGTGAAAAGGTGAAGGATTAAGCAAAAGAAAGAAAGAAAGTGAGAGAGAGAGCGAGAAGGAAGGAAGGAAGGAAGGAAGGGAGGGAGGGAGGGAGGGAGGAAGGGACCTTATAGACACAGTATGGTGATTACCTGGGGGAAAGAAGGGTGGGGGAGGTAGAAGTGGGTAAAGGGAGGATAACTAGTGACAGAAGGAGACTTGGCTTAGAGTGGTGAACACGTAATACAATATACAGATGATGTATTACAGAATTGTATAGCTGAAACCTATATAATTTTATTAACCAATGTCACCCCAATAAATTCAATAATTTTTAAAAAGGGCTTGCATTGAATAGTCTTAGAATGAAGTGATCTGAGATAAGATATGTGGAAGAGGCAAGTAAGAACAAAGAAACTTCAACCACTCAGAGTTTGATTAGTTAGCTCTATGTGTATCCAAATTTGATTTCTGCACTGTATCTTCCTTGTTGACAGATCTTTCACTTTTTAATGGGCTCCGGGTGGTAAAAGTAGCACCTCTGCACTTGAGTTCCGAGAATCTTGGTTCTGCTGTGCTCTTGAGGTCAGCTTAGCATCACGTAGCTGCTAAGTGCTCCTGCTCAACCCTCTGGACTGTTCTGATCCACTTGGACTGGTGGTCTCCAGAGCGCTGTGAGGAGGCCTATTGTCTCCTGAAAGACACTGAAAACCTAGGGGAAAAAACTATTAGGGCCTGGTTTCAGTGTTAGGCCTGCTCACATTAATTATGTCTTTTGATACAGATAAATTCTTAAGTTCAAGGTAGTCCAATTTGTCAATCTTTTTCCTTAGGGTTAGTACTTTTTATGCTTTGAGAAATAATTCCTTTACTTCATATTTATGAAGAGATTCTCAATGTTTTCTTCTAGGTACTTTATTATTTTACATTTTGCTACACAATGTACCTGGAATTAATTTGTATTCACTATTCATTATGTAAGGCAGTGATTAAGACTATCCAATTAACATAACACTATTTATTAAGAAGACTGAGCTTTGCCACTGTTCCAGAGCACCACGTTAGACATAAATCAAGCATACATTGTTTCTAAATATTCTATTACAATTCATTATTCTAGTCATCTATTCATCTATATACATCTATTCATATGTAGCCCTGTAATTACTCTGATACTGAAAAGGACACTCCCAATCTGCTCTTCATGGTTGCTGAGGTTATTTGCATTCCAATATACACTTTGGTAAAAAAAATTCATGGGCATTTGATTAGGATTTCATTTGATTTTTAGATTAATTTAGGGAAAGTGACCTCTTGACAATATTGAGACTTCTAATCCATGAACATGGTATATTTATCCAAATTAGGTCTTTAATTTCTGTCAATATTGCTCAATAGATTTTTGGGAAGAGGCATTGTACATACTTATTTAGATTTTTTTAAAAACTAGATGTTTAATTTTTTATAACCATGAATACTTTTGAGGAAGTATTAAGTGATTTGGAATTTTGACTCTGGCTTTGTTTGACCTGAAGGCCAAAATCTTTAAGATGATACTCATTGGCACATGGACCTAAGATAACAAGGCTACGGTGAGTGTACTAACTTCCTGGAATGTATTATTTTACACTTCTATAGTAATTAACTTCAGTGAATTACAATTTAATATTAATTCCTCAGATTTTATGAAATGATGCCAGAACAAATAACCCTATGAAGAATACTTCACATATTCAGCCCATCACATTCATTGCATTTTAAGTGAGAACTTATTCATGCAATAAATTGTGTCTAGAACTTAGGGTCAGGAATACTATCCCTTTTTGTGATGAAATGATATACCACCTACATTAGCGAGGGTCACTTTAGGAAACAAAAAACAAACTTCTGAGTTCTATGAAGAAATCCTAATAAGAAAAGTCTTGACAATGTTTTAGGCAGGATGTGTCTTCCACTGTAAAGCTAGTACCTGCAAAGCATCGCTACCACTCCTTCACCTAAAACGACGAGAGAGAAAGCATTCACCAGACTCCGACAGAGTGGGCTGCCTGACCCTACTGTGATCTTCAGAGCAGGGATGCAGGCAGTTCATGTGAACCCTATAGGAATGGAGTTCACCTTGCATTTTATTCTTCTGTCGGTAATCCCATTGGCCTGACTCAATCGGAAGCTAAAAGTCAAAAGCACATGTGATGTGGTAGATACATTCCAGCTTCCAGGAAATACAGAGAAGGACAGGGCTCTAGGGTCTAATAGAAAACATCCACCCCTCTCCTCCTTCCCCTCTAAAAGTAAATAAATAAAATATTAAAAAAAAAAAAAAAAAAAAAAGAAAACATCGAACATACTACTTTTATAAATCAAGAAAAACTTTTAAAACCCTGTTTTCCTTCACTCCTGGGAAGCTAAGCTACTAAACAGCCAATTTCATTAACAGTAGTACATCTAGGCCTTTTACCTGTGTCTTTATGTGCTGTGTGCCGTTGGTGTCCCACTGAGGCTGGCTTTACCCATCTGTACCCATCACTCCATTACTGTATTTTGACTAATAATAATTTACTGTTGCGTCTTTTCAAAGAATTGCTCTTGGCCAATAAGAAGCGACTTTTTTAAGGGGCTACCCCCCCTCACCCTTTCTTTAAGAAGTCGACCAATGACAGACTAACCCAGCACTATAATGTCTGGTCCACTTGCCACAATGTGAGACTAACTCTGTGGTGCAGTTTGTGCTTCAGATTTCCCCCAGGGATCAGACTGAAGCAAGTGTCCAGCTGAGACTACATTCTTGGTCAGCTTATTTCCTTCCCTACCCTATCTCGTTTCCCTACCACTGAAGGCACTTCCATAATAAATCACTGGAGCCAGAGTGGCCGTCTTAGGCTCTACCTCTAAGACACTTGACCTAAGCTGCTCTGTAATTTGATACTTATGTGTACATGTTGCCTATGAGGGAATATTCTGTGGTAACGTTAACCCTTTAATTTAAAATACACTGGCGCTTTAATAAATACTTTACATGCATTCAAAATTTTTATTATCTCAACAAACCAAAGGACAGTCATAATTTCTGCCTTAAAAATGAGAATGTACTTAAAAGATAATGAATATCCTGAGGAAACACAGATAGTAAATGGCAAAGCTGATACTAAAGACTGAACTGCTTAACTCCAAAGACCAAGCTTGTAATCACTAAAATATATTGTTCCCTTTCTGAATTAAAAAAAAAAGTATCTAATATTTGTAAGGCAATTACTGATCACTTCACCTGTATTACTAAATCCTCACAATATTTTGTAAGGCAAAAACTAAAATTATTTCTATTTTATAGAAGAGAGTAAGGGAGAAACATGACAATATACAAAAGACACAACATGGAAATAGGGTTCACCATCTTCCGATGGGCGCCTTTTCCCCTTAGCGCCTCGTGGAGAGACGTATAAGTGGCCTGTATCACGATATGATGTAGTCTGGTGTCAGAATGATTGTAATTGTATGTCTGTCCACTAAATATGTTAACACAAAGGGCAACTATTTGTTTCTGTATTTTTAGTATCTCCTGCAAGGCCTGGTATATAGTCCGTGTTCATTCACGTCACATAAATGAAAAAATAAAAAAATAGATACACCAGGCCTAAGATACTCTTATCTTAGTTCAGGCCACTAAAACAGAAGAATGCAGACTGGGTAACAGCAAACATTTATTTCTGACAGTCTGGGGCCTGGAAAGTCCCAGATCAAGGGGCCAGCAGATATGGTGCCTAGTGAGAGCTTCTTCCTGGTTGCAGATGACTGTCTTCTCCAGTGTTCTCACATGGCTGAGAGCAGAGAGAGCAAACTCTCTTGTTGTTTCTTACAAAGACTCTAATCTCATTCATAAGGGCTCCATCCTCATGATCTAATTACCTCCCAAAGACCCCCGCCTCCTAATACCATCCCATTGGGGATTAGAATGTCAACATAGGAATTTTAGAGGACACGAACATTCAGCACATTAAAACTGATTTTTATGTGTGCTAATCTAGTTCTCTGCCACGTATATGTTAAATTCTCTTGTGCTTTTATTGCTGAGTGAATTTGGCAGGAGAAACTCTCAGTTTTTTTCTCTCTTGAGAGTCACTTTACTTTAATCTATGATTCTGCATATTCCTATTTGATATTCCAGATGTATTCTAGAAAAAATACTGAATCAATGACTATTAGGACTAGATTAGAACCATAGAAACCCTCTGGTCTACACTCTCATCTTACAATGGGGAAAGTGCGATGTGGAGAGGCTGAATCTACCAGTCACAAAACAGCTGGCCCGCCAGTCAGCCTAGACCTGGCCCGGTGCTGTTTTATGGGTCTCGGTTGCTGCCTTAGCACAAACAGTGAGATGTATATACGTGGGTGTATACATATTTATTGCATATGTGTTTTTATTTATACCTTTATCTGTGATGGTGTGTTTGCCTACATCATTTAGGAACAATAATAGGAGGTAGAAATGATTGAGTCCTAATATTTATGCCTGGGCTTATGTTGGCAGTTTTACATACCTTATCTCACTTTGTCATCAAAATAGTTTATAAAAGAAGTGTGGTTATACTCTTCTGTTGGGTAAAAAGACACTGGGGCACAGCAAAGTGAAACAGCTTATCTGAGGTTATGAAACTACTGAGTTGTGCTTTTGAATCACAAAGTTCTGACTCCAGAGCCTTCTCCACTTTAACAACTAATACAAGGAAATTTTCTCTAACTTTTTACCTTCCATAACACTTCTGATATAAGATAAATTATTTTTATTGCTTAGCAAGGGAGTCACTAAAACCAAGAAACTTAAGGTTCAACTTTCTTCTCTCACTGAAAACCACTACTGGTATACTATATATTGTAACAGTTGTCATACTAGTAAAGAATTAAAAAGGAACAAATATTATGTAAAAAAAACAAAAGTCACTGAAATTGTGCTACTTAAGGATAAGAAAATCATATTTAAGTATAGTACAGTTCTTACCATTTCACATGAAAAAAGGTACTTATTTTGGAACTTTATTATAGTCGTTTTTCTAATAAAAGCACTTTTTAAATTGTAAATAAAATTAGGATTATATTTACTGATTAAATAGTTCACAAGAAATAGAATGTAAGAAGGCAAATAAATTGTTTTAATAAAATTATCATCATCGTACATGCTTAATGTTGAAATTTCATAAATTCAAAGAGTAAGAAAATGTTTAATTAAAATTCTTCAAAAGTATTACATACTTTATTTACAAATTATTGCTGTAATTAGGAATCATGTATTACTATTTCCTAAAAAGAGAGGCAAAATCATATGTCTATCTGCCAAAAAAACATCAAGCCATTCTCTGTACAGAGCTAGATGTAAAAATAAAATTGGTATTTGAATTTGTCTTTACTCCATATTTTTCTCCAGGAAAATATTACCATATTTTTGGTGAAGACCTATGCAAAATAAATGCATTATTTAAATTTGGTTGCACTGAAGAGAGTCTTCTGAAAATAAACACTGTATTTCAATTTCATTTATCCACTGTACTAAATGGAATGGAAACAGATCACTGTGTTTTATATATGTTTTACTATAATAGAGATATTAACAGCAGCGCCTCTATCCCTTGGGAATTTAAATAAACATGGCGTAGTCCCTACCTGTGTATCTAGTAGCAGTTCAAACTTGCTCTAATATGTGTTTCCTCAGGCCTCTGAGCTCCTGTCCATTAGTGCTATTCTAGTTTCCTCCCATGTCAAATCCTGCTGTGAGTATCACCTCCTTCGCTATTCTTCCAAATTAAACTCTCTCAGCATTTTGTCATTTAATGAACTTACTGAATATTTGAGGAGTTTTGTGAGAGGACCACTTAACACAATCCACAACACTCTACCATTTGCTTGCTTCTTTGTTTCTTCCCTTCCATTCTGTCAGTTTGCAGAGCCTGGAAATCTCCCCCCCGCCCGCGCCCCCCCCCACCCCGTTTTCCGTCCTGTGGTATCCCCGCCCCTCTGGTCCAACACATTCTCTCAGTGGGGCAGCCCCGCGTGGTTCCTATGCCTTCACGGTCACCGGCAAGAATTTCAGTGAGCAAATATTCTGAAGTTTCTTAACATAAGGTATAAATCATCTAAGTCCTTTTGAGTAAATGCCTCTTTTTAAAAATTTAAATCAATTTTACAAGACACCACCTCAGTATAGGGAAATATATTGAATATCGTATATATCAAATTAATTTAATAATGTAAAAGTCACAAACAGAGATTGTATCACCTAGTTAAAAAAACAGAGCCTGGCCTTTACAATGCCTTAAAAAAATCTAACAACTATAGTTGATATTATGTAAACCAAGAGAAAAATCTTTGAATAAGTTGTAAAAAGAATTTAAGTTTGGAAGATGCTCTTGCTTATGAAGTAGGTGAGGATAAATCATTTCCATGGACAGGTGGAATAAAACGTACTTGCCAAGATCAATTTTCTTTTTTCAGCAGTGAAGAAATAAATTTAGAGAGACAAAAAAGCATTGGGAAAAACAAAACAAGCACTATGCAGCCAGCACCAATAGGAAATAACTTATTACATATATCATTGAAATTTCCTATGAACTCTCCCTTATCGCATTCCTTGAATTTGGTGTCATTCTTTTGAATGTTCTGTATTTCTACTACATGTAATAATAATAATAACAATAGCAAAACCAGTATTTCATAAATGTATGTAGTATTATTTTACATATTTTTAAAATTACAGAAATACATTTAGGTTTAGCTTTTTAACGTCAACTTCTGTATAGTTTTTTTGTATAAATAAATGTTTAAAGTTCTACTAAAATATATTTAATTTTCTTTTTCTTTTTTCTTTTGGCTATTAAAACCAAAGCTGCCATGAGCATTTTGGTAAGCTACTCTGTATACATGTGTGAAGGATGTGTATCTAGTAGAATAATGACTGTGTTAAAAGATATGCATATCTTCAATTTTATTTAGTATTCCAAATTGCTTGTTAATGTGGATGAGTCAATTTATACTCAGCCAAAATATACAATCTTGATTAACACTTTAAAGTTTACATAATAAGATGCTTGTGAAGAGAGTCTTCATGTGTTTTCAAATGGCATCTTTCTGAGTAATTGTGAAGTTTGGCATCTTTTAGTAGTATGTTTACTGGCCATTTAGTTTCCCTTTGGGTAAACTGTTGTTTCTCTGACATAGTTCTGAGTCATCTTGGCTAAGCTAGACCTATGTTTCCCAAAATGCCTTCTCTGTATGGCTCCGGTTAGAGTTGGCCAAAGAAAAATTGTAAGGAATTTGGATAGTAGAAGTGGAGCAGCTGCTGCTATTTTGCTTTGAAGGTTATCACAATTAGATTTGGTGAGAAACAGATGCAGAAATGTTTGTGGTTTCCACTGTGGACTTTCTTTTCTCCACTGTGTTTAGCTCTTCATGATGGCCGACCCTGATGACCAGTCACGATTCTAAGCACCCCATCAGGTTCAGAAGGAACATCCTTCCATAGGGCTCTCTACCATTAATGTTCCCATTCCAGCAGCTCAAACTGCCCGGCTTTGGGAGACCTAGTTAGTCAGTGACTTGTATTTGATTCTCCAATTTTTCCCTTTGTAATATTCCTTCCCTAGTTTCTCTTACAATTGTGTAAGTTCTTACTGCTATAATAAATTTCTCAGACCAAAACAAACAACTTAAAAATGGAAGCAATTGAATAGCTCATTAAGTTGTGAGAAACTAGTAGACTAAGATCAGACAGAAAAGAGAGGAACTAAAATGAGCCCAATATCGAACATAGCTTTTTGCCTCAAAGCATTTGTTAAATCCTAAGTATCTTTCCAATTGCCAAGAAGATGTGTGTAATAGAAGCAGGTGGAAGGTAAACCAAGTGGAAAGTGACCAAGGCAAAGAAATTAAGCAGAACTTTTGGCAGCCTCATAGAGATGCAGTAGAGAGGGAGGGGGAAGAACATGAGAGACTAGAGTTCTCCCAGGAGAAGGGGCCTTGGTAAAGAACTTTGGCTTTCAATGGAATGAATGAAGGGTACACTTTATGAGTGATTGGTAACCTGTAATGAAATAACTTCACATCCATTTAAACCTAGACTTTATAAAGGTAATCTGTCCCCATTCTTTTACTGATAGAAGCAAAAGTAAATCTTTTATAGAGAAAGATAGCATCATTATCATTGTTATATCTAGAAATCTTCATATAAAATATCCTGCATTCAATACAATTAGTGTATACATATTCTATAAAAATACTGGATAAAAAGAAAATGTATACCAAGAAATACATTAAAATGATCGGAAACCAGCAGAGAAACAAACACATAAGAAATACAAATATTGGAGTTTGCAGATAGGAGCTTTAAAACAACTGTGAATAAGATATTTAGGGAAGGAAAAGATAAAGAATTTTACCAGAAAAATAAAATTCATAAAAAGAAATATAAAGGAAATTTTATAACAAAACATTCAAAACTTAAACTTTAGAACTTAGTGGATGAATTTAGAACTGATTAGTACAGATGAAAGGATTAGCGACTTGAAGCACCAAGAGAAAAAAATATGAAAAAACACAGATAAATGACATATGGAGACATAATGAAAAGATATGATATATATGCAATTGATGTCCCCAAAAGAAAAGACAAAATATTGAGAAAGAAAAATTATTTGAAGAGTTCATGGCAGAAGAACATTATGAAATTGATTTAAATAATCTAGAGCTACATATTTAAGAAGCAAAATAGACACAGCACAGGATAAATATCAAGAGTAGCCCATGTAAGTACATCATAAGCTTCCTGAAAATAAAAGAAGGTTCTAAAAATCAGCCAATAAAAATACACAAGGATATTTTAAAATGTAATTTAGCAAGTTGAGTCTAAACTTTAGCACAGAAATGCAAAAGGCCAAGTGTAACGAAGGCACTCTTGAAAGGGAGAATATCTTGAGGACATTTATTTAAATAGATACAAAGAATATTGATAAGTAGCACTACATTAAAATACTGTTCATCAATAGATACCATTAAGAGAGTGGAACCAAGAGTACAAAAAGATATTTGCTACAAATATGACTAGTAAGAAAAGTATAAAAAACCAACAGAAAGGAATAAAAAATGGGTGAAGGATGTTAACTGGCACTTAAAACCTTATTATATAAAATGTTAAAGGAACTTATCTAAGAAAAAGAAGATAAAAAATATGATCAGCGAAAGGACAGCAAACTCACAGTTATTAACAACTACACCTAAAACAAAAGCAAACTAAGAGGACAGCTAGATCAGGAGTGGAACCATAGAAATGAAGATCACATGGAGGGGTAGCAACAGGGGAGGAGTAGAAGGAGAAGGGGGGAGAAGGTACAGAGAATAAGTAGCATAGACAGTGAGTAGAAAATAGATAGGGGGGAGGGCAAGAATAGTATGGGAAATATAGAATCTAAAGAACTTGTGACACGTGGACATAAACTAAAGGGGAGGGAATGGCGGGCAAGGGGTGTGCAGGGTGGAGGGAAGTGAAGGGGGGAGTGGAATAACTGTAATGGCATAATCAATAAAATATATTTTTAAAACTTTAGAATAATTAAGTGCTAAAGCACATATGAAAAAGTTCTCTACCACATTAATCATCAAGGAAATTCAAATTGTAATTATGAGATGCCTCTATATATACCAGAATGATTCAAAATTATAAATTATCACAGAACCTTGCAATGGAGAGATGTCATGTGTGTGGGTCTGTCCTATGTGGTTGAAAAGAATTGGTATAAGGACTTTAGACAGCTATTTAGTATTACCTACTAAGCTTAAATGTACACATTCCCAATGACCAACAATTTCACATCTGGTTTCATACTCAAGCAAATCCTAAGACATTTTCAAAAATATTCTTGACTGCTTTATTTTGTATTAGTCAATGAAAACAACCCAAATGTCCACTAAACACAAATGGGCAAAATTTGGCAAATTCATACAACAGAATACTTCATGGTGTAGCAGGTGTGGAATGAGGTCTAGACCTAGGGTTATTTGGGCTAGGGGTCTCCCTGAACCAGAGAAGCCACCCCACCCCACCCCCTTGGGAATAGAGAAAAAGAAAAAAAAATCCCAAAGCCTCCACAATCTGGATGGGGGAAGGAGAAGCAGAGCAGAGCCTTTGAGAGTCACTTTACCATATCTAAAGAACTTGACCAGTGTTTAGTAATAATGTTAAATGGCCATGCCTGCTGTGCTGGAAGTCAGGGAAATGGGGGTGCCTCTAACCCATGATGCAGCCAGAAGGCTTTCCCTTGGTTGCTGGGCCTGTGAGAGCAGCTTGGAGGTGGTTCTTGTGTCACAGGGCCATGCCTGCCTGGACTAACAATGACGGCCAAGAAAGGCAAAGACCAGACTACTGTCGAGGGTAACCCAATGTGGGAGGAGTCGGAATCAGGGTTTTGGAGGAAGATGTGCCCTGGGATTTAAGGAGAAGCATGGCAGCCAGCCTAGAGCTTGGGACCATGTGGGAAGGAGAGTAGGAGAGCAATGAGAGTCTCTCTCTGGCTCTCGAGACTACACAGCTAGAAAGGAGCAGAAAAGCAGGATGTAGCAGTCTTGTGGGGGCTTGGCCATGCTTTTCGAAAGGGTGCAGAAGGACCCCCACCAGCCCACCATGAGGATGTGGTATTGAATTAAGAGCAGGAACCTAGCCAAACACAGATGACTGCAAGAAGCCACAATACAGACGGGAACCTGCCCAGCTAAGCTGCAGACTCCTGTTTCTTTCCCCTCTGACTGGCCTGATTTGGCAAGGGGCAAATGTGTGTTTGTGGGTGTTTTTTTGTTTCTAAGGGGTATGGGATTTAATGGTACAAATCTGCCATTATTCTAAACCTGTATAACTTTTGAATAAATAGTTCCTTTTCTTTTCTTTTCTTAAGACTCTGGCATTGGGAGTCACAAGTTTTTATGGGCAGCAAACAATAGAACCCAGAATAGAACCCAGAGTGGTTCTGTTACAATAGCAGTGAGCAGGAATGAATCTCACTTAAAAAATATCTTTAAAAAGAAAATCTTTGTGGGCCATCTTCCTATTAAAACTTGGTCTGTCCTGAAGAGGAAGCTGGGCAGATATTGCCCTGCTGGTACACGGGGCACAGCTTTGCCGAAGAGTGGGGCGAGGTGGGGGGGGGACAGTTCTGCTTCCTCCTAGTTTGTCAACAGCTGGAGTGATGCTTTTACCCTAAGAACATGAAAATGCTGGATAAACTTGAGAATCATAACTTTTTAAAACCCATTGTAGAGCTGCGACTTTAGGGTAGCTAAAGAGGTTGCAATCTGAGGGACGGCAGGTCCTTCAAGGAGAGGCGGAGGCAGAGCAGCCAGAGCCCAGTTTCCGGCGTTGTTCTAGATGCTGCGTGGAGATCATCAGGATATCCCCTTGGGCAGAAACTGTTTAAATGTTCTTTTGTCCCAGGGCAGGTTCCTTCTTTTAAAGTGTGAAATTGCTCCAGGTTTTTCCAATTTTCAGTCAGCTTCAAAAAGTAGTTAAATTTCCCCCCCAGAATTTATCATTGTTAGTAGTGGAAGGTTTAGTCCAAGACAAGCAACACTATCACTATTGGGAAATTTCAGTTAAATATTTATGTTGAGCTTACATCAATGTTGCTAACTTTTTTGTTATCTTAGTAATTTTTAATGTACATTTTAACATTTGAAGAGTAGAATACATAATGTCTGAAAACAATTATAATTTCTCTTTTTAATTTGGATGCCTTAGTTTTTAACTTCATTTTATGTAATATTGGCTAGAACCTCTGGAAAACATAAAAATATCAGTAAAATCAGATGTCTTTGCTTGTTTCTGATTTCCAAAAAAATTTAAGTTGCACCATTTAATAACATGTATGCTGCAAAATTTGATGGCTGCTATTTTTGAACTTATGAAATATCCTAGTTTTAGTTTGTAGGGTTTATTTATTATCACATATAGAGAATGAATTTTATTAAATGTTTGATTTTTATCTACTGTGATATTTATATGATTTTATCCTAAAACTATTATAGAGAACCATTATATGGATGGGTTATATGAATCACATAATATAAAAAATTTGTATTCCAGGGATAAATCAAGATCTGTCATAATATATATACCAATATGTGTGTGTATTAATATATTACTTCTGGATTTAATTGGCTAATTTAAAAAAGAATATATATGTGTGTGTTATATGTAAGCTAAATTTTATTTTTATTTATTTATTTTTTTCTAGATTATCATTGTCTCATAAAATTAATTGGCATTTTTCTTTTAATTTTTTAATACATGGAGCAGAATGCATAGGATAAAGATCACCTGTAAAATTATGTTGTTAATGGGAGAGACCTGGCTCTTCTTGCAGGCATATGTAAAGAATTACAGATCAGCAGGTCTGTTAGTGTACAATAAGGATTTATTGGTGATCTGTTCCCATGGAAGAGAATGGGCCTACCTAGGGTGGAACGGGGGTGAAAGGCATTGGTTCAGGGCAAAGCAGTTGGGCGAAAGTAAGGTGTGGCAAACACATTCAGGTGGTCAGAGGCCAGGTGCCCAGCCAGAGAGCCAAGAGTTGGAGTCCTGACTCCTTTGTTCTGAGGATTTACGTAGTTGGCAGATTGAAGGTGAAGAAATTGCATATTGATTGACAGGTAAAGGTGGTGCTAGGTTTCTTGGGGGGACATGACTACCCAAACTTAAATATGTATGGGGGGTCTCTTAGGCCAAATCTTTATTGTCCTCCGGACTCCATTCGTTCATCTCATAAAACAGATATGTGATAGGAGGCAAGCTGGTTATTAAAGTTGGGGCAATTACCCAAAGTTATTTATGGGCTCTTTCTTTAAGCATCAGGGACTCCCTCATAAAACAGATAGTGACCAGAGGCAGGCAGCTAACCAAAGTTGTTTTATGGGTTTCTTCCTTAACCACTGTGGACCCTCTCCCACCTTTCAGGCCTTGGGGTGAAAGCACAGTTTCAAAGGCTTTCCTTCCCACACAGTGGAAAGGATACACAGACTTTCAAGGACTTGCCCCCTTCCCGTGCTAACATAGTGTTTCATGTGATGTTGGAGCACCTGGCAATATTATTGGACCAGGCTCAGGACTACTGAGTTAGTGGGTGAGACATGTCTCCCTCCTCCTCCCTGCCTTGGCTTACTATCCATCCTACCTAAGTGCTAAAAGGTGTTTCCTGGCAACCAGGATGCTAGACACTGGCCAGTAACAGCAGTGCAGTCTCAGAGTTCTTCCTATGCTGTCTCCTGCCTCAGTGCGTCCTAGTGTTTTATTTGTAGACCTTTAGCCATTTTTCAATTACTTTATTGTAATAGTAATTGTCTGTCTAGTCTCCTACAGATCTATGTTTTCTTGAGACAACTCTAGTAAAACATTTTTGTAGCAATTTGCCCATTTTTGTATAAATTTGCAATACATCGACATAACAATATATTTTTAAATATCCTATATGTATAGTTTTATCTCTTTTTAAAGTACATCTTTTATTTGTGCCTTCCCCCTGCTATGAATGAATAATGTCTTTTTCCACTCTTTTCTCTCCTTCTGTAATGCCTAATTAGATATATATTGTTTCTTCCATTTTTTCTTTCCTATATATTTCTCTTCATTTGTGGCATTTTGAATAATTTCTCCAGATATACATATCATTCATTAGGTTCTATTCAATCTGTGTTTTTTTAACCTAATCCTTGTCTCCAAGTTTTTTTTGTATCACTTATTATATTTTTCATTTCTCTCATTTGTGTTTTTTATTCCAAACCGCCAATCTTTCTGGTTAATGTCTTATTTATTTCCTGTCTGTTCAATTTCTTCTTTTATCTTCTGTAATTTCAAACATTATTATATGACTTGTATCTAATAAGTCTTTCTTTTGCATGCTTTAGGAGTTTATTTCCATAACTTGCTTTTTATTGACTTTTTGCTCATTTTGGATTTTTTCCCCTCATGTTTTATAATTGTGAACTTGGGAAATTATGTTCAACCGACTTTACTGTTAGAATCCTGGAAAGATAGCTTGATGTTTTATCTCTACAGAGAAGCTTTGGGTTTGCATCTTCCAGGCTTGGAAACATTACTACTTTGGGAACACTTTTTATGTTAACTTTCCCAACTGCGAAAACCGTGTGAATTAAAATCCTGAACAAATATTATCAAAGCAGGCCTATGAAAGCAATGTTTTATGGGAGTTTTTTCCTTCCTACCCTGAGCCAAGAATGATACAAAGTTCCTTTGCTCTATCCATTTTCAAGTGGAGAGATTTTACTGAAGTTCACATGGTCATAACGGATGCTGTCTTTCAGGGTTGTAGTTGTATGTGTCATTCCAACTTATTGACACCATGGTGCCTAGGGCTTTGGGTGCCTTTAAAGGCCATGCCTCTTGATTACTCAGCCTAGCAGAGCCCCAGGACCGCCAAAGTGACAGTGCCAGATCATGTCGCTGGTTTTCCATTTCTCCTGCAAGACACTAGAGGTTTCCTTTAGTTACTTGTGAATTCAAACATTTACATTAAAGAAGTTTACCCAGGATTCTGTCAGATTTGCCTCAAGGGGGCTTTTTTTTTTAAATCATCAAATACACAAAATTCTTGGGAAAGAAATTTGGCCATCTCACAACTCTGCAATGCAAAATCATGGACTAGGTTGTTCAGTAGCCAATGTTCACTGCTGAGAAATGTCGAAGTATTGCTCAGTTAAGAACATGGCTTACTACATTAAAGTATACTTAAACACTATAGCTGTTATTAGATAGTATTAAAATCCAAAATATAATTTGTGAATAAATTATAGTGTTAAAAATTATCGAGGGTCTCAAAGACCTGTTATGTTTGTAGGTTACAGCTCTCATTATTTGCTAAGTTATAAATTAAAACTAAGATGTTTAAAACTTTTTCTTCTTTATCAATTCATTTAAAAATTATCTCAATGAATCCATTATAATTTAATGTAAATAACATTTTCATGAAAATCATACTTTCCAAAACAAAAAAATGAGAAGAGCAGCATTGTTTTACACTTTGGCTTGCCCCCTTAATGTCTGGCTTAATAGAAAAAGAGCTGAATTCACATATGTTTCTGCATTCAACCTAGTGCAGTATGTGGTTGCACAGATTGAAGAATGCTTGCGTGTACTGCAAGAAATATATGAAGAAAACTCAGTCTCACAAGACATGTAGTTAGAAAAGGGAGGGGTGTTCTAACTTTTTCAGATCATTGTGAATATTCCTGTTTGACTCAATGTTTTTCTAGTCTGCTAAACTCAAAAGGGCATGGCCAAGCACTTGGCTACCTGCCCACTTGGAACAGTGTGGGGTGGGGGAAGTAGAGGTAGAATACCACTGTACTGTGTGTCTCTGTGGTCCCGTGTCAGAGACACAACAGATACTGCATATGTTTTCAAAGCTTTTTCCTCACCTTGAAGCTTTTTCTGCAGTCCCATTTTCTTGCCCAACTTTTCTCCTCCTGAGAATTCCCAAACATGAAATTGCCAGGGTTGAGAAAAAAAACAGAGCAATAGGATACAATCGGGCTAGAACACTGGAGAGGGAAGCAATTATGCAGAGTAGAAATGAGAGACCAAATGACAGAAGAGGCCTAGCGCACGGTGCTGTACAACAGAAAAGAAGTATGAGCGCAAGGGGAGGGCAACAGACAGGGAGGGCAAGCAGTAGGGTAGTAGAGACACCAATGGTAGACAGGCACAAAGGACAGGAGAGGAGGACAGAGGCACATATATGGAGAGTATCTTTCTTCATTTATTAGAGAAGAGAGGTACTATTACAGAACAGTAAGTATGATAGCACAAGAAAATAGCATGGTACATCCAATCTAATATTTTGTCAGTAAGTGAGTCCTCAGGGGACTGTGGTGGTCTTTCATGGCTGTCCTCACTCCAAAGAATGAGGAACTGTCCCCACCACCAATCCATCCCTCTCCATTTTTTTCTTATAAAGTTACTGCCTGACCACTACCTATGGTGGTATCAAAACCTTTCAGAATGGTTCTGGCTGGTGTGGCTCAGTGGATTGTGTGCCAGCCTGTGAACCAAAGAGTCACTGACTTGATTCCCGGTCAGGGCACACGTCTGGGTTTCCAGCCAGGTCTCCAGTGGGGAGCACGGAAGAGGCAACCACACACTGGTGTTTTATCCCCTTGAACTTTTTCCGGTAAAGACCCCCCAAATTAATTTATTATTCTCTAGTTGTTCTTTCTTTTCAATCCCCAATTCTCCTTTTAGACCATGATCCTCATGTAAGTCTATGGGTTTCTTAACTCAATTTCTATCTCTATTACATTTATTGATAGTTTAGAAGCTCCTATAAAACTCTTCAAAACACATTTTGTCTCACCTTATCTGTAATTGTGAACACTTCAGTTAAATATGGACCTAAAATTACCCCATAAATCCACCAGATTAGAAGAAACTGTGGCTTAGATGTCAGAGTCGGGACAGGGATCTCAGGCATCCATTCCCCCTTCCCCGCTCTGTGGACGCTGCCTCCCATCAGCCTCCAGTTTCTTCTCAGACAGCAGCTTCACAGATCGATGCTGTGTCTGAATCACCAAGGAGGAATGCTCTTCCTCACGCAACATAGAGGGAACCCACAACTCTCTAGACAAGTTTTGAATACAGAAGAGGAAAGACTCTGGGAAGAGTCAGAGCACTTGGTATCAAAGTATGACTCACAGGTCAGCAGCAGCAACAGCCTCCTGGAACTTGGTAGAAATATAAATTTTTCATCCCCTTTCTCCAGTCCTACTATATCAGATATTCTACAAGTGGGATCTAGAAGTACTTATTTTAACCTCTGAGTGATTCTAATGCATGCTAGAGTGTAAAAACCAACGCTCTACAAACTCAGGCCTATTTATCAAAGGGCAGACTACGTCCTAGAGTGGTGCTTCTCCAACAGGACACATATAGTAATTGTACCTCTCATTGGACTAGAATCTACGTTTCTAAGAAGCTCCTGGGTAATGCTGTCATTGCTGTTTCATAGATGACATTTGATGCAAGACTACTGATAAAATTTAGAGATCCGAGATCGTAGAATGAGGTGCCAAGAAAAACAGGCTAAATGGAGTGACCTTGACAACTTTGGCCCAGCACTGAGGGAGATTGACTAGATGTGGCCTTATGGGGAGTCTTGGTGACAGACACAGAAGAAGGTCTTATTGTGAATCCAGGGTTTTAAGAAAGGTGATCTGGCATTAAAAGTCAATAAATAAAAACAAGAGAATGTAAAGTTTTAAGCTCATGCCAGGTTAGGTTATGGTTTGAGACTGCATGATGCGCCATATCTTAGTTCTTTACAGCACTTTTCAGAAGAAATAGAGTTACATTTGAACTTTGTAGAAGCTATACTAAGTTCACACAGTGGGGCAAATTGTCCTCATAGAGGACAGGAAGCAGGCCTAGGTCATGTGGGTGTAACTCAACTGAGAAAGCCTGCAGTTTGGGGACTACTGTGTGACTTTGGACACATTACCTAATATCTCTGTTCCTCAATTCTCTTCTGCATAAAATGTGAATGAAAATAAAACCTATCTTACAGAATTCTTGTAAACCTGCACAGTGCACAAGGCACCCAAAAGAGTGGCTAGCATATAACAGAACTCAATAAACTTTTTCTCCTCTGTATTTTCATCTTTAATTTGTAAGTTTCATCATTATTATTACATCTGCCATATGTGTCTTTCCTCAAAAATGGAGAATCAATTATTCTGAAGAAATTATGGACATATCAGGATAATAATAGTTGGGTGTTAGAGAACAAATCAAGATAACTGAGAAAGGGTTCTTTGACAATGAGGAACACTAACCAAAATAACAAATCCTTATGTCAAATATTTTCATATAAGAACTGAAAATCCCTTTATTATATGACTAGGTCCCAAAGGACAAATAGTTAATGCAAAGCTATGGTTAGCATTAACCTCGACACATTAAGGTAATAGCGTTCTAATGATGTGTAAGGGAAGCCACAGGTCCTAGCACTAGTTCATTTTCTTCTTACTTTTCCGAACCCACTCAGGTGTCAGTTTTCCTGTCCAATCAATATTTTGACATAGTGAACTGCTGAAGAAAGTGAAGAGTTTCTCTGGGGAACATACTGTAATTCTGTTTTTATTCTTTTTCTTTTCATTCATTCAAGACAACTCATCCCTATATCATACTGCTGCAGAAAAAAATTGGTAAAATTATTTCTGCAACCATCTTCCAGCATAGGTGACTAGTATTTGGGATAAGAGATGGTGGAAGAGAGCTCTTCCTAAAATTGTGTACTGATCATTGAATGTATCCCCATGATTATTTACTTAATTTTAAGTAATTTGGTTTCATTTCTGAGAACATAGATTGCCACGAAATAAAACTTTGATTTTGTTTGCTTTTTATTTATTGATCTTAACTTTTTGTTTTATTCAGGAACACGATCTTAAAATGACCAGCTGATTTAAAATACCTTAATACATGTGCATATAACTTATCTTTTTCTCTTTCTCTTCCTCCCCCCACACATAATATTATTGGTGATTTTTGGCAGTAATTTTGATTTGCATAAAATTTCAGGTATTTTCAACACACTTCACATTCTTAATAATATAAAATAAAATTTCTGATAAAAAATCAGCAGGATTTTTCATACTTTATTAAGTTCTCCAAATACAGTCCTTCAGAAGTGATTTTTAGTTCTTAATGTATTATTAGGAAGAATTTTCTTACCAGCCTTCAATAAAAGCGGTGCAAGGTAATGATAAATTTTCTCCCAAAGACAGAACTGTTGTCTTACCAGTGATTCCAACAGTCAGTAATATTTAACTTGCCTGCTTCATGTAGCAAATACAACAAATGAATGGCTCCTAAAATGTTACATCCTGCAATATATAAATATTTCTCTGTAGCACATTGAGCCCTGCCTAGCCACAGAGTGTTGCAGCCTTCCTAGACATGAAGTACTCTCCAAGACATTTTCATTGATTTTCCTCACATCACAGTGAAACAGTCTATGTCAATAAAATAAGTAGCATTATTTAATTAATGTATCTAAAGCATCTTATTATCAATTAGTATTTAACATAGCCAGCAGTAGCAAATGCACTGGATCTTCCTAAATGAATTAATTACTTGGTACTTTAAAAGTTAATGAGGTTGGAGCAGTGATGAAAGAATCTGTTCGATGGGTCCACATTTATCCAGCTAATGTGCAGAGTTCCCACAAGTTTGGCAGAGAAACTGAGCCAGTCCTACCAACTGGGTTAAGTGAAGTAGGCTGGATTCCAGTGCCCCTCAGTCGTGCTATAGTGTAAACAGAAGTGAGCCCACAGAACTCAAAACCAAGAAACTGTGGTGTTTTTCTTCAGAAGGGTGGCTGAGAGGGAAAGTGTTTAGGAGATTCTCCAAGTGGCTAAAAACAATGTAATCTGATGAAAAACAAAGAGGCAGGGTCATATCCTGCCTGTAGTGTTGACCTTTTCACAAATCGCTTAACAAAACAAACTCAGTTTACTTAGGGAGACCAGTGCGCAAACCCCCTGCCCTTCAGAGAGAAGGTACAAAGGTAAACTCTTTACAATCTTCTCTTTTAGCAATTATTAAATAGATTATAAAATAGTTTGAAATTCTTGAAACGTAGGTGAAACAAAAGGAGTAAGCCTTGCCTCTAGAACTGATCTATAAATTAT
This sequence comes from Artibeus jamaicensis, assembly GCF_021234435.1. Lineage (NCBI taxonomy): Eukaryota > Metazoa > Chordata > Mammalia > Chiroptera > Phyllostomidae > Artibeus > Artibeus jamaicensis. The sequence goes on from NW_026521837.1 coordinate 17,948,345, forward strand.
AAATGTGAACCATTTTGTTCAGACCTGCTATGGAAGGCTTTTGATCTATAAGTAAATAAGATGCTCATTAGAGTGAGAACACCATTCTAAAATATCAAGAACACATGAAACATTTTTTTTAAAGATTTTATTTATTTATCTTTAGAGGGGAAGGGAAGGAGAGAGGGAGAGAAACATCAACGTATGGTTGCCTTTCATGCATCCCCTGCTGGGAATTGGCCTGCAGGGAACTGGTCTGCAACCCAGGCATGTGCCCTGACTGGGAATCGAACCGTGATTGTCTGGTTCGCAGGCCCGTGCTCAATCCACTGAGGTACATCAGCCAGGGCTACATGAAACATTTTTAATTGCATTTTATTGGTTATACTATTACAAATATCTCAATATTTCCCCCTTTGCTCCCCTCCACACAGTACCCCCAACTCTATCACACAATGACCACATCTTTGTTCATGTCCATTTAAGTTCTTTGGCTACTCCATTTCCTATACCATGCTTTACATCCCCATGCCTATCTGTAACTACCAATTTGTACTTCTTTTAAAAAAAATTGTTGTTCAATTATAGTTGTCCCCATTTCCCATCATTACCCTCCCCTGCCCTGCCCACCCCCATCTCCCACATTTAATCCTGCCCCTGCTTGTCTTTGTCCATGGGTCCTTTATACATGGTCCTTGATGACCCTTCCCCTTCTTTGCCCCATTATCCCCCTCCCTCTCCCCTCTGGTTACTGTCAGCGTGTTCTTTATTTTGATGTCTGTGGTTTTATTTCACTCGTTTGTTTTATTGTTTACGTTCCACTTATATTTGTACTTCTTAATCCCCTCACCTCTAAACCCATCCCCCCACATGCCCCTCATATCTAGCAACCATCAAAATGCTCCCTGTATCAGTGAACAGAAGAACAGAACAGATTCTGTCTCTGTTCTTGTTTGCTTAGTTTGTTTTCAAGATTCAATGGTTGATAGATATGCATTCATATGAACTGTTAGGTGTGTCCCTTTAACATTTCACGTGATAATGGTTTGGCGGTGATGAACTCCTTTAGTTTTTTTTTTCTTGTCTGGGAATCTCTTTTTCTGCCCTTTGATTCTAAATGATATCTTTGCTGGGTAGAGCATTCTTGGCTGTATGCCCTTGCTTTTCATGTCTTTGAATATTTCTTGCCAATCCCTTTAGTCTGCAACATTTCTTTCGAGAAATCAGTTGACAGTGTTATGGAAATTTCCCTGTAGGTAACTAACTGCATGTCTCTTGATGCTTTTCAGATTCTCTCTTTATCTTTAACCTTTGGCATTCTGGTTATGATGTGTCTTGGAGTGGGCCTCTTTGCATCCATCTTGTTTGGGATTCTCTGTGCTTCCTGGACTTGCATATCTATTTTCTTCACCAAATTAAGGAAATTTTCTTTCATTGTTTTTTCAACTATTTCCAATTTATTGTTCTTTCTCTTCTCTTTCAGGCACCCCTATGATATAAATGTTGGACCTCTTGAAGTTGTCTAAGAGTTTGCTTACACTACCCTCATTTTTTGGATTTTTTGGTCTTCTTGTTGTTCCAATTGGTGGTTTTTTGTTTCCTTGTCTTTCAAATCATTGATTTGATTCTCAGCTTTATGCACTCTGCTGTTGTTTCTCTGTAAATTGTTTGTTACTTTAATTAGTATACGTTTTGTTTCTGACTGGATCTTTTTTTATGCTGTTGAGGTCCCCACTAAGTTCCTTGATCATCCAGTGTTTTGAACTCTGCATATGAGTTAAAAACATATGCGATAAGCAATCTATATGAGTTCGTATAGATTGCTTATCTCCATTTTCCTTAGTTCTTTTTCTGGGGTTTTGTTCTGTTCTTTCATTAGGGCATGTTTCTTTGTCTCCTCATTTTGGCAGCCTCCCTTTGTCTGTTTCTATGTATTAGGTAGAGTCACTGTGACTCCATGTCTTGGTAGTCTGGCCTAATGTAGTAGGAGTCTTGTAGGGACCACTGGCACAGCCTCCCTTATCACAAGCTGGGTACTTGAGATACACCCTTTGTGTAGGCTGAGTACACTCTCCTCTTGTACTTGATCCTTGATTGAGGCTTTCAGGTTAATAGGAGGGTTTTACCCGGGTCAGTCAGCTATAATGTCTGGCTATGACTACTGACCAACAACCTCCACCCTCCTTGGAAGATCAGCTGTGCAAGGGCAGGGTGCTGGTGCTCTGACATTGTCTATAGCTGTTCACTGAGTGTATAGACTCTGGAGTTCGATGGGTGGTGCAGGTTAAGGTCAGCCCCCACCTGTGTTATGCCTGGGGCCACCCTGCATGAGCTACAAAGCAATCTGAGATGGCTGCTACTTGTGCTGGGCTCGGAGATTCTCAGGCAAGGCCAATTTGTGAATCTAGGCTGGGTGGTGCTAGTGCTGGGCCTGGGGCAAGAGGTACGGAGTGGCAGTGTGGGGGCTTACTGAGGCTGGCTGTTGCTTGTTTGATAGGATTTAGGAAGTTATGAAGCATGAGCCAAATTTATCTATTCATATGGAAAAGTCACTGTTAACAGTTTGGTTGTGCCAGTATGTTGGATGGGATGGAGTCTCAGGGAATCTCAAGTGTGGGGAAAACAGTGTCAACCAGGTTGATGGAGTGTTAGATATGACACCTGCCTGCTGGTTCTGTGGCTCTGTTGGGGAAGTATTTAAGAAAGGGAAAAATGGACTCTGCTTTCCTTTCCATCTGGGAGAAAGCAGTCCCCCAACTCTGTCCTTGATGTCAGACACTTTAGTTCCTCCCTGTGTATCCCTGGTAACTTTCAAGCTGATACCTCAGTGCTGGAGCTCAGAGGGAGTGAGTTTGAGTAAGTTTATGTGTGGGTTCCTTAAGAGAAACAGCTTGGGACTCCAGAATTTTCCTCTAGTGATTCAATCTTCCTGGTTTTTGTAGCCAGGAATTACGGGGACTTACCTTCCTGGCACTTGGAACCCTCACTTGGGAGTCCTTGTGTGGGGCTTGAACTCCTTGCTCCTGAGATATCCCTCTCGAATTTTTATCTACCATATGTGGCTATGGGACGAACCTATTCTGTGTCTCTGCCCCTTCTACCAGCCTGAACGAGTGTGGTTTCTTTAATTCCGTAGTTGTTGGACTTCATTCAACTTGATTTCTGATGGTTCTGGGTGATGGATGTCCTATATTTCAGTTGTAATTTTGATGTGGTTATGTGAGGAGGTGAGCCCTCTTTACCTTTGCTGCCATCTTGATCAGAAGTACGCATGAAACTTTATATACTTAGGATACGGTCACATGACCCATGCCTTTAAGACATTATTGAAAACGGGAGAATTAAAATGTGTGGCTATTAAATCACCAGATTTAGGTTGGTCACAGAACCTCAACCCTAACCCTTACCTGCAAGCTCATTCCTACTCCTCCAGACTCGACAATGAGGGCAGTTACTCCTCTGAATGATAATCTGCTTATGACCCGAAACTGGGCCTCTGAGTTGTTTCTGAATCTCTTGTCTTCATGACTCTTTTCATGCATTCTCTTTGCAAGGACTGACATCACCAAGGGTTATAAATGTTTTAGGCTGTCACTAGTTTCAAGGTTGGAGTCATATTCTAGCTTCGTTATTTTCTTCTAAGATGTCCCTCACTTTCCAACTGCCTCAGGAATGCATTTGAACTCTTTTCAACATGTCTCGCCTATACTTTTAAAAGTTTTCTGATGTATGAAACCTTGGAAGCAATTATGTGAGCTTGCAAGGAAACTGTAAAATCTGAGAGATTTCACAGATCTTGACAACACATGTGTATACTGAATATATTTATTTGTTTTAATCTTTTTTTGATTGCCTGACCAACTACTGCATCTAATCTTATCAAATAAGGAAGGGCACTTTTATAAGACTCACCGTGGTGGTACAAAGCCTTTTACTTTTCTTTTTCCTTCTTTTAAAATCTTCTGCCTCTAAAAGGCGTGAGAGTCTTTCAGAATACTTCAAGTGTTTCAGTAATGCTCCTCTCCACAAATAGCCCAGTTGACAATATACCTTTACACTATGATAGCCCAACTTTACTGCTTAATAGGTCCTGTTTGACAGCTTGTGCTCACTTTTCCATACTCAAAGTCTCAACTTCAAATACTTCTCTAAAATTAGTTATTAAAATAAACATTGTTAAGTGGTCATTGCTCATGGTAATTTACCTTCTAAATCTGTTTGAGAAGATTTTTATCTTTCTAAGCTAGAGACTTTAATTGCAATTGTATAGTTATTAGGTCAGTGAAGATGAAACATTATGGACAAAATAAGAATGAATAAAATATAAATTTTGAAATTTATAAGCTCAATTATGTTACAGAGAACTTTGTGTTTTTCTCAAAGATTCTACAAGAATGAATGCAAGTAGGCAATACTTTTATATAAATAAAGTGTGCATCTTTAACCCTCATGTCAAATGACATTTTGACCTTGCTTTGCCATATTGCAACTTTTTATACTGAAATCACTTTTGAATGTTTTCTCAGAAAATTATTTTAAGAGGATACTTGCTTTAAAAAATTATCTCTTGAGAAAGACTTCCAGCAAAGATGGAGGCATAAGTGGAAACATTGTGCCTCCTCACACAACTAAGTTTAAAGATAAGAAAGTTTTAGTAACAAAAACACAACCAAAACACAGAAAATTGAACTGTAAGGAAGTCTGACAACAACGAACTGGTCAGCCAGACTGGTAAAAGCGGTGGAGCCAGCGGCTTGTGGAGTGGGATTGTGCAGGAAGAATCAACCATACTGACCCAGGCATGCAGGCAGCGGTTGACAGATCCCAGGCATGGGGTGGCAACTGGCAAACCCAGTGAGGGCACAAAGTGGCTAGCTGACCAAGGTCACACATTCGAGTGCAGATAAACCAGGTGAAGTAGTGAGCAGTGAGACAGAACACACAGGCCCCAGCGGCTTGCAGGGAGCAGCAGAGGGGACCTCTTTTGCTCCCCTCTGACCCCGCCCCCACATACAGATTCACAACCCAGTGACTGGGTCACCCGCCTTGGTGAACACCTAAGGCTCCGCCCCTCATACATAACAGGCAGGAACAGACCAAAACATTATGGCTCAAGAACAACTCAAAGCCCCAGAGCCAATAATTCTAAGCAACCAAGAAATAGCCAAACTATCAGATGCACAGTTCAAAACACTGGTGATCAGGATCCTCACAGAACTGGTTGATTTTAGTCACAAATTAGATGAAAAAAATGAAGGCTACACTAAGTGAAATGAAGCAAAATGCACACGGAACCAATAGTGATGGAAAGGAAACTGGGACTCATATCAAGGGAGAGGTGGAGAAGGAATAAAGAAACAACCAAACAGAAAAGAATGAAGAAACAAGAATTCAAAAAAATGAGGAGAGGCTTAGGAACCTTCAGGACATCTTTAAACGTTCCAACATCTGAATTATAGGGGTACCAGAAGGCGAAGAGGAACAGCGACAAGTGGAAAACTTATTTGAACATATAATAAAGAACTGCCCCAATCTGGCAAAGGAAATAGACTTCCAGGAAATCCAGGAAGCTCAGAGAGTCCCAAAGAAGTTGGACCCAAGAAGAAACACACCAAGGCACATCATCATTACATTAGCCAAGATGAAAATGAAGGAGAGAATCCTAGAAGCAGCAAGAGATAAGGGGACAGTCACCTACAAAGGAGTTCCCATCAAACTGTCAGCTGATTTTTCCAGAGACCTAACAGGCAAGAAGGGGCTGGAAAGAGGTATTCCAAGTCATGAAATCCAAAGACCTACATCCAAGATTGCTCTATTCAGCAAAGCTTTCATTTAGAATGGAAGGGCAGATAAAGTGCTTCTCAGATAAGGTCAAGTTCAAGGAGTTCATCATCATCAAGCCCTTATTATATGAAATGTTAAAGGAACTTATCTAAGAAAAAGAAGATAAAAAAAGATGAACAGTGAAAGGACAACAAACTCACAGTTATTAACAACCACACCTAAAACAAAAGCAAACTAAGAGGACAGCTAGATCAGGAGCAGAACCATAGAAATGAAGATCTCATTGAGGGTTAGCAACAGGGGAGTGGGAGAAGGAGAAGGGGGGGAGAAGGTATGGAAAATAAGTAGCATAGACAGTAGGTAGAAAAAAGATAGGGGAGAGGGCAAGAATAGTAGGGGAAATATAGGATCTAAAAAACTTGAGACACGTGGTCATAAACTAAAGGGGGGATGGTGGGGGAGGGGGTTGCAGGGTGGAGGGGAATGAAGGGGGGAATAGAACAACTGTAATGGCATAATCACAAAATATATTTTTTAAAAAGTTATCTCTTGAGAAATAAACACATTGAAATGTAACTTCTTTTTGTGCCACAATCTTTGTTTTCTCTCACTTCCCTCAATCTCCAATTCTTTCTCCATCCACTGTCATATTTTATTAACAGTCTCTTAATCCATCTTTTCAAATATTCATATTTCCTCTTTCTCAGGGAAATTTCAGACAGTTTTCCCAGAAAATTTTATCCCACTTTTATTTCCTTTACTCTTCTCTCTCTGCTCTATATATTCCCAAGAGACAATTATATGATAAGGAAGTAAAAAGAAACTATGTGCCCATGACCAAGGGCATCACAGAGAATCAGGCAGACTATGTAGGGTATTGGGGGATGGAGTAACTCTAACTTATGAAAATGAGGTGGATCAAAGAGTATGTACGTTTGTACAGGGAAGGCAAACTAAGCTTAAATTATGCAAAAAGATGGAAATATTGAAAATCCGAAGAATTGCATGTAGGTTGAAACTGGTGGAGAGTAAGAAAGAGAGAGAATATGGTGGGCTCTTTTTTTAAGCATATCTAGAGGCTGCTTGAGTTCCTTGCTCATGGTCTTTAGCCTCTGTCTTCTGCTACCTTTCTCACTGTATCTCACCTCTTCTTCCTTTCCCTATAAACATACTTGTGATTGCATTAGCCACCCTACCACCAAAATGATTCAGGATAATCTTCACATCTCAAGGTCCTTAATTTAATAATATTTGCAAAATCCCTTTTGCCACATAAGGTTACATATCCATAGATTCTGTGGATCTGGATGTGGACATCATTGTGACCCATTATTCTATGGTATGTGGTATCTCTATGTTTCATGTTGTGAGAAACTAAAGTGAGCATCATTTTACACTCCCACCAGCAATGTATGAGGTTTGCTAGTTCTCCACAGCCTTGTCAATATTTTTTATAATGGCTTTAAGTTCACAGAAAATTGGGTGGAAATAGAGAGTTCCCACTTACCTCTTAGAGCACGTGCACATAATCTCCTGAGCTATCGGCATCCCCTACAGAAGGCTGCATTCGTAATAATCTATGAACCTACCCTGACACATCAGGATAAACACAAAGTTCATAGTTAATCTCAGGATTCATTCTGGGTGTTGTGCACACCGTAGGTTTGATAAATGTATAAATGGCGTGTATCTGCAACAACAGTATTATACAGAATTGTTTCCTACCTTAAAAATTCTGTCTTCAGTTTATGCATCCCTCTTCCCTCAACCCTTGGCAACCATGGATCCTTTTAAAGTCTGCAATAGTTTTGCCTTTTTCAGAAGGTCATACAATTGGAATCATACAGCCTTTCAAACTGGCTTATTACCCAGTGTGAAAGTACCTAGTAATATACATCTAAGTTTTTCAAATGACTTTTTATGGCTCGATAGTAGCTCTCTTTTGTGCTGAATAATATTCCATGGTTTGAATGGACCACAGTTCATCCATTCACCTACTGAAGGACACCTTGGTTCCTTCTAGGTTTGGTAATTATGAATAAAGCTGCTCTCTGTGTGTGGGTTTTCAGCTCTTTTGGGTAAATATCCAAGAGTGTGATTGCTGGCTCATATGATAAAAGAAACTGCCAAACTCTCTGCCAAAATGGTTGTACAATTCTTCACTTCCACTAACAGTAAATGAGGGTTCCTGTTGCTCTGATCCTCACAAGCATTTGGTGTTATCATTGTTTTGGACTCAGGCACTCTAATAGGTATGTAGTGGTATCTCGTTGTTTCAAATTACAAATCCTTAATAACATATGATGTGGAACATACTTTCATATGCTCGCTACCTCTATATCTTTGGTGATGTGTCCAGAATTTTTGCCCATTTTTCAATAGTCTTGCTTGTTTTCTTCTTGATAAATTTTAAGTTATCTACATATTTTGGATAACAGTACTTTCTTCTATGTCCTTTGCAAATATTTTCTTCCAGTCTGTGGCTTGTCTTCTTGTTCTCTTGACTATGTCTTTTACAAACTAGATGTTTTTAATTTTAATGAAGTCCAGCTGATCAATTATTCCTTTTATGGGTCATGCCTTTGGTGTTATATTGGAAAAGTCATCCCCAAATCCCAGGTCATCTAGATTATTTTCTATGTTACCTACTAGGGTTTTTACATTTTATATTTGAGTTTCTGATCCATTAAATTTAAAACAAATTTTTCAATTGCAGTTGATGTATAATATTATGTGAGTTTCAGGTGTATAATATAGTGATTAGACATTCATATAATTGTGATCACCCCAATAAATCTAGTACCCAACTGACACTATACATAATTCTTACAATATTATCGACTATATTTCTTATGTGGTACTTTGTATCCCCATGACTGTTTATATAACTGGTAATTTACACTTCTTCACCTCTTCACCTTTTTCACTCATTCTCTCAACAACCCCGCCCCCAGTCTGGCAGCCAACCATTTATTCTTTGTATCTATGAGTTCGATTCTTCTCCTCTTCCTTCTTCTTCCTCTTCTCCTTTCTCCTTCTCCTCCTCCTTCTTTGAGACAAGGGTAAAACATTGATTAAGTAGTGATGAACATTCTTTTAAAAGATTTTATTTCTTTTTAAATAGAAGGGGAGGAAGGAAGAAAGAGATGAAAACATCGATTTGCAAGAGAAACATCGATTGACTGCCTTTTGTATGTCCTCGTGTTGGGGGACCTGGCCTGCAACCCAACCATATGCCCTGACCGGGATCAAACAGGTGACCTTTTGATTTGTAGGACAGTGCCCAACCCACTGAACCACACCAGTCAGGGCAAATTGGTGAACATTTTGGTTTTATGGAGGTAGTACCGGTTTATAACACTATTTATATAAGTGTTAGGTGTACAGTATTTTTTACTGAATTTATTGGGGTGACACTGGTTAACAAAATTATACAAGTTTCAAGTACGCAGTTCTACAAAACATCATCTCTCCACTGTTTTGTGTGTTCAGCACCCTGAGTCAAGTCTCCGTCCATCACTATTTATTTCCCCCATATCCTCTTCTACCTCCTACTACCTGTCTCTCCCTGGCAATCAGGTGTAGGGAGGGCTGGGTGAGGGAGTAGAGGGATTGAGAAAAAAAGAGAAAGAACTCAAGGACAGGACAATGGTATGAGTTTATTTCTGTTTTGTTCATTCATTTATTTTGTTTTTAGGATTCTGCATATAAGTGAAATCATATGTTATTTGTTTTTCTCTCTCTGAGCTATCTAACTTATTTCATTTAATACCCTCTACATCCATCTATATTGTCACAAATGGTAAAATTTCTTTTTTATGGCTTAGTAATATTGCATTGTATATGTATTATTATATCTTTATCCATTCATTATTCATTTATCAATGAACACTAAGTTTGCTTCCATATCTTAGCTATTGCAAATGATACTGCAATGAATATAGGGGTGCATTATGATCCATTTTGAGTTGATTTTATGACCAGTATAAAGTCTGTTTCTAGATTCTTTTTTTTGGCAAAAGGATGTAAAGTTATTCCAGTGTCATTTGTTCAATACTTTCTTTTATTTATTTTATTGCCCTTCATCCTTTGTCAAATACTGGTTTTTAAATTTTAGACATTCAAGTAGATTTAAGGTGGTATGACTGCGGCTTTGATCTGCATTCCCTTAATTACTAGTGATACTGAACACAGTGCAGATAATTTTAAGTATAATTTACATTATTTTTATTGCAATAAATTTTATGTTTCAAGATAAGCTGGCAGTATCTTTCAGTAATGGTATTACCTTATTAATTCTGTTGGCCAGCTTTCATTCAGATACTTTTGAGAGACTCTTTCCTCACTGGTTTTGATTAGAAATTCCAGCTTGAGCCTTTCTGTACAAAACATGTGGTGTATGGGATGAACAATAGATGCCTCATTTGTGTCTTACTGTAATTAACACTCATTTTACCCTGCAGTGTTGATGTCACATGATCAGGAAATATTTGGATCTGTAAGTGACATTGATATTATAAGAATATCCGTCATGTGGTGTTTTGGGCTGCCTAGCTCCTCTTCCTTGGGGAAACCACCTTCCATTAGTTCAAGTCGCCCTGATGATATTTATAATCATAGCCACTCCTCATCCTCCTCACCTCCCTCCCCAGGCCACAGGAATGACCACAGAGTAGATAATCTTAGCCGCTGGCTATGGCGTCTTATGCACATCTTTTTCACTGCAATGACCTGACGCGCTCTCTTCTCCATTTTGATGTACGGCTTCTTCAATTTTCTCAAGATCTTCGAAGGGGGGAGGAGCTCTCTGGGCAAGTGATAAAAGCAACATATTAAATTTGGCATGATTTTAGGAATACACAAATATTTCTCAGTGAACACACATATTGATTTCCCATTCAGTCATGCTTTATTTCTTCTCAGGTGAGTTGTGCCTTTTGGTAAATGTGTTGACTAAAAGAACACTTCTAAAATGTTATCTCAAGGATGTGATTAATTTTCACTCATCAGGCTATTATACAGACTATCCAGATTTCATAGTTTTTATTGACTAATATTGTAGATAAATATCACTTCTTCATGTCTGTCTCAAGGTGACAGGAGGTGATATGACTTTAAGGCTTATTTTATCATGTTATATGTACACTAGTGAAAAAACATATCATGCCAAGTATCTATAAGAAAACTGGTGATTTCAAAAATATTAGGACCTATACAGATAAGAGGTCTGTTAAGAAGAGAATGACCTATGGGCCTTTTTGTGTTTTAGACAATAAAGGCCTTGGTGAGTTAATCATGCTTTGATGATCTCCCAGGAATGCAGACTGCTAAGGAGCCCCAGACCTTAGTGCATCCAAGTGCATGATTTCACTTGGTTTTTCAGAGAACCCACTGAGGAAAGTACTGTGATACTGTTTTTATAGATTAGCAATCTGAGGGTCAATGACATTGATTAAATTGATTAATCTTTCTTCTCTGTATCAATGTCTACTGAAGGTGACATATAAATATGTAAAAGGCTGTCTGCATGATAATTATCCCACTGAAATATAAATTCTAGGACCACCAGTACTGGATATTCAAGTTTAATAGGTTTAGCTTAGATCCAGGTATTCTGTCTTATGCCAGAGTGATTCTGTTATACAGCGCGTTTGGAACATCTCTCCTGTACCCTGTGGCCTCCGACTGGTTCAGGGAGTTAAATAGGTTTCATCTCTTACACCTACTGAAATAGATTGGAAATGGCTGCTCAAGGCCTGTGCTGAGAGGCCTCTGAAGCTGATGGGGAAGTATTTCACGGTCCATTAGTGTTGGCTGTGTGGGCCAGATGGAGGGAGCAGAATCCCACAGCCAAATATCGGCCAACTGTGATCTAGACTGTGACAGTTGGTAGGTGGGTGAGGAGAGAAAAAGGGAATTGGAGAATATCAGTTACATTTTGATTAAAAATGGCCCAAGAACATACAAAAATTTTATACAGCTGTATGTGGCCTCTTCACTATGTCAGAAACCTAAGTGTACACTCTTGGAAATGACCACAGTTTAGAGAGCCAGATAAAGGAGAGGAGCCAAAATATTGTTGCAAGTCACCAAGACGCTAAATTCCTCCCCTGCCCTAGTGCTGTAGAAATGCCTTTGCCAGGAATATTGGGGACTCTATAGAGCAGCTGCCATGTGTCCATGTTCTTTCTGTTGTGATCTCATTTGTTACAGCACAAAAAAAAATGTGACTTGATGTATTTTAGCAATTGATCAAGAGAGAGCAAATGCATTTTGCAGTTCTAAATTTTGTATGCTTATTTTCCATATTATTAAAATGTAACATTATTAGATGTGTACATTTAATTTGAAGAAACAGTTTATAAGGTAGGTCTGATAGGAGTATTCTTAAGTAGGTACAATGGTTGTCCTTATGTAGGTATGTTACAAAAAATAAGGGAGATAAAGCTGTGCCTTTCCCCAGAAAAAAAATGTTTTCTTGTAGGGCTTAATTTTGCATGGCAGTGTAGTCTTTTTTAAGGCAGAACTCCATGCTTGGGATTCATTTGGTGCAAAAGAACTATGCACACAGCTCCTTGTTAGAATACCAGCCACTAGGGCTTCTATCACCCCCAACATTTCAGTGACCATCAGCAGGTAATTTGTGGCAGACTGAATAGATTTTTCAGATATGCAGTAAACTCTTACTTTGCCTCCTCCTCTTGTGGACTTTGTTACTTCCTCTGTCCACACAGAGTTAAAAGGAAGTGATACACAAAGTCACTTCCCAGGGTCAGTGTCTGGGATGCCTTTTAAACTTCTTAGTTCCCTGCTTGCCTTTAGAAGAGCTGTGAAAGGGACATACAACAAATATAAAGATAAAATGTTACCATTTATTAGTGATATCTATCATCAGACCAGCATTGGGAAGTGGCAACCCATGATTAGTATATTATCGTCTTTGATTCATATCAATTACAGCGGCTAGGTGAGTGGAGAAAATAGTATGTCAACGTGATGTTGCTACTGTCAGCATGAAGGCAGGAAAAAGAAAGCCCTGGCTGAGAGCTCTGGCATGGAGTGTCTGCATACAAGTTCTACAAGATTGAACCTTCACAAATCTCTACAGTGCTAGAATTATTGTAACTTTAAAAAAGCGGTCTCAGATACAACTGGTGAGTGCATTTTAAAAATATAATTGACTTTGAGTTGTACCTGCATTATTTTCCTGCTGCCAATGTTCCCTATTTCAAAATTCATAAGATGTGAGTTTTTAGAAAACTCAAGTCAGAATAATACTGTATTACTCTGCTCTTCATTCATTAGGACATGGAAATTGGTCATTAATTTGGTTCACCATCTGAAAGTCTAGTATTTCTCCTCAGTTTTCTTATTGTAACAACCAAGCCCATCTTTTAAAGATAATTACATTTGTTGTACAAGCTAATTGAAAAAGTGCTGAATAATTGTCACTGATTCTGAGATTAGATTTCGTAGTGATGTTTTTACTGCATTGAGATGATTTGGATAGAGGGAGCTACAGTAATATTAAATAATTGTTAACAGCTACTTATGAGAAAGATATTTATATTTGTAAACAATACTTGACTTTCTCTAAGCAAATACCAAGAGGTTTCTTTACCCTCTATTATAACACCTCATATGTAGTCTTGATATACTCCATGAGTGAGGTGGGTGGGAAGGTTTAATACGACAGACAGAGAAAAGCCTAGCATTTGGCAGATCAAATGACAAGGGAAAAAAAAGTAAAGACAGACAACAAATATGTTTTTTCGTGCAGTGCTGCAGTGGGATTTTTGAGTCCCCATTTGCCTCAAGCTCTGGGAAACACATTCAGTGAGAACTCTTTCTTCTCCTTTTTCTTCGTCTTCCTCCTTCCCTTCCCCTTCCTCCTCCTCTTCTTCCTTCTTCTTTGATTTGGTCTTTTTGAAAACATTATCTTTGAGGCAATGAGAAAGGAACCCCAGTAAACAACCGGTTGAAACTTCACCTGAAGCCAAGACACATAGTGAAATTAGAGCTTTACCATGGCTCCCCTCCTGGTTTTCTCATGAGCTGCCGTACATATATTTCCTGTTGTGCTCACTAAACAGTGTCTTATGTCAGGTCACAGTTCCTACACATTCCAACCAAAAACTTGTTCCAGCTTGTAAATCAACTTTTAACTGTGATTGTGTATCACGTTTTAATAAGAAATTGAATGGTTCTATAATAAATGGTGCTGGGTAATTTTTAAACTACTTGGGCTTCACTTTACATTGCAAGAAATGAGAGCAAGAGAGGGAGAGAGAAATGCAAGAAATTGCAAAAATAGGGAAGCAAATGCTAAGCATAAAACCCTAAAAAAGTAAAAAAATAGAAAAATATTTAGTTTATTTTAAGACTCCTAGTTTCTAAACAACAAGCCAAATCACAAAAAAGCCCGACTTGGCTATATAAAAATTGAAAAATCACTCTGTCAAGAACAGCAAATTAATAAAGAAGCAACCAGTGACATGAGAAAATATCTGTGGCAAATATTACAAACTAGGGATTCACATTGTGAAAATATAAAAGGTTCCTAGAAACATAGAAGGAAAATCTTATGTTCCCAAAAGCTTGAAGAAAACAACCATAGAGATTTTTGTTCATATTTCTTTCAAACAGATAATGAGCAAAATAATGAGATTTTTCCCTTCACTGGAAATCAAAGAAATATAAATTGAAATAAGATGTTATTTTGACTAAATACTTAGAAAACATAGAATAAATTAAGTGACAAAAAGGCTTTGGTAGAATAAGAGTATTCATATATAGTATATATTGGTACAGGTTTTCTGGATCAGTTTGATCATATATGTTGAAAATGTTCAAAAAGTTCACAGCCTTTTAGTCAGCTATTTCCACTACAGAAAAGGACACTATAAAAGTTACCATGTAATTTTCAGTCCAATGTTATTTATGATGAACAATCTTAATTCCAATGATAAGAAAATGTTTATATAATCTATTCAACCACTGTGCAGTCCCCCAACCAGCAAGGCCAGCATCACCAGACACATTGTTAGAAATGCACGTGCCCGGCTCTACCTGACACCAGTTTACTCAGGAACTCAGGGTGAGCCCAGCAGTCAGGAAGTCCTCGAGATAACTTTGATGCATACAAAAAGCTTGAGAATCAATGATGTAATGAAGTATTTTACAGACATTCAAAGTGTTTTTAAAAAATTTAACACCAAAAATGCTTAAAATGTAATTTTAAGTGAATAAAACAAGAATAAAATTTTTCTTATTTAATATGATCATGGGAATTATGTATAATGTGATTTCCATTTTGTAAATACATATGAGTACTTACTTCTAACACAAAATCATCATGTATATGTATTCACATATGTACCCACACACATATATACTAGCAGAACAAATTGCTATTTTCAATATATCAGAGGAGGGGACTTTGAATTATTTCCTTTTTGCCACTTTATGTATTTTCCAAATTCTCTCCTATGAAGATATATTATTTTTTATTATCAGTAAAAGGTCTTAGCCACCTGTATATGTAATTCTCAAAGCTCCAAGTTTCCTATAATTTTAAATGTGTACTACCCTTTCATGATGACGTTGATTTATTACAAAGAGAGACCCCCTTCTTCAATAGCAAATGATGTTTTATCATTCAAGAAAACAGTAAGATGTGGTACTTGGGTTGACCTAGCCACAGGCAGGATGTGGCTGCCAGAGCAGAGCTCTAAGTCTTTGAGCAAGGAGCCACATCCTCCTCCCACTAGTTCTTTTTTTAGTTGCTGGCAACTCCCAGGATTCTGACGTTAACCAAAGTTCACATCTTTGTATTGTTATTTTACACCTCTCCTTCATCAGCAATTTTGACAATAATTTTAGTACAGAGAAAAGGGTCTAGAACTAATGAGACATTAGAAATTGGAAATTTCAAATACCTACTTCATTCGGCCAAAAAGCTCTAGCGAGGGGTGGGGTGGACCAAGAAAAAAGTGAAAAACAACAGTTGCTTATCTTCCTACATTAAACATTATATGTCCTTTGTTATCTCAGAAAACCATCAGAATTTTTTCATTGGTTGGCTTTCATTCCCAGTTATCTGAGCACACAGAGGTTCAACCTGTTCTACTACTACTTGGACCATACAGTGAATCTGTCGTGATTTACAATTGTTTTAAAAACCCCAAAGTTTTGGAAATATTTTTTATATATTAGTTATTTCATTAAACTTATTTTAATTAAATATTTTATTGCTTATTTTTAATGAAGCATTTTATTGTTGTTCTATTACAGCTGTCCCATTTTCCCCTTTGCTTTCCTCCACCCCAAGTGTTTCTAGCACTTGGTATTGTAAAGAACACAGCTAGGAACACTGGGGGGGCATAGGTTCTTTTGAATTGCTGTTTCAGGATTCTTAGGGTATAATCCCATCTGCGGAATTGCTGGGTCAAAAGGCAGTTCCATCTTTGATTTTTTGAGAAAATTCCATACTGTTTTCTACAGTGGCTGCACCAGTCTGCATTCCCACCAACAATGCACTAGGGTTCCCTTTTCTCCACATCCTCTCCAACATTTGTTTGTTGATTTATTAATGATGGCCATTTCGATCAGTGTGAGGTGATATCTCATTGTGATTTTAATTTGCATCTCTCTAATGGATAGTGATGTTGAGCAATCTTTCATATGTCTATGAACCATCTGTATGTCCTCCTTAGAGAAGTGTCTATTCTGGTCCTTTATCCATTTGTTAATTGACTTGTTTGACTTCCTAGTGTTGGTGGTCTACTTTCATTTTTTTTTTTTGCATGTAACTCTTCAGATCTCCCGACACTATTTTTTTGAAAAGGCCATTTTTACTCCATTTTATGCTCCTGCCCCTTTTGTCAAATATTAATTGACCTAGAGATATTAATATGGACATTTTAATGATGTTAATGCTTCCAATCCATGAACATGGTATATGCTTCCATTTATTTGTATCTTCCTTGATTATCTTTTTCAGTGTTTTGTCGTTTTCTGAGTACAGGTTTTATCTCCTTAAGTAAGTTTATCCTAGGTACTTTATTTTTCTTGTTGCTATAGTAAATGGGATTTTTTCCTAGTTTTTGTTTCTGCTATTTCATTGTTGGTGTACAAAAATGCCTTCAATTACTGAATATTGACTTGTATACTGCTATTTTGCCAAATTCATTTATTAGATCAAGTAGTTTTTAGTGGAGACTGTAGAATTTTGTATGTACTCTCATGTTATCTGCAAATAATGACAATTTTACTTCTTCCTTTCCAATTTGGGTGCCTTTTATTTCTTTTTCTTGTCTGATTGCTGTGGCTAGAATTCCCAGTACTATGTTGCATAAAAGTGGTAAAAGTGAACAACCTTGTCTTGTTCCTAATCTTAAGGGGAAAGCTTTTAATTTCTGCCCATTGAGTGTGATGCTGGCCTGTGTTATGTAGAGGTATATTCCACTTTGCTGAGTGTTTTTTATCATAAATGGGTGCTGGACTTTATCAAATGCTTTTTCAGCATCTATCTATAAAATCATGTGATTTTTGTCTTTTGTTTTGTTTATGTGGTATATTATGTTAATTGATTTGTGAATATTGTGCTGTCCTTGCATCCCTGGGATGAGTCCACTTGATCACAGTGTATGAGTTTTTTAAGGCATTGCTGAATCAAGATTGCAAATATTTTGTTGAGAATTTTAGCATCTATTTTTGTTCATCAGATATCGGCCTGTAGTTTTCTTTGTTTGTTGTGGTTTTACCTTGTTTTGGGATTAGGATATTGGCCTTGTAAAAAGTATTTGGGAGTCTTTCAAACCCCTCTTTGAAGTTTTTGGAACAGTTTGAGGAGGATAGGAGTTAGTTCTTAAAACGTTTGGTAAAATTCTCCTGCGAAGGCATTCAGTAGAGGGCTTTTGTGTGTCAGGAGGTTTTTTATTACTGCTTCAATTTCACTAGTTGTTATTGGTTTATTCAGTCTTTCTCCTTTTTCTTGATTCAGTTTGGGAAGACCATATGTTTCTAGAAATTTATCCATTACACTCAGGTTGTCCAATTTCTTGGCTTATAGTTGTGCATAGTAATTTCTTACAATCCTTTGTATTTTATGGTATCAATTGTAACTTTTTAATCATGTCTGATTTCATTTATTTGGGTCCTCTGTCTTTTTCTGGCCAAAGCATTTTTAAATGTTACAGAAAATATATATTGTGGTCCATGTTTCTTTACTTGTCTAAATTACTGGAAAAAGATAACTTGTTTTTTGCTTCCTGCTTATGTTAACATAGATAGTAATGTTAGGTAGGATAGGTAGTAAACCAAGGCAAGGAAGGAGAGAGACACATCTCACCCATTGACTCACCAACCCTGAGCCTGGTCTGATAAGATTTTCCGTGACTCAAACATTACAAGTAGGGATGGCGCAGGAAGAGGGGAGTCCTGGAGACTGTGCTGGAAAAGGCAGCCTCTGTAGCAATTTCACTAAGACAAAGAGCCTTTACTAGCTGAGAAAGAAAGCCTTTGTAGCAGTACATTATTCCAAAGGTTTGGAATGGTGAGAAGACGAGGTACTGAGAAGCTGGTTAAAATATATAATCCCTGAACCCCAATAGTCGGTACCCTTCGATTAGCTGAATACCCACTTGTAGCCTCAGCTCGGGTATATAGAACAAACTTACTAATAAACTTACTAACAACTTTATTTCCTCTATATGTGAGGCATTCAGACTAGTCAGGTGCTTGCTTGCTGCTTCATGCTTGTATGTGTTTTATGAATAAACATGTTATTTCATTTCTACTATGTATGTTGTCTTTTGCTCAAATTTGTCTCTCGAGAGTGAAGCAAGAACCAAGGAAGAAGTTTGGGGAAGACTTCTGACTTGGGTCTCTCCCTGGTAACAGTAAGAAGATTAAAGAACAGCCCCAACTGCTCCAAACTGACAGCCGCCCTAAATCAGGGTATTTAGGGACTAAGAAGAGGCATCATTCAGCTTTTATGCTACAATTTGCTTCAGCTTCTGTAGCTTATGTGGGATAAATCTGTGGGCAGAAATACAGTTCCATTCCATAAGCAGGTACAGAAATTAGTGTGATCTGAAGGAACAGTGATGTGTTAAAGAATGATGTAGTAAAATAAATATCCCAAATTCTTATAGAAAATGCGAATGAAAGAGTATAATTTTGTACAGTGATCTTGGAAGATAAATATACATATTAAGCCTATTTAATGGCAATAAAGTCTCAGATTTTCTAATATCTGTATTCCAAATAAATGGCTACATGAGTAGGATGAGAAAGTGATTTTGAAAATCTAAAGTTCCTCATATAATGGTTGATATTTTGGCATGTAGATGCCATCCCCTGAATGTGTGGTCCTTCTTTCAGGCTTTCTGACCAAGGTCATTGTGCTCCATGTTTCTGAGATGTTCTTATAAATATTTGACTAAAATTGGAAATACTCAAAAGCTTTTCCAAAGAAACTTACTCATTGTATGGTAACCGACTAGGTATGCAAATGCTGATGATAAGGTGATTTCGCAGAAAATAGAACAAAGGGAAATGCAGTAAGGATCAGGATGGACAGTCTGTCAAAAATAAGAAATTTAAAACACCTGTGTTTTGTCAACAGCAGCTTGGCAACTAGAATAGGAAGGATAGAGGAAGTGAAACCCATGCAGGCTTCCAGAAGTCAGCTACAAAGAATGAACCCCTAGGACCAGATGGTTTTATGGTTTTAGTAAACAATAGATTTGCATAATGCTTCCTCAATAATTCTGTCAGGAAGAGTGTTGAGCTAGGAAACAATGTACAATTGTGCCTTTTTTTAATGAAAATCAGCTGTGTAAATGGCCAACTGGTAATCAGGTGGCAACTGAAATGGTGAGTAGAATGAATATGCAAAGAACTCTTATCAGGCCATCTCGACTAAAAGATAGTCGTAAATACCAGTAGGTTTTGGAAGTATTAAATCAACCCTTGTGGCTACATTATAAACCAATCATCACACTGCATCTCTGATTTCAGGTACTACCTCCCTAAGGTTTCCTTGTTTGTTCTAATTTGTAGCTTCCTTTGATTTTGTTTCTAAGGCTTGGGTGACTGCCATTTGGTTTCTTTTCAAGAAGAATCAGCAAACCACTTAATGTTAAATTCTTTTCTACTATACATATGCGTCACTACTCCCTATTGATCTCAGGATGTGGGATCCCCAAACACCTTTTGAACAAAATCCTCTGTTTCAGCAAATGGATGGGAACCCTCATTTACTTACTTCATTCAACTGATTTAATTGACAACTGTGCCCACGGGTGATTTCTCCACATGCAAATATTTATTTCTGTTTTTCAACACCTTAATCAGAAAATGGACTAGTGGAAAATGCACACCACTGAAAATCCACATTTTTCTACCTTTTAAACATGGCAAAAATCCCCTCCTAATTTTTTTGTTGAATGCCAAAATATTAGTTATAAACTGTAGGACTTACAAATTCGAAACCCTCCAGTGTTCAGGTAGATAGCAACTATATACAACCGATGATGGGAGGAGTGAAGAGTAGTAGCAAGATGGCTCATTGGCGACCACAACCAGCCTGGTCCAAAAAGCGGTCGGCCGCGGTCCAGCTCCAGACAACTGGTGCCATGTAATAACGCAGTCCAGGAAATGCCTGATCTCTGGGATTTTCAAGACAAGTAAAATTTGTTTTTAAAAAAATCTCAAGTTTATGAGAATACCAATGACGTTTTAAAGTTAGCGACAAAGTTTAAATTTGAATAATAGTTTAAAGAGACACACAAAGCACTTCCATGAACAGTATTTTTCTTACAAAATACCACATTGTATGCTCTACCTTAGTCTCTAAGGGTAAGCTGTGAAATGGCAACCCCATGTGAGTTCGTATCTGTTTTAAAATTTTCCAGTAACTTAAAAAGTAAAAAGAAACAGGCAAAATTAGTGTTTATAATGTATTTTTACTTAACTCAGCTATCTAAAATATTGCTATTTTAACAGGCAATCGTTATAAAAATTATTAATGGGCTATCCCTCTTTGCGCTAAATCTGAATACATACAGCATGGTTCACTTTTTACTGGCCATATTTCAAGTGCTTGGTAGCCGTATGTGGCTAGTGACTCCACATTGGACAGCACAGCTCTAAGTTTATCCCTGCTGTTATCTGTGTATACGCAGGGAGCCAGTCCTTGGCTGGGTAGAGTGTCATGGTCTTCTGGCACCAGGGCTGCTCCTGGCTTCTGCCCAGCAAGCTATTGCTGCCACTGGGATAACATCCTTTGCAACTGCCAGAGGGTGTGAAGAGACAGGAAAGGCTGTGTTCATGGGATATGCTTTCCCAAGGAAGTACTGCAAGGAATTTTGGATATTGCTTGAATTATGTAAAATACAATCTTACAAGTGTTTTGGGGAAGGCATTTAATGCATATGACCTCCCATAATATCATGAAAAATGATCATCCTCTGCTTGTGCACAGCTACCTAGTGAAATAACTTTTGTTATTTCTAGATGATTACTTTAATTTCTAAAGTTGTTTGTGTCAGGTGAAAAAGGATTCGACTCATTCTAGAACAAAATTCAGGTGAAAAAAAGCAATGAGGAGACAAATATTAATTCAAAAAAGAAACGAGTCACCACAACAAAAGTAAAAGCAACAACTTTCAAATTTTGAATGGTTTCCTTGAGTCTTTATATCTAGAGGTATCTATGCAGTAATTGAAGAAATAATCATTGAGCTTATCATAGCACATTTGTTATGATTGGATAACATCTTTGCTCTGAGGAATAATAATCATAATAAATATATATAATATGCACATATGTACATATAAAATTCAGGTAAATAGGATTACATTGTGTGTATTATTTTGAAATTTGAAATGTTATCACATTATTTTAATCTATATTCTTCTATTGCCATTGAAATTGAGTATATTTGAATGTTTTAGCAATTTAAATTTTCCATTTTGTGAATAGCTGGTTTATATTTTTCCAGTTTTCCTATTAGATGTTTATCTTTTCCTTATTGAGTTTTGTATATTTCAGATAGGAGTAATTGTGGATTACATGTGTTATAATTATGTTCTCCCACTTTCTGTCTTAGAGTTTTGCTCTTTTTAGAAAAAAGTTCTTGAGTTTAATTAGTCTAAATTATCAATCTTACTTTTTATGATTATTGATTTTAGTACTTGTTTAAGAAATTCTTTTCTACTTTGAAGTCATAAAGATATATTCTACATTAACATTTTGCTTGTTTGTTTATCCTTTTGTATATAAGTCTTTCACCTACTCAGAATCAATCATTGTAAATGGTGGAGGTAAGAATCCACCATTGTGGATTTGATATGTGCTTTCCAAGCTGCATATCAAATTGTCACACATCTGTTTATCATTCTTTCTCCATGAATTGTTATCAAGTGTCCTCTTGTGTATGTATCCTGGGTTCTGTTTTATGGTCTTTGGTCTATTTGTCCATCATTGCTTCAATACAAAACTGTCTTCATTTCTATGAATTTATATATTGATGTTTATCTACTAAGGTGACTTCTTCCAGATGTTTCTTCTTCACAGGTGCCTTCAACATTTTCGTCCCTTATCATGTTCATATAAATTTTACAATCTGCTTAAGTTCTAGGGCAGGAGTAAAGGGTTGGGGTGAGAATTAAGGTTTGGATATGGGTTGCATTGAAATTGTAGACCAATTTGAAGGGATTTATCAACATTATACTGTCTTCTAATCCATATTTGTGGTATGTCTCCACTTATTTCTTTTAATATTTCTCAGTAAAGTTTCTCCATAGAGGTTTTGGAGATTTATTCTTAAATAGTATATTTACTAAATACTATTAAATACTATAAATCACTAGATTTATTCTTAAATACTATATTTTTTAAATTAATAGACTATAATTTTTAGGGCACTTTTAGGTTCATAGCCAAACTGCGCAGAAGGTACAGAGATTTTTCATACACTTCCCTGGTTGCAACACATGCATAGTTTTCCTCATTATCAACATTCCCCCAGAATAGTGGTAGATTTGTTACAATTGATGAACCTGCATGGACACATCATTATCACCTGAATTCCATAGTTCATACCAGGATTCACCCTTGCTGTTGTACATTCTATGTACTTCATATGTCATAATGTGTTGGTGAATGTAATCTTTTAACTTTCATTTCCTATTGCTTGTTGCTGGCATAGAAATGCAAACTGATGTAGATTATATGTAATTATTTATCTTAAAAACTTGGTAAGCTGTTAGTAATTCTAATAATTTATCTACAGATTATTGTGGAGGTTTAAAAATATATAATCATATTATCTAAAAATAGGGACAGTGTTTGTTCTTTCTTCTAATTCTTAAGCTTTTATTTCTTTTGTTTCCATGACTGTGGTGGTCATACGTAGGCAGCATTACTTGCTTGTTGTATAGAATTGGTGCCAGAGGTCTGCTTGTCTTGTTTTTAATCTCAAAAGGAAGCTTCTAGCGTTTCACCACTATGCTGATTGCTGTAGATTTTAAAAATTTATCTTTAGAGAGGAAGGAAAGGAGAGAGGGAGAGAAATATGAATGTATGGTTGCCTCTCATGCGTCCCCTGCTGGGAACTGGCCTGCAACCCAGGCACGTGCCATGACTGGGAATCAAACCTCCATCCTTCGGTTCACAGGTCCGTACTCAATCCACTGAGCTACACTGGCCAGGGTGATTGTTGTAGATTTTTGTAGATATCCTTTATAGGATTAAGATAATTTCCTTAATTATTCACTTGCTAGAATTTATATCATGAAACAATATTGAACTTTATTTTTTTTGTCATTTAACAACAAGATCATTTGACTTTCCTCTGTTTCCATTTATATTGTGTATTACATTAATTGATTTTTCAAATATTAATTCCAAATTCATCAGATACATGAAACTTGGTCATGATGTATTACCCTTTTCTCTATTTCTGGATTCAATTTCATACTATTTTGCTTAGAAAGTATTTATTCACATTGATGAATTGGTCTGTCATTTTCCTTATTTCCTCCTGCCATTTCTGAAATTTGAGATTAAAGTTATGTACATCAAAATATGAGGTAATGCAGACACTGGGTGAGTGTAACTTTTTAATTGTCTTTTAGATGAGTTTATGTAAAATTGGGATTAAAAATATTTATTTTGAAATAAGTTCAGGGTTCAAGAAAAATTGCAACAATAGAACAGGGAATCCGCTGCACACTTCACCCAGTCTCAGTTTCACTCATTGGTAGCATATTATCAGAGTGGTTTTATGATTTTCTCTATTTTTCTAAACTATTAGAGAATAGCTTGCAATAATCATCCTCTTTTACTTTGCAAAATTTTGTCACTTATTTCATAAGAAGAACATTTTTAGGTCACTAGAGTACAATTAGCAAAATTAGGAAAATTAACATTGATAATATACTATTATTGTCTAATATATAATCCATAATCAAATTTAGCCAGCTATCTCAGTAATGTTCTTTATATTTTTTCTTACTGATTCAGGGTTCAATCCAGCATCATAAATTATATTTAGTTGTTATGAGACTTTACTGTTGTTATTTTAGAGCAGTTGATCAGGTTTTCTTCATATTTTATGACATCGATAAATTTAGAGGGCAGTGGTTCTTTGTTGAATTCCTTATAATTAAAACAGGAACTATGTCTTCCATGAATATCATCTCTAGAATTTACTGATGAAGACCTACCTTTGGATTTGGAAGTTTTTTGTGGGATGATTTTTAATGACTAATTCAATTTTGTAAGCATATTTTATTGATTAAGCTATTGCAGTTGTCCCATATTTTCTCCGTCTTATTCCCCTCTTCCCTGCACCCCCCCACCACCATTTCCCCTCTTTAGTTCACACACATGGGTCTTACATATATGTTCTTTGGCTTCTCCATTTACCTGGCCCATGTACTTTGTACCTACAATTTATGCTTCTTATTGCCTGTACTTTTTCCCCTGTTCTCCCCCTCCTCCTTCCAATACCAATATTTTTTACATATCATAAGACTATGGAAGATAGTCCTCTTTCTTTTAGTCATTTTTAAAAATTTTCTAGAAATTCATCAATTTTAATCATATTTGTTGCAACAAAGTTGGTCATAATATTCTATTATCTTTTTAATGTCCATAGATGTAGTTATGTTCTCTTTTAAGTGTGCAATAATGATTATTTATGCTTGTCTTCTGTTTAAGTTTCATCAGCATTGCCAGTATTTTTCTATTACTTTTAGTCTGTCTAGAAACTGAACTTTAGAATTTGCCAATTCTGCCCATTTTTCATTTGTTTCTGTTTTACTACTTTTTCATGTTCATGTTTTTCCTGCTTCCTTTTTTGTTTGAATTTTTAAAAATGTTATTATTAAAAATGTCTTTATCTTGCATATGTCTGAAGATTAGTGACATTGAGCATCTTTTTATAATTCTATTGGCCATCTCTAAGTCCTCTTTGGAGAAGTGTCTATTCAGGTCCTTTGCCCATTTTTTAGTTAGATTATTTGTTTTTTTGGTGGTGAGTTTTATAAGTTTTTTATAAATTTCACATATTAACCCCTTTATCAGATGTATCAGCAAATAAGTTCTCTCATTCAGTGATCTGTCTTTTCATTTTGTTGATGGTTTTCTTTGCTGTGCAAAAAATTTTTAGTTTGATGTAGTCTCACTTGTGTTATTTTGTTTTTTGTTTCTTTTGCCCAAGAAGATATATCAGAAAAAATATTGCTATAAGAAGTGTTTGAGATTTTACTACCTGTGTTTTCTTCTAGGATTTTTATAGTCTTTAATCCATTTTGAGTTTATTCTTATATATGATGTAAGATGGTGGTCTAGTTCCATTTTTTTGTATGAATCTGTCCAATTTTCCCTATCTGAAGGAGCTTGAAATACTAATTCAAAAGAATATATGTACCCCTACATTCATTGCTGCATTATTTACAATAGCCAAGATTTGGAAACAGCTCAAATGCCCAACAGTAGATGAGTAGCTGAAAAAGCTGTGGTACATTTACACAATGGAAAACTACTCAGGCATAAAAAAGAAGGAAATCTTACACTTTGTGACATCATGGGTGGATCTGGAAAGCATTATGTTGAGTGAAATAAGTCAGACAGAGAAAGACAAGTACCATATGATTTCACTTATACGTAGAATTCAATGAACAAAATGAACCAAGCAAAACAAGACAAACTCATAGTTAGAGAGTAGGCTGATAGCTGTTAGGGGGAAAATGGGGTCTGGGTATGTGGTGGAGGGAGTGAGCGAAAGAGAAAAAAAGAGAGAAAAACTAATGGGCCCAGACAACAGTGTAGTGACTGCTGGGCACCAGGAGAGGAAGGAGGAGACAGGGTTGGGGGGGATACATGGCTATGGAAGGAGACCTGACTTGGGTGGTGCACACACCATACAGGGTACAGATGTGCTGTGGAACTGTGCACCTGAAACCCGTGTAATTCTGTTATCCGGTGCCACCCCAATACATTCAATAAAAAGTAAAATAAATTTTATCTCATCCTTTTTTCCTTTTTTCTTTTTTCTTACATGAATTAAAGAGTAACTTTTTCTTAAGATATTATTTGTTTGCAACTGATAGGTCTTGATATAAATTATATTTATTATTGTTCTATTCACAATATTTTCTCATTTCTATTATGATTTCTTTTTTGGTCTACAGTTTACTAGAAAATGTTAATTTTCAAGTTATGTTTGTTATTTATTCCTATTGCATTATGGCTAGAGACCATAATTTGTATATTTTCAATCATTTAAAATTTATAGGACTAGCTTCTTGGCTCACAACTTATTCAAAGTTTGAAAAATTTCTTCATGTACTTGAAAAAATATGTACTTAGCAGGCATTCAATGTTTTACATATACCTCTCATGTAAAGTTTGTTATAGATATGAATAAAATATTTTATATCCCTGTAATATTAGGTAAAGTTTTTAAATTACAAAGGCAAATATTTTGTATCCCTACTGACATTTTGTGTGCTTGTTTCATCAATTAGAAAAGTATTTAAAAATAAATATTTCCTATATTTGTCAATTTTTGCTTTTTGTATTTTTAAACTGTTATTATGTAAATTCAAATGGAAGATTAATGTATCTCTAGTGAATTAAAATCTTTATCATTATAAAATGACTTTCTTAATGCCTGGTAATGCTTTTTGCTTACAATTATATTTGATCTGCATTGCCATCTTACTTTTTTAATAGTAGTGTATAGTATGTCTATTTTGGTACTTACTTTCACATTTCTTAATCCTTAAATTTTACCTGAAACACTTTAAAATAGCAGAGTTGGATTTTTAAAAATCTAGTCTGGCTATGTTTATTTTTTACTATAAGAATTTAAAATTTTATGTTTAATGTAATTACTGATGTGTTTGCATTTCAATTTATCATTTGGTATCATGATTTCAACTTTTTTTTCTTTTTACCATTCTTGGATTGATTAAAAATTATCTAGCCATAGGCCCTGGCTGGTGTAGCTCAGTGGATGGAGCACAGGCTGCGAACCAGAGGATCACGGTTCAATTCCCAGCCAGGGCACATGCCGGGGTTGCAGGCCGGTTCCCAGCAGGGGACACATGAAAGGCAACCATACATTGGTGTTTTTCTCCCTCTCTCCTCCCCCTCTAAAGACAAATAAATAAATAAAATCTTAAAAAAAATTATCTAGCCATAATTTTTCCCCATGACTACTTTGGATATTATACAATATATATTTTTTTCTTTCAATAGATATTCTAGAAATTTTAACATACATGACTACTTTTCACAGTCTAAATTTCATTAAAACCTTTACTTTTCATCTGGAAACATAAGGACCTTGGAATAATTTCACAACTTTTTTATTCACTTCTGATTTTATGTTAATGTTGTATTCTTATGTTATTCTATATTTTAAAAAACACATAATATATTTTAATTCATATAAAAAATGTTATTTATACTTACCTTCACATTCAATACTTTTTTCTTTTTAAAGAAATTAAATAAAGAAATTATTTACGTATTTATTTAGTTTTAGAGAAAAGGGAAGGGAAGGAGAAAGAGAGGGTGAGAAAGTGCCCCCAATCCGGGCCTGCAACCCAGGCACGTGCCCTTGACTGGGAATCAAACCAGCGACTCTTTGATTTGCAGTCTGGCACTCAATTCACTGAGCTAGACCAGCCAGGACAATTTCTTAACTCTTATTTTCTTTTTTTAATTCTGGACCTTTCATATAGAAATACTTTTCTTAGAAACACTTTATTAAAAATTTCCTTCAGGTAGAAATTTTGTCACAATATCGTCATCATCCTCATCCTCATCCTTGAAATATACCTGCTGCATATGGAAGTCTAGGGTGCCAGTTATTTTTATCTCTTTGAAGAAATCTGCTCAAAGCTGACCCATTTGTTTTGTGAAGAGGGAGTTTACATTGCATGGGTTCCTTTTTTTTTAAGAGTTTATTTATTTTTAGAGAGAGTGGAAGGGATGGAGAGAAACATCAATGTGTGGTTGTCTGTTGTGTGCCCCCTACTGGGAACCTGGCCAGCAACCCAGGCATGAACTTAACCTGGGAATCAAACTGGTGACCCTTTGGTTTGCGAGCAGGTACTCAGTCCACTGGGCAACACCAGTGAGGGCACATTGCATGGGCTCTTGTCCATGGGTGCTCCTGACAGACTGACTATATCAGACTTTGACTACCCTTGTGCTATTGGTGGTGCCTCAGCACTGTGGACACTTTTCCCATTTTCACATTGTAGCCCATGGAATGATCTGTGCCATTTGCATCCTAAGAGTGGTATGTTTTTTTATTGCAAAAGTCACTCAACAATGGCCTAATAGTTAAGGTATCTGATAGGTCCTTTATACTCCTACCATCCACAGAACCTTGTATTGTGTTGGAAAGAGCTCCACAAAATTTGACTCAAAAATTTTTGACTGTATCTCCCTCTCATCCATTCCCCTGTGGTAAAGAAGTTTGGTTACTGAGCGAGGCTGTTCCCAGAAAGGGATCATTTCCTCTTGTCTGCTTCCTGGTTAATGATCAGAATAAAATTTGGGAGTACTGCCTTGACTATTCTTGGGAGTGACACATTTTATCTTTCCTAATGGCAGCCTCAAAGTTATAATAGGTAGGAGTGTAAATAATAATTAAATATAATACAGATAAATTACTATAATTAATGAGTGAACTTTTCAAAGTCACTTGATATAGGAAATAATTTCCATTTTAATACTTTTATTAAAGGATTAAATAAAATAATAAGTTAAGTAATACCCTATATTTGGTAGTACTGGTTTATGCATAAAGTGAATTTTCCTCTTTGGAAAAAGAGTCTGGCATTATTTACTAAAGATGAAATGGTGTATACAACCTGACACCTGGACCCATAGGTATATATACCCAAGGGAAATGCAAGTACATGTGTATAAGAAAACATGCACAGTAATCTTTATAGTAACATTATTTATAATGGTCTCAAGCTGGTCACAAACCCAACGTTCATCAACTAAACGAAATAGTGGTATAGGTCTACAATAAAATAACAGCAGCAAAAGTGAACAAAACTGCAGATATGTAGAACAAGGATGAATCTCTTTAAAGTGACCACATACAAAGTGGTATATATTGGCTGATTCCATTTATATTTAGTTCAAAGAGAAAAAACAATCATGTTAAGTGGTAAAAACTTAGTTGGTATTACTGTAAAGAAAAGCAAGAAAGTGACAATCATAAAATCCTAGGGAGTAAAAAGGACAATGAGTGGGAAAAGAATAAGAAAATTTATGGAGTGTTTAAAATGTTCTGTTTTTTACTTAGGTGATAGTATTTTTTTTGTGATAAGTCAGTATTCTGTGTGTTTTTGTTTTATATACTTTCCTAAATGCATTCTGTATTTTACATAAAATTTTGTGGAAAAGGAATTATGGACTAGGAGTTCCTCATCACAATGTATTAATATTTTAAATTAATATATATTTTAGATTATTCACTTGAAAGATTATAATAATGTAGTTCTGTTAGCAATGATTTTACACTGACATAGTATCATGTGAAATTCAGTGATTTAATTTTTCATTCCACCACCCTGCCTTCCTAAAGGAAATGTTATCTTTACTAGCTCTGATTTTTCCTTGCTCCATTATCTTGTCTGTATAATAATTAACACACAGGCTTAGCCACCCTGAACTTTCTGTTAGATTATGGTAAGAATGGAGATGCACAATAGTCACTTTTCCATAGCAATACTAAGATTTTGCTAGGCACACATAGTAGAGTTTTATTTCTCTGATATTCAAACATCATTGAATATCATTGAATGGAATGAAATAATGGCCCTCCTTCATATTAAGATCCAGTCTTTTGAAATTTGGGGCTTCCAACATAGATGCAACCCAGGAAGAGAAAAATGGAGGAGGCACCCACTGCAATAAATATTTGATAGGTACTTACTTTTCTCATCTGATACAAAGTAGTTTTGTGCCATTCCTTCCACACTTAGAAAATATTCAACTTTTCTCCACGGAAGATGATCCAAAAATCTCATATTGTCACTACATCTAGCTCAAAGTCCAAGGTCACCAGATGATGTATAGTAGTGACTGCATCAGGTCCGATTTATCTCTGGTGTGTCTGGAGAGCTAAAAGTAGAAAGGAGAATTCATCCCCTCTTATACCTTTACACAACCTACGGAGGTAATATGTGGAAAATAAACATTTCTTGTAGTCAGCTCTACCTGACCTTGAGTTCTAACATATTACCTGGAGAGGGTTTCTCTGTTGGTTATCATAAAGATGACTATTTATTTTAACAATGTCAGCGTATTGTTTTTGGAAAGATTCTAAACACTTAAAATTATTTTTGCTGTTTTCTCCCCAAATAATATGTCAGTAAATATGACCTGCTTTTTAATAGAATAGTGACCCAGAGCCACAATTTCTTAACTATGATTTAAAAATACAAAATTTCAAAAATGAAACAGAACCAAACCCTAAGTTCCTTGATGTTTGGTGATAAAACTCACCTTGGGCTAAAATGAGGGTATTTGTAGTCCTCATTTATCTTCCTTCATGTGAATATTTATGAATTACACTGCAGATGTATCAGTGTGTTTGATTGTAGGCTGCTGCCTCTGATTTTCACTGGGAATGCCTTCTCATATATGCTGTGCCCTGTATTAGACTTCCAATGTTGGAAAAATTTTAAACTGCAAAACACACAATGCTCTAAGAATTAAAGATAAGAAATTATGGATTTGTACTTAAATATTTTGTTAGTTTTTTGAACTTAAGAATTTTATATTGAGATAAAATATTTATACACTAAGCAGTACCTTTAAAGTTTCAATGTTGATTTCATCATTTAATGCACTAACTTTAGATAGTTTGTCATTCTTATGAAGTCACTGTTAAAAACTATGTTACCTAGTGCCTTCTCTTTGAATAAGAGATATTTATTTCTGGTGTTTAAGTAGGAAAGGCTGTTACTTCTAAAGATCTAGGCTTGTGCATGTTTCCTTGCTCATTGCTGGATGTTTGTTGCTATACTCGTTCTCAAGTATATGGCACACACTTTTTTCTAATGGACTCATCTTCTCATTTCGAATTCCATGGTCCAGTTCTTTGCTTTTCCATTCTGTTTTCTTCTTCAGATTTATTTTTGTGCACTGTCTTGATTTTGTGCATTTTCCTGTTTCTTAAACCCTATTATAGAAACAAAGTAGAAGTATAAGTAAAATAACTAGACACAAAAAAATTATATCATGTGTGAAGAACAATGTTAAATGGGGCTAAATCCCTTCAGAAAAGAACTCTCTAGTATGCGCATGTGTGTTGAACTTTGACGATTTTATAATATATTGTTCTGTCATCATCCACATTTTGTAAATGGCCCTTTTATCACTATCCTTAAATTCTTATAATTTTTCATGTCATCTATTTTTTTTTGCTTGGACCCTGATTGATAAAGTAATTGGTACCACAGGAAGTCCAGAAAACAGACTGTCAGAACTGGTATTTGAGATTGGGTTGCCCATAAAGTCAAATAACAGAGGTAACTTTCTTGCAGGAGGACAATGAGTCAAATCTACGTCATGTGGTGCTATCACAGTTACTCAAACTATCACCAGTGGTGGTGCCTGAGGAAGGCAAGTAATTAGCACTGTGCTTCTAAAATGTTAATGTACATACAAACTACTGCAGTATCTTGTTAAAATCTGTTGCTGATACAATGTGTGTGATGGTGTCTAATAGGCTGCAATTCTAACAAGCTCCGAGGTGGTGTTGATACAACTGATTTGATATCTCGTATTAAATGGCAGGAATTAAGAGATCAAGTGGCTGTATCACTTAGTCTATGACAGCAATAGCAATGGTAAAGATTGAGGAGTCAACCGGCTCCTTCTTATTTCCCAAGAGATGTAAGTAGGGTAAATGGAGGAATTGAGAAATATAAATACATATTGAGAAGAAATATGGGGACTATCAGGCCGTCCTGCAGGTGCGAAGTTGTGTGTCATCTGCAGTTGGTGCAGGGTGGACATAGCTCAGGACCTTGCTGAGATCTGTCTGACTGTGAGGATCGCAGACTTGTACCAAAAATTAAATGCTAAGTTGTTACAAGCCGAAGTAAGAAAATGGTAGGGAACAAAGAGGCCTCAAAGATGGGGACTCTTTGGCAGACACGGATAAAACTAAGAATTTCGAAACTTTGAATTCCTATGTCCCATCTTTGATGGCAAAGGCAGGCCATTTCAGCCATGTGAGGGAACCAACCCTCCTCAACATAAAAACCTTTTAAATCATTTGTCTCTGGGACAGTTTTCCCACAAGGTAATGCCTCCCCCCCCCCCCCCCCGGCTCACCTTCATCGATGTCTCATTGCCTTTGGGATAAGTGTAAGAGGTACATTTCAAATAGCCTAGACAGGGATATATAAGACCATTAGGAGAAGATACACTATATACCAAAAATTAAAAGAAACCAGTGATCTTTATCAGAAAAAGCCTGGGCAACATGTGTAATAGTATTAAACCGAGAGGGTGGATGTACAAGCCTTGATCAGCCAAATTTATTGGCGGGAGTGCATTCAACTTAGATTTGGCATTTGTTAAATTTTAAAAATCACTTGAGAGTAGTAATAAGATATATACTGAGAGTAGTAATAAGATATATGTTGTAAATATTCCTCAACATTTTCCCAGAGGGAAATCAGCTATGGACCTAGGTGACTGAGCATGAGGTAAAAGAAAACCCCCCTGAAATTTCTAGGCCTAATTAGATAGCGGCCTTAAAATTTTCGGTGAACTGCAAAGACCCATAATGCACCTATAACTACTGGGCACAGCAAGGGCTTATGCAGGTAAAGTCAGGGATGGAATTTTGGCTTCATACCATTTCACTGTGTGTCCAGACAAGACTACAGACCTGTCCTATTATTATTTTCCTGGCCCCAGAATATATAAGTATGTGTAATATCTGTCAGAATCACAACAGTGTTTCTGTGACCCAAAGAGTATGGGCTATTCAAGGAGGAAGGACCATTCGGAAGCCCCTGCAACTGTGCCCAACAACCCTTATCACAATGGTCTATCAAAAGCAATACTGCATCCTGTGGAAAGGGAAGCACCATCATCAGAAACTCGAGAGATGTGCAGATAGTACTTCCCACCATATTCTATCTACTTTTAATGCAATATTTGACCATCAACTGAAACTTTAACTCAAAATTCAGATGATCCATAGAAAACCAGACTAGATCATCACATATACAATTAGGTGACCATGGAGGCCACAGCCGAAATTCCCAATGTGGGTCTTTACTGGAGCAAATTTACTGGAGCAAGTCCCTGGAACTTGATATGCAGCTACTGACCTGGCAAACGCTCTCTTATCAATTCCTGTTAATTACTAAAATTAGAAGCATTTTGCAGAGACAACAGTACAATTTTTCTGACTCGCCCCAGGATGGTGTCCAATTCCATGTTCTCTTCAGATCACAGTGTGTGGTTCAGAGGGTTCTTTATCATCTGGGTAACCAACAGAACACCTCACAGGTTTATTATGCTGATGACAGCATGACAACTGAATCCAGCATAAATAAAGTACCAAACACCCAAGATACCTTAATAAGACTTATCTATTCCAGAGGGCAGGAAATAATCCTTGGGCAGGAAGATATCAGAGGTCTGCCACATTGGGGAGGTTTCTAGGATGTGGTGTTCTGGGCCATGTCAGTATATCCTTTATCTCTAAAGTGGCAGACTTGTTCCGTACCTTGTTCTGTTGTACTTTGCAACACCTGGTATGAACAGTGAGACATACCTCTTCATGGACCTGTTTGGATTTTGGAGGCAATGTATGACATATTTGGAAATGTTTATCAACCCATTACTGTGTATATAGCAATGCTGCTATTTTTGGGTGTAGCCTGGATATATATAGGATTCTGTAGCAGTTCCCTATATGTAAGGCATGCTGCCCTACGACTCACTCCTTATAGACACAATTTTATTAGAAATACTCAAGACAAAAAAAAAGATGCTGTATAGAGTGATTGGAAAAGCTTTGGAGACAATGGCATCGCCTGCCTTTGAGGTTGTTAAGTCGAAGCTTGCTGTTTTTGGCCAACAGTCACTCTCCATCTGAAACGCCCTGCTGGATTGCTGCTGGGCCTGGGTGTAGAGAGGCATCTAACCTTAGGACAACACGTAACCATGTGGCCTGAACTTCCCATCATGAACTGAGTATTATTTGATCTGTTGAAACATAAAACTGCATGCATAGCAGCATTCTACTATACAAAGGAAGTATTTTATAAAAGATTTGGTTTAAGCAGGTCTAGATG
This sequence comes from Artibeus jamaicensis, assembly GCF_021234435.1. NCBI lineage: Eukaryota > Metazoa > Chordata > Mammalia > Chiroptera > Phyllostomidae > Artibeus > Artibeus jamaicensis. The sequence goes on from NW_026521837.1 coordinate 17,982,988, forward strand.
TAATAGCGAATTACTTGAAACCAGGTTTGGACTCCTACTGTATCTGTTTCTTCATTGTTTCCTTCTCAACTCACATCTACAGCTTCATAGGAACTTCCTTGTTACCATTTAATGGAGAACAGAGAATAATGGTCCTGGTTTATAGATGGATCTGCATGGTAGGTCATTGTCAAGCAAAAGTGAGAAGCTTCTGCATTATATCTTTTGGGGGGAGTGGCCCTGAAAGAGTGTGGTGAGTAAAATCCTTCAAGAAAATTTAGTTTTTGGAGGTACTTCGGTTGTCTACATTTTATGGAAGGAAAGATGGCTTGAGGTATGTATCTATACTGACTTATGGGCATTGTCTAATTGTTTGGCTAATTGCTCAGTGACCTGGAACAAAGAACATTGAAGACTGGTGATCAGGAAGTATGGAGGAAATCCATATGTATAGATGGGTACATCTTTTGTAAGGGGAGAAGTCAACAAGAATCTTTGTATCTACACATATGTACTACAACGATAGGCTGGCACTCCTGGGACTCACTGGCCTTACCATGTGCCACACCATCCAAATCAGTTGGCTTAAGCACTGGAGGCTTATCTCTGGCTCTTGCTACTGATAAAATCTTGTAAATTTATGGCATATGCCTTAAGCCAGCAGGCCATATATTATGCGATCTCTCCTACAGTCAGAAACAAGGGCTTAACTTTAAAAGTTATTCTCACAATGATGTCTAACAATCAAGAAATTATACTTACTGTCATCAAGATCTTAAACATGGACTTTGTGAAGAAACTAGCATGTAAAAGGCTATAACATCTAAGAATTAGAAACTTCTGGCCATTTTAAGATCATTATGTGATTGCATTTATCATACACCAAAGGATGGCCATGTAAGAATTTGATTGTAATTATTGAGAGAAATTAATGTTTTTCCTCTGCCTTCTTTCAGGATTTGTTCTTGATTTTTAATTTTCTGAGTTTTTTTACTCTTTTAAATTTTGTTTTGTTTTTGTTTTCTTCAGTTTTTAAAGATTCAGTTGATGTGTTCTCCAGTGCAGAGATTCTTTCCTCAGCTGTGTCCAGTCTTCTTAATGATGCCATCAAAGACCTTCTCCATTATTGCTACAATTTTTTGTTGTTTTAATGTCTAGAATTTCTTTCTTAGAAATAAAGGTTCTTTCTAATGATTGGTTCTTTCTTAGGATTTCCCTCTCTCTGCTTATGTTGTCCATCTGTTCTTGAACAGTGACTACTTTATCCATTAGAGCCCTCAGCATATTTATTTTATAAATATGCTTGTTGTTTTAAAATCTTGGTCTGAAAATTCCAAAATCCCTGCCATATCTGATTCTGATGGGTATTCTTCCTCTTCAAATTGTGGGGTTTTTTTGTCTTTTGGTGTGCCTTGCAATTTTTTGGTTTTGATAGCTGGAGATGATGTGTATACATACATACTGGATAAGAGGAACTGCTTTAAATAGGCCTTTCCTAATGGACACTTGTGGCAGAAAGGGAAGGATTTTATATTACTATGCTTAGGTCTCAGTCTTTTGTGAGCTTATGACTCTGCGCTGAGAATTTCACAGGTGTTTCTCAGTTTGTTCCTTTTCCCTTTAGTGGGATAGGATGGCTATAGAGGGTTGGAATTTGGCATTTTCCTTCCCTCAGATCAGTTACTCCCCTGTAGTACCCCAGCAGGTTAGGCTCCAGGTTGACTAGTTGCCCCGAAGGTCAGGCCTTGTTAAGAACAGAGCCTCTGGCATATTTCAAAACAGTTCCTCTTCCCCTCTCCTTGCTGGAAGCCCAAGGAGATTTTTTGGTGATATTTGCTCTGAAGATCTCTAGAGGCAAACCTCACAATATTGTGGGAGCCAGTCCACTATGATTGGCTTTGTGAAGTTTTGAACTGTCACTTTGTGCACACTGAGCCTTCAGCAGTTCCATTTTGGGTTACTGAGGCTGGCGGGTCTGTGCAGGTAAGCCACAGCCCCTCTGTTCCCCAGCATCTCTCTGTCTCATCTTAGCTGCAGGGTTTGGGTCCTTCTCTCTCTAATGCATTCAAGAGGAATTGTTGTTTTTCAGTCTGTTTAGCCTTTTACTTGTTAGGACAGAGTGGCAACTTCCAATTTCCTTACACAGAGAACTGGAAATCGGAAGTCCCTCTCTAATTCTTTTAAAGTTCAACGATTATTTTTCTTTTTGTTCCTTTTTATTTATATGTATGTCTATTATTGAGTAGTATTATGCAGTATTAGTTCATACATTAATTCTAATTTTGTCTTTTCTGTTGGTTTTATTTCCTATGTTTTTTCCTGAATTTATCAGCTTGTGTCCATGGGCCATACATGAATAGTTTGCTTTATTTAACATTTTATTATATCTGTTCATTTAAGCTCTGTTTTTGTATACTTGAATTTTATGTTGCGGCTTTTTTTACATTCTGAGAGAAATATGTTAAAATAAATTTGGCAATGGTTTTGTCAGCTTCTCTTTTGTGATTCTAGAAGCATTCCTTACTCCCTTTTTTGAAACACAAAGAATTGTGATTATTATGCCTTATTAAATATAACATTTACCATTAAAATATCATTTTTTCAAATAAATGCTTTTATGCTTTAAATTCTGCTTACTGAAATAGTAATTCAACTATTTCTATATCTTGTTATAGAAATATAACATTTCTATATTTATTTATTTGAAATATTTGAAATATCCTTGACCATACCTATATTTTTAATATTTAATGGCACTCTGCTTTAAGAATGTTACTTATCAAAAAAAAAGAATGCTACATATCAGTAATAAATGCCAAGATTTTCTTCATTTGAAGAAAATTCAAAGTCCTTATATTTTGAGAGGAAAAGCCAAACTATTCAATTTAATTATGTTAACTGATCCAAATGTTTTTTTCCTGTTTCACTTTTCTTTCAATTTTTCAGTTACAGTTTACACTCAATATTATTCTTTATTAGTTTCAGGTGCATAGCATAGTGTTTTTCTTTTCTTAAATCTTATTTTATATATACAATTATGCAGTTTTGTTGTTTGCATTGCCTGTACTTAACCTTGTTTTTTCTACTTTTTAAATTATTTTATTAAATTTCACTGGATTTTTAGAAAGGGGGCAGACAACACATGCTTTTGTTTACCACCAATAATTGGAGAGATTTAATAGCAATTAAAAGTAGCAGAGGAATATGACCTAATTCTTTAATGTATATCTTTATGTATATGTAGAAAATTATTGGCATTAATAAATCAAGGCTACTTCTGTTTACAGTTTCTTTCTCTGTATTGCAATTTATGGTAATTTTAATTTTTACCATAAAAATACATTTTTATGTCAACTATTTATAGTTTATAATGATGTTTTACAGTCAGCAGAAAAGATAAAACTACATTTTTCTTTTTTAAAGATGTAGAGTACTCCTATTGAAGAGAGATGTTTTGCTTTGTCCCAATGATCCTGACCATTTTCTCAACATAGTCCCTGATTTTACACCACACACTATCATGCATTTCTTGCATTCCTTCTCAACTGGCTTTTTTCTTCCACTCTTAGTGGTATTATTCTTTAGGTATATGCTATATCAGACACCTATAGGCTAAAATAGAAAACTAACTGCTATCTTACAATACTTATGGGGATATATGTAGTCCATATATCTATTTCTGTATCTATTCTATACATCTGACCTGAAATGCATTTTAGGGCCCAGGTGCAGGATTCCTGGTAAGGTGAATTTAATCAAAAGTATGTGAGGACTTGTGTTTAAGGTTAAATATTGCTGGTGTGACTTTGAAACTCAAAGAGGATTTAATGATGTCCTGATATAGTAATTAAAAACAGAGGTTTCTGTAATATTTAATTAAACCCTATAATAAACATATGTTATTGTTGTTGTTTGCAGGCACTATTTATGTAGCTGTTAATGAAGTTTGCCACCATTTTAGCTCAATATTTGTAATCTTGGCTCTCAGTGTCAAGAAGAATTTTTTTTCCAAAACTACACTAGGTAATTTGTGTAATGAGCAAACTACCATGTCTCAGCTTCTTTAGTGTCTGTGAGGTAAGAGCAGCCCTTTCCTGGTTTCCAAGGCGCCCATTCTGCACCAGGAAGACAATCTGGCAACCACTAAAGACCTCACATGTTTGACTGACACTTCCAAGATAGCAGCTGCTCCCTCAGCTCCTACCAGAAAAGGTAGAAGTTGCATTAATAGGCTAACTTCTTCCTTGGCTCACTTTCAAATCAAAACCTCAATGAGTGTGTCTATTCTGTGGCATCAAACATGTATTGACTGGATCCAAGGATCAAGGCAGTCTGGGAAGTTGAGTTTTCTTACATCTGAATTTCAACTTCTTAGTCTTCCTACTGTGTTCTGGGTGATTTTTAAAATTCTAGTTTAAAATACACAAATTGTATATTTAATTTTTATTACTGCATTTTTTCTTTCCTAGATTTCCCAAGGCTTGAAAAAGGTTTTCGGCTCTTCTGCTATTAAAGAAAGTGATCAACTGTTTTCACTTCAAAAATGTTTCTTCCTCATTATCTCTGAGTATTCTACACATATTCACTTCTTAAATCTCATTTTGTATTGCTTCTGAGTATACAGCTTTGTGGTTAGATAAACATATAATTTACATAGTATTCCCCTTGATATTTCCAGTACTCCTACTGGCAGCGTACATGGTTATTGCAATATGATTGACTAAATTTCCTATACTTTACCTACTTCCCCGTGACTACTTTGTAACTCCCCATTTGTGCTTCTTAGTCCTTTTACCTCTTTCACCCAGTCCCCAACCTGTAGAAATCCATTTCAGATCATTTCATTATTTTATTTCTGTTGGTATAAATTTTTCTGTTAGAGTTATCTTCTGACAGCTGCTCAGGTATTAGGATTATTTGTGCATATTGTAAATTTTTTGCCCTCTTTCATAAACTTGCTCCTGGAAACTACTGATCTATCTAGAGCCTCTCAGTCCATGGAGTAATATGTTGCCTTGGTTATCTGTGGTCCTGGGGGGCCATTATCCACTCCATTCACTAGAGAGAAGGCTGTCTTCACATACTCAGCTGGAGGAAGCTGCTTTTCAGTGGCAGGAAGTTTGTTGAGAAAATGTTAAATGTTAGAAAAGAGCTCTTGGTCTTGCCGAATAGGACTCAAAGAGGTGCTGTATTAGAAAAATGATTTCACTAATAACCTTGTTTATTTCCTGAAAGTAACAGTTTTTGTGTGTCCTGTGCTCCAGGCTCTGCCTTTCCACACTCGCACTCTCCTTGCAGTGACTGAATGAACGTGCCTGCAGCATGGTTATTGTTAAAGGGTAGCTGTGTGCTTGTGCATATGTGATGCCTATTCATTACAGAATAATTACCAAGAGTTACAGTTTACCCGAAACTCAGATGATAGACTTTAGTATCACGCCTTGTGAAAGGTAGTTTTTGCCACGTCTTCAATAATTATGCTGAAAATTTAGGTTGATGCGGTTAGGAGCGTACAAAGCTCTGTTAATCCTCTCTTCTAGTCCTCTGGGCTTTCTGCCACCTGATGCGACCCTCTGAACTGGCAAAACCCACAGCCAAGCACACTCACTCAACAGCCTCCAGCCTGGCCCTGCTTGTTATCCTTGACTTACAAAGAAGATTCTTTCCTCTGTCTTATTGTGGGAAATCTTTAACTTCTATGAGAATTATGAGCTGGAAAAGGGTTTTTTTTTTTAACAAAAACCTCTCCAGATTGTAACTGTAATGCAGTTTTGGCTGCCTGCTTCAAGGAAAAACAAATTTGTGAGGAAGATGCTGGTGCAAAAGGAAAGAAGTTTGTTCAGGTGCCACGACCTAGGAGAATGGTGGACTCCCATCTTAAAGACTGTCCTCTACCTTCCTGCTCAAGTCTGTGGTTCTTATTGGGATAGAGATGAGAGGGCTTTTTTTTTCTTCTATCCAATTTTCTCACTAGCTTTTGGTCACTTGGGCCCTCTCCATTTGTCTTTCTAATTTTTGGCGTGCTCAGTGTAAGAACCTCCCCTGCACCATCTTGGTCATGGAGGAGATTCACTGATGCTCCCTGACTGCCTAGAATAACGAGTAGGATGAAGGTGTCAGATATAAATGTTAGTTCCAGAAAGGGACTGCTTATTATGATTACTTTTTGTGTATAAAGTTTTCACTTACAGCTCTGGAAATGAGAATACTCCGATGGATAAATTCTCCATGGATTTCGGTGGAGCTGGAATGAGTAAAATTTGCTTAGTGGCAAGTGGATGAGCATTTGTTACAACAGCATTACAAGAGCAGAATATGCTTTTAGAGACTAGACTTTACTGCCTTAGCTTAGAAATAGGCTCCCCTTTGTGACAGTACATCAAGACATACACATTGAGGAAAGGCTCTTTGTACAGTTGGTACAGCTTTGTGCCAATGGGACCCCATAATTTCACTGAAGATTATAAGGTTCCTTTTCTGTTCTACCTTGGAGCCTGCAGGAATTATGTTAAAAGCTCCAATTCTTGTTACCTGAAGTGTGATTTAGGTCTTAATTATGTTTACTTGATCCTTTGGTTCTCCCCTGAGGTGGGAGGTAGAGGGTGCACAGTGAAAAGGGCTTGAGAAGTTGCCATCATTCCTATTGACAAAGACATTTTATTTTCAACTGTTGAGAACAAAAACATGCCCAGTCCTCTATTTGGTAATAGTTAAAGGTTCTCTGTAATTTAAAAATATTAAAACTATATTTTCTATAAAGTTAAACATAATTCACTTATGATTTGGTTATTTTTCTTAGAACCTATTCTCGAGTCACTTCCAGTTGCATATTTCCTTCAAGTTGCCTGAATAATTGTTTTCCCAAAGGATCTACAATCATTCAGACTTTTGGTCTACACTGCATTTCACCTCATGAAAACAGCAGACACTGACAAAAATGCAAGCCAACCATAGCTTTTAAAATTGCCTTTTGTTTTAAAAAATGTCAAAATGACTTTTCATTGTAAGACTAGAATGTTAGCTATAAGATGTAAAAATAAAGTTCTCATAGGACTGGCAAATGTTCGGTTTTCTCCTACTTCTCCAACTGAATGTTGATTTAAGTTTATATGGAATCATGTATCATTTTCTTTTTGATTCTGGGTTATTTTACATTTATTCACCTGAAAATGCATAAATCTTTGAAATAGAAGAAAGAGGGTTGTTTGCATAAAGGTAGTTTCTACCAGTTAGTTCTTTAGGTGGAGGCACTGTTGGCCAACTTTTGCATCTGTAGCAACAATAGATTTGTCTGTGGAAAAAAATGAAAACTGATGAGCTTCTACTAACTTGATTCCCACCACCCCAACCCCCTATTATTTTAATCTTCCTTTTACTAAAATGTATTTTGAAGACATTCTTTTTTCCTCCCTTCTTTTTCCTCCCCTATTTTGCAGAACTTTCTTTTCCTCTCCTTCTCCTTTCCTCCCTCCTTCTTCTCTACCCCTGCCCCCTCCTTCTCCTTTTTACATTATTTCATACCCTTATTTAAGTTTAAACTCCAGTTTCCACACTCATTAGCAAAGCCTAAGTTCTCTTATCCATAAAATTAGATATTAAAATAAAACCTAGGCATAAATATAAAATGAAGCAACATATGTGAAGGACATATGTGGCACTTGCCAAAGTTATGTAAAAATCAGGAAAGCCATCAAAACCACTGGGTACGGTCAATCTCAGTGTAGTTGTACATTTGCAAGCCTGTTATCCGATGGGCCCCAACTGTCCGGGGAGCCCAGGCAGTGCACTGACTTTCCACTAGATTCTTTCTCATGCTCTTATTTTCCACCCTGGGTGGAGTTCAGCATTCTTGAATGGGACCCTGACCAACCGCCCAGTCTCTCTGAGCACTGCCTCCTGAGTACCCTCACCTAGTATCAACTTCAAACTGGACAAACGTCCTGTGGGAATACATGCACCATCAGCTTGGAGGGGTTGATGAGACCATTTGAGCCACAGTTTTCTTATACTGGAAAATGACCCTGGCTCTGTTTTGATGCAAGTTTCCATGTCACTTGTGTTACTAAAAACATAGTTTAAAAAGCCACAAATGTTTGAATTATAAGGAAGATCAAAGGGAATAAACTAAAAAACAAACCCATGAATTATCTACTGCCTGGATTTAAATAATGTAAAAGGTTTAGCCACATATATTTCAAATCTTAAAAACATTATGAAAGGTACAAATGAAATTCCCTCCTCCCTGTCCCATCTTCTTCTTCTTTTTTTTCACCTAGAAGAAACTTCTCTTTAAAAATTGGTATATATATTTTTCTAGCTAAATTTTATGATTCAACATATTCTTATGCCACCCCATGTTTTTAAAATTTGCATGTGTGATATTGTACTGTATGCATGTCTCTGATTTACACTTTCATCATTTAATAGTCAGATTCATGCTTAAGGATATTTTTAGATGTAGATTATTTACTCTATAGTATTCACACAATAGAACCTCTGTGTGTGTGCTCATATGTTGGACATTTTACTTCCTTCTAGCTTTCCTTTATTACAGATAATACTGGAACATCTTCACATCAAGTTTTGGCATATATGCAAGAATGTATACATATACATAGATGCAAGTTCTCGGCATGTTTTCAAGTTCTCGGCACATATGCAAGAATGTATAAAGGGTTCAGCAGAAGTAACACCTGCTTGAGTGTAGTTGGTTGGGTAATAAAAATGGGTATAATAATTTGTAGTTTTAATTTGAACATTTCAACGAAAATGTCATATGGTGTGCTTGAGTGTGGTATTTCTGTGTTACCGAATTGCATGCTTATGATTTTGTAATAAAAGCTTTTGTAGTAAAAAGGAGTGTTATTTATGTCAAACCTTGTATTTTGAAGTGGAATCACTGTGCTGTCGGAGATATACATCTTCAGACTTCCCTCGGCGTGATCTTAGACTAAAATTTCTCTCCATAACCTGGGCTGCCAAACAAAAAAGAAATCATTTGGGATAAGCTGTACGCGGCATGTTTTATTGGCCCAGCAGCACCACACGAACCCTGACTTGCGGTCACCACGTTCACTGCACGCACACACTCATTCCTAATGTGCCCGCAAAACTGGACATTATTCACAACCTGAGAGATTAATTTACTTTGTAAGGGTTTATATATCTTGACTGGATAATAATTCTACTAGATTAAAAGTCCTATTACCCAACAGGCTCTGAGAGGATAAAAACATAATCTCTCATTTTCTTTGAGATTAGAAACCAATGAATAGCAGGTTGTTGTCTAAATAATGGATTTTGCTTACATCATGAAAGCAAGTTCTAAAAATAGACAAAAAAATCCAGTTTATTGGGATTTTGTTCTCTAGGTTTAAAATCTAGCTGGTTGTTAATATTTACTGCACGTACTACAACAGGAGCATTGCTAATCACTTACCCATTTGAATCTAAATGTTGTTTATCAACAGATAAAGCTTTCTGAGAATGAAAAGGATACTTGAATTTTATGTAAAACAGAAACAAAAAAGCCTCATACAAATGACTTGTTGGATCTAAGTTTATAGTAGCAGTTAAATGAACATGATTTAAAATCATTGTTATTGAATTAAGAAGCTAATGAATCATCTATCTATGAATGTTTGGGAGACAGGAAAGTAGTAACAAAAAAATCATTATCATTTAAAAATGTTTAAATGTGGCCCTGGCTGGTGTAGCTCAGTGGATTGAGTGCAGGCCTGTGAACCAAAGCATGGCGGTTTGATTCCCAGCCAGGGCACATGCCTGGGTTGCAGGCCATATCCCAAGTATGAGGTGTGCTAGAGGCAACCACACACTCATGTTTCACTTCCACTCTTTCCTCCTCCCTTCCCCATCTCTCTAAAATAAATAAATAAAATCTTTTTTAAAAGAATATTTAAATGAATGCATAAATAAATGGCATATAACATCTTTGAGACAAACGTCCACGTCCCGGGTATCTGTATCGTTTGTGGCTGCGAGTGCTGTACCTTGCGCGTGCAAAATGCTAAGTGAATGTGTTACTGCAGGAAAGTGGTGCTGACAGTGAGGCCAAGAGATGTGCTGACTCGTTTCCTTCCTGGTTAGGAATAAGATCAGAAAATGGAATATTAAAAGTAGGAAATAGTTCTACTGGCATAATTTAAAGGCTTTTTGGACAGTGGGCAGCTGATTCAAAATTAGAGAGGATATCTCTTAGGCAATTATTTAAAGTTCACTTCACAAGACAGTATTTGTCCATTCAATTAAAAACGTTTAGCAAAGTGCCTCCTTGATTTCTATAGCCTTATTTTTAAAATGTTTGGGGGACTTAATTAAAATTCTCTTTTAAGCGTTTTTTGAGCTGAACTAAGACCGTTGCCTAAGTCTTTTAGGTTTTGCCACTGCCCTGTGCTACCATGACAGGTATTTGGATAGCTGTGAGCAACTAGATTGTTCATTTCAGGGTTTGTCTGAACCACATGCAAGAGAAAACAATATCAAAACAGAATGCCGAAAATGCGTGAACTAGGAAATTAACGTGATGAGTTACAACCCAACTTATTTTTAACGAGGTAAAACAAATTTATCAGTATACATTTGCACATAGTAAGGAAGTATTATTTCAGGAAATGATATAAATATGTTTTTGAGTACAGATTTGTTATGCAAAATATATTCCTCCCATGGTTCCAATAACAATATTTGAAAGCCAGTTTCTTAAAGGGCACAGAGGATAGGAACCTTAAAAAGTGACTGCAATAAGTAGACAAAGGCAAAAACCAACAGAATGTGGTACTCATGAAAACCAAAGACAGGGCGTTTTTAGGAAAGAGGGCATGGTCAACAGTATCAGTTACCGTGGTGAGGTCAAGTAAGAGGAGAGGGGAAAGGCGCATTTGGTTTCGTAATCAGGAGGCCATAGATGATTTAGCTTCATTTCAGTGCTGAGGGGTCTTGATTAGGCTGATGAGCCAATGACATTAAGGAAGCAGACTGAAGTAAATAATACTTTAAAAACTTTAACCATATGTTGTGTACCTGAAACTAATATAAAATAAAATTGAATGTCAACTGTAATTGAAAAGTAAATTAAAAAAAAAAAACAAATTTAACTCTGAAGGCACCAGAAACAGGGATGCAATTTGTAAAAACTCTTTAAGTCTCAGTTTTACTATTTGTACAATAGTTGCAGAGATATTCATATAAAAAGGCTAATCTGTAGCTTAGGCACCATGCCAGGCAACCTGTGGTGCTCAGTAAATATAAGCAACCACCACTACCACCATCATCATCATCATTTCTAGATGTGGTTAAATTTATAAAGTTTTTAATAAAATATATTTTTCCACTCTATCAGTCATTGGCAGCACTAGCTCCATTATGCTTTCATACTACATTAGAATTCTTAATACAAAATTTAATGACTTTATGTGTATGGAACAGGATGGGCAAGTGTAGGTGGAGGATGTGGTATAAATTCACAAGAGGACCGGGGATAGATTATGTTACATACAGATCCAAATTCTGTGTAAAGATCTATAGGCACAGACGACATGTATTGAATGTTTCCATGCACCAGCCATTCTTCTAAGCATTTCACATTCATTAATCTTTACAACCACCTATAGGTTAAATGTTCTAATACATACTCATTCAATGAGGCACAGAGAGGTACTAAAAAGTTAAGTGAACGTGTAGCACGTATTCTTTCCTGGTAGCTGCGGTTTGGGTCCTTTTTGGGGGGAAAGTTTAAAAATGTTAAAATCAAAAAAGAAGTAAGAGCGAGAGCAAGACAGAGAACATTTAATGTTTTTTTCTCTCCTGTTTCTCTTTTCCCTGTCTTATGTCGTCCTAAGATACAATCCACTTCTGCAGTGTCTATTAATCATCCTTTTTGAATATTCTTCAGGTAGGGCCTGGAACACTTGGTGAAGACTTGGCACAATTCCTCCATCGGCGAGGCAAAGAGCTGTCACGGTGCTGTGTTTAAGTGATCGGTTCAGAAGTGGCTGCCGACTTACCCTTCAACAAGCACTGTTGATATAAATTGAAGTAATCACTGTGAATGAACAGAGTTAGAAGTCGTTGCATGTTTAGGAAAATGGGAAGGAGGTAGTTGGGACAACTATTGGCTGTGGAATTGGAAATACAATTTCACTGTCAAATATTTCCAAAGATACTGCAGGCTAACATTTCAAAGTATCTCCAGAGGATTTAGTTTTATGACTTGCACTGATGTCAGTGGGAACTGGGCAGTTACAGCCTCGGCTGCCCCCTGGAACTCTGCCTGACTACTCCTGTTTCAGCCGTCAGAAATTATTTGTTTTAGTCTTTCTCTGCACGACCCCGTCCAAATAAACTAATCTCAGAGAATTGACGTTAAGGTAATAGCAGACAGGTAGTCCCACAGAACAGCTACTAGCTCTGAACTGTTAGCCTGAGAACATAGATGGCCATCTTTGTGAAACAAATATTGCCTATGGAAGCAATTCCCTGCATGTGAAAGCTGATCTTCCTGTTGACTTCCATTATAAAATAGGAGACTTGCTCACTCAGAAAATCTCTGACAAATAAAATAGAAACACATGCAAAGGTAGCAAATTGAAGACATATTTAAAAGTAATGCAATATATGTGAGCATGTAAACAATGTTTGAAATAGTAAGTCATTTTTGTGTTTCTTAAGTTGGCTTAAGTTTGAGAAATTAATTAGTTCAAACAGGAAAAAGCCCATTTGGCTTAAAGTGTTTTTCAATTTCTTTCAGTCTCTTTTCATTCATATCTGTAACAGAATGTTGTCTATAGCTCCCTTTGATTGGACAGACTATGCTTCCTGGTAGTTTAAGAAAACTCCCAGGTAATCATTACTGTATTTCAAAATAATAAGCTTGCTTATACAGTTGAAGGAGAAAGAGAATATCAAGAAGCACAACAGGAACAATAATTTGTGACAAGAAACTGGATTAACCATATTCATATTTCATTCTTCAATTTTATATTCTCTAAAAAGACATTTGTGAAATGCTGGATTTATTTTACAAGGTTTTCATTTAATCTCAACTGAATTCCACTTTAGGGTTGAAGTGTTATTTTCCAGACTGTGAGGTCAGATCTAGCACCAGGTTCTCTTTACTTAACTTCCCTGAATTCATCTCATTTTGAGTTTTCATTTACTTGACTCCCTTTTATTCTGTATTCTTCCACTCGCAAATTCCGATTTATATTTAATCAGTCAGCAACTGGGCAACTGTCCTCAACTCCTAACTGGTCGACAATATTGGCTAATTAACATCATCTATTGCTACTCAGGGTCACTAGATAAAAGATGCTGTTCTTTTAGAGAGTGCTCGTGTCTACTCTCTCTACCACCCCTGCACCGCTATCCTTCTACTCCATTAGTGGGTGTACCGGACTATTTTATGTTGAAGCATTGCACTGAGCTACACGTGGCTGGGAATTCTAGTTTAGCTTGTTTTCATTTCTCTGAAATATGGGCCAGTGCGATGTCTGCTTAACCAATACAATGAAGTAGAAGTGACTCTGTGGGTGTTCTAGGCCTACACTTGAAGAACACTGGCAGCTACAAATGCACGCTGTTGTGATGCATTCTGCTGGACTCTGGCTGACATGTTGTGAGAAGCCCCGGGAACTCAGGGAGAATGCATGCACATGTTCCGGACAACAGCCCCCCTTGAGTTCCCAACTGGAACAGCTTAGCATCAGCTGTCAGCCACATGAGTGAGCCATCTCGATGATCTAGCTCTCAGATGACTACAGCCTCTGCCAACATCAGGTGGAGAAAAAGAATTGCCTAGCTGAGCCTAGTCAACTTAAGAGAATTGTAAGAGAAACTACAATAGTGGTTTTTATAAGCCATTAGGTTTCGGGGTGGTTCATTACATAGCAAGGGATAACAATCAAGAATCTTTGTTCAGATATGGTACTAGGGGCTGGGAATATCGAAATGAGAAGAAAGGGGATTGATGTCATTAGACACCTGCCAGTGTAGTTCTTTCCCGTGTCTACAGTTTGCTTCTCTGTGTCTAGCACATTATGTCTATTCTGGTGTCTGGTGAAGCACTGAGTTTCCCCACCTTTTTGGAGCTGGAGACTCCCATGTCTCCCTCACTCACTTTGAAAGTCAGTTCTAGGTACAAGGAGGATTTAGGTATGCCTAGACTGGCACAGGACACCACATTAATTTAGATATGCTTCTAAGATTGTACACTGAGGTTCGCTTGCCAAAGTTTTCAGTAAGGTTTTTCCTTAGCAGATGTTCTTTACCCATAAATCTTCCTCAGGGAACTTGAGGCAGTTGTCTGTGACACAATCAGATTTAGATATTCTGATTCAGATATTTAGATATTCCTCAGCTCCAGCTATTTCCATGCACTTCCCTTTTCCTCCCAACCATTTGCAACTGGCTTTTTAGAAAAAAAGGATTACGTGCTCTGTGGACCCATTTCCCCACTAATCCCTACAGCTTCCTAAAGGACAGTAATCACAGCTTATTCATCTCTGCCCATAGCTTCTGGAAAAGAGACTGTCACATTGCCCTCAGCTGAAATTTGTGGAGCTAAAATGGAAGCCAGAACACGGAAGAACACACTCCATTTATTTGTCTTCTGGTTTTCATTAACTAGGAGCCTATGTTCGGTCCTCTAATTTAGGATTAGTACTAATCAGTTAGTTAACTTCAACAGATCTTTATATTAGCATCTTTCTTTCTATGCCTTCTGTTGCTTAATTTCAGGTATATTTTAAGTGCAGGAACATTCACTTGTACACATAACAATTACATATTCATAAAAGTCTTTGTGTTACCGCCCTATTTTTAGAATGCCCTGACCTCACCAGTGATAATTTCTTCTTTGTGGCTGCTCAATTGGTGTTTTGATATGACTTCATCAAGACTTACCTCCATTCTTCATCACTTTGCAAGTACTAAATATGGTTAAATTGGATGCAAAAATATGAGTTTTCTGGTACTTCTGGTTTCTAACGAGTGTCCTCTCTTAGCCTACGTTCAAGCCTGTCACTTGTTATTGTTCTCTCTGTACCTACTGGGTACCAGGGTAATTCTTCCTCACATCTAAACTTGGGTCTTCTGTCATGTTCTGATTGTAGTGAAAAATGAAAGTGTCAATATCTACTGTAAAATCTTCATTATTTTTAATCATTTTTTATCCTTGGGACATTTAATCCTCCATCTTTTAAAAAATGTACTTACTATTCTACAGTTAAATGCTGCCAATTCAACTCTCTCATTTTGCTGGTTAGTTATAAACCATGCACAAAACAAAACAAAACAAAACGAAAACCCAACAAACCCATGATACACTAAATGGACCTCATTTGGCCCAAATTTTCTTTTTAATTTAGCAAATCACTGAGTCAATGCTGAAGACATTTAGAACGAGCAGTTTGTATTCGATATTCTCTCATTGGATCCACTTTATACTTTTGTTTCCCACCCTACTCTGTGTGTGGAGGCTGCTCTGCAAGAACTGAAACACAGGCCCCCTAGCCCTCTGGTTTTCAGCTGGGTATGGCCTATGGAAAGTTCTGGTAGGAAATCAGAAGATGGGAAGATAAAGATGACCTAATACATATTCTCTCTGTCTACTTCTCTCCATCCTTGCTTCAGTGTGGTTCTACCCACGGCTTTCTTCTTGTATCAAAGGCAATACCTGTTAATGTGACTTTCTTCCTGATAGGTATGCATCTTGCTAGTTTTGCTAATCACCACTTTCCTTCTTTAGGAGTTTCAGTGTCTTCTTCAACTTTTAGTCCTGGGATTCCTTACCATTCCTCTGATTTATTTTAAACTTGCCCATGCTCTGTCAATTGTTTCCTCAGCGAATGCTTTGTGCCCATTGTGCCATCTCTTTCCTGTGGGGAATCTTGAGGGTTAAAACTGCAAGTATTTGTAAGCAATTTTCAATTTTTAGACTACAGAGAGCTTTGAACTGTAGTTTCATAACAGAGCCACACAAGAAATTTAGGCAAGACCTTGGACAGCATGTATGTCTGATAGTGAACATTAAAAAGCCATGGACTCACTTTTCTGCAAATCAGCAAAACTGTAACTCCAGAGATGCTCACCCAGATGTGCTCATTTTCTAACAAGTCTTGGCTGAACTTAGCTCGCTCGTTACTGACCAATCTGTTTTTTCTGTATGGCACCTGTGTCAGTCATACCTCCTCTCTTCCATGACATTTCCCCCTCATAATGTTTTACTTACATTTCCCCTGGTGCCTGGATATTCATGTTTTCATCCCAGCTTTCAAGATTTCATATAAGCATGAATAAAATGTAAAATTTAGTCCCCTTTTTAAGAATGCTTAAGACATGCTGTACACACTTACCGTAAGTCTCAGCATTACAATCAGTTATTTGTCCACCTACATTGTCTAGGGGTTCTGAACTTTAATGGCTATTATCCATATTTGAGGGGCCATTCCGCATCCTGTCACCTCCTGTTTTTTTTTCATTTGATGTCAGAACTTTTCTTACTCAAAGTGTTAATATGCTTTCTGGTCTTGTTGCACTTTGTTTTGCCGTTTTAAAGAACATCGCTCACCCTTGCTTTCCCCGCCGGGTGTTAAGAGCCTTGCTGCCATTGCTGGCATTGAGAACAGATCAAAGGACAATGTTTACATCCCTTGGCTATTTGTTTTCAAAATTCAGTGTGTAGGACCTATAACAACTTGTAACTAGATATAATAAAATGTTTTCATCATCCATGACAGAAGCTAGACAGTTTTGTTAAACCTCTATTATAATCAGCAAAATTGATAAAAGAAGAATTTTAAGTCTAATTTATCGGTTGTAACACAATAAATTACATATCTATGTGTCTGTGTGTCTGTCTGTGAATCTATGTTTTGGTCAGCTTGGGAGCCATTGCACTGACTCAAAGAAACCCCAGGCCCCTGCTTGGGCTGTGAACTTAAACATTCACAGAATTCCGAGAAGAGAGTTGCATTTTGATGAAAACCTAGTTCTCCTTGTATATTAACTTTGTGTATTTTGTTTTTTATGAACTAAACTTTTTGTAGTCCTTTAAGGAGTTTTTCTACTCCAGATCCTTTGTAAAAGAAAAGGGTATATATATAAAGAAATTTATATATAAGGAAATGTATGCATATAATTTACATATGTTATCTATATTATATATAAATTATATACGTAAATAATAAATATATATAAAGAAAAGTGAAAACTGCTGTCTCTTGTTATCTTTAACACTGTTATTCTACTTGATTTCAGCGTTAGTATTTGATGACATGGTATCTTTTTTTTTCTTTACAATTTCATTTATTTGTTTATTTATTTATTTATTTTAGATTTTATTTATTTATCTTTAGAGGGGAAGGGAAGGAGAGAGGGAAAGAAATATCACTGTATGGTTACTTCTCATGCGACCCCTGCTGGGAACTGGCCCCTGCTGGGAACTGGCCTGCAACCCAGGCATGTGCCCTGACTGGGAATCGAACCGCGATCTTTTGGTTTGCAGGCCCGTGCTCCATCCACTGAGCTACACCAGCCAGGGCTTGATGACATGCTATCTTTTTGGCATCCTAAGTTCTTGGAAGAATAGTCATTTCTAAATATAAAAATTTATATTATTACTCCACTGGAGTTAGAGAAACAATTTTTTCCAGAAGGAACCCTTTTTTCACAGCTACTCATAAAGTTAGAACCTTTAGTATCAAATGCTGGACATATATTTAAGTGCCTTGGAGTCATTTAAAACCGTGTTTTCTCCGGTTTCTTAAACTTCTCTTTACACAATAGGATTAATGCTAGAGGCATCCCTACAAAGAAAGTGATTCTATTATGTAAGTGGAAGAAATCCATTTTACTATTCTAAAACAAAACATAACATCCATAGACTCCCATAAATTTCCTTTTTTAGAATACTAACAAGTGAATTAGTGTACTTATCTCTTTTTCCATCAAATGAAGTGTGTGGATTTTGAATTAGAATGTAATAAAGGGTGTGCATGGGCATTTTTACTCAGCCTGTAAAAGCTCTTCACAGGAATAACAACGATGGACCAGTGTTATAATTATTGCCTTTAGTTTAACGCTGCATTCTAAACCAAGAATACCGATTCTAACACCAGTGCTCTTTCCAGGTCTCCCTAGTGGATGGGTAAGAAAGGCCAATATTTCCATTTCATTTTCATAAAGACTTTTAAAGAGAACACCTTGCAAATGATCATTTAGAATAGAAACAACTTAGGGGTTTGCAATTGCACTGGGCTTCAACTCAGGGGTGGGGATTCCTGCCCCCCTCGCCAATCGCATTACTTAGCACTTCCTGGGGAAGTAGCCTGCAGCAACATTCTCCTGTGCCGCATTGTTGCCACACGATGCTTTTAGTGCAGTGACACTCCTGGAATACTTGTTGGACCTTGTTGATTTCTTCCTGATTGCATTTTTATGTTATATTGTTTTTTTTTAAGATTTTATTTATTTATCTTTAGAGGGGAAGGGAAGGAGAGAGGGAGAGAAACATCAATGTATGGTTGCCTTTCATGTATCCCCTGCTGGGAACTGGCCTGTAGGGAACAGGCCTGCAACCCAGGTATGTGCCCTGACTGGGAATCGAACCGCGATTGTCTGGTTCGCAGGCCCGTGCTCAATCCACTGAGCTACACCAGCCAGGGCTGTTATATTGTTTTAAGAAGACTTTAAAGTATGTCTATTTTTGGCTATTTACATGTGCCTATGTTTTTATTTATTTTATTTATTTTTTTCATATATTTTTTTATTTAGTTATTTTTCAAGTACAGTTTTTTTGTCTATTTCTCCCATCCCACCCCCCCGCCCCATCTCCCTACCTCCCTTCCATTCCCCCCCCACCCCAGTCCTCATCCCTGTGTCTTTCATACTTGTTCCTCAAAATCCCTCCCCATTTTTCCCCTTAAATTCCCTTCCCTCTCCCCTCTGGTCGCTGCCCACTTGTTCTCTATTTCAGTGTCTTTGTTTTTATTCTGTTTGCTTGTTTGTTTTGTTGTTTAGCTTCCTGTTAAAGGTGAGATCATATGGTATTTGTCCTTCAATGCCTGGCCTATTTCACTCAGATTAATGCTTTCCAGTTCCATCCATGTTGTTGCAAAGGGTAGTAGCTCCTTCTTTCTCTCTGCTGCATAGAATTCCATTGTGTATATGTACCACTTTAGAGTTAAAAAGATATTGAAATATGATCCTCAGTCTAAAGAGTAACTATGAATCTGTATTGTTACTTCTTTATGGTAATTTTCATTGTCTTCATTGAATTTAGCTTTTTTTATTGGCTCCTACTTTACCAGTTCTGAATGATATCACTATATTTAATGATAATCTCAGGACAATGATCTAGACTCTTTATAACCCAAATTCTGAGTTTTAAACTAAAATATCTTTATACCATGTATCACCATGCATCCATATAATATGGTTTGCTTTACACACCTGCTTTCCCACAATATGAGAATTTTATGCTCCAAAACACAGTACTCACCTTGTTACTAGTTTTCAAAGTCCTTTTCTCAGATATCAGGCCATCTACCTTTGGAATGTAATTTTAGCTTTATTCAATGGTACTCCAACTTTCCTTTACCAGCATCATGTCTCCAATCCATTTCCTAAAGGGAGTGTTTTAAACTTTCCCCTTTGGGGCACCTCTCAACCCCCAAGAATTTACTTGTCCTTCTAACTCTAAAGGACAACAAAATTTCAAAGTCAAATTCTAATGAAAACTAGATCTGAATTCTTAGGCATTCTCTTTCTGGGTAGAATCATAAATTAATATAATCATACCATAGATTAAGTTTCCTAAACTTTGTGTATGGTTAGAAAATGTGGTGTTGACATCTCACTCCATGAGTTTAGTGGCTAAGTACTTCACAGAAGGTCTTTGTATTGGTCTAGTGCATGATACCCGGCAATCCCAAGAAATTTTATTGCTGGTAATCTGCTTATCCTGGGGCAGAGGGCATCCCTTCCTTCTTCTAGCTCTCTGCCCCAGTGCTCAGGCATAAATCACATTCTCATTCAGAGTACCTCTTCTCAGACAACAACACCACCACTCCAAAATGGTTCAGAGATTCAGGTATTAATTTTTAAACATAAAATACAAGATAAAAATCAAAGGAGAGTAATAAAGACATCTCCCAGGACTCCTTACGATACTGTGTGTAGGCAAGTGGGAGGCCCTGAGATGTATGTCAGGCTCCATCTGGCACCTCGAGCTGTTTTTCACTCCTAGAGTTTCAAAGTTAGAAATTCAAGGCAAAAAGGAGAAAAGAAAAAAGAAAGAGAATGCTACATACAGGCGATAATGGAAAAAGCTAGGCTCAGCATAACACACAAACTATGATCTCTGGTATTGGAGAACTGAGCTTGGCAGATATCTCGATCCTCACTTTGGTGTTTTTGGTGAGAATTTGATTTTTTAGTGGGTTTTCCCACAGTTTAGTCAGATCATTTTTTTCCAATTTCCTGTTCTTACAAATTCAAGAGGTTGATTTTCATATGTTCTGTAAAGAGAAATTTTCTTATTTAACGAGATCCTTTGCTTCCAGCACTAGTAAGAACAACAAATATCCTATGAAAACTTTACCAAGATCAGTTCTGCACAGTAGAGGAGGTTTCTCTGGTCTAAAGAAATCAAATTAGTCTTACAGATTGACAACAGTAGAAGGTCCATAGAACAGGGAGTGGTATTTGGTGGATAATGTCTTAGGGTGGGTTTTGAGTATAACAACGTTATTTGTGCCAGGGGTGTAGTGACCGTGGGCATAATATTTGATGTCCAGAACTACACTGACATCAAATCCTTGGGTCTTATTTAACATTTAGTGTCCAGTTTTGAGTATGGAAATTGACATGCCGTACAAGCTCAGTGAATATTTGTTGACCTAAAGTTTTTTCGTCTGCTAGGTTTCAAGACTATCTAGGGTAGACAGTTTATTCTCTATTTTGTTTGTATTTCCCATAATGTCCTATAAATTGCAGTGGTCCTATAAATAGTTAGAGCTCAAAGAAGCTGGCTAATAAGAGTATCGATAATTTTAAATTAGCTGAGCTAGAAAAATAAATATTATGAGGGTGACATGCTTTTCCCTTTCTTTTCCTGTTGTATAAATTTAGCTTGTCAATTAAGGTAAAATATACTCCCCAGAGACGTTTACTTTTGAGCACTAACTAGCTTTAGTCATATTCTGGTAGGATCTCTAGTATGCTTTTCACATAAGAGCATAGATTCCTGAAATCACATATTTAATGCTTATTTTTGAAGGTATGTGAAGCCCTCCTACTCTGAAATCATTTTTTATTTGTCTTTTATTTTTTTAAATTTAATCTTTATTGTATTTTTTCTCATTATCACTTTGTCCCCACATACTCCCCTCTCTCTAACAATCACCACACTGTTGTCTGTATCCATGAGTCCTTTTTCCTTTCTGTTCAATTCCCCCATCCCCTAACCTCCCCACCGTCCACTAACTGTCATCTGCTCTCCATCTATGACTCTGTGTTTTGCTTGTTAGTTCAGTTTATTTGTTAGATTCCACATATGAGTGAAATCATATGGTATTTGTCTTCCTCTGACTAGTTTATTTCACTCAGCATAATGTTCTCCAGGTCCATCCATGCTGTTGCAAAGGTAACATTTTCTTCTTTTCTACAGCTGAGTAGAATTCCATTGTGTACATGTCCCATAGTTGTTTTATCTACTCATCTATTAATGGACACTTGGGCTATTTCCGTATCTTGGTTATTGTAAATAATACTGCAGTGAACATAGGGGTGCTTATGTTCTTTCAAATTAGTGTATTGGGTTCCTTCAGTTACATTCCCAGAAGTGGGATTGCTAGGTCAAAATGCAGATCCACTTCAAATTTTCTGAGGTAGCTCCAAACTGCTTTCTAAAGTGGCTGCACCAGCCTGCATTGCCCCCTACAGTGCAAAATGGTTCCCCTTTCTCCACATCATCACCAATATTTGCTACTTGTTGATTTATTGATAGCCATTCTGACTGATAGCCATTCTGACATGTGTGAGATGGTATCTCCTTGTGCTTTTAATTTGCATTTCTCTAGTGATTAGTGCCATTGAGCATCTTTCCGTATATTGGCCATCTGTATGTCCTCTTTGGAGAAGTATCTATTCATCCCCTTTGCCCATTTTTTAATTGTGTTGTTTGTTTTTTTGGTGTTGAGTTTGGTTAGTATCTTATAAATTTTGGATATTAACCCCTTATTAGATGTGTTGGTGAATATGTTCTCCCATTCTGTGGGCTGTCTTTTATTCTTTTGACAATTCCCTTTTCATGCAAAACCCTTTTAGTTTGATATAGTCCCAGCTAGGGTTCAGTTTGTTATTCAGGATGATTTCTCTACAATTTAGTTGTAATTCTAGTTGGTCCCGGGAGGAGGTCAGTATAGCTTCCACTTACTCCTCTGCCATGTTGGGTCTCTTAAAATGTTTTTTAATTAGGGGAATTTCATATTGCCTCATAGGATACTTGAATTTTAAGAAATATCAGGTATCATTTGGACTATATTCCTCATAATGTAGATGAATAAATTGAAGTCCAGTCCATTAAAGGGGAATTATCATCTATTTTAAATCACATGTATACTGGAAATTATGCTGTATTACATGTGTGTATTATCTATTTTTATAATTTCAAATTAACCTTTATTTTGTAAATGAACATCTGTTTAAATTTTTTATTCCCCCAGCCAAGAATAAAATACTTTAAACCTTACTGGTATACATTTTTTGAGAACTACTTTATTTACTAAATGGATTAGTATACTTTTTCAGAAAGCACACAAAAATTAATGGTGATTAAAAGCCAATGAAGAGTCACGTTTTGATTGATATATTATTCTTTTCCCCCTGTCCTTGATTCACTGTTGAAGAGGCAGCCTTAATATTGCTTTTATTCATAAAGCACAATAGTATTTTTAAATTAATATGTAGAAGGCAATTGATGACCATAATTCATTCTTTCCTTCAATATTAACAGAACCCTTACTTAATTCAGATAGAGATACATTTAATTAAAAGATTATATTTCCAAACCTCTTGTATTTCAAGGGGTAAATACTGAGGTGTTAACAGAAGGTGTTTGCTGAGGCTTCTTAGGAAGTTACTTTTTCTCTTACCCCTTCTTTCTCGTCTGGATCATGAATAAAAGGACTGGCGCTCCGGAGGACAAGAGGGTGCATGGTTTCCGGATGTCAGTAAAGGGCTGCCCAGCAGGCCTCTCGTTCGTCCACTGCTGAACATGTAGATGAGCGAGTAAATCCTGCAATGGTCAGATTTCCATTACAGCCACAACTCCCAAGTGATACATGACCTATGACCTCCTCCATTTGGAGGAGCTCATTAGTGTATTTAAACTGTGCTCCACTGTTTGGGGTTTCTTGATATTGTTTCGGGGGTCATGTGGGAAGGACTAGGAAGATGGAAATTATGAATTGTAACCCCTCGTCTCCTGTTCAATGGAAATGTTTCTAATTCTACATGTTTTTATGATTACACATCTATGTGACATTGTATTGGACCCAACGTCTCCTAGCTGAGAGTAATTTGAAAACCTCTGAGTTATGGATCAAAGTGCTCATTATATAATTGCTGAAAAAATTACTATGTTTCAGGCATTCTTCTAAGCGCTTAATGTATAATAAATCATTTAACTCTCTCAGTACCAGGGTGAAGTAAGTAGTATTACTATTCCCATCCTGCACCCAAGGGAACCAATCCACAGAAACATTAACTTGCACAAGATCGCGTATCTTGTATGCGGCACAGCTGAGATTCAAACCTGGCAGCTTGCTCCCAATTCCTGCCTCTAAGTGTGATTAGTAAATTAATTCTCATGGAGTACAAGTGGTTTTTCTTACATTCGTACAGAGTTTGTGGGAAAAATGAACCAAACTTTGAGATCACTTAACTCTAATATTATTTCCAGAACACCAAACAGAATCCTTCTTCTGGTCTTAACAATTTTTGTCCTATATAATATGGTAAACAGATTGTAAGTCAATTTTTTTATCTGCCGCAGGTGCAAAAAAGGGAAACCATCATTAGTAAATTCAACATTCAGTTTCCTGTTTTTTTAAATAGTTATTCTAAGTAGTGTAAACCACACTTGGCTGAAATCTTTTCTGACCCCCTGGCTTTCTTTTCAGAATATTAATATCATCTCTCTTCACATACTTCACACCTTTGATTAATCCCAGACTTTAAAAAGTTTTAAGAATTCAGGAATGCAAGTCATCACATCTCAGCTGGTAAAATCTGTCTTAGGACCCTGCTGGGCTAGTCCCATTTTGAGCAAACAAACAACAACTATATATGGCTCAATTATTACCATTTCTCCTTCTAAAACATTTTAAAATTCCAGGCTCATGGCTGTTTTCTGATAAAACCACTAATGCACAATATTATACATCATATATTCTATTAGAAATCATGGCTTGTAGAAAGAAACAAATTTGGTTTCCTGGGGGAAATTTCTGCATGCAAACATTTCCTCTAGATGTACATACCTCTAGATGCTCTTTTAATGTTAACTCTTCAAGTTTTATGGAATTCAGTGATTAAGATTTCTCTTAGGCCTTTCATTCATATTAAATGTTGGATGTAATTTTCTTACAATATAAAAAAATTCCAAAATATGGGAAACAATGTATTTTAAAATATAATAGATGCCAGCTCTTGGCTTTTTCTTCACTCGTGGTCAAAGATAGGCTTTTGTTACCACTTTGCTCTGTTCTAGAATGTGACAGAAAGTTTCTTTTTTATAGGCCCTTTGTAGATGTGGGTTTAGAATATTACCATAGTTCTGCTGAGTAGCTTTTTAAAATGATGCAAGCTATATAGAAATAGTAGTTGGATGACTTTGTAAATTCCCTTTAGACAAACTTAGTTTCATTTATGTCAGTTTTCAAAGGCACTTCACTCCACATTTTTTCTAAAGTTACTTGCATTATTATTCATATAGGTGAAAAGTGGAGCAAGTTCAAAGAATGGAACTATTAATTATCCAAAACTGCCTTTTCCTGACCTGCTTTACTGTCCGAATCACAAAAATATGAGAACTTCTTAGAGCCACAGTTCTCCATCGGGCCCCAGGACAGCTGCCTGAGGAACCATCAGTCACTCAGGAGCGGCCCAGGGCGTGTCATTGCAGAGCTCCTCCAGGGATCCTCATGTACAGTTTAGGTCTGCACTGCATACACAGACTTACAGAAAAGCATTGCCTCGGTCATGGGAAATATAAAATATTCTGAGAAAAGAGATTAATTTTATTAAAAAATATACTTTAAAAGTGAGGTACTTTATTTAATAAATTTCAATACTATGGATAATTTATAAATATGAATAACTACCGCATTTTTTGGACTATGAGACACACTTCCCCCCCCCCAAATTTGGGAGGAATAATGGTTGTTAATGTTGCTATTGAGTTCTGTTTTCATTTACATTGGTGAGATATTATGCTATTTATGTTATTAAATATTTTACCACATTTTTTAGTTTAAATTTTTTTTCCGATTTTCCTCCTCTAAAATCTAGGTGTGGCTTATGGTCTGAAAAATACAGTAGATATACACGCACCAGTAGTAACTTTGCCATTTTCTCTTTTCCAATGAATCCTTCAGTTTAAAACTTACAACTGTATCTATGAAGTTTTATAACAAGAAAGACTGGTTAAGAGGAAAAAGCAATAGAAAGGGATGAGTATAAAAAGGGATGACGGCCCTGGCTGGGTGGCTCAGTTGGCCAAAGCATTGTCCCCAGAGGCCAAGGTTGTGGGATCCATCCCCGTCAGGGCACATGCAAGAATCAACCAATGAAGGCATGAATAAGTGGAACAACAAACTGATGTTTCCACTACACTCCCTACTTCTCTCTCCTTAAAAGATTTTAAAAAGGAACAATGAAGGGGAAACTTAGGATCTGATTTTCTTTATGTATCAATTCAGTAATTTTTTCTTAATTACAAAATTTTAAGGTTTATTGTGAAATATTTAGA
The DNA here is from genome assembly GCF_021234435.1 of Artibeus jamaicensis. Taxonomy (NCBI): domain Eukaryota; kingdom Metazoa; phylum Chordata; class Mammalia; order Chiroptera; family Phyllostomidae; genus Artibeus; species Artibeus jamaicensis. Next base: position 18,009,017 of record NW_026521837.1, read on the forward strand.
ATGTCTAGGCAGGTACAAAAAGGTAAACATACATAACTATTGTTGGCATTTTATAAACATATTTCTAATCTTTTGATTAAATATAGCAGCAAAAATAAATTTGGTGCATACTATACATGCTATAATAAAATTTAATTGTTCCCTCATTAGCATTATTGAGACCAATTTTTCAAGTCATTGGACATTGTTCTGTGACTTTATTTTAATGGTAGTATAATATTCCAGCATAATAATGAATTGATATGTTTTGGCCAACTTTAAAGTTTTCTCAGTTTTTATATTATGAGCAATATTATTATAAATAGCAGTATTTGCATGTAAGATTTATATGTATTATTATTCACTTAGAATAAATTACTATAATATCAATAGTTAAGTCAAAAATATAATATTTTTAAGACTACTGATATATATTTTCAGATTATCTTCCAAAAAATTGCACCAGTTTACATTGTCAGTTGATATGAAAATTATATTGTCCTGTATTCTCATAGAGTTTACAGGAAGGCAAATTAAATAATCACATTTCAAAAATTGATAGATATATAGGGTGTCTTACTATTAATTTGTGATTTTTGATTGCTATTGAAGATGAATATATTTTCTTAACAGTAACGGCCTTTAATTTTTAAGTTTCCTATTTATACTTGTTGCCTATTTTTTAAATGGGCATGCTCATCTTTTTAGTAATTGTTTCTGAGAAATTGTTTATTCAAAAAGATTAGACCCATTTTTATTTATATGCGATGCAAGTATCTTCCTAGTTTTTCAATAGTGTTTACCATGTATATATTTTATTTTTATGTGGTTATATTTAATATTCTTTATGGCTTCTGCTTTTGCTTTTATTCCTTCTCCATGCCAAGATGAAACACAGGGCTTAAAATATTAATCAAAACCATTTCTGAAATAAGAGGAAAATAAGAATTTATATTAACAAACCCTGGAAGAAAGTACAGGAGCTGAGGTGAGTGGAGACTGACGGTGATGAGCTGGAAGGATGGGGCAGAGATGGGAGTAGGTGTCCCTGCTTATGTCTCTTTATATGGTTTTGATTTTGAAACATTTGAACATATCACCTATTAAAAATATAATATTTAAACATGTCTGTCCCATTTTAGGTCTTTTAGATTAAAGCTGTTTTAATACATTTCATCTTTTTCTCCTGTTTTCTTTTTTTTTTAATTTTATTTTTCTAAGTGTAAAGTTTCTTCCAGGCTTGATAAACTGAGTTTGTGGTTTGTTTTTTGACTCCTTCCTCGACTCCACCTCATGCCTGTTATTTTTCACTCACTCATTTACCAAATAGTTACTGTCTTCTGTGTGCCAGTCATCATTCTAGCCATTGAGTGGCCTCAGTGAAAACAAAAAGGACAAATCTCCATCCTCAGGAGTTTATAGTCTCATTGCAGGGGAAGGAGAGAGAGAATCAAATATACATAAATAAAGTGCATTTCATAGTATGTTAGGTGATGATAAGTGTTTTAAAAAAATAAATAAAACAGATAAAGGCAGGTGTGGAGGTGCTTGTAATGTTTGACAAAGTAATCAGGAAAGGCCTGCTAGGAAAAGAGATTTCTCTTTTATTTTTACCTGTAAAACTCCTGGCCAGATTTTTGTTATTTGTAGGTATTTAATTTGGATATTTTAGTCAGAAGGAGGAATTCTTGGTTTTATTTTTTGCCTTTATTTTGGTGAGAAATAAAACTTATTTTAAAAATATTCTTAAGCTTTTTGGGATTCTTCTCTTATTAGAGATGGTGCATTAAAACAAACAAACAAAGCCCCCAAACAAACCAAACTGCAATTTTTCAGGTCCTCCATTCTATGGATAGTCTATCTAGTCAATGAGATAGAAGTGCCTTTTAGTGCAAATGCATTATCAGGAAAATTATTCCCAGAACTGGTGCCAAAAAAGTTATTAAAGGGGAAGATGACAGGGAGGAGGTTATTGGACGAGCTGTGATTCTACTGGAAAGCACTTCCCACACCTGGGGTGGAGGCTTCTTTCTTTCTGATGAGCGAAGGGAATCTGTGTCCAAATTTAGATCTCACGTGTTTTCTACTCCTGCATTCGTCCTGCAAAGGGATTCTTCCAGCATTTTACTGATTCCATCACAAACTGGCTTTGTGAAAATGGGTGGCTTTTATCAATTAAGTTTCCAGAACTTTAGAAATTTTTCATCTTAAAAAAATGTTTTTACAGCTATTTAAAAGGGAAGCTGAAGGTGGATGCATTAGGTATTGCTCACTTTCTCTCTCTCAAAAAAAAAAGAGAAAACCCTGGAGGCTTCTTTGTCTTTTATTTTTAATTTAATGTAATTTTATTCAAAGTATTTCATTTAAAAGTCAAATGATGACTCAAGCCTTATTATGTGAGAAGACAACCCTCTGCTCCATTCTGCCACAGTCCGATTTTTACAATCCAGTGGAAACCATTTCAGTATTTTAGCTTCTTACTTTTGCTTTTTTAGCTACATTTCTTTTTAAAAATTTATATTGAGTTTATCGGGATGACATTGGATAATAAAATTATGTAAGTTTCAAGTACAACTGAAGCATATTCAGTTCTATAATACATCATCTGTATGTTGTACCATGTGTTTACCACTCAAAGTCAAGTCCCCATCACCATTTACCCCGTTCTATCCTCTTCTACATCCCCAGCCCCTTTTCCCTCTACATTTCTAAGCAGTGTTCTCACATTGCTATTTTTTGACCTTTGAACTTCAGATAGGATGCATTGATTCCTATTGTGAAAGATGAGTATGTAGCTTTCTTATATCTGCTACCCCATATCATTGTTTTTGGTTAAATTACTTCTCAGTGCTTTCACTATTATGACATTGTTCATATTATTTATAATTGATACATCTGTTGTTCATTGCTTCCCTTCCTCACATGTTTTTTTTTGAGTTGATAACTGATATATATTTTTGCCTTGTTTTTTCTACATACCTATTATTAATTTATCCCCATATATTCACCAGAAATAGAAATCTCTTCTTAAAGAGTTCAGACATATCAGATAATATATCAGTTTCAGTTATTTATTTTTTGGGTTATAACTACCAGGAGACTTCTACCCCCACAATTTGGTTTTTTGCTTATTGGCTTTGCAACAGTGCAGTTCAGAGCTTCCCCTTCACCATCATTGTGAAGATTTCCTGAGACTCTCTTTTACTCTTGGATTTCATGTCTTATTCTGGATTTATTCTCTTAATTTGGCAGGGACCATTTTTCAGTGACATAAAAAATTGGTCATTGGAGTAAAATTGGTCATTGGTTGTTTGAGACTTTGCACATCTGAAAATATCTTTAATTTCACATGAGTAATTTTTTGGCTGGGTGTATGATTCTAGATCGGAATTTCCTGTCAGATATGTGGGGGCTTTTCTAAGTAAGTTCATTGTCTTTAGCCTCCAGTGTTGCTGTTCAAGTGTCTTAGGATATTTTAAAAAATCATTTGAAAATAATTTTAGGCTAAGAGCAAGTTGAAAAAAATTGCACAGAGGGTCCCATGTATCCTTCCTCCAGCTTATCCCAATAGTGGGGCATTAATCTGTCCCAATGGGAACAACTATATTTATATAGCTGTTGTATAATATTGAATGATATAACTGTTATTCCCATTCCTTTCAAATGACATTTTGTTTTTTCCTAAAAGTTTTGGGCATACAAGTTTCTTCTTTCAGACATTCTGAAATTTTATGGTCATGTGCTTTGGTATGAATTTCTCCCCATTCAATGTATTGTGTATTCAGTAGATCCTTTATGAGCTGGAAGTTTTATGTAGTTTCTCCTTGTTTTTCTTTCCTTCACTTCCATTTTATCTGCTTCCCTTCCCCCTTGAATTCTACTATATGCATAATGGACTTCTTAAAAAATAATCTACTTAAAATATTTTCCTCCTGCTTTCTATTTATTTTTATGAAAGCTTTTCTCAAATCTATTTTTCTATCCTGTTTTTATTTCTCTTATGATATTTAAAAATTTCACAATTCTTTGTACATCATTCTCTTCTTTTTACAAGACTATGTTGCCTTTTCCCACTTCCTCTGAAAATATTAATTATATTTTCTTTGAAAATGTTAATTATATTTTCTTTGAAAATGTCTTTACTTCCTCACCTTCACTTTGATTTCCTGGGTTCTATTTTCATACAAAGGCTTTTCTCACATGCATAGGAGGATGGATGGACATATAAGACTTGGTACCTGTTTCTTTAAAAGTAGAAATCCAGTGAGACCCTTTATCATCTGGCCCTGATCCCTCTACTTTAGAGGCAACAAAGGCCTTCAGTTTTTCAATGACCCGAGAGTATCAGGCTTTATTTTTTCACTTCTCTTCCCAGAGGAGCTTAAATTTTTATCTTTTTCTTGTTTGAGTCACCTCATCTTTGGCTTCTAAAATTCTCTGATTGTCTTTGTCTGCTTTCATTTCTCCTTAGTCTCATTCTTTTCTTTTTAAAATTCCTGCCATTTGGAGAGAGTGCGTAAGTAAGCAAATATGTTTAAACCATGTGATTTCCCTGGGAATTTCTGCCATAATGTTTAAAAACTAAATATTGTAGGCATGTAGAAAGTGTTTTGATTTTGTATAGACATGCTTTGTTATATCACCTCATTAATTTTTTGTAAAATTATCTTTAGCCAATTACCTTGGATTTCCTACATAAATAAGGATTATTCTTTCATAAATTTGAAAAAGTTTTTCTTACTTTATTTACTAGTGCTTATTATTTACACATAATTAGCCAATTTTTTGTTATCTCATTGGCTAATACCTTAAAATTATTTGAGCTAATTTTTTGGATATTCTTAGTTGGTCATAATTCAACTATTTTAAGTTTGAAGTATTTTCTTGTCTTCTTCATTGGCTGTCACTTAAAAAACATAAAATAAATGTGTGTGCAATCTTTCTAGTACTCCTCTACTTGATTATATAGCCCTTAATTATTTTCTCAAAAGCAAGCAGGCTGTTGTTTTTATACAGATACCCTAAAGTGTGTTTATGAAGCATTCTTTTGTCATTAGATTAATCCTGCTTTTCCAATATTGGAAATGAATATTTCCTTTTTTAAATCCCATATTGACATTTAAATTTTAATTGTGTGACTATTCTTTACTCACTAAAGGCTTTTAATAGAGTCTTCTCTTGATAATATTTATTTCTTAATTCCTTTTATGGTTAAACTTTGTATGTATATTGCTTTCTTACAGGAGGTTATTGCTATTTCTGTTGTGTGTTTTTTAAAAAATTCAGTAGAAAGTTAAAATTTTTCCAGTAAACCCTGAGCTTATATCCTTAAACACTGACTACTTTCTAAAAGACAAAAGTTTCAGATTTCTCGGCACTCATGCATTTCTTGAATTTTGTGTTATGAATAGCCCCCTGCCCATTTTGGTCAGAATCCTGAACCAATCAAGTATATAGCTATTTGTGTTTAAGTCCCATTTTATGCCACAATTTGGGCATAAAATATTTTTGTATAACATTTATTTCTATAGTCTCTCTCAAATCCTTTGGAAGAATATGATATATACCTTTTGAAGAAGTTAGAACATTACATTATAGATTTGAGATATAGTCACACTAAACTTAAGAGTTATAGTAACTATACTTTGCAAAAATGTGGAAATGACATATGATATTCATGTATTTTAAATATTCTGATAAATATACTTAAATTTCCACGGACTTTCTGGATGACAGGTCAATAAAAATATATACAGTTTTTATATAGTCTGTACTTTTCTAATTAGATAGTTTTCCATCTTCATGCCAGTCTTGTCTATAATACTATAAAAAGTATTATTTGTAAATACTAAAAAACATTATGTTTTGAGAATATTATTTCTTGGAAGGTTCTTATTCTATCACCTATTTGAATACTCTCTATGCAAAAGGGACTAATTTCCTTGAGAAAAAACTATGGCTAGCTTAACAATTTTTTTGTAAAATTATATTAGGGGTGACTTGCTACTATTGTCTTACATTTGGAGCCACCTGCCTAAATGAGGGCAAGGTCAGTATGGCAGAAAGTCAGAGAACTTTGCAGTTTTTTTTAAACTTTATTTCTCACCTAAATTGAAGAAATGGTTACTGAGTGGCTATATGGTACTTTCTATATGACTCATTTCAAAATGGGTTAGTCATCCGAGAAATGTAAAAATATATGCATCCATTAGACTTAGATACTTATTTCTATTTGATGTATCCCTGGTAGATGAACACAGAGGTAATGATCAACTGATGTGCAGGACTGTAAGCAATTAATAAAAAGAAACTGCCTTCGTTAGTCATAAGAAAATGTTCATGTTGCTGTGCTAGGAACCAGTGGACAGCTCTGGTGTCTGCCCAATGTACAATAGAACACATTCTTATGATTCATTCTGCTTTTGCCTATGAGAGGTTCTGTCTTTCTTCTCTGAATTGCTCAAACGACATAGAGGACAGAAAAAGAAAACACATGGATCAGAAACTGCTTTGTTCAACATGCATTTTATCTTTCAATGAGGAGGTAAATTGCCCAGAGCTCTTTAAATAGAAACATTTAGTCTAGAGTATTCATTCTTTTCATTTCCTTCTGTCTTTTTCTTTTGCATGTTGTGCTGGTGAGTTTCCATGATATGTAGGACTTAGAACTGGACTGGGAAACATGCAAACAATCAGGACAGTACAAGTCAACCTTGTATTTCTGAGGAGACTTTGGGACACCTTGGCATCTTGCAGAAGGCACAGGTGAGCTGATGAGCATTAAATACAGTCCCATTCTCAGTAACACTAACCACTGCCCAGAGCAGGACTCTTATCCAAATCTCATGTTTTCAAAGCTGATGAGCTTTGAGGATACCATGTAATCAAGTATATATTAAATTAGTATGCTGTGCTCTAGATTAAAAAGGCACATGTCTATGAAGCTTCTTCCAGCCTTCTGCAAACTAAAAAAGTTACATGGAAAAGGCTGAAAACTCACAGAATTGACAAGTAGAAACACCAAGCAACTTGTAGTTGAAAACTATGAAAAATCATCCTTCCCCATAAGCCGTATAGAACTAACGTTAGGAGAACCTAATCTGGTTTGACAACACAGCACACTTAGACTTTGCCTTGCTACTTAAAAGAAGTAGAAAGATAAATGATCATTTTCTATGTCAATTAACCTAGAAATTCGAGGTCTGAGCCAACCAAAGTAAAGTATTATTCTTTCTCTACTCTTCCACTTTGATCTGTACAGCATAAATATTTTTTGCCTCTGCCCCTTGTTTTTTTCCACCTTTCTTTTCACTACTAACACTGACACCACCATGTAGAGATAACAACTTTTGGAAAACAACCAGGGAGAAAATAGTAAAAGACTTAAGGTAGCAGGTTATGTTCCCAGCAAAATCAGGGGGAAAATTTGCATTTATAGTCACTTTGGGAAACATTTACACAACAAAGATGAAGAAAAGTACCATAAAATATGTAAGTTAACAAAATAAAACCAACAGTTACCTATAGAGAAATAAAGCCAGTTTCTTTTCTTCCAACAAAAAGCAGTAGATAGTTGTGACAGAAAATTTACTGTTCGACAAATATCTACAGATACGTTCTTTCTTCCCATGTTTTCACATGTTTTCCCACCCCCTTATTGGTGGGCACAGGCATATGATTGAGTTCTGAGGGGAAGTAACATGTTACTTCTGTATTGGAAATATTGCAAACTTGATTTTGTCTCCCAAAGGGCCTAGAAGGTCCACAGACCCAGCTTGTGGAATCTTATTAGATCCCAAATGCAGAGTTAGAATAAACATCTGGGCCTCTAAAAAAGTCCCCCCTTTTCTTCTCTATGATAGGTAGTTAGTACAAGAGAAATCCCTGAAACTGCACCTCACCTCCAAAACAATAAACCAAAAGGTTATAGAATCCTTCAGTATCCATTTTATGGCTTCTTCACAAATCAGACTCTGGATAGAAAGAGGGGGAGAACAGAAAGTTCAAGGACTCTTGCGGCTTAGATTTAGAATTCTGCCAGCACCACTTCTGTTGTATTTTGTTGGTCACAGCAAGTTGTGAGGCCAGGTCACATTTAAGGGGTGGTGAAATACCACCTTCACATGAGGAGCAGCTGTGTCCCATTGTTACCGAACAAGAGGTCCGAGGGAGGGGCAATACAATATTCGGCCCACCCAGGGATGCCGGAAACTGCTATACAACAGGGGCCCCTCCCAAAAACAAGATACTAAAATCTACTGGGCTCTTCTGTCCGCAGCCAATTGGAAACACATCTCTCAATGCCAGAGATTTGTGAAAAGGAAACAAAATGTTTATTTAATGCTATTCAGGCCTAATGCCTCCACTAAAATATAAAAGTCCTTTAGGTTGTACACCTACACCCACACAGCGCTCCCTTCTCCCACTGTCCCAACTCCAGGTACCGTATGTAAACCAGGAAAAGAGCACACATCTGTGTTGCAGGTCTTTGGCACCGTCAGCTGTGTCACTGTGCAGGATCTCGAGTTAATCCAAAGTACTGTGGTACCCTCTTATGGTCCACTGGCAAGAGTTCTTTGTACCCAGTTCCAGTCAAAGTCTCTCTTGCTTTTCAGGCCCTGCAGCCAAAGGGGGCACCCCAAAGCCGCGTGGGCCTCTTCTACCAAAGCTGCAGGAGTCCGCACTCCACCAAAAGCATGTGGCTTTCTTCTTCACCTGGCTGCAGGGATCTTCATTCTGGCAAAGCTGCGTGGTTTTTCCCTTTCACCTGGGAAAGAGGGGGTCCTCACCCTGCCAAAACCACGTGGCTCCCTCTTTCACCTCACCAAGAGGGGTCCTCACTCTGCTGAAACGGAGTGGCTCTCTCCTCACCTGGGCAATTATCTCCTCACGTCCCAGAGCCAGTCTTTTCCAAGGTCTCACCCAGGCGCTCTCACTCCGAGCGCAGCCCCTCGCTACCATCCTCAGTCCCAGCTACTCCCTTCTCCCTGGCTCCAAACTTGGCCACAGCTATTTAACATATCTATGAAACCAGTTAAAGGTTATAGATATGTTAAATAATCATTCCAGAGGTTAGCTGCAAAACTATTGCTATGCAAAACAGCTCTCAATGGCCCTGCTCTATTTGTCTCTGGGGGGGGCGGTGAGAACGTCTTATATGTCTTTCCAATATTCCTATGCACTTTGAATTCTGGACACCATTCCAAATCTTTTTTTTGCCCCCCCCCTTGGCTGCATCACCATTGTCAAGAAGTGTCATGTTCAGGAGTGAGGAATTATTGCACCCTTGTTTGCAAGAAACCTACCACATCAGAGGCATTGGCAAGACAATGAGAAGCATTTCATTTTCACCTGACATCAGAGAAGTGCACCTTCACTGTTTTACCTCAAATTTCTGTATTTTTAAATCTCTTTACTCATATAGTCTAGTGTGGTATCGGTTGTTGGGAAGGGCAGTCTCACGTAGTCAGTGTTTCCATCTCCAATCAGCTACAGAAGACTGGGCCTTGGGCTTAGAGCATTTCCTTATTGAGAGAGAAATCGTCCACATGGCCTGCACCAGGTTTATCGCCATGTATGAAAATATCTTTATCTGCTTCAGGCTCAAGGAATGCTCTTTTGTCTTTGCTTGAAGTCTGTGCACCATGTGGCCCCTTGTGAACCCCACTCTTATTATACGTCCTCCACCACGGAGGGGTTGGGTCTTTCTACTGTGGCACAAGATGGGTATGTTAGGAACTGGCCCTGCATCGGCCACAGGCAGAGAACCAGTGGCCATGGGAACAGTGCCTACTCTAGAGGCTCATCTTGCTCTGTTTGTTCTCTGTGCAAGAAATGCTTTGTTCCACCCAGTGCTTGACAGCTCTGTATTCTTCTTGGTGGCTCTGATATCAAGGTGCAATGGGCATGAATGTTCAGAGCCCTTCTCTGGGATTAGTAACCAATGCATAGTAATCTGCTCCCACACCCATCATTCAGACATTTCGAGAACATCATGCTATGTAGCATACTGTTGATGACATCATGCAAATTGAACTTCTGAGAAATAATAAGCAGAGTAGATGCTTTAGTTGGATACACACGCACTGGAGTTTGAGCGATAAATCCTATTTGAGGCCTGCCAGTTTATCAAGCTTCGGGAGTCCAGAGGTATGAAGCATGTTGTGATACGTTTTTCTAAGTGAAGGGTAAGTTACTGTGCTTTGTACTGCCTGCCAGTAAGGAGGTAGGACAACACTTGGCAGACGCTACTGGAGGCCTTTGGGAGCAACGCCCTGATGCATTAATTGAATAACCCATAATGCTGCATGTTTGAAGGGGGAGCACAGAATAAGAAGGCCCTGCAATAGGTTCCAGCTACTGTAAGCTGCTCTGTCATCCGTCAGATTCAATGATGCTCCAAGTATCACAATGATAAATAAGAATGCCATAGGAAACCTCTGTCAAGCTGCATTACACAATTCTCTAGGGTTTTCAGGAAATGTCTTCTGCTGATAACTACCGTATTTTTGAGAAGCAACTCATGACTTGCTCTTGGGACCTGGTAGAGGCTGATACAGGCTGAGTTCTAGACCAGTGGATACCATGACACTGTGTAACCTGAGATGTCTACCATGCACTAGGTGGTAAGATTGTGAAGGGTCCATAATTACAAAATTGAAGTATTATGATCTAGATTAGGCTCAGGGATGTATGCAAGGAACAAAAAAACTGCAGGGACAGGTGGTTCAGGCTCTCGTGACACCTACTCATGCTACATTGTCACGATTCTCCTGCCCACACCTATGGATTCATGGAAAATTTCTTGCAAATAGCTGACATACAAAGTAAAAAAAAAAACACCTCAGGCTTTGTTTTAGAGAGCTCTGCAGGATAAGTTGGCACCAGCTGGAAGTAATCTTTTGATATTTTACATGTCTACTCAGAGGTGATCATCTGGTTAAAGATGATCATATATATATATATATTTATTGATATAAATGTATACAATATATGTGATATATATGATGATATATATCCTGTAACTGTATAAATATATATATTTATAGAGAGAGAATATATATGTATTCTGTAACTGCATAAAATGGCTTTGGCAGCTTTGTGGAGATTCGACAACACGACCTTCCTTCATCAGGGCTGATACGGCTATAGCCCCTGCTGGCTGCACAACTTGCCAACAGCAGAGGGCAGTTCTGGGGACCTGATATGGCTCCAGTTCCCAGGAGAACAGTTAACCTTTTAGTGGAAGGTTAATTACATTGTCTCTCCTCCATCATGGAGAAGGCCGTGGTTTGTCCTCAATGAAAGAGATTCATTCTGAGTTTGGACTTTCCTTCCTTACTTATAACATTACTAGTACAACAAATGAGGACATAGAGAAAGCCCTGTGTATCATGATGGTGCTCCATATGTTGCTTCTGATGAAGGAACTGATTTCATTACAAGAATTGTGTAGCAGTGAAGTCTTTATTCCCATGATGGAATGTTTCCAGTAGAAGAAACAATAGTGTCCCCATCAAACTAAGTTCAGGCCATCACCAAGGTACTGGGGGCCTTTTAAAACACCGAATAAATAGATAGAGAAAGAGTTTACATGATTGATCCCAACTGCAAAGGGAACAATTGGATTTATTTCACAAATGGGAGCAGTTGGTATTTCTGCAACCTAGAAATTAGCTGGGATACTTCTTAATAATTCCATGTCTGATAGTAAACGCCGACAGAAAGATAGAGTAGCCCAATAGAAACATGGGCACTAAGGACTCAGAACTTCAGAAATTAAGATTTAGATAATCCCCCAGCTGAAAGCACAAACCACCAGAGGTGCTGCCGAAGGCTATGAAAACGAAGTGGCAGGAGGAAGGAGAGACTTATAAATATGACCTTGACACTAGGTATAGACTCAAGAATTATAGCAGCTAAATATGTGTTCTTAAGGTATATACTTACTCAATGACTCCTTTTCTTTTCACTGTTCAATTGTCGGATGTGATGTTGGTACTTAAACTAACTCAGAGGTCATGTTAATAAGGAAGCATATCTAGACCTGAGTGGTAAGGACTGAGTATCTTGGAGATTCTGAACTTGAATTTGATTCAGTGATTGATGGCTCTTAGTGTCTCTCCTTATTGGGAAGAGAATGAGATGATCTACATTTGTACAATGGACAGGTGCTTCATGTTAGGTGGAAACATACATTATTAAGTATGAGTAGAAGGAGGAAAATGGATGCTGAGTAACAGAAAGAAGTGGCCAGTAAAAGCCTGGGGCCTCTCTGCTCTCAGATCCCCTTTGTCCTCTTGTTCTGCCCTATGTTGCTTGGGTCTAAGTCTTGGGGTCCCCTTGTCAGCTGGCTTTTGACTGACTTTTAGCCAATGATAGGCCCTTATGGAAAATTGAAAGAATGAAGGAAACTAGATTTTTTTCTGTAGTATATCTGGCATGGGCTGCGTCACCTTGGTGTCTCCAGTTCTTTCCATGTAGGCCAACCACGATCACCAGAGGGGACCTAGCCCAGTATTACTGCCGCCTCCTCTGGTCCCTCTGGACAGTAGTGGTTCCTTCCTTTCACTAATCCCTAGGTAACTTCACTGCCTTTTATATGGCTTCTCAGCCTGCCCTTCATCTGTGCAGTGAAGTCTCTGCCTTAAACTTGTGTACTAAGGCAAAGTGCTTTCATTATTTTGGTTGGACTCTGATTGATAAACTAGTTAAATATACAAAAATTAAGTATTTTATGTATTTTCATTCATAAAATTAAATTTTACTGAAATCTTTAAAAATGAATAAAACCAACAAAAATTATTCTTAAACTAAAAACAGACATTATTGCCCTGGCTGGGTGGCACAGCTGGTTGGAGCACTCTCTCATACACCAAAGAAAGTCTGCAGGGGTCACGGTGGGTACTGATGTTTCTCCCCCCACTCCCTGCTCTCTCTTCCCCTTCCCCCTTTCTCTCTCTCTCTCTCAAATCAATAAACATATCCTCAGGTGAGGATTTAAAAAATTAAAAACAGATATTATCTAAAAAAATCTGAAATGATTATCTGGAATTAAAACCCTAGATTATTCTAACACAGATCACGAGAAGGTTAGTGGAGAAACTGGGCACATGTAGTCAGAAATTTAACACACTTGAAGAAGGAAGGCAATACAGAAATTATGCTATTTCACTCTTGGCTCTGATTTTAATTACAATACAAGGTTAATGCTGCCTTCCAAAGTCTTAAAGGTAAATACATAAAATAGGGAAATAAGAAATACAACTTATAGAAATAGAACGTAGAGACAAAGAAAATATATTTGAGTACAAGAAAATTGGCAAAAAATTATCCATGCAGCATTAAAAACATGTATAAAGTAATATATCAGATGTAAGTAAGGCAAAATCACATTTTAAAAAAAGATAAATGAATTAAGCCAACATATGAAAGGGAAATAACTCAATTTCACTAAAAAGTTAATACATTTAGGCACAGATATGTATTATTAATAAATTCAAATAAAAATAAGCCTGAAGATATAGCGGTGTTGTAAGACCAAGACTTTATGTAAAAAAGCAGTCAGTTCTCAGCACTCACAGTGCAAACCCATACAGTGCTACTGCTCTGAATCGTTCTGTCCTTGGCAGTCCTTGGTGTTTTCTGGTCTCGAGACCTTCCACTCTACCCTCTCCACAGAAGAACCTTCATTCCTTACTGGAGGCCCTGGTGGGGGATGAGGCTGGAGGAATGGAGCAGCCAGGGCATTTACAGGGGGTGGGAGCAGTTGCTTACTGCACAAAGGAAGAGACTGACCAGTCTAACCGTTGTTTCCTAAAATGACTTTAAACAATCTTCTATTTTAACTCCACATCTAGTCTCAACTCCTGAGCTGCCTCCAGCTGCCATTTTTAAATCTTTTGGGGATTTTTGCTGCATAAATAGTGAAAATTTCCTATTTTCCCCACTGCTTATTTAGGATCCAGTTTACTCAGGATTACTGAATCAGCTACCACTGTATGGCTTCCCAGCTCCCCAGATACTGTTGCTTGTCTCCTCCCTGATCCTGTCACCTTTGTGAGTTGCACCTTTCCCCTTCCTTTTTACGCCTTCACATTTGTTTAGTTAATACTGTGAGGGATCAGGTGGGAAATGAGAGAGGAATTCAATGGTAGTTAATGAGTTCAATTGGTCATGTTTAACCAGAAGAACCCCACTTTGAGTTCTAACTTTATGTTAAGTTGTTCTTTCCTTCTGTTTTTTGATTTTTAGAAATTTCTACAGATTCTGGATATTAATCTTTTTCCTAGTATATATGGACAGCTATAAATCAAGATTTGCATAGAAAAGAGAGGAATGGAAAATTTTGGACAACTAGCTGTCACTTCCATTCTGCTCTTCTTGGTTGTCACATTCCCAGGTACATCCTTCTCTCCACACCTAGGACATGCTCAAGTCTGCCCAAGGTAGACAGCACAAAGTCCAAAGCACTGACTGTGTCCATATCAAATTATCACTGCCTGTGACTCTGTGATTTATGACCCTCTATATGTCACCCAATATACAGTGATGAGTTTGAACTAGTACTTAAAATAATTCTTATGTGGAGTGGTGGAAACAGGAAGCATACAGCAGTCACTGCACCATAGCCATAAAGAAATCTTGCTGGATAGGACTTGCACCAATGCCCTGATCTGATCATGGAAAAATTTCTTACTATCAAAATTGATTCTGCTCCCTGAACAGAACTCCCTAGTCCCTTCTTCGGGATGGTATATGGATCTTCCCTCTGAGGCAAACATTATTCTATTACCTTTTGTAACTTCATCAGAAGTTGATACTAGAAGTTGAACAGCTTCTTGCTGGTTTAGTTTGGCTCTGGGGATTATATCAGAGGATGAAATAGTCAAATGCTTTTGAAGGTCAGGCATATGACTTAAAAGAAAAATGATTGCCCTCTTTGACTTAGTAAGGTTCTGGTCTATATGTGCAAAGAAGCCCTTAACAAAAATTGTCAAGATTTCCAGCTTACCTCTCTTATTAAGTTGCCTTTTGTCTGATCTATTGTTTTCTGCTTCAATTTTATTTTGGCTACCTAGATGCCTTCTGGAAACTGGGCTTCCATGGGAACACAACACTTGTAAATTGATTTTCAATGCTTGGTTGCTTTCCATTGCCTTCTATTGTCTTATAGAAAACTCTTAATTGAGGTTCTGAAGGTTGAGAACTTTTCTCCAGGAATGATTCTTTCTTTTTCTGAGAGTCACTTTTTATAATAAGCCTGAGTAGGAATTTGTAGAAAGCAGTAAGGCACTTCCAACACACACCAATGAGTTCTGATAAAATTATAGAACTCTTGGGCATATAGTCAACCTTTGAACCTACTGAAGATGACAACTGATCATAGCACAATAAGTATCACCAAGTTTTTATTATGTAATGAATGTCTTTGCCATCACTACCTACTAGTCAATAGTTAATCTAATGCTCTTAGGTTTACATTTGACATTAACCTACTTTCAATTACTTATTTTGTGTTACTTAAGGCAGAGGCTCAGTAGCTGTAACCAAGATGGCCCAAAATACAGTGGCTTGTATTTGTGACTTCAGGGTAGCAAAGCTGAAGACAGCTGAGGTGCTCTGTTCTGAACTGCTACAATTCTGAGCCTGAAGTTTTCATCTTCTCCCAGCCAGTGGACTGTACAACATTGAAAGGCTTGATTAGTATGTGACACATATCTTCTATTGTCATTCTGCAGGCCAGAACTTAGTGTAATTCCATGAAGTTGAAGGGACGATTTTGAAAAAGTAGTGTCTAGTTAGACATTCACCTACTCAGTAAAACTAAGAAGGCTTTTAAAAAAATTATTATTGAAGAAACCAAGTGTTGATATTTGTGACAATTAGCAGTCCTTGTGAAATTCTGGAGGCTCAGGATTTGACATATCACCATTGACCTCTGTCAGCACTCTCATTCATTTCTCTCTTGCAGAGCAACTTCAGTAATTGATGTTTTAGGGATGGAGAACTGGACATGAATAGTTTGGCCTCTTCCTTTTTCCCTTTTGTTACTCCCTTTCTCTAGAGACTGTGTCTGCTTAATTCCTCGTGGATATGTGAGGTGCTTAGGGGTAAAGAACCTGCTCCTGGAGTGTAGGCCTGTGTTATATCTGATGACACTGGTGACTGATTTGATATGAACGCTTATTATCTGGATTCAATAGCCTAAGTGTCCACAGGAAAAAGCCAATTTCTCCAATATTAGCTTTGATAATTTAGTGTCCATCTGTCTGACTTTTTTACTATTTCTGCATTGGTTTTGAAGACAGATGGAGATGAAAGGTGTTGTTTATTGGGCAGTTCTGAACCTCAACAAGTTGCTCCAAAGAGAATAGAGCTTCAGTGTTCTCACCCAAAATACAAATGGACAAACAAATAAACCACACAAAATGGACAAACAAAACACACAAAATAATAAAAAAATTGGTTCATAGACTTAAATAATAAGTAATAATAATAAGTAGACTGTATTTCTTTTTCAATATATAATAGTTTTGTTTTTGTTTACTTTTCATTTTACTAAATTTTATTTTGTTTTGTGGTCATAACTGCCACTCTTGCTTTCTTTATCTTAGTACTTTCATGGTATATCCATTTAACTGATAATTTTTTTGTCATGTTGTTTTAAATAAACCTCCCATAAATTACCAGAAATGAAACTATGAAAAAATTAATTTCTGTTGTTTAACCTACACAGTCCATGGTATTTTATTATAAAACTCGCAGCAGATTATTATAACTTTTCAAGTCCTGCTAGAGAAAGTTTTCCATGTCTATATTCATACAGATAATCACCTATATTTTATTCTAAATATTATTAATTTTTAGTTTAAGTTAATTTGAAAAATTAATTTTTTAAATCTAGGAGATTTTAAAAATTAATTTAAAATCTAGGTGTTTCAGGCTACCTGGGACAATAACAGCAGTCTACATTGGAATTACCTGAAACTTTCTACTAAAATTCACAAATAGTAAAAGGAAAGCAAATGAAACTCTTACAAGTTACTTCTATAGTGTAACTAGGAGACACAAAAGACTATAAACTTCAATGAACATGTAATTAGGGAAAAACACACAGGACAGGCAAAACTGTTGCCAGAACTCCTGATATTTCATAGAATCCAGAAAAAATTAAACAGAAAACTGTGAGGCACAGAAGCATGCTGGTAGTGGGAGAGGTCCAGTTTACCATCAGGAGAGGATTCAACCCTAAGGGCACTGCTGAAGTGGAGAGGAAATGGGGCAGTTCAGATGACTCACAGTGGAGGAGATAAACGGCATCCAACTGCATGAGACTGGGATTGGCAGTACCCAATGTGTGGCATAGAGAAAGAAGCATCCTGGAAATTGGTGGTTTCCTTTGAAGGCAGCAGGAATAATTAAAAAGGTAAGTAGCATTCTAGAACATGATAGGAATCAAGAACCAAAAAAAGGCTGGCCACAAAAAGGTCCCAAAAAGTAAAACAACTTCCCTTTGTTTTAGCAACAGAAGTGGGAACACATGAGCTAAGAAATCAGAAAAACCACTTCAGTCACCTTCTGTACCTCCATAGAATCTGCCTTTTAACTAAAATACTAGGAATATCTAACACTTTTAAAAATTAAAAAATCCAAAACTAGCAGAGACACTATTAAAAAAACTATAGATGATACCATACAAAATTGTTTATAAATACAAATACGTGACAGAAAGCCACAAAACACAAGAATATTGAAACAAAGAAATAAAAACAAGTCATTGAAGAATATCACAATTATGATGCATAAATGGGAAAACTCTGAAGAAGTGGCTTAAATAGTACAAAGATATAAAAAGATGTAAGAGAATTCAGAGAAATTTTCAGAAAGGAAAAAGTCATCTCAGATGAAGATAAATTAATGGCATCCAGGGATGAGCTAATATGACTATATAATGAAGGGACATAGATGATGGAAATGAGGAAGTTCAGATACAAGAAAAGAGACCAAAAATCTGAGAAAAATTGATAAGTATAGAAGAAAAATAAAGTACATTTAATAGATAAAGAAATGAAGATCCTAAAGGAGGAAGAATAGAATGGTACAGACCTAATATTTGAAAATATAATTCAAAAAATGTTCTTGAAATTACAGAAGACTGAAACTATATAGTGAATTGTCACCTTGCAGCGTATGCTGCATTAACTACACACTGGAGATAATCTTTTTCTGGGCTTCCAACAAAAGGACCACGTTCTTTCACAGGAAATCAAAGCAGGTGGTCATCTGACCTCAGCCACAACGCCACACCACTTACCATAAAATGGTGTGGCCACATCTCTAAGGTGTGCAAGAAAATAATGCACTAATGACTTACTATCTAGCTAAGCTATCCTTCAAGAATCAGGACTAAAGAAAAACTATTTTGAACAGGATGATTGTGAGCATTTACTGAAGAATCTGCCAGAGTGATAATTGTGAAAAGTATGACAAAAGAATTGGTATTGAACTTTGAATGTAATTAATGCTCTAAAACATGAAAATGTAAGTTTCATTTTACAGAAAACAAAGGTAAAAGAGGAAGAAGTTGAAGTAACGCATGATTCAATCAGTCAAATTTTGAGTGTTTGGAAATCCTACAGAATATTCACTCATTTCTGCAATGAGGAACATGAGATGGAGCAGAGGACTGTAGAAATTAAAGGAGATTGAACAGGCATAACAACTGAATTTAGTGTGTGACTTTAATTTAAATTTGGGTTTGAGCAAACATAAGCACCATTTTGAGACCATTGGGGAAAACCAAATCTTGACAGAGAATGATTGATAATTTTGTTAGGCACAGTATTGTTGGTGTG
This sequence comes from Artibeus jamaicensis, assembly GCF_021234435.1. Lineage (NCBI taxonomy): Eukaryota > Metazoa > Chordata > Mammalia > Chiroptera > Phyllostomidae > Artibeus > Artibeus jamaicensis. The sequence goes on from NW_026521837.1 coordinate 18,027,853, forward strand.
GTTAAGGAGCAGATATCCTTAATTTTTATAAAGGTATGCTGAGGGATATAGGTGACATATCATAATATCTATAAATTACTGTAAAATACTTTTGCACAAGACAAAAAAAACCCAAGTAAAGAAAATATGTTAAAATATTAACAATTGTTAAATTTAGATGATGGTTACAATTTTATGAGTTAATTTTATGTGTTAGCTGAGTCACAGTGCAGAGATATTTGGTTAAACATTCTGCATGTTTCTGTGGAGGTGTTTTTTTGAATGAGATTAACATTGAAATTGATGGACTTTGAGAAAACCAATTACCATCCATAATGTGGGTGGACCTCATTCAGTCAGTGAAAAGCCAAAAAGAACACAACTGACCACCCTGAGCAAGAAGGAATTCCGCTAGCAGAATTTCAGCCTTTGGACTCCAACTGCAGCTCTTCCGTGAATCTCGTCTTCTGGCCTCCCTCATCATATTTGAGACTCACCACGCCTCCAAGATTGCATGAGCCAATTTCTTAAAATAAATTATAAATCTTTCTCTCTCTCACTGGAGAACTATGACTAAATACAGGTGATCATTTTATGTTTTACTGATATATATTTGAATATTATAAGAATAAAATATTTTAAAAATTTAAAGCTTTTAGGCATACCATATCCTTGTTATTGAAGAACCCACCCCTTTGCATTCATCTACAGAGCAGACTTTTTTCAGAAAGTGAGTTTAGATGTGTACATGGTTCTTTCTCTTTCCAGGCTCTTTGTTCTGCCCTTTGGTATGTTCATTTGCCCTGTCTCAGTGTAACAGGGTGCAGCCAAGCGGAGCGGGGGGGGGGGGCGGTGCCCAAAAATAGGAATTTGAAATGGGGTCCAAAATTCAGCGTGTCTGGGAAATATTAGAAAAACATATAAGATGTCCTCACCCTTTACCGCCTCCTTCAGGTGTAACCAATTGTAGGAGGAGTCGGAAATAGGGCTGCAAAGGAGTACTGGAACAGGGATTAAAATGCAGACGTGGCAGCCACTAGAGAGAGCCATGCAGTTTTGGCAGAGCGAGGACCTCCTCTTGGCCATGTGAGAGGGAGAGCCACGTGATTCTGACAGAGTAGGGACCCCTGCAGCCAGGTGAAGGAGAGAGCTATGCAGCTTTGCCAGAGTGGGAACCCCTGCAGCCATGTGAGAAAAGAGAGCCATGCGATTTTGGCTGAGTGAGGACCTTCTCTTGGTCATGTGAGGGGGAGAACCATGTGGCTTTAGCAGAGAATCGCCACTTGGCTTTGCCAGTGTGGTGACCCTACCCTCTCCGCAGCTCTGGTGGAAAAAGAGCCATGAGGTTTTGGCCAGAGTGCAGACCCTTGCAGCTCTGGCAGAAGAGGACCACACTTTGAGGTGCTCCCTTTGACCGCATGGCCTGGGAAGCAGGAGAGACTTTGCCTGAAAGAAGGGTGAAAGAACTTTTTGCCAGTAGGCCATGAGAAGGTGCCACATGATTTTGGATTAATTGGAGATCCTGCCTAGACAGCGACACAGCTGACGGTGCTAGCGGCCTGAAACACAGACGTGTGCTTCTTTTTCTGAGATACAGTACCCTGAATTAGGGCAGGGGGAGAAGGAAGCGCTGCGGGCATCTGTGGTTAGCCTAAAGGACTTTGATATATTAATGGGGACACTGGGTCACTACTTTAAGTCTGTGTATAGCTTTAAATAAACCTTTCCTTTCCTTTTCACAAATCTCTGGCATTGAGAGATGTCTTTCTTCTGGTGGTGAACAGACGAGGCCAGTAGGTATTAGTATACTGTTCTTGGGAGGGGCCCTTGTTGTTCTCTATCAGTTTTTGGCATCCCTGGGTGGGCCAAATATTGTCCCCCCTTGGACCTCTGATCTGTAACATCAGTACTTGACTGTCTCTGCAACGGAATTGGAAAGCAGATGCTGAAACCTGGCGGGAGGGGTCTCCTAAGATTATCTGATTTGTTTTTAAAGGACTTCTTGTTTATTTCGGATATTTGTTCATCTACATTAATTTTTCTTTATTTTCAAGTTCTGTTTAAACCCTATTGAAATTTAACTCTATCTTTTGATCATTTTGGGAAGTATTGAACATATTTAAATATTGACTTTCTGTTTTATGATGTTACTTACCTTTTACTGAATGTGCTTTAATAAAGTTTTATAATTTTCTCCATGACAAGCATAAACATGTTCTAGATAGAGTTGTTTTTTGGTAGAGTCTTTTTTTATTTTGTCATTTTTAAAGTGCTATTTTCTAAATAATTTTAAATGATAAAAAATGTGATTGAATTATGTACATTGATTTAATAGCTAGGCAACTTGTTAATTCCTCTTTTTTTAATTAAATATTTTCTTGTTTCTTTTGGGTTATTACATTATTGTATATGTCTTCCAAAAAATAATAACTTCTTTTTGGTAAATCTTTATACTTACACTTCTTCCTCTGTTCCTATTAATCTGGCCAGGCTCCCAGTATAGTCAGGGAAAGAAGGGTGATATGCTTAATGTATTCCTGATAGTAAAGAAAGCACTTTTTAATATTTAAACTTTTTATTATTAATTATAATATTTACTGTAGGAGCTTTAAAAGCATTCTTTTTAAATTAAAAAGCTTTTTTCCCTCACCCCTAGTTTACCTGAAGTTTTTGTCAATATAGCGAATTTTATTACCTTTTCCTGCATCTGTTGAGATTGCCAAGTTTTTCTCCTCTAATTTTTAAAAAAATTTTATTGATTATGCCATTACAGTTGTTTTATCCCCCCTTCATTCCCCTCCACCCTGCACTTCCTCCCCCCACCATTCTCCCCCCTTTAGTTTATGACCATGTGTCTCAAGTTCTTTAGATTCTATATTTCCTATACTATTCTTGCCCTCCCCCCTATTTTCTATCTACTGTCTATGCTACTTATTTTCTGTACCTTCTTCTCCTTTCACTCCCCTGTTGCTAACTCTCCATGAGATGTTCATTTCTATGGTTCTGCTCCTGATCTAGCTGTCCTCTTAGTTTGCTTTTGTTTTAGGTGTAGTTGTTAATAACTGAGTTTGCTGTCCTTTCACTGTTCATATTCTTAATCTTCTTTTTCTTAGATAAGTCCCTTTAATATTTCATGTAATAAGGGTTTGGTGATGATGAACTCCTTAAAGTTGATCTTATGTGAGAAGCACTTTATCTGTCCTTCCATTCTAAATGAAAGCTTTGCTGGATAGAGCAATCTTGGTTGTAGGTCATTGGATTTCATGACTTGGAATACTTCTTTCCAGCCTCTTCTTGCCTGTAAGGTCTCTTTTCAGAAATCCACTGACAGTCTGATAGGAACTCCTTTGTAGGTGACTGTCCTCTTATCTCTTGCTGCTTCTAGGACTCTCTCCTTCATTTGAATCTTGGCTAATATAATTATGGTGTGCCTTGGTGTGTTCCATCTTGCGTCTAACTTCTTTGGGACTCTCTGAGCTTCCTGAATTTCCTGGAAGTCTATGGCCTTTGCCAGATTGGGAAAATTCTCCTTTATTATTTGCTCAAATAAGCTTTCCACTCATGGCTGTTCCTCTTTCCCTTCTGGTACCCCTTTAATTCAGATGTTGGAGCATTTAAAGATGACCCAGAGGTTCCTAAGCCTCTCCTCATTTTTTTGAGTTCTATTTTCTTCATATTTTTTTGTTTAATCATTTTTTTCTTCCTTCTGGTCCACTCCATTGATTTGAGTCCCAGTTTTTTTTCTATTACCATTTCTTTCCTGTGCATTTCCCTTCATTTCAATTAGTTTAGCCTTCATATGTTCTTCTAATTTGTGACTAAAATCAACCAGTTCTGTGAGCATCCTGATCACCAGCGTTTTGAACTGTGCATCTGAAAGTTTTGCTATTTCTTCATTGCTTAGAGTTATGGGTTCTGGGGCTTTGAGTTCTTCTTGAGCCATGTTTGGTCTGTTCGTGCCCATTACTTATGAGGAGAGGAGCCTTAGATGTTCACAAGGACACTGCATGTGGGGGCGGGGTCAGAGAGGGGCAACAGTGGTCCCCTCTGCTCCTTCCCGCCGCTGGGGCCTGCATGGTCTGTCTCACTGCTTGCTCCTTCACTGGTTTATCTGCACGCAAATGTGTGACCGCAGGTTGCCTGCCGTCTTGCACCCTCACTGGATCTGCCCCTGGCGCTCCCACACCTGGGGATTCACCAACTACCAACAGGGCGCCTGGGTCAGTCTGGCCAAGTTTTCCTGTGCAACCCTGCTCCACCAGCCGCTGGCTCTGCCCCTCTTACCGGTCTAGCTGAAGGGTTCCTTGTTGTCGGACTTCGGTAGTTTAATTTTCTGTGTTATGGCTGGGTATTTGTTTTAATAAAACTTTGTTGTCTTTAAACTTGGTTGTGTTAGAAGACACAATATTTCCACCTACGCCTCCATCTTGGCAGAAGTCCACTCTCCTCTAATTTGTTAATGTAAAAATTAAATTAATCAAAAATTTTAATATCCAGATAGTATAAAATTCTTGAAATAAATCTAAATTGATCACTATATATTTATTTCACACAGTCTTGGGTTTGCTTTAGAATATTTTAGTTAGGATTTTTAAAACTATATTCACCAAAGTCAATCACACGTAATTTTCCTTTGTGTATTTTGCTTTTGTTCTTTCGAGTATCAGTATTTTGAGAGTCTCATAAAACAGGTTGAGTCATTTTCTTCTTTTTCTAGTTTCTGGAAAAGATTGTTTAAGATTGGGAGTATCTGTTCCTGGAATATTTGGAAGAATTTGTCTTATAAACTTGTTGGGCCTGGTGTCTTCTTTACAAAAACATTTCAATTACTCAGTTTTTAAACATTGTAATCTGCCAGTACGAATGTTATAGTTTTTCTTTAATCATTTAAAAAATGTACTCTTCTTGGTGGGGGTAATAGAATGTTCTGTCTGATAACAAAAATAGGCAAAACTGTAGTCTTAGAATTGGGGTATTTGCTTCTCATGATGAGGTAAGCGTTAGAAAGAAACACGTAGCTGTATAGAATGCCGTCTTTCTCAATCCAGATGCTGGTTACAAAGCTGATGCAACCCGTGGAAATTCACTAAGCTATCCACAGAGTTGTACACTTCTATGTTTTGTATTATACTTTATTATACATTTAAAACTATTTAATTCATAATGTGGTTAAGGAAAGCTAAGTAAACAAAGTGAGATTGATTTCAGGATAGGCAGAAATTATTAAAAAAGGATCTATATTTGTATATCACTTTACTAGGTTAAAGAAAAATATAATATTGATTACATAAAATTTAAAATTCTTTTATAATAAAGAGCAAATGATAAATTGTGAGAAATAGTTGATGTTTTTATGTCAGATAGATCGATATCATTATGATCAGTAAGCCTTTTAAAAATAAAAAAAGTTGGTGTGCCTAAGCAATTCACTACAGAAAAATACTGATTATTTTTCATAGGTTTATTAGTCATTTATACTTTTTACATTTATATTTTACATTGTTTTGTACAAAAAGATAAATCTGAAAAATTGAGTTAATTAAATTTTATTTTGTGTAGGAAATAACATTCTTTATGTACTTTCTGCGGGCATAGAAATTGCTATAGACTTTTTGGAGGGTAATTTGGCAACATATGTATATCAATTATGTAAAAACTGATTACATCTGACTTAGCTATTCCAGAACAAAACCTAAATAAAGTAATCATTAATTTTTGTGGACATCTGTCAGTTGTTTTGTTTGTTATAATCTGTTTACAATAGCCACAGTTAAGACTCCAACTATATACAGGATTGATAAAGTTATTAAAATTAGGATCATATATTGGAATACTAACTAGACAGTAACATTATGTTATTGATGAGTACTAAATGAGATTAAGTAAATTTCCATTCTATTGTTAGGTGAAAGGAAGTATTAGCAATTATGTATGTGTATATGTCACACATGTATTTACACAAATGTAACACATGTACACACATATATATGTATGATCTCAGTTATGTTTATACATACATTGCATTGATATGTTTTCAACAAAGTTTTAACAGTGGTGGTCTCTATATTATTATCGAATTATAGTTTCTGACTATTACCTATAATTTCTACATTTTCTAAAATGAGTATGTATTTTATTTATAATAAAACAAAGCATAAAGGTATAAGAAATTATTATAGAAAAATATGCTATAAGAAATTATTCAAAAAATTTATAAAAGTAACCCAGAATGAAATCTATTTGTTAGATTTTTTCATGTTGGATGCATCACAGGGCCATCGTTCCCAGCTTTCTCCTCTACCTGAAAGTGCACCTCACCTCCCTGTCTGAGTGAAGAAAGCTGCATTTCTTTTGTACATGAGTAGGCACTGATTGTCCTGGAGATGCAATTGATCCCAAAGTACTTAATTTATGCAATTGATCCCGAAGTACTTAATTTAGGCTTATGGGAACCCATAAGTTGTCATGGCACAAAGGGCTTTTCCTAATGCAGGTGCTGGTAATTAAATGCCCCAATGATTCTAATTCTTTGTGGACTTTACTTTTTGAGAAGACAGATGACATACTTAACAGAAACAAAGAGAATAATAGATAAAATTTACATGAGAAGAAGGGAGGGAGGGAGAACATGGGAGAGAAAGGGAAAGGCTGGAGTTCATTTCCAGCAATGTCTTGCTGAAAATGCTCAGTGTTTGTCTTCAGTTATGAGAACAGTGGATTGTATCAAGGAGGATTGTTGAGGAGCAAAGTACCAAGAGTTGCTCCTTGGCACTATGTTTATTTCATTCTTATTTAGTTATGTGACCTACTAAGCGGGGATTGTCCTTTTGACTTTTGATCTATGCTTTTTGCATATGTTCCTGCCACCTAAATATTTTACTAAAATAAAAGTTATATTTTAAAAGTGTAGACAATAAAGAGATTGGGGTCATCTATAATTTCTTGTGGTTTTTTTTACCTCTCTTCCAACAAACAAGCTAAGATTAGAAGCAATCTTGAAGAAATATACATCGAACTCATTAAATATATTGTATTGAGGGAGGCTTGCTTGATAAAAATGTGTTCATGCTATCATAAAGTTTCTCTAAAACTTGTGAACACCCAGTGATTGCTGACTATGCTTCAAGGCAGTGAGTGCAGGCTGGACTTGCTAGAGGTTGGGTTCTTATACAACTCCGTAGGGCGGAGGTTGACTTGGAGGTGTTTGTGTGGTGCAGATGCAAGTCATTTCTTCCCTGTGGAGGAGACAGTCCCAGAGGCTATGGCTCACTGCTTTGTAAGACCTAAACCACTGATCCAGATGTTTTTCCTAATAGTTCTATACTTACTTGGACATGTGAGTAGCTTCTCAAATGCTCTTGACCTGTTCATAACATTTCACTATTAATTAACGGATTAGATAAAATCCTTGACAGGTGTTCACTGCACATTCGCATGAAAATCCTGATTTTACCTTTTAAAAAATTATGCTTTCACAATGCTCTTCAATGACTTTCACTTATACCAAAAATTGTTGTTTTATTTGTTTACATTGTAATGATATCAATATAATTACTTTCTTGCCTTATATTCTACAAAACACATACATCAATTTCAAAAATGTTAATTTTACTACAAATAATAAAATTATTCTTTAAAATTTAAAACTTCTAAAGTATTATTTTTCTTTTGAGTAAAATATTGAGTATGGCACAAGCTAACTGTTGTTAATTCTCGGTAGGAGGCTTAGGGGGTGCCAGATGATTTCCTGTTAAAGGCTGGCACACGACGTTGCCTGTTCCCCAAGTGCCCTCTCAATCCCAGGTCTCCCAATTTCATCCTTGCTGCAATTTTCTTTATATTTTAATAGAAACAGTTCATGTGGGTTTTTGCTTTTGCTGAATTTTATGTTATTTTTATATATGTTTTGCCATCTCTGTTAGATTTTATTTGCAGCAAAGCCACTAGTTCTTTCAAGCTTCTTTTCACGGTACTTTATAAATAATAATTGGCAAATATATGCTTATTAATACAAACATTTAAGAGCCAATGTCTGCTTTATGTTTACTCCTATGAAATGTCTTTTAAAAGTCTAGTTTAATCTGTGGGCCACTCATGTATTTTCAGTCACCTGTAATGATGAGGAATTTTACTGATTTTTTTCTCATTCTTTTGATTGAATTCTCATGTGATAAATGATGACATAATAGATGAGATCATTTTTTGTACCTTTCTTCCAAACGAACAAGCTCTATTCTTTTTATCATGTTAACAAATATTGATTGAGAGCCTCCTCTGTATATTGATCTGAGAGTTGAATATGTAGAATTCAGAAAGTCAAATACCATATTTTTCAGACTATAAGATGCACCTTTCCCTCCCCTTCCGCTGAAAATTTGGGAGGAATAATGGTTGTTAATACTGCTGTTGAGTTCTATTTACATTTACATTGGTGAAATATTATGTTATTTGTGTTATTAAATATTTTGCCACATTTTTTGCTTCAATTTTTTTTCTTATTTCTTCCTCTAAAACCTAGGTACATCTTATGGTCCAAAAATTATGGTAATAACTAAGAAGGACTGTTGTGAAATACAGATTTGAAACAAATGGAGTTACTTGCTAAATTTTTAATTTCTACTGTAAAATAACTTTTGTTCAAGAATCAGGATGATGTATGTGGATTAAAAAATATCTTCTTCCTTGAGAGTTCTCTTGAAAAACTAACAAATTATTCTAATTCCTTTAATATTTTGTAGATTCTATGATGACATGCCCTGTGATTTTCCAACTTCACTCTGATTTAGTTACAAACTTTACAATTACTGTACTTGAGGTAAATAATCTTGGTCAATTTTTGTTGCCATTTCTTAAAAGATCTGCCTCTACCAGTACTATTCTGTGCTTTTCTTAAGTAAAATAAACAAATGAAAGGAGCTATTTGTACTAACTTTAAAAAGGCAGTAAGAATTAAAACAAAAAGGAAACACAATGAGAACTTGAGGAGAAATGTTTACTTTACATTACTCTTTTGCAAGTAGTGATGGGATCGGTACTTTACCATAGATAGAACAAAGTGTGAAAAAGAATAAAAATAAAATGTAAAATAAAATTATCCAATATTATAGTTGACAAACTGATCACTCCTTTCAATCCACAGACTGACAAAGGAGTATTCATAGAAATTGACAGGACACAGTGAGTCATGGACCAAAAAGTATCAATTAACATGTCTGAATTTATACAGCAGAATAAACTGTGCCTACAGACAGCTTCTGACTCAAATATTTCAGGCGGAAATGTCTTTTGGCAACCATCTAGGAGAGGGTAAAAAATATTTTCAAAGTTAAGCAAACATTGTGGGTGGGTCCGTCTACATGCTTAAAACATTAAAGTCAGTAGTCACATTTCCTTCAGCCTTGTGTGATTTCTGGGGCTAGCACGGTGTCAGTGGGCAAGGGATGTTCCTGGGTGAGATGGTGGGGCTTTGGAAATGACACCCAGAAAAGAGGCATAGAATGCCCCCAAGTATTGATAGAACACTTCTTCCGGTAGTGGTTAAACAAGACATAGTTCTCTTTTTCCTAAAATCCTGAGTGTTCTAAAAAAAATCTCACTGTTGCACAAGACGGGGCGCAACTGTTACGAGCAATTCTGTAGAGTCTGCATTGGTGGGATACCAGCATTCCATGCACATTGGCAGACTTATAAGATATGAAACAGCTAGAGCTTTCAGAATATCGTGTAATTAAGCTATTCTTTTTGAAATCTGAACTTTGAGCAAACTGAGTAACATTTCTGGTATGAGAGTGATGATTATTCCAGGCTGGTGTGTGATGCTGATGAGATTAAAGCACACAGGACAATAATAATGAAGAAGAAATGACCAAGTAAGTGGCTTCAGCACAAAGGGAGACTTTATTGTCCTATCATGTCGAATCCTCATAATAAATCTTTAAAAGTAGGATTTTAATGCCCATTTTCCAAACTAGGAAATTGAGACTCAAAGATTAAAATATTTATTCAAAATGTAAGAACTATAATATTATCATTTTTTTCATGGCTGAATCCTAGCTAAGCATTTCCTAACTTCTCTAAAGGACAGGGAATATATATATATATATCCAAAAAGTCTATTCTGTAATGCTAACCATACATAATACAGTGGTACACATATGCATATTATTTTTGAGGTTTTCTGTATGCAAGCAGCTAACCAACTGTAGCCTAAGAAACCACAAAATCTATAGGCAGAAGGGCAAGGTTTGTCCAGAATGCGTGAACAAGTTGGAGAAACCAGCAGAAGACTCAGGGCTGCTCCGGAAACTTGAGCACTGTGGTCTTGTGTGTTTCTCATTAGCCTTTCAGGTATTTTTATTTCCATTCAAATCTCTATATTCTCTAGCAAGAAAGATTTTTAAAGATTTTATTTATTTATTTTTAGAGAGAAGGGATAGGAGGGAGAAAGAGAGGGAGAGAACATCGACGTGAGAAACATTGACTGGTTTCCTCTCGTATGCACCCCAACCAGGGGCCGAACCTGCAGCCCGGGCATGGGCCCTGACTGGGAATCGAACTGGCAACCTTTTGGTTTGCGGGATGATGCCCAACCAAACCGAGCCACACTGGTCAGGGCTGGTGAGGAATTCTTAATGGCTTCAGATATTTTATGTGAAGGTCAAAAGGTTAGGAGACATGTGAGAGATGTGTTAGCCACACTGATATGGTCAGGGGATCATTTTTCCTTCTAAATGTGACATGTATATAAGCATATATATGTGTGTGTGTGTATATATATATATATATATATATATATATATATATGAGTTTATTGATTTATTTTTAGAGGGAGGGGAAGAGAAGTAGAAAAAGAGGGAGAGAAACATCAATGTGTGGCTGCCTCTCGCGCACCCCTTCCTGGGGACCAGGCCTGCAACCCAGGCATGTGCCCTGACTGGGAATCAAACTGGCAACCCTTTGTTTCGCAGGCCCGTGCTCAATCCACTGAGCTACACCAGCCAGGGCTGTGCGAGCATGCACACACACACACACACACACACACACACACACACATAGTATTTATTATATTTGAATTTAATATTTGATTTTGGTAAACTATCAACACTGAATTACAGTGGAGATAATTACAGTGGATAGAACTGATTATTCTTCGCTTAAGATTTTTTTGGCCTTTTTGAGAATTTAGGATATACTCCTTTAGATATTATTAAGAAGAGCTATATGAACTAGATAGGCTAAAATGAACATTTTGTAGTAAAGAGTTTTCTACCTAGAGTGAGCAAATCTAGGCCCTGAAAGTTAAACTTGAATCTTATACCTAACAAGAGGTCATGTTTTTCAGGGGTTTTATAGTTAGCAGTTAACTATATGAAGTGTTAGACCATTAATTTCCTTTACATCTGTTCATCAGTTTTTCCTCATAAAAAGAGGATAGGAGCTTAGCCCAAGCGAGAACACAGCAGTAATAGAATACTCATGCTTACAACTTAATGAGGCTGGATTTTTCAGTTAAAAAGGTTTTGGACATATTGACAACTACTGAAGACTTTCCTACGTGTTTCGGTTTTTTTAAATATATTAGAATTATATCACAGATATAGGTTTAGTTGTTTTCTGAGATCTGTCATGTATATGCCTGTTCAGATCTCTAGGAACAGCTTGTCACATTTTCTAGAAAGAAAGGGCATAGCATGATTGACATTGAGATCAGTTTGGCTACACACTGACCACATTTACCGATTTTCCCATATTCTCTCATTCTAGGTGCTTTTTCCTATACCTTCTTATAGAACTGATAGGTGCAAAAAAAGTTTATAGTAAATATCATGAGTTTTCTGTAGACACAAAATTATTTGAAATGGAAATAAATTGTATAGAGTATCCAGAGACACATGAAGAGATGCTCAATATCGTTAGCTATCAGAGAGATGCAAATTAAAACCACAATGAGATACCACTTTACACCAGTCAGGATGGCTATCATAAACAAAGTAACAAACAACAAATGTTGGAGAGGTTGTGGGGAAAAGGGGTCCTTAGTTCACTGTTGGTGGGATTGCAGACTGGTACAACCATTATGGAAAACAGTATGGAATTTCCTCAGAAAAATAAAAATCGACCTGCCTTTTGACCCAGCAATTCCACTGCTAGGATTATATCCTAAGAATCCTAAAACATCAATATCAAAGAACCTATGCACCACAATGTTCATAGCAGCACAATTTACAATAGCCAAGAGTTGGAAGTAACCTAGGTGCCCATCAGTAAATGAATGGATCCAAAAATTGTGGTACGTATACACAATGGAATTCTATGCTGCAGAGAGAAAGAAGGAGCTACTACCCTTTGCAACAACATGGATGGAACTGGAAAGCATTATGCTGAGTGAAATAGGCCAGGTGCTGAAAGACAAATACCATATGATCTCACCTTTAACAGGAAGCTAAACAACAAAACAAATAAGCAAGCAGAAAAAAAAAACAAAGACACTGAAATAGAGAACAAGGGGATAGTGACCAGAGGGGAGAAGGAAGGGAAGTTAAGGGGAAAAAGGGGGAGGGATTTGGAGGAACAAATAGGAAGGACACAGGGACGAGAACTAAGGGGGGTGGAAATGGGAGGGAGGTGGGGAGCAAGGGGCGGGGGAGGCTGGGATGGGAAAAATAGACAAAAAACTGTACTTGAAAAATAACTAAATAAAATTAATTAAAAAAATAAATTGTATGAATGAACTTTTGGGGGGCTTAGGGGAGAGATAGAATCCTGTGGAAGGAATATTTTATTTTCTTGTGGAGATGGGCACATGGTTTTGCTCATCTGAGCTCTGAGAGGAGAAATAATTAGTGCCATCAGTCCTCTGTATCTGAGGATTCTCTAACAGTGGATTCAACCAACTGCGATAAAAGATATTTAAAAACTTTTTTACATTGTTGATGTATACTATATAGTTACACCTATGATGTTTGTTTTGTACCAAGTGTGTATGGACTTCCTTAATATTATTCCCTAAGCAATATAGTATAGCATCCATTTATATAGAGTTTCCATTGTACTTTGTATTATAAATAATCTGAGGCAATTTAAAGTACATGGGAAGGTGTGCATAGGTTATATGCAAATACTATGCCATTCTATGTGAGGAACGTGAATGTCCAAAGACATATGTATCTGGGGACCAGTCCTGAAACAAATCCCTGTTGTCTATTTCTTTTTCTTCACACATTCTATGCTGATTATCAAAGCAACCCTCAAAAAGAAGTAAGCAAGAATATAATGTATCAATTTAATATTAAGGGACCTAAAAACACAGAAGTCTGTACTCCGGAAACATTCATCCATGAAGTCATGCAAAGGCTTAGAACTTGAAGCCTGTTGGCAGGATTTTACTGGATAAACCTCCTGATGCTTTTTCCAATGTGCAGTTCTGGAAAACTGTAAGAAAATACGATGCCAGTCACAGGGTCGCTGTCTCTTGAGATACCATGTCACGCGAGGCTCTGCTTTACTCTCTGGCAGGTGTTGCTGATGAAAGTTGCTACATTTTCTGATGCCTTCTGAGTTAGTTACTAGTAAAACCTAAGTACTAGTCAAGGCAAACTTTCATCCAGTTGATTTCTGAGAGCTCGGTTGGCCGTGTGTGTCTGTGTATGGGGGATAAGGAGGGGGTGGATAACGTGCTTAGCCAAGTTTTACAGTTGTTATACGTGGGAGTTTCCAGAATCTTAAAAGGCAGTGAAAGCATCCTGTATGTAAACTGTATTTTAAGTAGGTGAAGACTTACATCACCCATGAAGGGAAATGGAAGAAAATAACATGTTCTTTCTATCTCAGTTGGAATTGCAAAATATCCAGAAGCCCAGGAACTTTCCACTTGATACACTGCTGCCAAGAACGCTGGCCCTGGATTGTATCTTTCAGCCTCAGACAATATACCAAGTAGCAGCGCTGCTCCTGCAAAGGGCTCAGCGTGCTGCCTCACCAAAGGGGTAGCCAACAGTTGTCTAATCTTCACAGTCCTTTTGTTCTTCCAGATGGACCTGATTTATGATCAAAGTCCCAGATATAAAAATAGTATATTCATCGTGAATTTTTATATAACCTGGTTTTTTTTTACCAGCCAAGGGGTGGGGGGTGCAAACGTGTTTACTCTCAAAAAAACATCTCACGTAGATGGACTCTATCCACCGGTTCCCTACAGCATGGCCTGAAGAATGAAAGGAAATCCCTGAATCTACTATAACATACTCACTCTACCATAGGAAATAAATCACGTAGATAAAAGCAGAACAAATGTAGCTGGTGTACAGATACCAATAGTGTAAAATAGGTATTAAAAGTTCAAACTTGGCCACTCAGCAAAGTTTGGGCAGCTGCTTATTAGCTGGCTTCACCACATTAGAAAATTGATTTAGCATCTCTAACTCTTAGTTTCCCCATATGTACATATGTGTTGCATAGGTGTTGGGCTGGTAAAATAAATAAAATAGAACTGTGTCTAGCATATAATAATATTAGCTCAATTATCATTGTTGTCATTACCAGCATGACTGTATTAAAATTAGGAAACTGAACTTAATGGCCCCTGAACTTGAGTACCCTTATTACACCCACACACGTGATGTCTTTGCCGGCAATGTACAACAGTGACATTCTCTAAGTGGTTTACCTAGCCACAGTCACCATTGATTCCACTGCTATGTGTGGTCTTATCTGCTTATAACTGATCATGTAATTAGAATGTTTTATGGATTAGCTTGTGGCCCTGCTGATTTCTCTCCTTAAAGGCATAGACCACTCTTTGAAGGACACCAAATCCATATGAGACATTAAACTGTTACTTCATTTTGTTTTTTAAATTTAAAACTTTTTAGCTAAATATTACATATCATGTTAGCCCTTTGTTAACACTCAGCTCATGAATTAAAGCTGTGAAATGAAAAGAACAAGATGACATCTCTGTAGGGAAAGTCAGTGCAGCCATAGTGGGTCAGTGCACTTGTCCACAAAGTGAGAACTGGTAACAGAGTTAGTAATAGTTCTGAAGGCCCCAGACGAGGTTCAGTTTTCCATGCAGTGAAACAATGATCACCCGTTTTTTTTTTTCTCCCAGGATCTCTTTCTGCATTATCATTAAATTCAGTGGAACAACTTTCATAAAACATTCACCTTCTCTTCTCAGATCTTTCCACTAAGTGCCAGGAATTAGAAATTTAAATCTAATTCTTGTTATTCTACCGAGGTGATGCTCCTCAAATCCTCCCTAACACTGGTCCGAAAAATCACTCAAAGCTAGGGGAAAGAGATGGAAAAGGAATGGCAAGAAAAGACATGAATTAAGCAGAAAATATTGGAGAGAAGATATTCACAAGTCAGAATGATAAGAGAAAAAGGATGGGTGTAGGTAGATGTCGTACACTTAATTATAATTGTACAATTGGAAATTCAGAAGCTACCAAGAAAACCATGGTAAAAATTTAGTATCCTATTCTCTGTTTAGTCATCTATATTTTCTTCCCAGTAGGAAACAACATAATCATTTTCTTACATACTTATGTATTTTTCCACATCTGTATCTTTTTCTATAACTATATTAAAAATAGTAACATACTATATATACCTGTGCTGTACCTTGTTTCTTTCATTTAAAATATATGAGGTCTATCTAGAAGATATCCAGCTATGTAATATGAAAAATAGAGACATTTATTGAACAAGATAAAAGATACAAGAAACACTGTACATAGGTCAATTATGCCTTAGTTCCCTTCGAAGTAGCTACTTTGGGACATCACACAGGTCTCCCAATCACCATCAGCTGCCCTGTTCTGTTTTCCTGAATCTTATTGGTGGTGTGAAATCTCTCCTCTCTCAAAGGTGATTTTAGTTTTGGTAAAACCAGAATGCCAAATCTGGGCTTTAGGGGCACTGAGTCACCTGGGTGATTTGATGTTTTGCCAAAAACTCTGAACGAGATATGATGCACAAGTGGGCATGTAGTTGTGATGAAGCCGTCAATCACCACTTGCCCACAGCTGCAGCCTTCTGAATCATCCAAATAGTTTCTGCAGAGGAGTGTTCAAGCTTAATCTGTGATGCAGATTCATTAATCTATTTGCTCAATCATTTTGAATACGACAACCACACAGTACACATGCTCACTCAACAGTGTCTACTGCCCCCACTGACCAGTACAGTGAAGTCGTCAGTGTTCAGAAATGCACATTCCAGTCCACTCTCCTTGGCTGCCAGGTTAAATAGTTGTTGTGTAAACTGTTCTTTTTATATTAACAACGGCTGGACTTTTTCTGGATAGACTTGAATAACTTGGCTGTTATGTCATATTTATACCTAAAAAAACCCTACTTGCTTGTACAGCTGCAATGATATCTACTTAACCAATCTCTGCTTTCTGACATTCAGCTTTTTGCCATTACTAACAGTGCATCAAACAACCTGAACTGTCTCTTTGCACACATGCATATTACTCAGTGTTCAGTTGAGAAAGTGGAAACTGCCCCATTTTTGGAAAGCAGGAGTTTAATCCAGTCAGTTTGAGACTTAAAAATTATTAGAGGGTTGCAGGCATAGCTGGAGCAATGGACTGTTAGGATGATTCTCAAAAATATCTCAAATCATGGGCCTAGGGAACACCTCTGCAACTTCTGCAGCCACTCTGTCAGTATAGAGTTCCAAAATGTATTCATAGCTGTGATTCAGAAATCAGAAAAACAACATTTAAAAAATAATTGCATCCACCGAAAATGCCTTTTTATAAAACCATGAAAAGAGACAAAAAGATCACTTCCTTTGAACTTCTACCTTCTAAATCTCATTTGATTACATATAATTAATGGAACTTAATTTGCTTTTAGAATTCTGATTCCATAGGATTCTGAAAAATATAGACTTGGGTTACCTAGACTCTGCAGCAATATAAGAAGTCACAGTAGAAAAAGGCAGGAATCAGAGTGTATGAGTCACTCCAACAGAGAATACAACTGTCACTTTAACTGACATTCTTTTAAGGAATCAAAAAAAATCTCTTAAAGAAACACTGGAGGTGAAAGCCCCATTAATGTGACTAATTGAAATAAAGGCTTTTATTGACAGGTCATACTGGACTACTTTGGGTAAGAGCAACGCCCACTTCCTCTCTCCCCCAACCCCCCCCCCCACACACACACACATTCCTTTTAGCCAGAGAAGATGGTCCCAGATAAGCAGAAATAGTTTCCTCTGGAGAAATAGCCAGGAGAGCTTATGCATAGACATACAGCTCAAGCCATGGTGGTTCACCCAAGAAAGGAAAGCAGCAATTGGACTGGAGTGTGACATCAAGGCCACATTCCCCAAGTAGGGGAAGAACAGTGGAGAAAAGGGGAGAAAGCAATACCAAAAGGCTAGCTACTTGACAAAATGTTTGATTGTTGGAAGTAATCGTGTTAAGGGGATTGTTTCACAAGTTGTCGAGGGTTACTCCAATGGGCAGAAGTTGAGATGCAGTGTGAACAAAAAGCGTTATAAGAATTGTTTAGTATATAAGCTAATAGCCCATAGTGTTAAAAAGCAATCAAAATGTAGTGGCTGCTGTTATGCATTTTTCAGAACTAAGTATTCTATGATGATGATGATATTAAACTAGTATGGTTAAGACAGGAGCATATATTTACTCATAGTTTGCATGTAGAAGACAATTAACACTGAGGATTAACTCCCAGGAAGAATATATGGTAAAGTCTCTTAGAGAATACTTTCACTGTAAGTAACAAAGTATGACTTTAATGGAGAACCAACATTCTGTGGACTGTAGAGAACTGTGGTCTATTCTTTTTCTGAGGTTTTCTCAGAGGATGAGAACTGACACCTGGGTGAGGTTTTATTTAAGGTTAGCAACTCTATTTTTTCATTTGCTCGGGTCAGAATACTTGGAGTCTTTGACTTAGAGTTTGTTTCCTTAAAATTAAAAAAAACCTCAGTTGTAATAGACACATATCATAAAATCTATTTGCTTTAACCATTTTTCAGTGCATAGTTTAGTAGTGTTAAGCTCGTTCACCCTGCTGTGAATCTGAATTCGGTCTCTAGAACTTTTTTCATCTTGCAAAACTGAAACTCTGTAACTGAGGCACCACTTCCCGGTTTCCTCTGCAGCCGTGATAAACCGCCATCTGCCTTTCTCTCTCTGTGAATCTGATTACTGTAGATGCCTCAGATCATTGGAATCATAATAAAGTTTTTGTCTTTTTGTGACTGGCTTATTTCACTTAGCACAAGGTTCACCCGTGTAGTGGCATGTGTCAGAATTGTCTTCCTTTTGAAGGCTGCTTGTTTGCTTCCCTTTGGACTCATTTTTCTCTCTTGCCATCTACACCCAATTATTATGAAATCCTTTGACTCTCCCTTTGGAATTAATGCAGAGGCTGGCCACTTCCGATTCCTGCCGCTGCTACCTCGGTGGTCCCATCCACTGTCACTTCTCACCTGGCCTCCTGCCACTGTTCTGTTTCTCGCCTTTCTCACTATCATCTCTTTGAAACCCAGCACTCACAGCAACCTGTAAAAATCAGGTCACCCCTGTGCTCAAAATCCTCCTCTGCAGTGCCTCCTCTGCTTCGTGAAGAGACCAAAATCCATGCCTCCACCCACAAGAAAGAGACCCGCTAGCTTAGCATCACCGGCCTTGCTTTCTACTACTCTCCCTGCCCCACCCACGTGTCCGCCCACGTCGCAGTTGCTTCTTTGGTGTTTCTTGAACTAACAGCAATGCCCTTGCACTGGTGTTTGTCTTGCCCGCTATCTCTGTATGCTAACTTTATATTTCGCTTAAGCATTTTGTCAAATGGAAGCTTAAAATATCCTAACCTTATCACCTTATTGAAAATAAAGCCCACCAAATGACACAAGGTCCTTTATCCCCTTCACCGTTCTATTTTCCTCTGAAAATTTCAGCTCTAAATTGATACATAAAAATACTGATTTGTTGTTATAATAGTTTATTGTCTATCTCCCCCTGTTAGAAATGCACCTTTACCTGTTTTGTTTATTGATGTGTCTCAAACGTTGAGAGCTATGTCTGGAATAGAGTAAGTGTTCAATAAGTGAATAAATAGCTTCGCTGGAAAGACCTCCTCTTCACACTGAAAGCAGATCGGGCAGGGGCTCTAACAGTTCCTACGGTAAATAGGAAGGCTGCCACAGAGTCTCTATTTCTAGCCTATTCTACCACCCACATTTCCACACTGCCAGGGCCTGTTTTTCTGAGTTCATCAGTAAGGAGTTTGGTGCAAGCTAGGGGTTTGGATTCTAACACTCTCCATTTGACCTCTAGTATCTACTGACTCAATGGCCTGAGGGAATTTAGTCTTTTTATACCTCAGTTTCTTTATCTATGAGATGGGCATGCTATTAATCATTTTTAATTTTTCAATTATAGTTGATGTACAATATTAGATTAGTTTCAGGTATACACCCCAGTGATTAGATATTATATAACTTACTGAGTGATCATCTGGATAAATCTCATACCCATCTGATGTCATACATGGTTATAATATTATTGACTCTATTCCCTATGCTGCACTATTAATTGGGTACTACTCCTCAGTTATGAGAATTACATGAGGTAATGCGTTTACAAGGCTGAACACATTATAATTACTTGTAGGTAAATATAATTATAAAGTAGTTAAAGACAATGCATTTAGGATGTTATGCATAACACTATAATCTCATTTATGATTTTAATTTGTTTAGTAAAATTATCTTTATATAAGCAGTATAAGAATAAACTTCATCCAAACTGATATGAATTATCAGGAGCTCTGAAATACGAGTATATATATTACTTTGCCATATCGTAAATTCTCAGAATTCAAAGTCATGTTCAAGTGAAAGTACCAAACATAACATATGATTAAGTATAAGAAAATTTAGTGGTTCGTTTAGCTTTTTTCATAGTACTTATTAGCAGAATATGACTCATTATACATTTAACTGGTATTTTCTCAAAAAAATATTACAAATAGATAGGGAGTTTTTCATGGGTTAACCATTCAAAGAACTTTATTACTTGACATTCCTATTTTTAACAAAGCTTTTTCTTAGCTAGGTCATCTGAAATATCCCAACTTAATTTTTTAAATTTGCTATGTCCAATTAGCTTCAATTTGTTAGTTATATATCTGAATTATATATAAATCCACTTGTACAAGATTTCAATCACCCTTGGGAGCAAATATTTGCATAATTGATCAGTAACTTTTGATATTGTGATGCTTTTCTTCGAGAACATTCTTTCATTAACTGTGGAGGTTTAAACCAGTTGGAAATTACTCTTTTTGATGTATAAATCTGGCTTCTGATTTTTTAATCCATTACCTTAATGTTCACTACTGTTTTCCATTTTGAAAGCTCATTCTGTGTGGCTATTTGAAATATTCAGACATATCACCAAAAGAATGACCAATAAGCCATAAAGCTGCTCAATGTAATACTAGTATAATTTATTTGTTACTGGGAACATTTCATTTTATATTACTTTGGAAGAGAGTATCAGTAAATATGTAGCAATTACCTAAGAGTAAGAACTTATTGTCCTGTCCATAATTTATTTAACTTATGCACTAGCTGTTTAGTAAGTATGAAATGAAGGCTGCTGTGTTTTAAAATGTTGTGCAGATACCTGAGCTTTCAGTGGACTCAGACAAGAAACCTGGGAAATGTGCACAAGAGTTAAGTCTCTACCTTGTTCTCCCTACCCACACCAGGAAGCAGTCCACCCCTGTAGATCCATTCCATCTGGATCTACAACTGCACCAGCGCACGGAGCATCAGGTTTCCCATAGAGGACACACTAGGTCTCCCTATGAAGACCGAGTGGATGAAACCTAAGCCAAAAACTTGACAAAATTTTTCCTAGCATGGCAATTTCAATTTGAATTTGAACTTTTCATCACTCTCTGATACCTGTAGAGGATTTTGAATCAGTTACAGCAGATCTTGGTCAAACTCTTCTCTGTAAAACGTCCCTTTAAACTTGTTAAAGACAAAAGGAGCAAAGGGTGGAGGGGTAGGTATTCTTTCTCCTTCCCTTGGCTGGAAATGTAGGCCCTGTCTTTTCATCTTTGGAAGGCGTCAGCTTATTATCATTGAAACAGATTTCAGGTACATTTCAGGGAGGGTCTGTTTGCTTTTCACATCTGCCCACAAGCAGCATGATAGTACAGCCAGTTTGCCTTTGGTTTTCAGTGGGATTAAAAGCTCTCCTTGAATTCAAAGCCTTGTAAGAAGGTGCTTTAGAGCAGCTGGTAAGATATATGAGATTATAGAAAGCTTAGTTAGTTGCCTTTATAAATGCTTTAAAATCTTTGGATCAAAGGAGCATTCTGTGGAAAACATTATTAGCTGCTAAAATAGAGTATATATTCACATCTAGATTTCTTTTATTTTTATTTGAGTTCATAACCATACTTTGTGGTGAATAAAGGGAAAACAAAAGATAAATGTGAGAGGTTCCTTTCCTAGAAGGCAAGTGTCATAGATGAGGACAGTTTCTAGAAATTAATAAGGTAAGGCAAGAGCAGCAAGCCTTTGAGTGATTTAAATCCTAAGCCAGAGCTGCAGAAAAACAAGGACAGCAGTGGAGAAAGGATATCTCAGGCCTAAAGGCAACTTTGGAACCTAGTGGCAGCAAGCAGGCAGGGCAAGTCAGGGAGACCATGTCACCTATTACCATTTGGAGCTGGCAGTCAAGTGCTGCGCCTTAAAGGACATATGCCTGGTGATCTCCGGGCAAGTGTACAGTGTCACCTGCTTCTTTAACAAGCATCCTGGTGCAAAAGAGGTTCTGCTGGAACAAGCTAGTGCAGATGCGGGTGAAAGCTTTGAAGATGTTGGCCTCGATTCTGATGCCAGAGAAATACTAAAGCAGTCCGAGATTGATCATGTGTATCTGAATGACCTGAAACCTGAAAAAGGATGCAAGGACCCTTGGAAATATAGTTGCTGGTCCTGTTGGATTTTCCCCATCATAGGCACTATTGTTTAGGTCTCCTGACTTACTGCTACACATTGGAAAGCCATTCCTCTGGAGAAGGCCTTGTTGAAGTCTGGAAAGCATATTCACTTGGGAGTGAAAACTGGAGAGTAGATTGAAGGCTGAAGCAATGGCCTGTTCTCAGATCCTGCCAATTGTATTTTTTTCCTTTGGCACCAAGATGGTGGGCCACACATCTGCCTCAGCCCTGGGGACAGTATCCTTCTCTCTCACAGCATCACTCCCCAAGCACCTGCTTATTGTTCTGTGTCCTTGCCAGTGTTTCCTCTCTTCACTGGTTGTCACAAGGTTGGCACCTTTATATTACAATATTTTCTGTTTGTAACTGCAAACCATATGTCCTAGTGGCATTGACCTTGGTAAAAATGCCCACTTTCCAATACTTTGAATGGACATCAGACATTCTTAACACATCAGTACAGTCTGGTTTTGAAACTTCTTTTTCCATTTTTCTTGGAAGTAAATATTATTTCTAAATTTTGCCTTAATTTTATTGTTTATCATAAGGGGTTTAAGCCATGAAGTTGTACACCTATAATGTAAAACACAGCTGTCAACTGATCTTGTTTGGTGTTTATCGTTGTTAAGCCTAGATAGAGCCCATGTGGACCTCCCCTCCCTCCTGGGCTGGGGTAGCGGCCTGCTCTTCCCATTCCCTAAGTCCTCCACGTGGTGCTGGACAGAACTGTTTCCCTTTTATTTCTTGAAGTGGAAAGGAACAGGGAAAGGGAGAGATGAATTGGAGTGATAGGATGAATCACAATAATCTTTCTTTTGAAAAATATTGAGAGGCACTACTATAGGAAAGGAGTTTAGGAAAAGCACCAAAAACTTAATCCTTCACTTTGGTTTGGCACTAGTCCCTAGCCATCTTTTTTCTTTCTTTTTTTTTTTCTAGCCATCCCTCAACTGTCTTTACTGGTCATGTAAAATTTATAATTATGTCCGTAGCTATTTACCAGGGACTTTTGCTGCTGTTTTGTTCATTGATTAGAAATTTTTTATTCCCTATTTTAACAAAAGTCAGAGATTTCAAATTGATCAAAGCTACAGTATTTGATCTTCTATTTGTCTCAGTGAAATAACTTTCATAGACAAGTGGCATTTGGAAGGGGGAGCCTGTTACAAAAGAATGTTTTCCATTCCATCTGTACTTTACCTCATGGCTCCAATTTGTGGTTGTGTTGTTTTTCCATTAAGAATTAAAGAACTGCCCTGGCTGGTGTAGCTCAGTGGATTGAGCAAGGGCCTGTGAACCACAAGATTGTGGTTCGATTCCCAGTCAGGGCACGTGCCTGGGTTGCAGGCCAGTTCCCAGCAGGGGATCCATGAGACGCAACCATACATTGATATTTCTCTCCCTCTTTCCTTCCCTTCCCCTCTAAAGATTAATAAATAAAATCTTCAAAAAAAAGAATAGGGTTAGAATAACAGATCAATAGAATTATTTAAAAAAAAGAATTAAAGAACTGATAGTTTTCTTTTTTTTTTTTTAAAGAAAGCCCTAAGGTAATGAGAGTTGCCAATGCTGACTGTAAATTCATAGGGCCGGTGCAAATAGGGTGCCTAACAAGGTTATATTGTGGCACTCGCTGCTAAAAACTCAACTCATGGTTGCCACCAGAGAGGACCTGAAAGAGTTCTGTTTCCAGGGAAGTTTCTTAATGCTGTGGAGGAATCAACAGCGCATCCTCAATTTTTACTCCAGTCCGTAAGTTTTTCTTCCTGGTAACATGGGTGGAATATAATCCTTTTCTTCACTGTACTACAGTTGGAGTAGTATAGTATAAAAGACATAGGACATAGAATTATCAGTTCATGGTGGAGAGAGACTCACAAAAGCACACCGCCTCCAAAGAAATGAAAAGAAAAAGCATTTCCCACCTGGGTGGCAGATTTTGCTTGGAAGAAGGGGCAGAATATATGGGCAAACAACAATGATTTTAAGTCAGTCAGACTTGCATTGCCATGTCCACTTGCAGCTTCAGGCAGGAACCTTACATCTTTATTTCCTCACTTATAAATTAGAAATAATAAAAAGATAATAAACTAGCTCATATAACTGTTGCGAGAGTGAAGTTGGCTACATGAGCCAATGCACATGTAGAGTGTCTAATGCGATGGCAGGAATGGACGTACTCAAGTGTCTGCAGCTGCTCTCATTTGCCCTCAGCTAATTATTGATAAAAGCTGTCATTAAAATAAGTTTGGAGGAAGCACATGTGTGGTACCTGAAAGCAAAACCCTTTACAGCACTGAAGTATGAACCAAGAAGAGAAATGTGTGGCAGAGAAGGATGTCATCAGATTTAGGAAGAAAACAGCATAGACTGAGTCTGAGACAGGATTACAGATTTTCACCATTTTTCTGAAAAAATAATATAAGATTTATCCTTTCCTTATTGTCTAGATTTATGACAAAATTAACTGCAGAGCAAATTGCAGCTGGTTTGTATTTTAAAGTGTGTTCGTCTACTTCCAGCCCTTACTTCTCTTTTGTCTTAAATCAATAAATGTCTCCAGGTCTGGGAGATCCTTTCGGGTCGTTTTCTCTATACTTGATGCAGTCTAAATTTTGGTGCACACAGAGAGGAAGAGCAAGAAAGTGACACTCCTTTATAGGAATTTTGTCTTAACAAACTTCTATCTATCTGCCTTAATGTTGTATACAAACATTTAAATCTACTGATGTTGAAACGTGATGTTCTTGGTTGTGGCCGCACATTTGATTTCAGATTTTGCAGGGCCTTTCTAACACAGGTCCTGAAGGAAACAAAAGGAAAAAAATCCTCTCTTTCCAGATCTCATCATCTTTCTGACCAGAGGAATTGGAGAAAGAAGTGTTGGATTTTTTCTCTGATTGCTTTCTTTTTGGAGATAGAGCCTCTTTTAAGGGAGCTGTTACTCTTGGATCAGTCAGGTTTGCTTGGGAAAACAGAAGCCACTCCACGTATATTTAATAGAAAGAAAATTAATATAAAGACTTTCAGGCTTAGATGATATTGGAAGAGCTGCAAAAGCAAAGACCGGAGAGGTCTCTCTGAGGCTCTCTGGAAGTACAGTGTTTATGGAAGTCACCAACAACGATTCTAGTTACTAGAAGGGCTGAAATAGGAGCATGGAAGAATGTCATCATAGAAGTGAGCCAGACCTCAAATAGTTTCCTCTCCAGATCCTGTCTTCACCTCCCCCTTTCGGCTTTTTATCTCAGATGGCTGGCTTGAATGGACTACATTGGTGGTCTTCCTTATTTCCTAGCTTTCAGTTGGGTTTGGACAATGAGGAGTACCCACAGGAGATGAAGAGTGAGTTAGGGTAATTATTCTCCTGCCTCCCTTCTGTCAAGGTTACTTCAGGAAGTTCGTGTCCCTTGACTGCCAAGTTAGCTTCTCTTCTCAACATATTCTTTTCAGATTTTGATGACTGCTCCTTTCTCTCATCTATTCAGGCTGAGGGATGATAATAGCTCTTATAAATTTGGGGACCCTGCCCTATCCCCTTTGTTCCATTGCATCCTGCAACATCATTGCAAAATACTCCCTTAGTAAATAAACATTTGTTGAGTTGTTCTAACATGAGTGTGCCACCTGTTTCCTGTTAGAAACATGAGTGGTGATAATAATTTGTAATGTGAACCTAAGAAATGCACCCTAAAGGTGGGTACCTGAAGCCAAATGATTTATATTTAAAGGAGCTCGGATGTAACATCCATGCCAGGATAAAAGTGGCATGGGAAATCCATGGCTTAAACTCGAACCAGAGAATCTCCTCCGTTTGTCACATTGTCATTATTGAGAGCATAATATAAGGTACAAGTGAGAGGAAAGACATGATGGATTGGCTGAGGAATTTAGTTGTTTTGTAAATAATAGAGATGATCAGAGTGGTATAATTACCAGTTTATCTCTCTGGGCCTCCCCCAGAGGGCACACACACAAAAATAAGAGCAATTAAGAACATAAATTAGAGAGCTCCAGGGCAGTCTTGAAGGCTTTCCTCTCCTCGGTTTGCAAATCTGGTAATGTGAGTGTGAAGTCCGCACGCAGAGCGGCAGCCCAATCGGCTCGGTCTTGCCGGATGGCCCATTCTAACGCAGGGAGACTGCTGGAAAGGAGCAGGGCCTTGAGGTCTGGCTTGAGGACATTTGTAAAAATGTGGGTTGAAGTTGGGAAGTTGGAGGTCTTAAATCCCCAACTTCCTCTGAAATCCTCTCACTTAACGGAGACAACTTCGTCTCTCCCTCAACCTTCCTCTGAATTGAAGCAGTTGCCTCTGGAGTTAATACTGATTTTTCTCTAGGCTCATGCTGACTACTTCTCATTGATTTTGATTGGCCTCAACAATTATATACCCAAATATTTTAAAATACTGTTACTATTGAAATACGATTAAGATAAAATGTGTTTAAAGAAACTACAAAGATGTCTTTTATGTCTACAGTATCTAGAGATGTGCGTTATGAAGGCGAGCATGCTAACCACTTCACAGCTGAGGGGTTAGCCATCAACAGGAGGGAACGGCATCTGATACACACGAGCAAAGTCATCTAAAGAATGGGGGGTGACGCAGGTGCACAGATGGAGGAGGAAGTAGGTATCGCAGGGTATCACCGTGTTCTCCAGGAAGTAAGTATTCAGATTATTTTGCTGAAAGTGAAAGTGCAAGTAAAAGGATAGCGATTTAAAGAATAAATGGAAAACAGATGCTGTGGGGAATGGGGGAGGTAAATGAGGACACATAAAAGACTTTTTGAGGTGCTTCAAGTACTGCCTTCCACTGGAGACTGGATTTGTAAGGGAACCGATCTCCAGTAAGACTCAGAAGCAGCTATTTTTAAAGTATATTTTATTGATGATGATATTACAGTTTTCCCAATTTTTCTCCCTTAATCCCCCCACCACCCTGCATCCCCAACTATTTGGTATTCCCCCTCCTTAGTTCATGTCCATGGGTTAGACATATAAGTTCTTCGAGTTCTCTGTTTCCTATACCATTTTTGACCTTTCCCCATCTATTTAATGCCTCTCCCCAACAGGTATTCAGGCTTAAGGGGATTAGAGCCAGGAAGCGCTTCTCCCAGAGAACATGGGGACTTCAGCTACGTGAAAGCCGGGAGTTGAGAGTCCATTGCTCTTTGTTTAAGACCCCCGAGTCCTTCCATGAAGGCCTCCCAAGTGATCAAGTCTGCCTTAGGTTGCCCCTGCTGTGAGGGGTCTTACCCATCATTGACTTCCCACCAAGCTTTGGGGGCAGAGAGAGGAAACTGAGGCAGCATTTGCTACAAGAGACAAGCTTTGCCTCCTTTGGCTCACTTTCCAAAGGTCGTCCCTTGCCCTTAGCCACAAGGGGTTGAGATACAATTCCTAGAACCAGGTAGAGCGATCCACAACAGTTCAGGTGCAGACCCTTCCATTTTTTCCCTTCCAGGCCTTGGTATGAATGCACAGTCTCAAGGTTTTCCTCTTCCCAGCTAGTGGAATGATACATAGACTTTCAAGGGCTCTCCCCTTCTGCACTAGCATAGTTTACTTGTGCAGGACACCTGGCAGCCTTATGGACCAGGCCCAGCATTACTGGGTCAATGTGTACAATTTTATCCTCCTGTATGTAGTTCTTTGTTAGATTGTAATGGTGAGGGCCCTGCCTTTATTTCCCCTCTGGCCACTATTCCACCATAACAGTCCCATAGTTGTTTTATCCACTCATCTACTGATGGACACTTGGGGCAGCTTGCATATAAAAATCAGCTTATATTTCATATTGTTTTAGGGACAACACTGGACATTCAGTTACCCTAAGCTTAAAAAATCTCAATTTTCTTTTAAAATATGTTCCCCCCCCTCACCAAATATCCAATTACCTAAGGCTTCTCTTCATCTTGACCACCAGTACTTTTGCTCTGACCCTCAGAACCTCTCATATGGACCAGTGTGTATCTTTATCTTTAAAACTATGAGAATCTTAACTTTAACCCACATCTATGTCTGTATCTGTCTCCCCATCACACTATAAAATTTTATATGCAGACTCCTAATAAAATGCCAGGTACACAGTGAGTGCCCAATAACCATTTGTTGAACTAAACAGAATTGAGGGAATAAATAGTCTCCACCCAAAGAGGCTCTGAGGGCTACCATTGCAGATGAAGCTCATCTCGATAGGCTGACTCCAGCCTATAGTTCTACTTGAGCTTTCACTCCTCTCTTATAAGTGATTCTTTTAAAAAAAAACAAAAACGATTTTATTTATATTTAGATAGAGGGGAAGGGAGGGAGAAAGAGGAAAGAAACATCAATCTGTGATTGTTTCTCATGCACCCCCTACGGGGGACCTGGCCCACAACCCAGGCATGTGCCCTGACTGGGAATCAAACAGCAACCCTTCATTTTGCAGTCCGGCACTCAATCCACTGAACCACACCAGCCAGCTCTCTTATAACTGACTCTAATTGGATTTGTCACCAATTTTCTGGTCAGGCAACCCCACCTCTCTAGCACAGCATAATAGCATGATTACTGTCTCTTAAAAAAAAAAAAGAACACATGCCTAGATTGCAAGACCACTTTAGCCAATTATTGCCTTTGTGTGCTTGAGAAAATGCTGAAATTTTAAAATTTTAGTGCAAACATGGATGATAATAATAACCACATCACAGTGTGAAATGAAAAATGGAGTGAGATAATATGTAGAACAATTGGCAAAAATCTACTGCTGGATAAATGTTGTCTGTTACCGCTGTTACACGGTCTGCCTTGCCCGCTCCTCTTTGTCATCTGCTCCTCTTCGTACTCGTGCTCTTCCTCCTGGAGAGCTCATTCCCTCCTTCATAATAAAGTCTTCCACGTTGGGGATTAACTTTCCTTCATCCTCTTAATAATTGCTCCAATAATGATATTAGCTACTTCAGGTATTAAGACTATTTTACATATTATTTTACTTAAAGAAGTAGATATTATCCCTCTGTGTGACAAAAAACAAACCCTAGAAATTGTTTGGTCAAAGTTTCATAAGGGGAAAGGTGTAGAGCAATAATTTAAATTCAACCAATACTATATTCTTTTCCAAAGTCAAAGGGACTCCATTGCCTAAAACTATTCTTCTTTTTTAAACTTATAAATGCTTATATTTCCCATTATATACTGTAGTGGGTTGAATATGGACACAAGTTTTTGTAGCTCCTTCTATCAAAAAGAGTTTATTTCTGTTTATATCTTGAATCGGAATCGGCTTGGTGACTTGCTTGGCCAATAGAATGTGGTGGAAGAAGAGACCTGTGAGCCGTGGAGCCTTGGTCTTGGAAGGCCTTGCAGCCTGAGGCCGCACTGTCTTAAAACACTCCCTCCACTCTCTAAGGCAACCCAGGATAACCTTCTGGATGACAAGAGATCACATGAGGAGAGTGGCCTCGGTGATACCAGCCTTAGTTCCCAGGCATGGAAGAGAGGTCCTTTTGCACCCTCTAACCTGGGTCAGCTCCCAGCCCCTTCAGTCACATGGGAGCCAAACAGAGAGTGTCCTGGTCAATCCAAGGGTTATGAGCAATAATAAATTGTCATTTTAAGCTACTAAGTCTTGGGGGTGATTTTTAAAAATGCAGAAATGTTTAACTGAGGCCGAAATTGGTGCCTAGAGGTAAATTGCAGCTATAATATAGACCTAAAGATGTGGCATTGGCTTTGACACCAATGAGAGAGAGTGAGCCATGAGGCTATTACAGGAAGCTGAAAGAGCAATATTAACATAATAAACCTGTTATTATTAACATAATAAACACCAAAACCTGTAGAGAATTTGTGTAAGAGTTTATTTGAGCCAAAAAATGATGACAGTGGCCCAGAAGCAAGATTTCAAGGCTCGTGAGAATAACATATTGCAGTTTCTTTTATGAACTTGAAATTAAGGAGGGACTGTGAAGATGATTATGTAAGGTAGGAGAAAGCAAGGCAGTTAAAATTATATGCTCTTTTGAGGGCGGTTACTGCTTAATTCAAAGGTGTGCTAAGCTAGACACACACACACACAAATGGACAGGGCTTGGTTAAGGCAGAAATAAACATTTTACAAAAAAGTTATGTGCTTGGGGTGTGACTGTCCACCATGACCTTGTTCATCCATAACAGTGAGAAAATTTCTTCTGTTAGAGGCTGGAAAGGGCACTGCGGTAAAGTGCCCGTGGCAAATTCAAAGGCAGAGAATATACCTAAGGAACCTGTGAATCTGGCCAAAGAGATCTAGAGACATAGTGTTGAATGTACCAGGCTGCCACCCTGACTAGTGTACAGTAGGATCCAGGAAGAGAGGTATAAGCTGGAACAGACGGGTTAGTTTACAAGAATTTAGGGGAAATAGAAAAGACCTAGAACTTGATGAGCTGGAAGATAAGTCAGCTCTCATTCCCTATTTGCCAGCTGATGAAAAAATTATTCTCAATCAAATGAAGCCCACAGATAAGAATCAAATTGTGTATGTGGCTGTGCAACCCTCTGCCAAAGAGTATGGCTTAGCCAGGGCCTGATAGACGTTCTCATGTGGAGCAGAAAGAGCATCTGGAATCTTAAGCATGTTCTCCCACAGCTGTCACTCCTAGAGACTGAAGCAGAAAGTCGGAGTCATCAGCAGGTAAACGGGACTGGGTGGGATAGAAAGGGAAAGATGACAGGGTCAATAAACAAGAGGAATCAACACATTCAAAGTGTCGTAGCTGCGGACATTCTGTAATACGCAGGGAAATAGGAGATGGTGACAGGCAGTGGCCTGCCATTGCGGTTTCACTCCAGTTATTGGTGAAGACAATGAAACCATGAGGCAAAGGGCAGGGACAGGAATGGGGAAAGCAGTGGTGAGTCCGAGAAGCCACAGGGCTTGATGTCCTCTTTGCAGTTGTTGACACCACCAGGAAGACAGTAGGTGTCGTGGAGAACCCCATGCTATTCGGTTTTTATCACTCATTATGTCAGCGTTCAGAGGTTTCTGTTCTTATTTCTCTTAAATTTCTTAGATTCTGTAGAGAAATAGAACAGGTTTTTAAAAGTCAGTCCTTAAACTTCGGCAATCCGTGATGGGTTATTTTGGGAAAAAAAATAAACCAGAAGGAGATGGTGAGCAGAGAGAGCTCAGCTAAGAAGTTAGTGTGACCGATCTTTTACTTCGTTAAGTGTCCCTCAGAGTGTGAGCTTTGGAGAGGAATCTGAAAACTAATGTTGGGAATAAACAAAGAATCTTATATATAAGACCATGTTCTCCCTGACTAGTGCATGGTTTATTAGAATTTCCTACTTTCCAGCAAACAAGGGTATAAACTAAAAAGAGAGGTAATTAAGGTATTGTCTATTTAACTCTTTTTCTGTGATTAGAAACAATTTTTTTGCTGGGTCACTGAGAATTCATATTTCCCACTACAATTTTTTAAATTCAGTAGCAGGAGCAGTTAGCCAGCAAGGTATCTATGTGTAACATAGTTCCAAACTTAGTGCTTTGTGGGTTTGCAGCTTTATACCAAACAGGCATAAAGAGAATGATTCTCAAGAGTATTCATTTTTAACATCTTCATATTTTACAGAATTGTACAAATTGCAAGGCCTTGCTGCATTTATTGAGAAAAATTAAAAAATATATAAAACCTACTTAAAATTTAGTAATACTTTCAGATAAAATTTTATTTTAATAATTATAACAGCAATATATATTTAAATATGTATACATATACCATTAAGATCAACTGTTCTGTGGTTAGGACACATAAGATCTACATTCTTGGCAAGTTTGAGTATGTGGTAGCATATTGTTACTTATATTTGTTTACCTTTTTGTGCAGAACTCATTCTTGCATAGCTGCAACATTACACCCCTTGACCAAAATAACTCCATTTCACTATGTGCAGTGATGGGTGTGTTTATCAGCTTGATTGTGACCCTATCTCACAATGTTTATGTACATCAAAGCATTGTCACACATGTTAAACATATACAATTTTTACTTGTCAATTATACCTCAACCAAGAAATTTTGAAACACCGAAAAAAAAATCGAATTTAGGCACTGTAGCATGAGGTGCTGGAAGGTCCTGGCTGGGTTCCATGATGTCATGTTCTAATCCGAGATCCACCACTAGTCTGTCCAAGAAAGGTGTTGGGTAAGGTCAGATCGCTGATCTATGGACAGCTGCTCAGCCTCGACTGTAGTCAAATAAGGTCAGTTTGAATGCTCAGAGCCGGTGAGACCATTCTGTTATCCTGTATTTTTTCTCTCCTCCCATTTCTTCTCTCCTTTTCCTTCCCTGTCCTCTTTTCTCCTCCTCCTCTTCCTCCTCCTCCTCCCTTCTGATCTGCCTCATCGTCTTCATCTTTTTTCTGTACTTTTCTCTGTGTTTTTACTATTTAATAGACCTTAAACGGTAAAAAAAGAGAAAGCGTTTTAGTTGATGTGACATTTGGATACTTGATTGTGTTGTTTATATGTAGATTTTGCTTTTTACATTGTGTGGCAATATTCACTATTCTGATACACATAGTACACAAAATAAGGTCCTTTAAACAGCTAGACATGAAAAATGCAATACTGAGTCTCTCTCTCTCCCCTCCCTTCCCCATATACATGTCAACCCCACAGTAGCACTCAAGAGATTTTAGAGAAGCGGGAGTGCTAACAGCGACGATTGCTGAATAGCATTTCATTTTAGCTGATGCTTGAAATTCCACTATTAAAAATTATTTCTTAAAGTTGGGCAGTTTTTACTCCAAGCTTTTCCTATTAAAATATTGAACTAACATAACTTTACACATTATTATAATAAAGATAACCAAAATGAAAAATTAACTGCTACTGCCATACTGCAAATGACAGCAAATGCTTTCTGTCAATAAGAGAACTAATTTGTAATTAACTCTTCATTAATGTTTCACAGTTTCTTGGATTGGTCAAGGAGATAGAATTTTTCCCTCTGAGTGTGAACATTTCTTATGCTGAGGATATTGATTTTTTTTCTTTCAAATTAATTACTGCCTTATTTAGATTTGGGAGGTGCTATTTAGTTTCTGATTAACTTCAGGAAGACATGAAGTACATTGTACTTGTTTTACAACCAGAGTTGAAAGTTCCACTTTCTAACCGGGACTGATCAAACGTAGCCACAGTACCCTTCACCAACATAACTACATCTGTAAAAATTAGAGAAAGGAAAGTCTCCTTTTCACCCTCAAATCTTTAGTTTTTATTCTGTTAACTCATTTCCATGTGTATAATACATATTTTCTTTTTTGTTACTTTTTTCTTTATTAATTGCCAGACAATAAGCCATTTGAGGAAAGGGCTCAGGTCTGCCTTGTTCATTGCTATCTTTCCGTATGTCTAGGATTGAAAATTGAAGAGAGAATGATGCAAATCCCTCAGTTCTGTGCGTGTATGTGTGCACCTATGTATATAAGCATGTATACATGATTATTACATGCATACACAACAACACATATATGTGCCAACACAATATCATACACACATGTATACTGAATATATATCTATGCATATTTACTTGTTCCACTCTATTTAATTTGGGAAGTTAATCTTATGGGGGAGAAAGTGGAGGGCAAAATATATAAAGATAGGGAATAGTTCAGGGCTAGAAATAACATGGTTTAATGAAATTCAGATATTCCCCAAATCTCAGTGTAATCAAAAGTTTCAGTATCTTTTTTATCATTATATCTTTATTTAGAATATGTTTTTTAAAGATTTTTTATTTATTTATTTTTAGAGGGGAAGGGAAAGAGAGAGGGAAAGAAATATCAATGTATGGTTGCCTCTCGTGCATCCCCCACTGGGAACTGGCCTGCAACCCAGGCATGGACCCTGACTTGGAATTGAAATGTGATCCTCTGGTTCACAGGCCCAAGCTCAATCCACTGAGCTTCACCAGCCAGGGCTATTTAGAATATTTTTAAATAGCAAATTTTCTAAATATTTGCACATTTTTTTCTTAGAGTCAAGGGCAGAAGATCCAAGATGTACGGTGGAGTAGATGGAAGTTACACTCACCTCCTCCCAGAACCAAATTGGAATTACAACTAAATTATAGAGGAATCAATATGAATAATCAATTTAGAGGTGAGGGCAGTCAGTTTGCATGTATTATCAGTAAATCGGGGGTGGGGAAGCAAATAAGTACCTGTGTATAGCACTTACTAGATTATCATCCCCCTGTAAACATTAGCCAGGTGGAGAGGAAAGGGTAGGGGCTTCGAAGCCAGATAAAATCAGGTTTAGATGTTGTGTGGAACACACCTTCTAGATTAGATAAAAAGCCTAGGTCATATCACTCTGACCTGCAGTTTCCTTTTTGGTAAGAAAGGCAGGATGATATATAGCACATCACAAGGGATGTTGCAGGGATTAGCCGGGATGAAGCAGAAAAAGCACCCAGCATAATTCAGAGCATATGGTAGGTGGTCAATAATTGTCCCCTGTCCTCACTCTTGTCAAAGAGGATGTGCTTTTCTAGGTAGATTTAGTTACACTGCTCACATGTTCTTATAAATTATTGCATACTGTATTTAGTAACCGTATTTAGCAGCCTGCAAATATCTTTATTAAAGTGAGTATCACTTTCTGTTGTAATTGTACATTGGAGAGCAGGCTTCAGGTCTACACTCTGAACACCTCCAAAGCCACACTATGTTATTTCATCTCTGTATCCCACTGGCCCCATTACTGGTACAGTGTAGGTACTTGGTGAATGTTCTTTAAGCAAATTTATTGTAAAGAGAACATAAACAATATAATAGTGCTAAACTGACAATAAGAGGAAATTGACTAGGGTTTGCCAAGCAGTGGTCCCAAACTTGATTTTAATTAATATGATGAAAAGAACCTATAAAAATAGAGAAAACGGCCATGTACTATATATATTCTGCAACCAACCAGATTAACAGAATTTAATTATATGCAAAATAATTTGTATTTTTAAAAATATTGTGGGTAATTCTGATGACCTTCCAGACTGCAACACATTGTCTAGGGGTTGGTAGTTATCAAATCCCACCCCTTAGATTTGCTGCAACAAAACAGTCTGGGGCGGGGCCAATTTGTGAAATGCAGATTCCCCAGGACAAGGGAACCAAAATCTTTGAGAAGGAAGCCCGGGGATCTGCATTTTTATGAACAGAAGAAGTTTGAATGTACGCCAGTAAATTTGTGGACCTGTGTACTCGGCAATTGGAAGAGTTCTTAGTTTCTTAAAATTCAGATTGGAAATGAGTTAAGTAAGTACTTTCTCAGAGAAGAGCAGGGCCATTAGAATCTTCTGGAGGGTTTTCTTCAAAATAAACATCACCTTCCATTGTGAGATGGGGGGGTGGCATGGGTGGCATGGTGGGGGAAAATGGAGACATTTATACTCGAACGACAATAAATAAATAAATAAATGGATAGATAGGTAGGTAGATAAATAAATAAATAAATAAACTAAGCATCACCTTCCAAATTCTAATGAGTGTGGGGGTGACTTCTCCTCGAGTTCCCCCAGTGCCATGGACATAAGTGAATGAATAACGACTGAGAGATGCTGGATCTGTTTGGTAGGGAGGAGTCAGCTGTGGCCAGTTTCTCTTGGGAGACAAAGGCCAGCAGTGGCCAGTTTCTCTGAGGAGAAAAAGGCCCCAAGCACCCTCATCCATAGCCTTTTATTGGGTTGTAATACACAGGAATACAGGGCAGCAAGGATCAAACAGTAGATAACATTTCAAAGAGATCTCAGGGCTTCAGAGTCTGAGTCAGTGTCTGTCAGGAAGAGAGTTGCAGAAACTTTGGGAGACATACTCATTTCCTCTCAGACCCTTATCATATGAATGAAAGCACTCTTAACAGATTTCACAAGTTTATCAGCAAGTCTTTGTGATGCCCAATTTTTCCCCAGGGCGTGCTCTAGCAAGGCAAGGAGCTGCACCCCTCAGGTATTCAGGCTTAAAGGGATTAGAGCCAGGAAGTGCTTCTCCCGGAGAACGTGGGGACTCGAGCTTTGTCAAAGCCGGGGTGTGGGGCGGAGTCCATTGCTCTTTGTTGCAGCCCCTCGAGTCCTTCCATGAAGGCCTCCCAAGTGATCGAGTCTGGCTTAGGTTGCCCCCTCACTGTGAGGGGTCTTACCCGTTTGCTACCATAGACAGGCTTTGTCTCCTGGGGCCAGCATTCCAGATGTCGTCTCTCGCCCTTAGCCACAAGGGGTAGAGATACAATTCCTAAATCAGGCAGAGCAGTCTACTACAAATGAGCCTTTGGATAGGAGGAGGGCAGAGTCTCCAAGTCAATTCTAACAGCCCTTGAGAAGATTACAATGATCTGCCTCACACCACTTTAGGCTTCTCTTTGTTTTGGCATCTTAGCCAATCTGTAAATCAGATAAATCAGTATCAACATTTGTTCTGTGCAGACTAGACTAGTGCTTTATATCTTTTCAGAAAGGCCATTTTTTATGAATAATGCAAAAAGAAAGCCTCTACTGATGGGTTCAAGAAAAAGCTAGTTTTATACACCTAACATAACTTTAAGACTTCTAATTCTTCTCAGTACTTTTACCTATTGGCTTAGATATGAACCCACTGTCTGTCTTTGCAATGCAAATGCAGCCCTGAGTTGATGAACTATGGAGCAAACTGACACTGTATTATATATAATGTAATGTATATTACATTGGGAAATTCATTATGAGGCAGGGTGACTACCTTTGCCTTCAACACCATTTACCTGGGAACCTGAAAGTGCCTCAGAGCATCCACAGGAATTAAGTGAGTAAGACAACCTTTGGCAGTCTTTTTTCAGAATGAAAAGGTATGTTTCCTCCAAATTTAACTCTGAGAGCAACTCTTATTTTAGAATTTTTTTCAGAAAAGTTTAAAAATATATAATGCATATATGTAAAATAAGAATGTCAGTGATGATACATTATCATGGCTAGTAAATTTAAATATTCATGGAACTTCTTCGTGGGGTTATGAGATATTTCCAAATCATTTATCTCTAAGTCTATCTCTATCTCCATCATCTGTATCTGTATCTCTACCTCTGTCTACCTCTGTCTCTATATCTATACAGATATATAGACATAGATATATTGATTTTTGACACATAAATATATAATAAAATCAATTATATATATACATGCATATGCTCGTACACACACATCTATCTACTTGGTATCAGGTATATACATTACCATTTGCGGGGGGATTTTAACACTCTATGACCATGTTTTCTTATGAAATTCTAAATGTATGAAATTTCTTATGAAATTCACAAAGCATTTATAAATACTGATGTAGCTTACTGTTATTTTTGTTTTAAGAATGTGGCATTTGATGATGATCTTCTAAATTAATTGGAAGCATCTTAAGGTATCTGAGATAAGCAAGGACTGCATGGGGACTACTCTGCATGGAAATTGTTCTTTGAACTAAACGTACAGATGAGCTAGCATCTTTGCTACTTGCTTTATTTATCCTGATAATTCAATTACAATGAATGTGCATGCAGTAAAGCCTTGCCTTGGTTTTACTCCTGCAATTTCCGTGTGAGACCTACTTTATAAGTACTGAAAAAATATGTTGAAAGATTGCTTATTTCCAAATTCTAGGGTAAAAGTTACTAAATGGTGTTTCGAGGAGTTGAAAAATCTGAAAGTATATTATTTCTTAGAGATCTACTTATGTACTTTTCCTAGACTTCTCTTTCTCTGTACACAATCTTGTTAGGTAGGAGAGAGTTAGTGCTGGGTTTTAGAATCTGGAAAATCGGAGGCAGAGAGGAAATATTTAATCCACTGAGGAAATATCTTGCTACCTGGCTGGCAACATGAAGATGTATTTTCTTTCCATTTGTAGTGGGCTTTTTATCCCCTCAAAGGGTCTTTCACAGAACTCAGTTTTTAGTTTTGTTAGAGTCTGATTTACTGATTGTTTTTATGGATTGTGCTTTTTGGTGCCCCATATAAAACATCCTCTCCAATTCCTATTTTCCAAGGATTTTGCCCCTATTTTCTTGTTTGAGTTTTATGGTTTCATATTTTACATTCAAATCTTTTATTTATTTTGAGTTAACTTTCGAAAAAATTGTGATTTGGGGGGGTTAACTTTCAATTCTCTTTTCTAGAGATGACCAATTCCACTACCACCATTTATTGAAAAGACTCTTATGTCCATTGAATTGCTTTTGCATCTTCGTCAAAAATGTTTGCCTTTACATTCTACTGCTGCTGCAGAAATATCAACACAAAGTTAGTGGCTTAAACAACACAAACTTGTCATCTTACAGTTCTGAAGGTCTTGAATACATAACACATCTCACTGGGATAAAGCCAAGTATTATCAGGGCTGCAGTGGTTTTGGGGACTATGAAGAAAACTTCCCTGCCTTTTCTAGCTTCTAGAGGTCACCTGCGTTCTTGGCCCTCCTTCTCCTCAAAGTCAGCAATATAGCATCCTCAGATCTCTTTCTGATTTTTAACTTTTCTGCCTCCCTCTTTCACTTACAAAGACCCCCGAGATTAGGCTTTGCTCACTTAAATAAGCCAGGATGAT
Organism: Artibeus jamaicensis; assembly: GCF_021234435.1. Lineage (NCBI taxonomy): Eukaryota > Metazoa > Chordata > Mammalia > Chiroptera > Phyllostomidae > Artibeus > Artibeus jamaicensis. The sequence goes on from NW_026521837.1 coordinate 18,066,440, forward strand.
CTTTTCATCTCAAAACCCTCAATTTGATCACACATGCAAAGTCCCTTGTTGCCTTTTACCAACATAGTCACAGTGGTGTGGATTGGATAGCTTTGTGGAAGGCCATTATTCTGCTAACCATGGCTGTACTTGTGTGAGTCTATTTCTGGCTTCTCCATTCTGTTCCACTGATCTGTGAACCTGTCCCTCTGCCAGTACCACACAGTCTTGATTATTGTAGCTAGATATTGACTCTTAAAATCAGGTGGACTGATCCCTCCCACTCTCTATTCTTCTGTTTCAAAAGTTTTGGCCTATTCTGATTTCTTTGACTCTCTATATAAATTTTAGAATTTTCTATGTTCATGAAAAATTTTGCTGAGACTTGAGAAAGGCATTCTATTAAACCCATACATCACTTTGGGGAGCTTTGACATCTTTAATACATTGTTTTCCAATCCATGAACACGATGTGTCTCTGTTTATTTAGATTATCTTTGACTTCTTTACTTAAGCATTTTTGTAGTTTAACGTTCAAGGCTTTTACATATTTTGTTAGGCTTACACCTAAGTTTTTCACTCTTTTCAAACAATTGTAAATGGTGATATATTTTGAATTTTGATTTTCGCGTATACATTGTTTGCATATAGAAATACAATTAATTTTGATATGTTAAATTTGCATTATCTGTGACCCTGCCAGACTTGCTCATTGGTTTTAAGAGTCTGTTTTTATTGTTGATTCCCTGAGACTTTCCTGTCGTCCACAAATAAGAATAAATTTTTTCTGATCTGTATGCCTTTTATTTCCTTTTAGCTCTGGCTAGAGCTTTCACTACTAGGTTGAATAAGAGTGGTGAGAGAGGAAATCCTTCTCTTTGTCCTGATCTTAGTGGGAAATTTCCCCTCTATTCCCAGGTTCCTGAGACTCTGATCATGAATGGGTATTAAATTTTATAAAATGCTTTCTCTGCACCAATTGATATGATCATGAGATTTTTCTTCTTTAGCTGTCAATATAATCAAATACATTAATTGATTTTTGAGTACTGGACAAGTGTTTCCTTTTAAAGAATTGGTTCATTTCATCTTTACTGTCAAATTTATGTAGAGTTGTTGGTAGTTGGTGGTATTTCTTTACATTGTCTTTTTATAGAGTTACCTATGACATTTTATTTACTTTCTTAAAATATATTATTTTATCATAAATATCTCTTTGGAGTAACTGAGACATGCATAACTTATGTAATCATTCCCAAACAGGTGTCAAGGAGTATTAAGCAGTAAATAAAAATGAAAAGCTATGTTATCCATCATTGGTGTAGATAGTAAATTAGATACAGCAACACTTTCTTACAGGTCCTGAGAGCCAGAAGTATTTGGTAAAGATTTTTACTAGATTATATTCTAATCTTTTAGACAAAAGATAATTAGATTCTCTTTTATAATATATAGCATATATATTTACTTTGTACCTTTGTATTCAAATATCCCAAATATATCCACTTACTAACTCCATCTAAAATGCATATACCCACCTTATTAAAGATGAAAATATATTTAGTATTTTCAATGACTAGGTGTAGTTGTATTTTTGGCTCTATATAAATTCTCTTTCATAGCAAATTACAGAGTAACATAGTTTCATGTTCTGCAGAATTTTGATTTTACTATTATCATTTACAGTTATTTTCAGTGCTGCCTGCCTAGGGCGAGAGTGTTGCCTTGGTAGCACAAAAATGTACACTTTATTCTAGACCAGAAAAGTGGAATTTTTTGTTCTTTTTACCTTTACACCATGAGTATCTGAGGCTGGGGGTGGCAGACACATGGCATCACATTGCTCCGCCCCATTTCTGCATCCGCAGAGATGTTGGGAACCAACCAGGGCTGTCTGTTCCAGAGGGTGAGGGGTAAGGCAAAGGACTGTCACCCTTTTTAACGTTATCATTCAGGCACTGTTGCCTACCCAGCAACATTACATGTGAGATGACGTCTACCAGCCTCCCTATCTAGACGTTTTATGATAAAAATATTTAAAAATAAAATAAATAGCATGACACTATTTGTTTTTACCTGAAACTTATTGCTGGTTATTTATAGGGAACACTTAAATGAAAGATTATGTGGAAATGAAAACTTCTTTTAAAGTATATAATAGATTGAAAAATATTATTACAACACCATTATTTTTATAACCATACTGTATAAAATATGCTAAAAATTGGATGTTGCCAACCTCCAAATTAATTTGTATCTCTCTGTGGTTCCAAATGGACTTTTTTCACTTCTAAATTTTATACATAGTGAAAACACCATTTTAAAATTACACTGCAACTTTAAAAATGTATATTTTAAATAGGATATCATAGTAATTTTTACGTCCATTCATGCTCTCATTTCACAAATATTTATTGAATGTCTAATAAATGTCAGTCAGTGTTCTTCACTCCAAAGGTTGGTGGGAAACCAGAAAGCCAAGACTCTGTTCCTTCCAAGAAAGAGATAGACAGCCAGAGGTGTACTAACATTCACAGGTGACTGTATGGAGAGTACTGAGGGTGGTTTGCTATGGAGTACTTGGCAAATGATTTAGGTTGGTGGGTGAGGAGTTGCTTCTCAAAACAGTTGGTAATTTGATCAGACACATGAATTAGAGAAAGAAGTCAGCTTTGTGAAGTTGGAGACTCTGACATCTCATGAAGGCAGAGTTAACTTCCTAATTTTTAGGGCCTCTTGCAAAATGAAAATGTGGGAACTTTTACTATAAAAACAAAAAAACTGTCACTAAAAAAACTCAAATAGGAAACTTTCTCATTTGTTTTGTGGTCTTTCTCTGGACTTGCCATAGTGTTTGTTACTTATTTTAACATAATTAATGTATTATTGTTATTCTAAACAAAGAAGATTAAAAATTCAAATTACTCAACAAATGCCACCATTCATCTTTGTATCATGTAGTGCCAGTTTTAAAAGCAAAAATGACAGCATTTAACTCATAGGTGGCATCACCAAAATTACATAATTTTTAAAAAGATTTTATTTATTTATTTTTAGAGAGGGGGAAGGAAGGAAGAAAGAGACAAACATCAACGTGTGGTTGCCTCTCACATGGCCCCCACTGGGGACCTGGCCTGCAACCCAGGCATGTGCTTCAACTGGGAATCGAACTGGTGACCCTTTAGTTCACAGCCCGCACTCAGTCCCCTGAGCTACACCAGCCAAGGCAAAATTACATAATTTTTGACTTCATAGTTTGTACACACATGTGTGTTTCATTCTTACAGGAAACATTGTACAAAACTGACTCAACTATTTTCATTTTACTTCTTGATAGGTATGCTGTTTGCCTTGAGTTTACTTATAAGGAAAGACTAAATAAAAATAAACTATGGGTTACCCTATCTTTTTTTCTTTCTTCGTTTTTGGCATAGGTGGTTAGCTAATACTGGGAAGGTACATGACCAAGAAACGTTATGATAGGGTTGGTTCTTTGATGATTCATGTTTCTTAGAACGCCATTGCTTCCTTTCTACTTGTAAAGCAACGTCTTGTTCTCAGTAGAAGGCATGGCCTCTCAGAGCTCTCAGCGTGCCTCTTACTCAGATCTGGCCTCCGCACGCATGCCCCGAACTCCTGTGGTGAACTCCTTCTCGGCGTGGATCCATCAGAACTCGGTGTTCCTGGGGCGTGGTAAATGCCGCATGCAAATGAAGTGGCAATGAAGGATGACAACATCGCATATGTTTCTTATGCTCACCCATGTGCTCCATTATGCCATTTGATTTCACTTACAAACTACAAGTTGAAAGGTGAAATTATTAAATATTTGTAAAGGCGACAGTAGAGCAATAGACCATGTGTGGGCCCCTTTTGATACCAGGGCCATGTCTGACTGCACAGGTCACACACCCAAGCATCTGACAGACGAGGAACTACGACAGGCCTTACAGCAGAAGTGAGCTTGGCATTTTTTAAATGAGAAGGAAGGCCACCGAGGCTCGGTGGGTGGGAAGGAGAGTGAAGGAGATGAGGTCAGTAAGGAGGGAGGGAGCCGATGACATAGAGCCGTATAGGCCAGGGTAAGAACTCTGATGCTTATTCCAATTTTGGTAGGAAGTTATTAAAATCGTATAAACTAGGAGCAGTGTGATCGGATTTGCTTTTTTAAAAGATCACTGTTATGTGGAGCCTAAACTAGTCCCCAGGTGTGTGCCGGTTTGAATCATGTTGGAAATAATATAGATGGAGATATAGGCAAGATGTAGGGTCTGTTTTAGAAGGTGAGTGGGCGTGGCTTCTGTTGCACTGGGCGTGAGACTTGAGGGACAGAGAGCGAGGAGAGAGATTTTCCCCTTGCTAGAGGTCTAGCGGCAGGACCGTGCTTGGCAGAGATAAGAAATCAATAGTTCTTTCTCTCCAAAGTTGCCTGCTAAACCTCCAAAGGATTTTGCAAGTTGGTTATTTAAAATGGAATAGATAAATGTAAATTAAATACAGCGAACTGAAAAAGAATTATAGGCTATTGGACATTCTTCTGCTCGAGGGGCAACTGACTCTTCTTTAGAGGGTTCATTTCACAAACTAGTAAGATCACAAACTAAGTCTCCCCTTTCTTCCTTCCTTACAAGGACCGGTCACTGTTCACACCTACAAAGGTCTGGATGGTCACATATGAGAGACAAAACAAAATATTAGTAGCAAATTACATAGATACTTGAATCTATACAGGTTGTATAAATTTATTTTAATACTAACAGCTTATGTATTAATCTAATGGAAATGGTCTTCCATGAGATTACAGAGCTCCTCCCCTTTTGTTAGTCTTTTCTGTTCTTTCCATTTTATTTCTCTGACTTGTGGATCTCATTTAAGTGGTCAAAGTCAGTGGGTCAAAGCTGGCCCTGGGATGTGGCAACAAGAAGGCGAGTGTCCTGTCTCCCTCTTCAGCCCCTCCTGCTGTGCTCACTCATGCTTAGTGGGAATTTGCTTGGGCTGTTCAGAACTTGCAGGGCTGACATCCGGAGCCACAGTACCCCACTCTCGTGGGATTATCCACCGTGCCCCATCTCACAGCGTCTATGACCTCATTTGTGAAAAGTGCTTTGCTACCGCAGGTGAAGATGTGAGAAAATAAAGGGGGGTGTGGAAAAGATAAACCTGTTATGCCCCAAATAACTACAATTATTGAGCATCTATTATATGCTAGCACTTTCTAGATACTGTTTTTAAAATTTACGACACCTATGCAAGATAAATGGTTCATTTCTTCCTTTTACAGTGAAGTCAAGATCAGATAGCTAGTAAATTTCATCTTTGCAGATCAAATTCATTTGCCAAAGGACAAAATCTGTGCTCATTTCATTGGACACTATGTTTCCGAAGAAAACTTTGGTGTTTGAAAGTTTCCTTTTTACATGTCAAATACCTATCTGCTTTCAAATTCTAACTCGATTCACTAGAAGGTAATTTTTATAGACTCATTTAATATCTAATTTTACAGATGAGAAAACTGAAGCACAGAGAGGTTAGTTGATCTGTCCAATGTCACATAATAAACACACTTAATTATATAGTAGCTTATTAGTATTACATACAAATTATTCAATATGGTTTGCAACTTGTCCTGGTTAATAAACAATGTGGTGTCTAATAGATGTAAGAAGGAACCAAAAGTTCAACTTTACTCTTCTCTAAGTGCCTACACAAATTACAGACAAAAATTTTATTTGGAATAAATTAAACAAATACTGATAAACAAATGTAATTATAGAGAGGACTAGATTGTAGTCTGTCTTCTACTTAGCCTAGTTCTGCATCTTGAGACAAATGTAATTTGGTCTCATTATTTATGAAAATTAGTCCAAATGTAACCTCATTATATCTGTTCTAAAATGGAAGCAAACATCAGACATTACAATTGAACAGGCAAAAGACATTTTCTTTTTGAACACAAAATAAGAAAAGGGTACCACAGAACTCTCCTGTAGCACAAGTTAACTGACATGACTTACTTGGGACCATAGCAGGATCCACAAGGTTTGGATATTCTTTGGTATCTGCAATTATATAGAATGTTTGCCCCTGGGTGAATAAGGCTAGGAAGGAGAGCTTTTCAGACATACATGGGAATAAAATTAGAATCTGCTTCATTAAAGAGAGAGTTTAAAAATTGACCCTCTTTTTTTTTAGTTTCTCCAAATATTTTGGAGACCTAGATAAGTTGTTAACACTGATTTAAAGCTTTGTAATTTTAGATGTAAATGCTACAGAACGGGGACTGCTTGGTTAGAAAATTCGGAAGAGGTGGCAGTGTTTCGCAGCAATGTGAAATCCATCCCGGATCAAAGAGGCCAAGTGCAGCCGAGCATAATGCAGTTTGAGTGGCTTATGTAAAATACATTGCTAATTTGTCCAGATTTTAATTGAAAAAATCCACTCTCCCCTGAGAGAAATGATTCTGTGCAACCCAGAATACAAGAGGTAGATAGAACATTGAGTAATGATGCCTGTTTTATACACCAAGGGATCTGTGTGAAAACTGAAGAGTAAGTAAAAAATTAGAGGAGAAAAATGTGTCCCCACTGCAACCTTCAGTGAATAAAGGTGATATATATGCTTCCATAAGAAGAGACATACAGGAAATGCTTGAGACCACCATTAAAAGTCTTTAAATAAGCCAACAAATATGTCTCAAGAATCTGTATGTTCACAACTGTTCCAGTGGGGAACACACTGGTCCCTGTGTATATGCTGCCTTTGAGCAATGTCCACTGTAGTCAAAAGGTGCCACAATAGTAAGCTGCAGGTTTTCAGATGTACGGCCAACATATACGGTAACCTTTTCCCACTAAAGTCCAAGTGTGATTCAAACAGCCACTTTGTAATCAGCTTTGTAATCTTCATCATGGCTACTGTTTTGGACAATACTATGAGGGATGCCCAGAGCCCACTGTGTAGATGTGGTAGCTGTGTGATCGGGCAAATACCCAATCTCCTCGTGCTTCACATGTATATGAAATAGGGGTAACAATAGTATGTGTTCTAAGATCGAAAACAGAAACACTATATACAAAAAATGTTTGGCCTGGACATAAGAAATTTTCAGTCACTGTTGTCAGCATCATCATCATCATCGTCATCATCATCATATTTTGAACCTTCCATACAAATTTATTTATGTTTAAAACTGAATATGAATGAAAATAGACTTTTTCTCTTTTTTGTAGCAATATTTCATTTGGCTAAATTGGGACTGTGTACATATCTTAACAAGGAGCATCAGTAATTATAATTTCATTCACTCCAAATTAAAAAAAACCTGTAATTCGGTTCAATAACCAATCATTGAACATGAGAGTATTCAAGGCATAGTGTTAGGCATGGATATGTGAGATAAATAAAATAAATCCTGCTCTCAAGGATTTTAGAGTATGGAAGGGGATTCCAGCAAGTAAAGACCTTCAGAAGCTTTTATTCAGCACTCTCAGTGGGAACAGAGTGAAAGCAGGCCTATCCCAGTATGGAGGGGAAGGAGAGCATTTGCGAAGTCTTCTTGGAGGAGTTACGCGTAAGGTGAGTCCTGAAAGATGACTTATATTTAAAGGAAGAAGGAGATCATAAGAACAATGATGGAGGCTTGCATGGGCACTGTGTTTTGAGGTGATTATGAGCAGTTTTTGGACTAAAGAATGGTGTGGCAGACTTGGATGGAAAATTTGCTATAATTATAAGCAGGGCCTGGGTCAGCAAAGATATTTGATCAGACTAGAAAGGGCTTGTCTAAACTGGATTAATGAGAGTCACCATTCAGATTATATTCAAATTTTCTTTTACTTTGATTTACTATGAATATTAGCAAATAACTCATGCAAAGAATGCATGAGATGCACTAGCTATTTATTTACATCAGTGGAGAAACAAATAAGTAACTAGCCTCTGGTTCCAGATCCATCCAAATTGATAGGCACAGGTGAAAGCGCCTGTGAAAGAAAACCTTAGAGTAACAGGTAGAGGCTTCCACTGGGCTGGATGAGAGATGAAGTAACTTCTGCAGGAGAAAAGGTTCATTTACTCCCATGGAAAGCAGTCCTTAATGAAGCCTGATTATGCTGTTTAGGTTTCCATTTCTAATTGAGTCATAAGAGTTAAAGAAAAACTGGCCATGGCCTAGCATAACACTCTATGTGCTATTCCTTCAAGTCAGGGAATGTGGACTTGATCTTAGATATAATTTGGAATAATTAAAGTTTTAATTTAACAAATATATATTTTGGAAATCACCCCAGCATCGGCTGTTTCAGGTACTATTATAATACACAGAAGATTACAATAGGAAGACGCTGAGGGCTGTACAAACAGTGGGAAGACTTGCCTGCACATACACAAGAGAAAATGAGAACCTAAACTAGGTCAGTTGTAGGGGGTGCATATTGTAGGTGAGCTCGAGAAAGACAGATAGACAGGAGACAAATCACTAAAACTCGTGACAGAGAATAGAAGAGAAATGACAGGTTTTATGAGCTTTGCATTATTTCTGAACATTTGAATAGTCTGGAAATTCCGATCCCTATTGGCCTAATCATTGAGGATCGAGTCTGTCTTTTTAACAGCCCTCTTTGTAGTGGACCTTCTTACTAGGGATCATACCAGTTTTACCTCTTACTGGCATGGACTATATGAAACCAGGATTGTACGACTTGATTGTAGTTTATATTCTATATCAATCTTTTTTGTACAGTAGTCTGCTTTCTTCACTCTCTAGTTTTTATTGGTCTTTTTGGCCTTACGGAAGAACAGACTTTCTTGTATGTATAAATATATGACCTCATGGCAAAGACTTGAGAAAACTTGAAAATCATCAACTGAGTACAAATAAATATAGAGTGATTCAACTATAATATCTAAATGCAGAAAGGACACCAATCAAATGCATAATTATTGACAAACTAGGATCTCTGCAGAGTGATGTATGTTTTCCACATAATTCACATTTGGTGCAAAATTCCACTACAGAACTTTCAAAATTAGTAGAGTTTTTCTTTGTTCCTTTTTATAGTTATTTCTGTTCCAGTGAGGTGTGCAAAACAATAGAGTTTGGATTGAATCAAGAAACAGAAGAGCATACTTCCCTGATAATATTCTGATTTCTTAGGTTTATAGTGGGACTTGGAAAATTTCTATTTATTTTTAAGAAGCTTCTGATCCAGGTTTAGAAGGACATGCTTTTCTGGGCCCAATCCACACTTTCTATTATGACCTTGATGGTCCCTCTCTGGCCATTGCCTACCACCTGAGCCCCATTTTCTACTGCCATCTGCTTTCCACCTGGACCAAGTCACCTGTAATTCTCCAGACACTTCAGACTGAGTTATGTCTGCCTGTTAAACTCATAATTCAAGAACCTAGGTTAAAATTACCAATCCCCCTTCATTTCTTCTCTATTCTGTAAGGACTCCTATTCCAGCATATAAACACTTCAAGTGAGGGTCAGAAATGTACCATGTGAAGGTTGCCCCCGAGCTGCCTCTATTGTACCAAGACTGTTGACAAACTCAAACACTCAGGAAAACTGCTCAATTATTTAAGAAAAAAATGCTCAGTAGAACTTCTGTTTATGCAAAGGAAAATTTTAAATCCTCCTCTGAAAGAATAATGTTGAGCAAAAGGAGAGCTAAAAATTCTCTGAAAGGATAATAGGGCTGAAAGGACTCTTGATTTTCTGGGAGAAGAAACGTTCTGACCAGGCAAGGCCAGTATCAGACTGACAAAGACACAGAGTGTGGATTTTAAGGAATTCTTGAGTGTCTTGAAGTGGCAGACTGAAGTCTGATTCTAAAGCAGAGGCTCTCAGCCCTACAGTTTAATTCGGTGCTGACAGATGGCTCTAAGCCCACAGGGGGTTATAGGAGACAGAAGGAAATTAGAGACTTCCAGGTGACTCCTGCTTTTCTTGAGTCATAACACTAGTAGAAAAATGTTCAAATAACCATCTATTCAGTGATAAAAACTGCAAGAGGTGCTTATTGTCAGCTGATCAAAGCCTCTAAAAATCCCTGCTGTGAAAAGTGGAGTAAGGTCTGTAACCACAGAATGAGTTAGAAGTAGAGATGTCATGGGGTGAGTTTGTTTGCATTAATAATGAATAACTTTTACTGGATGCTAACTGTGTATCCTAAAGGCGTGATGTGTCTTAGCACATGTAGTCCTCACCAGAGCCTTTCCAGTTAGTCCTATCTCAGAGGAAAATAGGGTTGTGGAAATTAGGAACACAGACTTCCAGGAAGTGGCAGAATAAGTTTTGACCCTTGTTTTGAACCTACATACAGGTCATTCTTTTAACACCATGCACTTTTAGACAATGTAGTCTACAATGACAACGGCAAGGAAGAAGAATGGCTAAAAATGTTTATTATAAATCAGAAAGAAAAGGAGATTAGAATAGAAATTTTACCAGATATACATTAGAGTATACCACTGGCCACTAAAAAAAGCCCAAATGTGATTAAAACGATAAAACCAAAAATCTTTTTTTCATTGTTGTTCAAGTACAGTTGTCTCCATTTTCCCCGGTGTTGAAAGACAAATACTGTATGATCTCACCTATAAATGGAACCTAATTAACAAAACAGACAAGCAAGCAAAATATAACTGGCGACATTAAAATAAAGAACAAAATGACAGTAACCAGAGAGGAAAGGGGAGTGGGATAACGAGACCAAAATCTTGTTTAGGTCCTATTTCAAAGTAATAGCAACTTCCTGTTCTCTTTGTTGCAGCTAAGTCATTTATAAGTAGTAAGTTGAATCTCAGTGGAGTCAAAGTTCCTAGTACTTTTCCTATACAACTATAGACTTTTAATTTTATTGAAATATATCTTTTTGCCTGTTCCAGTTTTATTTAGTGATTTTTCCAGCATTAATTATATTTATTTTTGTTTCTTCATACTTTAAAAAATGTTTTATTGTTTTTGCTATTACAGTTGTCCTAATTCTTTCTCCTTAGCCCCCCAACTTCTGTAATCAATCCCCACACTGTTGTCCATGTCCATGGGACTTTCATGTATGTTCTATGACTAATTTCTTCACCATGTTTCAAACAGCTACCCCCTTTCTCCTCCCCTCTTACAGCTCAGTCTATTCCATGATTCCATATATCTGGTTCTCTGTTGCTTAGTTATTTTGTTCATTAGATTCCTCTTATAAGTGAGATCATATGGTATTTGTCTTTCACTGACTGGCTAGTTTCATGCAACATAATAGTTTTCAGTTTATCCATGCTATCACAATAGGTGGGAATTCCTGCTTTCTTTTTGTTGCATAGTATTCCATTCTGTAAATGTACCAGTTTTTTAAATCCACTCATCTATTGATGGGCTATTTCCAAATATTGGCTATTGTAAATTGTGCTGCTATGAACAAAGAAGTGCATTAATTCCTTTAAATTGTTGTTTTGGGATCCTTAGGGTGTATTCCAAGCAATGAAATAGCTGGGTCAAAGGTAGTTCAATTTTTAATTTTTTGAGGAAACTCCATACTGTTTTCCACAGTGGTTGTACCAGTCTGCATTCCCACCAACAGTGCATTGAGGGTTCCTTTTTCTCTACATCCTCAACAGCACACTAACCTCTTCCATTCAATTAAGTCAACTTGAGAGTTTACACAAGAAATCCCTTTTAATCCTAAGTAACTCATTTTTCTATATTATTATTATTTTTATTTTTAATTATACTTTATTGCTTATGCTATTAAAGTTGTCCTGTACCCCTTTGCCATCTCCACACAGCACCCCTTACTCCTTCAGGCAATTGCTCCCGCCATTGTTCATATCCATGGGTCATATGTATAAGTTCTTTGGCTGCTCCATTTCCTATACTCTCCTTTACATCTCTATGGCTATTCTGTAACCACTTATTGGTACTTCTTAACCCCCTCACCTCTTCGGCCATTCTTCCAGAACCCTCTCCCATCCGGGAACCATCAAAATGCTCTCTGTATCCATAATTCTGTCTCTGTTCTTCTTGTGTACTTAGTTTGTTTTTCAGATTCAATTGTTGATAGATATTACTTTTAGTCCATTTTTTTTTGGTTCATAGATTTGATCTTTTTTTTCTTAAATAAATCTATTTAAGATTTCATATAATAATGGTTTCATGTTGATGAACTCCTTTAGTTTTTCCTTGTCTGAGAAGCTCTTTTTCTATTATTCAATTTCTCTGTTCTCAGCTTTTCAGGGTAGAGCAATTTTGGCTGTAGGTTCCTGCTTTTCATGACTTTGAATATTACTTGCCAATCCCTTGTAGCCTGCAAAGTTTCTTTTGAGAAGTCAGCAGATAGACTTATGGAAACTCCCGTGTAGATAGCTAACTGCTTTTCTCTTGCTGCTTTTAAGATTCTTTCTTTATTTTTAACCATTGGCCTTTTAATTATGGTAAATCTTAGAGTGGGTCTCTTTGCGTTCTTCTTGTTTGGGACTCTCTGTGCTTCCTGGACTTGCATGTCTATTTTCTTCACAAAATTAGGGAAGTTTTCTTTCATTATTTTTCAAATAAATTTTCAATTTATTGCTTTCTTTTCTCCTTCTAGCACCCCTATGATGTGAATATTGGACCTCTGGAAATTATACCAGAGGCTGCTTATCCTAATTTTTTTGGATTCTTTTTTCTTCTTATTGTTTTGATTGGTTGTTTTTTGCTTCCTTATGTTCCAAATAATTGATTTAATTCTTGGCTTCAGCCACTCTACAGTTGTTTTCCTGAAAATTGTTCTTTATTTCAATTAGTGTATCCTTTGTTTCTGATTGAATCTTTTTATGCTGCTAAGGTCCTCACTAAGTTCCTTGAGGATCCTTGTAATCGGTGTTTTGAACTCTGCATCTGACAGATTGCTTATCTCCATTTCATTTAGCTCTTTTTCTGGAGTTTCGATCTGTTCTTTCATTTGGGACATGTTTCTTTGGGTCCTCATTTTGGCAGCCTCCCTATGGTTGTTTCTATGTATTAGACAGAACTGCTTCGACTCTGTGTCTTGGTAGTGTGGCCTAATGTAGTAGGTGTCCTGTAGAGTCCAGTGGCACAGCCTCCCCTATCACCCAAGCTGGGTATTTGAGGGGCACCTTCCATGTGAGTTGACTAGAACTTCCTCTTATAGTTGAGCCTTGGTTGGCTGTTGGCAGATCAATCAATGGGAGGGATTTACCCATAATAGTCAGTTGCAAGGATTGGCTGTGACCACTTACCACCAACCTCTGCGTTCCATGGAGGATTAGCTGTGCAGGGGCAAGGTGGTGCTGCTGCAATGCGATGTGGAGTTGCCCACTGGATGTACTGGCCCTAGGGTCCTCCAGGTGGTGCAGGTCAAGGTCAGCCCCTACCTGTATTTTCTAAGGGCCACCCTTCCTGAGCTATACAACAATCTGAGATAGTTGCTCTTATGCTGGGCTTGGAGATTCCCAGGTGAAGCCAAGCTCTGGATATAGCCTGGTGCTGCTAATGCTGGTCCTGGTGCCCCTAAGGCCAGCTGTTGCTCATTTGAGAGGATTTAGGAAGTTATGAAGCATGAGCCAAGACCAGCCATTCATTGGATTGGTGGACCTCTAAGCTGGGTGGGGCAGAGTCTCTGGGGACCTCAAAGGTGGGCCAAACAGTGTTAGTGAGGTTGATGGAGTCTCAGATACGACACCAGCTTGTTGGCTCTGTTGGAGGAAGGTTTGGAAAAGAGACAATGGCCTCTGATCACCTTGATGCCAGACACTTCAGTTTCTCCATCCATGCCACTGGTCTCTTTCTAGTTGCTACCCTAGTGCTGGAGCTCAGAGGGAGTGAATCTGAGTAGGTGAGTCCATGTGTAGGTTCTTTAAGAGGAACTGCTTGGGGCTCCAGAATTTTCTTCCATGGGCTCAATCCCTGCTGGTTTTTATAGCCATAAGTTGTGGAGAGTTATCTTCTGGGCACTGGATCTCTGGGCTGGGAGGCCTTGTGTGGGGCTGGGACTTCTCACTTCTGGCTATCCCTCTCAAATTTTTAACTACCACATATGCATAAGGTACCAACCTCTTTCAGTGTCTGTGCCCCCCCTGCCAGTCTGGATAGAAGTGGTTTCTTTAATCCCGTACTTGTCAGACTTCCACTCAACTTGATTCTGGCAATTGTGAGTGATGGCTGTTCTATATTTTAGTTGTAATTTTGATGTGGTTGTGCAAAGGTGTGAGCCATGTCTGCCTTCATTGCCCTCTTGATCTAAAGTCTCATTGTTTGTATTTTTAGAGAAAATATATCAGCAACCCCTTGGAAAAGAATTGGCAACAGGATAGAATTTCTTCTAATTTTAAGAAAGGTAAGTACTTTTTCACTAAAAATACTAATTCCCATAAATATGAGACAGGACAGTTAAAGCCATGGATGTAATGTACAGACACTAAGCTCATAGTAACATTTCTTTAAGAGATATTCTTAATATAATACTTGTAAAATGACCTGTATGAAGAGTGAGGTTTGGCTTTTGCTTTTTAGGTTATATACTACAAATTAAATTTGAATAACTTCTCATCATGTTTATCCCAGTGAGTTTCTTGGCTGCCACTAAGCACATACTCATTTTTGATAAAGTAGTACAGTATAGAGTCCCCATGGTGGTTTTGCTAAGAAAAAGCTATCAGAAGGTACAGTACTATTGATGGACTTCAAATAATAAAATATATAAGGGTCATTTGTGACCATGTATAACTTCTGGATAATGGTGTGTAGAGTCCTAAAAAGTAGTATAAGAATGAAGAATTTTTTTCTGCTTTCTTACAGATCAAGATGTTGTGAAACATTCTTTTGCTGGTACAATACTCCAAGGGTTAGCTTTCAGTAATTAAAATCATTCAACCTTATTATTAAAGTTTATCTATATTTAAAATCTGAAGTCAGCATGAAGAGCTCAAGTTATTATTAGTTTGATAAAACTATCCCGGGAGGCTCTGTGATCTGACAGAAAACACTGAAAGTTCACAAGGGGGATCTTGGTCTTAGCTTCGTGATTGTCTCATCTACTTCATGTCTCAACCTACTCTTTCTAAAAAGAAGACAATAAAATTTCCTTTATCTGAGATTAGGGAGACAGCAGTAATTCAGTACTGATGCCTTCACTGATTATGTCAGATTGATAGGAAATCCCCAGTTGGCAGTGTGTTGGCAATGGGTGTTCTTCCACTGCTCTAATGGTGATCTTCCAGTTTTGCCCATTAATTTATCACCTCCCAATGCCCTTGCTACTTCCTATTCAATGTGGGTCAAACACAAAAATTATTTTAGTGTAAGAAAAATAAATTTGAATCACCCCTCAAGACTTAAAATTGGTAATGAATGGTCTCGTACTTGTCTTTGCATGACAGAACATGCCCTGTGTTGATGCTTTTGAGAAGTGAAACATTCTCAGGCACTAAGACTTAGTTAAGTATTTCACTTTCCTTTTATTTAAGTTTCCAAATTATGTGTGCTCAGGTTAGTATTAAAGAGACTTGTGATCGATGACATCTCCAAATATGGAGCTGCTGGACAGACACAGAAAGCAGCTGAGTAAAAAAGGGACAAGTTTAAGGGTGGCATCCATAAAATGAATGATAGAGAGCAGACTTCAATTTTTATATCAGTAAATAATGGATTATTAATATGAAATTTACCTTCATTTATTTTTTCAGATTTTCTAAAAGAACAAATTTGGCAATTAAGTACCTATAAACCAAATTAATGGAAAGACCATTGATTTTGGAATTGGATAGATTTGTTTGAAATATAGTTTTGCTTATTATTAGCTGTGAGACTTAGGCATCTGCTCTTATCAATGTTCATACCTATTATTAATGAAATAAAGACAGTAGAAGGTGTGAAATTCAATATGGACGTCTAAAGTGACTAGCACACGGCCAACATTACATGAGTGGCTACTGAAGTCCCCTGCACTCCCACCACTCCCCTCTCCACCCCCAGACACAAGGATGTCAGGGACACAAATGAATAAGACCATAGCTATCAGACTGCCATTTTTCTAGGGCAGACATTCTTTCCCACTTTTGTTTTTCCAGTCCCTGGCTTAGTCATGCCATATTATACTCGATAAGTGTTGGTTGGGAGAATATACTGTGTCTATATATAGGCACTCATATCTGTGTTGGCTAAAAATAGACATTGCCAGAAAAAGGTAAGAAAATTACACAAAAAGTCACAGAGGAAGCAATACATGAAAAACACCTAGCAGGGAGACGTAGCTTAGTGGAAGGTCAGCCTGTCTGAGAAGGGCTGGAGCCCAGATGAGGAGACAACAGAACGGTTAGGGGTTATTGGAGGTTTATTAGTTTCATTTGATGTTGTCATATTTACCTGTTTTTTTTTTATGATTTTTGATTCCTTACAATAGCATCTATGCATTTGAGAAAGTGGCTTCTCTTCCAGACTTTACAGGTTTGCTTTGGCACAGACTGCTTTTTACCAGTCATCATCCCAGTTTGGCTTTTTGAGTGTGTTCTGCTAGTAATGTTCTTGGGCAGGTGGGGCCTGCTATTTGGTCTGTTTTGGGGCCAGGCAACTGAACTCTGAGGAAGTGGTTGGGGTTGGCACCACTGGCCAAAATCAGTTGGACAGGACTGTAGGCTACCGAAGCAAGGCTGTAGGGTGGGCTCCATGGTTGCCTGGATTCTCTGATCAAGCTTACTCGAGGGTTGGGACTGGGTACTATGTTAAGCAGTAGATGGAGCTATACATTGGCTTCCCTGCCCTGACAGGTCAGCAGAACAAGACCCAGAGCCTGTACAGCTCATAGTTTGGGGACCCTGGTCAGTCCACAGTGTACACTGAATTTTCTGCTCAGGTGTGGTCCCTGGTTGTGGGGGTGACTTTTCCCGCAAGTCCCCCTATCCGCCACAGATGAAAGTAAACACTACCAAGACATGATCTGCTTAGGGAGGAAAGGTGGCTGATCCCTCAAAGGGGAAGGGCCAGGAGCCCCTTCCTCCAGAAGCTTTTATTGGGTTGTAATATACAGGAATATAGGGTGGCAAGGATCAAACAGTAGATAACATTTCAAAGAAATCCGAGGGCTTAGTCTGAGTCAGTATCTGTCAGGAAAGGGGGGTGCAGAAACTTTGGGTGACATACTCATTTCCTGCTCGGACCCTTAACATATGAATGAAAGCATTCTTAGCAAAGCAGTTTTCACAGTACTTTTAGGAATTCTTTCTGATGCCTGATCACCCAGGGGAACCTGCCATTCCCAGCACAAGGCTGCACCACCCTCTGTCATTGTTTTCAGGCTTAAGTCAGGCAGAGGAGGCAGGTAGCCAAAGAATTCTTGGCGACTTCTTGCAGCCAGACTGAGGACTCAGGTTTTGTCAAAGCTGGGGGTGGGAGGGTCCATCACCCCCTTTCTCCATAGCCCCCCAAGTTCTTCCCTGGGGCCTCCATGTGATCATGCCTGTCTTAGTGATTCCCCCCTTGGGGAATCTTACCCCTCATTGGCTAAGTGATCAGGCATTGGAGGCCGGTTATGAAAATAGGAGCAGAAGCAGCCAGTGCTCCTGCCAGGGAGATAAGCTTTGTCTTCTTAGTGGCTTATGGTCCAAAGGTCACTCACTCAGCCTTAGCCATGGGGGGTTTCACCTCCTGAAACCAGGTAGGGCAGTCACCAACACCTGGTTTTGCTTTGCAGGTGGGGAAAGCCAAGGGCTGTTCAATTGCCACTCCCACGGGGTGCTGTTAATTGTGCTGAGTGGCTTCCCATGTACTATGGTTAGGTTCTGTGTTGGGACAGACTGAGGACTATATTCAGTGTTGAGTAGGCCTATAAACTGGATTCCTGCCTGGGTGCAGGAGAAGCAACTCTGAGGACAGTAAAGCTTTTTGTTGCGTTAGATGAAGCCGATGCACATCACAAGTTTCCTGATCAAATAGGGCCACTGGTTTTGCTCTGCAAATTACTGGCTCTGCCCACCTCTCCTTTCAAGCAACACTGGAATGCACTGCATTCAGGAGTTGTTGCCAGCACTTCTGGTCAGATGGGGCTGAAAGGCACTCTCCACAGTGAATGGGGCTGTGATTCAGCTTCTTGTCTGGGCATGGGATAAAGATTGGGGGGGAGATCCTTGTTTGAAGGTCCAAGTCAAGGAAATCTGAATACTGCCAAGTTCTCTGGGCAGAGTGTACCCCTGACTTGGGTCTGAAGATGAGCAAAACCACTGGTTGGTATGAACTTGGTCTGCCAAGATTCCTGCAATGGTTGTTGTAAGCCCATTTCCCTTCTTCATGCCAGTCAGATTCCCAGTGTTTGAACGCCTTTAATTTCCCTGCAACCTCCATGGTGTGAGATCAAAGTACAGGTTCCCACAAAACAATGCAGGATTTTGAGAAGAGCTGATTATGACCTGAATTCTCTTTTCCCACTAAAGGCTCAGGGGAGACCTCTCCGCATGGCACTGCACTGCCCTGGGGAAGGGGCAATGTGGTCAATGCTTAGCCACTTCTCTAACCCTCTACTGGAATCAATCTGCCTCCGTCTCTGTGGTGCAGAGGGATACTTCAGCCTCACCCGTGTTCTCGGCTTCTCTCAGTGGTGTCTTATTCTTAAAGCTGTTAGTTGTTTTTGTGAGGGGAAGGGAAGTTAGAAATGACCTATGTCATCATCTTGGTAATGTCACTTCCATTATCTGTATTTATTTTCACACTATTATATCTTGAACTCTTAAAAAACAAAGTATAACACATAGTAGGTGCTCAATGAATATTTATTAAGTGAATAGAAGAATGGAAGACAAATATCATCGAGAAAAATTTCATTTGGTGGGTGGCCTTTTTTCATTTTCTTGAAGGAGAAAAAAACACAGAAATTGTTGCCCATACACACTTTCTTATTGAAATTATTCAAGGCTATAATTGTCTCTCTCTTGAAGAACAAGAGAGAACCGGGCCACTTGAGAAAGGATGATAAAGTATAGCATCCAAGGGCAAACTTTTCTTTGCACTTTACCAGTGAATTACCTTTGCTTTCCTGATCTTTAAAGATTTCATACTAAAGGGTCACTGGTTCAAGTCCCAATCAGGGCACATTTCCTGGGTTGTGGGCCAGGTCCCCAGTAGGGGGCACGCCAGAGGCAACCACACACCAATGTTTCTCTCTCTCCCTTCTTCCCTTGCCCTCTCTCTAAAAATAAAGAAATAAAAACATTTTAAAATAAAGATTTCATGTAGTTTATGTAGTGAAAATGTATCTCCTCCTCTCCATTCCTCATCCTGTCTCGGGGGAAGTTCTCATGATCCACGTAAGATTCAGTAAGCTCTCTAGGACACTATGAAGCTGGAGTTAAGATCACAGTTAGTAATAGCATGTGTTTGCCCAGGTCTCTATGTTCCGACCAGACAAGTTTACAGAAAGGGTGTGTATGACCTACATGTAGTAGGTGGCTGGTAGGAAATCCAGGGGCTTCAGAATATTGACTAGCTTTTTATTATTTTCCACTACAAATAGTTTGAAAATCAAACTTATAGCCCTGACTGGTGTAGCTCAGTGAATTGAGCGGTCCTGCGAACCAGAGGATTGTGGTTCAATTCCCAGTCAGGGCACATGCCTGGGCTGCAGGCCAGTTCCCAGTGGGGAACATATGAGAGGCAACCACACATTGATATTTCTCTCCCTCTCTCCTTCCCTTCCCCTCTACAGATAAATACATAAAATCTTTAAATAAATAAATAAAACTTATAGAGAGGTATAGGCTGGATATGGATAAGGGGATGGGTTATGAACATTGGGAACCATTGAAAAATGTGATTTGTGGATTATAATCAGATTTTTAAAAGGAGTTTGGATATATAAAAATATAGTAAAAAGCAGAGAAACAAGTTTTTAAGAAAGAAAAAATACAATTTTAGAAAGACTAATCTGGCAGGCAGTGATATTTGCTTAACCACTTATAAGATTTCAGTGAAATTAAGTAGAACAGGTGACATTACCTCAATTTAGTTTATCCTAACTTTCCAGTAACTGTTTTGGATCAAACGCAAAAAGAGAAATTTCAGAGAAGATAAAAATAAATAAATCTTTTACTTTCAACAGAAATCTTTTCTTATAAAATATTATGAATTTATTTTTTATCACAATGTTGTTTAATCTTTGGGTAATGAATTGGGGCAGGCAACTCATGTTGTAGCCCTGGAGAAAAGAAATTAAGCTGTATTTCTGACTATTACAAAGTTCATGTAGTGCACAAGGTTAGCTTTTAAAATACTAATCGTGTGTGTGTGAGAGAGGAAGACAGAAAGAGAGGGATGGGTGAACATGTGTCATTAGATTTCCTTTGAAAGTCCAGTCAGAGGTATCTAATGGAAATAGTTTCAGATTGGAGAAACCAGTGTAACTCACTCACTATATACCCTTTTATATATATTTAGTAAATGACTATCTGAATTTTAGGATCTCTGTATTTTTTAGACACGTTTCAAAGTAGAACAAAGAGCTTGCTAAACAACTTAGCAAACCTACTTGCACTGAAATTTGGAGTTAGAGTCAAAAGATAATTCTTTCACGGGGGTGATTAACAACTGCATCATTAGCACACCAGAAACTCAGCCCAGATAACTTCCTGTACAAATGTTTTCCAGAGGTACTGTTATAAAAAGGAACATTAATTCTTTAATCTGCTATAGTTGGCTTTCAGATATTAAATTGCTGTTCTGAGCTTTTGGGCTCCTGGTAATCAAAATACTAAGACTGGCAACCAGCATTCTCTGTGCCCAAAGCCACTCGGCAGCTCTCTGTGATGAAGAGGAGCACTTAGGGCTCGTTTATTAGTATTCATGCTTGGGTTGACTTAGATAAAAATATTTTAATGATATTAGAGACTATATTGTAATAAGAATTTTTGCAAAACCAGAAGTTATGTGTAGTGTAAAGCCTGTTAGAGTTATATAGAATCATTATAATTTCATCTAGTTTATTTTTACTTCAATACTTAGGTTATACATTCCTGGGAACTTATGCTCAAAAGAACTGTGTTTAAACTGTTTGACCTTCTGGATGTGTGGCCCTGATTGTATTACCTCCCTTTCTGAATTTGTTTCTTTCTTTTGAGGAAGACCTATGGCCCAGAGCAGGTAAGCATGAAATAATGTTGTTGGGTTTTTTTTTAAGTACTAAAATATTAGCATCTGGTATACTGCAGAGTCTTAGTCAATGACTTGAGTACAATAAATATCAAAATCTGCATAAAAGAACAAATCCGCAAAATCCTTCTTTTGTAACAAAGGCTGAGAAAGTGCCGGCCCCTCCCCTCATGACTGTGCTGACACCACTTAACTGATCTGCAGAATCTATCCCTGGCCTGCTCCCTTTTTCCTGATACTGTTCCTAATAATGTCCAGATATTATTTGTAAAGAATATAAAATATAGTGAGATTTTTATCTGAAAAGGTGTTATTAACTTGGTAATGATAGTACCTAAAGTACCTGTAGGGAAAATTACCGACTCCCCTGCACAGCATTGCTCATTTCCCCAGTCCTATCCTGATATTTCCCCAACCTTCCCTTTTATGGCTTTCCGATACAAATGCCAGGGGACCTCGGAAACATGCTCTATCTTGACTCAGTGCCTTTGATTTATTACTGATCATTTTTAAGATGTCTTCTGTTTTGCCTCTTGATCTGTTTAAAGACTCCTTTCATTAGAACGCAGCCAGTTGTTATCTTCTCAGCAAGGCCTGTTTGTACCATTTTTTTTTTTTTATTCTGGGCCACTCCGTTTCATTGTCACATCCCTTGGATCGCGTACATCTTTCATCTCCAACTAGACTCTGACATAAACATCCACAGACATACCGTGTTCTGGGTATGTGGGAAACTAACCACTTTGCTAATCACACACTGTTCCCTGCATCTAACATTCTCCAGCTCATGGAATTCTCGTGATTTCTTTTTCATTAATTTTAACAAAATATTTTATTTAACCGAATATATTCAAAATATTATCATTTCAACCTGTTAACTGATAGCTTAAGTTTTAATGAAATATTTTATGATTTCATATTTTTATACTGAGTCACTAAAATCTGGTGTATGTGTTATCCACCAGCAGATCTCAATTTGGACATTAAATTTTACTTTCTATCTTTTGGTATATATTTGCAGTTTTATTTATTTGTTGAATTAAAGTTATTTTTAATTATAGTTGACATACGATAATATATTAGTTTCATGTGTACAACATAGTAATTCAGCATTTATATGCCTTATGAAGTGATCACCACAGTAAGTCTAGTACCTATCTGTCACCATACATAGTTATTACAATATTGACCATATTTCCTGTGCTGTATGTTATACCCTGTGACTTGTGACTGGAACTGTGTGCTTCTTAATCCCCTTCCCTGTTTTTACCATCTTTCTCCTCTCTTGAACCATTGGATTGTTCTTTTTACCTATGAATTTGTTTCTCTTTTGTCTGGTTTGGTTGGTTGGTTTTTTTAGACTGTACCAATACATGAAATTGTACAGTATCTTTCTTTCTCTGTTCAGCTTATTTTATTTAACATAATACTCTCTAGGTCCATCTATGTTGTCACAAATGATAATATTTTACTTTTTATGTCTGAGTAATATTCTATTGTGTGTGTATGTATATATGACACATATACCATGTCCTCTTTATACATTCATGTATTGATGAGCACCTAGGTTGCTTCCATAATCTTGGCTATCATGACAATGCTGCAGGAACATAGAAGTGCACATATCTTTTCAAATTATTGATTTTGTCTTCTTCATGTAAATATGCAGAACTGGAATGTTTATGTATGATAGTTCTATTTCTGATTTTTTCCCCAAACTCTTTTCCATAGTGGCTGCACTAGTTTACTATTCCACCAGCAGTGCTAAAAACTGTTATGCTAAAAACTCTCAACAAAGTAGGTATACAAGGAACACAACTCAACATATTACGAGCATTTATGACAAATCCACAGCTACTATCATAGTTAATGGCAAAAATCTGAAAGCTTTTTCTCTAAGGTCAGGAACAAGACAAGGATGACCCCTCTTTTTGAAGTCCTAGCACAGAAATACAACAGGAAAAAGAAATAAAAGATATCCAAACTGGAGAGGAAAAAGTAAAATGTTCACTAAATTCAGATACCATGATACTATATATAGACAACATAAAAGGGTTCACCAAAAGCCTATTATTAATTTAGTAAAATTGCAGGATACAAAATTAATACTTAAAAATTTATGCATTTTATACACTAGTAACAAACTATTAGAAAAAGAAATTAAGAAATCAAGCCCATTTACAGTTGCATAAAAAAATACATAATATATAGGGATAAATTTAACCGAGGAGGTAAAAGACTGGTACTCTGGAAACTATGACACTGATGAAAGAAACTGAAGAAGATGCAATAAATGGAAGTCTATACCATGCTCATGAATTTGAAGAATGTGTAACGTTAAGATGTTCATACTACCCAGAACAGCCTGCAGATTCAATGTAATCTATGACAAAATATCAATGGCATTTTTTACAGGACTAGAACAAATAATACTAAAATGTATGTAGAATTACAAATGATGATATCAAATAGCCAAAGCAATCTTGAGAAGGAACAACAAAGTTGGAGGTGTTGGGCTCCCTGATTTCTAACTATACTGCATAGCTATGGTAATCAAAAGAGTCTGGTACCAGCACAGAAACTGACACACAGATCAATGGAACACAGCACAGAGACTATAAATAAACACATTATGTGTGGTGAGTTAATCTATAATAGAAGAGGCAATAATATAAAGTGGGGAAAAGACAGTCTCTTGCATAAACGATGTTGGATAAACTGGACAGAAACATGCGAAAAATATAAAAGGAGATCACTTTTTTAAATATATTTAAAAAACCCTCAAAATGGATTAGGGGCTTAAATGTAAGGTCTGAAGTCATACAACTTCTAGAAAAAATATAGTCAATTAACTCTTTGACACTGATCTTAGCAATATATATATATATATATATATATATATATATATATATATTTGGATGTGTCTCCAAGGACAAAAACAACAAAAGCAAAAATAAACAAAAGAGATTATATCAAACTAGAAAGCTTTTGCATAGCAGAGGATAAAACAAGATGAAAAAGGCATCCTACTGAAAAGGGATAAGTTATTCACAAATGAGAGTATATCCAATAAGAGATTAAGGCCCCAAAATAGAAGCAACTCATACAACTCAACATAAAAAAATCAAATTAAAAAGTGGGCAGAGGACCTGAATAGATATTTCTCTATTCATTCTTTATGGTCTAGCTCTTATCACTTTGGAGAAGAACTCCTGGTTTCTCCAAAGTTTTTGGTGCTGTCTCTGTGATCTCAGTGAACAAACCTATACTTTTATCAGTTATCAAATATTGTTTCTATGTGTTTATATTATTACCTCCCCCATTAGTATACCAGGCAAGTGGGTTAATAAATATTTGTGGGATAAAATACACTTTGATTCATATTGTTGATCATAGATTGAATCATACAGTAAAAACTGATTAATTATTGAATTAATATCTCAGAGAAAGTAGTTATTAATTGGATGAATAAGAACTTTTGTTTGTGCATTTATCTGTGGTATATTAACTCAGAAAATTAAAAAGGAATAAGCAGCAAAAGTATTAAGCTTTGTCTAAGTGAGTATGTATAGAAACTCAAATCTGTAGAATATATGAAATGTCCACAAAATAGTTTCATTAATTTTAAATGATTGGGAGCATCCAAACCACATTATATGATGACACTAAAATTAATTTGAAAATAATGACAAAATATAGCCAAAAAATATATCTTTAAAATCAATAAAACATTTTTGTGTGACAAAAGCAATGCACATGTTAATAAGATAAAGAATAATTTTATTACGTCATATAATTCCTCCTCCTCCCCCACCACCATGACAAGGGCTGTTCTCTACCTTTCTGATGTTTATCGCCACTGGTTAGTTTTGTCTGTTCTTGGTCTTTGTATCAGCAGACTTATACCACACATATCCGTGGGTTTTTGTGTGTGCATGTGTGTATGTTTTTTTAGAGATCTGTTCATTCAGCCTTAGTAGTTTATTTCTTTTTATTGCTGAGCAATATCCCAGTGTATAAATTTACCAGTTTATTCAAACATTTTCCTATTGATGGAATCTCAGAGTGTTTCCAGTCTGGGGTTGTTATGACTAAAAATGACATGAACATTCATATCCACATTTTTTGTGGACACATTTTTAACATTGTGTAAATAAATTTGAAGTAAAATTACTCTGTCAATGGATATGTATATCTTCCTTATTATAAGAAGCTTATGAACTATTTCCCAAACTGTTTCTACCATGTTACACTCACTCTAGAAATGTATGAAATCCCAGATCCCCCACTTGCAACAAAAATTTGGAATACTGGCAATCACCTTAACTGTAGCCATTCGAGTATGTGGGAACTGGTATCCCATCGGAGTTTTGATTTGCATGTCTCTGATAAATAATAAGGTTGAATAATTTTTCATGTGCTTGATTGGCTTGGGGGAAAAGATCATTTCTAAGAGAGTTTTGCTCTTTTTGGACCTAAATTTAAAAAATAATCCTGAGTATTGTTGGATTAAAAGTGTTAGAAATCTGTAGATTCTGATACATGGCACTTTTCATTCTCCTCTTACAAACAAGGGAGACCCACAGAGATACACACATAATGTGGGTCAAGATGTGAGACAAAGCTTCACATGCAAACAAAATGGTGCAATAACTTTAAATTATACCCTTAGCATCACCCCCATCTGACCAAACAAATGCTGCCAAAACAACACTTGATGTGTTAGGGGGAAATGAAACTGTAAATCCCAACACAGTTACCTAGCCTGCCTGAGAGCTTGATAGCAACACCCCATTATGTGATTTGAAATGTTTTCTAAACAAAATGATATATAATTGCCTATCTCCAAAGACAAATTGAGGAGTTAGATGATAAATTTGCTCAAATTTAATAAAGCTCTTGTTTTATTAGGTTATTGAGTTAGTAAGGTTTATATAAATTTAAAATAAAGAAACTCATAAATTTACATAAACAGAAAAAATCGTTAAGAGCTTATTGGAAAAAAGCACTTAACTCAAGGAAAAAAATAAAGAGAACTTTATAATAATTACCTTGATTGCTAGGTTATAAAAAAAGAAGCACAGAAACACAATTGGTACCAAATAGCAAGAAAAAAAACCCCAGAGAACATCAGTACTTCTAAGTGTGTTTAAAAGATGAAATCCAAAATATAAAGACAACCCACAGAATGGAAAAACATATTCGCCAATACATTGATAAGGCGTTCATATCCAAAATCTATAAAATACTTATAAAACTCAACACCTAAAAAAGCCAAACAACACAATTAAAAAATGGGCAAGGATGAACAGACACTTCTCCAAACAGGATGTAAAGATGGCCAGTAGGGATATGAAAAGATGCTCAATGTTGCTAATCATTAGAGAAGTGCAAATTAAAACCACAGTGAGGTACCATCTCACACCTGTCAGAGTAGCTGTCATCAATTAGTCAAAAAACAAGTGCTGGTGAGGTTGTGGAGAAAGGGAAATCCTTTTGTACTGTAGGTGGGAATGCAGACTTGTGTAGCCACTGTGGAAAGCAGCATGGAGATACCTAAAAAAATTTAAATGAGTCTGCCTTATGACCCAGCTATCCCACTTCTGGGAATATATCTGAAGGAACCCAAAACACTAATTTGAAAGAAAGTAAGCACCCCTATGTTCCTTGGAGCATTATTTACAATCACCAAGATACAGAAGCAGCCCAAGTATCTATCAGTAGATGAATGGATAAAACAACCATGGAACATTTACAGAATGGAATATTAGCCATAAAAAAGGAGAAAAATCTTACCCTTTGTAACAGTGCAGATAGACCTGGAGAACATTATGTTAAGTGAAATAAGCCAGTCAGAAAGACAAATAACTTGATTTCATTCATATATGGAATCTAACAAACAATCTGAACTAACAAGCAAAACAGACAGACTCATAGATGGAGAACAGATGACAGCTAGTGTCAGGGGTGGGGGTGTTAAGGGGTGGAGGAATTGAGCAAAAAGGAAAAAGGACTCATGAACATGGACAACAGTGTGGTGATTTCTGTGGGGAGGGGGGCATAAAGGCTCTAAACAGTTATGGAAAAAAGTACAGTAAAGATGACATATTAAGAAAGATGAAATCCAAACAAAGTCTGTGATTTAATTAATAGTACTATATCTATTTTAATTATTTAGTTTTGACAACTGAACCAAGGGAATATAGTATGTTAACATTAGGGGAAACTGACTGAAAGGTATATAGGAACTCTCAGTGTAATAGATGTAACTGTTCTGTAAATCTAAACCTGTTCCAGAAAAAACATTTATTTTAAAATATGCATGTTTAGAGAGAGATAAAGCAAATGTGACAAAATGTTAACAACTGGTAAATCCAGGCAGTGGTTATATATAGATGTTTGTTGGCCAATCGTTTCAACTTTTATATAGGTTTAACACTTGTCAAAGGTTTAGAAGACAACACACAAAAAAAGAAAATCGAATTGGGTAAAACAAAAAAAGAATTAAAAAATGTATTTATATATAACTGTTGAAAGTAGTTTAGACAAATATTCCTATTCCAAGTGGAACTTTGGACAATTTATACTGGTTTAATAATATTGCCTTAAAACAATATGTGCCATCTTTCTGGTTTTATTACAATTTAAAAAATATGGACATGTTTTATTATATTAGTGATGTTTTAGTTTATGTAAGGTGTATCTTTTCATAAAAAGCTTAATTTTTCTGCAGTTTCTAATTTTATACACTGATCTATGAGTCAGATAATTTATCATTGTTTTCTCAAAATGCTTAGATAAAATTTACTTATACAGCTCAACTAAATTATAGTAACAGTATTTTCTAAAATGGTTCACTGTTTTTTTTAAATAATTTTATTTAGTTATTTTTCAAATACAGTTTTTTGTCTATTTCTCCCATCCAAGCCCCCCACCCGCCCGGTGCTCCCACCTCCCTCCCATTTCCACCCCCCTTAGTTCTCATCCCTGTGTCCTTTATATTTGTTCCTCTAAATCCCTCCCCTTTTTTCCCCTTAAATTCCCTTCCCTCTCCCCTCTGGTCACTGTCCCCTTGTCCTCTATTTCAGTATCTTTGTTTTTGTTCTGCTTGCTTGTTTGGTTTGTTGTTTAGCTTCCTGTTAAAGGTGGGATCATATGGTATTTGTCTTTCAACACCTGGCTTATTATTTCACTCAGCATAATGCTTTCCAGTTCCATCCATGTTGTTGCAAAGGGTAGTAGCTCTTTCCTTCTCTCTGCTGCATAGAATTCCATTGTGTATATGTACTACAATTTTTTGATCCATTCATTTACTGACAGGCACCTAGGTTCCAAGAGGTTCCAACTCTTGGCTATTGTAAATTGTGCTGCTATGAACATTGTGGTGCATAGATTTTTTTAAAATTGATGGTTTACTGTTTAAATTTCTTATCATGCTAAAATCAATAGGACTAATTATTTCAAATACACAACCTGGGCAAAAATTTTATACCAGAAGAATGGCTATAAGTCAGTGAAAAGGATATAAAATATTCTGTATTAGCATACATGCTTATTATTAATCCTCACAAGTATAAAAGGCATATATATAACTGTACTGTGATTCAGTCAGCGATTACCACAATGTTGCATATTTAACTACCCCCAAACTCAGTGGGTTAAAGAATAAATATTTATTTTCTTGCTTATATGTCTGCAGGTAGTCTGCCATTTATTGGGCCAGCCTGGGCTTCCCAGCTCTGGGACTCAGGCTCCAGGCTCCACGGTGCAAGTATATTTGTTTTGGGCTGTAGACTGAAGGGCATTGACTACCTGGGACATTTTCCTTTGATAGGCAATCCCTGCAGTGCAAGACGGCATGTCCTTTCATGAAACAACATTTCAAGCCTCTGCTTGTCTCATGTTCAATAACACCCCAATGACCAAAGACAGGCATGTGGCCAATCCCAAGCCAAGAGGTGAAGAAATACACTCCACCCATCATCAGGCCATGTCAAACATAAAAGTGAAGTATTTCAACAGAGCAGTGAAGAGCTGGGAATTCTGCTACTCTGCTAATGTGTTTTTGACAGACAGTTCTTGCTTTATTCCCTAGTACATTTTAGTCTGTAACAGAAATTAGTAACTTCTATTAAGAATTGAAATGATCATTGGTAATTGAGATTCTAATATTAAATTCAAAAGTCACAAAGAAATATAAATGTTTAAGGAGAGCAGTGGCTTTGATTTTTGTCTATGGAAGGAAAAAGAGCATAAATAAGTGAAAGGGTAGTTGTGGCAGAATGTGAGACAATAGACTAGGACAAATGAGCCTCTACAGTAAAATTTAGAATATCTGAGATGAAGTGAACCTTCTTTGTCCTGGTTTTCAGTACCTGCAGTAGTGAGTTTAGAAATAAACCATTATAATTTGCTTAATTGTGATGAAGTTGGCCCGGGTTGAGTTTGTTTTAATGGAAGTATTGGTTCTCCAATACTTCCAATACCAAGTAATGACCTGGTGTCATTATTCCCCTCCTTCATCATTCTTCCGCCTGTTATCTGCCCCTGGATGATTCATCTTCCTTTATTGATTCCCTTAATCCTGACCACATCTCCACATATGGTCCCTTCATTTAATTTTTTATAGCTTAAGCCCTTTGGAAGGTGACATCTGTTTCCTTCTGGGATCTTGACTGATACATATTTATCTCTGTTTCATTTTGTGAAATGTGGTTTTGCCACATTTTAATGTTTAGATATTACTTTATATCCACCATTGCTAGTTCTTTATAAAGTATAGGAAAAAGGTCAAAGTGTATGTAATCTTATAATGTCATCTTTTATATTAAAATATTATATCCTCAGTGATTGTCTTGAAATATATATCTATTTAATCAAAAATTTATCTATGATTTTTTTCACCTTATCATTCAAAAATCAGAAAGATGTTTCTGAGGTTAAAATAGAAATAAATGTGTTTAAAATGATTCACCTGTTTTTTGTTTTTTTTTTTCAGAAGAAACAAACAAAACTCAATTTTCTTGCCAGTTAGGATCTCTTTGTGGACCTTCTACTTATCTCATCCCTTTCTTGGACTCCCATCGTATCTCTCTGCTCTGGTACAACATGGAGTGTGATCACAGGGCCCATGGAAGTATTCTGACCCCAGACAAAAAGGGAGATCTCACGGCTTTGCTGCTTCAGACACTTTATGATGAGTCTGAGACTTAAACTTAGAATAGATCTTAGACATCAGTGTTTCAGGGGGAAAATAATTTTGCATTTACTGGGAGATGCTTTCATAGTCCTTCACTAACTTGCCTTGAAGAGAGAAAAAATTCTTAAAGGAAATATTTTTGGGGATCAAAGTATTTCCCCATATTTTGGCAAATTAATACAGTGGGAAATATATAAATTTATGGCTCAAACCTGGGTTCAAATCCAAGTTGAACAAATTATTTGTTAGAAGAGGTCATGGAGGGCCATGACTGCAAGTTAGCACACAAGCTGGACCCACTCTTGTGACAAATGTTCTGCCCACCATTCCCACTGTGGGAGCTGTCTTCAGGGATGCAGCCTTGAGAGAGTAATGCACTATTGAGACCAGCTGGACATTTTATATGGTTGAACCTGGTACTGTTAAGATTCTGGCAGGTGTGTGCAGAGATCTATTCATCTTGTGGCTGCTCAAGATAAGCCTCAGAGGTAAGTTCTCTTGCTCATTAAAACTGCTACCTACCAATCTGGAATGGCTTCTTCTTTCTTCAGTCTCTGCTTGCTCTCTGTATATGGAACTGGTTTGCAAACCAATGTTATTTCACCCTTCTGCATCTTTTCTTTTCCAAGAAATGCCTACTTTCCCCCCATTATATCATGTAAGAAAGGACCACTAAAGAATATTTTGTCTAAACCTCTTATTTACACAATAATTTTACTAAACTAGACTGAATAATGCCTGAGAGTTCCCTGTACCCTGTCTCCAGCCCTTCGTTATTTCTCATTATCTGGTAACCTTGAACAAATGGCTTAAGTTTGCATTTCTCCTTTTCTTTATCTTATAATGGAGTTAATATGTGCCATGTATCCAACATAGTGCTTTGCTCGTAGGAGGCACACAATAAACATGATTATTGCTGCTTTTGTTATTAGAAAAGGTGTCTATATGAGTGATCCTACTGAAACACTGGCAGCAGGGATGAGGGGCTCTAGAGATACTATTGGGAACTCATGAATAAAATAACCCAGAGAAGATATAGATATTTAGAAAATAAGAAGATACTGTATTTTGACCAAAGTGTCATTTTTTCCCTCCTTTGAGATTCCATTGTGCTACCTTAAAACTGAGTTCACCTGAATAAAATGCCTACAAGGTGGTGGTTTGCCTGCCCCCAAATACTGGGGGACAGACAGCCTGCACTGGACAGTCAACAAGAGGAAGAGGCCACTTTACCTGGGTAAAGTCCTTGTGTTTTTATCTTCATTATTAGAGTCTTCTGGATAATGGAATTATAATATTTATCTGGTTCATAAAGATGTTGACAAAGTACATTAACTTACTTTTTCTTAGAAATATATATTAAAAGTATTTATTGCAAGAAAATTAATCTCTTCTGCTAGAAACAGACAAAAGGATTTTCCTGCATCTTTTGACAGTGATTTTGGGGTCTTCATGAATTTTGAAAGCTTATGAATAGAGAAAAGGGTGTAATCCCGGGAGTGAGTAGGAAGTTTATGATGAAGGATAACTTGTGGAGGCATGTCAGCAAGTATCAAGAACAGTTCAGGCAGCGATAAGGGGGGACATTGTGTGCGAGAATCTGGCTTAGCTATCGCAGCTTGCCAGAGATAGGCCACCTTAAATATCACCAAAGTTCTGGATCATATCTTATCATGTAGTTTTCATATATTAACTATGACAAAAAGTCCTTTGGGCTGTAATTCTCAAATGTTTTTTATTCTAATAAGTTGAACCTTCCCTTTTAAGTGGAAGAGTTTTACTAGCATCAATATTATGAGTAATAATGAAAGCAAGAGCAGCAAAAATAACAACCAATAATAATATCAGCTTAATACATTGCCCTCTTGGGCCTGAGTCATCTTACTGTGTATCATGGTAAACCCTGAGGAAGATATTATCCTTACTTTATGCGTGGAAAAATGGAAGCTAATGGAAGTTATGAAATCTCACTATGGTCACATAAGCATAGAACTAAGATTCAAACTCAGATCTACCTGTTTCCAAAGCTGAATTTTTAATCCCTATATTGGTTTATCATTTCCATATATATATATATTTTTTTAATTTACTGTTGCTCTACTACATTGTCACAGGTTTTGTCCTGTTGCTCTCCCCTGGCACTGGTACCCCCCACTCCCATAGTCAACCCCCACCCTGTCGGCCGGGTCTGTGGGTCCTTTATACATGTTCCTTGACTTGACCCTTCCCCTTCTTTCCTCCTTACTGCCCTCTCCCCTCCTCTCTGGTCACTGTCAGTCTGTTTCTTATCCCCATGCTTCTGCTTCTATTTTGCTTATTTGTTTGTTTTGCTACTAGGTTCCTCTTATAGGTGAGATCATATGCTATTTGTCTTTTGCTGCATGGCTTATTTGACAGCATAATGCTCTCTAGTTTCATCCATGCTGTTGCAAGAAGTAGGAGTTCTTTCTTTCTGCTGAGTAGTAGTATTGTGTATATGTACTGTAGTTTTCTGATTCACTCATTTACTGATGGGCACTTAGGCTGTTTACAGCACTTGGCTATTGTAAACTGTGCTGCTATGAACATTGGGGTGCATAGGTTCTTTTGGATTGGTGTTTCAGGTATCTTAGGATATAATCCCAGCAGTGGAATTGCCAGGTCACAAGGAAGTTCCATTTTTAGCTTTCTGAGGAAATTCCATACTGTTTTCCACAGTGGCTGTACCAGTCTGCATTCCCACCAACGGTGCATAAGGGTTCCCTTTTCTCCACAACCTCTCCAACACTTGCTGTTTGTTGATTTGGTTATGATGGCCGTTCTGACCTGTGTGGGGTGGTATCTCAGTGGGATTTGAATTTGCATCTCTCCTATGGCTAGTGATGTTGAGCATTTTATCATGTATCTGTGAACCCTCTGTATGTCCTCCTTGGAGAAGTGTCTGTTCAGGTACTTGCCCATTTTTTAACTGGATTTTTTGTTTTCCTGGTGTTGAGTCATAGGAGTTCCTTACATATTTTGGAGATCAAACCCTTGTCCAAGGTATCATTTGCAAATATATTTTCCCATGTGGTCCATCCCTTTTCATTTTTCTGATGTTTTCTTTAGGCATGCAGAAACTTTTTAACTTGACATACAGTGGTCCCTCACCTACAGCAAGAGTTACATTCCAGAGACCCCCCACAACAGGTGAAAATCTGCGAAGCAGTGGCATTATATTTGTTTTATTATTTATATATTTTAAGGCTTAATAAACCTTTTCAACTCTCTTATTAACCTTTCCCACACTCTTATAAACACTTCATATGCTCTCAAACACTTTCTACACTCTTAAACCTACATAATTTTAACAACATATAAAATTCTATATGGGTACTCACCACTGAAGTATATAGTCATCCCTCACCGTATTGCGGTTCACTTATTGCATTGCAGTTTTAAAAGACCCGTGATACAGTAAAGCCAGAAATAAATGAACCGCAATATAGTGAGGGACGACTGTAGTCCCATTTGGCTACTCTTTCCTTTATTTCTCTTGCCCTGGGAGCAATATCAGTGAAAATATTGTTGTGTTGGATATCCGAAATTTTTCTGTCTGTGTTCTCCTCTAGGGCTTTCGTGGTGTCACTACTTATAGTTAAGTCTTTTATCCATCTTGAGTTTATTTTTGTGTATGGTGTAAGTTGCTGGTCAAATTTCACTTTTTTTGCATGTAGCTGATCAGATCTTCCAACACCACTTATTGAAGAGGCTATTTTTACTCCAGTTTATCCTCCTGCCCCTTTTGTCAAATACTAATTGTCCCTAGAAACATGGGTTTATTTCTGGGCTCTCAATTCTGTTCCATTGATCTATGTGTCTGTTCTTATGCCAGTACCAGACTGTTTTGATTTTAGTGGACTTGTAATATAGTTTGATATCAGGAATTGTAATTCCTCCTACTTTGTATTTCTTTCTCAAAATTGCTGAGACTATTCAGGCTCACTTTGCTTCCATATAAATTTTTTAAATATTTGTTCTAAATCTGTGAAATATGTCATTGGTCTTTTAATAGGGCTTGCATTGAATCTGTAGATTGCTTTGAGTATTATGGACATTTTAATTATGTTAATTCCTCCAATCCATCCACATTTTAATAAAACAATAGTTTTATAGTGCTTTGAAGACTTAGCCTTCTGGACTGTGTATTAGCAGTAAAAAGAATGGACATAAGTGTCATGAATTATATGGGCTTTAATTGTTATTTATTTTTTATCCTTTTGCAATGTCCCAGAAAATTCTACCAAGAATGCCAAGTTGCACAAGAAATAATTTACACACTAAATAATCTTAGTTAAATATGATTACAGAGTATTTTTCTTTTATGATAAGTCAACATTTTTATATGGTAAATTATAAACATGTTTGAAAAAATATTTTTAACAGTTTCCAAAGTATACTTAATTTTCAAAAATTCTGATACAAGCCTCTAGACCTTTAATTAGAAGATGAAATATATGTTGACATAACATATACAGGTCAAATCATGAACTGCCTTTTAATTCTTTTCTTTCTCATTTTCCTTCTAGCCAAAAACACATCCACTTTTATACTTCCATTTTAGATCTTGATTTCTGAAATGCTTGGCTGTGACTTTCCTAAATATATAGAGGGTCAGGCTTACAATGACAAGCTGAGTTTAGAGTTCAGTTTAGAGTCTTAAATACATCAAGAACATACCAGTATATGCATGGTGAACGAGACATGTTTATAAGTAATTATGGTGTGTTTTATCAGTATCAGAAATCCTTCTTACTTAAAAAAACATTTATGATACAGAAAGAACCAAATTATTAAATGTACATTTCATTTATTTAACTCACAAAGATCTATGAACAAAGATTATGAACAGTGAGTCTTTCTCAATTGAAATTTTAAACTTAAAACAACTTTTACTTGATAAATTTTAGTGTACCTTTAATACTTAGCAAGATTATTATCACGGTAACTATGTGAGCAGAAACCCCCCTCCTTTTGAAGAACTACTGTTGCTTTTTAAGTAGAATGATGCCAATTATGTAATGAGAAATAGGAAATAAATCAGCCTTTGTGTGTGTGTATGTGGTATCACTTATATTTACTTCAGTAAGAAGGCTAAGAGATTTTAGAGTATTTAGTGTCAGTTTGAAATGGGCTCATTATAATCAAAAGTATGTTTTCCAAAATTTGCCACGAGGCCTGTGGTTGTGAATGCTTTCAAAGATTAAATCTTTGTCCTGCCTTCGCCCTGCAACCAAATTCAAATATTTGGTCCATGCAAGTTTTTCTCAGAATAGTTGTTCCTTAAGAAATGTTGTTTTTTTTCCCTTAGAAATGCTTTAAAAATTATCTAGTAGCTATAATTGACTGAATAAATTTATTTTTGATTGTTGAACTACTTGTCAGCTGCTTCAGAGTGCAAGTAAAATAAAAAATGAAAAAAATTGAATAGCAGCATGTAAGATTCAAAATATCAGATTTTAGGTAAAATTCATTTGTTTAAATTGTTTTTATTGTTCTAGAAGGACAACAAATTTTATTAAATGAAGAGACAGGGTATTATATGGACAGCATAGCCCATCTAGTATTATATGTTAATTTACATCCATAGAAAAGCATAGTTACTTGCTAAAATTGAGGATTGAATACACCATCTTCAAAAAGGACATCTTTTAAGGACTATTTTGCCCCCAGATTTTAGGAAACTCATATACATTTTGAATATAATAGTCTATGGATATAAAGCAGTGGTTCTCACTCAGAGCCAGTTCTGCCCCCAGGAGACTTTTTTGTTGCAATTTGGGGAGCGGGGAGTGCTCATGGCATCTATGGGGTAGAGGCTGCAGATGCTGTTAGACTCTTTACAGTCCACAGCTCCCCACAGCAAAGAATGATGCAATCCAAAATATCCATGGTGCCACTGCTGAGAAACCCTAATGTAAAGATATATCTAATTAATGTGGTAGAGTTTTGTAAACATTCATAAACAAAGAGTATAGTGTTCAAGTTTCAAACACAGTGTATTTTTGAGAGGGCTAGAGTACAAGAAGATGTGTTTCATAAGGAAGAAAATTAATAAACTATTGATTATGTAGAAATCATAATCAGAAACTGAATACAGTGAAAAAATAAACTGATCTGATGTATATGAATAGTTATCATATTACCAAAAAATAAATAAATAAGAAAGAAGTATGAAAGCATTGTTATATATGTTTTTCAACTTTAAGGTGATAAGGCAGTTTAATGAGAAAAGAAGTCTTTTTCCTATGTGGTGCTTGAATAACTGAATATCAGTATGAACAAAAATGAATATAAATCCTGACTTCACAATACACACAAAAATTACCTTGAAGTAGATCAGAGACTTAAATGAAAACCTAAAAGCATACTAACTTCCAGAGGAAAACCTAGGAGAGAATCTTTAACCTTGGTATGTGCACAGGTCTCTTAAATAGAACACAGAACACAAAGGCAAACATTTTTTGTTGTTGTTGTTGTTAAATTGGGATTCATCAAAATTAAACATTTGCTCTTCACCAAATATCATTAAGGAAACAAAAGGTAAACAACAAATTGGGAGAACCCACTTACAAAATTTATATAAAGGACTTATATTCTGAATATATGAAAAGCCCTAAATATAAATATAGGAAGACAACTTCAATACAATGCTGGTAAAATATTTGGACAGACATGTGATCAATGTAGAATAGTCAATAAGCATGTGAAAGACTGGTTAACATCATTAATCATTTGGGAAATGAAATTGAAACTATAATGAAATAGCACTACATACCTACTGAATGACTAAGATTTGAAAGGCTGATAAAGTGTGGCTCAGTGGACTGGGTGTCATCGCACAGAGCAAAGTGTTGCTGGTCTGATTCCTCGTCAGGGCACATGCCTGGACTTCAGGTCCAGTCCTGGTTGGAGCATGTGCAAGAGGCAACCAATCAATATCTCTTTTACATCTTGATTTCTCTCCCTTTTTCTCCCTTCCCTCCCTTCTCTCTAAAAAGTAATAAATAAATATAAAAGGCTGATAATACCAAGTGTTTTTTACAAGGATATGGAACACTTGGAAGTTGCATATGATACTGGTGGGAATGTAAAATAGTACAATCACTTTGAAAAACAATTCAAATTTTTGTTAAAAAATTAAACACATATCTACTATACAACATAAAAAATGAAAGTGTGTGTATATCTCTGCAATTACTTGTATTTGAATATTTATGGCAACTTTATTGGTAATACCCCGAAGTTGAAAACAATTCACATGTTCATAAACAAATGCATAAATAGAGAAAATGTAGGATAAAAACAATGTAATAGCACTTAATTAAAATGAAATTATGATACATGTAATAAAATCTCATATCTAAAAATGATTATGCTGAGTGAAATAAGCTAGACAAAAGCAGTATATACTCTATGACTTCACTGATATAAAATTCTGGGAAATGCAAATAAACCATATTGAACCAAATAGGTCAGTGGTTGCCTGGTGACCCAGGTAGAGGGAAAGATGAATTGAAAAGAAATGTAAAGAAACTTCAGTGACAATGGGAAAGTCTAAAATGATAATTGTGGTGAGTTTCGTGTGTATATATATATATATATTGAATTATATACTTTAAATTAGGATAATGTATATAAAATTATCTCAACAAAATGTTAAAGTTAAAAATTCTATGGAATAACCCTTGACAAACATGAGAGAAGATGTGGTGAATAAATGATCTCCAGGTCCAACCACCAAGGAAAAAGTTCTGAGGCTCATTCTATATACTAAGAGTTTCGAGGTCCAGTTGGCCAGAGAATTGACCAGCTTGACAACATAACCCAATACTGGTTTTCTTTTTTTTTTTATTACATTTTCCATCCCCTTCTCCTATTCTCTGGGATTGTTTCTGTAAGTAAACTACCTACATGTCAGCCCTTTTTTCAGAATCTGCTTTATGTTGAGTTTTCAAGGTAAGATGTATGAGGTTTGTCTGGAAAAAGTACAACCATTGTTAATGTAATGAGAATGGCTTGCAGGACATTAATGTAACCTGGTAGCTAAAGAGAGTGGACTGAAATGCACATGTGTGAACAATGATGACTTTGCTGCACTAATCAGTGGGAATGGTTGATGAAATTGTGTGAGCACGTGTACTGTGTGGCCATTGCATTCAAAATAACTTGAGTGAGTAGAGCAATGAATCTGCATCAGATTTTGCATTAAGCTTGAGCATTCCTCCATGGAAATTATTCAGATGACTCAGAAGGCTGTAGCTATGGGCAACTGGTTATTGGCAGCTTCATCACAACAACATGCCCACTCATGCATCAGAGTTTTTTGGCAATACATCAAATCACACAGATGACTCAGCCCCTCTACAGCTCAGATTTGACACCCTGCCACTTCTGGCTTTCCTCAAAACTAAAATCACCTTTGAAAGGGAAGAGATTTGTGGGCTGGGATGGGAGTAAAAGACAGAAAACTTTACTTGAACAATAATTAAATAATAAAAAAAGGACCATCACAAAAAAAAAAGAAAGGGAAGAGATTTCAGACCATCAATGAGATTCAGGAAACTAGATCGGGGCAGTTGATAGCAATTGGGAAAACTGGGAGGTCCCAAGGTGCCTACTTTGAAGGGGACTGAGGCGTCATTGTCCTATGTACAGTGTTTCTTATATCTTTATCTTCTTCAACAAATGTCTGTGTTTCTTGTCGCATGGCTAGATACCTTCTGGACAGACTTCCTATATCTTTTCTTCAAAGTCTCCCCATACTGTAAATATAGCTGGTGCTATAAATGATGAAGGTGTGGTCAGACCTTATAATAGAGAAGTTATTTTTGAGTGATGCGTTCAGGAAATATAGAATTGTTTTCTGTAGAGTTGTTTATTAAAAAATTAAAATTTGAGGTGACAATGGTTGATAAAATTACATAGGTTTCAGGTGTATGATTTTATAATACATCATCTGTATATTGTATTGTGTGTGTACCACCCTGACTCAAGTCTCCTTCCGTTGCCATTTATCTCCCCCTTACCTTCCTTTACCTCCTCATCCCCATTCTCTCTGGCAATCCTCATATTGTTGCTTCTGTCCATGACTCTTTTTTTCTTTGCTTAATCCCTACACAACCCCCTGGCCCGCACCCCACCACTGACAGCAGTCAGCCTGCTCACTATCTGTGAATCTCACTATTTTGCTTGTTGGCTCATTTTGTTCACTAGCTTCCACATATGAGTAAACTCATATGGTACCTGTCTTTCTCTGATTGATTTATTTCACTTAGCGTAATGCTTTCTAAGTCCATCCATCCACGTTGTTGCAAAGAGTAAAAATTTCCCTCTTTTTTACAGCCAAGTAGTATTCTGTCGTGTAAATGTACTAGAGAGTTTTAATCCACTCATGTACTGTGGACACTTCTGCTGTTTCCAGGTCTTGGCTCTTGTAAATAACACAGCAATGAATGTAGGGGTGTATGTATTATTTTGAATTAGTGTTTGGGGTTTCTTCAGATAAATTTCCAGAAGTGGAATCTCTAAGTTATAAGGCAGTTCTATTTTTAATTTTTGAAGTAACCCCATAATGCTTTTACAGTGGCTGCACCAGGCTGCATTCCCACCAACAGTGGGCAAGGGTTCCCTTTTCTCCACATCTTCACCACCACTTGTTGTTTATTGATTTATTGATGATAGTCATTATGATAGGTGTGAGGTAATATCTCATTGTGGTTTTAATTTGCATTTATCTAATAATTAGTGATACTGAGCATGTTTTGTAGATTTTTAAATGTGTTCAATTGAATCATTCAATTGAAACTCGTCCGGCTTTAAGCTCTTCCTCAATTTTATTTGCTATAAATTCAGCCTGATATTAAGGGATGTGTTTCCAGCCTACCTGAGTGAAAGGACTCACTGGAGCTCCTATGTTGCATGAGAACTTGCAGACTTGCAACCTACTTTGGTGTGAAGAGAAACTGAGATATGTTTTGTGCACTTCGTTTAGGTTTATTGGTTTGCACTTTTATTTCCCCATGGCCAGAACAAACGGGTACTGAGTGTCTTTTCATCCAAGTGGAAAAATGTTCCTCAAGGAAGCTTTGGTTTGGTTTGTTATTAAGACATTGTTTTAAAGAGATAATGAATATTTGTCATCTATAGCTTGAGACTAAGCTTTAGATCTGGAGAATGAAGTCAGAGGTGTGCTATAACCTTGTTGTACCAGCTTCAGAGATCTGAATATATATATCTCTTTCAAATTTTTTTCAGTGATATCACATAAGAAACATGACATTGGCAAAGGTGGGACTATTTATACCAGGGAAACAGGCAATTCCTGCAAATCAGAGTTTCCGTCCTCCTCCACTTCCTAGTCAGTTTACCAGGCCATCACTGACGTAATCAACTAGACAGCAAGTGGTCCTCTGTGGCAATCACCCTCCATTTATTTCCTCCACACAAGGGATCTCTGGGCTACCTGTGCAAAGCAACCACAATTTAGACGTGAAAGGGAATGGAGGCCTCCTTTACAACTTAAAACTTTCTTGCTTTGCAGATGAAAGTGTTAATATCCAGAGGGGTTAGGTGATGTAGGCAGCATCACACAATTGGTTTCAGGGCTTAGGCTAGACTCGGCCTCCTGACTCTCAGCTGCTTGGTGGGACAACAATTTTCTAATTATATAATTTTCTAATTCAGATTTGGAAGGCACCTCTATAGCTGTGTGGACTCAACTTGACCTAAGGATCCCATCTAAGTCTTAAACTTATTTGTGTTAAACACCTGTATTCATGCTATTCATTGTGGAAAATCCTAAAAAAGCCTGCTGAGGTTTTTTGTTTCATTGGCAATTTTGAGTGTTTTCGTGATTTGAAGAGATCAAAGTTAACTCTGTGTAACAGTCTCAAGTGGAAATTGCACTGCCACTCCATATAGGCCTCTTTAACACAGTTGTTTTTATTTTTTATTATTTATGTATTTTTGTTTTTTTCCATTGCAATTTATGCCCCTTCTATCCTCTTCTACCTCTGCCGACCCCTCCAGTCACCACACCGCTGTTCATGTTCATGAGTCCTTTTTCTCTCTCTTTTTTTTTTTTGCTCAATCCCCACCCCGCCAGGGCTGACAGCCTGCTCTCTGTCTATGGATCTGTCTCTCTTTTGCATACTAGTTCAGTTTGTTCATTAGATTCCACAAATGAGGGGAATCATATGGTAGTTGCCATTCTCTGATTGGCTTATTTCATTTAGTTGTTTTTCAACAACTCATGTGATTTATTAGACCTGATAGAGAAAGAGTTAGTGAAATAGCTTGGACCTTTGAATACCTTAACTGCTTAAACAAATGGTATGAATTACATAATTATATGGAATATCTAAGGCTGGAAAGACACATTTGTAAGTACATATGAAAATAAATGTGTACAACTTAATATAGGGAAACCTCATTTGAAATGGGGTCAGGAGGCTAGAAGAGAGAACTGTCAGGCATGCGTCACTCAACATACACTACTGACCCCAACAGGAAGAGCAGCACCACGCATCTCGGACAAGAAGTGACACTACCACTTCAGCAAAGGGAAGGGAGATTCCTTCTTGCCCAGTAACAGCTCTGTCAAGGGAAATGCCATGACTCAGCCAATGAAAAGTCACTATACTTGGGAGTTTCAGTGTCCTCCAATGGATGCTTCCTGTACAACAGCCCCTCCCAAGTCCATAAAAGAACACTCCTCTTCTTTGTTACTCTGGACTTGTGTACGGTTTGCCATTAGACCACATGTCCTGAATTACAATTCTTTGTTGTTCCTTAATAAATGTATTTTGCTGGAGAATATCTGACTGTCTGCGTAAGGTAAACAAAGGCAAACTTTAAACAAAACTCTTAGAATCTTGGACTAAAAACAATTTTGAGAAGACGCTGAGTACAACTTTATTAGTGATTTCTGAATTGGTATTTGTTGCGTTTAATTGAAACTCAGACAACATTCTAAAACTTAATGCAGCAACTTTGTTAGCCCATTTCAGTGTTTCTAAGTGTTGTATAGACTATGGGGAGTGCTTGCAGTACGGAAGGAGAATGTTCATTCTCATAATAGGGTGTGGAAAAAATAGCATTAGTTGGAGGAAGACTTCCTGAAGGGGTGAGTTTGCTCCTCCTCATCTCTGGACTGTGGTTTTCTCCCTGCTGCTTGGATGTTTTTGGGATGTTTGTGTTGCCTGCTTTCCTTGGTAAAGTTTTGAGATGCAAATACTTCTAGGTGTATTCTGGGAAAAATATCCACATTATACTCACTGGCTTTACAAAAATTCTGTGATTGCCCCAATGATAAAAGTTTAAGGGAAAAGTTACTTAACTCTTATTTGGCATCTATGTGCAGCACTGTTTACACATTTAAATATATAATTGAATTTATTTAGCCTCCACAGTTTGAAGAAATAATATCACTTGCCTCTGATGTGTCTGGCCTGCCTTCCTGATCTGCTCCTTTTAATCCCCAACATTTGTTTTTAACCTTTAAATCCCCAACATTTTGCTAGTGGATTCTAGAGTTAATTGGTTGAATCAATATGCAGGATGCTAAATACAGTAGTTGTTTGACAAATCTTTATTATTCAGTTTGCTTCCTTGGAAATCATTATTTACCTAAAGTGGCATCTATTATCAGGACCTCCCTTGAGCAAATGCATATATTCTACTATAAAAGGAAAGCAACTGTTTCTATATAAGGACAAAATATTTTGTAAACTTTTCATAATGGTCCTATTGAATGAACATCTGGAATTCCACACTGAAGTGGCCAGTCTTCCCTTTGAACATTCAGAACCTTGGGTTCCCTTTGGTTAAGGGTGAAATACGTGCTTGCAATTTTTCTACATTCATTTGACAATTTTGTCTAGATACAAAAATCAGTAAGAACATATATTATAGTTTGACTTGAAGTTTTTGTCAGCTGAGCTGATGAGAAAGCAGGTAGTTAAAAGGAAATAAGACAAGACTTTGGTTGCTGCAGGCATGACTGTGAAATACAG
This sequence comes from Artibeus jamaicensis, assembly GCF_021234435.1. Classification (NCBI taxonomy): domain Eukaryota; kingdom Metazoa; phylum Chordata; class Mammalia; order Chiroptera; family Phyllostomidae; genus Artibeus; species Artibeus jamaicensis. Next base: position 18,109,779 of record NW_026521837.1, read on the forward strand.
GTGAGTAATACACGAAAGCAGTAAAGAATTGAAGGATGGAACAATTTCATGTTTCAACACAAAAGATTGCCTAGGAATTTTCCTATGCAAAAGATGAAATATGACCTTCTGTCCAGGCTCATAACTAAATCTATTCAACATTTGAAGCGTGCCTGCTTTTCTCTACATTGTTGAAAATATATTCCACGGCCTTGAGAGAACACAGTGAGTTGAAGCTTAACAATTATCCTAACTCATCCTAATTCATCCCCAAGCATTTAGGAAGAACCTGAGATCCCAAAGTTCTACTCTTGTTACTAAAGCAGTTTTCAAAACCCAGCTGAAAGCAGCTTCGTTTTTAGAATGAAACCAGGTGTGCTGAGAGACATATGAGCATAGAGGGGGATTTTTGTGCTGATAACGCACCTGAGAAACTGTGAGGCTGAGGAAGGAATTTAAGTACCTTTGGTGAGTTGAATTACATGCTTGAATGTCAGATTACTAAATTCTTGATGTGCTTAAGTCCCTTTATAATGAGTTAGATAATTAGAGAAATATATTATTTTAATGATCTTTATAATCAAAGTAACTTTTAGGGATTTATGGGCATATCACCACTAGTATGAAGGAATTCTCATGTGATATGTAATGGGACCGTGTTTCAAGGCAAGGACTTTGGCGTCAGAAGACCAGAATTCATACACATCTCTACCACTGCTAGTTGACGACATGGGCAAATTTGGTAACCTGTAATTTATATGTGTGCAAATTTCATCATGGATAAGATTTAAATTGTAGCAGCGATCACCTTTAGAAGGTTATTTTTAAAAACTGCATGGTTTAGTGGATATAGAGTTCTCAGCACAGGACCTCCCTTCTTGGAAGCACTCTGCATGTTAGTTCCTGCTACCAGCCCTCCTGTTGGTTGTGGGAGGAGGGCAGTCCTAGGACAAGTCTGGGCATCCTGGGCCTGCCAGCTGCTGCCAAGGAAGTTAACCTCTCTGGGTGTAGACTTCCCATTTGTCATAATGAAAGGATTGACTGGCTATAACTCATAGGAACAAAAATAAGGAAATGCTCAATACATTGTAGTAAGTAATAACTAACATTTGTTGGCTAGTTTGTTTATGGGTTATAGTTTAATGTGTTTCACATATATTAATTCATTGAATCTTTATAATAACCCTATAACATTAGAATTATATTTTAATGCCCTTTTTACAGGTAATAAAATGAAGACACAGAGAGGTTAGGTAACTTGACACACAGTAAGTGGCTATGCTGGGAGTGAGTGGGTTAAATATATATGTATATATAAAATGTATAATATATTTATAAATAAATTGCATTATATGTACATAAATGTACTTTATATATATTGTAAATGCACAAACATATAAATATATATAGTATAGTTTATATATAAAATGCACTTATAATTTGTATGTACAAATATACATTTATACATACATAAATGTATTTTCATATATTCTATTACATATTAAGTGCATCACATATATTTTATAAATATAAACACACATAAATATATATTAGTTTATAAATAAAAGTATATATGTATGTACAAATGTATTATTTGTACATGCAAATTATAAATGCATTTTATATATAAGCTATATTACATATATTTATATATGTGTGTGTGTTTACATACACACAGTCCAAAAGAAAATTCAGAGAGCTTTACCTGATATGAATATTTTGAGCAAGAAACAAATTGTTAGTGAGCAGGGAAGCATGAAACTCAAAGTGATATCATGATGTTATAGGGTGGTTTGTACAGAGAAAATGAGGAAGTTCTTTAACCTTCACACTGACTAATTATTACAAGGGGCTCTCCAGACAGCAGGGGACTGGTTAAAAGTGATTCATTACCTGATACCATTTTAGGAAGATGACTCAGGTTTCATCTATGACCATCGAAGGCATTTATAAAGAATGATCTAAGTAACATATCACTCACATTGACAGAGTAAACTAGATTAAGTTTTGCTTACCGGCCTAACCAGTTTTGTCTGCTCAAGGGATCTTCAAGCCTAGTTTCCAGTTTATATTATTTTAATAATTCCCCTTTTTTGATTATTCTCTCAGCAAGCCAAGAGTGTGACCAGATAGTGTAGTGTTATCCTTGGGGACCACTGTTGATGTTCTTGCTGGGACTGACAGTCATGCAGTTGCTGTTACCAAGGAATATTCTTTAAAATGTTAAAATGTTAAAAGGAAATATACCTAACAGGTAGAATACAGGGTGAGTTTATATTTCTTCTTTTTGCTCGATGATGTTCTAAATCCTTCTATAGTATAAATGTATTGCTTAAATAATAAAATAAATTACATGCAAAATAAAAATATGGGTTGGACAAAATGAACTTCAGGTCCTCCCTGAAAACCATATTCTGTGGTCCAACACAGCAAATAAAAGCAGCAGTGAGAGTTTTGCCCACAGGAAGGTAGCCAGTACCTGCCCACTCTCAATCTGTCTCAGAGAGATTCCAAGGATACACCTATGGAGAAATCGTCACCCTTACCCCTGCTACTGGCATCAGGAGAATTGCTGATATGGAAGGACTGATACTCTGTTGGGACTTCAGTGCCACCCGAGGCTCACTGTGCTCTTGGCTGTACTGCTTTCCAAATAGCAGTGGAGTGACAGAAAGGGCTGGGGGACGCAGTTTCCTGGTGTGTTTGTGAGCATCATTGTTCAGTGACACGCAGTTCCTTTCCACGTGGACTGCAAAGCGTGCTTATATCAGGTAGTTCCAATGTGTCCACTAAAATGATCGCTAACTAAAAATTTCAGGAAGGTATAAAAAGGAAACAGAGATTAAATGCTAAAGTCTGGAGCTACTACAGCATTAATATTTGAGACATTGTCATTCTGGAACACAAGAGAGGCTGGTCCAGGCTGTGCAGAGGGCTCAGGAAACAGGAATACCAAGTCTCTTTTAAAGATAAGTTTCTCTTTTTTCTGAAAATAAAAAGTATTTTTTATTTTCTTTTTAAAAAATTTATTTAATTATTGTTCAAGTACAGTTTTCCGTTTTTTACTCCCATCCCAGCCCACCTCCCCAGTGCTCCCCACCTCCCTCCTATTTCCATCCCCCTTAGTTGTTGTCCATGTGTTCTTTATACTAGTTCCTGTAAAGATAATTTTCTATATGATATTTTTAAAAAGTTACACCCTGTCAGTGTGAATCTGTTGCTTGGGTGTCGTCTGCAACATGAAAGGTTCCTGCTTTGATTTCCGGTCAGGCACATGCCTAGGCTGTGTGTTCAGTCCTGGTCACTCCCCAGTCCGTGCCCATGGGAGGAGGAGCTGATCAACGTTTCTCTCTCACATCATGTTCCTCTCTCTCTCTATCTCTCCCCCTCCCCCTCTGTCAAAAAAAAATGAAATAAAATCTTTTTTAAAAAGTAGCTGTGGGAAAAAGAAAGAACTTGCATCTTTTAATACTTATTTTATTGTTTATTATTGGTCATGGTTTGCATGTGTGGGGTAGTGTTCTATTTACAGTATTTGCAGTCTGCAAATGTTTTAAATAAGCCCTTAGCATCTGATTCTTTGAAGACAGAGGATACAGAATAATAACTGAATGAGCAGAATAAGGGCTGTTACAAATATTTCTAAGCTGATGGCTGTGATGTCTACTTAAGCATAATTATTGATTCTTGATCATGGCATATAGCTCTTTACTGAAGATGAATACCCTTTCTCTTTGGAGCTAACTATCCTAATTTCTAGAATAAAAAAGATAAATTCATTAGTATCTGAAAGTATGATTTTTATGTACAGGGATGAGCAAAAGTAGGTTTATGGTTGTGAGTACGGAAAACACAGAGTTTACCTTTACATTCTTATTTATTAATTGTTGTATTATTCATTTGTATTACTACTATACACCTACTTTTGCCCAGCCCTGTATACCTGAATAAACCTCAAATTCTCTCCTTCAGACCTGAGTGATGAGGGAAGACATTTCTCACCTGAATTAAAGTCACTGGAATATTTAATTACCGTTTTAAGCTCTTCTCTGACCTCACTTGTTTACCACCAAAGGCTAATCTAACCTGGAAGACAAAGCCAAAGGGGGTTGTCTTAGGCTATTTTAGAGAAAAAAAGTAACTTTCTTAATGAAGTGCCTTACACACCAATCATTTTTCTTGAGTAAATACATGCATTATTTCTAAACTGGTATGTGCGAAAATTAATTTTTCCGTCTGAAAGATGGTTAGTCTGTATACTATGTACAGTTGACTCCAATTCTTTAACAAAATAAACAAGAGTTATCTATTTCTTCCTAGAAGAAAAAGAATCTTGAAAGTCAAGATATTTTGAAGCAGAATTTTAAGGAAGAACAGAATATTTAGGTTAGAAGAAAAGGAGGTAGACTCAGTTTTGCTATCTTTTACCTCTTGTCTAAAATGTAGAAAGTCAAAGAACAAGAAGCAGTTTCTAGATATCAACAGCCTTCTGAAAACTGGAAGCAGAGTGTGCTGGGGCAGTCGGGCTTCCTTGAGACAACCTAGACTTTGAACAGTTGATGAAACATTTGACAAACTTGTAATGGTTCATCAATAATGACAGAAATAAAATCAACTAACTTTGTTTTAATTTGTACCAGGTTGAACGATTTGCATGCATCTTGGAGGAAGAGACATTTCAACTCAGAATTCCCCTGGGCTTCACTCTATCTTCACTTCTTGGGACAGCAGCTGAGTCGAAGGTGCAGGGTATGGACGTCCTGCTTGCCTGACAGAGAGAGGGCATTCTCATCACAGCATCTTAACCCCACAAAAATTTAGAAAAAATACATGTAAAACTACTTACCCATATTTTTCAGACCATAAGATGCACCTAGGTTTTAGAGGAGGAAAATGGGAAAAAATTTTTGAAGCAAAAAATGTGGTCAAATATTTAATAACATAAATAACAATATTTTACCAATGTAAATGTAAACAGGACTCAACAGCAGCATTAACAACCAGTATTCAGGAATTATTAACAACCATTAACAGCCAGTAATAACAAATTTGGGGGGGAATATGCATTTTATAGTCCCCAAAATATGGTACATACGTTTTGTTTTATATCTGACATGGGTTGAAATCATATGACTCTTGTCCTTTTCTTTCTGATTGATTTCACTTAGTGTGATACTCTAAAGATCTAACCATTTTGTTGGAAATAGTAATATTTTATCTTTTTTATGGCTGATTAGTATTCCATTGTGTATATCTATATCTATATATCTATATATCTATATATCTATATATCTATATATCTATATATCTATATATCTATATATCTATATCTATATCTATATCTATATATATATATCTTCTTTATCCGAACATCTGTCAGTTGAAGGGCATTTACATTCTTTCCAAAAAGCAGCAAGTGAACCAATTCATAGACAGACACTAGACTGGCTGTTACCAGATGGGAAGAGGGGTGTGGGGAGGACTGAGAGGGTAGAGGGTTGAATATATATGGTGATAAAAGGAGACTAGAGTTTAGGTGATGAGCCTGCAGTGGAGTTTACAGACTTTATATTATCAAGTTTTATACCTGGAACTTATGCAATGTTATTAACCAATGTCATCCCAATATACTTAATTAAAATTTAGGAAAAAACTACTTAAATAGATATTTAAAGAGTAAAAAAAAGGAATTCAGGTAAAATAGATTTTTGTTTATTTCTTAACAAAACCAAGCCCCACCACGGCAATAGCACAGCACCAGACCCTTATCTTTTAGATTATAACACTGTGGTTTCAGTTTTGGGCAGTTAGCTATCCTTTGGTACTACCCAAGTGAAAACACAACTTCTTAAAAATTTTTAATCACATACCAGCATATAATTTATTCATTCAATATATTGTATATTTGTGAGTGCTTCAGATAAGTCAGCTAAACCAGTTTTCCCTAAAATGGAATCAGGAAAAAAAATAGGTGAGATGAACATATTTCTAAATGTGAGGCACATTCTTTCTCTAATTCTGAAGAACATCTCTGATTGGACTTTTTATATGCCCAATGATGTCTGCCCAATTAAATAAAAAATACAGAAGACTTTTCTGTCCATTCTGACTCTGACATAATACAGGAATCTCTAAACCTCAAGTTTTTTCAAGTATCTATTATTAATTGACTACAATTGTGATTTTCTTCTCAGGAATTCTGAGAGATTCAATCAATAAGTGAATGTTCCAGAAGTGGGATTCTCTGCAGTTGGTTCACGAAGTAAGATTAATGACACCATGTTGTTGGTGATGACAAGGTCATGCTGAGCAGTCATGGGAGATTAGCTTGTAACCATCTGTTTTCCATGTGATGTCTTAATAAATACCGCCACCTACACTGAGGTGTTATTACAGTCAGCCTCCTGGGCATGTGTAGATCAGGGCACTTGGGCTCAAGGGAGAAATTGTTGCATCCTCTTGAGTTACCATATGGAATGTTTGTGGCCTACATTCAAGCAGTGGTCCCGCTTTAAGGTGTGTGTGTGTGTGTGTGTGTGTGTGTGTGTGTGTGTTAATTGCAGAGAACATTTGGTGAAGGAATGCTAGTCATGGAAGGTTAGGATAAAGAGTGCTTAGAGAGAGAGCAGAGATGGAAATTCATAAAAAGTAAGGCAGAAGAAAATATATCTCCAATCTTGGACAAAAAAGAATGACGTAGAGGGAATTCCAGTTTTATATTATACCTAATATGAATGCCATAATAATAATAGTAATAATGAATTCCTACAATTGTATTCTAGTTAAAACTGTCTACCCATGACCAGCACTATGTGTGTGTGTGTGTGTGTATAATTCATTCATTCGATAACTATTTATGATACTATGGGAAACTACTATATGCCAGGTAAACCAGTTTTTTTTTTCAAGAAGAGGCATCTGATCTTGTTATACACAATGCATTAGTATGTTAAATTCTGCTTCTTTTTTATAGAGATGATAATAACTCATGAGTCTAAAGGTGACTTACCTGGTAACTTAACTAGTGTAAACAGATAAAAAAGTAGATTGCATTAAAAAAAGAAAAAGATCTGCACAGGATAAAAGACATATACTTAGTTTTAAGCTCAGGAACCTTCTTACTTTATTCACAAAGGAACTCCTCAGCCCTTCATTCATAACATAAAGGTTACTTTTATTTTCTGTATTTTATATGTGGACAGCATTATGGCTGTTCTGATTAGCTGCAGTTTTAGAAGGGGCAAACTCAGGGAGAAGGAGAAAAGGAACTGTTAGAGTGGAAGCACAGAGACTGACAAGAGTGAGAAAAATGCTTGAGATAGTCACAAAAATAAAAACTAAATCAATCTTGCCCCATTTAGTTTAGGGGTAATGATCTTGCCCTCCTCAGTGCTTTTTTCAGTGCTATATTATAACTGCTATATTTAATAATAAATTTGAACCATCCACAAAATGTTGTTAGGTTTATTTGTTTAAGCCAGAAAATGTATGATCATTTTTAGAAGGATTCCTATGTAAACTTAGGAAGAAAAATTAAAAGCTTGACTCAGAAACTGTTGTGAAATTTGTTTATTTAGAAATTCTTATATTTGAATGTGCAAAATAAATGAGTTTTTATATAAAACACTTAATCATTAAATAAAACAAAAATGTTCTTTTGTAACCTTTTCCTTTATTAGTTGACTTTAAATGAGTTCTTAGACACCACAGTTGAGACTTGATCTTGCTAACACACATCTTCTCACACCGGGTGAGCATAAGACAAGTTCCTTCTTGGAGCTTATTTTAAGAAAAACTTAGGATTTTGAGGTCCTGGACTTGGACATGCTGCAGTTTTATACCAAGAAGCAATTTACATTGACCTCTTTCTGTCCTAAAAGACCATTTCAAATGTGGAGTGGAGGCCAGGGCTAGTGAGAAGCAGAAATTTTGCGATATCACTACCTGTGTTTACAGATATCCTGTATTCCTCATAAGCCATCTTGCTTTGAGCAACTTCACATTCATGCACTTTCTTGTCATTTTCTACTCAATTTAATATTTTATAACCTTTGTCGTAACTTGATACAGTGATCTGACAATGCGTTAAGTCCATTGTTTTAAAGGACATAATAATGTGGTTCATATTTCAGTAAGAAAATGCAAAATCCTTTGCTGCCTTTTGGGGCCTTGCTTTGTACAGGTTTTTACAGTCAAGAAAACAGAGCCTAAAGCATAAAGCTCATTTAGGAAGAGAGCGAGGTCTCTTTCCGGATTAACAGTTGACTAATTATGAGTTACTCTCATGCCTAGCAGGCTATAGACGCTTTTTAGGTCTTCTAAATGCTGAAGTGTCTATGTGCCTTTTTGAAAAACCTCATCCAAACTCCAGTGAAATCTTTGCCTCTATTAGTCATTGCCCAGACATTTCAAGTGAGCAAAGGCAAAAGCAAAACCAAACCAATCAACCGGAAAAAAAAAGCTCCTCTCTGAATGCCTTGAGGCTTTGAGATAAGCTAGAAATAGATCCACACCCTGCTATCTGTGATTATGATACACAAGAAAAAATTAGAACAGTGAAAACTGTTTGAGTTTTTTTTTTTTGAATATTCAATTTGTATTCAAAGTTTATGAGGCACAATAATGATGGGAAGTGGTATGTGTGTCTTCTCTCTCTTTACATGTAGTTTCCTGAAGGGCTTGAGGCTAAACTACGCTCCTTTGCTCCTTGTGTGGTAGGCAACTGCTATCTTTGCCAGATAAGCCAGAGGTCCTTTTGAAAACCAGTAGCAATGTTATCAGCATTTATAAGGAGGCTTCTGCAAGAGTGTTGGCAACCTTGGGTAAAAAATCTGACTTTTGTGCTAAAGGTGGTACTAACCTGGGGGCCCAAGAAATGGCCTCTTGCCTTTGCTAAGAGTTTAGCTCTTTCTGTTGATTATTTTCACCCTTTTCTCCTTGAGTACAATTCCTGGCACTTGCAGAGCATTAGAATATTAACCCTTGCTAAAAATACAGAGAGGGGCCTGATCCTATAAGAAATCATTCTTTTTTGTTGTTGTTTTTAAATTTAATTATTGTTCAAGTACAGTTTTCTGTCTTCTACTCCCATCCCAGCCCACCCCCCAGTGCTCCCCACCTCCCTTCCATTCCCCCCCTCCTTAGTTTCTGTCCATGTGTCCTTTATACGTGTTCCTGTGAATCCTTCCCCTTTTCCCCTGAAATTCTCTCCCCTCTCCCCTCTGGTCACTGTCAGCCTGTTCTCTATTTCAGCGTCTTTGGTTATATTTTGCTTGCTTATTTGCTTTGTTGTTTAGGTTCCCATTAAAGATGAGATCATATGGTATTTGTCTTTCAACACCTGGCCTATTTCACTCAGCATAATGCTTTTCAGTTCCATCTATGCTGTTGCGAAGGGTAGTGGGTCCTTCTTTCTTTCTGCTGCATAGAATTCCATTATGTAAATGTACCATAGTTCTTAAATTCAAAATGCCAGGAAGCCTACTTATTGTTATCCTTATGAAATTATTTCAATAAATAAAACTCATGCTTTCTTATATATAATTCAAAGTACTTTACTTATGTTATTTTTGAAAACTATGCTCATGGATATATTATGAAGTGAAGATATCAATGTATCAGCATCTCTAAAGTCTGGAATAATTTTTTAAAAGTTTGAAAAATTCCTATAGATTTGGTATTCTATGGGATAACAAATGAGAGCTCCAATTCAACTTTTTAAAAAAAAATTACTAGAAATTATGAAAAACAATTGTGCAGAATCAATTATCCAAACACCATAAAATGTCTTGATTATTTTCACTGTAGCAATTTGTAATGAAATGCCACAAGTTTTATTTTTCAGTGCACTTTACAGTTTTTAGTTTTAAAGTGTTAGCAAAATATAATTCAATAGCAAGTATTAATAACTATTTCAGAAAAATTATTTTCTTTCAAATATGATTGACCCTAAAATGTTCTTCATTGAATCTTATAAACACAAGATGCAGGTAGAACATTATATAAGAAAAGAAAGTGAGCTAAAATAAGCAATAGTTATGAGAATTAGAAAACACAAAATACTTAGATTTAGTGTTATACATATTTTAGGAGATAGCCTTTGTTCACAGTTAATTACTTATTGAAACAATTATAATTATCATCAAATATTTATGTAAGTACTATGTGCATAGCTTGCAATGACAACTGTGATGTATCTATGCCTCTACTCATATAACAAAAATAAGAACAAGTTCAAGGTCACCATTTGTTTTTCCCCAAATGTTATTTCAACCTAGTTCTGTAGGCTGTTTAAGGTTATAAAAATAAGGAATTCTGTGCTCAGATAAATTTTGGAAATACTATGTAAAATGTAAACTGGTCCTTTAATGTGAATATTCTCTGTTCTGTTCATGTGTTAATATGAATACTGGCTCTAGAGCAGAATAATCACTTATCAAATTTATTTGACAACTGTACTAGTCAGGGTTCTTCATAGAAAAGGAACCAACAGGTAAGTAGAGAGAGATAGTAAATGATGAGGGATTGGCTCCCATGATTATGGAGGCTGAGAAGTCCTACAGTCTGCAGTCTGAAAACTGGAGGCCCAGGCGAGCTGATGGTCGCGTTCCAGCTCAAACCCCAAGACCTGCAAATCAAGCAGGAGTGTCAGCGTTTGAGGGCCAGAGAAGACGGGTGCTGCAGCTCACACAGAGAGCGAACGTGTCCTTCCTCTGCTTTTTCGCTCTAGCCAAGCCTGCAGTGATTGGATGATGCTCATTTCCCTTGGCGATGGAGACTTTTATTTAGTCTATTGTTTCAGTTCTAATTTCTTCCAACAAAACACTCTCATAGACACATGTAGAAATAAAGTATTACCAGTTATCCGGGCATCTATTCACTCAGTTAAGTTGACACATAAAATTAACCATCACAACAATGAAATTCTTTTTTTATGACAAACTTATGAGATTCCGTGAATGTTTTTTGTGAGCTACTGGCATATACATTTATACATATGTGTGTGTGTATATGTGTGTGTATATATATATATATATATATACACATTCTTATATATGCATATAAGTAACATATATATGAAGAAAAAAGAGTTTCATTGTTGTGACAGTTAATTTTATGAGTTAACTGCGTGAATATATATATGCATATATATTATATATATATGTATGAGGGAGCTAAACTTTGCCACTAAAATGATAATATTTTGATTATGACATTTTTAGATAACCAAATAAAATATATAGCTCTCTCACTTTTTAATATAATAATTTTATTATATTTTGTGACATAAAATGTCTTCTTTTAGCAATTGTTGGTCTCCTATTTAGACTATTTAAACTTGACCCAAATGTCAAGATATGTTTTTCTATGAGTTAAATATACACCTTGTGTTTCACATGCCCACAACTTTACACTTACTTTTGGTCCACCTTGTACATCAGTGGGATTCTTATCACCTGAAGGAACTAGTAGTTTTAATTACTATCTTATGTCTAACCTGTAGAGAGTTTTTCTTCATATACCTAAGTAAACCTACTGTGAGAATATTCATTCTATTATCTCATTCAGATAAATGTTCTCTTTATCTAAGCACTGAAGGGGCGTGTGGAATGATATTAACATTTTGGGTGATGCCTTCAACTAGGGATCATTGTGTTTAACTGCTTATTGGAAAGCTTGAATAAAATAAGTACTGTCTTTTTATATGTCAAAAAATACAACTCTTGCTGGCTGTTAATTACTCCAAGACCAAAATAATAATGCATTGAGCTAGTCAGGCTGGGTTTATTGAGATTTATTGCAGTTAGGGGCAATACCAACTTCACCGAGCTTTAGTGAGGAAGGAGACCACCTAGAACAAGACATAGCTGTTAGCGCTAGGCACTGAGACCAGCATGATGTTGGCCCAATAAATCTTTCTCATGGAAAGATAAGTCTGGAAACTGATAAATATTTTCACTAGTTGCTTCAGTAAATTCATGTAAATCAATTTTTCTGAGATAACAATCTGCTCACCTGGGTACACAGCTCATTTTTCAAACAGCGACTTATGAAGATTCAGTTCCAGACCTTCCTCTCACTTCATCCACCAAATCCCAATGATTACAGAGTTTGACCATTCCCGGACGTTCCTCTCCAAAGGCCTGCCTTAGTTAAACCTTTTGAATAACTTGTAAATCTCTCTTGCTAACTCCCCTCTTCTGAGACACTGCTGATGTGATATTCTACTTTACTGTAGTTTTAATGAACTTAGATTTATTAACTTATTATTTGGTGAAGTTTGGGAAAATTTACCAGTGGGGTCTTGAATTAGGGGAAATTAAGTAAATATATTTTCAGGGCTTTGGGGTCTGAGCAGGGTGATTTTAGGGTGAGGTTTGTAAGGGAGCTACCTGGGATTGAACATAATTTATATAAAATAGCTTTGGATGGGTGAGAATAGCAAAGCAAGGGTTTGAGAACAACTCTTGGAAAGCAAGCTGTTAGTTTTAATACATATACTCCTTTCCTTAAGTTTCTAGTCTTATCTTTTGGGAGCCTATATATTTAACTGAGCAGGCAGAAAAAAAAATTCACTTGTTCCCAGTGTTGTTTAACGTAGGGATAGAAAAATATGCATCATCCTTTTGTTTCAAAAAACAAACAGGAAGACATTTTGTTGGTTTTAGTTCTCACTGTCATGCAGATATGGAATGAACGTGTACCCATTCATTAGAGTAAGTCATCAGAAGAGCATTTGAAGAAGATTGAGTCAGGGACTCTGGGATAGCTATAAAAATGGCTAATGTCCTACAGCAATAAAACTGTAACCTTTGTGATTATCTTTTCTAATGGACAGAAATCATCCCCATAACTCCCCATAACTGATGTTAATTCACATATGAACAGCAAGGTAAACAAACACACACTAACCTGGATAATGAAGTAATTCTTGCTTGGGCCTTTAAAAAGTGTTCTAGTCTGACACTAAAAGGACATGCCACCTCTACCTGACTTACTTCGCATTTTAGATTGGAAAATATTGATGGTTTGACATTGTAAAAGAAATAAATCCCTTGTTTAAAAATCCATTCCACAAAGCCAGAGGTCCTGTCTCAGAAAAGTTCTCAGAGTACTGCACATGCCTGAGAAATGTCTGTTGAGTTGCTTACCTTTCAATCTCTAAAACTTTATGGCTCTGTGTATTTAAATGTAGCTCTGTTGGCTTGGAGGTCTATAATTCAATAGTTATTATATGTTGTCTTGTTTCCTCTCCCAGTAACTGCCATAGTGGCTATTGAAATCAGAGTGCTTTAGCATAAACATGTTAAAAGAGAGACTGTGAATGCTAATGGTTCTTACATGAGGCAATTGACATAATTACGATTGAATAACTAAAATAAAATTTTAAATAGAGAGGACTGATCATGAAGTGGACAGTGATGTAAATGTTTTAAATTGAGTAAAAACACTTTTTTTTAGGGACTAACAGCCCCCCCACTTGATATGGGTACAAAGCATATAACATGACTAACAATTGTTGAACAAACTGGGAAAAACAGTCAAGCAATAAAGGTAAAGATGATTTGAAGTAGAGGTTTGTCTTAGGTAAAATTTTTAAGTATGTGCTATTTTCATCTGAGAAAATAATTATAAAAAACTTGAAGACAAGACCAAGCAGAGAATGTTTGTGTATGATGGTAGGTAGTGGGAGGAGAATACGAGGCAAAATTTGAGGAAGGTAATCAGATACATAACAGGAGAAAACTCTACATTTCAAAACACTAGATGTTTGGAGAAGTAAGTGAAACCACTTTTTCATAAGCTAGGAAGCCAGGATAAGAAATTTGCTTTGCTTTTACAAGTGTGAAAATAGGACTGTCATTAGAAAACTAAACTGAACACAGTGTTCAGGATGTATAAGAAAGAGAGGCCAAAATTAGATCAACTGGTTGAGAAGCAATGGCAATAACTCAGACAAGAAGCTGTGAGAGTTTGGATTAAAATAAAAGGATGCGTCGTAGACATTTTGATGGATATGTTTACAGAATTTGAGGGCTGATTGACTATAAGAAATAGAAAGAAGATTAGAATAAAAGATAAATCTAAGATTTTAATGCTCATCTCTGAAATGAGAAGTTCATGGCATAAAGTGGAACAGGGACAGAATTATTACTGTAATTTAGACATACAAGTTCATGGTTGGGAGCTTCAAATAGTGAGAAAGATGCTGGGAGAAAAGGCTCAAAATTGACACAGAAATCAGTCTAAGGTAAAGATTTGAGAATCAAGCTTCATTCAACCTGTGAAAGTGGGTGGTTTCTCACAGACATAGTACAAGAGCAAATGGCAAAGTTCGAGGCCACAAGAGATACAGAGGATCAAGTATAAACATCAGTTATTATAAGGAGGAACAGAAGAAAAGGTGCTGTGAAAAGAACATTAGATTTGGTGAGAAACAAAGCCATTCTTTGCTTTAGAGATATAGATTTATTTAGGGAAAGTAAATTGCAAATAATTTTAGAAGAAATGGAAAGGTGAGGAAATAAGATCAATAAGTATAGATACAGACAATGTATTCAAGAAACCCGACAGAGAAATAATGATAGTTAGAGCCTGGCTGGACATGATGTTAAACACAAACTTGCTGTTAAAAATGCAAATAAAGAAAATATGGTTGAAGGAGTGCATTCCATTAGAGAAAAAAGGAGTGAGTTCCTTCAGCAGTTAGGAAAGAGTAGGATCTAGATAGTAGTGTTAATTTTAGAGGAAAAGTACTATCTTTCAAAAAAAGAGGAAAGATAAAACGACCAATGCAAATTTATATGTTGATGATATATTTCACACAAATGATATAAAAACATAGGTTTCATTTAGGTAAGAGAGGTGGTACACTTATTTTGGAGTGATGTAATGTTTGGGAGATGAGAAAGGGGGAAAGAAAAGAGAGTGTTATAGTGAGGGTGTGTCTGGTTGGACGTATTAAGTGATTAGTACTGATAGGTGGCTCCAAGCCCTGCCTTCCTACTCATTGCTATGGGGATCTGGGAGTTCTCGGTGAAAAGTTACAAACATTTGTTTTATGAGCAGAGAGGCCTTTGTGGCAGGAGGGGTCAGGACCTGAAGTACTTTGTTCTGAAGTGAAACTTATCAAAAAGTTTTAAAAAGATCAGGAATCGTTTAACAGAGTTACATAGTAAAGAAAGTAACAAGGCTGCTGAAGAGGCGGAAGGAAGAACAATGGGCTGGTGCCTGAACTGGGAGGTTGAAGGTCTATTAGGTGATTTACACTGGACTCTGCTTTGACCCACTGCCCTGCTGGTAACCTTCTGTCCTAAGCAGAAGCCATGCAAATGAATAAGAAAGAAACCCAAGTTATGAAAACCTATTACCCTGGGGCCGGACCTATGAAACACTTATTGCTGCACATGAAATCAAAGACAGGTGAATGCTTCCAGCAGCTGAGAAAACACTGCAAGACCAGCAGTTTCTGAAAAGGCCTTGCACCAAACTGCTGGACTGTGCCAGTTTTAGCAAGGACACGAGGCCCTCTCCTTTACAAGTGTTAGAGCTACATTGTGAGAAACTGCGCAGGCCAGCAGGGGGTGCTGCTGAAATGTCAGGTCTAACTTATTGGTCACAATGGGCATCTGACTTAGTGCAATAGGTAAGCCCTAGAAGAATCTGTGCAAATGATTACTTTAGTAGGGTCTTTATGAATCCTTGGAGAGAAAAACTCAGCAAAAATTTTTTTCTGCAAATTTGGGCATATTGGAGCTGAGTTTTTATGTATTGAACATCAGAGGACTTGAGAACTGACTTTATATTCCACCATGGAGACACAGAATAAAAATCCAGAATCTGACCCTGACTTGTGTGGCTCTGTTGGTTGGAGATTGTTCCACAGAGTGAAAGTTCACTGATTTGGTACCTGTGTTGTGAGTTCAGTCTCCGGGGGCAACCAATTAATGTTTCTCACATCAATGTTTCTCTCTCCCTTTCTTCCTCCCTTCCCCTCTCTCTAAAACTAAATAAATAAAATATTTTTTAAAAGATACTGGAGTTTTTCTTTTTATAACTAAATATTTTATTTATTTATTTTTAAGAGAAAGGGGACAGGAAGGAGAAAGAG
The DNA here is from genome assembly GCF_021234435.1 of Artibeus jamaicensis. Taxonomy (NCBI): domain Eukaryota; kingdom Metazoa; phylum Chordata; class Mammalia; order Chiroptera; family Phyllostomidae; genus Artibeus; species Artibeus jamaicensis. The sequence continues at coordinate 18,125,869 of NW_026521837.1, forward strand.
TGGGAGAGAAACATTAATGTGTGGTTGCCTCTCATGTGTCCCCTACTGGGGACCTGGCCTGCAACCCAGGCATGTGCCCTGACTGGGAATTGAACCTGTGACCCTTTGCTTCACAGGCCCGCGCTCAGTCCACTGAGCTACACCAGCCAGGGCTTGGAGTTTTTCTTTTACAACAAAATGCTTGCATATGTGTAATATTTAGAACCATAGACTTTTTCTACAGATTATGTTAAGTTCTATTAACAAATTGTGTGATTTTATGGAATTACTTAAACCCTAGGATACATTAAATGAGAAAAATAACACCTGCTCTGAAATACTTTACTAAGTAATACACATAGAGAAGACAGAGTTCAGTGCCTGATTTAATACACAGGGTGGGGCAAAAGAAGATTTAAAGTTGTTTGCATGGAAAACAATACAGTAATATATAAATAATAATACAAGAATAAACTCTGTGTTTTGTGTTCTCATAATTGTAAACTTACTTCCACCCCACCCTGAATGGTAGCGGCGGTTGTCCTGATGCTTACTATTGTTTGGCTAATTCTAACACCGTGTCTATTATATCTCATTCAGGCTACTTGCAAATCTTGAAGTTGAATTTTTTCTGTGACTTTTCTGTGTTTATCAACTAAACTGTGCATCCCAACAAAGAGTTAGTACTTTTGTCAATATTGGGAGAGGGATTTTTTTCTTTCCCACTCTTGATCTCCTTTCAGGCCACACAGCCTTTCATAGTGGGATTCTCTTGGCCTCTCTCCACTTCTTGCACACTTTGCTCCATGGGGATGGCTTAATGACCTAATTTGGTGGGTGAGTTCGGTAGTAGGAATTGTCTATGCGTGTATCCCCCAGTTCTTCTTGCTGGGACATGAGCCATATGCAAGGCTCATGCATGTTCCTTTCTTCACCATGCTGCATGTACACCTGCAGTAGTCCCGCCAGTGGGCGGGGAGGTCAAGTCAGGAGCAGTGTGGGTCAGCAGGCATGTCCATCTTGTTCTGAATGTCCATTTTAGATTGCTCACTTGCTCATACATTTAAACCACATTTTCACTTTTTATTTCTCATAGAAATTTTAATTTCTTCTTGGAAGTACTCACCCTCATATGGGAGATGAATAACAGCTGTTTCATTATCAAAGATTCACATATGTGGGGAATTAGGAAAAAAATTTAAAAGCAGCAAGTGAGAGAGAAACTAGAACTAGGAAAGCATCCCAGCCATCGATGTTTCTCACAAGAGAAACCACTTAATGCCTAATTCTGTGTCTCATATAAGAGCAGATAATAAATCTAGCTAAAGGTGCTTTTCTGCTTTTCTAGCTAAAGGCTATTCTTGCCAACATGTTAAGATTTGCAAAGTCGGTTCATAGCAGATTATGGGTTTTTTATATTAACCATATTTGTTTTGACTAGGCACAAGAAAGAAAATTTATGGTGACTGACTTAATCAGCTATTATTTCATATGCAATATCATTACTTTCTATAAATATTTTATAAGTTGTATGGATCCCATTTTACAGATGTGGAAGCTAAAGGCTGGAGTGGTTAAGTAACTTTATTAAGATAACATATTTGTGGGTTTTCAGGTTAGGATTTTTTTTTCATCTCAGACCAGAATTGTGTTGTTCTAAAGCTCGTGTTATTTCTATTCTATCGTTCTTTCTCATTAGAACTAATATATTGTGAATTCCAGTCCCATTCTACTTTTATTATATTGCTTAAGGTATTGAACTGGTTTTCATATTAATGATGTTTGTTTAATCCTAAGGACCTAAAAAGTTATTGCAATTCCATTCTAATTTTAACATCAAAGAATAAAAAGATTAAATGTTTACATATCTTCATTTCACCAGCTAATAGCTTTGCTTTGCATAGACCACTATGCTGAGCATACCAAATTTGAGAATCAAAAGAATATATTTCAGCGACTAAAGGGGAGAGGGGAGGGAATTTCAGAAGAAAAAGGGGAGAGATTTAGAGCAACAAGTATAAAGGACACATGGACAACAGCTAAGGGGGGGTGATGGAGGTGGGGAGCACGGGGGGTGGGCTGGGATGGGAGTAAAAGACGGAAAACTGTACTTGAAAAATAATTAAATAAAAAAATAATTAAAAAAGAAATTTAAATTGCGCCTTCTTTTAAAATTTAAATATTTAAAGCATACTTTAAGTTGCTATTGCCATTCGTGCATTTAGCAGCATGATTAAAAGCAGAGAACTGTTTTAAGTTTTAAAGGCTGCAGCTGGTCCTTACTAGTGTGGAACAGGTATGCAAGATAGAGATTATTTTTCAAGAGAATTATCAAAAGAGGAGTAAAAACTAGGGGTTCACAAATAAGATTTATGACGAATCTAGGTCTGAGGTTGCTCAGGTGAATGGCGGTAGTCTCTCAAAAGGAATGTATAGACTCAACATAGTGTTGTTCTGAACCCTAAATATAAACTGCATGCATGAAGTAATAAATAAAAAATAACAGTTAACCATTTCTTTAACTTTTCAAAACACCAATTTCTACTTTATTTTTACTGTCTTATAGAAAATGAATAAAATGTAATACCAAATCATTTAGATTTGGTGAAATATTTTGAAATTTTTTCCACGTAGAAATCTATACATTTATCATTCTTGTGTTTATAAAATGTGCTATTCCCTTGCAAACTGTAGCTTTTGCTATTTCATTTGGATAGTTGCCCCTGTATGAGGTAGTTTGCAGTAAGTGACGAAACAGGCTTATATTATAGGCATGATTTTTTTCATAAAATGGATATGAATGTTTCCCTTTCTGAAGAGTAGAACTGTGTCTTCAACCGAAGTAGGTGTACATGAGCAGGGGCCGGTGGGCTTCAGTTTCTGAGAGGACAGGCTACGGATTAGCACAGGGGCCAGCTCTCTTTGAAGACTGTGCAACCTCAAATTAAGTCCTCTTCTATCAATCTTGTTTTTCATTTTTAAAATAAAAGCAATGATAGTACCTATTTTATAACTATATAGTTATTACCAAGAATAAATCAAATAAGTCCTTTTGAAATCCCAGAAGCAGTGTGATGACTCAGAGCATGATAGTGGCTCTTGGCTCTGTCGTTCAAGGTCACATTCAAACTATGTTATGATTTATAAAGCTTTTAAAGGAAACCGAAAAAAATTCTGTCAAAGTAACCGTTAACTTCTACCAGTTTATCATGACTGCCATTCTTATTCATAATCCTTGATTAGAGTTTACTTTTATTGGTCACACTACGTGTCTGTATTTGAATGTTTATAGCTATTAGGAAATATTTTCACTTAAATCAACTCCCCAGCTTTCCTCTTTTTGCCTTCCCAAGTGTGTAAGAAGACTTGTGATGGAATATAGTGAGGATACTAACAGGACCAAATCCCAGGACCATTTTCCCCAGCACAGATTTATTGCCTCCTTTGCCTGATGGAAGATAAGAGAGACCTACTGTGTCCTTGCCTTAGCTTTGTCTCTTTTAGCTGGAAATTTGCATACAATGAAGAAACTCACTAGAACTGGCTCAATTTGTCCAAATCTCCTCAATGTAGGAACTGGAATGAGATTTGCCAAAATAACAGCCAGTTAGGAGCAGAGCTGAGGTAAGACAAAGCCCTCTGGCTCCTCAATCCAATAGCGTTCCCACTAATTACCTGATGTCTCTCAGCTGGCTTCTCAGCAGTCCTTCTAATCCTAGATTTGGCTCAGGTATGATCGTTTCTTTTAAAAAGAAACATGGCAAAAAAGCAAACAGAGAAAGCTTTGTCTTATTCACAGAGAGTGTTTTTTTCCTACCGTTCCTCTCTCTCTTCATACCATTGTCTACTAGGTGAGAACTTGACTGGAGATGGAGGCTGAGCTAATAGTTGCCTCCCCCCAACCCATGAATTAGAAATTTCAGAGATGCAAATATAGGTGTATGCTATGGCTTTAAGAAAGTTTCTAGATAGATTAAGTTCTCCTCTGTGTCTAAGATCTCTAGAGCCTCAATTCTCTTCTTTTCTTTCCTTTGCTATAAGAAACTTTTATTATTTTTTTAAATTTTTTTATCGATTATGCTGTTACAGTTGTTCTATTCCCCCCTTCATTCCCCTCCAATAAGAAACTTTTAAATCACTGATCAGGAGAACTTCTCCCAGGCTAGTCTAGTTAATTAAAAGAAATCCCTGCCCATGTATTTGGAAGGAAAATTTGATATTTAGAAAAATGTACCTTTGGGCTTTGTATCAAAATGTATTTTTAAGGGGAAATATTTTAGGAAAGGGACCTCTGGTCATCCTACTCTTAACATTTGCGTATGTGCATCTGTGTATGTGCATGTTTAGTTCTTTATGTTCTGTGTAAAAATGAATTAGAAAAACACAGGATGCTCAAAGTTAAAGAAAATATTGAACTTGACTCTGAAATATTGGTATGTGTAGTTAAATTTCCTAAGCCAACTTCCTGAGTCAGAGCTGAAGGGCATCATTTCCTAACTCTGGCTTATAAAGTCTCTTCCTCATAATTTCTTTCTTCAAAAAGGGAAGCCACCCAAAATAAAAAGAAGGGAGGAGTACTGAGTGGAAATGATGATTCATTAGCGATCCCAGCAATACAATAATCCATTCACACAGTTCTCGGTCATCTGTTTTTCTATGCCATTATGCTAATGAATCACTGCTGCTTGGGAAGTAGATCTTTCAACACCTGTAAGAAAGAAATACTGTTTGAAAGCTGGCTTCTTGGGTAAAATGCCAAAATGTTTTGTGACATGTTCTAGTTCCAAAAACCTAGCAGCAGAAAGGACTACATTCATATTCTAAACTTGAAGAGACTGCTTCTCTTAGGGAGGGACCCTGTTCCTCCCGGAAGTGCCTTGCTGGAGTGAGGTCTTCATGTGCTTGCATCACTGTCTTTGTCAGGCGAAACAGACTTGATCTTGAATTTGTCTGTGTTGACTCTGGCTTATTTAAATTAGGCAAGCACAAATAAGGAGATATAACACTGTTTTTCCATGGCAAAGACAGTTTATTATGTTTTAGATTCACCATCTTGTCTTTGAAATTTCTAAGATGTTTTAGACCAAGATAGCAGTGACCTCTTTTCCTAGTTAATTTTCGTGTGAGAATTCAGACTTCTGAAATTAATTCTCCAAGCAGTCAATTATAAAAACATGTTAGAAAATAAGATAATTTGATCCCCAGGGATATTATATTTAGCTCTATTACCCTAGAATTGTTTTGCTCAGATGTCTTGTTCAATCATTTGCTTCTTGTGCTGATATGATAAGGGATGCCAAACTCCATGTTTAGGTCCTTTGGAGTTGACAGAGAAGATCCCTTGCCTCACTACTTTGAATGTGTATCAGAGTGTGGTAATTCATTTTTCGTTTCTCTAATAGTGTATATTATTGTGATTGCTTCAGAAGAGCTTTCCGGTAAGGAATTGGGCTATCGTCAATTAACTATTTGAGAATTTCACCTATATGGAAGTAACTTTGAGAGATAAGATTCTTTTTGAAAGCATGATTAATGAAGTCTTCCCCGAAAGAAATAAAGAGGCTTAGAATACAGTGTGGAGGACCAGCACAAATGTTGTGTTTCTCTGATAATGCCACAGTAGCTGAATAGTCCTAGAATTCTGGCTTCTCAAGTTGCAAAGCCAGCAGAAACAATTTCCAAGAAATAGGTGATATCTCCAGACTGACATGAAAAAGAGTAAGTAATGCAGCAAAATTGTTAGGGATTAAATGGCAACTCAAATAATCTCTTTCCTTTTAGATTGAGTACATTTGTTTTCTAAGCAAATAGAAAATCAGTCTTAGGAATATTATTTTAGCTAGTGTGGTATTTATACTTAAAAACCATTTTAGGCTGAGTCATAGATCCAGATGGCCAGCATGGAAATCACTCAACTCACTGTAGAGGTAAAACTAAATTTATAGTGGCAAATTTACTAGGATTTTGTTGTATTTTAGAAATCCAGGATGTTTTTGGACCCGTGATATGTTTGAATAATGGTGCAGAAATGTAGTAAATAAGCATGATATGATTATATGACAAAAGCAATTTTATGCAATAGATATTATCAAGTGATATAAGTATAAAAGACGTCAGCCATAGCAATACTTGGTTACCTACAATAGAAGTGTTTTCTGTGGCACTATAACAATTTCTTCATTTGTGCCCCTTGAGGTGGATTCCTTTTTTTTTTTAAGAATATTAGCAACAACAGTAACAAAAGATTGAAATATTGAACATTTCAATGGGGATATTACTTTCCACTCTGTTGCTACAGACCATTGCTTCAGGGCTTATAAAATTTGTGGGGTTTTGTGGTTTGTAATATTTGTTGAAAATCAGCAATGATGCAATGGCACATCTCAAATCATAATAATTTATCTGAATCTTTCTTTCTCTTATGACTTTCTTGGGAATTACATTGTTTTTAAATTTCCTGTGATCACTTATCATTCCAAGACATTTTAAGACATCTAATACATTACCTTTGTGAATTACACAGAGTCAAAATATCATGTTCTTATAAGGTATAAAGTTTGATTTCACTGAATTTAATATAATAAATATTTATTTAGCAAAAAATGCATGGCAGATACATGCCGGGTGCTGAAGACACAACCTAGGTCCCAATAGCCCTTGTGAACTTGCTAGAGTAGAGGAATGAGTGAGAACAAAAGGCTGTTGCATTATCAGAATGGATGTCTTCATGGGGGATGCAGGGGCTCACAATATCTCTGAAATATTTTTGAACTTTGGGATCCTTAGCACTGTAAACTATGGAATATTATTTTCCTTCTCTCAGCCCCATGTTTATGTGTAAAATAGAGAGAACACTTCATTACTTGGTGGTTCTGAGGATTAAGTTAAACATACATAAAGCACCTAGTGTAGTAACTGAGAGGGGATGCTCCACAAAAGGCATTTATTCCCATTGTTACTCTACTGTTCTAAGGAGAACCATGTTCATTTAGGAACAAACACTAGGAGTTTAGAAAGAAGCATCACAGCTTTATTTTCCTTGGAAGTTTTTTGGGTTAACTGAGCCAGATAATGAAAGATCTGTGAGGTGGAAAAAACCCTGGCACTAGTCCAAATTCTCCACAAGAAGAAAGAAGGAGGTACATTTAGCCAATTCCATTGGAGATTGAATTGCTAAACAGGGAGAACTCTGCTGAAGTAAAGAAAATGCAAAGAGATGCACTGCCCTTGGCAAGATTCAGTGAAGGAGCTCTACTGACAGCAAATGAAGACTGCCACATTCTTTGTTCCTCTCCCAGCTCCTGAGAAGTATGCATCATTCATTGAGTCTACAAATATTTACTGTGTGCATACTACATATCAGACATTGTTTTGGGTACTGAAAATGGAGAAGTGAACAGACAATTGATAAAAACCACAGCCGTCATGGAACTTACATTGTAAGGGAGAACAGTTAACATGGCCAATAAATAATGCATGAGGTATGTTAGAAGGTGATAAGAGCTAGTGAACTCAATAAATCTGAGAAGGTGGCAGGGAGTGTTGGAGGTTGCAGCTTTAAGGGTAGGCTTCAGTGAGAACATCTTCTTTGAGAAAAATTTTGTGAGAAATACGTGAATGAGCAAGGCAGGTCCTCAGAGTGAAGAGTATAGCAGGAAAAGGAGGCAGTGCCTCTGCAAAAACTCTGAGGTGGAAGCATGCTAGTATGTTCCAGAGCCAGGGTGATAGATAAACTATAGCAGAATAAGCAAAAAGCAAGAGTATAGGGAGCAAAAATAGGAAACCAGATCCCATAGGACTGTCCTGACCTTGACAAGGATTTGGCCATTATTTCCAGGCATGTAGGGAACCATTGGAGAGCTTGGAGCTGATGAGTCTCATATTTTGAGCCTGTATTTTTTTAAGCCTTGGACTAACTACTGGACAGAATACACTTTGGGGGTGGTGGGTAAGAAAGGGTACACCGTGGGGTTAAGAACAACAGTAGGAAGCTCTCTTAAAAGGGCATAGTTCTTTACATTGAGGAGATTATCTGCCATAGTAACCAGGTTATCTTGATGGTCAGTATCCTATAGGTCAGGCTATTCATTGTCAGTGGGAAACCGGTTCTGCTTGAGCAAGACTTCTGACTTACAAGAAGTTTTGCAGCCATCCTGTTTGGAGTCCTGGAGGGCCATTCTGAGCAACAATGGGAGAAGTACCTCCAGTGCTGAACATCCACTATAGTGGCTGGTACTAGGGAACAGCACAGTGGTTGCTGCAGGAAGTAGGAGCACTGGAATCAGGCATCATTTAACAGGAAGGTGGTGGATGACGGCTGCAGGAAAGCGTAGCTAGAAGTGTGGCTATAGCCTTGGGTGGTACACTAGATGGCCCCAGCACCAGAAGTGAGGCGCCCAAGTAGCCTCTTGTTTAGATGTATCAGTATGGATTGTTTTAGAGTAAATTGGAACTGACGTTGTGGCAGGATGTCTTCTGTACATATTAACAAGTATTATAGTTTAGACATCTAGCATACGCAGCATCAGTTGCCTTAGGGAAGGAATGTTGCAGCAGAAGTTCAGTGAAATTTCAGAAGTTCTATCCCCTGAGAGAACTTAGGGTACAGAGCATGTTTGATGAGTCAGGACAAGTGTTGCAACTCCCTGAGGCTTCAAGTTTGGCGGTGAGAAGAGGAGGTAAAGGCAAAGCAAGAAGGGTAGTCACTGTGGGTGACTGAGAAATGGGAGAACCGCTTCCTGCTCCATGTACCTGAGGTTCCACAGTGAAGACCAGACCCTAAGAGAAATTCTGGGGGATGTGATAACAGAAGGTACCTGTGCATCTTTTGCCAGGTAGACCCAAGGTTTTGACAAGACCCCTGAGAAGAAAGACCTGAGTGGTTTGTCTAGGCAGAGGCGTGTGATATAGTCACATGTCGTCCATATTACAGCATGAGGCAGGAGCAGAATGAATGTCAGAGACTCTCAAAGGGACCAGAAGATACAGAATGGAGGGTTGAAGGGGGAGAGAGATTGTGAGGAGCCCCGTTTTGCATGGGGATGAGGAGAAATGCACTTGTGACCCATGTGGGTTAATCACTAAAGTCCACGGTGAATGATGGCTTTCTCTGAAAGTAGTAACTATGGCTTGATTTCCCACCCTGCCCAGAGCGCAGATGCAGCTCTGCTTAAAAAATAGGAATTTCATGAAGCTGGAATGAATGTTACGGACTTGGACTAGACATTGAATTTCTTGTACAATTAAGTATTTGAATTGAAACTTGTGTCTGTGATCCATTTGTGTATCTCTACTGCATTTAAATTCTCCCTGTTAAAAATAAGCAACCAATAAACATAATTTGGTAGATGCTTTAGGCAAAGGTTTCTTAGATTATTTTCTCTCAGAAGTGAAAAAAGAGAGTTGAAGGATGTGGGAATAAAGTGTGACTTTAAAGGCAGAAGAAAGACAAGAAGCACAGAGAGAAGGGAAGATGGAGAAGCTTGTGAAGAGTGAAATGCAGGCACAGAACGGTCCAAATTTGGGAGAGATGGTTGAATAGGAACTAGAGAGAGTGAGGGAGTAAGAAAAGCAAATGACAGAATTTGTGCTGGATGTGCTCCCTGCTTTGGTGAAGTAGGAGGCAAATCATCTGCTGAAAGTTGGACTGAGGGAGCAGGACGGAGACCTCAGGAAAGCAGAGGGTTTTAACAGATGCTTTGGAGAATGCATTATGAAACCAACAAAGAGAGAGTTCTTAAGCAGCAGTGAAGGCACAGTAGAAATTAGATAACATGAATTTGTAATGTGCCAAGGAAGGAAGGAAAAGAGAGGGAGATGACAGAGAAGGAAAAAGGGAAAAGGAGGGAGGAGAGAGAAGGCAAAGGTAGGGGAAAGAAAAGAAAGGGAAGGCAAAAAGGGAGAAGTGACATGGTCCAGGAATTTGGGGCACCCTCCTCACAACTTTTCTTTTAGATGTATAAATATTCGTACCACAATTAAATAGCCGAGAAGTTCTTGAGTAAATAAACATCCTTAATCTTATACTGCCTTCTTCTTTAAAACCTATAAACTGTAAGAAAATGTAGAGCTAAAAAGAGTACATGCAGTTCAAGAGCAAGAGCAGAGTATTTGGAATTTGGTTGACTCGAGACTGGTATATAACAGGCTCTCAATAAATAACTTCAATTCATAATTTTTAACAGTTTTTCAAGCCCTCTGTTCTAAGGCCAGTTCTTAAGGTGCAGTAGGAGTAGAGGTCAAGAGGAGGAACAGGAAGTGGGGGTTGCGCACTTTGTGGTCTGCGTATCACCTTGTGACTACTCATGACACCACGGGGGCTGGTCCCTGAGTGTAAGAGGGACAAGCCCATGCACCAGCTAAAGCTGTGGGAGGAGAGGGTGGGTGGGTACTCAGCTCAGCATTGGGAAAAATAATGAATTAAGAACAATCTAACAATAGCCAGAGGGGAGGGGGAGGGGAGAGTGGGAGGAAGGGTTTCAGGAACTACTATAAAGGACACATGGACAAAACCAAGGGGGAGGGTGGAAGCAAGGGGGGGAAGTGGGTTTGGTAGGGGTGGGGGGCAGTGGTGGGGAGAAAATACAGACAACTGTAATTGAACAATAAAATAATTTTAAAAAGAAAAAAACAGCTTTCATTGTTGGCGGGCTTTTATCACAATGCAACCTCTGTCAAAAAAACAGAAAAAAGAAAATATTTTCATATTTACTCACTCTATTTATACCTTCACCTCATTCTACACACACAATCCACACAATCTTTTCTTTCTCTTCTGCCCAATTTCTTGCCAAACATATAACAGCAATAAGGTTTCCATGTTGTAGCAGCAAATTCACAGGAAACCCTTGCTTGTAAGTCACGCTGATTCCTCCTTCACCCTGTCTCAGCACATCACTTTCGTTCCATTTCCAGAGCCTATTTGTTTCGTTTATCTGCATATTCTAAGGATGGAGGAACAATTTCAAAATTTTAAAATTGGGTTAGCCAAAAAGTTTGTTTGATTTTTTTTCTGTAAAATGACTCTAGTAGTGCTTAGTTGTCTTTAACTTAACCCAAAACACTTGTTAGATTGTATTGTGACAGCTGTCCTATCAACATGCATTAAAAATTATTCAGAGTTGGTGAATTTTTATGTAGCCATTTTAATATTGAAGATGAAAAAATATGCAACATTTTTGGCATTTTATGCTTTATTTCAAGATAGGTAAAAGTGAAACTCAACCACACACACACACACACACATGGATTTGTGCAGTGTATGGAGAAGGTGCTGTGACTTGTTAAACATGTCAACAGTGGTTTGCAAAGTTTCCTGCTGGAGATCTCTCACTGTACCATGCACCACAGTCGGGTTGACCAATTGAAGTTGATAGCAGTCAAATGAAGACATTAATTGAGAGCAATGAATGTTATACCATTTGGGAGATAGCTGACATACTCAAAATATCCAAATCAATAATATTTGGTGAAATGAAAAATGTGTCTTTTATTTCACAGAAAAAAACTAAAAGGAAGGTTGCTTTATAACCTTCCTCTTTGATTCGTATTTATTTTAGACAGATAGGAAGGTGGCCTAGAAGGCTGATTCTTAAACTTAGGATATTCCGAAATTGAATATTTCCTAATTCTTGGCACTTGCCCTTCCTCTGCTCACTTCATAGTCCTCCCAATACCTGTGTCTTTATGTAGCTTGCTTTCCTTTGAAAGCAAAACAGACAGTGCCGCTGAGTCTTTAGCACCTCCTGACTGCACACAGAAGAGGCCTGAGGCTGGGGAATCCATCACTGTGACTTGGTTTCTAAAACTCACCGGAACCTTGTCAGGAAGCCGGTAGACCTTAGAAGCTTTACTGGAAGCAAACCAGTTTCTCACTAGAGCCTTCTTGTGTAAAAAGGAAGTCGGAGAGAAACGTTGCGAGCACATGCTAATGTATAATATGTAAATAAATTATACCTAATAAGTCCTCAGAGTGCTATTAGCATCTCTCCAATCCAATAAAAGCTTCCTTGTTCTTGCACTGGGAACAAATGATGATGTTCCTTGGAAATTTTCCAGATAAACTAGTTTGAAATTATGGGAAGGGCTTTCATGGTATTAATAACACCTCCCACTAATTTCAGGAAGAGCATATTTTACAGCTACCTCTCACTTGGTTAATCTCAAGAGCAGTCCTTTGTTCAAAGTCACATGGCACGTGAGTGCCTGAGCTGAGATGAGCCCACACAGAACCAAGCATCGTGATATGCAGGTCCACAGTCCCTTTGTTGATTGTGGTCAGATGTATTTCAGCTTTCATGAATTTTAAGCTTTTAGAGAAACAAATAGGTCATATGTATACAATTCAACATCCTAGTGGGGATTGTGGTAATGTCTTATGATGAAATAAATGACTATATTTGTAATGAAAAAGGAAAAATTTTTAAAAGAAAAATGTGCCAAATTTAAGTCATATCTCTAGCAGCACATAAAAATGCTTATGATATGATAATTTTAAAAACCTATCCATGTATAGTTACAGACTATTTAAAATTCTGCCTGGGTAAGGATTAAAAGGATGGAAAGAGAGTATGTAAAGTTACATAGAAGCTTCTAGAAGTTCTAGGAGCTTCTCAATAAACATTGATGAGTGATCCATTAACATACATGAAAAAAGAAATAGTGGTTTATTAGTGTGTCGGGATTGTTAGTAAAATTACTCAATTTTGCCGAGAATATTTCATTTATAAAATAAATAATTCTCTCTTTTAAAAGGTTTTACTTATTTATTTTTAGAGAGAGGAAAAGGGAATGAAAAAGAGAGGGAGAAAAACATCAATGTGTGGCTGCCTCTTGTGTGCCCCCTACTGGGGACCTGTCCCACAACCAGTCATGTGCCCTAACTGAGAATCAAACTACTGACCCTTTGGTTTGCAGTCCAGCACTCAATCCACTGAGCCACACCAGTCAAGGCTAATATAAGTAATTCTTAAAAATCAGTTGATTAGGTGACATTGTTATTAAAACCCTCTATATTCTTTGTCATTCCACCCTTTTCTCCACCTGAGCTATTTCAATCCTTCTTATGACTGATCTCAAGTGATTAAAAAAAAAAGATCCCAGCACTGTAAAAGTAAATGTAAGAGGTGTTCAGCTGATGCAACGTAGAATACTAGGTATATGTCACTGCATTCTCAGATTCAATACTGGCCAATTGGATGGCCTAATTAAGGGACTATGTGATGTGTTTTCAAAGAATTGTGGTTTCCAAATATCAGTAATCTAAGACTGATGCTTAAATTTGACACTTTTATAAATGTGTTCCCTTGTTTAAGACTTGGACCAAAATGAATTAAGCTACCTGGAGAAATAATACTTTAAGAATTCTTGCTCATTTTTACATTAGTGTAAATAGTATAGTTTGGGTAATGGAGAGGAAAGAGAGCCTGAGGATTCTGGAGGGAGAGTAGGTTTGGGAAAGGGCACATTGAAAGGAAAAGTGATGAGAAAGGATAGAAGAGAAACCCAAAATGTTATTTCCCATGCTCTTCCCAGAGCTCACCCTGCTGTTCAAGACTGTGCTTCATGACTGAGTTGCAGCTAGGACTGAGGAAGTTGCCACTTCTGTGTTCAGTTGTTGAGAATGTAGTCAGGGATTCATGCTTTGGCTGCATCTATGATTGGGGGTGAAGATAGTCATGTTCAAGTTGCCTCATGGTCTGTAGGATTCCCAAGCCAGTAGTAAGTCTGTTGAGGGATTAGGACATTGTATATTTTCTGATGGGATTTGTAGTCATAATGCACGGCCAGGATCATGGCACGTTTAACACTTTTTAAGAGAATACTAGCAGAATGTTAAGGTCAAATATCAGGGCTTTTAGAACAATTTTCTGGTTTAGATTATGAACCTGCAAATTCCAGCCCTTCATTCTCAATAACAAAACAAATATCTCTGATATAGTTACAAGTTTTTAACTGTTAATTAATACCCAGTCTCCAAGCAATCCAAACTGTTTACTTCTAGTGATCATTATCTGTGCTTTCTTTTAAGTAATAAAATAAAAGAGGAGAAAACAAGACAGATACAATATGCAATAACATTTTAACCGTTTACTATGTGCCAGACATTGCACATAGTAAGTGCAAGTACCTTTAGGTAGGTAAGTACCTACCTAATGTTAGGTAAGTACCATTATCTTTCCCATTTCATCCATTGTGAAACTGAATAGATAAGTCACATAAATATATATATTTTTTAACTATAGTAAAGAAGAGACTAAAACTAAGTCTCTTCTTTAAAAGAGAGAGAAGGGAGTGGCAATTTTGTCATTTTCCATGCTTTTCAGAGTTCTATTTAAGTGGGACAAAATGAAAGCAGACAGATTTTTCTGAGGGCAGTATTGGAAAATTAGGTGAGCTAGACAGAGATGATAATGTCTTTGTTTATTTTATTAAAATCTCACTGAAATAGTTGGCTAGTTGTTTATTTTCTTTGTTGTGATGGTACTGTTTATGAATTGACATTCAAATCCATACCAACTGAGAATGTTGCTTGTAATTATAATGATAGTGTTAATAGAAATAGCCCACAAAGAGTCTGAAATAAGTGACGCATTGCTTTTAGAGGCAAAGAGTACCATGCATTGATGCAGAGCTTCACTAAAAAATTGTATCCCAAAACTCTGCTCTTGCTTCCAAAGTGGGTCATTCAGCAAATAAGTTTTGCTATTCATTGTCAAACAAGCAAGTACATAATCAGTTTGATTTTATTTCACACATAAAACATATAACAAACATACCTGCAAAAAAGACTATAACCAAAAATATGGAGTGGTTATTATTGAGCAGAAAGTTGATTTTTTTTCTCTTTTTGACTGACTTTTAAAAAATATCTACAAAAGAAAACAGGCCTTCATTTTGCAATAATAAAGTGTACAGAAGTCAATTGGCCAATATTTATCATGCTGCTGCCAATTAAATGGTAGTGTACTAAAATCTTTGTAGTAAGTACAATAATGTATTAGGAAGGATTTCTGCCCTCTAGCAACTGTTTATATATTGTAGTGATAGCATAAAAAATGAAAAGTCAATGAGTGGCGCAGGTATTGATTTCTTAGGAGGCAGCAATCCCTGAGAGTTGTGCTGTTGAGGGGAGATTCTTATGTGAGAGGGGAGAGCTTATGTGAGGGGAGATTCTTATAAGGCTGTTCACTGTGTGACATCCCCCAGACCAAGTGATCCCAGAGTGAGAGAGAGGCTGTAAGAGAAAACTACCAAGATAAAAGCCACACTATCTTTTGCCACCTAATCTCAGAACTGATATAGTATTACTTCTGCCTTGTCCTATGGTTCACACTGTTATATCCATCGCTGATACAACACAGGAAGAAACTACAGGAGAGTGTGAATACCAGGGCGTGAGGATCATTGGGGACCATCATGGAGTCTAGCTACCACGGATAGTTAGGTAATTTTCCTGAACTGTATTATGGTAGAAAGAGATCATCTACAAAGATGGACTTGATCATTGTATATACTATATTTGTACCTTTAATCTGATGAAGTGGAGTCTTTAAAAACAGTCATGTGTCTGCTCTATTGGCAATATTTAATTATGTTTGAGAGACATATATTTCCTTGAAATACCAATTTCCATAAGAGCAGCAGAACTGCCAACTATGAAGCAAAACCTACCCTGTGATGTGTATCTGAGCAGAGAGCTCTTCACTGCCCCCCTGAGGTCAGGCCACTTCCTGGGGAATGTGGAGCTGGAAGCCTGTGGGGGAGCTGCACAGCCCCTGGAGCATGCTACCCTGGGAAAGAGCCTTGGGCCAGGTGCCCAGACTCTCAGTGACTGTATAACACTAAGTCGTTCTTTCTGGTCATTTTCTAAGTAACTTGAGTGCACTGAGGTAGATAAAACATTTTCATTCTCTGACTACTAGAGATGTCTGCTCTCTCTGCTCACCTAATGGTCTTTGTGGCAGAGGACTGACTCCTCTGTAGCTCTGGAAATGCAGTGATGTGCCCAGCAGGGCTAATGGAAAGGGTTAGGCTGCAGTACTTACTATTTTGGCTGGTGAGTTTGATCATAAAAATGGAAATTGAAAATTGAAGAAATAAGTAATTGAGCCCCAGGAAGATTCAAATAAAGTAACTCTTGAATTTCAAAACTTTAAAGCAAAAAACAAAGTACAAATAGTTGAAACTCAAAGAAGTAAAGTGATTAGATTATGAGTAACCAAGATTTTTTCTTGTGAATTTTGAATGTTTAGTACCCACTTAAATAAGTACTATGCTCTTAAATTATAATTTCTGTAAGAAATAATTTCTATCACAGAAATTATAACCTAGATTTCTGTGGTCAGATCTAATCATCATAGGAAGTCAAAATTTTCTTTAATATTTGTACAAATATCAGTCATGGTTTCATTCCATACCGAATTGGAAGGCTGGTATCTTTCCTATAATTTCTGGAAATTTTCAAGGGTTTATGCATACCAATCCAGTTTTCAATTTTTACTTCAATCTGATTAGCATGTCCTTTTTTGGATGGTTTAAACTCTTTATCAAAGATCAGCATAAAATGGACCACAAGCTCTATTCTGTGATTCCCTCACAACATCCAGAACTCACACTAGCAGCATATAATTTTCTGGAGATTTTTCAGGGGGTTGGAAGACAGGTGCCAGTGAATGCATCCAGTACATAGCGGACAAAACAAGTTAGGATGTAACAGTGTTCTTAAGAGATTGCACGGGGATTTCTACTAGTAAGAGACCCTTTGACCACAGCCTCCTACCATGTGGCTGGGCCTATTTTCTTTCCAGTTGTTGCGCCTTCCTTATTTCTGCCTTACTGCTTGTTACTGTTCTGATGTTCTTCTTGATTCTTTATCCCTTCCCTCCCCATCCCACATACATCCTTTTGTTTTATGTTGTCCTTC
Source organism: Artibeus jamaicensis (assembly GCF_021234435.1). Classification (NCBI taxonomy): domain Eukaryota; kingdom Metazoa; phylum Chordata; class Mammalia; order Chiroptera; family Phyllostomidae; genus Artibeus; species Artibeus jamaicensis. Next base: position 18,142,772 of record NW_026521837.1, read on the forward strand.
CAGAAAATACAAGGAAGACATTTACCTACCCAAAGCAGCCCCTAAGATATTTTTCTAAACAAATGGCCATTTTTTTAAATATAAATTACATGGCATTTCCTAGCATGCTGAAATCCACTGTAATCTATTCTTGTATTTCAGAGCAAATTTTCTTCATTCCCAAATGTAATGCAAAAACATTTAATTATAAGCAAAATTAATACAAACATATATTATTGCTTTATTATTTCTGACACTGGTACTTAAATATATTATTTTATCAATAATATTGTATTTAAACTACTAAAATTTATTGGAGGTATAACACTTTAAACATTGTCTCTGGTTTGTTGACAAGACTAAGCCTTTCTAACACTTGACGGCTGATGAAATTTCAAATATCTAATGATTTATTCCTATTCTGAATAATCACACATTATTAATTTAAGTGTAGCATGTTAAGTCCTACAAAAGGAAGCAATTGACAGTGAAATGCGATGGTATAGCTTTTTATGATTTGTTACAATAATTTTTGTAAACATGCAGGCACCTGCCAATGTATGGCACTTATTCAGTATATTTTATCTTCAAAATACTTCACTCACATGAATCAATTTATTTTCATGAATACCTCGGTGAAACAAATGATAAATATCATCTTCTTTTCTAGGTGGGAGTATGAGACAGATAAACTGCCTCACATCATACAAAGAGAATTAGAACAAAGATTAAAGCAGGACTTTCTACTGTATTCTCGACTCCTCTATAATATCTAGGTAGTTTTCTTTTTAAATAAAAAAGAAGTTGAGTGTGGAGATGAGCATTTTCCTCAGAGACAGTGATGTTGGCTTCACCTGTAATCCTTTCTTTAGTCTTTCTTGTGATGTTTTCATCCCTAACCTGTATTTAGTTTTACGAATGTGGAAAAGAGTGTGACAGTTTTAGCTTCTGATGTCAAGCTATCTGTGAAGGTAAACATAAAAAAGCAAAATCCAAATTTGGTTTTGTTTTAAAGCTTCCAGAAGCATCATAGGACTCTTCTGATGCATCAAGAGCTCATAAAACCAGAGGAGCCCCAAACCAGAGGATCCCTGAGCTTGTTTTATGTCACAGGAAATTCTTTCTTCGTTTGAATTGGGGTAATTCCCCGACTATTAAAGTTACATTTTTATTGGAATCAGCCTAAATGTCCATCAGTGGATGGAGGGATTAAGAAGATGTGGTACATAAAATACAATGGAATACTACTCAGCCATATAAAAGATGAAACATTCTCATTTGCAACAACATAGATAGATCTTGAGGGTATTAAGCTAAGTGAAATAAGTCAGAAAAGAACAAGAGCCTTATGATTTCATATATGTGGGATATAAAACAAAAAAGAAAGAAATGAAAAAATAAAACATAAACAAACTCATGCATACAGATAATAGAGTGGTGGTTACCAGAGGGGACAGGGGTAAGGGGAAGAGGGTGAAATGGGTCAAATATGTGGTGGCCTATGGCAACTAGATTTTTGGTGATGAGTGTGCTATAATTCATATAAATACAGAACCGTAATGCTGTACACCTGAAACATGTATACTATAGTATTATCAACCAATGTTATTTCAATAAAAATGAAATTTTTATTGTATAAGTGACTTTAGTGAGGGGAAAGCTTATAATCCTTTTGCTCTGGTAGTTAATAATTGATGGCTTTTTAAAATACTTGATATCTATATTTTTAAAATATTTTAAGTCAGGTTACCTCATTCTTCTCTTCAAAATCCTCTTATGACCTCCCATTTGACCCAGAATAAAATGTAGGCCTTTGTCACAGCCTTTGGAACTCTTCTACAGCTGTCCTTCTGCCTCCTGGTTCCAGCCACACAGACCCCTCCGCCTCCCTTAGACACAGCTTGCTCACTCCCCACCCCCGGAGGGCCCACGAGCTTTTCTGACCCATGGCTGTGATTCTCCAGAGGTGGTCTGGCTTTGAGATGCTCTGAACTCTTGAAAGTGAGCCTGCTCTAAATATATGTCAAGCATGTTTCTTGACACATACTTCTGATAAATAGTCCTTAACTTTGACAATTATACTCATGTCTAAATGCAAGACTATGGGCTCTTGTGTGAGCATTCATCTAGAAAGGATAGCATTACCAGCTAGGTCTGAAAATGATATCCTTTTAAAAATGCAAAAAGATTCTTAAATTCTATACACAATTTTCTTCTTAAAACATCTTTTGATATTTTAGGCATTAAAAAATACTGTAAGAGGTTTTCTAGTTTGTCTCCAAATTCCATAAAATTTGCAACTAAATCAGTTAGTCAGTCTCCACCTACAAATCAGAATGTTTATTGAGTTACTAGTTAATGCTCAGAGTAAAGAAAGGAAAGCCACAAGTTCTGCCTTTAATGCCCATTCTTCCAAGTTACTGTCCACTTGGACACATAATGTAATAAGAACATAAACAGTCAGAGAGCCTTCTGCCCTTCCCCTGATGCCAGTATTGATGATAAACTTCCAATATTCTTAAAGATTGATTTTTTTCTCCGAACACCTACCAGGGATAAAATTACCTTTGCTTACTCATTCATGTTTGGAGGTGAAACTATTGGAACAGTTTTAATTGCCTTTAATAAAATTTTAGTTAGTCTGAATGTTCGCTTCTACAGGTAGTGACTACGTTCTATCAATAAGCTTGCATAAGTTTATAATATCCTGAAAATGTGAATTCAACATGATAAAAACAGGAATATTGATTACATGACATTCTAACTGCATTACACATGCTTGTGGACAACTGACTAACGAGATACTTATAAAATTCAAGTTTGCTGTAACGACAGCTATTTAGTCATTCCTACAAATCCCCAGGGATGCTGCAGCTGAAAACCATTTCAAGTAATGTAAGGCTGCTCTGCCTTTTCCTTGAAATGACTGCTATAATAGACCCATTAGCACTACAGGTATTTATATTCTGCTTTTCAGAGGATAGACTGAGGAGATGTGTGCCAAGAGTTCATTGAATGAATTTCTACTGAGCAGCATCTTCCAGCCTGTTTGAGAATGTCAGTAGCAATGTGACAGATTTAACTGTTCAGTGGACTGGAATGTCAGCTTTGATAATGGCATCTCTTTAAAGCCGGTCACATTTTTCTGAAAAATTCTAAGAAACCCACCCTTAGTAACAAAGGGAGAATTCTGATGTCATTAATTAGTAGGAGGAGGAGTTATCAGCTTTAACAATGTCAGAAGTTCATCCATTAGAATTAGATTTGTCAACTTTTGTGTTTCCCATGGGGATCTATAATCAGATCATAGATTATTAGTAAACTGGGACTTAAAAGATGGGTTTAGACAGCCAGACTCAGTGATAACTTTGTCATGACCTTCCTCGAAGAGTTGAAAAATGGAAATATTGGTATTTGTTGGGTCATGTAAATAAAAATGCCAGGAATCTGCTCTATAATTCATAGGTTGCAAATGAAATAAAATTGTGTATAAGGCAGTAGAGCACAGCATTTGCAAAGATGGCAAGGGTAACCAAAATTCTCTTCTCTGGGAATGTGGAAGTGTGGCTTCCTTAGAGTTCTGTTTGGAACAAAGTTTCCCTCTGAAACCAAAGGAAGGATTTTTTTCTATTAAGTAAATAGTTCTAGTTGATTTTAATAGTACTACCTATTTATATAAAATGTTTACTTAATAAATCACAGCCCTGGCTGGTATGGCTCAGTGGATTGAGTGAGGGCCTGTGAAGCAAAGGGTTGCTGGTTCGATTCCCAGTCAGAACGCATGCCTGGGTTGCAGGCCAGGTCCCCAGTAGGAGACACATGAGAGGAAACCACACATTGATGTTTCTCTCCCACTCTTCCCTTCCCCTCTCTCCAAAAATAAATAAAATATTTTTTAAACATAAAAAAACAAAAAAATTTTACTTAATAAATCAAAATGAAGTAGACTTAGCAATGAGTTTAGCATCGAAGACAAAGCTGACAGGATTTTAGCTACTTCAAAATATAGTAAGACATCTGTCTGTGATTTGATACTGGCACTGAGAAGAGCATAACACAGAATTTTTAGAGAGTATGTGATTGTGCCCTAATGGAGTTTGCTGAAGGGTAATGGAGAAGAGATGATGTTTAGGTAATCTGATGGAAAATCCAAGTGGAGGGACATCTGTAGCAGAGTCTCACCAGCACGAGCTGATGTACAATACGACTGCAGTTTCAACAACATGAAGACAGAGACGGGAGGGTGGAACAAAGGGCTCAAGAAAATCCCTGGAACTATTTCTGTGAAATGTTGTCATCTGTTCAAGGGTTCCATTTGTGTGGCCCTGATATCGTTCATAGAGTTTGGGGTCTTAAAAATATCAGCCAAGGTAGACAATGCCACACCCCATGAAGTCCAGGAAAAACCAAAGTATCTAGGTGTTTCCTAATGGGACATGTTGGGCGTCTGCTGTGGAGACTCTTGGGGCTTAGTCAATTAGCCTCTCCATGGCCTCTTTCAGCCCATAGTTGCCTCTCAATCAAGTATTTCATTTGAATTCTATAGTCCCCAGAAAACTAATAATATTAAGTGTTCCAGTTCTCTTTCCTTGAGAGATAGAGTGGGCCGTTAGACATGTGTTAGGATGCTTTCAGCTGTGAGTGACAATAAGGAAACAATAAGGAAAATCTACTATGACATAGAAGGTTTGGGGTTGGTATTTTTCATGTTGGTATAGTCAGCAGCTTCATGATAATATCAAAGATCTCAGTTTTTTTCCTCTTTTTCTCCACTGTTATTTTTAGCATATCCTCTGCTTCCTTCACAGTGACAAGGCAGTTGTACCACTCGGCTGTTATATCCTACCCAATACCCGCAGGCCAGAAGGGATAATAGGGCAGTCTTCTATTTAAGAGTAACAGAGTTTTCCCCAGAAGCCCCTAACATTTACACTCTCATATCTCATGGGACAGAATTGTACTTTTCCTTTAGTCTTAAACTATAGCAAGGAAAAAAGAATGGGTTATGATTAAAGGACGCAGAACCCACTAAGCCTTGTCTGACATTTAAGAAACTAAGGGTTCTTTTGGCAAGAAGAAGAGATGCATGGGTATTGTACAGACTGACAGGTGGAAGACCACAAGTTCGATTTCCATTATACTCAGCTTAACAAAGTAGAGTAAAAAATCTAATGCAGGTTTTCTTGATCCTAGCACTATGGACAGTTTGGGCCAAGTAATTCTTTATTGTAGGAGCTGTCCATGCATTGTACATTATTTAGTAGTACCTCTGGCCTCTATTCAACAGATGACAATAGCAATTCCTCCCACCTCACTGCACAAGTTGTGACAATATGGTTGTATCATCAGGCAAGTAGGGGGGGGTGAAATTACCTTTCATGGAGATGCACTGACATAGTGGGAAGACATGAAAGGGGAAAACTTCCCTTGGTCTTGACCATGGATCTGTAAATCTGACCACATGCTAGACTAGGTTGTGCATGAGTGACTTAAGGCCAGGTATTCCCTGTATATCTTCTGACAGCTTCTGCCTAATGCATGGTGCTTTCTGGTCACAGCTTTGCAACTTTCTCTGGCTCCATGTAAGGTGACCTGTGAGTCTCCCTCTGTGTGTGGAGATCTTCCAGATAGAACTCAAAGTCTGGGAAGATGCTGGTGCAGGATTCAGTGGGAGAAATGCAGAGGCCGAAATCATGATTTCAGAGAGAAAAATATACTCTGCATGGGAATGTGAAGTGAGTTACTATAATGTAATTTTATTTGGCCTGTTTAATGGCTTAAGTGTTATAGGAGGGATGCATCAGAACGAGGGAATTTAACAAATGGTTCCCCCAAATTAGGTCCTGACCTGGAACCCTGGGTTCGAGACACACTTAACTGGAATTGGTAGAATTCAAAAGTTCAAATTTCTTCACCTTAAAGATGAAGATAGTCACCATAGTAGATAAATTGAATAACTAAAAAAAACACTTATTTAGAGAGAGTATTGCTTTAAACTGAAGTAATTCTGACTAAGGATTCTCTCCCTCCTTTATTCTATTTTATCTTCATTTCAATACAAGTAACTTCAACTATACAAAGTTGTGGAAAATTTGTAAGAGAGACATTTTGAGGATACAAATAAGCAAAGATATTTCTGGAGGGGGAAAAAGGAAGGTGGTGAGGAAGTGAGGCACAAAAAATGAATAGTTGCACAGAATGAGAGAAGACATATGGACAGACACACAGCAAAGTACCAATGGTACCATCCTGATATGATTTATTCAGTAAATTCACAGATTTTTAAAGTGCTGGTGTTTCTATTTTACAAATGATAATTAGCACATGTCTTGTTCCTTGACAGTGGATTGCTCTGTGATTTTTGTGTTAACATTTAGTTTTGTATGACGCAGGGGTACGAGGAGTGCGAAGCAGTGTCATCATCACTTAACAGCTGTGCGACTTTGGGAAACCACAGAACAACAAGCCTTGGTCCCATGAAGTGAGGTGGCCCATAGACCCCAGGCCCCGGGGCTGTCGTGGCCATTTTCCAAGTCATTTCAGGGTAGCGATTTACAGAGAAAATGTCTAACAACTGTTGTTACTGTTTTAAAAACTATTTTCTTGATTTCTTTCTAGCTAGCTGATCTTGGAACTTTTTCTAAATTTAACCACTAAATTTAACCAGCCAAAGGTGACAGCATTCTCCATTAACTGAAGACATTCAGTGCTTCTCGTCCTAAATCAAAACACTGGAGAACAATAGTGTAGTAGTGAGCATGTCTAGATAGGAAACGTTAAAAAGTTATAGAAACAGTGATTAAAATTTGGGAAATGCCGATGACTAAATACCCACTTATAACGTGATAATAGAAGTTCAAGAAGAGAAACAAAATTTTGTTATTTTAATCATTGGATTTTTTACTGTGTTCAATTATAAAACAGCACATATGTGCAATAGTATATACAATGCATTTATATAAGGTATAAATACTAGTAAAACAAGTACTAATGCACTCACAATACAGTTTAAAAAAATAAAACATGCATCGATGTTCAACACTCTTGTATGCCTCTCTTACTGAATTTTGTGTTTATTGTTCTATTGTTTTTCTTTATAAATTCCCTAGCAACATAATTGTTGGTTCTACTTTTATTTGCACATCGTATAATGATATCTGTTCTCTGTATTTTTCTGAGACTTACTTTTTATTTAAAATCAATGGTTTTTTTGTTCATCTATGTGGGTATGTGGAGATATAGTTCATTTATTATCACTGCTGTCAATATTTTATTTTAGAAATATACCATTTGTGTTTGTCTACTCACGATTTGATGGACATTCACTCTTCCTAGCTGTTTGTTTTCACAAAGATGTTACAATGTACATAACTTCTGGAGCCCATGTGCAAGGGTTTTTGAAGTATAATTACTGGGTCAAAGAATTTTTAAGTATATTTTATTGATTGTGCTATTACAGTTGTTCCATTTTCCCCCTTTGTCTCTATCTGCCCAGTACTCCCATTCCCTCCATCAATACTCCCCCTTAGTTCACATCCATGGGTCATACATATAAGTTCTTTGGCTTCTCCATTTTCTATACTATTCTTAACCTTCCCCTGGCTATTTTGTGCCAATCAATTATGTCTTTTAATCCCTGTACCTTTTCCCCCTCTCTCCACCCTTCCCCTCCCCACTGATGACCCTCTGTGTGATCTCCATTTCTGTGATTCTGTTTCTGTTCTAGCTGTTTTCTTTGTTTGTTTATTTGTTTTTAGGTTCAGATGTTGATAGTTGTGAGTTTACTGTCATTTTGCTGTTAGTAGTTTTGATCTTTTTCTTAAATAAGTCGCTTTAACATTTAAAATAATAAGGGCTTTCCCTATCTGTTGTGGCTCAGTGGATTGAGTGCCAGCCCGAGAACCAAAGGGTTGCTGGTTCAATTCCCAGTCAGGGCACATGCCTGGGTTATGGGCCAGGTTCCCAGAAGGGGCCGTGTGAGAGGCAACCACACATTGATGTTTCTCTCTTTCTCTCTTCCTTCCCCTCTCTCTGAAAATAAAAAAAATAAAATCTTAAAAAAATAAAATAAAATAATAAGGGTTTGGTCAAAGAATTTAAATATACTTGTAGCTAAACAATAATGTCAATTGCTTTCCAAAGTGAATATACTAATTCACACTCCCACAAATTGTGTAAAATTTTCAGTTCCTCTCCATTCTTACCCAGCCATAGTATTACAACCCTTGCAAACAAGAGGGTGTGGCATGCTGTCTTCTGTTTTTTGTCCATGATAAATTTAAACATTATATGTTCATGCTTTATTTTCTGTAAAGTACCCCTTTCTATCATTTGCCTAGTTTATCATATTGTCTATCTTTTTATTGGTTTGTAAGATATTTGGGAGAACACCCCAGTCAGAGTGGTTTGTTCATGTAGCTGTCTATAGTGACCCACACCCACAATAGTGAAAGTATGACGCCCTGCCACCTTAGTGTTGGGTTGGCCCAAAATCTGCCTTGGCCAATGGAATATGGGCAATTGTAATACAAGCAGAGGCACCAAATGTTGCTTGTGAGGTTCAGGTTCCATCTAGTACTTCCGTCATTCTCAATAAGAGCATGCCCTAGTTAGCCACTGGTGAAAGGAGGACACCCAGAGCAGCCTTAACTCAACCCCAAGTCCGGAACCAAGCCCAACTCACCTATAACTGACCTTCAGACCCAGAGACAAGAGAAATAACACTTGCAGTTACAAGACATTTGATTTTCACACGATTTGTTAGACCTCAATTTTATAATTGCAGCCTAAGTTGAAACTAACGGGTAGAAGTCCTTAATTTAATGTCGTTGAATTCATCATTCTATTCCTTCAGGATTTGCACATTTTGTCTCTTCTGTTATCTAGTTTCCTATAGGCATATTCATAAACATGTTCTTTGTGTATTGGTCACAAACATCCTTTGTGCCCCAGGGTTATCAACACACTATACCACATGCATTACAGTCTGTTAACAGCAGGGAATGGATTTTGTGTGCGTATGAAGTAGGGCAAGATTTACTGACTTCTTCACATGAATGCCACAACCGCCTCAGCATGATTTGTTTACTCCTTCTTCACTGATATATATATATGATAAAGTGATATTCATTCAGTGAGAAGCCACTGATGTGCAATGCAGAGATATTCCTGCAAAGAGGATTCGCTTTAATTTCTGATGATTTTCTTTAATTGCCACCAGCCACACTGATTCTCTGCGATAACTGAGCCATCTTCCTGTATTTTCTTGGTGGCTGTGCTATACAACTACCATCCCACAAGCACTGTAATTCAGACACGCAATTAGTACATAACGACTGACTTTTACTTACACCTTTTCAGGGACTATTTCAACCATTCCAACCCCACTCCCTCCCTCCCTTTCACACCCAGAGGCATGGTTACTCCAGAGAAGTTTCTTCGCTGAGTCCTCTTGCAAAGCAGTTTCTTTCCAGTTCATCATTTCACAGAAAATGTAGCCCATTGGGGTCGGTTCCCAGACTGCAAGTGGGCCCCAGGAATGCAGCTGGCTTCAGTGCTTCCTGCTCTCTCTACACTCAGAGGGCTGCTTCATCTTTTGGCCCTTAGGAAGGAACTTTCCTCATTTTCTTTCACATTTACAGTTCAGATATGTACTAAAAATAGTTTTAAAATATTTCGTACACCAATTCTAGATTTTAGTAGTGAACTGTTTTTCAGATATGTAGCTACAGATTTAACTTGAAAGAAAACCTCCTTGACTCTTAATTTTGACAGTGTGTATTTTTCTTCCTTCATGTTAGACATTATCCTGTAGATAGAGCAGGTATTTAAATGGAATCACTCTTTGTACCAATAATTTTGGCATTTTTTTAAATTTGTTTTTGTTAACCTCCCATGTGTTTAGGTGCCTGTTTCTTTGGTATTACAACACACATACATGTACCCACAAGCACACGAAATCAGTTTGTTTTCTCTTTGGGTGAAGGTATGGCTCTCGAGGGAATTGTGTGAAGCCTGCCTTTGACCTTCGCCTGTATCATGCAGGAGTGCAGCTTTCACATCCTTAGATCTCTGGTGCAAATTAGATACTTATTGAAATGCATTGTGTACTATGTACTCAACTAAAAACATTTAATGCTTTGAATATAGTAAAAACAATGAATATAGAATACTCCCATGTCTCCAATAATTTAAATAAAATAAGTAGGTAGCTTAAAATACAGATATGTATATTTTGTCTGTTTTGGGGTCTAGATGAGTTTGGTATTTGTAGAATTTAATGTGTATGGGAGGATTCCTGTGGGTATTTGTTATAGAAACAACAGCACAAAATAGCAACATCTAGGAGAGAAAGGATGTATTAACCCTGATTGCTGTAGAAGCAATTAGTACAATTTTCATGGAAATAAAATTGTGAAAGAGCAGAAACATTTCCTGCCTCAAAATTCATGAAAAGTTCTTTAATATTTATGACCTAGGACTATCAAAGGATTTTTAAAATAAACTAAATTATTTCAAAGCAGACAAGTGTTTAAAAATCTGTGCTTTGCCCATTGTTTAGAAATCCACTCCACTGACTCTCCAGTGTTTGTGTGGTAGGCATTCACCAAGGTCAATTCCGCTTCTATATCCTGGCTTTGGGAGACTTTACCTCCCCACCCCTTACATTTATGCAAGGCAGGGTGACTAGCTCTGGCCAGTGAAATGTGACCAGCAGTGATATGTGTCATGGGCAAAGGCATTTAATGGACAATATTCTAGTCCTTGAGACACCCCCCTGTCCCGGTGCTCATGGGAGCACAGGATGGTTTGCAGCTACCTCGAGTCGCATGCGGCCCAGAAACCTGAACACGCACAGCACAGCTGTGGGGAGTCGCCCAGAGCTGCAGGTTTGCCTGTGAAAAATTAGACTTTTATTATAGCAGCACTAAATTTTGGAGTTGTTTTTAATTACAGTATGACCTGACCTAACCTAACTTACACAGGTGGGAAAATATAAAATACTTTTTAACAAATACGAAGATAACACTTCACAAATACAGGCAAGAGGAAAAAAACTCGAGATGAAATATTTCCTATTAAGAAACATTGTCCATGTTTTAAAATACATCAAGACTTCAGGTAAAATTAATTTTTTAGCATTCTTATAAAAACACGTCAAAATCTAGTTTATCCTGTTTTTCAGCTTTTTTAGCCTGAACTTACTTTTTGTAGATTGGAATATTTTATCCTGAGATAAAGTCTCTGAGTATTTATTAAATATTTTTGTATGCTGATACTTGAATTTTGTTATTCTGACCTGTTACTCTAAATCTCTTTCTTCCCCACCTGGGGTTAGCATGGGAACACACCTCAGGTAAAATTTCAGAGAGGGCGTGGTAGGGAACAACATGACTTCATAATCACAGGTAGACCTTTATTTTCGTCTCCTTTCATTTTAGATTTGCTTGTTCCACTGCCTGGCATTTGAAATCCTCGTCTGTGCTGGGAACGCCTTTGTGGTCTGTGTCTTGCTAGGAGCGGTTTATCTGCAGACGTAGCATGGCCCTGGCCATCCAGTGGCCAGCAGTGGGACGCTAGGGTCCTCGCTGGAGTCCTTCTGTGGTAAAAAGGTGGCTATCATTCCCGTCCGCGGTAGAAAGGTTGGTTCCAAGCAACCAACTGCCTGGCCTGCAATTGCCTCATATTTTTCAAGACATGGATGGTTTTGGAGGACTGTCTGATCAATAAATTTCTCTTATTGGTCAGTTTTTATCACTTTTTACTGAAAATATTGATGAAATGTGCTTATAATTTTTTTCAGTTTCTATATTAATGAAATATCAAGATTTTTAAAACTTGGTATAGAACAAATGAAGCTTTAGCATTTACATTATATTTCTGACTTCATGTATGTCACTGTGGTTCCATTATTTAGACATTAATTTTGTTAGGACACCGCGTCGGAGCCCAGGGATATCATACTATATAATACACGATGCACAGTTGACCCTTGAACAACAGAGTTTTGAGCTCTGTGGGCCTGGTTGCCCCCAGATTGTTGCCCTTCATATCACGGGATTCCACATCTTTAAATTAAACTGACTGCAGATACAAAATAGTACTTTTGCATCCCCAATCCTGGATTTCCAGCCATGGATGGAAACTGCTGTTTTCCACCCGAGGGTGGTTGAATTTGTAAATGCAAAAAGGCCAACTATAGAGTCAAAAGTTATGCTCAGATTTTTGACTCAGCAGGGAAGGGCTGTCCATACCCCTAACCCCTTATGTTGTTCAAGGCTGAACTCTGTGTGTGTGTGTGTGTATAATATATTATATATAAAACATATAATCTAATAAAATAATAATGTATAAGAATGTGGGTAAGGGAAGCATATGTGGTAACTTGGAGAAAATTTTGTGTGTGTGGGTTCATGGAGATGCAAATTATATGTAATACCTTCAATGTTAGCATAACATAATGAGTTCTCTTTTAAATGGATCGGTGTTTATAGTGGGAAAATGATCTTTGACTTGATACAGTCTCTAAGAACATGGCTACCATGAGGATTGTCCCTGGGACGTTCCTGGGAGCTGAAGCTTTGGAGCAGTTATCAGTCTGTAAAAGCAAATGATACAGATGAGTGGAGAAACTAGTCCTTGGAGAGGCAGTGTTCAAAAGGTAGAACTACCAGTGCTTCATGTTAATTTGAGTTTTGGTTGCATGCTATGAAGAGAGGAAGGGAGAATTGGGAAATGTGTAGGATATAGTGAAATCTAGTGCTTCAATTTAATTCATCCAATAATTATTGATTGCCTGCCAAGTGTAAGGTGCTGTTCTAAGTGCTACAGGTAGTAAAAAGAGTAGTGACCCCTGCCCTCAAGGAGCATGTTATTCAATTTAATAAGTGCTGAGCCCTATGTATTCTGGGCATTAGTTAATAGAAATACAAAGATAAATAGTAAAAGGTGTCATCTCTCAAAGTCCATGTAGACTAGAGGATGAAACATACATAAACAAAGATCTATAATATCAAGTGATGGTATTATCACAGATGTCACATCGAGGGGGACGTCTTTAGTTGCTGGACACCAGTACTCTGCAATGACAACAGGACCAATAAAGTAATCTCTCATTTTTCAGCTACCAAAGGAAACTGGGGCTATACATGTTGCTGCTTCTTCTTTTTTTAATCCTTCCCTAAGAATATGTTTTTATTGATTTTCAGAGAGAGAGATCTGTTGTCTCCCATATGTACCTTGATCAGGAATCAAACCTGTAACCTAGGTGTGTCCACTGGCTGGGGATCAAACCAGCAAACTTTTGGTGCATGGTACAATGTTCCAACCAACTGAGTCACTCGGCCAGGGCAATGGTACATCTTTTGTCAGGCACACACTTTCTAGCTCATTCATTCATTTGTTCACTAAAAAAACTATGTGTCGGCTAAATGTTTTTATCAAGAGTGAAATGGTGAGTAAGCTAGGCATGCAGGAATGTTTGGGTTCCTTTGGGTACTTCAATGTGCCATGTCCTGCTCCATTTTAGAGCTTGTTCCGATGCTGCTCTTTCTATTTGCACTGTCTCTGCCCACCATTGCAGTCTTACCCCTACATCTGTAGTGCTTCTTGTACACTGATGTGTCTAATAAACTTTTTCTCAGCCAAGGTAAACTATCCCTAAAGGTTCATTCAGTGCTGAATTTTCATCCTTAGCATTTTACATATTCTTCAATTGTATATATGTGTATTAATTTTTGTTTCTCTCCATGTTTCCTTTTTGCTCATCAAGAGATCCTCCCACCTAAGGAGGAAAACAATCCTTTCCATGTCGTACGTAGGTACTCAGGTTATATTTGCTCAGAGAATGAATGCAACAGATAATCAAAATGCAGTGCTACGTACTGCAATTCCAGTAACTACAGGGGTCTAGGGGCTCCCAAGGTGGGCGATCTAACTCAGCCTTTGAAAAATCAATGATGTGGAAACTGAGATGCATGTGATACATCAGGCAGGAGAAACTGTTAGTGGTGAGAGGAGAGAAAGAAGGGGAGATGAAAGTGTGAAAGGGAAACAACATGTGGAAAGACCAGGAAGTGAAATATCCAGAACTCCATGAAAATTCATGGAACGTACCACGTTTGGTCACCTGGGACATGCTCTATGCACATGCTCATTGGGATGGGCTGAGCTCACATTCAGTCCTAGTGGCAAAGTTGCTGTGGCTTCTCCCTGCAATGGTTGGTTCTTTTTTTCTCTGATCATGTCACCCTATCAAGAAGAGAAGGGGCAGAGCTACAAAATTGTTAGCACTGGTGTATACATGACGAGCCCTCTTCCTAGTGAGAGAGCAGGGAATTCCTGCTGCATCTCTGTAGGGCTACAGATTTCATCCCTCAGCTCTTTATTCACTTTGTGGCAGGCATAAACCCACAGTTATGCATGCTACTCACAAGAATCATGGCTGCTCTTGGTCTCCATCTATCTTTCTTTTGGAAGTCTTGCATTTATTTCCAGTTTATTTTGTTCATGTATCTATGTATGTTGCTTCAGTTGTGTATAAATATCTATTATTCATATTTTTATAATAGTGACTTTTCATTTTGGACTTTTTTGTAAATTGAAGTATTGCATATGTACAGTACTACTATCGTGATTTTTTTTTAGGGGGCCAGGCATCTTAATCTTCCCTGTCAACTTAGTGATCACAATAAATGTCTGTGCTACAAACCAGTAAGTCTATAATCCACTCAGTGTGCAGACAGTGGCTTCCTAGGGAAGAGGAGGGAGCTGGGTTTTCAGTGTCACTAGCCTTTACCTAGTGTTTTCAAGTTTATTAATGTCCTCCAGATGCGTGTCAAATTTTTAATGTTATTTTATAAGCTTGTAGACAGTGTTGGATAGCAGAATGAGTAGAGAGAAAGCCTGTTGGAAAGTCTTATTCAATATCAATTCAACTGCTGCAGAGTGTCTTCTAGGAGACTTAATGGCCTCATTTATAGAAGCGGGCTAACAGTTCTCACCCCATGAGTGTCATAAAGATTAAACCAGATGCTAACTCAAAATGAGGCTTCTAGTACATGGTAGATGGGCAACTAATTTGTTGCCTTCTCTGCCTTAGTTATTAATATCATACTGATTAATTCACATATGTAATACACCAATATGAGCATTCATTTTTGTAAAAAAATTTGATAAATTCACCATGAAGTAGATTTCCTGACTTTTACATTATGACTTTGAAGTTCCTAAGGCTCCTAAGTAGGAGGACATTGTTTAAAAATAGATTCAGTCTCAATTTTTTTGGAATAAGGTTCTGCTACTTTGGGTATTATTTCTTTACCCTCCCACTTTTTTTGCACTCTTTCAGTGATTCATTTTCATGGCTTTAAAGGCCAAATATTCAAAGACAAAAATCTATATTTCAGCAGCACTTTACTTTTACATTTATTTCCATTTAATCCTGGTTTGCAAATATGTATGACAGTGAAAAGGTGCCTTCTCCTTGAGAAAGGACATTTCATTTTAAATGTTATTCTTTTGACATTAATAGCAAGGGAATAAGAGGTTTAGGGTCAAAAGATGTTTGTTTGAGCCCTCTCTAGATTTCATTTTCTTTGTTTATATAATTAGAACTCACACAATTATTCTGAGCAAAATAATGTGCATCAGAACTTTATGACTTAGAAATTACTACATAAATGTTAGTTTTTGTTGCTATGAAAATAAGAAATTGCCTATGTTGCTAGGATAAAGTGAAAGTAGAAAAAGACACAATTAGCTTTTTGTCCGAGTAGGATGCTCTTCTAATCAGAATTGAAAAAGTAAACTCAGTAAGCAATTTGCTACCCATCTTGAATTACTTAGTTTTTACTTAGTTTTATCCGAATATGGATATTGTACTTATTGAGGGACACAGTCCGACTCCAGAGCAGTAAGACTGATAAAGTTTATGACCAGTTCCTTCAAGCTCTGCTTCATTTTTGCTTGTCTACCCTATAATACTACTATTTTTAGGAGAACTTGGCCCCTCAGGGTTTTCCACTCTGACATTTTAACTAAAACATCTTTTCTTCCCTTCTTATGCCAACCAAAATTAACCTTTCTAGGTGGGAATTAAGAACAACTCTAGCCAACTAATCTGCTGAGTGTCAAGATGGTAAGACAGTCTCAGGCCAGGGATCTAAGAAGAACAGTATGAAGCAGAGAAAGTTAAATCCTGTAGATGTGGTTAGTGTTGGTAAAGATGATTACAATTCATGGAAAATGTGTACAGACCTAACATTTCTAAAAGTAGAATGGCATTTGAGTATAATCTAACATTATTAATATTTAGTGTTGAAATTTCTAATTGTGATGATGTAGAGAAAAGACACGAGGTCTGTACAGAAGGTATCCAGCATTTTAACATGAAAAATAGAGACATTTATTGAAGAACATACAAGATACAAGAAACATTGTACATAGGACAATGATGCCTCAGTCCCCTTCAAAGTAGCCACCTTGGGACCTCACGCAGTTCTCCCAATTGCCATCAGCTGCCCCATTGTATTTTCCTGAATCTCATCCACGGTCAGAAATATCTTCTCTTTCAAAGGTGCCTTTAATTTTAGGGAAAACCAGAAGTTATAGGGCACCAAATCTGGGACGTTAATGAGGCTGAGTCACCTGGGTGATTTGATGTTTTGCAAAAAAAACTGCATAAAATGTGATGCATGAACAGGCATGTTGTCATGATGAAGCTGCCAATTACCAGTTGCCTATAGCTGCAGCCTGCTGAATCATCTGAATAGTTTCTGTGGAGGAATGTTTAAGCTTAATGCAAAATTTGAAACAGATTAATTGCTCTACTCACTCAGTCATTTTGAATGCAATGGCCACGCAATACACACGCTCACTCAATCGCATCTACTGCCCCCACCGACTAGTACAGCAAAGTCATCATTGTTCACACATGTGCATTCCACTCCACTCTCCTTGGCTGCCAGGTTATATTGAAGTTGCTCAAACCATTATTGTTATATTAACAATGGCTGGACTTTTTTCTGGACAGACCTCATATTTTCTCAGTAGAAAGTATAAGAGAGTATTGCTGAGTCCACAACAAAGCTGAGAAGATGCTTTGCTAAGTTCAGGGTAGAAGCTGGACCTTCAGGGTTTTAATCTGAACTGCAACCTTTGCTTGAGCCCAGGGAATGATTACTTGCTATAAGGGAAGAATAATGAACAAAACTGAAAAGAGTGGGGAATTAGTGAGACAGGAAAAAGACAACCTCTACATGATTTCCTTGATCCTTCCTACATGTTACTGAATCAAATTACTAAATTTAAAATCAAATGACAAAATACTTGAGGTGATTTTTTAAGAATAAAATTACATAGAGAGATGGGATTTATGCTTGGTCTAACATGGGCTGATCTCAGGCATCTTGTCCCAAGAAAAAAAGTGACCCAGAGGTAGCTATATGAAAGTAATTGGCTGAAAACTCACAGAAATCAGAAACCAAACTTCACACTTTCCCATGGAAGGAAAATTAACCACTTAGAGATCATGCTAAGTTTGACCAGGCTATAGAGAGCCAGGGGAAACCTACATAATATCTAAGCTATAGAAGTAGAAATTAGTTCTACTATGGGTTGCAAGGGCCTATCTCTTCTCTTTAAAGATAAGAAAATCGAGACCTAGTTATCTAAGGAACATGCTTAAAGTCACAAGGCTGCACCTCTTGTCTAGTTATGCAGTGAAGAGAACAAAATCCATTCATACACCGTTTTTAATAAATGAGGAGAATCCTGCCAATGAAGTGAGTTGATCCTTTGTTAGCTGGCTCACCAGTTCTGGGACTCTTTCGGGGTACAGTTGACACAGGGTAGCTCTCAACCCTCATTCCAACTTGGAACTAATGTTTTTGACAACCCACTGCAACCTCAAAGTCTCATAATTCACATCTGTTATCCTTGATGCATCTTTATGAGTCCATCACTTCAACTCAATCAGTCCTTTGGTGTTCTACAGCTTCTCCTTCCTGGTTTGATCCCAATTTACTTCCCTCTCTCCTCTGAGCCTTTCCACTATTCCTTCCTGAGTTCCCCCTTCGTGGTAAACCATGTTTTATCCTAAAACACTTCACTAAATACTTCATCTATCGACTTGCTTGATGGCTTCTCAATCTACGGTCACTCAGCTTCTACCCTTCATCTTTCTACTGGAACCATTTTTAGCATAAACCTGCAGTAATATTATGACTTAGGTACTATTATTATCCTTATCTGTATCACAGGATTGATAATCAAACTGACTTTACAAGGTTAGTGAGAGCGTCAAATGTCATGCAGTTAGTGTTTAACTCACAATTGCTATTGTTACTATGTTTTTGTTGCTTTGTTGACTTTTCCCTTCTTCTGGAAATGCTCTTATTCTTGGTTTCTGGGACAAGCTTCTCTCTAGACTTTTATTCTTCTTCCCTGAATACTTTGTCTGTATTTCTTATAGCTCTTCTCCCTTCATCAGTTCTTGAAAAATTAGTGTTCTCTGGGTCTCTTCCTGAGTGACAGGCTAGCAGTAACATCTTTTCCTCTCACCATTTCAGCTACGTCTACTTATAGGTTCTTCTCAGGCCTTTACCTCCAGGCCATAACTCTTCTGAGCTTCAGAAATATGAGTGTAGTCACTGCACTTTCTAATTACCCCATCTCAGTAAATGGCCACACCTACCAGCTGTCCAAGCCAAACATTCATATCAGTAATGACTCTCCCCGACATTCAATTAAAAACTGGTCAATTCCATCTT
Organism: Artibeus jamaicensis; assembly: GCF_021234435.1. NCBI lineage: Eukaryota > Metazoa > Chordata > Mammalia > Chiroptera > Phyllostomidae > Artibeus > Artibeus jamaicensis. The sequence goes on from NW_026521837.1 coordinate 18,161,521, forward strand.
CTAATTATTCCTGGGACCTGCCTGCTTTGCTTCACCCTGTGTCACTGGCCTTCAGGATTGCAGTAGTCTCCTAACTGGACTCCCTTTCTCTGGGAAATAGCCTTTTGATCCATTCTCTGCATCATAGTGAGCTTATACCAATTTAATCCAGACCCATCTTTCACCCCCCAACACTATATCCCAACTCTCTTCCCCCTCCTATTATCAGGGCTTTGCATATCCTCTTCCCTCTGCCTCAAAAGCTGCTTCCCTTCCCTATATCCTTCATGTAGTTGATTAGTTCCCATCCTTCAGGTTTCACTCAGATGTTATTTCCACTGGAAAGCCTTTCGTGCTCTACTCAAGCTCTGAATGAGATATTCTAGCTATATGCATCTAGAATACTAGTGGCAGCTCTCACCACACAGCTTCACTGTTGTGAAGGCACTTGTCTGTTTTCCCCAGTAGCTTGTAAGCCATCTTTAGTACAGAGATTGATTTAGTTTATTGTTGCATCTCTAGAAACCAATGCAGCATCCAGCATATGGTAAATATTTGAGAAAAAATTGCCAAGAGGATAAGAATAGACAGTAAAAATCCACTTGAAATTTAAGTCTATTTTTTACAGATTTTATTTATTTTTAGAGAGAGGGTATGGAAGGGAGAAAGAGAAGGAGAGAAACATCAATGTGTAGTTGCCTCTCACGTGCCCCCTACTGGGACCTTGGCCCACAACTCAGGCATGTGCTCTGACTGGGAATCAAACCAGAGACCCTTTGGTTCACAGGCCAGCACTCAATCAACTGAGCCATACCAACCAGGGCATATTTTCTAATAATGTACCCCCCACAATGGGAGCACATCCTAACTACAGTTATATATTTTGACAAGTCACTCTGTTTCTCAGTTGCCTAATCTGTAAAATAAAGAAGATGGTTGAAAAAACTATATATCTACAAACCTATTTGGCTTTAATAGTGTATTATTTTATTTGTATATATTTTATTGTATAGATTCAGTGATTAGAAACTCCAAATATTACCATCAAATAAACCCATTAAACCAAAATCCAGAAGGGGTGTTGCCTCTTTGCTGTCCTCCTAGAGCCTGAGCATAGGACCTGAGAACAACGATCTAATTTCAGATACTCTAGAACACTTGCAATTCAAAGACCAAAGTCCATTCTAGATGGGACTGTAGACTACTCTAGAATAGCCATGACAATATGTTCTTTTGCATCCTGGTTTTATATTATTGGTAGTTTAATACTGAGCCAATGTTACAAACTTTGTGTGTTCCCTTGAAAATTATGGGAAATGTAGAAGAGAGTAGCAACTTGGGAGTCAGACAGCCTGGAGACAAATCTTTGCTCATTACATGACTCGCTGTGACTTTGGGCAAATCTCAAATTCGTAATCTACAAATTGGAATAACAATAGCATTTTATGAAGATTAATGCATAAATGCATGCAAAGTTATTAAAATAGAGTCTGATGTAGATTACAAAGTCAGTAAATGTTATCTATTATTCTATTATTTTTATCATTATTTTGATCACTTTCTTGTTTACTTAACTTTCAGTTAAAGAACTTTTTAAGATGAGAAGGTCCTATGCCCTGTGTAACCTCTCTTCATGTTCCTTCCTAGAACAACCCCTGTATTAGACCACCAGATGTCACTGTTTCTGATGGTTTCCCACTTCTTGACCCTCTTCAGATATTGTGGTATTTCAAAGGAAAGATATGTGTGTAATATTTTTTTGGGGGGAAGACATTTTTATGGACCTTTTAATAAAGTTCCCTAAAGCTATATCTAACCATCTACCAATTATATTTTTTGTACAGTACTCAATGGTTTATATGACACATGCCACTTCTGCATTAATACTGATGATAATGATGACCTGAGGCTGACTTCTAAATGGGTTATTTCAGGTTTATTCATTAATTAAATAACTAAACACAAATGTTTTCTTCATTGGCTATATTTAAGTTACTTTACAAGCAACTAAATTAAATCAGATACAGATATTACCACTAAATAGAGGCTTATCATACATAAGAGAGTTACAAATAGCTAAGCCAAGGTAAGAGTGATGCATGTTACACCTGAAACTTTATAGTAGTGTATGTCAACTATAACTAAAAATACATTTAAAAAGAAAAAATAAGACAATTTTTGAAAGTATTATTTAAACAAGGAAAAGTATTATTCTTTTCTTTGAAAATACAACAAAGAAAAATATTTTTCTTGAAAGTGGATGAGGGACAATAATATGGAGGAGAACGAGATCTTAAAGAGCCATTAGAATTTGACATTTGGACATAGATTGGGGATGATTAGTATGTGCCAATTTTAAATACTACACAAGAAAATAAATGCAGAATAGTATGAGGTTCATTTCATCTTATATGTAGGCCATATGATACATAGCAATAAGATAAAGAGATTGTGAAATCAGATTGAGAAGAGGCTTGAATACCAGGGAATAAGCTTTAGAAGTGTAGCAGAGTCAAACAGAGCTCTGAAGGTATGCATAGCTGAGTTTGAATCCTGTTTTACGCTCTTACATTTAATCTTAAACCAAACAACCCCATCTTCTGCTAGAGAGAGAGAGAGAGAGAGAGAGAGAGAGAGAGAAAAGAAGAAGAAGAAAAGAAATAGAAGAAGAAGAAGAAGAAGAAGAAGAAGAAGAAGAAGAAGAAGAAGAAGAAGGAGGAGGAGGAGGAGGAGGAGGAGGAGGAGGAGGGGGAGGAGGAGAAGTGGAGGGGAAAGAGGAAGAAGAACGAGGAGGAGGTGGAAGAGGGAAAAGGAGAGAAGTGGAGAGAGGAAGTGATGAGGGGAGAGGGGAGGAGAGGGAGAGAGAGAGACTTACTTGGTAAAGCTGGGCAAATAACCTTGTTAAGAAGAGTGATGATAAAGCACTGTAGGCACTTGAAATATGTATTATTATAATTTGATCTGTGGGTGATGGCTCCTCTGTTATCAGAATGATGTTTCTATATTTAGTGAAAAGTGAGAGACAATTCACCTGAAGTTGCATAAGAACAGATATTTGCCCTCCCCTGAGAGCATGTGGAGGCTTTGGGAATCTCTGTGTCTACCCATGAACAAGACATTAGTATAAATGGAGACACTGTCCATGGAGCAAGTAAGTGGCACTGTGACTCTTGACTTACTCTCAGAGTGCTTAAAGATTTGTTTACAGGAACCTAAACAAACAAACAAGCAAAATATAACCAAAGACACTAAAATAGAGAACAGGTTGACAGTGTCCAGAGGGGAGAGGGGTGGGAGTTTCAGGGGAAAAGGGGAAGGGTTTGCAGGAACAAATATAAAAAACACATAGACAAAAACTAAGGGGGCAGGAAATGGGAGGGAGGGGGAAGGGCTGGATGGGTGGGCTGGGATGGGAGTAAAAGACAGAAAACTGTACTTGAACAACAATGAAAATTAAAAAAAAAATTTAATCAGATTTGTTGAAATTCTTAACTTGAGATTGTCAGCCTTAGGCCACATCTGCCCCAGACATTGTTTCCAGCTAAAGTGCTAGAGCCCTGCTGAGCCCTGACAAGGAATACTTCTGTTACAGTAATTAGGCTCCTTACCACTTCACATGCTCGGAAAATATGCTCTGGGTGGAGATTTTCAGAGATCTTCTCATTTTGCTTTTAAGAATGAAAATGAGCTCATTATTATTTGCTTCCTCTTTAGAGAGATCCTATGCATTGCAGTTATATTTTTTATCTTTTCTATTAAACATAATTATTACAGATCATGTGAACCAACGAATCATAATACTTAGAGGCTGAAAGAAAGGATATCTTCACTTTTAGACCAGTATGCCTTACTCTAATATTACCTTTAATGTTTTATAATGATTCACTTTTCCATTGTCCCTAAGGACAGAGTTTTGCCTGACTTCTTTTCAGAGACCATTCTGGAATATTGTAACTGAGCTACTAACTCAATTTTCCTCTCTTTGGGATATTTCTCTTGACACACTAAATTTTTTTTCTGAATTTCATACCTACCTCTATTCCCTTGAACCAAGCTAAATAATTCATTCCTTTCCCATTTCAGCTTTTTATAACACATAACCTGTTCTTCTACTCCCAGCTTGCTCTGCTTTAACTAAACTGTCCACATTTAGGAGCTTGAATCTCCCCTGTATTTCCCTCATCATTTTACTCTTGATTTCATTACTTGTGCCACTTGAAAATCCACAGTTAAAAAAAGAAGAGGAAGAAAAAGCAGGACAAAAAGTTTTCCAAGTTTGAAAATTACGTCTGTAGCTATTGTTGCCAAGGAAACCACTTCCACTGTACCTCAGTTGTATTTAGCACAAAGAGTTCATTATAGGCTAGATTTTGAAAAACCAGTGCTAGATTTGTCTCCCTATCTTTTTCTGTTAGAAAACTTGGCCCCTGGTTTCAGGGAGAAGTTGAGGAAAAGAGTGAACGCCTTGAGCATCAACTTTGAATACATAGATGTCACTGCAACATCCAGTGTAGGCTGAGGCACTTCCTGTTGAGGTATTTGGAGTAAGAGCTGGGGACACAGATTTATCACTGATTTTTTTCAGTGATCCTGTAAGGATTTAACCTTTGCAAACTTATTTCAGTTTAAATTTGCAATTGGTTTATCTCTCCAAATTATTCTTCATGAGAGCAACCCATTCTTTGGCATGATAGCAGAATTTTTCTAAAAAAACTCATGCTTGCTGTTATTGTATTTTAGGGAATGTTATACACTTATGAAAATGCTATGAAATCATGTGTTTGAATGTTTGTATTTATATATTACACACATTCATTTAAAACTTACCATGCTTGGTTTTCAGTTAACCAACAAGATGATAATGCTTTTTCTGTCAAATTCCTCAGGAGAACACTTGAAAAGCCTAAGGTATATCTAATACCTGAAAGCATAGATGTGTGTTGATTGCAGTGTCTTCCCATGAAACAAGTCAGTATCTTCAGCCACCCAGACTTTTAATGCATCTCCATCAAATATCCAGAGGCAGACAAGATTAAAATCAAATGAAGTACCTCTTCTTCAGTTATCACGAAGCATGAGAAACTACTCACCCTGGGCAAGTGGCTACTTGCCAGGTGGCAGTCATGTTCCGGTACCCTCACCACACTTCCTGCCCTCCATTATTCCTGTTAATAGGCCCATATGCTCAGCCAGGTGGGAGCCCGGGAGTCGCTGATATTTCTGCTTTCAGCATCTGAATATTTGGTGAATATTGCTGACTACCATTTAGAGATCTAGCAAGCCCTTGTTAAAATTGCAGGAAGTTGACATTTGACCTTTAACCCTTGCTTGTGTGGCACACTCCTCCACCCTCTTTAGACCACTGGCTGCCAACCTCCTCCCCCTAATCAAACAGGGACATTCAAACTTCTGCTTGTCACATGTGCACCCCACACAATACAATTACCCTGAGTGTATTTGCCTTCATTTAAACTTTTACTTTGCAATTCCAGAAAAGTTCTATTTACTTGCTGCTTTGTACTAGATTTTGTCACATTCATTAACATCTCAGTGACATTATGAAAAAAACTTGGTTTATCTCCATTTACAAAAATTGCTGCTTCCAATTTTTTTTTAGAGGCTAGCAAACTGTATGCACCCAAATAAATAGTTTTCTCCTCCTACCCTCGATGAAATGAGAGGCTCTAAATGTTTGGGTAGTTTGTGGAAAGGGCAGCTCCCAATTACTTTGCTTTCGTTTTCTTCGAAGCTGCACTGGGGTGAATGATGTTCTCTGAGCCCTTTTCACACAACTACTTTCCAGGGAATGACGGACCCCGGACGTGGTTGTGTATGGCCCATTTCCTGGAGCTAATAGATACACAGGAATATATCTCAGCATGTAGTCTCTGTGTTTTAACCAGACTTGCCCGTCTGTTTACTCTTTGCCTCCCTGCACCCCGAGACACCTTCCTACACCACTCCTCTCCAACTTTCTGTGCCTGACATCTAGCAGCTGCTACTCACTAGGCCCTTGCTTCAGGCACAGGGCTGAGCTTTGGCAGGTTAGAGATAAAAACCAGAATTTGGTCCTAGCCCTCTTAAAACTGACAGTGTAATTAGGACACAAGGGCACAAACAGGTATTTACAAAGTGTTGTCTAACAACACAGCTAAGAGCAGAGGGCTGTGAGGGCTGAATTGACATGAGTCATGGGACCTGAATTAGAGCTAGCCAGGAAGCTGGAGGGCTTGGTCAGGTAGATCCTGAGCAGCAGTGGCCTGTGAAGAAGGAACAGCACATGCAAAGGCCTGGGGCTGAGTCAGTGAGAGCCAGTGGGCAAATTGGCAGGAGCTAGAGATATTCCACTATGGCCAGGCTTTTACTTTTCACCATGAGCAAATGTCAATATGAGGATGATAATGATAATTCATTACTGATGTTGACAGTAATTGCTGCCGCTGGAAAAGTAAGCATTAAAGAAAAAACTTTAATCTAGAGTAGTTTTACAAAAGTAATACTAATTATAGCTATTTAGAATAGCTTTTTATAATGTACCCAGTTATAATATTGCAGAACGTATATGTTGAGAACCACACTCATGGATCTGAAAGGGACCTTGTGAATTACTGAAGTTAATGCCTCCTTTTCCAGGTGAAGACAATGAAGCTCAGTTGTATTTAGTGGCAGTTTCAAGGTTGGCTGCAGGAGCAAAACAAGAGTGCCAGATTAATAAAAATGTGCTCCGTTAACTTAGTAGTAGTGTAATTTTGTTACCATCATAAACTCCACATTTACACTTATTTTCAGGAAGTGGTTTTTATGGGGCACAATTGTTCACTCTCAGTTATTCTTTTTCTCCCACTAAAGTTTCCAAGCACCAGGATTATAAAGTAGTGATCAGCTGTGGAACCCGCCATGTATGGAGTTGCCCCTGTGCAGGTGAATTTCTATACCTGAGATGCTTCCTCGAAGTCTGCAATGAGAATGTGGACCATGCGTTATCAAATGAATCTGTGGAAGTACAGACTAGTGAAAATGTGCAAAATGCAATTTTGAAATTAGTCCGTTTGTAATAGTGAAAGCCAATGTTTGCATTATGTAAACATGGTTGGCAAATGGACTACAATGTGTTTCAAACAGGACTCAAACGAATAGAGAATAAGATTAACCATTTATTGAAATACCAAAGATTGCACTAAAGCAGAGCAAATGGAGATAAATCTCAGGAGAAACCAAATGGGTATTATGTGGGCCAATACCACAAGTTAATCCTCCCCCTTAACAATTCCCAAATGCAAATGGCAAGTTGTTTTAAGGCAAAGTCTAATCCCTTTTGCATCTGTTCTCTGAAGCCTAGTGTTAGACAGATATTTCTCTGCAGAGCTGGCATCCAAATGAGTTTGGGAAAATGCAAATCTAGCTCTAGAATTAAATTTAAAAAATAGAAATTTAACAGTTATTTTCTCCATTTTTGTATTTCTGGTTTCAATTTCCTGAATGGAGGAAACAGGGCAGCACATTCTGAATAGAGCCACACGCTGTCATTAGCAGACAGTGTTCCATATAATCGAAACTCTTTTTGCTCAGTGGAAGTGTGTCTAGAAAGAAGGCTACAGATCCCGAGATAGCAAATACCTGAGTATCAGGCGCCTCTCCTTGACTAACCACATACCACACTGAAGCCCCCCAGTGGGAAGACATGTGCACAAGATGAATCAAGGCAAGAGGAATATTTAATGCTTCATGGCTAAATGGGATATCACCCTAAATCTCATTCAGTTTCACCCCCCAAATAAGGTTGAACTTTGTGAAAAGTTCTCATTGCTTTGCTAGAGATGTTTTGTTTTTTTTTTACCTAAAATCAAATTTCTTTTAAAAATTTTATTTCTGAAGCTCATTCTGAATCTTGGCTCTTTATATTCCAACTATATGGAGAAACTGGACTAGAAAAAGGAAAGCAGTGGAAAAAGAGAAGACCAAAGAATGACAGGGGAGCTGGGGCAGAGAGCTGGGGCTTCTCTCAAGAGTTACTTTCTTGAGAGATACCAGAGCTGTCCCCTTCTGAAACGAAGGACATTCATAGAGGTGGAATGAAACATCTGTCCTCATACAGGCTTCTTTAAGCACTTTGGTCAAGAAAGCGTCCTTAGTCCCTAACCCAAATTACCTGCAGGGCAAGAAGCAGAGAGAATCCTTGCTCTCTCTCTCTCCTCAGGACTCCTGGAGTACAAAATGTGATCAGCAAGAGAGAAATTAGTGGTTACCAAAATCTCCGACATGGTTAAACTTACATAAAAACTGTGGCATGTCTCAGGATCAGATGTGCGGGCCTGTGGACCAGCCTTCCCACCCACATGCGTCTGAAATCAGAGTCACAGATTCACAGTGTGTCAGGTTGGAAGGGATCCTAGAGGGTAATCCAATTTAGGACATGCTTGGATGCCTTTTACCTGTTCTTGCTAGTTGGTGATCATTCATTCCTCCTTGAAGACTTCTTAAAGAGAGAATGAAGGGAGGAAAGATGGATGGCAAAGAACATTTATTAACTAGTACTATGTAGCAGGCTTTATGCTGGATATTACACATATTTTACCATTTAAAACTTGCATCAGTTTCTGTGAGTTATTATTCAGTAAGAATCAACATATAAAAAAGGCTCAACTTTCCGAGAGGTACCGGTATAAGACTAGATGGCCAGTCTCTTTGGACTCAAAAACAGCAACTTTACATTTTAATCTATGGAACTTCAGCTGCTTGGCATGTGTAAAGGTATTATTGAAAAGGGGAATGGAGCAATTTTGGGAGACACTGAGTTGAACAAGTTGAATATATTATTTTTACTGCAGGGATTCAGTCTTTAATATGTCAGTATCCTCTGTACTTCTCCTAAGTGTGATATAAATATTTAACCTTTATTGACTATTTAATATTCACAGCAGCCCTGTAATTGGGTGGTGTTAACCCCGTTTTACATATGCACCAACAGGAGTTGATTAATGTGCACAGACTCACCAGTGGGTGATGGGAAAGCTGTGATTTTCAGTGTGGAGAGTGACATGCAGGAGTCTGACTTCCTAGCCACTGCCTTACACTGGTTCTCCCTGTGGCGTTCTCTGTGCCCCTCCTCAGCTTATTTACCACAAGCACAGTGCTCAGTGTAATTCCAGCAAAAGCCTTGAAGGATTGGAAATACCAATGTGTTTAATAATAACCATATAGGCTAGCAGACACTGTGTGATCAATACCCACTATTTAATGTTTTATCAAGTAGCTAACCATTTTGGACATAAATTATGTTGTTAGTTATATTTTTAGAAGACAACAAAAGTTATCATGGTAAATATTAAAAGCAGAAAGATTCATGTAAATGATTATTTATGGAAACAAATATTTCACTAGTAGCCTATTCTTTCTCCTATGATTAAGAAGTTTTAGCCCTGGCTGGTGCAGCTCAGTGGATCGAGCACGGGCCTGTGAACCAAAGAGTCTCTGGTTTGATTCCCAGTCAAAACACATGCCTGGGTTGCAGGCCAGTTCCCAGCAGGGGGCACACAAGAGGTAACTATACATTGATGTTTCTCTCCCTCTCTTTCTCCTTCCCTTCCCCTCTTTCTAAAAGTAAATACATAAAATATTAAAAAAAAAAACCTTTTAATTTTAATGTAAATGGAGGCAAGCACTGATGGAATGTTTGAAAGGTTTTTTTTAATAAAAAGCAGATACAAGTTCATTTAAAAAAGTTAAAAATAAACATTTCTATTTTTACAATCTGAAGACACTCTTTCAAATCTACTTTTATTTAAAACATGATAACAAATATTATTATACCAATACTTATATATCTATGAAGTTGGTATTTTATCTCTGTTGTGTAGATGAGATACAAGGCCAAAGATTTCTTTGTTTTGTTTTTTTAAATATTAAGAGGAATTGCTGAGAATCAAACCCAGATCTCTTTGGGAGAACTCTTTGTCTACCACCTGAGGAAAGTTGATGGAATAAACTAGTAAGAGTGGGTGCAGACAGAAGTGTGTGTGTGTGTGTGTGTGTGTGTGTGTGTGTGTGTGTGTACATATAAAACAGCAAATGGAGTAGGTTTGTGAGTGGAAAGTGCTGAGCTTTCATTCTCAATACTGTGTGTTTGTGGTTTCTATGAAATTTGCTGGTGGAGATATTTGGTGGACGGTCAAACTGTGCGTCTGGATTCAGAGGTTGCGTGGGGAGTCATCCCCTAGGATGGTGGTTAAAAACCATGTGTTCAGCTGCACCATGAGAAATGAGGAATGAAAACCCGACTCTAACAAGAAAGGATTCATTAGATTTTATACTTTCATATAGAATTATTGACAGGTAATGATGAATATAGCTCATAAACAAAGACAAGATTGTTATAGTATGCAATTCATGCTATATCAATATATTACATAATTCTTTTATTCATAGTAAAATATGCTAGAGAAAGAAAGCATGATGTTTTTATGCTCACATCCAACAAATATTCCATAGAACTACAATATCTTTAATTCTTTTACAACAAAATATATATAATCAAAGTAAAAACTTAGGTCTACTTACATCAACCATGAACAGGAAACATGATTTTTTTTTTTAATTTCCTATCAACACTGGAGTGAGGTGAACCAAATCTTATGACAGGAACCCATCTTATGCTATTTTTAGTGTTAAATGCAAATGATAAAATAATAGCAGAACTTTTACTTGAGTCTACTCTAACCTCAACAGAGCAGCCAGAACGACACCTTAAAACTTGTCAAATTTTCTCTCTTATCTTAAACCCTTAGCGGCTCTTCTAGCTTCATCCACAGTGAAAGCCAGTTTATGTTCACCTCTAAGGCCCCACTGGAGCAGATCCCCATCCACGTCCACTGCCTTCCTCTCTTTTGCCTCCTCTGACTAGGCATGCTTTGGCCACAGGGGCCTGTGGGCTCCCATTGAAAATGCCAGGTGTGGTTCTGCCTGGCAGCCTCTCCCCTTAGCTGTTCTCTCTGGCTACAGTGCCTTTTCTAAGATACCTGCTTAACTACCTCCCTCAAACCCTTTTTTTTCTCCTTTACTATTTTTCCCTTCATGCTTTCAAGACTTTTCTTAAATGTCACCTTTTTATTAAGTCAGGGAAAGGCCTACCCAGGCAACTCTATTTAATACTGCCATCGGCCCTTTCCATATAACCCCAGCCTTGATCTCCCCTGCCCTACTCAACTTTATTTTCATACTATTTATACCTTATAATACACGATATAGTTTACTGACAGTATGTTAGCAGATCTAAAAATCAACAATCTTATGACATACCATTATTTCATGCACAGTTAAGAAAGAAGAAAGGCTGCCAGTCAAATTATGATGTGCCACTAATTGTTAGATGTACGCAGATTTTCTAGGTGCTGAAATAAAAAAATTTCCAACTCTGACTTCATAAAATGCATATTTATTTTTGTCCAGTGTTTCCTTCCATCTCCCTATGCCAGGATAGAAGTTTATAGTGGTGAATTTCATGACATGTTTTGCTCACTGATATACTCCAGTTGCATAGAATAATTCTTGACAAGTAATAGGTTCTCAATAAATGTTTGTTAAATTAATTAAGTTTATAGTGTAGAGAGAAGTGGCCCTAGACTAAATAAAGATTAAATCAGAGGGAGCATGGATGCCATCCAGAGACTTTAAAATGGGAGTAAAATGGCTCAAAGGTATTACCTCTGGATAAAGAATCCATTCATAATGATGGACAATCATTTTATAAGGGGGGGACGAGCACTTTTGCACTCGTAGGTGGGTAAGCAGATCACGTTATGTGCATTAGGTATTGTTGCATACCAAGTTGTCCCCAACGTCTTAACTTAAAACAACAACAACACACTTATCATCTCATAATTTCTGTGAGTTAGGAATGTGGGCACAGGTTCGTTAGGTCCCTTATCACCAGATCTCTCACAGGCTGTGGTCAAGGTATTGCCTGGATGCAGTATTCTCAACGTTTGACTTTTGGAAAGGACTTGTTTCCAAACAGGTAATCATGTGATTGTCTGTAGTCCACCTGCCAACAACAATGTTTAAATAATGCAAGCACTGTCTTTTATCACTAGAAATGGACTGATTTCAAAATGGCATTTTGTAGATTCTCACTATTCTGTACTTACACAGATTCATTTGATAACTCATGGTCCACATTCTCACTGCAAACTTTGTGGAAGCATCTCAGCTATAGAAATTCACCTGCATATCTCTGAACAGGGGCAACTCCACACACAGCGGGTTCCGCAGTTGACCACTACTTTATAATCCTGGTGCTTGGAAACTTCAATGGGAGAAAAAGAATAGCTGAGAGTGAACAACTGTGCCCCATAAAAACCACTTCTTGAAAATAATTTCTCATTTTGGATTAAAAGACTCTAGTTCAGTATTGTTTTGAGAGATGCTATAATCTAAGGATCTGTGACTCTATTATCTTCTGCCATGTGGAATGAGAACCAGAAAACAGATCTGCAGAGAGAGAGAGGACGAAGATGTCCAGAGACCCACAGAGACAAAAAGTCAAGAGTGGTCTGATGGGTTTCCTGTTCACATTTCTGGACATTTATGTAACTTCCTCTCACGTGAGCCTTCTACATTGTTATAAACCCCCACTTTCTTTTCAACTAAAGCAAGGGCAAGTTGGCTTTGCAACTTGCAACCAGAATTCTTACTAATTTTCTCTTAATGAAGACCTTCAAGGTGCCCTTGTCACTGTGACTATGAATATGACACATTGTGATGACATTTTCTAACAAAGACACAGGGAAAAGTTGAAGAGAAGGATAGAAGGCTTTGAGCCTTCAGTCCAAATTACAGCACAATATAAATTTGGGGGGAAGTGGCTATTATTTTACCACTTCAGTCTTTATAAGATTTTGATAGAAAGCTTGTCAAGTACAAGTACGTTTATAAGACCCCCTGTGGAACTACATAGGTGAGAGGCTAAATGATGGGAATTCTCTCAAGGAACATCTGAAACATAATGGTTTCTGCCTAGTCATCTCTTAATTATGGTGACATGTGTGTGTACTTGAAAACTTGAAACAAAAGAAAAATACCAAACTATGACACCATCTTCTTAAACATTGGCTTAAACTAACAAAGTAATATTATCATGGTTGAATGCAAACTTTATTTGTAACCACAATTTTGTAAAGGCTTTTCCGTTTTTGTGCAATGCAGAATAATCACTGAATGTTTTTGGAATCTGGAAATACTTAGACCATTAAAGAATGAGTGATAGATTTAGTGTTGTCTGCATTGCTATTTCCTCCACTTGAATTGTTTAACCAGCCTCCAATCTTATTCCATGGCACTGTGGGTACCAAATCTCCTCTCACAGCGATGCTTACTTAGCCAAAGACTGAATTTGGACACTTAATAGTGAAATGTCAGTTCTGCTTCTTTCTCTCTTGTCTTGATTTGAAAATGGATTTATATGTCAGCTTCTATTTCATGCTCAGTTTCCCTCACATATAATAAATACCTCCACAAGCAGTAACCTTCCAGGTGTTTAGCCAGTGACTTCTTAGAGAGGGTAGCTGCTACAAAGAACTGACTTGTTTCCCATGGCTGACTCAAAAGAGACCTCCTAAACAGGTGAGACCATGTGCCAAGCCAAAGTAAAGTATTTAAAACAAGGAATAAAAACCCCAAATGGAACACTTTTAGAACTCAGTGAATTATGTTAGAGAGCTTCCCCCTTGTTTATATTCTCTTTTAGGATACAAGTGCTGTTCTATTTTGGTGAAGGGCTCTACCAAGCCAAGAGCCAGTTTTAATCAATAGATCTTGTACTTACTGTGTGTTCCCGAGCAAGTTACTTCAGGACAAAGGTTTCATAAGAAAAATCTCTGGGCTTAATTCTCTGCTGATTGACACAATTACATTTGTGGGGAAAATTGGCCATCTGTGAGTGGCATGCGCTGGGGCGTGTAGGTGTGAGTGGGTGGTACACGAGCCTACTGGGTGAGTTTGTGCCGAGCCATCCTCAGCTCGGAGGCTAAATAAAGATGAGAAACTGCCGTGCAGCGTTGAGATGGAGCTATTGCAAAACCAGAAAATATTATTAGCTTCATCATAAATCAGAATTATTATGGAACATGTCAAGATCACTTTGATTCAGTAATATCTTGAAGCATGGGATGAGAATGCAAATTCGTAATTCTCTTTCAACTTTTAGTGCTTCCAGTTCGGTTCATTTTCCGATCATTTCACAGATCCCTCACTACAGACATCCAGGTGGTTGCACCTAACTGCAGTTTCTGGCGTTACCAACTCATAGTGTAAGGACACAGATTACTCTACATTTATGAGAGCTGTTTCCCAATTCAGGGCCACAGTTTACTTCCAAAGAATGCTGGTAGCATCACATATAAGGGCCCTTCCTCATGCCAAACACTCCTTCCCCTCCTTTCCATTCACCCCACTTTCTTTCCCTTCTGCTCCTCCCGTCCCCTCCCCTCCCCTTCTCTCCTCTCCCCTCCTTCTCTCCTCTCTCCCCTCCCTCTGCCCCTTCCCTCCCTTCCCTAATGAATACACACTCCCTGTTATCTTTGTAAAATTTGGGGGAAAAATCTGAGTTTTAAAAGACATTTTAGATGCTAGACTTTGAAATTGCATGCTATATTTTTATCCAAATGTCCATCTCAAAACTTATTGTACTTTCTTTTCAAAACAATTTTCTGTTTAAATATTAATAATAGTTCACAAACACAAAGGTACAACTGACCATAATCCTACAGTGTTTTAACAAATTAGGAAGTAAAGGGCAAACCTCCATCCCAACTATCCAGTGCTGTTCACCAGAATGATTACAGTTTTCTCATTTTGCGTGTAGCATCCTATTTTCTTCATATTTACTTAAATATATGTCTGTGCATTATAAATACTCTACTACATACATATATTTATGAAAATGAAAAATCTACAACTTTGCTATTTATTCTTTAGGCTTGAAATTCTATTGTGATCATTATTCCTGCCCAGCACTAAACAGGTCTACTGAATTCTTTTTAATGACTGTACAACATTCCAATATTGCCGATATAGCATAATTTATCTCATTTTTCTCCCACAGATGAACAAAATAAACTGAATAAAGAGCCTTAAACATATATTTCCAAGGGATGAGAATGAGTTTATAAAGGTAAAACTGCTTAGTCAAAGATACGTAAATTTTAAATGTTGATTAAATGCTAATTTAAAGTTACATTTCAGAAGATTGTATCAATTTGCACTCTCACAAAGAGCATGCTACAGGGCCCGCTACCCTGCCAGAACTAGATGTTCTGAAGTGTTTTATCTCCTGCCAATCTGATAAGTGAAAGAAAATGTCTCATTCTTATTTATATTTATATATTCCTGATTGTTTGGCAGACCATATTTTTTTCTGTTCCTACTCTTGTTCTTCTTCCTCCTCCTTCTTCTTGGATTTTTGGGGATTTTTAGAAAGTTTCTTTTTGATTTCTTCTTATTAATTTACAGGGATACACTGAAAAGTATAAATATCAACCCTTTTCTCTCTTTTATAAAATAAAATTTTCATAGACTTCTCACTGCCTCTTAACATTCTTTATATTCTTCACAGATACTATCTGTGACTGATAAAGCCAAATTTTTCTATTTTTTTCATATTTATGGCACATAGATATTTTATTTTAATTAAGGAGTCCATGTCTACTCAGAATGTATATAATTATTTTCCTATATTTTATTCAACTTTTTAAAAATTTTTTAATTTACCTACAATTTCTTTTCCTTATATGGTGAGATATTTAGTTTTTAAAATAGTGTAACACGTGAACAAATGGTTCTGGAATAACTGGACATTCGCATGTTAAAAAAATTAATCACAGGCCTTATATCCTTCACAAAAATTAATCCAAAATGAATCATAGACCTAAATGTAAAATTCAAAATTATGAAATTTCTAGATGATAACATAGGAGAAAACCTAGATGACTTTGGGTATAGCAATTACTTCTTAGATATACTGTCAAGGCATTTAAGAGATAATTGATAAACTGGTCTTCATTCAAATTTAAAACTTTTGCTCTGTGGAAGACAATGTCAAGAGATTGAGAAGACCTGCCAAGGAGAAAATATTTGCAAAAGACACATCTGATAAAGGACTATTAATCCAAAATATGTTAAAACTCTTAAAACTCAATAATAAGAAAACAAACACCCCAACTTAAAAATGGGTAAAAGACTTGAGCACTTTGCAAAAGAATATATATAAATGGTAAACAAGCATGTGAAGATGCTCTTTATCAAATGTCATCAGGGAAATGCAAATTAAAACAACAGTGAGATACTGGATACACCTGTTAGAATAGTCAAACCCCATAGTGCTGACAACATGAAATGCTGGTGAGAATTCGGAGCAGCAGGATATCTCATTGCTGTTCCACTTTGGAAGACAGGTGAGCAGTTTGTTACAAAATTAAACATACTCTTACCAGACACCCCAGCCATCACACCCCTTGGTATTTGTCCAAAGAAGTTGAAAACTTTATTTTCATACAAAAACCTGAACATGAATTTTTATAGCACCTTTAGTCATAATTGCCAAAGCTTGGAAGCAACCAAAGTGCCCTTCAGTGGGTAAGTGGATAAATAAACTGGTAAATCCAGACAATGAAGTGTTATTTAATATTCACAAGAAATGAGCCATGAAGTCATGAAGACATGGAGGAGTCTTGAATGCTTATTGCTAAGTGAAAGAAACCAATGTGAAAAGGCTACCTATTGTGTGATTCCAACTACTGTGTGCAACTGTCTGGGAAAGGCAAAAAAACCACATAGACAGTAAAAAGATAGTGGTTGCCAGGAGTTGGGGGATGGATGAGTATATGGATCAAAGATTTTGGGATGGTGAAAATACTCTGCGTGGTACTATAGTGATAGATACATGTCATTATACATTTTTCCAAACATTAATATACACTATGGACTTGGGGTGATTATGATGTGTGAATGCTGTCAGTTCCTTAGTTGTAACAAATACACCATTCTCATGGGGAATGTTCATAACAGGTGAGGCCGCACATATGTGGGCACAGGAGCTATATGGAAAATGCTTGTACCTTCCTTTTAATTTTGCTGTGAACTTTAAACTACTCTAAAAAATTAAAGTCTGAAAAGGAGCATGTTATAAAAAGGAGAACCTTGGTCAGTCATACATTTATTGAGTATGTAAACATTATTACATGCTTACTATATGTCACACATAGAAAATAAAGTACACAACATGATCATTGATGTAAAATACCTTACTAATGGGGTATAAAAAATTGGTGCACAAAAATAAAGCAGTGTGACTCTAATACACATACAGAACTGACACAGTCTGATAGCCACTATTTCCATCAAGGGGAAGTCTAGGGAAATTGCAATGTTATTCCTGATGCTGCTATTGCTAATAACATTTTGGGAACTCTTCTTTTGAAATTTCCTTTAGAACCTTTGGCACATTGTGAATACTTTCAATGGGATGAATTTACAGCTTTAAAATGAATGAATAATCTGATTTTTGGAAATAGCCAAAAGCTACATGTATGTATTAAATCAAACAAATCCCTCCTTTTTTGCCATTCACTTTTTACCATCTCGCTAAAACTATAATTTTTATTAACAAAGTTTTGCATTATTTTACTATGATGGTAGATTTGTCTAAGCCTTCTTTTTATTTTCTCTTTATATAGTCCCAGATTATGTTATTGGGATTATGTAGCTTTATGTTTACTAAAAATTTTTGAAGGGTTAAACCTTCACATTGTCTACCTTAAACTTATGTAATGCTGTTATGTACCAATTATTTCTTTTTAGAAATTCATTTATTTTTATTTAATTGTTGTTCAAGTACACTTTTCTGTCTTTTACTCCCATCCCAGCCCACCCCCCAAGAGCTCCCCACCTCCCTCCCATTTCCACCCCCCTTAGTTGTTGTCCATGTGTCCTTTATACTTGTCCCTGTAAATCCTTCCCCTTTTCCCCTGAAATTCCCTCTCCTCTCCCCTCTGGTCACAGTACCCCTGTTCTTTATTTCAGTGTCTTTGGTTATATTTTGCTTGCTTGTTTGTTTTGTTGTTTAGCTTCCTGTTAAAGGTGAGATCATATGGTATTTGTCTTTCAACACCTGGCTTATTTCACTCAGCATAATGTTTTCCATTTCCATCCATGCAGTTGCACAGAGTAGGAGCTCCTTCTTTCTCTCTGCTGCATAGAATTCCATTGTGCACGTATACCAAAGTTTTTTGATCCACTCATTTACTGATGGGCACCTAGGTTGCTTCCAACTCTTGGCTATTGTAAATTGTGCTGCTATGAACATTGGGGTGCATAGGTTCTTTTGGATTGGTGTTTTACGGATCTAAAGATATAATTCTAGCAGTGGAATTGCTGGGTCAAAAAGGCAGGTCCATTTTTAGTTTTCTGAGAAAATTCTATACTGTTTTCCATAATGGTTGTACCAGTCTGCAATCCCACCAACAGTAGATTAGGGTCCCCTCTTCTCCACAACCTCTCCAACATTTGTTGTTTGTTGCTTTGCTTATGGTGGCTATTCTGACCATTGTAAAATGGTATCTCATTGTGGTTTTAATTTGCATCTCTCTGATAGCTAGCAATATTGAGCATCTTTTCACGTGTCTCTGTATCTTGTGTATGTCCTCCTTGGAGAAATGTCTGTTCTAGTCCTTTGTCTACTTTTTTTTTCAAAAATTTTTTTCTTATTTAATTATTGTTCAAGTACAGTTTTTTGTCTTTTACTCCCATCCCAGCACCCCCTCCTGCTCTCCATCTCCCTCCCATTTCCACCCCTGTTAGTTTTTGTCCATGTGTCCTTTATGCTTGTTCCTGTGAATCCTTCCCCTTTTCCCCTGAAATTTCCTCCCCTCTCCCCTCTGGTCGATGTCAGCCTGTTCTGTATTTCAGTGTCTTTGGTTATATTTTGCTTGCTTGTTTGTTTTGTTGTTTGCCCACTTTTTAATTGGGTTGCTTGTCTTCTTAGAGTAGAGTTGTATAAGTTCTTTGTATATTTTGGAGATTAAATCTTTGTCTGAGATATCATTGTCAAATATATTTTTCCATATAGTTGGTTATCTTTTTAATTTAATACTGTTTTCTTTAGCCATGCAGAAGCTTTTAATTTTGATGAGATCCCATTTGTTTATTCTTTCCTTTATGTCCCTTGCTCTAGGAGACATATCAGTAAAAATGTTGCTGCGTGAAATATCTGAGATTTTCTTGCCAATGTTCTCCTCTAGGACTTTAATGGTGTCATGGCTTATATTTAAGTCTTTTATCCATCTTGAATTTATTTTGGCAGATGGTGTAAGTTGGTGCATGTAGCTGTCAAGTTCTCCCAACACCATTTGCTGAAGAGGCTATTTTTAGTCTATTTTATGTTGCCACCCCCTTTGTCAAATATTAATTGACCATAGAGACTTGGATTTATTTCTGGGCTCTCCGTTCTGTTCCATTGGTCTATGTGCCTGTTTTTATGCCAGTACCAGGCTGTTTTGATTACAGTGGCCTTGTAATGCAGTTTGCTATCAGGTACTGTGATCCCTCCTAGTTGTTCTTCTCAAAATTGCAGCTGCTAGTCAGGGTTGTTTATGGTTCCATATAAATTTTTGAAGTGTTTATTCTATGTCTGTGAAGTATGTCATTGGTACTTTAATAGGGATTGCATTGAATCTGTAAATTGCTTTGGGTAGTATGGACATTTTGATGATGTTAATTCTTCCAATCCATGAATACGGTATATGTTTCCATTTGTGTCTTCCTTGATTTCTTTCTTCGGTGTTGTGTAGTTTTCTGTATACAGGTCTTTTCCCTCCTTGGTTAGGTTTATTCCTAGGTATTTATTTTTCCTTTTGCTATATCATATGGGATTTTTTCCTTGATTTCTGCTTCTGCTGTTTCATTGTTGGTATACAAGAATGCCTTTGATTTCTGGATATTGACTTTGTAACCTGCTGTTTTGCCAAATTTATTTATTACATCAAGCAGTTTTTGGGTAGAGTCTATAGAATTTTCCATGTACACTATCCTGTCATCTGCAAACAGTGACAGTTTTGTTTCCTTCCTTCTGATTTGGATGTCTTTTATTTCCTTTTCTCGTCTGATTGCTGTGGCTAGTACTTCCAATGCTATGTTGAATAGAAGTGGTGAAAGTGGATAACCTTGTCTGGTTCCTTATCCTAGCAGAAAAGCTTTTAGTTTTTGCCCATTGAGTATGACTGTAAGTTTCTCATATATGGCCTTTATTATAGTGAGGAATGCTCCATCTGTTCCCACTCTCCTGAGTGTTTTTATCATAAATGGGTGTTGTACCTTATCAAAAGCCTTTTCTGCATCTATTGATATGATCATGTGATGTTTGTCTTTGCTTTTGTTTATGCGATGTATTACATTTACTGATTTGCAAATATTGAACCATCCTTGCATCCCTGGGATAAATCCCACTTGGTCATGGCGTATGATCTCTTTAATGTATTGTTGGATATGGTTTACCAATATTTTTGTTGAGGATTTTAACACCTATGTTCATCAGCAATATTGGCCTGAAGTTTTCTTTCTTTGTTGTGTCTCTATCTGGTTTTGGAATTAGGATGATGCTGGCTTCATAAAAAGAGTTTGGGAGTCTTCCATCTTTTTGGATTTTTTGGAATAGTCTTTGAAGAATAGGGGTTAGCTGTTCCTTAAATGCTTTGTAGAATCCTCCTGTGAAACCATCTGGTCCGGGGGTTTTGTGTTTGGGGGAGATTTTTGATTACTGCTTCAATTTCATTTTCTGTTATTGGTCTATTCAGGCTATCTGCTTCTTCGTCATTACATTGTGGAAGATTAGATTTTTTAGCCCTGGCTGGTGTAGCTCAGTGGATTGAGTGCGGGCCTGCGAACCACACGATCGCGGTTCGATTCCCAGTCAGGGCACATGCCTGGGTTGCAGGCCGGTTCCCTGCAGGCCAGTTCCCAGCAGGGGACGCACAAAAGGCAACCATACATTGATGTTTCTCTCCCTCTCTCCTTCCCCCACTTCCCCTGTAAAGATAAATAAATAATAAAATATTAAAAAAAAAAAAAAGATTAGATTTTTTAGAAATTTGTCCATTTCACCTAGGTTTTCAAATTTCTTGGCATACAGTTCTTCATAGTAATTTCTTACAATCTTTTGTATTTCTGTGGTGTCAGTTGTAATCTCTCCTCTTTCATTTCTGATTGTGTTTATTTGTGTCCTCTCTCTTCTTTTCTTGATGAGCCAGCTTAAAGGCTTGTCTATTTTGTGTACCTCTTCAAAAAACCAGCTCCTGGATTCATTGACCCTTAGAATTGTGCTTTTCATCTCTATGTCATTTATTTCTGCTCTGATCTTGGTTATTTTCTTCCTTCTACTTGCTTTGGGCTGTCTTTGTTGTTGTTCCTCGAGTTTTGTAGGTATAGGGTTAAGTGATTTATTTGAAATCTTTCTATCTTCTTTAGGTAGATCTATATTGCTATGAACTTCCCTCTCAGGACTGCTTTCACTGTGTCCCATAAGTTTTGGGTTGTTGTGAGTTCATTTTCATTTGTTTTCAGAAACTTTTTGACATCTTCCCTAATTTATTCTCAACCCATTTGTTGTTTAATAGCATACTATTCAATCTCCATGATTTGGGGTGTTTTGGGTTTTTTTTTCTTTGGGGTTGGTTTCCAGTTTCAGTCCTTTGTGGTCGGAGAAAATGCTTGGGATAATTTCAGTTTTCTTAAATTTGTTGAGGCTTGTTTTGTGTCCTATCATGTGGTTTATCTTTGAAAATGTTCCATGTGCATTTGAAAAGATGTGTATTTAGCTTCTTTGGGATGAAGGGCTCTATATATATCAGTTAAGTCCATTTCATCCAGGGTGTTGTTCAATACCACAATATCTTTGTTGATATTTTGTTTGGAAGATCTGTCAATTTTTGACAGTGGGGTGTTAAAATCTCCCACTATAATTGTGTTGCTGTCAATATCTTTCTTGAATTCTTCTAAGATTTTCTTTATATATTTGGGTGCCCCTATGTTGGATGCATATATATTTACAATATTTATGTCTTCTTGGTGGATTCTTCCCTTGAGTATTATGAAGCGACCTTCTGGGTCTTTTTTTATGAATCTTTTTTTGATTATTATTTTGGCTGATATGAGTATTGCTACTCTGACTTTTTTTTCCTGGCCATTTGCTTGGAACATTTTTTTCCAGCCCTTCACTTTTAGTCTGTGTATGTCTTTTGTCCTGAGGTGGGTGTCTTGTAGGCAGCATACGTGTGGGTCATGCTTTCTTATCCATTCAGCTATTCTATGTCTTTTGATTGGAGCATTTAATCCATTTATGTTCAAGGTTATTATTGATAGGTGCTTATTCATTGTTGTTTTTATACCTGTGTTTCACTTTGTGTCTCTCTTTTCCTTCCTTTCCTTAAAGCAGTCCCTTTAGTTTTTCTTGTAGAGCTGGTTTGGTGGAGGCGTATTCTTTTAGACTTCTTTTGTCTTGGAAGCTCTTTATTTGGCCTTCTATCTCAATTGAGAGCCTTGCTGGGTGAAGTAAAGTAGCCTTGGTTGCAGGCTTCTGGTTCTCATTACTTGGAATATTTCTTGCCATTCTCTTCTTGGTAGAAGCATTTCCATTGAGCAGTCAGCAGCTAACCTTATCGGGGCTCCCTTGTATGTTACTTCCTTTTTCTCCCTTGCTGCCTTTAAGATTCTTTCTTTGTCTGGAATTTTGCCATTTTAATTATGATGTGTCTTGAAGTGGGCCTCTTTGGGTTCCTTTTGATTGTGACTCTCTGTATTTCCTGGATTTGTGTGGCTTTTCCTCTTATCAGATTAGCTAAGTTTTCCATCATTACTTTATCAAATAGATTTTCTATCCCTTGCTCTTCTTCTTCTCCTTCTGGTATCCCTATTATTTGGCTATTATCACATTTCATATTGTCTGGCATTTCTCTTAATCTCTCTTCATTTGTTCTGAGCCTCTTTTCCTTTTCTTGCTCTTTCTGGGAGTTTTTTCCTACTTTGTCCTCCAACTCACTGATCCGATCTTCTGGTTCATCCATCCTGCTTTTGATTCCTTCCACTGTGTTCTTCAGTTCAGAAATTGTATTCTTCATTTTCTCTTGGCCCTTTCTGATAGTTTCTATTTCCTTTTTCTTGTTGATATAGTTTGTAGTGAGTTCATTGTAATTCCCCTGTAGTTTCTTGTAGCTCATTGTGAGCTCTTTGAACTTCTTGATAACCATTGCTTTGAACTCAATATCTGATAGCTGATTGCCGCTATTTCATCTAGCATTCTGTCTGAGGTTTCCTCCTTTCCTTTCATTTGGGGATTGTTTCTTTGTCTTCCCATTGTTTTTAAGACTCTTCTTGTCAGCTTCAGCTTCTTAAATTTATTTGTTCTGGCTTTCTGGGTTTATGGTGTGAACTTCTGTGGTATAATACCTGTGAGATTCAGTTGTTGTAGTCTCCTTGATATCCCCAGCTCACTGGTCTTGGGATGTCCTTTACATTGGGTCTGAGTTTGTCTTTGGGTTTTGGTTGTTTTGGGGTCTTTCTTTTGTGGGTCCTTCCCACCATCTGGTGAACTGATGGTCCTTTGTCCATCACCCATTTTAACTTGTTGTGCTGGTGAGGGCAAGTTGCATTGAAGCTAGTTCTTCTGTGTGTACAGGGTTTTGAGGATTCTCTTTTGCTCTCGTTCAGTTTTTTGCCCTGGGTGTTTTCTCCACTGTTTAGCTGTATTTCCAGATAGGTCTTGGATTGAGGTTTGTGTGGTTTCCGCTCCCTCCTTCACCTCCTTCTGCTGTTATCTGTTGGTGGTTCCTTTGTTGTTGGGTTTCCTCTTCCAGTGGGTATCCTGGTGTTCACCACTTCCACCTACCCTTTTTTTTTTTTTGTGATCAGTTGTAGTGGGAGGCAAAATGGTTTCCAGCTGGCCGAACTGGTTTTTCTGGTCTCACTGGCTGCAGCAGGCTGAGGGGAGATTGGTGTGGCCTTTCTCCTTTCTAGGTTTACTCAGCCAGTCTCTCGAGCACTCTCCCAAGATCCAGACTGGTGACTCTCCCCAGCACCCCACGGAGGGAATCCAGGTCCTCTTTAGACCACTCTTTCCCTGGGACTCACCACCCTGGGCTGGGGTGTGGGCGCACGCTCCTGACCAAGCTTCCTCGGTCTTGCAGGCTTTGGCGTAAACCTTTCCCAACGCTAAGGGGGAACGCAAAGGCGACTCTGAATTCTTCCAAGCTAGCAACCACAGACTCCTCTGGTGATCAAGTCCCCCTTGTTTGCTTCCTCATGCCTATTCCTCTCTCTGACACTTTAAGCAAACAGGTCTCTCCCCGCGTTTTTCAAAGTGCACCCGGCAGGGTAGGGAGGGACCTAATGACCCTGCTCTCTCCCAAGAACCCTGCTGCCTGTCCTCGGCTCTTAAAGAGTCCATGGCAGACCTGGCGCCAGGCCCCTGGTGCCTGGCTTGGCAGAGGCGGCAGCCTTCGGCCTCTGCACTGGTCCCTTGAACCTTATTGACCTGCAGCTGTCTCCTTGCCATCTGGTCTTTCAGTGTCCACTACAATTTCTGGACTCCTTTTTTCTATATGCTGGGGCACCGTTGGCTATTTGCTATGGGCATCGGCCCCCATGCAGGCTCTGTAGGAGCTTCCTCCAAAACTGTGTTACCAGAGTAGATTTGCTGGCACTTGTTTGCATAACCACATTGTCTTTGTTTACAGTTTGCCCTAGGCAGCAGCTTCCTTTTGCCAGCCCCTCCCTTCAGGAGGGAATGGGAAGCATTAACATGCCTTTGTTATGCAATGTGCCTTAACCACTGTGCCTTCAGCTAGTCACTCTTTCCAGCCCCTAACCCATCTTCTGCTTTGGGGGTTCCCTGTTTTCCAGAGGCCTCTACTCCAACCTACACCTTTATATGTTCACTTCTTGATGGTTTCCTTTGCTGTGAAAAAACTTTGAAGCTTAATGTATTCATACTTGTATTTTTGTTTGTTTGTTTTACTTGCCTGAGAAGATATAGCAGAAAAATTATTGCTATGAGAAATGTCTGAGATTTACTGCCTATGTTTTTGTCTAGGGTTTTTGTGGTTTTGGGTGTGACATTTAAGTCTTTAATCCATTTTGAATTTTTCTTATGTATGGTGTAAGGAGGTAGTCTAGTTTCATTTTTTTGCATGTAATTGTCCAGTTTTCCCAACACTATTTATTGACTGAAGTATCTCTACCCCATTGTATGGCCCTGCCTACTTTGTCAAATATTAATTAACCATAAAAATGTGTGTTTATTTCTGGGCTCTCTATCTTGTTCCACTGATCTATTTACCAGTTTTTATGACAGTACCATGCTGTTTTGATTATTATGGCCTTATACTATAGTTTTAAACCAGACAGTCCCTCCAATTTTTCCCCCCATGATTGTTGAAGATATTTAGGGCAGTTTGTGTTTCCATATATTTTTGGAATATTTATTCATGTTCTGTGAAATATGCCATCGATATTTTGATAAGAATTGTATTGAATCTATATATTGCTTTGGGTAGTATGAACAGTCTAATAATTCCACCTATCAATTAACATAGTATATGCTTTCAATTATTTGCATTTTTTCTTTATTTCATTCTCTAGTATCTTATCATTTACTGAGTATCGGCCTTTTACCTTCTTGTTTAAATTCATTCCTAAATACCTTATTTATTTATTTTTTAGTAATTATAAATGAGATTGGTCTCCTAGTTTCTCTTTCTGATAGTTCATTATTGATGCATAAAATGCCACCAAATTCTGAATATTAATTGTGTATCCTGCTACTTTACTGAAATCATTTATCAGTTCTAGTAGTGTTTTGGTTGAGTCTTTAGGGTTCTCTATATACAAAGTCTGTCCAGAAGATACCCTGCCATATAATATGAAAAGCAGAGACATTTATTGAAGAAGATATAAGTTACAAGAAACATTGTACATGGGACAATTACACCTCAGCCTCCTTCAAAATAAGCCCCTTGGGACCTCACACAGTTCTTCCAATTGCTATCAGTTGCCCTGCCATATTTTCCTGAATCTCATCCATGGTCTGAAATCTCTTGCCTTTCAAAGGTGATTTAATTTTAAGAAAAGCCAGAAGTCACAGGGTGTCAATTCTGGGCTATAGGGGGGCTGAGTCACCTGGGTGATTTGATGTTTTGCAAAAAACTGCAGGACACATGATACATGAGCAGGCCCAATGTCAAGGTGAAGCTGCCAATCACCAGCTACCCATAGCTGCAGCCTTCTGAATCATTTGAATAGTTTCTGCATAGGGATGTTCAAGCTTAAGGAAAAATCTGATATAGTTAGTTGCTCTACTTGCTCAGTCATTTTGAATGCTATGGCCACACAGTACACATGCTCACTCAATGGCGTCTACCACCCCCACTGACTAGCACAGTGAAATTATCATTGTTCACACACGTGCATACACTCTAATTGACCGCCAGGTTACACTGATGTCATAAAACGATTCTCTTTATATTAACAATGGTTGGACTTTTCCTGAATAGTATCCCTTGTTCTGACCTTGTATATAGTATCATGTCATGTGCAAATAATGACCATTTTACTTCATCCTTTCCAATTGAGATACTTTTTATTTCTTCTTCTTGTCTGACTACTGTGGCTAGAACTTTCCAGACTATGTTGAGTAAGAGTGGTGAAAGCAAACATCCCTATCTTATTTGTGTTTTTATGGGAAATGTTCTTTGCTTTTGCCTGTTGAGTATTATGTTGGCTGTGGATTTGTCATCTATGGCCTTTATTTTTTTAATTTTTATTTTATTGATTATGCCATTACAGTTGTTCTATTCCCCCCTTCATTCCCCTCCACCCTGCATGCCCCCACCCCCACCATTCCCCCCTTTAGTTTATGACCATGTGTCTCAAGTTCTTTAGATTCTATATTTCCCTTACTATTCTTGTCCTCCCGCTATCTATTTTCTACCTACCATCTATGCTACTTATTTTCTGTACCTTCTCCCCCCTTCTCCTCCTCCCACTCCCCTGTTGCTAACCCTCCTTGAGATCTTCATTTCTATGTTTCCACTCCTGATCTAGCTGTCCTTTTAGTTTGCTTTTGTTTTAGGTGTGGTTGTTAATAACTGTGAGTTTGCTATCCTTTCACTGTTCATAATTTTTATCTTCTTTTTCTTAGATAAGTCCCTTTAACATTTCATATAGTAAGGGTGTGGTGATGATGAACTCCTTGAATTTGATCTTATCTGAGAAGCACTTTATCTGTCCTTCCATTCTAAATGAAAGTTTTGCTGGATAGAGTAATCTTGGATGTAGGTCTTTGGATTTCATGATTTGGAATACCTCTTTCCAACCCCTTCTTGCCTGTAAGGTCTCTTTTGAGAAATCCACTGACAGTCTGATGGGAACTCCTTTGTAGGTGACTGTCCCCTTATCTCTTGTTGCTTCTAGAATTCTCTCCTTCATTTTAATCTTGGCTAATGTAATGATGATGTGCCTTGGTGTATTTCTTCTTGGATCCAATTTCTTTGGGACTCTCTGAGCTTCCTGGATTTCCTGGAAGTCTATTTCCTTTGCCAGATTGGGGAAATCCTCCTTTATTATTTTTTCAAATAAGTTTTCCACTGGTGGCTGTTCCTTTCCCTCTTCTGGTACCCCTATAATTTGGATGTTGGAGCGTTTAAAGATGTCCTGGAGGTTCCTAAGTCTCTCATTTTTTTTTTGAATTCTTGTTTCTTCATATTTTCCTGTTTGGTCATTTTTTCCTTTCTTCTGGTTCACTCCCTTGATTTGAGTCCCAGTTTCCTTTTCATTACTATTGGTTTCCTGTGCAATTCCCTTCATTTCAATTAGTTTAGCCTTCATACGTTCCTCTAATTTGTGACTAAAATTAACCAGTTCTGTGAGCATCCTGATCACCAGTGTTTTGAACTGTGCACTGAAAGTTTTGCTATTTCTTGGTTGCTTAGAGTTATGGGCTCTGGGGCTTTGAGATCTCCTTGAGTCATTTTTGGTCTGTTTGAGCTCATTAAGTATGAGGAGCGGAGCCTTAGGGGTGGGGCAGGCCACCAGGGCAGGGTCACTGGGTTGTGACGTGATATGTGGGGTCGGGGTCAGAGCAGGGAACTGGCGGCCCTCTCTGCTACCTCCTGCTGCTGGGGCCTGCTCGTTCCAGTCTCACCACCCACTCCCTCGCTGGTCTGTCTGCTCAGGAATGCGCCACCACAGTCAACCCGCTCCCTGCAAATCTCTCACTGGGTCCACCCTTTGCAATCCCACGCCTGGGATCCGCGGGCCTGAGTCCATCTGACCAAGTTTTCCTGTGCAACCCCACTCTGCCAGCTGCTGGCTTCACCCCTCTTACCGGTCAGGCTGAAGAATTCGTTGTTATCAGACTTCTGAAAAGTTCAATTTTCTGTGTTCTGGCTGTGTTTTCTATTGCTAATATTTAGTTGTCTCTAAACTTGGTTGTGTGAGAAAGCAGGGCATCTCCACCTATGCCTCCATCTTGGCACAGGTCCTATGGCCTTTATTACATTGTGGTATGTTTCCTCTATTTTTACTTTGCTGAGAGTTTTTATCATAAATTCATGCTGGATTTTATCAAATGTTTTTTCTGCGTCTATGTATACAATTATACAATTTTTATCTGTCATTTCCCTTAGGTGGGATATCACATTTATTAATTTGTGAATATTATACCAACCTTTCATCCCTGTAATAACTCCCACTTGATCATGGTTTATGATATTTTTAATGTATTGCTGTACATGGTTTGCTGATATTTTGTTGAGGATTTTTGTATGTATGTTCATCAGGGCTTTGGGCCTATAATTTTGTCTTTGTAGTGTCTTTATCTGAATTTCAGATTAGGATAATACTGGCTGTGTAAAATGAGCTTGGGAGTCTTCCTTCCTTTTGAATTTTTTGAAACAGTTTGAGAATGCAGGTGTCAATTCTTTTGAATTTTGGTCCTGGACCAAAAGACTTTGGTTTACTGGAAATTTTTTAATTAATGCTTTGGTTTCATAGGTTATAACTGGTTTATTCAGATTTTCTGATTCTTCTTGATTCAATTTTAGAAGACTTTAGTTTGTTTCTAGAAGTTTATGCATTTCACCCAGGTTGTCCCATTTTTTTGGCATATAGTTGTTAGTAATACATTTTAAATTCCTCGTATTATTTTTTTGCCATCAGTTGTTACTTCTCTTTTTTATTTTTGATTTTATTTATTTGGGTCATATCTGTTTTTTAATTTGTGAGTCTGGTTAAACGCTTATCAATCTTGTTTATTTTTCTAAAGAACCAGATTTTGGTTTTGTTGATCCTGTATATTTTTTTAGCCTCTATGTTCTTTATTTCCACTCTAATATTCATTATTTCTTTCCTTCTACTTATTCTTATTTGTTGTTCTTTTTATAGATCTTTTATGTGTAACATTAGGTTGTTCATGTGAGATTGTTCTTGTTTCTTGAGGCAGTCCTGTACTGCCATGGTTTTTTCTCTTAGCACTACTTTCACTGATTCCCACCAATTTTAGGTTGTTGTGTGTTCATTTCCACTTGTCTCAAGGTAATATTTGATTCTTTCTTGATCTTGTTGTTGACTCATTCATCATTTAGTAACATGTTATTTACCCTCCATGTGTTTGTGAGTTTTCCAGCTTTTTACTTGTAATGCATTTCTAGTTTCATACCATTTTTGTCAGAGAAGATGTTTGATAGAGTTCAATCTTCTTGGCTTTATTAAGACTTGTTTTGTGTCCTAATGTGTGTTCTTTTCTAGAAAATGTTTTATATGTACTTGGAAAGAATGTATATTCTAATGTTTTGAGGTAAAATATACTGTAAATATCAATTTAATATCTGTGGTCT
Source organism: Artibeus jamaicensis (assembly GCF_021234435.1). Taxonomy (NCBI): domain Eukaryota; kingdom Metazoa; phylum Chordata; class Mammalia; order Chiroptera; family Phyllostomidae; genus Artibeus; species Artibeus jamaicensis. Next base: position 18,191,430 of record NW_026521837.1, read on the forward strand.
AGTATGTCATTTAAGGCCACTGTTTTCTTATTGATTTTATGTTTGGAAGATTTCTCATTTGATGTTAATAGTGTGTTAACATCCCCTACTATGATTGTATTACTGGTGATGTCTCACTTTATGTTCATCAAAATTTTTTTATATATTTAGGTGCTCCTATGTTGTGTGAACATATGTTTCAAAGGGTTATATCCTCTTGTTGGATTGATCCCTTTAGCATTATATAATGTCCTGTCTCTTGTTATGGTCTTTGTTTCAAAGTTTATCTTGTCTGGTGTAAGTATTACTACCCCAAGTTATATTTTTGTTTTTTCCATTGGCATGGGATATCTTTTTTCATCCCTTCAGTTTCAGATTATCTGTAGCTTTTGTTCTGAAGCAAGTCTCTTAGAAGCAGTATGTATGGGTCATGTTTTCTTATGCATTCAGCTACCCTATGTCTTTTGGAGAATTTAATCCATTTACCTTTGAAGTAATTGTTGATAAGTACTTATTCATTGCCATATTATTCTATATACCTATGTTTCTTTCTCTCTCTCTCATTTGATATTAATTAACTTTTTTAGCTTTTTATTTTATGCTCAATTTTATTAATTTTATTTATTTTTAAAATTTTGTTTATTGTTCTATTACAATTATCCCAATTTCTTCTAGTTGCTCTCCCCTGCCCCACCCACTGCCCTTGCTCCCACAATCAATCCCCACACTGTTGTCCAGGCCCATGGGTCCTTTATACAGGATTTTGCCTTACCCCTTCCCCTTCTTTCCCTCATTATTCCCCTCCCAGTGTCTTTCTGATCAATGTCAGTTAGTTCTTTATTTCAATGTCTCTGATTTTATTTTGCTCCTTTGTTTGCTTTGTTTATTAGGTTCCTCTTTTGGTGCTATCATATGCTATTTACATTTTACCACCTGGCTTGTTTCACTTAGCATAATGCTCTCCAGTTCCATCCAAGCTATTGCAAAATGTAGGAGTTCTTTCTTTCTTTCTGTTGCATAGTATTCCACTGGGTAAATGTACCACAGTTTCTTGACCCAGTCATTTACTGATGGGCACTTAGGCTGTTTCCAGCACTTGGCTATTGTAAATTGTGCTGCCATAAACATAGTCATGAATAGGTTCTTCTGGATTGGCATTTCGGGATTTTAGGGTATAATCCCAGCAGTGGAATTGCTGGATGAAAACACAGTTCCATTTTTCATTTTTTAAAGAAATTCCATACTGTCTTCCACAGTGGCTGCAACAGTCTGCATTCCCACCAACAGTGTCTAGGGTTCCTTTTCCCCACAGCCTCACCAATACTTGCTGTTTGTTGATTTGTTAATGATGACAATTCCAACTGGTGTGAGGTGGTATCTCAGTGTGATTTTAATTTGCTTCTCTCTGATGTCTAGTGATGGTGAGCATCCCTTCTTATATCTCTGGGCCTTCCGACTATTCTCCTTAGAGAAGTATCTGTTCAGATCTTTGGCTCATTTTTAATTGGATTTTTTGTCTTTCTGGTGTTGAGTCATATGAGTTCTTTATATAGAACCCTTGTCTGAGATATTATTGGCAATTATGTTTTCCCATACAGTTGGTCCCCTTTTCATTTTGCTGATGTTTTCTTTAATAGTACAGAAGATTTTTAATTTGTTTTAATTTGTATAAATTTGTTATACTCACATTTGTTTATTCTTTCATTTATTTCCCTTGCCCTAGAGTATATATTGGCAAAAATATTGTTGTGTGGGATATCTGAAATTTTTCTGCTTATGTTTCCCTCTATGAGTTTTTATGGTGTCACAGTATGTTTAAGTGTTTAAACTATGTTGAGTTTATTCTGATGTATAAGTTGGTGGTCGAGTTTCATTTTTTGCATAGACCTTTCCAGTTCTCCCAACACCATTGGTTGAAGAGACTATTTTGACCCCATTTTATGCTCCTGCCCTTTTGTCAAATATTAATTGACCATAAAGACATGGGTTTATTTCTGGGCTCTCTATTCTGTTCCATTGATCTATGTGTCTCTTCTGATTCCACTACCAGTGTGTTTTGATTACCATGGACTTACAGTATTGTTTGATAGCAGGTATTGTAATCCCTCCTATTTCGTTCTTCTTTCTCATAATTGCTGGGGTTATATTGGGTCAGTTTTCATTCCATATACATTTTTGAGATATTTTTTCTAAATCTGTAAAATATGTCATTAGTATTTTAATAGGGATTCCCTTAATTCTATAGATTGCTTTGGGTAGTATGGACGTATTAATCATGTTGACTTTTCCAATCCATGAACACTATATATGCTTCCATTTGCTTGTATCTTCCTTATTTTATTTCTTCAGTGTTGTGTAGTTTTATGAGTACAGGTCTTTTAACTCCTTGGTTAAATATATTCCTAGGTACTTTATTTTTTCTTGTTGCTATAGTAAGTAGAATTATTTTTTTCCTACTTTCTCTTTCTGGTATTTCATTGTTGGTATAGAAAAATGCCTTGCTTTTTATCACTTTGAATATTTCATACCAATCCCTTCTGTCTTGAAGTGTTTTGTTGAGAAATCAGCAGGCATCCACATGGCAGCTCCCTTGTAGGTAACTAGCTGCATTTCTCTTGCTGCCCTTAAGATTATCTCTTTATCTTTAACCTTTGCCACTTTAATTATGATGTGTCTTGATGTGGGCTTCTTTGGGTTCATCTTGTTTGGAATTTTCTGTGCTTTCTGGGCTTATGTATCTTTTTTACTTACCAGGTTAAGGAAGTTTACAAACATACTTCTTCAACCAGATTCTCTATCCCTTGTTCTTTCTCTTATCCTTCTGATATCATTATGTTGCAGATGTTGTTATGCTGCATGTTGTCTGAGATGTCCCTCAGACTTTTCTCATTTAAGAATCCTTTTTTTTTTCTTTTCTTTCTCTGCTTGGGCATTTTTGTGATTTTTTTCTCTAAACCATCAATTTGATTCTTTGTTTCATCCAATCTGTTGTTGAGTCCTTCTACTGAAGTCTTCATTTCAGATATTGCATTCTTTATTTTTTGACTGGTTATTTTTTAATGGTTTCTATATTTTTTAATGCTTACTGTCTCTTTAAGTTTTCACTGAAATCATCCATTCTTCCCCTAACATCCTTGAGCACATTTATAAGCATTATTTTGTACTCTACATCTGGTATCTTGGTTACTTTCTTTTCATTTAATTATTTTTCTGGAAATTTCTCTTGTTCTTTCATTTGGGGCATGTTTCTTTGTATCACCATATTGTTTGCCTTTTTGTGTTTGTCTTTGTGTATTAGGTATATCTACTATGACTCCAAAACTTATTTTGGTAGTTTTATGTTGTATGTGTCTTATAGGGCTAAGTGGCACAATCTTCCAGATCATCAGAGCTTTAATCTCCCAGAATGTCTCTCATGTGGGTTATGTGTACCATCCTGTTGTAGTTGAGTCTTGAATGCTGTTGCCTGATTCATGGGTTGGTTAATCTTGGACTGGCTGACTATATGGATAAACCTTGATCACAGTGTTTGAGCTGCTGTGTGGGGTCTTTGCTCTTCCAGGGCAAAGTTGCTCCAAGTGGTGTCTGGTGCCTTCCAGGGGTTTGTGTTGTTGGTTTGTTGCTTGTGTGGCTAGTTGGGTTGGGCTCTGGCTCAGTCTGAAGTCTACTACTGATTGTGTTGGCTCTGGATCCACTTGGGCAGGTTTCTGGTGCAGGTGGATATTAGATGATGTCTGTAACCAGCCTTGGGCACCTGCCTGAAGCTACCACATAACTCACTATTTGTGGCTTCCTCCGTTGTGCCTAGATGTGTGTAGGAGGGGCTAAACTGTGTACAAGGTTTGAATCTCTCCAGCTCTAACCTGAGGGCAGATCAATAAAAGGTCCAAGGCACCCTGGGGTCTTCCTCCACCTGTTGGCTACTCTGCCACCTACTGAGATTGCCTCATCTCCCTCAAGAGACTTTTGAATAAAGACTGTAGAATGGGCCCAAGCTGGCTGACCCACAGGCCCTACCACAAGGCATGAGCTTGATAGTATGGGTCAACCAGTGTCAGAAGGATGTGGCTACTAGCACTCCCACTTTGGGGCAATACCATCAGTGCTCAATGGAGGAACATGGCCCCCACTTAGAGCCATACCACTCAGTCTCTGTCAGAGTCTCTGACTCTAGTTCCCTCAGGATGAGCAAACTACAAGTTCAGGTTGGATGCAGCCATCTAGCCCCTCTGAGGAAGCAAACTCAGCAGGACAGAGCTCCCTGGAGTCAAAAGGGCAGATTAAAAGACCTCTCATTGTAGAGGTAGTACCAGCTAAGCTTGTAGGAGGGGTAAAAATACCCCCATTCTGTAGCTACACAGCCCAGTGCCCATCTGAATCCTGGACAAGAGCATTCCAGGAAGACACACTCTTCCAAAGATTCTAGCTCTGAGCAGCACTCTGATTCCTCTGTGGGCCTCAGCTCAGCAGGATGGGTACATTGGGACTGGGAAGGACAGGTCAAAAAAGTCTCCTGTTGGAGGGGTGGTACTAGCCGAGCATGTGGGGGAAAACACATGCCTCGCTTTGGCTCCATACACCGTGACATAGGCAAACAACTCAGCACCCATGTGAATAGTGAACAAGAGCTTCCTAGGGAGACTTGCTGAGAAGGTCCCAGCTCTGTGCAGCATTCTAATCCTAGCCCTGCAGGGCCACGAGGACTGGGAAAGACAAGTCAAGAGAATCAGTACTTGGGTGAGGGGTTGCCTCCTGTGCACAGGGGAGGTAAGGAAGATTGGTCCAGTTCCAAAGCTATACTGCTCAACAAATATCTGAGTCACCACTAACAGTTTCTCCAGAAAGAGAGGGCACCAACGGTCCTGGTTGGGTGCAGTCAGCAGACTTTTCTGTAGGACTTGAGCTCAGCAGAGTGGTGTTGCCAGTAGTTGGTGGACCAGGAAGTACATTCCCCAGACTGGTGCTGTAGGAATAGGAGTGTTCAACCCTAGGAAGATGGCATCTAAGGGCAGTGTGGGGTAGGGATTCAGCGCAGGGACTTTAGTGTGTGACTTTTTTAGATCTCTCTCTCTGGAGCTATGCCACACAGATCTTCTCTTTATGACTCCCATATGCCCCAAGTTGCCTTACCTCTACCAGAGTCCTGGATGAGTGTCCAAGGGCAAAATCCTAAGTGCTACTTTAAAAAAGCACCTGAGTCTCTAGCTGACTCCCTTCTCATACAGGCAGATGCAGTCAGCACCGATTTTCACAGCCAGATTCTATATGGGCTCCTCTTCCCAGCCTTGGTCCTCAGCATTAGAGACCCTGCATGGAGTTTAGACCCTATGCTCCTCCGGGGGGACTTCTGCAACCAAGATATCCCTCCAGGGTATGAGGGAGCTAGTCTTTTCTGGGTCTTCACACTTCTTGCCAGTCTCTATGTGGCTTCTTCTATAAATCCTTGGTTATAAAACTCTGTTCAGCCAGCCTTCAATGGGTCATTTCAGTTGATTGCTCTATAATTTAGCTGTAAATCCAGTTTGGCACCAGAAGGAGGTGAGTATAGCTTCCACCTATTCTGTAGCAATCTTGGCATCTCTGTCTCCACTTCTAAGCTCTGTGCGGCATTGGCTGAAACTGCTACTACAACTGCATCTCAGCCCAACTTCTCCCTCTGCCAGTCTTGCATCCATTGGTCTCATAGCACTCGGCAAAAACTTTCTGAACACGGTTCGTAGTAACTCAGTATGCACTCCTGGAGAAGCCAATTTGCAATATTCAGGTTGTCCTCAGTCTGAACAATTTTATACTATACTTATGATGGTTTACACCTATTTTAGCATTTGAACAGACTCTTTAAATCATAATTTACTATTCCTCAGTTTATTTTGGCATAAATTCTTGCACAGACTTGATGGTCTTACAACATAAACAAAAATCAACAAAAGTCTAATTTAAAATGTCCAGATATTGAAGAAATTGTTTAAAGATTAAGTTCACCTTTATGTTTAATATTATTTATAAAGATTTACTGTTCTAAACAAAGTACACATAATGGGAAAATTGGTAAATATATAAAATGAAATCATTTGATTTACCATAATGACAGATGGTGGCCACCTGTTGATTGTGTGAAATATGAATCATGTTCAGTAATGTCACAATTCAGGAAACTAGAGATGATCTCTATTTTCTACCTCAGATCTGTAGAATAAGCAGAAACATATAAAGACATGACAGGTTTGATGATTAAAGAGTGGCAAAGTTCCAAATTTACTATACTAGTGAGTTTATTATGAGTTTTTATTTTGTGGCCTAGTGATTGAGGCATAGTCAATATGGATTAAGCATGGATACTTATAATTATCATATTTTTTTACATTAGGGCTACCTGATGAGATATCACCGGCTTAACTTTATTAAAGAAAATGTAGAAGAATAAGCATAAAAACATGTTGAAAACTAAAAGGTACATTGAGTGTTATTTCACACATTACTTGGTCACACAGCAGGGGTAATCATTGTGACTAAGATGCCAGAGTAATGGGTCTAAATGATCTGTAACCTAAAAGATCCTCAAAACATGGCATATTTCTGTAATAAGACTGATTGTATTATGCAAATATAAAGTGAATCTGAATTAATCCCCAAAGCAGCTCTGGATTTAGTGACAAGAGCACTGGACTTTGAGGTTCTGCTCACCACAGATAGAATTCTGAGTTGTAGGCAAGTCACTTAACATCTCTGACACTCAATTTCCTCACTTTGAAATATGTGATACCTAATTCATATATTCAATTCTGCAAACGTGAGTCCTTCCCTGTCTTCTAAGTCTAAACACACAACCATATCAAACAGCTTCTCAGGGGTGACAGTGGATGTTAGATAACATTTGGTGAGGCTTGCTATTGTACCTGCCCAGCACAGTTAAATGAATTTACTCATTTAAGCCTCGCAGGCATTCACATTTGCAGAATTGAGTTTCTGAATTAGGAGAATGACCAAACAGTCTGTGTTTTATATATTTGTTATGGGCTGAATTGTGTCATGAATTATATAATTAAATTCATGAATTATAGTCAGGAACTGGAAAATGCAAATGTTGAAGTTCTAATATTTAGTACCTTAGAATGTGGCTTCATTTGGAAATAAGGTCGTTGTCAATATAATTGGTTAAGAAGAGGTCATTAGGCTGGGCCCTAATCCAATATGACTGGTGTCCTTATGAACAGGGAAATTTGGACATAGAGACATACAGGGAGAAGAACCCCATGCAAACATGAAGGTGGCTTTGGACAGAGGCCTGGAAAAGATTCTCCATCACAGCCTTCAGAAGGAACCAACCCCGCTGACACCATGATCTTTGACATTTCACCCTCTAGAGCATTAAGACAATAAATTTCCATTGTGTAAATAATTAATTAATTAATAGAATACATGATACCTAAATTACAGCATTATTTTAGTGAATAAACTAGGATAATATATATCATCCTTCCTAGAATGAACTGGGGGCCTATCAAATATTTATTGAAAAAGTAACATCATTTAAAATAATAAAATATTTAGTTATTACCAACTTTCTTTGAAAACTAATTATACTTTACAGTATAATTAGTACATAAACAGTAACAAAAAAATCATACATTAAACTGCAGTGAAAGAGACTTAAAAAATGAATGAAATAGAGTAAAATAAGCCAAGATGAGACTACAGTGAAAACTCTAAGTGGCTATACTGAACTTAGGTGTAGGCTCCAACATTGGCTCTAATTTTCTGTAACTCACGTTCAAAAGAGACCTTTAGTTATACAACACATTTGCTCAGGGGCAGTATGAATATCTGTTCCTGGTACTAAGAGCCAACAAAGATTTCCCCTGAGGTTCTCCATAAAGATGAGATTGTGGAAGTAATAAACAGCATTCTCAATGGTATCCTTAAAATCGATTCAGTGACAAAAACTTTATAGAACTCTTTCTAAATAGGTTTCTCCATTATTTCAAGGAGTAGCTCAGTAAACATCCTTCTGTGGACGGGATGGTAAGGGCAAGTCTATTAAGTCTTTCTTATTTACTAAAGGGTACTGAGAAATGCAGAGGTAACAGGCAGTTGTGGTCTAAGCTTAACACAGGGAGGTATTTTAGGGAGGCTTGTGCTCTTAACGAAAGTCATCTTGATTTCTGGATATTGACTTTGTAACCTGCTGTTTTGCCGAATTCATTTATTACATCAAGCAGTTTTTGGGTAGAGTCTATAGGATTTTCCATGTACACTAGTCATCTGCAAACAGTGACAGTTTTGCTTCCTCCTTTCCTATTTGGATGCCTTTTATTTCCTTTTCTTGCCTGATTGCTGTAGCTAAAACTTCCAATACTATATTGAATACAAGTGGTGAAAGTGGACATCCTTGTCTTGTTCCTGATCTTAGTGGAAAAGCTTTTAGTTTTTGCCCATTGAGTATGATATTGGCTGTAGGTCTCTCATATGTGGCCTTTATAATATTGAGGAATGCTCCCTCTATTCCCACTTTGCTGAGTGTTTTTATCATAAATGAGTGTTGTACCTTATCAAAAGCTTTTTCTGTGTCTATTGATATGATCATGTGGTTTTTGTCTTTGCTTTTGTTTATGTGATGTATTACATTTACTGATTTGCGAATATTGAACCATCCTTGCATCCCTGGGATGAATCCCATTTGGTCATGGTATATGATCTTTTTGATATATTGTTGGATGCAATTTGCCAATATTTTGTTGAGGATTTTAGTGTATTACAAGGCCACTATAATCAAAACATCCTGGTACTGGCATAAAAACAGGCACATAGACCAATGGAACAGAACAGAGAGCCCAGAAATCAACCCAACCCTCTACAGTCAATTAATATTCGACAAAGGGGGCAGTAACATAAAATGGAGTAAAGATAGCCTCTTCAACAAATGGTGTTGGGAGAACTGGACAGCTACGTGCAAAAAAATGAAACTTGAACACAGACTTACACCATACACCAAAATAAATTCAACGTGGATAAAAGACTTAAATATAAGCCTTAAAACCATTAAAGTCCTAGAGGAGAACATTGGCAAGAAAATCTCAGCTATTTCATGCAGCAACATTTTTACTGATATGTCCCCTAGAGCAAGGGACATAAAGGGAAGAATAAACAAATGGGATCTCATCAAAATAAAAAGCTTCTGCATGAAAGCTAAAGAAAACAGTATTAAATTAGCAAGACAACCAACTGTATGGGAAAACATATTTTCCAATGATACCTCAGACAAAGGTTTAATCTCCAAAATTTACAAAGAACTTACACGACTTCACTCTAAGAAGACAACCAACCCAATTAAAAAATGGGAAAAGGACTTGAACAGACACTTCTCCAAGGAGGACATACAGAATATCCAGAGACACAGGAAGAGATGCTCAATATCGTTAGCTATCAGAGAGATGCAAATTAAAACCACAATGAGATACCACTTTACACCAGTCAGGATGGCTATCATAAACAAAGCAACAAACAGCAAATGTTGGAGAGGTTGTGGGGAAAAGGGGTCCTTAGTTCAGTGTTGGTGGGATTGCAGACAGGTACAACCATTATGGAAAACAGTATGGAATTTTCTCAGAAAAATAAAAATGAATACGCCTTTTGACCCAGCAATTCCACTGTTAGGAGTATATCCTAAGAACCCCGAAACACCAATTTCAAAGAACCTATGCACCCCAATGTTCATAGCAGCACAATTTACAATAGCCAAGAGTTGGAAGCAACCTAGGTGCCCATCAGTAAATGAATGAATCAAAAAATTGTGGTACATTTACACAATGGAATTCTATGCAGCAGAGGGAAAGAAGGAGCTACTACCCTTTGCAACAACATGGATGGAACTGGAAAGCATTATGCTGAGTGAAATAGGCCAGGGGTTGAAAGACAAATACCATATGACCTCACCTTTAACAGGAAGCTAAACAACAAAACAAACAAGCAAGCGGAATAAAAACAAAGACACTGAAATAGAGAACAAGGGGACAGTGACCAGAGGGGAGAGGGAAGGGAATTTAAGGGGGAAAAAAAGGGGAGGGATTTGGAGGAACAAATAGGAAGGACACAGGGACGAGAACTAAGGGGGGTGGAAATAGGAGAAAGAAGGGGAGCACGGAGCGGTGGGGGCTGGGATGGGAGAAATGGACAAAAAACTGTACTTGAAAAATAATAAAATTTTTTAAAAAGGAAAAAAAAGAAAGTCATCTTCTCACAGAGAAAATTTAAATAAATAAAAAGAGCAGTGAGCTTAAATTGTAATCCTTGGAAAAGACAAATGAGAAACTATTCAGTGTTGATTGTTTTGCTCATTTAACAGATGTCTGAGCACTGACTATGAGCTAAGTATCATGCTGGGGATACACAGCGCAGTACTGTGGTTTGAAAACTGTATTTGTGTACGTGTACATCTACAGCTACATCTCCATCTCTGTATCTGTATCTATAGCTATACCTACATCCATTTCTATACCTCTACATCTCTTCCCACAGAGACATCCACAAATACCTCAGTGCTGAGTGTTTGTCATCAGAATTCGATACAGACAAGGGGAGAGGCAATGCTACTTCAGTCACATAAACCTTATAGAATAATCAATTTAAAAGCTGGATCATCAATCCTTTTAAGGATGTACAGGTTGCTTGATAAGATTCATACTTAAATAAAAGGCCATAGTCTCTGGTGCAAAAAGAGAGAGATGATTTTGCCTTTGACATGTCGTAGGCTCAAAATGCGTCCCCATCACTCTAGGTCGTAGTTCCTTTAGTTAAGGCAAGTTAAACATGCGATATTCTAAGTGCTTTTCTTATAAGTGAGGCTCATGCTTTTAAATATCAATCTAAAAAACTAATCCCCTTAGATGTAAACCCTTACAAAATTGAATAAACATATTATGTGGATAACACTAAACATTGTGAAAATCTGTAATTATGTCATTCAGTAATATCTACCAAGACTGCTGAGGTGGATTGGTGTTTTGCACCTGCCTTTGTTGTTCAGAATGTAGACAATTCTAGAAAAAAAAGGTATTACAAGGTAGTTGTATTTGTCAGAGAAAGACAAGAATCATGATTTCTCTGACACGTGGAATCCAATAAACAAACTGAACTAACAAGGAAAATGGGGACAGACTCTTAGATGGAGAGCAGGCTGACAGCTGGAGAGAGGAGGATTGAGCAGAAAAGAAAAAAAAGAGAAAAAAACTAGTGTTTTTATTTTAAATGACACAAAGCTCTTCAAATCAGGCCCTAGGAAAGTAGGACTGGTATTTTTGGTGACATTTGGAGCTCAGATGAGTTACATACTTTTAAACTGCTAGGGAAGGAGAGGAAAACTCTCCTTGAAAACCTCATTAAAAAAGGGAGGGTATAAGAGTTAATTGTATAAAATACAGATTTTTTAATGATTTTATGCATTTACTTTTAGACAGAGGGGAAGGGAGGGAGACAGAGAGGGAGAGAAACAGGAATGTGTGGTTGCCTCTTGCACACCACCAACTGGGGACCTGACCTGCAACCCAGGCATGTGCCCTGACTAGGAATTGAACTAGCAACCCTTTGGTTCACAGGCCAGCACTCAATCCACTGAGCCACTGGCCAAGGCTAAAACATAGATTTCTTAACAAGTATATAATCCTAAGTTACTTCAAACAGTCTAAACTTTAGATTCTTAATTATAGAGCCAAAGTTGATCATATTTCAGTAGAGAAATCTCAATTATTGTGGGAAATGCTCCAATGGATTAAAAATTTTGCATTCATAATGAGTATCTTATCATTTTCCAACTACTGTATTGTACAGAATCTCACCCCTCGTTTCTTTGGGCTCCATCTTATTTGCATCCAAAATCCAATTTTGTTTATGTATTGTAGGCCTAATCCATCAAGGGAGGCTGAGATAATGACCAGTGCTCAGGGTTTTGGTCTACATTGTTAAGTCTACCAATCATAGCAGCTTCACAGTAATCCTTCTCCTTTCCAGCAACTGGTTTAGGGGTAGAAAAGTGAATACAATGCAATTCTGTCCAGTGAGATGTAAAGACAAGCTGACGGAGAGGCTTATGGCAGGTTTTCTTTACACCCAAAAAGAGACTAATGGAAAGTATATCCTGTCTTCTGGCCTTAACAAAAAATTGCACAAGGAACTGATACCTCCATTGTTGCAGGAATCGTGTAACCACAAAGGGATTTGATATTAAGTTCATGGCGGCAGAGCAGAGAGGTCACATGCTGAGACGATGTCATCATTACATGAATAAATCCTGCAACTGTCTTCTCTCTGGTTTCTCTTTATGGTATGTTGTTATGGTTTATGTCATCATGTTTAAGTATTCTCTTAAGTCTTTTGTTATTTTTGTAGCAAGCTAACTGCATGCTACATAATGCAAAAATAACAGAGTAACTTTGGGCTTCATGTTTCCTGGAAGCCTAAAATGTAACGTCTAAAAAGTAAGATATCAGATTTGTAAAATTATCATAAACTACCTACTATAAATTTTTTGAATTTGGCATACTGAAACATTCACGAGTCTAAAAATCACTGTTAATAAATATTAACTTAAAGGATTTTATTCAGAAAACAAAGATAGTTTTGAACAAAAGAAGACAAAAAATTCATTACTTACCAAACTTTAAATTTTTTTTCTTTAAGATTTCATGACCTTAAAACATTAGGGACAGTATTTAAAAATCCCCACACTGGGTATATCGCCAAGACACGTTTCATGTTGAAATGGGGTCCTCTCTCCAAGAGCTTTTCAATACCTGTGGGCTTTTTATAGGTCACAGTAAGTTTTAGGACTTTTTGAAATCATGCTTGATGTTAAGGGTTCCATCGGATAATCAGAGGCATGTTGTCCCAGGCCAGATCAGTAACTCCCGGTCCTACTTCATGAGCTCACTGTCCCCTGAGCACACCGCCTTACCTGGCCTGCCCCTCCCACCCTGTCATCCTCATTTACACAGATCCAAGTTGTTCCTAAACAGAGGTGAACCACTCATCTGACTGTGCTTTCAGGAAGCACAGTTGCAACTGATTTTTCATATGAAAAATTATAGAGAGAGTTTACAGGCATCAGCATTGAGACTCAGTGTTAAGAGGACTGCCATTATTAGGCAGCCAAAGAAGACTCTTTCATAATTATAAAGCAACTCTTATGTATTTAAATCCACCTAATTTGATTATTAATATTATTCTGGTTTTGGTTACCATTTTGTTCTGAACTTAGCCTGGCAGAGAATGAAATCATGGTTTATATTTCTAAATAAAATGAGGAAGAATTTTAATAATGAAATTTCCAACGTTCATTGAATTATTGACCATACGTGCATTGACCCAGGAATCTGCTAAAGATTTATAAAACAGTCTCTTTTCCATCTGAGAGCAAGTTAGAACACAATTACTTTACCTCTTTCATATTTAAAATCCAGGTGAGCATAACTAAATGTTAAAGGCATTGTAAAGTGAGCTCTCCCTGTTACTGCAGTTCCTAATTATAGTCCCTTCAGAATCTAATGGGAAAAAAAGCTTTCCACATATACAGACTAACAGTAGTACTGAATACTTCAATTTTGGAAAGTGGTAGGCATCCATGCAAAAGTGTACTTCCCACTTACATTTAGATAAAAAAGCAAAATACAATATATAATTATTCACAACAAATGAGTTTTTCTTTGAATAAAGATATGTTTTCAGAAACATAAAGCCAACTTTTTATTTTAAACCAGCTTGTATGAGCAAATTTAAGAGATGGCCATAGTTAAGAATGAAAAAGATTAAATCGTTGAGTGCCATTTTAATCCCAGGTCAAAAAATCCTACTGGTCTAAGCGCAAAAATTGATTTTATTACACATATCAGAGCAGGTGCGTGAGTTGTTCATTTTGTTTTTATTGTTGAAGAAAGTTGTATGTGTGGAAGATAACTTTGCTATGCTAAGATTGAAGCAGCATTTCCAACAATTCTGGTACTTCTTATTCACATTTTAAAATGCCCTTTACCCCTCAAGGCTAGAGTCATCCCATTTAATTCTTTTTGTTTAATGAAAGAATGCATTCACAGTTTCAGAGGAAAACATTTCTCTTCACAGTAGTGTTAATTATTGATGTGCTAGCTTGTTCCATGAAGAGTTTCGAGGCAGCTTGGTATTGAAAGTACATTGAGGACTTCTAGCTGGACCAAGAGTGAAGTGGCCCAGTCTGGTCTGCAGACATGAGGCAGGGTGGGAGTGAGCCCAAGGCGCCCAACACCTGGGATGCAGTCTGCAGCCATCCCTCTCCCTCTCTCCTGGAGCTCTGCAGGGAGTGACATTGGGCTGTCAAAGTTGAGGCACTGTTCACAGGGTGGAGGGAGGAGCAGCCATGTTGCACTGTCAGTAAAAGTAAGCTGTCACCTCAGGAGATGATGTGAACACTGTAAGTTTCTTTAGAAAATGAAAGCTTAACTTTCACTTGTCATCCAGGGAGAGTGATTTCTTTAAATTCTAGCTGTCAGTAGGGTGTGATGTCAGGAAGACAAGCTGGGCCCTTCCCCCACCCTGCATGGTTGTGGAGGGCTGTCTGTGCACAAAGGTAAACCTGTGCACAGTGGTGCATTAGAGGTTTATCTTCGGGACAGGTTCTGTGTGTTCCAAATACTGTGCGTTCCAGAGTTCCTCCTTGCAAAACCCCATGGAGGCTTACTTCCCACTCAATAAAAATTGGCCTTTGCTGAGTCCTCAAACTCCTCCTCTTCACTGCAAAGCACTTGTCAACCTGTTAAGAAAACTATTAATGAATATTTATATTGATGGTTACATTAATGCTGTAAGGAAACCTAGAGCCTCTTTAGCTCCACCGTAGTCTTGGTTCACAGATAAGGTGAATTGTTTTGTACATGAGCAACTAATTACTTGGGAGGAGAAGGCAATGTTATTTTGTTATAATTATTATGATAACATATAGTAATTAAATAATAACTCGTTGAAATTGAAAGATGGCAGGGAGTGACACAGAGCTGTAATCAGGGAGCGTTGATGGACTGGCTACCCAGAGATCTCCAATTTCTTTAATTAATTTATGGCAATACAAGTCTTCTCAGCTCACAGAATCTCAGTGCACAAGTGCTGCAAATAGCTGACAAAATTCAGAGCTTCTGGCTTACACTTACCAACATCACAGAAGACTCTGTTAGAAAGCTGAATGTCAATGTATTACTTAATAAAGAGAAACATAACTGTCAAGTAGACTAGAAGGACACATTGATCTTTCAAAGAGTTTAATTGGAAGCAATGATAATTAATTAAAATTATTACTAAAATATGTGCCAGGCACAGATTGATGTGCTTTACAAAAGTTGTCACCTAATCTCAACCACCCTGGAAGGTAGATGTTATCATTGTCCCAGTTTTAGAAACAAGGAAGAAGAAGCACAGAGGAGTCAAGAATCTTGACTATGGCCATAGACTTAGTAAATGGCATGCGTGGGTTGTGAACCCAGGCAATCTGGTCTTATCCACTCTTACGCTATGCGCCTCAGTAGATGGTTGGGGAAGCACAGAAGCAGAGCAAAAATGTTTAGACACCTGATTTACCTCTTTAGTGATTGGTACAAGGAACCAACCAATACCACCCGATTCTCAGCCAGGAGAGCATGTGCTTCTAGAGGACATTTGACAACATTTAGAGACATTTTAGATCATCACAACTGAATTAGAGGCCTGCTACTGGCATCTAGTGGGTAAAGGCCTGGAATGCTGTTAAATATCCCATAATGCATAGGACATCCTCAACCAAAAAGAATTAGCCAGTCTAAAATATCAGTGGTCCTGGGACTGAGAACCGTAGTATAAGGCAGTGAGAGCCGCGTCCAGCTCCGCAGCGTGGGTTTGTGTCCCACCAGGGCACACTCGAGGAGTTGGGGGGCCAGATTACTCTGCTACGTGCACAGTGTTTAAATGTGCAGTTCAGATGCGCCTTTCTGGGAGGACCCCACACTCTTCAGATCCCATCCAAGCCTAATTACCCCCCCAAAGTCCCCGTCTCCCAATATCACCTCACTGAGGGGTAGGATTTCAACTTATGAATTTTTGGGGGACAGAAATATTCAAATCTTTTGTCAAATTTATAAAGTGTTTCATACTTTTGATACCACTGTGAACAATACTGCTTTTTAATTTTTTATTTCTGATTATTAATTTCAATATAGAAATATAATTGATTTTAATAATCAATCAGATATCTCACAAGCTTTCTAAACTCACTTATTAGTCCTGACAGCTTTCTGAAAAATGGATTAATTGGTGTTTTCTAAATATAATCATGCCATCTGTAAAGGAGACAACTTTCCTTCCTCTTCCGATCTGGGTGCCTTTTTTTGTTTGTTTTCCCATAGCTGTGGTGGCGTGAGCTGCCAGGACCACAGAATGCGTAGGAGTGGTGGGCATGCATGTCCTTGTCTTGTTCCTGATCTTAGGATGGAACATCTGGACTTCCACTACTGGGAATAGACTTGGCTGTAAGATTGGTATAGATGCCCTTTTTTTGACTCAGAAACTTCTGTTCCTAATGTACTGAGGGTTTCTCTCACAAATAGGTATTGGATTGTGACAAGTGCTTTTTATATATCTCAAATTCTTTTCCTAAAGCACAAACTTAATCACTTATTCCCTTTCCTAAAGCCCATTAAAACCTTCCTCTCACCTTGGAAATAAAGTCCATCTTTCATACCATGGCCTACATCTCTCACCACTCCCCAAAACACACTCCACACTACACCACCACCAAAGTACTTACAGACTGTGAATACATTAATGCTATTTCAGGCCTTTGTGAATTGTCTTAGGTTCCTTCTGTCTGGAATATTGTCCTCCTCGCCCCCTAACACTTAAACCTGTACCAGACACCCAAACAGTCGAGTGAACTTGAACTGTCCATGAAAACTCAATTGAACATAGCTTTCTTTATGATCCCTACATCGGTCATCATTGTTGTATCTGCATTTATGCCCCCACTGTTGTCACTGTCACCCTGCATGTCATTATTTGTTTACTTTTTTGCCTTTCTCTTCAAAGATAGTGGGCAACTTAAAAAGTGGACCATATTCAGCAAAATGCTTGATAGAAATAGGCCCTCAGTACAAGTTAAATAACATTTATGAAAATCTTTGAAGACTGAGAAAAATTCTACAAAAAATTTCTCTATAGAAATTGTAGACATTATTATTTTTGTAGCACATTCTATTGTACACATGTATTCTTTTCTCAAAGTAACTAATGCAACATAAATATTGATAAGAAATTCATGCAAAATGATAATATAATCATCATCATATCTCTGCTAATGCATTAATACTTAAAGCCAATAGAAAAATCTGATCCTATACTGTCCACCGGGCCAGGGCCCCAGCAAGAATACCTTACATAATTTTTACAAGTATTCATTTAATCGTTATGAAAAATTTATAAGCAAGTCCCATTACTATCTCTATTTTACTAATGAGAAAACAGAAGCAAGAGAAATTAAACTACAGAGCTGGAAGTAGCAAATCTTGTCTTTCAAATTAGATGATTTAGCTCTAAAATCTATTATTTTCATCTCTGATATATTTAATAAAAAAAACTTTACAAAGCACAAAGTGAAGCTTCTGTGTTCCTTTCACTTTTTTAGCCATATGAACAGTGGATAGTTATATCTAATTATGCTGTATGCAAAAACCAAATATTGCATCCAGATTCCCTGTAGTGGAATTATACATATATTATGAAATATAAGGAATACAGAAATTATCTACTTGAAGTGTTCACTGACAACTGATAACTCACAACTATAGCTCTCAGAACACTGGCTTAAACACTTAACCTTCCTTGAATTCAGCATACTAGGAAAAACTATCAAATAGAAGTGAATTTACAATAATTCTATAGGACATAGTGGGTTTTATAGGTTCAGACTACAGTTGCAAAGACATTGTTGAATTCTTGTGTACTGGGTGTATGAAATGACCCATGAAACTGGAATTTCACTTAGGGGTGACAGAATACTTAAGAAAGAAGTAAACATAAAAAATATGAGCTTAAAATTGCCTTCCCAGCTTAAGTACCCTTAATAATTTTTCTGTTCCTAATTTAATATAGCCTTGAAGAAAATAAAGACTCATTTGACTGATGTGACTCACTTGGTTGGAGAATCCTCCTGTATGTACACCAAAATTTTGTGGGTTCCATTCCTGGTCAGGGCACATGCTTAGGTTGTGGGGTCGGTCCCTGATGTGCATGAGACCAACTGATCTATGTTTCTTTCTTACACCAATGTTTCTCTCCTTCTCCCCTTCTCTCTAAAATTAGTAATATGCCCTCAGGTGAGGATTTTTTAGAAATCTCTGAAAGATATGAAACAGATCACCTGCTCATGAAATAGAACTTTTTTTTGTTTTTTTCTATTTCTGATATTTGTGACTGTTCTTGCTTTACAACTTGCTCTACAGCATCAGTGAGTGAATATGTGTTGCACTGAGCCAGAGCTAGAAAAAATAATAAAGTACATTGTGGGGGCAACTTTGCCTGTAAGTCTGCCCATCCACCACAGATGAAAGTAACACTACCAAAACATGATCTGCTTGGGGAGGAGAGGTGGCCAATCTCTCAGAGGAGAAGAGCCAGGAGCCCCTTCCCCAATGGCTTTTATTGGGTTGTAACACACAGGAATACAGGAGGCAAGGATCAAACAGTAGATAACATTTCAAAGAAATCTGAGGGCTTAGTCTGAGTCAATGTTTGTCAGGTAAGGGGGTTGCAGAAACTTTGGGAGACATACTCATTTTCTGCTCAGACCCTTATTATATGAATGAAAGCACTCTTAGCAAAGCAGGCTTCACAGGACCTAGTGAATTCTTTCTTGTGCCCCATCACCTTGGATCCTGCCCTAGCCAGCAAGGGGCTGCACCTCATCCCCCATCACAGGTTTTCAGGCTTAAGTGGATCAGAGCCAGGAAGGGCTTCTTCCAGAGGACATGGGGACTCGAGCTATGTCAGAATAGCTGGGGGAGAGGGTCCATTACTCCCTCTTTGTTGCAGCCCCTGAATCCTTCCTTGATGGCTTCCCAAGTGATTGTGTCCTGCTTAGGTTGTCCCCCCTCTGAGGGGTCTTACCCATCTCTGACTAACCAATTATGCACTGGAGCCTGGGAGAGGAAGCAGAGGCCGCATTTGCTACCAGAGACAAGCTTTGTCTCCTTAGTGGCTTGCATTCCAGATGTTGCTCACTCAGTCTTAGCCATGGGGGCAATTACAACTCCTGAAACCAGGCAGAGTGGTTCCCAACAGTACATAACTTTTTTTTTTCAAAAATTGCCTTTCTGACTTGTGTTTTTTTACATGCTTAAAAATGGTTAATTCCCAATAAAATCAATTTATTTTATTAGATATGATAAAACCATGGTGTGCCCCTCTATTCCTTCCCCAAGTTATTTGCAACTCTAATACTAAGACTATGAAATCAGCAACCAATACTGAATTTGTCTCATGTATTGTGTGGCTTAAGCCAGAGTTTTATTTCTCTCTCTCTTTATTATTGTTCAAGTTCAGTTATCTACCATTGACCAAAATAATATACATTTTTTTCATTAAGATAAAAACCAGAACAAAAATGCTAAGGAGCCAACCTAGGGCAGTTCACGCATGACCCGCATCATACTGCCATTTGCCCCTCCACACTTCTCATTCTTATTGCTTTAAGTTGACACCCATCTTCTCTGCTTCACTTGTTTGATATTGCAGTCACGCTCAGTCATGGTTGCCTTCTTTTAAGTAGCATTATTTTTACATTGCGGCA
Organism: Artibeus jamaicensis; assembly: GCF_021234435.1. Lineage (NCBI taxonomy): Eukaryota > Metazoa > Chordata > Mammalia > Chiroptera > Phyllostomidae > Artibeus > Artibeus jamaicensis. The sequence goes on from NW_026521837.1 coordinate 18,211,237, forward strand.
AAAAAAGTCTATGTGATAATTCATCACCAAAATTTATACGGTTTTGCTGGAGATTATGCTAAACTGCTTTCCAAAAAGATTTCCAAGTATATATATATTCACTGAGAGTGTAGAAATACATTAAGACATCAGTATGTGAATACACATCATTGGTCTCTAAAAGACAGCCATAATAAAAAATTTTCCCATATGTATTTCACCACAGAACCATTTTGCCATGGGATACCTATTAATTTGCTTGATAGGATACTACGTTTTTCAGGACACAGCTTGAAAACCATTAAGATTTGGTAAAAATGAAAAATACCAGGACAGTCTCATTACCATCAATATTTTTACAACATTCTTCCATCTGGAATAGACTATAAATATTTCAAAATATTTGTGAACTAAGAAAAAGCATAACATGCAGTATTCTATTTTATATTAAAAAGACTGAATTATATGTCCATCAGGAGCTTCTGGAAGTTGTACAAAGAGGTGACTGGTGAATTCAGTATTCTGCTGACACCAGTTTTTAAATTTGAGTTCACTGTATAAAATTTCATCAAGTACTTAGTTTTAAAAATATTTTAAGGGCATATACTATATAATTATAGTTTGTCTTCAAAAGCTAAAGATATGCCTTGTTTTTTATTATTTGAGAAAAAAGTAATTTCAAAATTACTTGAGAAATTAAGGAATAAGTGGAACAAAAACAGCCTTTAAATATGGCAGTTAAAACAAAACTCTTGACTTGGAGCTACACTTTGATCAGTATTGTGGATTGGTTTAACTATAAGTTCTTCCCTCTACAAAACCATTACCCCCTGAAAAAAAAAAAACATACTTCTTAAGAGCATTGTTCCAATTATAAGACAAAAGACCATTTCTATGCTCACCCCCAAAATATTCCTGTGTTCTCTATCTGGAGCTGAGATCTCTGACCAATCAAGGAACAGACTGAAGAGGCAGGCAGACCTGTGAGCAAACATGGCTTTCAGGCTAAGCAGTAAGCACAGCAAGTTAAGGAACTCCCTCCTCTGAGACTCCCAGGGAGCCAGGATCTGCCTGGAGAAGGAAAGGCCAGCAGTGCCTCTGGCTGTCAAAACAGCCAAATCTAATTGTTTTGGAGGAAAGCATCTGCAACGTCAACCCTAGGAATTTCTACAAATTAAAAACAAATATTTGTGATCTCTAAACAAACAAACAAAAAATAAGACACTGAATAAAGTTACACACGGCTTTTTTCTCTTTTGGTTTTCCTGTGTGATTATTTCAGCAGAGATGCTTCTGAGCATCAAAATACTTTCTCCTTTTCCTCTTCTGCACACACAGTTTGTAGCCTCCCTTGCAGTAGTTACAGCCATGTATCTGAGTTCTAGCCTCCGCCTGGCTGATAAAACCTTTCCATAGGCCTCTTCCTCGTTCTTCCTTCTGGCAGCCAGTGAGTGGGGCTACTAACCACGTGACCTTAAATATCACTAAAGACAGATGACCGAGTATCCATCTCAAATTTCCTGCCAAGTGACCATGTTGGGTAGAGTGGAGGAGTCTTCTCTATACTTCTCAGCAGGAATCTTATGTTGCCACGGGAATGTAACTGATGTCTGTGGTCCAGTCTTCCATTGGGAAACATTATTGGGGTTAACTCCTTCATACTCTACTATTATCAGACCTTAAGGATCCATGTCTGGACATGATGGAGAGGGGTAAAAGTCATAAAGAAATCTAAAGGTTTGGATGGATGGGACTTTTAATCGTCCCCCTTCAAGATAACATGGATATGTACTGATGACAAAAGAAGAGCATGCGTGGGTTGTGCTGGCTAAAGCTATGGCAAAGACTGCTAAAGTTCACTGAAATCTTTTCTCCATCTTCTTGACCATACAGGTAGTTGACCCTTCCTGGTATCTCTGACCATGTGCCCATGTCACTATACCTATGGAGTGTGAACAGAAGTTATGTATGGCCCTCGTTGCCCTGGCCTATAGGAACTTCCCACATGCAGTTGCCAATGATCTTTTCCCCTTCAGATTGATTGAAATAGGGACAAATCCCAGAGTGTGTTTTAAAACCATTTGTTGAATTTTGAAGTTTTTTTATATGCAGCAGAGAGAAAGGAGGAGCTACTACCCTTTGCAACAACATGGATGGAACTGGAAAGCATTATGCTGAGTGAAATAAGCCAGGTGTTGAAAGACAAATACCAAATGATCTCACCTTTAACAGGAAGCTAAACAACAAAACAAACAAGCAAGCAAAATATAACCAAAAACACTAAAATAGAGAACAAGGGGACAGTAACCAGAGAGGAGAGGGGAGGGAATTTCAGGGGAAAAAAATGGGAGGGATTTAAAGGAACAAGTATGAAGAACACAGGGACAATAGCTGGGGGGATGGAAATGGGAGGGAGGTGGGGAGCACGGGGTGGAGTGGGCTGGGATGGAAGAAATAGAAAACTGTACTTGAAAAATAACTAAATAAAAAAATAAAATAAAACCATTTGTTGAAAATGGCAGAGTCTTCAGCATGAAGCAGAGTCACAATGGATTTGGAACTTCTGCCTCTGGCACAGGACTGTGATATAGGAAAGAAATACAGGGTTTCTTCCTCCTTTTAGCTACTAACGTTTGAGTGCTATAAGCTGCTTAGCTTTCCCTTGTGAATGCAAGCCTGTTACCTAAGCTTACATGCGCTATGTTCTAGTGTAACTCAAGTGTCAAGAAAGTTTGGCTTATATACCAGTAATTAATTGATATCTTACATTTGTATATTATTCTTACATTTGTATATCAATTCCTTAAATTTGTATATTGATCTTACAATTTCATAAATTCTATTTTGTATGATTTCTAGTATAATCCCTGAAGATTGGTGTGGATTCACATCTGTATTTTAATATGTGCTATTATAAAAATATTTAAACAACATAGAAGTCTAAGAGGTGAAACATACCACCAGAAATAGCACATTAGTAACTACTTACATTGTATGCAATGTTTGATTACATTGTCAACAAAACGAAGCCAAATGCATGTAATTAATTGTAATTAGTAGTATATTTCCCATGAAAATATTTATTTTCTATTAAACCTATTGAGTAAATGCTTAATATTCTGTGGTAGAGATTTTCTTAAATTTATTTAACCAGTCACTAAATTTAGAACATGATTTTTTGGTAGAACTTCTCTTTCATTTAAAGAAGTGTAATTACAAACAATCCCACATATATTTTTATGGATTTGACTAGTTCTTCTCCAGTCTATGGTAAGTTTAAAATTGAGATTTCTATTGCCAAATTGCCCTGTAGAAAAGCATAAATTAGAAATCTTAATAGTGTTTGGTATATTTCCTTATTCTCTTCCTGATACTAGGAATTATTTATCATTGTACAATTTGGCAAGTGATATGAGGTCATATTACTTATTTCTTTCTTTGCACTTTTGTTATTAATAATGTTGAACATTTACTTTTATAGGCAATCTATCTGTGTAAACTTTGTCATTAATCTCCTACTCATTTCCAATTTTATTATTTTTAAATATTTAATATATTTATTTTTAGAGAGAGGGGAAGAGAGGGAGAAAGAGAAGGAGAAAAACATGGATGTGTGAGAGATCCATCAATTGATTTCCTCTTGTACTCCCCCAACCGGGGACCTGGCCCACAACCCAGGCAAGTGCCCTCACTGGGCATCCAAATGGTGACTTCTTAGTTCACAGGCCAGCACTTACTCCACTGAGCAACACTAGCCAGGGCCTAATCATTCTCAATTTTCTTTAGCTTTTTCTTTTTTTTTTATTATTTCTTTTTATATTCACTTGTTTTTCTGATTTTTTACAGTTTTTTTATATTTTATATTTTACAGAAATCTCTGATTTTCACATATTGCTAATGATATTTGACTTATAGGCAATTAGAAAATAAGGCTTGAAGTGGTTAATTGATGGTTCCAAGGACCAAGTGGCAAAATCATAACTAAATGCCAGTTCTTCTGATCCCAGTTCTGGGATTTTGTTTTAAATTCACCTTCATAGTTGCCTTTCTTGAAATGAGGAAGTTAGAAATCCAAATAGGAGATGCAAGACTAATTGCACTCTGAGGATACAATCCTTCTAAAATATTTTTCGAGTGCTTACCAAAGTAGATGCATACTGCCCCATAGGAAGTTAATGTATCTTGCTTTCTTCTTAAAACCGTGTGCTAATGCAATTCCTGGCACATAATAGGTCCTCTGCAAATATACGTAAATGAATGAGTGGCTGAATGTGCAGTTAAAGAGGTAAAAGACCTAGTTCCTACATTCAAAGGACTTCCAGTTTTGTGGGGGTGACAAACAAAAGACAAAAATAACAGGAAATGAGATGTGATATGATGAAAATAAGCATAAGATTTATGTACTATCTAAGTAAATGTTCGAAACAATTTACAATGACTCTAAATCCCTTTACTCAGATACATTAGCTAGGAACACAGCACGTTATGATGGAACATTTTCCTTTTGTGACAAGTAACAGAGACACACACTGGCTTTGTAGTCAGATACACACCTGTGTTGAAGATCCAGATTTTCTCGTTCTTGTCTAAATAATACAAATGAGGTGGCTTTTATGAACCTAAACTTCTTTACCTGTCAATACCATTAACGATGCCTGTATCTATCCTCAGGCCTTAGAAGAACTTAAAGACAATAGATACAAATTACTCAGCTCGTAGAAGGTGTCCTAGAGACAATTGTTCTTTTTTATGTTCCTCAGATAAATTATCTTAAGTATAGCCCATATTGAAGATTACCTGCCAGCCTAAGGCTATGATTATACCTTTAAAAAAAGCTATTAATAGTTTGTTATCTTAATTTGACCTTTCCTATTAATAGAGCTTTGGACAATCAGCAGCATACCTTTACCATGAGACTATGCATCTGTCTCACGCAGAATAATCTAGAGACAGAAATTATGTATTGAGTTTAAATTCTTCAGAAACATATGTGGCACTTGGCTTTTAAGTTCCAAAGATCTTCAAAAGCACTTAATAATATGTTGTATAAAATACAAAAATATTATTTAATAAAAGATATGCGAATGCTGAAGAACAGGCTTTCAATGAAGATCACATGGTGTTACATTGCCTGTTCTTAAACCATAACCTGATTTTCCAAGTGGGTATTAGACACATGTCGATCTGGGTATACTAAGCAGAATAAGTAACCACTGACGATTCAGGAAAGGTGTTTGTGCTGAAATCTCACGTGCTTGCTGTCGTGGGAGTCTGACAAGGACAGCCCTTGCAGGTGCGCATTTTCCAAAATGTGATAATTCCAAGTTCCCAAGGAACTGGCCCCTCCTTCCCACTTGGGTGCTGGGTAGTGGCTAAGCTATCTTCTTATTTCAGTTACTTTTCCAGGAAATTTTGGACTATTTATGTTATTAATTATTTATGGTTCATATTGCCATACTAAAAAGAGGAATTTTGAGTGGTCTTAAAATCACTAAATAGTTTACTGATTTAGTGGTAGAATAAACAAAGATGATTTTTTAAAAATGATGTAATTCTTTATCTTGAACTGGTCTTATAAAATAGTCTATATTCAATATTTTGTTGCTCTTCAGAAGCCTTAATTTTCAGATTATTTTCTTGTTTACTAAAAAAAACTGTTATGGGTTTCTTTCTCTACTATGTTATGACTACAAGAGTTACAATAGGATATGCTGCTCAAGAAGTATTTTAACAATTTTATTTACAAATATGAAAATACAAGAGGCTGCCTTTCATACTTTTGAAATATTTTTCTTAAGGAAATTTCATTTATTTTTTGCTTCAAACTAATTTAATTGACAACAGGCTCAATGGTTCAAATATGTGCAAAATATACTGATAGTTATGAAATAAGATAAGATTGTGAAACTTTCCTTCAAAAATAGGTTAGAAACTTTTTGACTCTTATCTGAAGACAGAAAAATGCAGTCCTATAATGATATAAAATAAACAAAAAACAAATTACTGAAGTGAATGAAAAACTTTCCTCTATAATTCTAGTGAAGAGAAAGTATTAGAAATGGAAGCTGAATAAACATTTCTTTGTGGTCCACTATTACCCATATACATAGTACAAATTACACAAACAAGGAATTAATCATGATGCAATCAGTAAGAGCAGCACAGAGATGATTATTCGTGTGTAAAATTTGCCCCTCTTATTAGAATAAAAACCCTGCCCAATTTTCTTTGTAATATAAAAATTATCTTTTCCTCATCTTCTATTTGTCTTTCATATATCTAACCTTAATTCACTATTTTACAAATTAAAAAGCTTAGATAAGTATGGGAAAGTGCCAAATCTCAATAAATAGCAGTTGCCACATCCTGGGCACTACCAAGAGAAGGAGGAGAAATGCAACTTCTGAAAACTTTGCAATAGAAACTACTGAAAATCAAGAACGAAGAAAATATAGTAAAAATTCAGAAAAGAGTCTCTCAGTAACCTTTCTGATAATATCAAGAGGACTAGCATATATGTCGTTTGAGTCCCAGAAGAAGTGAGAGAAAGGGAATCAGAAAAGTATTTGTAAAAAATAATGGACAGCTGAAAAATTTCCAAATTTTATTAACTCTATATTCCCACAGACCCAAGAAATACAATAAATAGCAAAATAAGTAAATAAATAAATAATCAACAGAACAAAGCTCACACAAAAACACATTGTAATCACATTTTTGAAAAATTCTTTATCCGTTTATCTTTTAGCGATGGAAGATGTTGAAACACTTTAAAAAAGAGTACGTTATGTATAAAAGCTCAAAGAAAATAATGAACATAGACTTCCTATGACATGTTAAATGTTTTGAGAAATTGCTGTGTCCGGGATTGTGTTTGGATTTCCTTCCCAATGTTCATCTCCCAGCGTTTCCTCAAAATCGTCCTTGGCCAAAAGTGTTAACTGATACTTCTAGATGAGGCTCTATCTCCAAAGGCATATAACCAATTAATTTTGTCAGATTACTAAAATAAAATTCAGTAGTGAATTTTCAATTTGACATATATGCAAATTAATTGCATTCTACTTATGGTCTATCTTAACTGTCTTTGATTGTTCTAGTTGATAATCTTCCATTCATAATTTTATTGTATATTATGATAAAACACAAAACAGAGGGTCCCAAAGCAGAGTGCAACCCATTTTGCCACTATTAAAGATTTAATGTATTTAAACACTTTTGTCCAAACTGATAATGAAAAGTGAATAATAACTACTGAGAACAAGCTCCTAATATAGCAAGAAATTTGATAACTTTCTATCCAAGTTGAATTTTAAAAAATTTTGTACTCCTTAACACATAATGGGATTTTTATTAGGATTCATCCTAAAACCTTGATTCCCTCACTCTCATACAATATTTAATTTGTAAATATATGTCACTGGTTCATAATTAGAAAAAAGCAATCAGTTCAATGAACTTTTCAGTTCAGATGTAATGAAATATTTTATTTAAAAATGGTAACCAGAGTGGAGTGGGGAGGAGAATAATAAAAGAAAGAAGGGGAAGGGTCATCAAGGAACATGTATAAGGGACACATGGACAAGGTCAATGGGAGGGTGGGATTGAAGGTGGGAGGTGGGGCAGGTGGGATGGGGGAGAGTGGGGGTGGAAAATTGAGACAACTGTAGTTGAGCAACAATAAAAAATAATAGTTTTACTGCATTTAAAATCACAGCAGAGAGAAGAGATCACAAAAAACATTATCAGTAAATAGCACATGAAGGAAAATACCAAATCTCACCTAAAAAAAAAAAAACAAAAAAAAAACAAAGACAAGAGAACAGGCACCAGAGAGAGGAAGGAACAGAGGGGAAAAAGAGGGGGGGGGAAAAAAAAATGTACGAAATAACAAAAAAAAAAAAATAAATTAATTAAATGGTTTCATTTAAAAAATGGTGTATTTTCCCAATAAAATTACTATTCCCTCAACTTTCACTGCTTCTAATCATGATTAAAATGAAATTTTATATTCCTTATGCCTTCACTAAGAGTCATCTTTGAGGTTCACAGTCAGGTAACATTTTCAGATAGCTTTGATATCAAATATGTGTATGAAAAACTGATAATCAAAGTGTCAGAAAAACTAGGCAACTGATATCTATATTATTTTTATCATTGGGAACTGCTAGATTTCTAGATTGTTACAAGCTCTTGCCTCAATTCCTCTCCTTCTTTACCCACTTTTTTCTAGGAGTAGATAAATAAGATTAAACCCAAATCCATTCATTTTTTTCCAGGATTTTCTTAATGTTCCATTGTGTTTTATAGCCATGTATAGCCACTTACCTGTTTTATCTGTGAACTGTGGGTTAACTCCTCAGAGAAAGTGCATTACTTTCACTGAAGCCTCGTCACACACACGGTTTTTCCTTTTCATCTGCCCAGACTCCGTGTGTTCCTTCTGACAGCTGGTGGCCCCAGCCTAGCTTTACTCTTCCTTTTGATTCTCATTTTTTTGTCTGTTAACAGTTTGACTTTGCTCCTTGCTTTCCTCACTTCTGTTGCATCCTCATAGTTATTGACCACATGGATGCTTGTGGCTTTCCACATTTCTCTGCCCATAATCTCTGTGTTTGACAAAAAAAAAGTCTCTGGATCTTTTCTTCAATTTTGGTCATTGAATTTCCCGTTACAGATCTGGCTCTTTCTTTTCTTAGATCCTGACATTTCTTAGAGTCTTTTCTTAGAGCCTTCCCTTGCCATTATTCACTGTCTCTTTGTTCTTAAAAATTAGATTTTTATGAAATGCATGCAAAAGATTTAGTAGGAAAAAGAAGGGTTGAGTATAAGTGTTATACCAGATAAATGAACTATTTGGTTTTGGTAGGTAAAACTGCTTGAGACATTGGGTGACAATAATGCTGGTTGAAATTATTGTCATTTCTTCCCCAACTGGGAAGAATTCCTGATAATATCACATTCCTTATAATGACTGGTGGTGACAAAAAACAATTGAGAAACATAAGAATTTACATGAAAAATTAACAGTAAGGGACTAGGCATCATAAATGAAAGCTTTTAGAGCATTAATGTATTATTTATATTCATTATCATGATAGAACACTAAATCAATATAACGCTGGTGATATTTTATACATACTTCAATATCACTCTCTGTAGAACTTCACTATTGGTCCTCTGATGCTACATCACAATTATTTGCTCACCTATCCCCACGATTAAAATGAAATGTACTTCATGTAATCAATTTCTGGCCTTAATCTAAAAAGAAGATTATAGACAGTTTTTAGGTCCACTAGTCAGGTACCATATTTTACTCATTATTTCAAGTGTATAATTAATTAATTGGTTCAAAATTCCCACAACTAAATACTATATAATTTAATGTGCTTAATGTAACAATAAAGCTTATAGCATTATTTATTGCAGTTTATTTTGGATGTCATTGTTTGCTCAGGGACATAGAAAGAGAGGCATTGATTTGGCAGGGAAAGAATTTTCCTTGGAATCTTCAGAGAGAAGCCTCCCTGCAGCAGGGGTGGCTATTCTGTGGCTGGATTCTGAGAAGTAATGGGATTAACTAGCAAACTGTGAAATTTAAAAAAAAAAACTGAAGCAAAAATCCCTTTTTAAGAAAGATAGGCAAAGAGTCAAGAAGAGAAATGAAGACCAGAGTTTGCAATTCAGATGAGAAAATTGGGGCAAGTGACTTTAAAGGGGCAAACATTAATTTGTGCCAGGAGAGATTTCCTGAATCTTGTGGCAGAGGAAACCATTTATAGAGCATCTGTGGCCCTGCTCACAGATGGAAGGTGAGGGGCTGGTCAGGGCAAAAGGTCCAAAAGGACACTTTTCTGGATCTTCTTGCAGGCAGTAGGCTTTCATTTCTAGTGGAAAAGTATGTTGTGATCACTACCTATGATTTTCAGTCAACTTCTTAAGTATCTAAGTACAGAAGGTGAGAGAGACAGAGACAAACAAGGAGAGAGAGACTGATTTATTGGGAAGAACTGCTTATCCAATTACAGGAGCTGGCAAGTCCGAAATCTGTAGGACAGGCCAGCAATAGAAGCTCTCAAACAAGAGTTGATGATACAGGCTTAAGGCAGGTTTCGTCTCTGGGAAACCTTCATTTTTTCCTGTAAATCCTGCCAACTGATTGGAGGATCCCCATAAACACTATTGAGGGTAATTTCCTTTAGGTAAGGTCAACTGATTTTAGATGTTAACCACATCCACAGAACATCTTCCCAGCAACACACATATTAGTATTCAGTTAAATAACTGGGTACCATAGTCTGTCTAAGTTGGTACATAAAATTATCACAATCCACAACTTGACAGTTTGGCAGCCATATGCATACCCTCAAAACCAATAAAATCTCCATATAAAAAGAGTAACAAAATCATACTCCTGTCTCACAGGAAGCAACTTTCCTGTTATAACCCCAAACACACGTTATCTCCTGAAGAGAATGCAATGTCCTTGGGTGGTATTTCTTCTCAATATCTCATAACTTAATACTGTGATATAATGCCAACCACTATTTATAATAAGGGGAGAAAGGGGGGGAAGAAAACAGTTTAGTATGTATGAATACTGCATAGGATCTCCGATTCGTATAAGTCTGATTTGGCAACCCAATTCTTTGTGTGAGCTCAAATGTTAATACTGACCTGTGGCTAACCATGTTATTTTTAATTAAATCTTAAACAATGGCAGTTGACATACAATATTACATTATTTTCAGATGTACAACATGGTGATTAGACACTTACATAACTTTTGAAGCGAACACCACAGTAAGTTTAGTACATGTCTGATGCCTTGCATAGTTATTACCGTGTTATTGACGATATTCCCTAAGCTGGACCTCACATCCCCAGGACTGCTTTTATAACTGGTGACTGATACTTTTTTAACCCCTTCACATTTTTCACCCATGGCCCTGAACACCCCTGTCCCAACTGGCGAACAAGAGTTTCCTCTCCGTATCTATGAGTTTGTTTCTGTTTTTGCTAAACGTGCTATTTTAATTATAAGCAAATAGGATATGAAACTCTACTATCAAGTTTTTCTTTTGAGTAGTTTTCATACTGTGTATCAAACAGGAAATTGAGGCCAATTCAAATGCGATGCAGTAAATGGAAGTCGGTCTCCAGAATTTAAGCAGAGCTCAGCCTCACAAGAAGAGAAAAAGAAATAGACAGTAACTACTGAGGATACAACAGTAAACAAGATAGATTTGGTCTTGTGGGGTTCAACCAAGAGGTTGTTAATAGGGAGTTTGTCAGAGCTCATACAGAACTAAAAAAGGCACTTGAGTCTTGGAGGCAAATTAAATCTTGCTGATATCACCGGCAGTGCTTTGTTACGTCTGACTTCTCCTGGGCGTGTTTACTCTCCTCTGATAATCCCCTGGAGTTGATAGAACTACCCAGAATATTCCATAATGTTTCATATGTGCCAAATATAGGAGCGTCTGTCCATGCTTAGACTGGAGATGTATAGAGAGCAGGGCACGCTCATGGTGATGCGGGCCCCGGTAACCGCAGTGAGAAGGCTGCCCAGGTTCGGAAATGTCAGGGAACTGGGTTTCAGTATTCGTGAGCCCACAGCAGACAAATTCGGGGGAGATTTATTTCAGGAATGCGAGTAGAAAAAGTGATTTCACTGAACAGAAAAGTGAGTTTTGAGATGAGTCTTTAAAGAATTAGGTATAATACTGAAAAGCAATAAATTACTCAAAGGCCTTGAGCCACCATGAACGTGACAACAGCACTTCATCGCCCATTAAATTTAATCTTCCTGTTAGACACGTTGTGGCCTAGATACCATGATGTATTTCTTCAATGTAGATCTGATCCTTATTTTTTAATGACTAGTACATGTTAGCGATATCTGAGAGCAGATCCATTATTTACATATCTCATTCAAAGAGTCATTTATTATAATATATTCAGAAAAACCCTTATTTTATTTAAAGTTAGCCTTCAATAAAAAATATATGAGGATGTTATTATATACTCAGCAAAGTAGGTACAGTGCAATTCCCAGTCCTCCCAGGCATGGCCTGCCCTGCACACGGTTAACAGCAGTTAATGGTCCAGGCTGACTTCACAGAGCCTCTTTCTTAACACCAAGGATTTTTACTGAAAGACCAAAGGCCGGTCCATGTGTCCATTGAGACCTATAAATAAGAAATTAAGGAAGTAAAAACATCTTTTTAGAAATTTATTTTTCTGATTTATTTGTGTACTTTCACTTTCCAGTGAAAACTAGTATGATTATCCAAGCACTGTGCAATGTGAAAAATGTTTTCACAAGACATTATATAAACATATAACTCCCATTGTGTTCTCTAGCACTTAAAATGTAAAATACCTCACCCAACTTTGTCAATACGCAAAGAAAAAAATCTGCCAGGCTCTTCAAGGATGTATAACTTTCTTTTAAACAATACCCATGTAGCATTATTATTAATCCATTTTCCTATGAAAACTTCTCAATAACATTAGAGAAGATAAGTTAAATTTGGCACAAACATAAAACTGAAAACTGGGGTAAAACCATGGGAAAATGTGTTGAGAGGGAGGAGAAGAACTCAGCAAGTACTCATCTTTAAGTATCTGAGCCTACCTCATTCCCTCAACAACATTTATTTCACCCAGCTAAGGGCAAGTTCTGTTCTAGGCACCCAGAATACATCCTTGAACCAAACACCAGTCCACCCATCTCAGGGCTTTCATTCTACTTCCATAAAGTTGGAATTTTTCAGAGCAACAATAAGAACAAAAAGAAATTAAAGAAATCTTTAGTTCTAATATAGGTAGTAGGAAAATGTTGAACGCCTTTTGTAATCAATGTAATTACTTTTTAAAAGCTTATTGAAAAGAAGACTAAGAAAGTGGGCTACTAAACATCTCAAATGCCTCCTAGAAAATTAAAAGGAATCATTATTTTGATTGAGATGTTTCCAGTAAGTAAGCTCTCCTTTCCACAGCCTCTACAACACCAAGCATCAAATTCAAAATGAAAATGTTCAATTAGTTATTCAGAAATTTCTTACAGATTTAACTCAAATACAAGAGCAATAGGTTTCTTAACTATTGTAGATCACAATAGAGCAGTTGGCAAATTACGGTTTGCAATGTTAAAACAGCCCTAGCTGACATTTAACAAAATATTAAATCTTCTCACAAATGCATATTCTTATTTATTTACTTATTTTCCATATGATTAGACAGTGAGTCAGCTCCCTGATATTTCATAGGGAAAAAAGTTCTTTTAAAAAAATTATTATGTTTAAAACTCAAGACCTTTTTTCTTTAAGTGAACCTTAGCATTTAACCTTAATTACTGAAGTCATATGTGCTCAATTCAGAAAATTTGGGAAATACCTAGACCAGAGAACTGGAGAAAACTCTGAAGGGCCTTTTTAAAGTACTATTAGGAGTTTTGGTGTGTGTCTTTTTTTTTTTCTATCACACTTTTTTGCTATATAGTTGTGGGGTAAGTGGAGGCAGTCTGGCTTCCTCACCCAGGTGTCTGGGTAGCTGAGGGAAGTAATGTTCCCAGAGCCTTGGAGGGGCCTCATCACCAGTGTTTTCGTAGCCTTGAGACTGAGTCTGATAAATTGTTCCCATAACATGAAGTGGGCTCCTATGCACAGAATTGTTATGTTATGTAATGTTTTGGCAGTTTTCCAGCTTTGTTCCCCTCTAGTACTTAAACAGGTAGGGACTCCATGGGCCAGCAATGATGACACACACACAAGGGGACAGGGGCCACAATGGGTGCCATGATGGGGAGCAGGGGCCATGACGTGAGACATGCAGATAGACCTGCAGCTTGCAGCGTGTGCGACTCACCCACCAGTGAATAAAGGCAGGCCTGGCAACCCAAGGACTCCATGGATACTGTCCATCTGATGAATACCATGAACCTGCCCAGCCTTGGAGGGTCGCAACACAATGGTGTATGTAATTTCCTATCATGTCATACAGCATATGCAATTTCAAACCCTTCCTAGTTTCCTCTTTTTTTCCCTTGGCAACCCCAAACATGTTCCTTTATCAATAAGTATTCATGTGTTTGTGGCATATAGATTTTTCCATATATATAAAAATGTTTTGAAATGTATAAAAACATTGTTCATGTCTGTTTATTTTCTAAGGAACAAACGGTACGCTCACTTTAAAGGTTGTGTGTGTGTGTGTGTACATGCATGTATATTTCCCCATGTTATTCACTGGAAAGTCACCCATTTAGGTTTATGCCCCTTCATTGCCTTTCTAAACCTTCATAATTTATGTCAAGGTTTTTTCTACTTCATTTATTCAATATTAGCCTGCCTTCTCTCATGAAAGAAACAGACGGCATTGGAGAAAATTCTACATCTTAACTTGTAATCTGCAAATTTATTTATATATTTGTCCATGATTCTTACTTTTCCTCCTTGCTCAGTTTTGTCTAGTATTTCTGTGTGTGATCTTTCCTTATGTTCTGAATCCTATCACCTTAGTACCACGTCTGAGGCCATGTGCCAACAGTTATCATGGAATTTGTTCATTTTATCTACCTGATTATATTTCTTGGCAAAAAGTTTCTTAACAATGTTTATTGTCATATAAATATTAATAGATATTCTTTTTTTAAAAAACCAAAGATTTTATTTATTTATTTATTTTTACAAGGAGCGAAAAGGAGGAAGAAAGGGAGGGAAACATCAATAAAGTAACATTGACCGGTTGCCCCTCATACGTACTCTGACCAGGAGTAGGAGGGGGTGTCTTTCTCTCTGAGGGAGGGCGTCCAACCGAGCCACACCAACCAGGGCAGATATTCCTTTTTCTAAATGAAAGTAAGCTTATTATTAAAAAAAGAATATTTATTTCTTTTAAAATAATATCTATTTTTTAATCCCTGAAACTGATCATTTATGTTCGCTAATTTTTTCATCCCTTATGGTAGGAATTTATCAATTTTACTAGTTTTGTTGAAAGAACTAACTTAAGTTTTCCTTTAGTAATTTTTCTTTTTGCCATAGTTGGTTTCTGCTTTTTTAAAAATTATTTTTCTAATTACTTTTGTGATTCTTTTGTAAGCCATATGTTGATAAATTTCCAAATAAAAATTGGGGCATTTGCTCTATTTACTAGCTATCATTCATGTTTAGCTGAACTCCACTTTCGTCACAGAAAATTCTCAGAATTATGTAAGTACACTGATATTTTTTGAAGTTTGTTTTATGGCTCGCAAATGCTCTGTTTTGGTAAATGGCCAATGTGCATTTGAAAAGCCTATTTTGTGTGGCTCTTTGGTCTATATTAAATTTAAATAAATTGAATCAAATTCATACTTCTGTTCATTTTGTTTTTCAAAATTTTATATTCTTAGTAATATTTGATTTGCTTGTTCCCTCAGTAAAAAGAGAATGTATTCAAATCTTTCCTGTTTGTCGATTTGACTATCTCCTTTTTGAGTTTTGCCCATTTTGCTTTATATATTTTAAGCTAGAAGATTGCATGCCAACGAATTTAATACTGTTAAATCTTCCTGCTCTCTAGACTCTATCATTATGAAATATCCCTCTTTATCCCTGTAATGCTTCTTTCTTTATGGGTAATTTTTTTCAGACATCAGTGCTATAGATTAAACACTTTTTTGTTCATCTTTGCATGGTATAAATATTTTCTTCCTTTTATTGTCAAGTCACCTGTGCCCACAAGTATAAGGTGAATCTGTTGTAATTGCCAAATGTTAAGTTATTTTGAAATTTATTGTAACACTTTTATTCATTAAAGTGTTATACAATTTACATTTAGACAATAAATATGTTTAAATGTAAAGTTTAATTACTTTTCTTTGCATTCCATCTATTTTTATACATTAATTTTTTAAAATATTACATTTCCTCCCCTTCTTTGGTATGTAGTTTTTTTATACAGGCCACACAACTTTAGCTATTTTATTAGTACAGGCTCTGAAACAGGAGTCAGTACACCATGACCCAAGTCACCTGCCTTTGTAAAAAATGTTTTATTGGAACAAGTCGTGTCTTTTCATTTACTCCTAATAATAAACTCATTTATCCACCACCTTTGACAGTTTTCACACTACATCTACAGACTGAGTAGTTTGGTCAAACTCATATGGTGCACAAAGACCAAAACATCTGCTACCAGACCTTTTACAGACACTGTACAAGGCCGCACTGAACTTCAGGATGATCCCTGAACTATTCCTGTCTGTCTTCAATCACTGTGACCATAGACAAGAAAAGTTGATCAGGACACTTGAATCCTATTTATACTCTCCTGTTTTCTGTACTCTTTTTACCATGTAGGTTATTTCTACATATATTTCAAACCTCAAAAAGTATTATAATTTCTATTTTACATAAATACTCTCTTGGATTTATGTAAATAATTACATTTTCGGGTCATCAATTTAACCTTCCTGTATTACTGTGGTTTCATCTAGGATAGTCTTCTTTCTCCCTAAAGTACACCATTTAGTGTTTGACTGTGGGTGTACTGGGGGCAAATTCCTTCAATTTTTTTTTTTGCCTGAAAATGTCTTTATTTGCCTTTATTTTGAATGACTTTTTTGCTGATTGTTATTCTGGGTTGAAAATGTCTTCTATTAATCTTTAAAAGATGATATTTCATTATCTCCAGGCTTCCATACTTTCTGTTGCATAATCAGTTGTTGAAATATAGTTGTTCTTTTAAAACAATGTGTCATTTTTCCCCCTCTGGCTGCTGTTGTAATTTGCTTCCAGCAATTTTTCTATGATGCGGCTATGAGCAATTTTCTCTCCCCCTGTCTCTGCCTTTCTCTCTCTCTTAATGTTTGGCTTTACAGAAGTTCCTGAATTCATGGTTTGCTGTCTTTTATTTTGTTTTGGAAATTTCTCAGTCATTTGTGTCTCCTCAAATACCACGTCTTTCCTTTCCTCTCTTCTGTCACTTCCTAGGACTCCAGGGATTTTTAAAAAATTTTTATTTAGTTATTTTTCAAGTACATTTTTTGTCTATTTTTCCCATCCCAGCCCCCCCCCCCGCCCTGTCTCCCCCCTCCCTCCCATTCCCTTCCCCTGGTCCTCATCCCTGTGTCTTTCATACTTGTTCCTCAAAATCCCTCCCCTTTTTTCCCCTTAAATTCCCTTCTCTCTCCCCTCTGGTCGCTGCCCCTTTGTTCCCTATTTCAGTGTCTTTGTTTTTATTCTGTTTGCTTGTTTGTTTTATTGTTTAGCTTCCTGTCAAAGGTGAGATCATATGGTATTTGTCCTTCAATGCCTGGCCTATTTCACTCAGCATAATGCTTTCCAGCGAATGGATCAAAAAATTGTGGTACATATACACAATGGAATTCTATGCAGCAGAGAGGAAGAAGGAGTTACTACCCTTTGCAACAACATGGATGGAACTGGAAAGCATTATCCAGTGATTTTTTTAAGAAGTTTTATCACTGTTCCCTTCCCCCCATGTCACTGTGTTTCAATAAATTTTCTATAAACTTATCTTCTTCTAATTTGCTCATCTTAATCTGTAAATTTTTAAATTTAATTTTAATTTCAGATAATTTTCAGTTTTAAAATTTAGTGTTTTTCAGTTTTAAGACATAATTTCATTTTCAAAAGATTCATTATTTTGAAGAAATCTTATTTCTCTATTTTTAAACATGTTCATTAAGTATAGGTACATTAAGAACCAAGTATATAACTCAAAACAGCTAGATTAACCATGAATGTTTTCCTATTGCTGTGTGTTTTCTCTTGGTTTTGAACATTTGTTTCTAGTTTTTGACAAGAATGTCATAGTTCATTGAATATTAGATGTTGCTTATGAAAAATTGTAGAGGTCCTGGCTGTTATTATCTCCCAAAGAATAGAATATGATTTTTTCTTTGCAGTCAAGCAGAGTAAGGCCAGCTTACCTTGATCTAGTTCAGGCTAACCTATTTCCAATTTGCACTTAGTTGAGGGAAACAGTGTTTCTGGATTCTGAGTGGAAAAGCTGAGGAGTTTCTCCTGGCTTCTCTGTTTTGGACAACTCCGAACTGTAGCAATGGGAGACCACAAAAATTCATGCTTAAATTTTTGCCACTTAGCAGCCACATTTTGTTTCATTTCTGAACAAATGCTCTATGCATTAACAGCTTAGGAATCTGCAAAAGTATCTAGAAAAATTGTGATGCATCTGTTGGGTTCATTTTTCTCAGACTTTTTTTCCCTGTAATTTTAACCATCAACGCTAGATGCCTTGATAACTTTGAATTTTGAATTCTGTTCCCAAGCCCAGTGGACTGCTGCAAGCTCTGACCTATTTTCTGCCATTGTACATCTACACTTTATGGTGAGCATCAGCAATTCCCTGACGGGGTATATGGCATTTAGTATGGAGCTTACCACTCTCTTGAATTCCCATTCTCCTGAGGATTTGATTCTTTGTATCCAGGTTGCCTTTTCTCAAATGTGTTGATAATACAATTTTTTAAATACTTATTTACATTTCTACTTTTTAAAATAATTATTTTATTGTTGTTCAATAACGATTTTATTGTTGGACATTTTCCCCCAAGCACTTCCCTCCCACCCCAGCCAAACCCACCTCCCACCCTTGCTTCCCTCCTCCCCACCAGTTTTGTCCATGTGTCCTTTAGAGCAGTTCCTGAAAACCCTTCCCCTGATTATCCCCTCCCACCTCTGCTCTGGCTATCAAATTGTTCTTAATTTCTATGACTCTGGTTATATTTTTCTTGCTTTTTGTCTTTTGTTGATTATGTTTCAGGTAAAGGTGAGATTATATGGTATCTGTCTCTCACCACCTGGCTTATTTCACTTAGCATAATGCTCTCCAGTTCCATTCAGGCTGTTCCAAAGAGTAAGAGCTCCTTCTTTCTCTTTGCTGTGTAGTATTCCACTGTGTAAATATACCATAGTTTTTTTGATCCATTCATTTACTAATGGGCACTTAGGTTGCTTCCACCACTTGGCTATCGTAAATTGTGCTGCTGTGAACATTGGGGTGCAATGGTTCTTTTGGATTGATGTTTTAGGGTTCTTATAATCCTAGCAGTGGAATTGTTGGGTCAAAAGGCAGTTCCATTTTTAGTGTTCTGAGGAACCTTCACACTGTTTTCCGCAGTGGCTGCATCAGTCTGCATTCCCATCAACAGTGCATTAGGGTTCCCTTTTCTCCACATCCTCTCAAACACTTGTTTGTTGATTTGTTTATGATGGTCATTCTGACTGGTGTGGGGTGGTATCTCATTGTGGTTTTAATTTGCTTCCCTTTGATGGCTAGTGATGCTAAGCATCTTTTCATATGTCTCTGGGCCCTCTGTATGTCCTCCTTGGAGAAGTATCTGTTCAAGTCCTTTGCCTATTTTTCAACTAGGTTTTGTGTCTTCCTGGAGTGGAGTCATGGGAGCTCCTTATATATTTTTAAGATCAAACCTTTGTCCGAGGTATCATTGGCAAAAATGTTTTCCCATATAGTTGGTTCTCTTTTCATTTTAATGCTATTTTCTTTGGCCATGCAGAAGCTGTTTAATTTAATGAGGCCCCATCTGTTATCCTTTCCTTTATATCCCTTGCTTTAGGGGACATATCTGTGAAGATGTTGCTGTGTGGAATGTTTGAGATTTTTCTGCCAATGTTTTCCTCTAGGACTTTTATGGTGTCACAACTTATATTTAAGTCTTTTATCCACCTTGAATTTATTTTTGTATATGAATATATATTTTTGTATATATTTTTGTAAGTTGTTGATCAATTTTCTTATTTTCTTTCTTTTTTTTTTTTTTTTGCACAAAGCTATCCAGATCTCCCAACATCATTTCTTGAAGAGGCTATTTTTATTCCATTTTATGCATCTGCCCCCTTTGTCAAATATTAGTTGCCCATAGGGACTTGGGCTCTCTCTTCTATTCCATTGGCCTATGTGTCTGTTCTAATGCCAGTACCAGGCTGTTTTGATTACAGTGGCTTTGACTATAGTTTGGTATCAGATCTTGTGATCCCTCCTACTTTGTTCTTTTTTCTCAAAATTGCAGCAGCTATTCAGGGTTGTTTATGGTTCCATAGAAATTTTTGAAATGTTTGTTCTACATCTGTGAAATATGTCATCAGAACTTTAATAGGGATTAGATCTATAGCTGTTTTGAATATTACATATGCTATAGGGATTGAAAATCCATAGCTGTTTTGAGAGTTCTGTCACTCATGTACTTACTGATGGTCACTTGGGCTGCTTCCAAATGTTGGTTATTGTACATAACACTGCAATTAACATGGGGGTGCATATATTCTTTCAAGTTAGTGTTCTGGGGTTTTTTTTTCATATAAACTCCCAGAAGTGGACTAACTGGGTCATAAAGCAGTTCCATTTTTAATTTTTTGAACTATCAGAAAGGGAAATTAAGATTCCCTATCACATATTCTTCATTTCAGTTCATGTAGATAGGGCATCCCTATAACCAGCATTTTGAACTCTGTATCTAGTAGATTGCTTGTCTCCACTTTGTTTAGTTCTTTTTTTAGTTTTGTTGAGTTCTTTCATTTGGGACATATTTCCTTGTCTCTTCATTTTAGCTCCCTGTGTTTGTTTCTATGTATTAGGTAGAGCTGCTACATCTCTCAGGCTTGGTAGAGTGTCCTAGATAGTGGGTTTCTTGTAGGATCCAGTGACACAGCCTCCTTGTTCACCAGAGCTGGGCTTTCCAGGTATACCATCCATGTAGACTGTGCACATCCTCCAATGTAGTTGAGCCTTGATTGCTGTTGGTGAGTCAGTGGGAGGGACTTACCTCCAGACCAACTGGCTGCAAGCACCAGCTGTGACCACTGTGGAGGATAGGCTATGCAGGAGCCCATCCCGTGGAGCAGGGCTTAGTTCAGTGGGGCTCTGGTGCCTGCTGAGTCTGCCCCTTGAGTGTGTCACTTGAAGAGGTAGTCGGGTGGCACTCTGACATGGTGTGAAGCTGCACGCTGTCTCTGGCATCTCCAGGGAGGTAAAGGCCAAGGTCAGCCACTACATTTGTAGCTGTAATTGGTGGGGGTGGGAAGAACTTAGTTTGATACCAGCTATTGCAACATAGCCAGAAGTATAATTGAATTCCTACCTCAGTAAATTTTACTTTAAACTTCATCACTTCTGCATTTTTGAGATTTTTTTCTTACTCATAAACTTGAAAGCTCTCAACATCCACTTGCACTCTTTCTTGTATATTTTTTATGGCTATGCTTTTCTTCTGAGCCTCACTTTGGCTGTTACACAGAAACTGGTTTCTCTGTGCCACTCCACTCCCCCAACTTTCCTGAATGTGCTGGAATTTCCCTTTATATTTCTTATTTAACCAGCACTGTGTAGGAAAAAAATTGTATTGTTTTAAAACTTCTGATGCTAGAATGTTTTTCCTTCTGGGTTTGTTAACTAATTTCCAATGTTATTGCATACTAATAATAATTGTGTATTTAAATTTTGGAGTTTGTTGAGGCTTTTTCTCAGGCAAAGATGTGAAATTTAATGAGCATTTTGTGTTGCTTGGAAAGAAAGCCTGCTCTCTGTTTTCACGTTATTGAGCCCCCTCCCTTCTGACGCCTGCTGCTGTCTTTCTGTCCGTCTCTGTGTATCTTCTGTCTCTTTGACTGTTTTCTGGCCTGAATTTAAACTTGTTATGAATTCTACTTTAAAGTTTTCACTAGTGCTTTACTTCGTACTTTATTTTTAACCTGTCCAAATAAGGCTTTTCACATTCTGTCTCTTGCACGTAGTTCACAATTTTAGTTTTCATTGCATTCCAATATTTTACATTAAATAAGTTAGGCCACTTACTTTTATTGATATTTTAGAGAGATTTCAGCTTAAATTTGTCATGTTGTTTTATGCTATGCCCTCTGTTTATATACCATTGCTTTTAAAAAATCTTTTACTTTGTAGTCAATTTACATTACTTCTCCTGAAAATTGGAAGTTTTTATAAGTTTACATTGCTATTATATTCCATTTATATTGCATTACCCATGCAATATAAACAATTATCAACAATGGTAAATTTTCATGTCCTCCCCCCAACCCTCTACCAACCTAACAGATTGGGTTTACTGTATTATTTTTGGTTTCGGTTACCTTCGTACTATTATATTTACATTTTAAAAATCAACATTAAGTGATATTATATGACTTCCATCAGGAAACAATCATAAGAACACACACAATCACATGCACGTCCACCATGTAGAGATGTTGTTGCTGCCCTGGCCGTTTCTGCTTTGCATTTGTCATGTACATGTATGCCAACAGCAAACATGTGTGACTCCTTTCCTAAAGACTTGGATCTGTTGGCAAAGGCTGGCTGCCAGAAGTGCTGGAGAATTGATACCCCTTAACCAGTGCTGAAGAAAGCTGATGGATAAACACATAAGCTACTCTAGCCCTTGATTGGGATGACTCCCACGTGTGCTCTGCACTCTGGCCCAGGGCAGCCTGGTTAGGTCCAGCTTCAGCTGACTATTGCTAGTGATGCACCTTTAATGGCAATTCCCTTACCATTCCCTTACCGGTTTCATTTCTTCATCCTTGCTCTGGTGCTTACTGGGATTACCCCCCTTTAAAAAATTACTTGCACTCAAATCCTTATCTCAGAGTCTGCCTTTTAAGGAATAAAATTAAACACATACTTTCCTCCTTCATCTAAAAACTTCCATTACTTATATCATTTCTGCATTGCTGGGCATGCTATTATTCACTTTGGTTTTCAATGTTAGGCTTACAGGAAAGAGAATCAATACTTATGGCTGTACTATCTCAATTTATTTTTTATTTGGTTAAAGTTGGGCCCATAACTGTTTCTTCAAGGTCTTAATGGAGCCATATTCCCTGAGTGCTTTTATTTCAAAAAGTGTTTATTTGTTACATTTATATTAAAAGGCAGTTTGGCTGTGTATGGTATTCTAGTGTCAAAATGAAATGTATAGCACCATTGTCTTCTTGCATTTAACATTGCTGAGGAAAAGTGTGAGGGCACTCTGATATTTCCACCTTTCCTTTCACCTGTATTAATCTTTAAATTAAATCTGTTTGTTGTTAATAATCTTACTAACATTGGTTATAACACTGGTTAATAAGATTATATAGGTTTCACTTGTACAGTTCTGTATGTCATCTGTACATCGTATTATATGTTCACCACCCAAAGTCAAATCTTCCATCATCATATATATGATATGTATTAAATCTTTAAAGAAATAACTTTTTATACTTGAAGTTGAGAAATAATTGTCAGATATGGTATGTCATTTCAACAGGTAGATCTAATATTTTTTGACACCTGGAAATTTTTCTTGAACTAAATATTTAAATATTTACTTTTGAAACATTTACTTTGATTTTATTATTTTGGGACTCCATTTATGCCTGTATTGTATATTTTACTTCCAACTTCTCTAGCTAAATGTTGCCTTCTACATTTTAACTCTTTCTTTTCTTTCTATTCAGTTTGTTTTACTTATCACTTCCCTCCCTGTCCTTTATATATTTTGAAGTTTCTATTTTTGAATTATTTCCAATTTTACTTTTATTTGAACTATGATTTTATCATTTCCTTTTAATTCTTTCTTTAACATAGATAACCTGTTTTATCTTTTTCATATATTGTAATATCTCTTTCCTGAGGTCTATTATCCATGCTTTATATTCTTAATATATAGGGAAAATTTCGACATCAAGATTCTGGAATATTAATAGCAAGATATGTGATTTAAATTTTTATTTTTCCTTGGCAATATTTTTCTGATGAGTTTTTAAATTATCTTTCTTACCTTTTATTCCTTTTCTCCATTTTTTTCTCATGATATTTTTGTATGTATACATCTTAAGTAATTTTTCCTGTTCAGATACTTGAGGAATTTCAAGAAGAGAGACCTGTGATTTGATCTGGATTAATGTGTATTGTACATGTAAAATAAACAGCAAAATTTTATTTCTCTCAATCCAGTAGATGGGAGATATTTAGGCAGATCTTAAAATACAAAATCTTATATTATCCATCGTCGTTTACCATGTGGACAGACCGTGTCTTCTGAATGGGACTTCTCTAAGTAATTCTTTGTTTAGTCCTGTGTCCTCTGCTTTTCAAACATATTCATGTTAGAACATTTTTTCCAACTTTTGTTCCCCTGTCCACTAGTAACATACAAGAGTAGTTTGTGTTCAGTGAATACCTTTTACTTTAAAAATAATATCTTCTAGTTTCTTGGTGACCAAGTGCTGTAAATATCTTATCTCTTCTTTTTTCTTTACAACTCCTGCCAAATTTGTGATTTTGCGTTTTGCTGATGCATAATTTATTTTAAGCTGGGTCTTGTCTCTTTCTTGCTTTTCTTGATGCATTGGTTGATGTCTAGTGGGAGAAGTGGGAACTTTTAACTTTTCATCATAACTTTCAAATTGGATTTCTGATCTACATTTAATCTTAGCTTTTAAGAGCATAAAGAAAGCATAAAAATCTTCTGATTTAAGCATCTCATATTTCAGAAGGTAAAATTCAGGTTAAACTAAAATAATATTCCCAAGGCCAATACCAAACATATGTAAATAGGAAAATAAAAGTTTACCCCAGATCCCTTGATTCTCAATTTAATGCCATTAAAGCTACACACACTATTCCATTTCACAATGTCTAGTGAGCCATGGCTCAAAGCAAGTACTTGTTAGCAAATTAGGACAATATTTGTAAATAACGTTAAACATCGACTCCTTCAGTTTATAATATGAAACTCATTTCTCATTATTTGTACTTCGAAATAAAATGCTCTAACTTTTTTATGATTTTGTATGTGGATTAAATTCTTGGATATAAAAATGAGTTATTTCTGCATCTGTGATTCCATTTTATTGTTATCTACATGTAATCATATTTACCTTAGTTATTCGGTTTAACTTATCTACTTTCATCCCAATGTCTAGGCCAATAAAAATGTTATTTTTTAATGCAGTTTTTAAACTTTACTTTTATTGTTTACACTATGACAGATGTCCCCATTTTCCTCCCTTTTTCCCACTCCACCCAGCTCCTGCAACCCTCCGTTCTCCCAGGCCATCACCACACCGTTGTCTGTGTCTGCGGTTTATGCATATATGTCCTTTGGCTAATCCCTTCACCTTCTCTCATCCAGGGCTCCTGCCCCTGCCCCCTGCCACAGGTGTCAGTTTATTAATGGAGTTTTAATTCAGGACATTAAATAAATGATGGCTGAGATCTTATACATAAGAACTTTCCCATGTTATAGCTCAGCCCCTGGAAGCCTATGCTATCTTTTAAATTAGACCGTGAATTACGTACATGCTTAAATGACTCCAGTCTTTCAATAATCAATTATGTTATTTTCAGTGCTTGTATTGCATTGGATCTTTATAAAATGGATCTTGCATCCATGGATCTTTATAAAATTGTTTAATTTATCTATTGCTGTATAAACAAACTATCCATAATCTTAGTGGCATAAAACTTGTTCTTTCTCACTGTTCTGCAGTCTGAGCTGGACTCAGATACGTGGTTTTTCTGTTTCATATGGCTGCTGCTGATGCTTGAGCATCCAAATGGCTTTTTTTTCTTACCTGTCACACCCCCTGCATCCACATGGTCTATCAATCAGGGTAGCTGGATTTCCTTATGTAGTGGCTCAGGGTTCCAAGAGAGCATTACAATACAAATCCCAATTCACAAAACTTTACTAAACCATTATATTTAGCTTGTTAATATTCCACTAATCAAAGTTAGTCTGGTGGCCAAGCTCTGAGTCAGTGTGGGGAGGAACTACATGAAGGCATGACTGTCAGCAGGATGGATGCATTAGTGGGCAACCTGTACAATAGCTACCACAGGTTTCCTTCTGGCCTCTGTTGATTTATATCTCTCGAACTTGAAAAATAGACTCAACACTCCCTAAATTTATAATGGCATTCCATTACAGAATCATACTGGTGTGGTTTAGGCTCCTCGAGTGAAATTCCTCAGATGCATCTTTTAAGCATTGTCTAGCATACAGAGCACTGTAAACTGAAACTCAAGTTATCTGCACAACAGGTGACCAAACCAGAGGTATGTGTTGTGTGGTTTTACCAGGCCCTAAGCTCATGTGTGATGCCCTGCTGATGAAGCAGAAGGAACGGTATGTAGATTTGGAGTCTGAAGACCTCCTGGCCTGCCACTTCCTGGCTAATTGATCTTGCACTCTTCTTCTAAAAAACAATGAGTATAAGCCAAAATTAGAAACAACCAAAAGCTTATCAGAATGCAAAATAGTTAAGCGAGCTGGGTTTAGTTACACAGTAGAATAATGTACTTTACTACATTTAAAAATGAAAGAGGATTTCTGCCAAAATAGCAGCATACACAGACATGGCTTGCCTCTTCACACAAGTACATCAAAATTACAACTAAAATATAGAATAACCATCATTCAGGGCCATCAGAAATTGAGTTGAATGAAAGTCTGACTATGAAATTAAAGAAGCCACATCCATCCAGACTGGTAGGAGGGATGCAGACATGGAATGAGTTGGCTTCACACCCACCTGTGATGGCTACAAATTATGGAGAGATATCTCTGGAGCAAGGAGTCCCAGCCCCACATCAGCCCCCAGCCCAGGGTCTGAGTGCCAGGAGGATAATTCCCCACAAATTCTGGCTGCAAAAACCAGTGGGGATTGAGTTGGTAGAAGAAACTGCTGGAGTTCCAAGCAGTTCCTCTTAAAGAACCCACACATGGACTGACCTACTCAGACTCACTCCCTCTGAGCTCCAGCATCAAGGTAGCAGCTTGAAAGGCAGCAGTGGTATACAGAGAGAAACTGAAGCATGTGACATCAAGACGAGAAGAGACCATTGTCCCTTTGCTAAACCCTCCCCAAATAGAGCCAAGAAGTTGGTGCCAAATCTGAGCTTCTATCAACCTGGCTAACACTGTTTACCCACCTTGGAGATATCAAGAGACTCAGCCCCACTCAACTTAGGGGCCCACCCAAGCTGATTTTCCATATGAATGGCTGGTCCATGCTCATGCTTCAAAACTTCCTAATTCCTGTCAAACAAGCAACAGCTGGCCTCAGTGAGCTCCAGGCCAAACACTAGCAGTAGCTAGCCTAGATTCACAGATCAGCTTCACCTGGGAATCTCTAAGCCCAGCACACTAGCAGCCATCTCAGATTGCTTTATAGCTTAGGCAGAGTGGCCCTGGGTACAACAGGTGGGGCCTGACCTTGACCTGCACCACCCAGGAAAACCCAGAGCCAGTGCACCCACTGGGCAGCTACAGACCATATCAGATCACCACCACCCTGCCCCTGAACAGTTGATCCTCTGTGGAGGTTGGTGATAAATTGTCACAGTCAATCCTTGCAGCTGACTAGCCTGCGTAAATCCCTCCCATTGGCTTGCCAATAGTGACCAAAGCTCAACTACAAGAGGAGGGTGTACTCAGTGCACATGAAGGGCACACCTTGAGTACCCAGCTTGGGTGATAGCAGACGCTGTGTCATTGGGCCCTATAGGACACTTACTACATCCTATAGGACACACTACCAAGACACTGAGTCATAGCAGCCCTACCTAAAACACAGAAGCAAACACAGAAAGGCTGCCAAAATGAAGAGACCAGATGAGGGGAAAAGAGCAAGAATTTGGAAATCTACTTGAAAAAATAATAAAAGAAAACTTTCCTAATTTGGTGAAGGAAACAGATATGCAAGTCCAGCAAGCACAGAGAGTCCCAAACAAGATGGATGCAAAGAGGCCCACTCTAAGACACATCATAATTAACATGCCAAAGGTTAAGGATAAAGAGAGACTCTTAAAAGCAGCAAGAGAAAAGAAGTTAGTTACTTAAGAAAGACTCCCTAGAAGTCTGTCAGCTGATTTCTCAAAAGAAACTTTGCAGGCTAGAAGGGATTGGCAAGTAACAGTCAAAGTTATGAACAGTAGGGACCTACAGCCATTTGATTCTAAATGATATCTTTCCTCTGCCCTGCAAAGTATTCATTTAGAATCAAAGGGCAGATAAAGAGCTTCCCAGACAAGAAAAAAATTAAAGAAATTCATCATTACCAAACCATTATTGTATGTGAAATGTTAAAGGGACTTATTTAAGAAAAAGAAGAAGATCAAAACTATGAACAATAAAATGGCAAAAAAACCCTTATCTATCAACAATCAAATCTAAGAAAAAAATAAGCAAACAAGAAGAACAGACAGAATCATGGATATGGATGTTCTGATGGCTGCCAGATGGAAGGCAGATTGGGGGGAATGGGTGAAGAGGTGAGGGGATTAAGAAGTACAAATAGATAGTTACAGAACAGCCATGGGGATGTAGAGTATAGAAAATGGGGTACCCAAAGAACTTATACACTTGACCCATGGACATGAACAATGAATGGTATGGGGATTGCCTGAGGGAATAGTGGGTGCTGGGTGGAGAGGTTCAAAGGGGGGGGTCGAATTGGGAAAACTGTAATAGCACAATCAATAAAATATCATTTAAATAAATCAAGTTACTTGCTCCCTACACCCTTCCCCCCCAAACTCCAATGTAGAATTATGAGATAGGGGCAAGATAATTAATATTTCTATTCAAGAGAGTAATGGTAGTTTGTGCATGGAACATAGTGGTCACTGGTCACAGCAATGCCAGAATCTAGCTGGACAAATGTTTTTAGATCCCCCTCCTCAGGAACTTGGAGAAAAATCCCCTTTTGTATCCAAGTACGAACTCCCATTTAGCTTCTGATAAATATAATTAGTGTTCAAACCAGGGTTAGTCTGCACTGTATATGAATTTAACAGAACACAGTAATTTCTCTAACATACAATATCTGAGTTAATGAGTATAGGACAATTTCAGCAAGGACTAGGAAAATCATTACCATGCAAACATGATATGCTGATACAAGGTTTCTCCTCTTGAGTATCTTTCATTTACTGGATTCCAAATCTGTGAGATGGCTCAGGTCTGAAATCAATTTTTCTTTAATATAGTTAAAGCAATCTATAGATTGAAAAATGTCTTTGTTAAACGTCTAGTTATTTTGTCCAAAGAAGCTCTGCTGTTCATTATCTCCACAGGTATCTGCAGAGGTAACAAGCTCCCTTGTTTGTCCTGCCAACCTTGCTAATTGAAATTATTGTACCCATTTAGTTTCTGGTGGTTAAAATACCAGAATATTTTGGGATTCTATCATCCCCTTTACTACCTAGGGTCCTCTTTTGTTGGAAGGCACTCTTCCTGGTTCCAGGAGCTGTAACCTCCCCATGGCTAAAGCTGAGTGAGCAACATTTGGACCATAAGCCGCTAAGGAGACAAAGCTTATCTCCCTGGCAGGAGCGCTGCTTCTGCTCCTTTTTTCATAACTGGCCCCCAGTGCTTGATCAGTTAGCCAATGACAGGTAAGATTCCCCCAGCAGGGAATCACCTAAAATAGATGATCGCATGGAAGTGCCAGGGAAGGACTTGGGGGGCTATGAAGAAAGGGGGTGATGGACCCTGGACCCTCGGCTTTGAGAAAGCCGGAGTCCTCATTCTGTCTATGAGAAGTCTCCTAATCTCTTGGCTGCCTTACTCCCCCTGCCTGACTTAAGCCTGAAACAATGACAGAGGGCAGTGCAGCCTTGTGCTGGAAAGAGCAGGTTCCCTGGGTGATCAGATCTAAGAAAGAATACATAAAATCCTGTGAAGCCTGCTTTGCTAAGAATGGTCTTAGTTAAACGACAAAGGCCCGGGCAGGAAATGAGTTTGTTTCCCAAAGTTTTGTAGCCTCTTAGCTGACAGACCCTGACTCAGAAGAAGCCCTAATAGTTCTTTGTATGCTACCTGCTGTTTGATCCTTACTGCCTCACAATGATTAATTAGCTGCACCTGTATTCCTGAGCAAATTAAACCCAATAAAAGCCTGTCTAGGCAAGGGTCAGCGTGCTCTCCCCTTGAGAGAGTGGCCAGGCCACTCTGTGGTGCTCCCCCCTTGAAGGAGTAGCCCGTGCTATCCTTTTTCCTCCACAGGACTCAGTAGTCCATGTGAATTTGTCTCATGTCTCATCCATAATGCTTCAGACACTGCGGACCGGTGTCTGCATCACTCCTTATGTAAAAGCCCTGGTCTTCAGATGACAGTTGCTACTAAGCTTAACAATTCTGGTTCCCCACACAGGAACACACTCTTTATCACTTTCTAAACAGTATCATCTGGGCGTTTCCATTAGACACATTCATCTCATGAGTTTTCTGTCTGCTGTAATATTATCCTCTCTAGTAAGCCTATCTGAACCTTAAAGGCCCCTTGCTCTACCATTTACCACAGCAATTCTACTTCATGTGATAAGAGCTATCAATATTCCAAGCTTCAAAGTTCCAAAGCATTGTATTGGCACCTCCAGAGGCTTGCCAGGATGTTAAAGACTGTGTCACCGGAAGGTGAACCCATATTGAAAAGTCCTCCATTATCCCACTTTCCCCGATTCATCCAATTCAGGATCCAGGTCTCACATCTTGCTGGTACATGTAACCTAATTCTTCCAGCTCTTTTGACTCACAGACCCTTTTCCTCTTCCTTTGAGGAGCCCTATTCTTCCTAATTATCAATCTGGTGGTTACAAGAAGAGACAGATAAATAATGAGGCAGGATGGGGTACCTTGATTTCTAAGGCACAGGCTTGTGCATTTTTGTCAAGCCAGAGGATGTTCTAGCTTTTGTCATGGGGAAGTTGTTTATTTCCCTGGGCACAGCATGTTCAGAGGAATCTGAAGATTGAAGTGCATAGAACCATAGACGTAGCTGTTACTAACACAAGTTTCAGGATCTGTTCCTTCCCAATCTGGGTTCTGATTTTAGCATAGTTAGCTTGTCCAGATTGAGAATTTAAACTTCTCTGGAGTTCTGCTGTTCAGAAAATGAAGTCTTGGCCCTGGAGGTGAGAATTTCTTTATTTTTTACATGTTGCCTAGGAGACCCTTTGTATTTCATAATTTGTTTTATATTGGTGACTAATCACCTTTGGCTGTTTGTTTGCTACAGCTATTCAGTTCCACAGTCCTTATCATTACTATTTTCCCAAACCTCTCATGTGCCTGAGAAATTGCACCAGTTGATTCTTTCCTTTCCACAGGCACCCCATTCCAGTTCATCCCAGAAAAAAATTACCAATTACACTGAAACCACATGCCGAGACTTATTAGTGTCGGGGATGATATCCTCATGGCTGGAGTAGGATCCAGCTTCAAGTTCACTTGAGGGTTTTCTCCCTAGGGCCACTCCTGACACCAGCTGTCACAAGGTCTCTGCTGATAAACATTCCTAGGAACACACATTTAAGGGGTAAGAGAAGTAGGCTGGGGCCACAAAAGGAGTTGAAAAGATGCTGTTGCAACAGAGACCTTGGGAAGTTCTTTTCTTTTTAGGGTTTAAAAATATTCTAAAATTAGATAGTGAGTTAGATTGCCATACTTTGGGAAGTTCTCATGTTGATGACCCTTCAAAGTTGTCCCACTGGGTAAGGGATCCAACTCTTTTACTTCCACATCAAGCTCCCTCAAGAGCTCATTGTACTTCTGGAGGCAGGATATCTTCTAGGGACAGCGAGTAACCTTGAGCAAGGTGGCTTCTTTCTGCCAAGGGCAAGTCTGGAGAGTAGAGTTGTGAGCTGTCCCTACCCAATACTCCCAGCAGCTGAAAGGTAAGTGCCTACATAGTATGTCCCCTCAGGCCCTGCTCAATCCAACCGCAAAAGTCATATCCAGACTTTCAAGCTGATTGCTTATAGTAGACATTTTTAAAAAATGTTTTTTCCTTTATTTCCTGATTACATTAATTTTTAAAAGATTTTTTTTTTACCATTTAACCCCCTATACTCTTTTCTACCTCCACCCACCTCCCTACCCCCAAGAATCACCACATTGTTATCTGTGTCCATAAGTTCTTTCTCTTTTTTTCCTTTTTGCTCCTTCCCCCCACCCCAACTGTTCTCCCTCCCCCCAGATCTATCCACCTTCTCTGAAAAGGCATTTGTTTTTTAATCTACTCATACTCTTTCCTCTTTCTGGAATAACATCCACCTTTTTCTGGGAAATGGTTTTCTGCTAATCTAACCACGTGCTCTGCATTTTTGTGGCCATCTTCCCACATCTCTCCACTCCTCCTCTAACTGTTGTTGATTGTCCCAAAGATGATCACCTGACCTCCACAAAATGAATCCGCACGCTCCACACCTTCCTCCCTGACTGCAAAACTAGCTCTATAATCAGTCTAGATCAACGAATACCCTTCATTATAAATTTTTAGTAATAGTTTCCTTGAAATATTATTCACATGCCATAAGATCCACCCCTTGAAATTGCATAATACAGTCATTATTAGTATAGAGTCCCACAGTCAAACCCACTATCTAATATTAGCATATTTTTATACTCTTAAAAAGAAACCCAGTACTCAGCAGTCACTCTCCATCTGCCTCTAACCCCTGGTCCTTGGCAATCACTAATCAACTTTCTGTCCCTAAGGATTTGTCTATTCTGGACACTTCACATAAATAGAGTGATACAACATGTGGTCTTTTGTTACTGGCTCATTTAACTTGGCATAATGTTTCCATGTTATAGCATGCACCAGCACTTACTTCTTTTTTTACTGAAGGGTAATATTTCATTGTATGGTTATACCACATTTTTTATCTGTCAGTTGATGGAAATTTGGGTAGTTCTCACTTTCTGACTATTATGGATAATGATGCTATGAACATTTGTGTCTGTAATTTTTTAAACTTGATACCAGAGAAAGCAACTCACAATGCTATGCACTTGCCCCTCCTTGGCATGTTTTAATATTTGGTGGGAGTTATTCTAGAATTGGAGAAAAGAAGTAGAGGAAAAGAGAACAATCCTTTATTTCCGTTTTCCACAAGTAATAGGTATACTATACCCCTTCCCATAGCTTGATTACACAACCCATTCATATAACCCATTTTACATGAATTGCTTTGAGCTGGGTTTCTCTCATGTGCAGACAAAAGATTGAAGGCTATTACATGACTTCTGCTAAAACCTCAAACAATGCTCTTAGCAGTGGAGCTGTTTAAATGACAAAATTCCAAAGTTTAGAAATAGCTTACAGCTGCTTTCTGATTTCAACTCCCTAATCTCTGTGAAAATAACCTGCCTCTGAAAATAATCCCCAACACCGAAGCACAGAACTCCAAGCCTTACTTTGTTCGGAAGTCACCCTAATGACATCTTATCACCTCTTCCAGTTTTGGCTTAACCAATTCCTTCTGCACCCTAGCTCTGGGTTTAATTTCATGTAAATTATCATTAGTTTACCTATCTGCCTGGCTCACTAGATTGAAAACTCTTTGAGGTCTGGGATTTTTTCTTGTTCAACTTTGTGTTTCTAATAGTTCTCACAGTAATTAATTCATCATTTATTGAGTTTTACATATTTGTCCCCTGCTCTATATTGGAAACTATGATAAGCCAAAATGAATAAAATCCTTGCAGGGCTTACATCTTATCATGAGAAAGCTGTATTTCAATCCATAAGAATAAAATGTATGTGTTGTTATGGTAAAAATAAGTACAAGCCATTAGAAAGTCAAAAGAAGATGTAGTCAATTCTACTCCAACTATTGAATCTTAGATTGATAGGCAAATCCACTTGAAGCCCAAGGAGGGAATTCCCTTAGGTTCTGACAAACATAGGCAATGGTTAAGTCAGGGTTAGTCTGCACCAAATTTGAGTTAGTTAACTAGCCCATTCAGGTTCACAGAGGCCATAAATCTCAAACTGTTCTGTATTGTGGTTTCCAGTTCACCAGGACACAAGTCAGATAGTAGATCTCTTCTTCCCTTTGTGTCCAAATAGGAGTTAGGTGGATGGACCTGCTCCTTGAAACAGAAAGGACCCTAGCCACGCCTCTTCTCACTGGTTATGCTTGTGGGGCTGGGAAGTTGCATAATACGTACTTTTGCAAAGGGTGAAAAAACGGCACGCTTTCCCCACAAGTAGCTTCTCTGTTTCTTTTTTAAGGTAATATATCTGATTAAAAAAAAGTGGCTCCCAAGATAGAAGTTGCAACCTGTTACTGAAATGAGATCCCTTTTTACTACCTATGAAAGATATAAAAGGGAAAACTGTTGATACAGTTGGTATCTACCCACTTCAAGCAGTTTCAAGGGTAGAAGATTGAAAAATCACCAGTTGCTAAGGGTATTACAATAATGAGTGTGTTATAGTAAAGATTTAGAAGACAGAGTGACATATTTAAGCTCTGTGCTATGATAGCTTTCGAGATCTATTATAATGTTTCATTTGTTTGGGTGTAGCAATTCACTTGTGAAAATAGTTGCAAGGCACCAGGGAACACTTGCCGTTTCCTGGATTGAGGCTAC
This sequence comes from Artibeus jamaicensis, assembly GCF_021234435.1. Taxonomy (NCBI): domain Eukaryota; kingdom Metazoa; phylum Chordata; class Mammalia; order Chiroptera; family Phyllostomidae; genus Artibeus; species Artibeus jamaicensis. Next base: position 18,245,660 of record NW_026521837.1, read on the forward strand.
TGTAGACATTGTATCTTCATTAGTTTAAATCGGTCAGGAGTAGGGATAATTCATCCTCAGGGAAGGTTTTCCTCACTTGAAGGTTAGTCAAAACCTCCTATGCCCTGCCTTAATCTGCTAAATATCTCATGTAACCCATATTATCAACTATATAATAACACTGTCTCTTCTCTATTGTAATTTTGGAATACTCTATTATAATTATCTTATTATAGTTCTTTTACTTGTGTTATGGGAAATACTCTAAGGATATAAACCATGGCATATAAATGCAGGTGTTTGATGTATAATTGACTAGAATGTCAATTACTGAATGACTAGATAGTAATCCATTGTAATAGACTTTTGTATATTCATTTTTTTCCATGTTCATTAGTGCTATTTTATGGCACATATTTATTGTGCCTATAAACCAAAATTCTTTAGTTTTAAACTGAATTTTTATTAATCCTATCTGTTAATTACTTTACTCTTAAGCTCTGTTAATGAATTATATATTTATCATATGAAATATTCATCCTTGATATATCATTATTAGAATTTATACCCAGAGAAGATAATCAGTAAAGAGTTATAAAGGGAAAATAACTTTTTATTCATACATTTAAATGTATTTTCTTCTATTTTGGTTACTTTTCAATATTATTTTCAGTCTTTTCCAAAATGAAGGGCTAATTTTTTTTCAGTAGGAAACAAACATTAAAACATCTATACAAAATATTTTCACTGGTACTCACAGGATTAAAAATACTTTCTAGATTCCTCAGCCAAATTTTTTGAGTTGCTCCCTCACTTACCTCTCTAGCCATCAGACAAATTCACTATCCCCCTTACTTCCTCTACTTTTGTGGCTGTTCAAGCTACTTCCCAGAAGGGAGGTAGCTCTACCCACGGCTTAAACTCTTCTCTCTTTTCAAAAACAGTTTTAAATATCCTTCTCCTATGTATATTTGACCTACACTCACAAACAACACAGGTCTGAATAATGCCTCCTCTTTTCCTCTAAGCCATACATGATGTTTTTGATTCCAAGAGATCTTCAAAAGAAAATACATTTTTTGTTGGTCCCAGTAAAGATGGCCTGTGCTTCCCCTTGCATCCCTCAAGGGCTCAGGCTGCATGAACTCTACGTGAAGTCTGTGACAGAGTACAGAGCCTGTGCGCTGAGAAGCCTGTACCTGGAAATCTTGTGGATGACTCGCATATTGATCCCACACAGCTGCTCTCTCAGAAGGTGAGAAATGCATGCCAAACTAGCCACAGGAAAGGTGCAAAATGACCTCTCTGAAGGTCTGCAGGAAAGACTATTCTCTTGGCATTGGTTTTATGTTATACACATCTTGGAAAATGAAAACTCATTTTCGGTGAGAATTCTCACCATGAATTGCCACTTTCTGTTCTCATTCCCCTTTTAGCTCTTTGTAGAGTCCATTATGCTGACTTCTTTTTCTTCTTTGAACGGGTGTTTCATACATGGACTGTAATGGCTTTTGCTTTTCGGGTCATAGTCCAAGAAAAAGGACTCATGGACACGGAGGACAGTGTGGTGATTGCTGGGGGAGGGACATATCAGAGGGATAAATCATAAAGGGAAAAAAATACAATAAGTTTAAAAAGAAAAAACACCCGGGACCTTAAAAGGAAACTTATTTCACCAGCTTCAAACAAATATCTGCATTTTCTTCTCTTCTAAACTGTTAACAAGCTACTTGCTGTCTTTGAAATTGAGTGGTAGACATGGTAACTACCTTCTATATTCTCTCTCCATTTTTAAATTGTGTCAAAAGACACAATTCTCAGAACCCTCCCCAAGCAGTAAGAACTTAGTTACACCACTGGCTGAAACATTATCTGCTTCTCTTCCGGTTAAAATTTTTCTCAACCACTTCCTGTTGTTGTCTTCTGGTTTCAAATATTCTCAGTTTCAAAATTTCCTTACTATGATTTATTCATAATAAATATTGCCCCTACAGTCATATTACTTACAAGAATATTCTTGATCCATCCAAAGGTCCAAAGGCATTCTTCCATTGCCACAAGTCTGTTTAGTATTACTTTATCTTACACAAGTCTCCCTGCTCCCCACCCCCCACTAAAACTGAGGCGGACTGTCTAGAAGGCAGACTATGTGGAAGCCAGAACTGTGTCTTTTCATCACTAAATGTCCAGTGCCCAGTACTTTGTTTTATATATGATGGGTACTTACTAAACTCTTATTATATGAATTAAAAATAGATAATGACAACATAAAGAAATGTTTCCTTTTATCAGTCCTGTAGTGCAGTGAAGCCAACAGGTTCAGATATTAAGAGACCCGTGGTGAATTTAGTCCTAAGAAAAACTCTATTGTATGTGAAGTGGGGAGTGCGGCTGAAATCTTAATCAAATCTATAATTATAGGGTAAAAATAGAAGCAAATTACCAGAGTTTACAAAGAAATTCAAAACAACCAGAAAGAGAAATGGAAGATTTTGGAGTTCTTGACATTCAAACACTTTATAGTATTGGTTGTTAAAACTCAGACTTACTGAACAAACTCCTTTTCCCTTGTGAGCACAGGCCAGAGGATAGAGGCAGTGATATCAGCTGCAGTAGAAGCAGAAAACTTGGTTAGTTCAAGTCATCCTAAATCAAATAGAAAAGAGAAGATTCAGCACTTCTACTCAGCCACTGGAGAACAGAGTCAAGTGCATAGTGCTGACAGCCCTGCAGAAAGGAATATCACAAAGCTACTACAGCCACCAGTTAATAGTGAAACACTGCACCATAGAGATTTGGAAAATCAATGCTACGAAGAATTGAATATTCTTCCATATATGTTTATTTAGAAGAATGTAAAAGAATTTTATTTATTAATGAATTTCCCCAAACAATTTACCACCCTAAATTTATGTGTTAGTTTCCTATTGCTGCTGTAATAAATAACCACAATCTCAGTGGTCTAAAACAACACAATGCCATTGTCTTACAGTTCTGGAAATCAGAAGTTCACAATCATTCTCAAGGGGCTAAAAATCAAGGTTCCCGCAGGGCTGGTTCTTTCTAGAGGCTCTGCAGGGGGATCTGTTCCCTCACCTTTCCAATCTCTAGAGGCTCCTTTGGATGGCAGCCCTTTCTCCACATGGCAAGCACATTGCTCTCATCTCTGTTTCCTCATCATGTCTCTTCTCTGATCTTCCTGCCCCTTGTAAGTACCATTGTGATTACCTCAGATAATCTAAAATAATCTTCCTGTCTCAGGGTCCTTGACTTAATTCCACCTTCCATGTAATGTACGGTAGTAAACACACGGGCTCTGGGGACCATAATGTGAATATACTGATGAGACCACCTTTATGCAGATTAGTATTGTAGAATCCAGGTACACGTGAGAAGGGATAAGAAAATGAAGATAGCCTCCCATAACAATGAGAAATATTATTGCTAGGAAATTCCTTCAGACCTTTCCAGTAATTGTTATAGTTTTGAGCTAGCAAGTAAAAAGCATAATAACAACCTGTGAAAATAATATAATTCAGTGTCTAAAGATCTGGACATGTTTTTCAAGAGGAAAATTCTCCACTAATAAATAGCTGTGAAGAAGCAAAATACATTTTCGCTTGTAGAATAGATGGATGCTTTATTTAGGAAATAAAGCCAACAGCATTAGCAAAATAATCCAGTCCCCATAAGGCCCAAAGAACCAGCCCTGACAGCTTCCGCAGGAGCACAGTGAGCAGTCTTAGCCTTCCACTCACCGGAAGAAAGACTCAGCGTGAAGCTCTTATAACCTCCACAAAGTGCAAAATCATATTGAGGTCATCGATATGCTGCTAGAAAAAAGAATGCAAGGGAAGAAGTCAATGGATCCAAGAGTTTGATATATTGAGAAACAGGGAACCAACTGGGGCTAGCGTTTTTGTCCTTTCTGTAACACAGATAAAACCAGAAACCTGCAATTACACACCGTTGGTGGCCTTCTGGCTGAAAAGCATCTCAGTGTGAGAATTACTAAAGGCCTCTTCCCTAAGAACGAGAACCAAGAGACAATCCGGCATTTCAGACAGCATCATTTCTTTAGGAGACAAAGCTGGGGAAAAAATAAAGTCACCTGTGACTAAAGATGAAATCGACACTGAAACAAAGACTGAAATGAGTGAAAATATTTCTAAAATATCTTTTCATAAATGCATGGGCAAAGTCAGAAGACATGTAAGAAAGACTTAAGTCGCCACCTCTGTGTGTATGGATGGGATCACCGCACATTTTCATTTTTTTGTGTGTGAAAAGTGTCTACATATCCTCAGCCAAATAGCACCAACATTGTAATGAATGACAACTTTAGTTCACATCTATTTTAAAGGATATGGATGTTCATTTCTATGAGATTATTGCTCTATGGGAAAGCAAGTAGAAAAACAAAAGCAATTTTAATATGTGTATAGGTATAACATTGCCTATGATGTCCATGAAATATTTAACAACGACTTTATGTGACCTTGAAAGAAACGGAGGATTGATACGAGGGCAGGCCATGGAGTCAAATTGAGGACTGAATTCCAGCTCCGTCACTTAAAACTTTTAAAACCCAGATTCCTCATTTGTAGAACACAATTAAGACCATATTTAAAATAAAAAACAGGTTACTTGAACATTGTGAAACACTTACATAGTGCTTGGCACATTGAATACTTGAAAAGAAACAACAAGAGTAGCTGTTACTAACACCAAGTAATGAAACAAAAGCATAAGTAAGTAAATGAGTTAAAACATTACTTCATAAATTCAGAACAACAACTATGTGTTTAGTCAGTACCTGAAACAAATATATAGCTAATTTTTGGACTTTAATGAAAGATTTTTAAAGACTTTCTAGTATAAAGCCTTATTAAATAAAATAGTTTAAAAAACAGCCCATAGCTTTAAACACATTTTTGCTTCCATTTTTTTCATTTACCATTATGATACTGATGTGAATAGTGAAAGTGAGCATCTGGAAATGTACTTAATTGTCCTATGTATTGTGAATCTTTTTTTTCTCTGTGTATTATAGGAAATGGTAATAAAGTTGGATAGCTGGAAAACACTTCAATATAATTATTCTAATTTTCTCATTTAGCTCAGAATACAGAAATATTTATTCCCCGGTTGCCCAGACTGAAAGATGGAGAGTCAACGTGGCGTCCTCAGCCTTCTGATTCCCAGTCCCGGGCTCCTCACCCAGGAAGGGAGCTCCAAGCACACAAAAATAGTTAACAAGGATAGTTTTCAGTTACAATGTGCCACCCGAAGACTATCTTTATTATGTTTTGTGTGCATGGTAGACAAGAGCACTAAGTATTCCCACAGAACTAACTCGGATGGGTGCCTTTGAAGATTTGTTTGGATGCTTCATTGAGGAGCATAAGTTGGAGTATTTATGTCTCTTCCTTCCTCTACAAAATATTGGTCAAAGTATTATTTAAGACATTGCATCAATTAAGACAGTGTTTGTTTATTAGATTCCACATATGAGTGAAATCATATGGTATTTGTCTTTCTCCAATTGGCTTATTTCACTTAGCATAATGTTCACCAAGTCCATCCATATGGTTGCAAAGGGTGAAATTTTCTTCATTCTTTTTATGGCCACGTAGAATCCAATGTGTCAATGGACAAACTGAACTAACAAGCAAAACAGAGACAGACTCATAGATGGAAAGCAGATGAGAGCCAGTGTGGGGGGGATGTTAGGGGATGGAAGGATTGAGCAAAAAGGAAAAAGGGCTCATGGACATGGACAACAGAGTGGAGACTGCTGGGAAAGATGGGTATAAAGTAACTAAATAGTTATGAAAAAATACAATAAAGATTAAATTAAAAAATAAAGACTTTGTTTCCCCAGTATATTGAATTGGTTTAAAAATACATACCCACCGAACCAATTTCTCTCCCTCTCTCCTTCCCTTCCCCTCTAAAGATAAATAAATAAAATCTTTAAAAAAAAGTACTAGAGGAAACCTTGGCATAATTTTAAAAAAAATACATAATGCTGTTCTAAGAATTGGGTTTCCAAAAATATTGACCCAGAGTTTTCAGATACACTGCAATACAAACCCTCTGTCTTTACCTTATTTTACTGGTCTCTTGGTAAACAGATATTCACAGAAGACAATAAACTTGTCAATATATTATTTCTTAAATTATATTAAATGTCTTCATTATTTCAAATACAGAGATCAACTTAAAATCAATTATGAGTTTAGAGGACGTTCTGGAAAACACATAAGTACGTCTGTAATAGTGTTCAAAATTTGCTGACATTTAATATATTTTCCAAGTGTTCTTCATTATATTATAAAAAATGAAAGCAAGTTCAGCCCTAGTCAGTGTATCACAGTTGGTTGGAGCACGACTGAAAGGTTGCAGGTTTGATTCACAGTCAGGGCACACACCTATAGGTTGCTGGTTCATTCCCAGGTCTGGGCAGGTATGGAAGGCAACCAATCTATGTTTCTCTCTCCCTTCCCCTTTCTCTCTAAAAGCAATGAAAATACTATGCTCAGGTGAGGACAAAATAAATAATTTTTCTAAAGTCCAGTTATGTGAAAAAATTAACATTTGATACTTGAGATTTAAGGTATTTCTCTAAAAGACTGTGTATGAGGTAAACAGTTACTACACAACACAAGCCTTCCTTTCAGGTTTTTTTTTCTGGAAAGGGAGTCAGGGCCATTTAGCTACAGATTATTACCAAATCTTCACATTGATCTTCAACATTTCTTTGAACTTCCTAAGGTAATTTAGAGATCTTTGAAAGAAGAAGGGAAATTTATTTTAAGGATCTGGGGCAGCTGTGAATTTCTCCTGTCTTTAAAGAAAACAAAGCCACAAAGAACACTCTCATTCAGAGGACCTATTTAGATCCATATCTAATTTTGTGCTGGGTCCAGTTTTGACTTTACAATGTACGAATCTAATCTAAAAAGCCTGGGCCAAATGAACTATTTAAAAAACTAGTATATATCTCATTTACATCTTTATCTATATTTTTATTTTTATATTCATACATCTATTTTTTAAATTTATACCTATTACTCCCCTTTTCCAGCCAATGCCTCCTTCTGATATCCCTATTTCTGCCCTGAGTGGGGCACGGAGGAGGACCTGGATGGGACAGGAGGAGCTGCAGTGACAGGTAACACAGCTCTAAAACTGTCCTGGGCGAAAAGGTGAGGAGGGAACAGGATCACAGAGCATTAGAAACCAGACCAGCCAAAAAAGGATGCAAGAGCAAGCCCCAGAGCAGTTTCACTTCCTTCGGGTGCCCTGCAAAGCTGAGCCCGGTCCTGCGGCCTGAGTGCTGGAGCTGCGTTGCTGCGGAGAGCGAGGCCCCAGAGACCACCAGCGCGCGAACTTCAAGTCCGGAGAGCCGAGAGCTCTGCGGCACCAGTCTGCAGGCGCCTTGGCTTCAGCGACGCGATGCTGCCCGCAGCCCCGGGAAGAGCGGGAGGGGGCCGGGAGCGGCCCCCCGGCGGCCCAGCGCCCCCAGGTGGGTGGGCGCATGTTCGGGACTCTTGAGCTGGAGGCAGCCCGCGAGTCTCAGGGGCTCCGCGGAGAAGGAGGACCATGCGGTCCAGTGAGGGGACCAGGGTTGCCCACTTTCCCCCATCTCTGCCTGCCGGTCCATCTAGCAGCCCGGCTTCTATGCTGGGAATTTGGACGCGGCCAGGCGGGAGCGCAATCTGTGTGCTGGCCAGTTCGCCAAGGCCAGTGTCTCTAACTTTCCTTTAACTGGATCTTCGCGGAGCACCCGGGACAGAGTCCTCCAGTTTCTAAAATCACCTTGGCACGTGTTAAAGGGGTGCAGGTGTTTTAAAGTTAGGCATAATCCTAAAAGTTCTGCCCACATGTTACAGCAAAACCCCGTTTGCCATTGCCCTGTTTGTAGCATCCACCGTTTACTTGCTCTGCCTTACAAAATCCAACCTGGAAAACTGCTAGGATGGATCGTGACCTGCTTATCTGGCTAATGTGGAACCACTTCCCCTGCTAATTTGTTCAAAGGAAAAACTGTCAACTTCTTTGAATACATAAACGAATTTACAGGTCAAATAGACACCAGGGCATTTGTAGTCTGTTCTTTTTGAAGTATTTCAAATGCATTTGTGAACTTTATAATATTATAAAAAATGTTCAGTTTTGTTTTTTTTTTCCAAAAAAAGCCTTCAGTTTGGTGTTAAGATAACTGGATATGGTCACAGTGAGAAGTGCACAAAGAAGATCTGAGTAAAATTTTATGAATCTGTTCAATGGATTTTCTCATAACTTCCTAGAATTTTTCAGGTATTAGAGTTTTGGCTTCAGTTGCTTCTCTTGGTTAGTGTATGTTTTCATACATAAAATTTAAAAGACTGGCTTTCAGTTAAAATGGGAAGTACATTTGTGACAATGGAAAATGGCAAGAAGGGAGTTGGAGCCCATGATCTCTCCATGTGTCAAGTTTTAAGTATTGAACATCGACACATTGAAAGCTGTGGCTTTGATGGAGGGCATTGGAGCAGCCTTTGCTAGTTAGCATCTGTCAACAGCTGGCCAGGCTGCTGGCCGAGTGCAGGTTAGCTGTTTTGTAAGTTCAGCTTGACAACTTAGTTACATGGGATGAACTACAATTTGTCTTAAACTTTTAGATTGAGCATGTCAGCCAGAAAATGACCTTTATTTTACTTGTACTCAAGTAATATGTTGAGGTACTTGCTATTATGAATAATGCCAGAGTGAATAATACCTTTTCTCTTTCTGATTATTCCCTTTCCTTCTCTGCACTTGTCTTCATCTCCTTTCATCCTTCCCAATATGGTACTTATCACTTGCTTTATTTACCTCCTTATTTGACCAAAATAATGAACTTTGTCATGTAGTGAGCTGTCTTTTGATATTAACCCAGGCCCTTTCCTAGATATGAGTAGTCTTCCAAAAGAACTAGTGCAGGTTAATCCTTTTATTAAGTGGATTGCTTTATTAATCAATAATCAAGTAATCCACTTAATAAAATGGGATTGCTTTCTGCTTTGGGCATCTCGATAGGCTTTGCTTAGGGGTCAGTCCACCTTCTTCATTTTAGAAAAGAGAAAACTGAGATGCAAGGAGTGATTTCCGCATAGTCCCATAATTAGTTATTTGAAGATCATCCATTCATCCCTTCACCAACAATCTATCACCCCGTAAGAGCTGTGTGGTAACAGAAATGTAAAACGGCAAAAGCAATCTAGCACGGTGAACGTGATTTCATGCCTGTGAAGGTTTTTCTGGCGTTGGGTGTGCACTGCACTTGTGGTGACGTCTGTGTGCACTGCCATCAGAGATGTCTACAAGTGTCCCCTTTGTCCTTTAGTGGGGCCCCACACTTAAACAATGTAAAAATGATTCACAGTGGAGACAAATTGTATTTAGACTGTATTTTGTGATTTGTGTTGAATTAGATACTATCCGCCAATGTCCAAAAGAGAAATTATCCTTTTGCTTCATTCCAAAACTAGTGATTTTAAAATTTAATTTTAACTGCTACCTTCAATAAGAACTGGATAAGTATTAAAGCACAGATTATTCCCTATGCTATAGTTTTTTTTGTTTTCATTAATATTATTTGATGTCTCTAATGAAGAGAATGAAATAAATCAATAGCTTAAAAACAGGGAGTTTTACCATGTGCTTACCATGTTTATACACAGCCTGTGAGGAACGTGGTCTCTCTGGGTCTCTCTCCTCTGTCTTGAATTTCTCGAAGATTCTGAAGCTTTTTACATTGACTACACTTTTCCAACATAGTCAACAACCTAGGTCTCAACCTAGATTTCTTCTTCTAAGGAGACACCCTGATTCTGATTCTACTTGCTGGCTGGTAAAACTTGCTTTCTTCAGACCAGCTGGGATGATCCTGATAAGACTAATGTTGCTGAGATTTTAATGATGCAGTTTCTAAGGGCATTTTCACTTGGATATGAGATAATTCTGTAATATCCAATTGCTTAAGAATTAAGATTTAAACAGTAGCATATTTGGTGTTAGACTTGAGGTAGCAGAGGAAACTTTTTGCCACATCTATCTGAACACATATTGTAGGTGACTGTGCCCGCTTATAATTACCTCGCAGCCAGTCTAGCATCATTGCTTATCCACTCTGTGATCTAGGGTGAATAACTCAATCCATCATAATTTTTAGGCCATTGGTCAGTAGTATCATATTTGCATATAAAATCTAGAGTTCTTGTCGGGGAAGCTGATCATGTTAATTTAGGAGAAACTTAAATGAATGAAGTCACCAAACTCCCACATAAAAAAAAAATTGAGAATATATCTTCCCGTTGAAAGACACTTTCTCTTCCTTAGGGAAACAGTGTAGTTAATAGTTCTGAGGAGAGGGAAAAAAGTCTGCAATGAAAGGAGCTATGAATAGGTTGATTAAAATGGTATTAGACTAGGACGGTTACAGGAAAGAATAAAACGGAAATTAAATAGGACAAAATGAGATTTTCCTAGATCACAGGGTACCAGCTGTGACCCAATTTAAAAAATATACATATGTGAAAAAAACAAGCATCAAACAGAAAATTGTGGGATACTTTGTCAAATTATAAGAAGATGGAGAATCTATTTTATCAAAATATTACTATTGGGTTAAAATAATCCAATGTGAAGTAAAGAAAAACCCTGTCAAATATAAATCACATTTTGAGTGTAAGTGGCACTTACCTGATCATCTAAGTTACAGTTGCTGTTTTATCAGTTTCTTTACATATTAGAGAATGTATTACAGTAGTTTTACAAATAGCTAAGAAATAAAAGTAGGGAGAGCAAACATTTCAGAAATTATCATTGAAAAATAAGTTGTTATATGACCTTAGAATTCTTTTGCTTGTTTTAAATATAGAGAATAGTTTCAAAGTTTTACTGCAGACATTCATTTAGTCCAAATGGTGAAAATATCAGATAATGTATGGAGTTATACTGCTCCTGTACTTATTTTTCACTCAAAGAAAAACAGTGAGCCATTTAGACATTTACCACTGGACAGAAATTTCTTTGTTGCTTCCACGTGCTCTGCATTGAAATAATCCAGAAGGACCACTTCCGTTTGTAATTATGGAAAGTAATCCATCAATGCCTGTGGTGTTTTATAAGATTTCCTTTGTGTCTAGTTAATTAAAATGTTATGTTTTGTCATACAAATTATGTGTCATATTTTCCTTTCCTTTAAGTTCCTGTACCACTTTTCCATATTGGTAATTCCCACTGCTTCATGTTTTATGTGATCCATTTTATAAGACATAATGAAAAGTACAAGAACAGTTCTTGACTTAGAACTCCATTTACTATTTGCCTTTTTTTGGGGGCGGTCATAATCCTTGCTAAGGATGAACCACCCTCCTTTGGTCAGGATCAATATTCTCATCCTTTTTTTTGTACCAGTTTACCCATAGGATCAAGTCTAACATTCAGAAGAATACCATAGTGTCAGGACCACTTGAAATGCTGGCCTTCTTTTAAGAGCTACCATTTATTGTGTTCCCACTTTGAATTCATATAATATGGATATCACATTACCTTGATAAGTGAGAGCCTCAGAAGATTAGCACCCAGTTTGGACAAAATGTTGTATTGTTCAGTGTAGTCATATGAAAATACTGAATAATTCGCTGTGTTCTTTCACTTCCTGCAAAAACTTTTCTAAACTGTTGAAGCTGTAACTCCTAAGTCTCTGTGTCTTTTATGAGGGGAGGAGTGGAAGGTAGAAAAACACCCACACAGCAAAGATGTACAGAAACATTCCATATCAAAGTGGTACGATTCTATGAAATCATGTCACTGGGATGACAAATTGTAAAGTACTGTATTTTACCATGTATAATGCTCACCCATGTTTTTGCGCACATTATATGTGGGATACCCATTATTATAATGGCATGTAATCATTATACCCATGTATAATGCACATCCTTGTTTTTCCCTCAAAAATTTGGCAAAAAAGTGCTCATTATACAAGGCAAATTATTATTATTTCTTTATGACTGTATGAAGAATCCTTAAAGTTTATGCATTTTCTATATTAGTTGATCACATTTCATTTATACATAATAAACTGATATAGTTATAAATTTCCAGGAGATAACTGCAATTTTAGTACAATTAGTGAATGACTAGGTCATTATTGAAAAGTGAATGAGTTAAAAATTTAGACAAACTCTACATTGATTTTATATAATGAGATAATTTTCTTAATTCTCACATTGTTTTTCAATAAAACTTTAGAGCTTTCACTACTCCAGGCACTTATTTGTAGGCAGAAGACCCTTCCCTTACCATGTCCTGCCCATCAATACTCATGTAAAGGGTAGAACCGTGTATCACCCAGGTTCACCAAAACAGTCCCTTGGGCCAAGAGTAGGTGCTTGATTCTAAGGTGGGCAGGTCAGCCACTTGACTGATTCATGACCAGTGATGGAGGTTGTCTGACTTTTGCAGATTTGTTGAACTCACTGAAGTCTTTTTTTTTCCAAAAAAGAGATAATGAGACTTGTCAGTGGAACATCAGTCTTTGATAATATACAGTAGAAGGTGACAGCCAGGTTGATTCATGTGCAAGATGGATAATTACAGAAGATGAGATGAAAGAATAGAGACAGCTATGTTTTAAGGGCTCATGAGCCACAAATCTAGTGGATACAGAGTTGAAGAACAGTGTGCTACTTTTACCCATAAGGCAATGGAAAGATCAGTAATCTAACATCACAGAAAAGTATTCATTCTACACCCTTGTCAAGGAATAAAATTTTGAGGTCATGTCATTATTTATTAAAAAACTATGTGAAACAACTAATATGTAACAGAAATGCCAAAATTCATAATGTGCCCAACCTGCTTGAATGTGTTTTTTAAGCAGCATTTAGTGTCTTGAATTCAGACAGAAAGACTACAGTTGGGCAGACTTCTTTAGGGTTGGAGTTTTAGCAGGTGGGTATGACAGAAAAAAGAGAAGGATGAGAGTTGAAACATGTGCAAAGATGTGATTGTAATAATGATACATAGATTCCAATTTGGATAAAAGGAAAAGATGGTCAATTAAAAGTAAATCTAAGGAATTATTTAGCATGAAACAAAGTTTTCATGAAAAATATGTTATTTTCCACTGATATTCACACTGAGTGTGAGAGCCAATGTGAGGAAAGAAAGGAGGAGGAGAAGGAAGGCACTCCAGACACATGGAATAAAAGAAGGAAAGAAGAAAGAGGGGAAGGGAGACAGAATACTTGAGCATGTGAGAAAAATCTATTCCTAATGGAATTTATGGAACTTGTCTCGAAAAGTTTGCATGAAAGAAAAGTGTTTGGTATGATGTCATAAGCTTTTGAGTACAATTAAGTTGCTATAGTAGCACTTATCTTAAAATAAAAATAATAAAATTCTTTCCTTGATTCCACATCTCCTCCAGTTACTATCTTTCCACACTCTGGCTGCCATGCTTTCAAAAGTTGTACATATGGAGACCATATTTTCATCTCCCTTCACCCTTCAACTCATTTGAATTTGGCTTTCATCTCCTTTGCTAAAGCTATTTACTTCTCTCCTTAAGGTCGTCTGTAAGTTTCATATGCCAAATACATGGGCTCAATTCAATCCACATTTTAGCTGAACTACTCGAAGAATTTGAGCTAGGTCACCACTCTTGTTTTCCCCAAACAATTTGGTTTTATTTGATTGTTTGTTTTTGTTTTCTTTTTTTAAGATTTTATTTACTTATTTTTAGAGAGAAGGGAAAGGAGAGAGAAAGATATTTCTCTTACATATCACATTGATTGGTTGCCTCTCGCAAGCCCCAAATCCCACAGCCCAGGCATGTGCCATGCCTGGGGAATGGAACCAGTGACCTTTAGCCTTGTAGGGCAATGCCCAACCAACTGAGCCACAGGAGTCAAGGCCCAAAATATATTGTTTTTGAAGTCGTCATTATACGCTTTTCTTTTTAGCCTCTCCTCAATAATATTGGGCAACACCTCCTTCTGTACCAGCATTTAAATGTTTATTTTCTTTTTTTTATTTTAATTGTTGTTCAAGTACAGTTTTCTGCCCTTTACTCCCATCCCAGCCCACCCCACCCCACCCAACCCTCCCTACCTCCTGCCCATCTCCACCCTTCCTTGTTATTGTCCGTGTGTCCTTTATACTAATTCCTTCAAACCCTTCCCCCTTCCCCTGAGATTCCCTCCCCTCTTCCCTCTGGTCACTGTCATCCTATTTTAAATTTCAGTATTTTGGTTATATTTTGGTTGGTTGTTTGCTTTTTGATTAGATTCCTGTTAAAGGTGAGATCATATGGTATTTTGTCTTTCACTGCCTGGCTTATTTTGCTTAGCACAGTGCTTTCCAGTTCCACAGTTCTCTAGCATTAAAAAATAGAATACAAAATCTCTCCATAATTTTATATTGATTGTGTTAAAATATATTGAATTTACTGGATTAAATAAAACATTATAATTAATTTTATCTTATTCGTTTCAATGTAGCTATAAAAAATTAAAATTAGATATGTGGCTTTCATTTGGTATTTATACTACATTTCTGTTGAATAGCACTGCTCTATACTTTCAGAAAAAAAGTTCCAATAAAATCCACTAAAGATTTGATTTCTCTTTTGTAAACTACTGTTGAACATACAGGGTCTGGCAGAAGTAACACCTGGTTGAGTGTGGTTGGTAGGGTAATAATATGGGTGTAATAATTTATAGTTTTAACTTGAACATTTCACCTAAAATGTCATATGGTGTGCTTCAGTGTGACATTGTTATGTCACAGAATTAAATACTTTAGACTTTGTAATAAAATGGGGGCATTTTCTGTGCTGGACCCTGTATATTATCAGATAATTCGCATAAATACTAATGCAACTCATAATTCCTTCAGCAGTGTAGAGAGAACCTCTGTCCATTCATGCTCACCACAGAATGTACTTTCACAGTGATATTTCACTGTAAAATATGAAATATTAATTAAATTTTAATTAGCATTTTAATATAATTGGCTCCTATTTTGCCTTACTAATTTGTAAGATTGTAGTGCTTTATATACTGATGATTTCAACTTATCTTATGTATCACAAACATTTTTTAAAATGTATCATTTGTTAAATGATTTCAATTTTGGCATTTGCTGCTACTGCATATATTTTAATGTTCCTTGTTTCAAATATACGTAACTTTCTTTCATAGCTGCGGTTTCTCATCTTGACTAAAGAAGTCTTACTAACCCCTATACAACCAATAGAGTTTTCTAGTTTTTTTCCTGACATTTAAATTTGTTATAGTTGCTTGTGGTATACCTGGAATTTATTTTTGTACATAGCATGAGACTGAAATCCAACTGAGTTCTTTTTTAAAAATAAGGGTAGCCAATTGAGTAACGGCATTTATTAAATAAATCCTATGCTTCCTGTCGAATCAAAATACCTCCATTGTCCTCCAGCAAACTTTCTTATATCTTGAAATTTGCATTCTGAATTTTCTATTCTCTTCCACTGGTATATTTGTTTATTCCCAAGCCAATATCTGCTAAGGAGAGTTCTCCCAAGAAATCTTCTCTGCTCTAATTATCTTGACTATTAGTAGATATTTATTCTTTCATTCTTCCATTTTCATTTCAAATTATTTTATCTACTTCTCTTCCTTCCCATGCAACAATTGGAGTGTTATATAACATGTGGTTTAGAGGCATTTAATAGAGAGCAATCTAGCAGTTTTAAGCAGGAAGAACTTTAACACAGGGAATTAGTTATTACATAATCGATGTACTGCATTTTTTGGTCTATAACACATACTTTTCCTCCCAAACTTGGGAGGAATAATGGTTACTAATGCTGCTGTTGAGTTCTGTTTATATTTACATTGGTGAAATATTATGTTATTTATGTTATTAAATATTTTACTACATTTTTTTGCTTCAAAAAATTTTTTCTATTTTCCTCCTCTAAAAACCTAGGTGCGTTTCTTATGGTCTGAAAAATACAGTAAGTGTCTTGGAAGCAACACCTAAGCAGGGCCACCAGGGACAATTTTTATAACTGACCCCTTGGGTAGGGGCAGGGTAGTGAGGAGACATCCATTATCACCAGGAGGAATAGAGGAAATCAGGAAGGCACTGAACCAGCTATTGGCTGGGCAGAATCAACTTTAAATGGTATTAAATCTTCCACTGGGTTAATTTGGGTAGAAAATTCTATGTACAAAAGGTCCTAGGTTTAAAAGGAATATATAGTAATTTTGGTTTATTTAATCAAATGACAAAGTTGGAAACTTTCCACTCGCTCATGTTACCAGCAAATGAATGTTGAACTTTCCTGATGTCGTTCTGTGAATGAATGTAATGAGATATTGCTTTCTATATTTAAAATGTCTTTCCATGTAACGTTTTATTGCAAAACTGGTTCCTTGAATCATTAGCTGGAAAATGTGACCTCTGCATGGAAATTATGGAAAGGAAAGATATCTAATTTTCTATTAGTATTAAACTGTATAAGATGTTAAAAATAAAAAAGAAAACATGTAATACTTTTAAAAAGGAATTTAAGATAGATCTTTGGATATGCATAGAGCATTGCAGTTTAAATTATATCAAGATTTTTATTTGTATTACAGATCAAACTAATCTCCAAATAACTTACACATTTCTTTTCCAATTTAACATTGGCAAATGTTATTTTAAAAGATACCTGAAGCTCCAAGTTGTGTTTGCATTTGTGGGCTGATTATCTGTACTGATATGTACATTTATCTATATTGACTCAGATATGAATCTGTCCCTCACTTGTGTGCCTCTGAGCAGAGTACTTATTTAAGATTCCATTTTTTAATATCTGAGATGGGTAACACACTTATTTTATAAGAACATAATAGTAGGTAAATGTAATTCTGTGTGTAAAGTGCCTGGAGCCCTCATAGCAAGTATTTAACAAATGGCAAACATTATTACTTTTGGCCAGAACTAGTATTCAACTTTCACTTTTATTAGAAGGAATGTGTTCACATGGCTCATTCTGTAATTTTCTGGTGTCACATACACACGAATCTCTGGATCGAGTACCTCTTACACAAGTTCTTCCAGTTCCCTTGTTTGATCTTTCTCATCACTATATTAAACACTATAATGTCTCTAGTATATATTTGGGCATTCAGTACAAATTGTATTTGATGAAACCTATGATCTGCTATGAAAGCAAATGACATGGTACATGAGAACTGTGTGATAATAATGAATGGATAAAGGACCTTTTCCCTATTTTGAGAATTTAATCCTGTTTATACAGCATATATTTCAGAATTAAAATGTGGTTAATTTTTATTTGTTCTTGAAGGAAACTTGGTCTACAACTATATCATACATTACCTCTCCGTGCCTGCCACAAAAGCACAGCACACGCACAAACCTGGATCACGATGGAGTTGACTCAGAATCTCTTAACTTTTGTGTAAAGGCATTTATAGTAACATCACATGGATGAAAATGAGAGTTTATATAGTTTTTGTAGGTAAAGCTTCAGTAATAAGTTCAGAATTGTTTAAATTATGTCTGAGCCATTTATTTCCTATAAGATATAAGTTTATGCAGTGTGTCACCTAAATCTTTGAGGGTGAACAGACTAACAGAAAGCTCCCCTGAAACAAGTTTCTAGTTCTGAGTAACCTATGATAATTAGAAAGTATCTGTGACTATGGAAAGGAAGGGCTAACTTTTCTACTTCTTCTAATAAGGTCAGGTTGATGAGAAGTTAGCAGTTAACATATTTCATTTCTGCTTATCATTAGGAAAATATAGTCATTAAAAAGTAGATTTATGTGTCATAGTATAAGTATTATATCACCTCTTAGAATAATTTTCTGATCTGCAGCACATAAAAATCTAGGCTTAGGTTTCCCATTTGGAGTTGGAAGCCTAGCTGCACCATTTACTTCTAATTTTATGACTTTAGGTAACTCTGTCACATGACCTCTCTGAACCTACCTCATTATGAAAAGATGAAAAATCATTTAGTTATATACGCCTGCCGCACAGCAGGTGCCCAGCAATTTATAGTTACACCATGGTGGTTGCTAAGTGAGTGAGTGGCCATGTGGGACTTTACAAAAAGTGACATACTTCTTGAATCTAATGGCCAATATACTGGAAAGCTTGAAGTTATACTTCCAGAGCTTCATTCCTTTAATATTATGTTGCCCAAAGTGTATTCTGTAGTGTATATGTTCCTTGAAAAAAGTGTCCTATGGCGAAAGAAGTTTTGAATATGTATATTAGAACATTCCAATGGGCTGAGAAATTCTGCAACTAACCGTACGTCTTCAACGGTCTTGAATCCATTGTTTCACAAATATGTTTAATGTGGGATGTCGTCATCTCAACATTGGCAGAGAAACAAGTTTGTTTGTTTGTTGCACAGAGTTATCATCCCTGTTCAGTTGCACGTGGTTCTTGAGAGGATGATTCTCACAGTCAGAGACTGGCAGCACTTCTTTCAGCCGGGTGCGCTCATTCCGCCATGTAAATAAAGTTCTTACCCGTTACTGATGACCACATTTTGAATGAATGAGAGGGAGGGAGGCCTATTATGGGAATAGAACTGAAGGGGCTCTGGAGAAAATGGCATTGGTAGGCTGAGAAGGGTCCACACATTTATCCGTCATTTTATTTTCTTATGATTAATTCAGTCAGGTCACAGCTTTGGTAATGGGATATGCTACAGAAAATGGAAGGAAAATCAAAAGGTGATTATCTGCTAGGGAAAGTAAAGTGTGTGGATCAAATGGAACAAGGAGCCCTGGCTAGTGTAGCTCAGTGGATTGAGCCTGGGCCTGCAAACCAAAGGATCGTGGTTTGAGTCCCAGTCAGGGCACATGCCTGGGTCGCAGGCCAATTCCCAGCAGGGGATGCACAAGAGACAACTATACACTGACATTTCTCCCCCTGCCTCCTTCCCTTCCCCTCTAAAGATAAGTAAGTAAAATCTTTAAAAAATCAATTCCTTTAAAAAAACGGAACAAGGAAAGCACATGGAGAATTCTAATGTAAGACTAGTTTCTAGTGTGTATGTTTCTGTTTAAACAGCACTGGTGCATCTCAGTTGAGCAAGTGATCTTACAGATATTTTCATGTTAAACTGCCACTTTGTCAATAATCATGTAGGCTATGTTAGTGGTCTCACACTGCTTAAATATTGAGATTTTATTTATGAAAACATTCCAAAATTAAGAGCAACTTGACTACATGGCCATAAACAGATTGCTTTCGTGTTAGAAAAGTCTGTCAATGAAACATATGTTTGAAGCAAGCACATGACTATTAAGAGTCACCCAAATAAATTATCACTAAAATACATTTCTTCTTGAAACAACAGAAGCTGATGTAAATGTAAATAACTTAGCCAGAGAATGGATTTTATGTCTTGGAGGTTGACTAACATAACAGGTTATGTCGAAACAGCATTAATATAACAATGGCTTTTATTATTCAGACTGGGTGCTCTTGAAAAAGCAGCATAACCTCTGGCATCGGTCAGCAGAGATAAGCGTGTTAATAAGTGCTTGCTGATTAGCTGGTACAGAGAATGGCATTAGAGTATTCAGTTAAGTTGATGACAAAGGATAATCAAAGATGTATCCATTTCTCAAAGCCACATTTCTGAATATCCTTGGAGTCCTCTATCTACCCTTCCATAACTAACTTCCCTTGTTTTGGTACTTGTTTTTTTAATTGTATGGTTTGCAAAAGGGCTTTCTTTCAACATGACAGCAACAACAAAACACCTTAAAAATTCATGAAACTTTTTACACAACATAATTTTAAGGCATTTTAAATATTAAATTAACTTTTAATCTGATAATAAGTAATTCAGTTATTTTTACTAAGATTCTATAAGTTTTTAATTTAGCTTACAATATTTAGCTAAATAAAATACCTTCTGGGGCAAACAGAGACAAAAAGCACTATTGGAATTTAAAAGCAAATGAAATTCAATATCCTCCATGTATGTCTAGAAGATTAAATCATTTTTAGTATTCTTCCTTTCTAAAAGAATACAGGCATACAATTGAAAATATCTCACAAAGACTTTTGTAAAAATATAAAAAAGTGGTGCATATACATCTAGTTTTTATTTTTCTACATTTAATAGTTTTACTTGTTCAGCTCTGTAGTTTTAATATATTTAACATTTGTATGTGCACTTTAAAATTATATTAGTGTGGCCATTTGATGACTTCTTATTCATAAATATTTCAATTTTACTGTCTCCTTGAATATATTCAAAAACTATAACAAAAAACAATAAGAGAAAAATCCACAATAATTCAGTGATTTACTGGATAAAAGGATAGATCATCTTCCATACAGGATTATCAGTAATTAATACAAAGAAAGATTTAATTTTATACTTTTATTTATTTTTTAAATTTATTTTTCAGTTACAGTTGATGTACAATCTTTTATTAGTTTCAGTTGTACAACACAGTGATTAGACATTTATATACCGTACAGTTATCACCCCAATAACTCCAGTATCCATCTGGCACTATACATAGTTATTACAATATTATGGACTATATATATGCTGTGCTATAAATTATTTTCTATGCCTATTTTTATAACTGGCAACTTGTACTTCTTAATCCCTTTCACTTTTTTTGTCTACCCCTCAACCCTCTTCCCATTAGGTGACCATTAATTTGTTCTCTGTATCTATGAATTTGTTTCTTTTTCGCTTGTTTATTTTATTTTTAGATTTCACACATAAGTGAAATCATGTGGTATTTAAGACTGAATAGTTTTTAATAACATAAATACTTTTTGGTAGCACTGGATTTGAGGTCAAGTAAGGACAGGATTGAGTCCTGACCCTGTCACTAATGGACCTTCACCTCTTTTTTAAAAATATATTTTATTGATTATGCTATTACAGGTGTCCCATTTTCCCTCCTTCACTCCCCTCCACCCTGCACACCCTCCCACATTCTCCCCTTTTAGTTTATGTCCATGTGTCATACAT
Source organism: Artibeus jamaicensis (assembly GCF_021234435.1). Lineage (NCBI taxonomy): Eukaryota > Metazoa > Chordata > Mammalia > Chiroptera > Phyllostomidae > Artibeus > Artibeus jamaicensis. The sequence continues at coordinate 18,266,700 of NW_026521837.1, forward strand.
ATAAGTTCTTTAGCTTCTACATTTCCCATACTATTCTTACCCTCCCCCTATCCCCTATCTATTTTCTACCTACCATCTATGCTACTTATTCTCTGTACCTTTTTCCCCTCCTTCCCCCTCCCACTCCCCTGTTGCTAACCCTCCATATGATCTCCATTTCTGTGGTTCTGTTCCTGTTCTAGTTTGTTTTTGTTTTAGGTGTGGTTGTTAATAATTGTGAGTTTGCTGTCATTTTACTGAACATGTTTTTTATCTTCTTTTTCTTAGATAAGTCTCTTTAACATTTCACATAATAAGGGCTTGGTGATGATGTACTCCTTTAACTTGACCTTATCTGAGAAACACTTTATCTGCCCTTCCATTCCAAATAAAAGCTATGCCGGATAGAGTAATCATGGATTTCTTGCTGGATAGGTTCTTGCATTTCATGACTTGGAATACTTCCTTCCAACCCCTTCTCGCCCGTAAGGTCTTTATTGAGAAATCAGCTGACAGTCTAATGGGAACTCCTTTGTAGGTAACTCTCTCCTTTTGTCTTGCTGCTTTTAAGATTCTCTCCTTATCTTTAATCTTGGCTAATGTAATTATGACATGCCTTGGTGTGTTCCTCCTTGGGTCCAACTTCTTTGGGACTCTCTGAGCTTCCTGGACTTCTTAGAAGTCTATTTCCTTCTAAGCCAGAATGGGAAAGTTTTCCTTTATTATTTGTTCAAATAACTTTTCCACTTGTTGCTCTTCCTCTCCTCCTTCTGGTATCCCGATAATTTGGATGTTGGAGTATTTAAAGATGTCCTGGAGGTTCCTGAGCCTCTCCTCATTTTTTAAAATTCTTGTTTCTTCACTCTTTTCTGATTGGTTGTTTCTTTCTTCCTTCTGTTCCACTCCATTTATTTTAGTTCCAGCTTCCTTCCCAACACTATTGGTTCCCTATGCATTTTTTTTATTTCACTTAGCATAGCCTTCATTTTTTCATCTAATTTGCGCCCAAATTCAACCAATTTTGTGAGCATCCTGATCACCAGTGTTTTGAACTGTGCATCTGATAGGTTGGCTATCACTTCGTTGCTTAGTTCTATTTGTTCTGGAACTTTGATCTGTTCTTTCATTTGGGCCTTTTTTTTTTGTCAATGCTCCTGTTTTGTAGGGAGGGGCAGAGCCTTAGGTGTTCACCTGGGCAGGGCAATCCAGTCACTGTGTTGTGATGCAGTCTGGATGAATTAAATGTGTCTACTTTAGCTCCTTGGTTGTCGGACTTCCATACAGTTCAATTTTCTGTCGGTACTGGTGGTTTTTGTTTCTAAATTAGGGATGTTGTCCACCCCTATTTTGGCTGTGCAAGGAGGCACAATGTATCTACCTATGCCTATATCTTGGCCAGAAGCCCTGGACCTTCACCTTTTGCAAGCCATGTGACATCTCTGATACTCAGAAGGCATTATGTGTCCTGGTCATCACCTTAATTATTCAGAATTGTTGGCTCATAATAATTCAATTCATATCTCTTATCTTCAAACACTGCAGAAATTAACATTGCTTTCTCTAGGCATTTGGAATTGAGGGTGTTTATCAAGAAAGAGTGGACTAATGCCTCTATAGTTTTATAAAGGAGTAATTATCCTTCCTTATTCATTTATTCTTCAAACATTTGCTCTTGAGTTCTTATGCTGGGCTCAAGGGATGTACACAAAGGTGGCTCCAGCCCCTGGGACTGTATTTAAGTGAACTATGGATGGGAACATCTGAGTGGCTTTATTTCTTCTTATATTCATTCTAATCCAACATCAAATGACTCAAGAAAACCGCAGTCTACAAAATCTGAATAACTTAGTCATTGGAACTAGTTAGCAGGGACAGAAAACAGTGAAGAGTGTTTTCTCTGAGTACTAGGGGTGACTCCTGATGCGTACTGCGGTTCCAGAAAGTCACTAATCATTTCAGAGTGCAGTCACGAGTGCTGTCCCCTGGGACAGTGCTGTGCAAATTTCAGTCATTTTCATAAGACCTTCCTCAATTTTTGGCTATACTACCTATCCTCTTATTTAAGAAAAAATTTTTTTAGCTTAAATATAATTTTTTCTCTATAAGTGATAAATTAATAGTACTGTGTAAGTAAAAGTTGAGCATTGAAATAAGATAGTGTTGAGATAATTATAGCTATGGAGAGGCTCTGTCCACTTATGTCACTCTCTCTTTGTTCATAAAGTCACAAGCCCCATACTGAGACATTGTCCTTGAAGTAATCAGAATTGGAGACGTTTTCTACCCGGATTGCCTTTCCCCCTCTCTGACTCTGTCTTTGTGTGTCCGGGAGTTTGCAGCCCACCCACTGCAAACACTGTCTCCAAGGCACAGAAGGTCAAAACGAAGGTCAAAACAAAGTTTTATTTAGCACTCACAGGTGTCAAGCACTATGGGAAATGCTCTAAGTATGTTATCTCATTTCACTCCCACAACTGATTTCATAAGTGATGTTATCCAAATGTTACAAGTGGGAAATTCAGCCTCAGAGAGGGAAATTATCTGCTTACATTTGGACTCTAGAAGCTTGGCCTCTTCACCACTAAATGACTCTGATATGAATTCATTTCAGTCGCACAAAGGCACATCTATAGACCCACATCCAAATGCCTTTCTTCCCATGAGGACTTTTCTTTTAAATTAATAAAATAGATGTGTATATAGAAAGTCATTTTAATAGAAAAGTGTGCAACAAAAAAGATAATATAGTTAGTCATCAATAGATCAACTTAGAAACTTTTTAATAAGGGATATAATAGACAACCACAGTTTCCAACTAATAATTGTAAAAATTTAGAACATTTTGCTACTTTCAAGGACCTTGGAGGTGAATGAAAAAAACAGGAAGTGAAATAACTACAAAAAATGCTAGAAAAACAGTGTCTTAATGAAGGCCATTAGGATATTTAAAGTGAAAGCTATAATACAAATGTGATAAAAATATATTGTAAAATGTTTGTAATAAAGAGTGCAAGGCTACTAATTTGCAGCTGCCTAATGCTTTGCATCTTCGAAAGAATTTTCAACCGCCTAGTAACTGACTGTTAGAAAATTCTTCTAATGCATCATTTACTTTGATTCAATGACAAATCTAAACATGATCATTTAGGCTACTTTGTCAGGGTTATCCTACAAACACTGTGTGAGGAGAAGCAGAAACTGTATTGACCATTTTTTGTTTTACTTCAAAAGGCTATAGGAAAGGAAGAAAAGGAACTAGAGCTGAAAGCAGTGTTCAGATGTTGTGGTGGATAGAATAATGGTTCCCCAAGGTGTCTCCATCCTAATTCCCAAACTTGGGAGTATGTTAGGTCACATGGCAAGCAGGATTTCAGGTTGCAGAAGTAATTAAGATCATAATCAGTTTACTTTGATGTGGGAGAGTATCCCAGATTATGCAGGTGGGCCATTAGTGAAAGAGGCAGGCAAGAGAGGCAGAACCAGAGACATGGCCACGTGAGGAAGACAGCCGATGTTGCTAGCTTGGAAATGGAGGAATGGGACTATGAGCCAAGAACTGTGGGTGTCCTCTAGAAGCTGGCAATGCAAATGAATGATTCTTCCCAAAGGCCTCCAGAAGGAACATATCCCTGACGACATCTTGATTTTATCCCAGGGAGACCCATTTCAGACTTTTGTCTTGCTGAATATAAGATAATAAATTTCTGTTACCTTTAAGCCACCGAGATTGTAGTAATATTTTACAGCAGCAATAGGAAACTAATGCAGATTTTGAAATATATGTGGACTCAGTAAGGACAAAGTATAGATGAATGAAATGCCTCAGGCAGTACCTTATCCATCAGACAGTCATACTCCATTAGTCTAGTGAAAAAACTGGGTGTAACCATCAAGAACCAGCTTTTATAAATGTGAAAAGAATATCATTGTTACCCTTATATAGGTAACAATGATACCTTATATAGGTATCCTCAACAAGATAGCTACTTATGGGGACATCTTTGTGGAATTCCTGTTGTTTCAATAGCCAAATAAAACAAATAAATCCCATTATTGGGGCTTTCACATTGGGTGTTGTTCCCATTCAATGGTTTTACTAGTTTAATAGTCCTTATCATTAATGCTAATGGCGACTGCTGCCATTCTAATTCTTACTAGTACAGCCAGGTGAACTTGAGCAATAAATTTATGTTATCACTGTTTCAGTGGCTATATATGCAAAATAGGATAAGAAGATCATTTGTTCACAGGGTTGTTACCAGGTTAAAAGCAGCTAATGGTTGTGTAACACCAAAACAGTCATTGATACATACTAGACACTTGCTACGTTTTGGTAGCTTTTATTATAAATATCATCACCATCATCATCATCATCACTGGCATACATGTCAATGACTGCTGGGGTCTGGGTTTCATGTTTTATTTTTAGCAGTTAAGGATCATTATCTCCAGTTTTTTCAGGTAAACAAACTGAAAACATCTTAACCAACAAACAACTTAACCAGGCTGAACAGCTTTTAAATAAGGGAATGAGGACTGTCCCTGAAATACTTGGCTAAACTTCTTCTACTAAGGTTAGTGCTAGAGGCCAGCTATTTTCAATTACATAAGCCCTATTCCATCCCAAACTTTAAAGGACAAAGATGTTCTGAGACAACTAGTTTGGGTGTGTAATCCTTGCCAAAGCTCACTAATGTCATTTTATCATTCTACTTTGTTTTGCTGAGACCCTGCACTATTTCTTAACTGTAATATGGAATTACTTGAAGATTATTTTCTCCTAATGATAAAAATTCTATTGGAGTCAGGCTAGTTTGCTGTGAATAGAAGCATATGGGTATTTTCTTATAAAAGTAATATATATGCATTGTAAAACATTTGAAAAATAAAAACTAATATAAGAACAAAATTATAATATACCACAGTCCTCCACTTAAAAGTAAGCGTTCATAATATATTTGTCTTTATTTGTGTTTGTGTGTACATATATAAAAGATATATTGTAAGTATGGTTTTGTAATGTTCAGTGTGATCTGAATATTTATTAATGATACAATTTCTGATATTTCAATATCAAACAAATTTTTAAAAAATTTAGATCTGTAAATTGTTCAATTCTGAACTTTGTGATACTTCAGAATTTGTTGATACTTTATTTCAAGATAATATTTCATACTAACTCTAGGATGAATAATGTTAGAAGATTCTTCAACCACAGGTCTTAATGAGATATTAAAATGAATTACCTTTTGTTAAAGTAACTTGTAAAAGTCTGTGCTCTTTTTGTAATATGTAAATCCCTTTAAGGGCAGTAATTGGGCTTTATATCTTTACACCTCTTAAAATCTGAACAACTTTTTTGGAGAAATCATTAAATAATTATTAAGTAAACATATAGAAAGATACAAATAATTAAGTAATTGATATTGAGATATTTTTATAAAGATACTTATGGATGATTATGGTCAATCATCCTGTTGAATTTCAAAATATCTGATCTGAAAATATAAGTGATAAATGAGAACTATAAATTGTTGGAGTAGTCAGAATCAGGATCATAGAAGGGTAAGGACAATTATCTGTAAAATATGACTAGCTGGAAAAATTAAGAATTTCCAGCGAATGAACTATATCAATCACCTCATTCTATTAAGTGTTGCTGATTTTCAACTTTACTTGCAATTGTAAACTACATTAAGATATAGTAATTCCTCAAATTCAAGTGGTAACATCTTTCAATACTAATGCCATCTTATTTTTATAAGCTGAGAAAAGTAGAGGGGAAAATTCAATATTTGGATAGCTATTTCCCTACACTGCATTTAAATGTAAGTTATTAAGCAGATTCAATAAATAAAGTGGATTACTAATATTGATTAAGAATAATTTAAAAATATTACTTCATATATTCTTGATGTAGCTTTATCTTTAAAATTTTTATATAGTATAGAGCTTAAATTTTTGATGGACTATATCCTTACACATTTTATAAGGAGAGGAAAAATAGAGGAACAATTGTAATAATTCTTTCTGGTTCTTTTTATTCTAAATTAATATTTCTTTGTCTAGAAGTTCACATTTTTATAAGAATTCATGTGTAGATCTTATTATATTATACACTTCCAAATGTCAAATTATTAATGAAAATGGCCCTGTTAGAAATCTCAGTACTTCATTATTTCAGTTCAGAAGAGGGTTTAGTATTTAGCCTTGTACAAATTATTAGCCATGAGTAAAGTTAATTAAACATTAATTTTTTTAAAACTTTGGCCTTTGTAACCAGATTAGTGCTTGAGTTCTAAGTTATTAATTAACTAATATTTCACCAGGAGTATGAGAATTAATAATAGTAAAAAACCATTTTTAATAAAAGTTCACATAAAATGCAATACTTGTATTGCTTGACCACATAGTTTATTGTAAAATTCCTCCCCCCTAGATCACATTCTATATTACTTTATTTTAAAATTTTTACTTTCTCTTTTTTGTTCAAGCACAATTGTCTCCATTTTCACCCCACAGTGCCATCTCCAGCCCCACTCATCCCCACCTCCCACCCTGGAAACCACCCCCTTTGGCTTGGTCCATGTGTCCTTTATACATGTTCCTTGGTGTCCCCCCCAATTATCTCCTATTATCCTATTATCCCTCTCCCTCCTCCTCTCTGGTTACTGTAAGATTGTTCTTGACTTCTTTTTATAGTGTTGGCTAACATAATAAACACAATGTTTACTTCAGAGTTGCAATCTAAATTTTAGATATGTAATTGTAAATATCATGTTCTTTGTCTGGAAATGGGGAATTTGGCCCTTATATGAGAAATAAAATCACTGGAGTACACTCAGGAAGACTTTGAGAAAGTTAATGATTTACTGAATTGAATTATTCACATGCATTTATTATTTAATAAATGGCATTATAAATCATTTAAATATTTATCATTAGAAAAGCCTAAAATTTTCATTTTCTTTTTTTATATCAGCAAAACTTGAGAGATAAACATGGTAGTTGTGCCCTGGCTTGTGTGGCTCAGTAGACTGAGTGCCAGGATGTGAACTGAAGGGTCCCTGGTCCGATTCCCAGTCAGGGCACATGCCTAGGTGGCTGGCCAGGTCTCCAGTTGGGGGCATTCGAGAGGCAACTGATCCATGTATCTCTTCTTACACACCTTAATGTCTCTCTTTCTCTTTCTCCCTCCCTTCCCCTCTCTCTAAAGGAAATAAACATAATCTTTAAAAAATGGCAGCTGTAATCATCAAATATGGTACTAGAAATACTTTAAGTATAAAAAAAGACTCTGCAGTAATTTTCAAACTTGAGTGAACTTGAGAATTAGCCAGGTGCTTAGTAACAGGACGGATGATTCTTTCCTGAGCCCCAGTCCCAGGAAATTCTGATTTTATCAAGCTCCAGAAGTGGTTTTGATGGGAGCAGACTCTGGATCACATTATGAGAAGAGAATGGAATCACTATGGGGAAATGAAGCTGTTATCACGTGCTTAACAGAGTTGAGGACTTCTCAAAAGACAGCCAGTGTTTTCTTCATTGACGATTATGTGAGCTCCACCCAGAAGTCATGTTTACCATCAGCATGGGTCCCGGGAGGCCTCAGGCGGCCTCCGGGGAGTGGCAGAAAATGTACTTTCCTAGGTCTGCTATTTCCTTTCCGGGCAAGAATGACTGCAGAGGACGCAGACATCAGGAAGGGGTGGAGGTTACATACTTGCTAGAATTGTTCCCAACAAAAGAACAAAAATCGGTCCCAGTCTGTACTTCAGTATGTACATATTTTCTAGTACATAGCTATTTCTAAAATATTTTAGATAATCTCCAGAGTAGGGTGTGAGATAGCTTCTCCAGAGAAGGTTTTGCTAAGGTGTGTTTTTATTTAGTTATATCCTCTTATTGTGACATCATAGTCTGCATGTAACAAAGTTGTTGAAAGACATTAGTATCTAAATGATCATCAAATACTTGATAATGTAGTTAGATTACAAGATTCCATTAGAGTTTGAGACTATAAAGTGTATTTATCATATCCTTGATTTATATACTTCAGCAATAGAGACAAAAAAAGCATTCGTTTGCACTGTTAGATTTGTGTATAAGTCCATGAAAGGAATTTAGCAAGAGAAACATTAACTATTTGGTCATTGCTCTCAAGCCACAATCACAGGTACTGTTTTTTTATCCTCCACAACATCTGGTGCATTGGAAAGAAGTGGTAGGAATGATAAGTGAAAGAGGACAAATAAACCAGGGAGTGTCAACACTATTGCTCATAACTAGGACAGCAAAATTAGATTTGCCAGTGGAAGTGAAGTTAATTTTCTTTCTAATCTGCTCAACTGATTATATGCTCTTGTCTATTGGGAGCTTCAAGGAAAGGACTATAGTTTTATTTCATTTTCTCAATAATATCACCTAAAGTGTGGCTTGATACCCAAAATGGACTTGGCAGTAGATGGTGTGAATATAAGCCCAGCTTCCTGACTTACTATTGACATGATCTCAAGTAATTCTTTCAAACTTTTTAACTTGTGTCTTCAGTTTAATTTTTTTAGTTAAACTGAGTTCCAATACTTTTCTTAAAATTGTAGCATACAGCATAAAAACACACCATAATATTTATGTGAATACATTTTGTATATTATTACTATTGAATGGAATTTCAGTGTATGTTCCTTTTAAATGTGTCCCATTCACAGTCAGGTGTTAAGCCACTTTTAGTCAAAGAAAACTCAAGGTCTTGTATTAGAGGTAAGGTAGGGATGGAACAATAAATATTCCATTTCCATGCCCTAATTGTTAAGTGATTGAGGAGTAAAAGAATAAGTCAGAGGGGAATTCAGATGTTGCCTGTATTATTGATGAAGTCGGCATTGGCTAATTGGCATATATCTGTTAGAAAGTAGAGTTTGTAATGTGAAATGACAGAATCAGACAGAGTTTCTCATTCAAACACAGAAGACCTTGGACCATAAACCAAGGTAGTTTAACAAAACAATAGCTAAGAATTGGAATTGGGTTGCAAGTTTATCCTGAATCCTGGTTCCCACGAACATCCTAGGTTTTAAGGAATTTACGACTTCAGATTAGAGATGTGCTAAAATTATTGCTGATTAATTAACATAGATCTATATCAAATTCTGACTTCGTCTATTTTTTAGGTTAGGTAATATGGGTACATAAAAGCTAATAGAATTTAAATATTTTAAAGTACATTTTATTGGTTATGCTATTATAGTTGTCCCAAATTTTCCCCATTTGCCTCCAGTAGAGACTCTGTATCCCCCTTTCAAAGAAGGGGGATACACTTACCACTACAACACTTTCCTCCAATACTCCCCCACCCCTACTTAGTTCATGGATCATGAACTATAAGTTCTTTGAACTATAAGTTCATGACCCATGAACTATCCATGGGTCATGCATATATGTTCTTTGGCTTCTCCATTTTCTATACTATTCTTAACATCCCATGTCTATTTTGTACCTACCAATTATGCTTCTTAATCCCTGTACCATTTACCCTATTTTCCCCCTTCCCCTTCCCCACTGATAACCCTCCAAACAATTTCCATATTGCTGATTCTGTTCCTGTTCTTGTTGTTTGCTTAGTTTGTTTTTGTTTTTTAGATTCTGTTCTCGATAGCTATAAGTTTGTTGTCATTTAATGTTCCTTGTTTTGATCTTCTTTTTATTAAATAAATCCCTTTAACATCTTATATAATAAATGTTAAATCTGATAAATTTGATAGGTTGGCTATCTCCATTCTGTTTAGCTTTTTTCCTGAGGTTTTGTTGTGTTCTTTCATTTGGGCCATATTTGTCTTCTCAGTGTGGCATCCTCCCTGTTTTGGTTTCTGTGTATTAGGTAGAGCTTCTTTGACTCCCTGTCTTAGTGTACCTGTTAAGTTGTGGGGGCAGAGCCTTAGTTATTCACCAGGGCAGGGCAATCTGCTTCACTGCTTTATGGCTCTGTATGTGGGGGATGAGTTGGAGAGGGGACAATGCTGCTGCCTGGCTGCTGACAGTTTGCTTGGCACTTGCTCCATTTCCAGTCACTTCACCTACTTCCTGTATGCACCTGATGGTCTTCCAGCTGTTGCCCTGGTGGTGGTTCTCAGAGTGGGTAGGTTTGTGTTCATTCTAGGACTGTGGGTAGGTTTTTGTTCATTCTAGTCCTTAAATGGACTCTCCTGAGAGACTGGACCCAACCCCCACTGATTTTTATAGCCAGAAGTTATAAGGTTTTATTTTTCCTGAGCTGGTTGCCTAGGCTATGCAGTCTGGCCTGGAGCTGGGATCACCTGCACCCAAGGTATCCTTACTGATTTTTATCCACCACTTGTGCATATGGTACTGCCTATTCTGCCAGCTGCCACTACCACTGCCTCATTACTGCGGCCTTGTCACTGCATCCACACAGTGACATTAAAGAAGCCGTATTCATCCATGTCCTGTCTGCCCTGGCTCCCCATTTCCACCCCTTCTACTCATCTGGATGAACATGGCTTCTTTAAATCCTTGGTTGTCAGACTTCCATACGGGTTGATTTTTCTGGCAGTTCTGGGTGTTTTCTATTTCGAGGTAAATTGTGATCCTTCTTGTGTTTTTGCAAGGAGGTAAAGCGTGTCTACCTACACCTTCCTCTTGACCAGAAGTTTAAAAGATATTTTAAAATCTATTAGTTACCTTATTAGGGAGTTGCCATTCTTGACATATGTTTTTAAATTTTTATAGTTTTACTAATTAAAGAATTGTTTACTAATAATTTCTTATAGATTTATTTTATAATCATAAATACTGAGGTACAATCTAATGTGCATTTCTGTGCATTTGACAAATCTGTATACTCATGTCATTTTATTCTAGTGGTATAATTACTCAAAGATAATATCTCTGTTCCATATCTTCACAATCTCTTCCTTTACTACCATAACTTTGTTTTATTATATGTTTTTTTCTTTGAAATTAATTTTACGCTTGTGAAAAGTGCTTTGCCACAGGAAAAGGTATTGATATTTCCAATATGAATTGCCTTACATCCATATAAAAACTTGTCAAACCTTGATCCTGTTGGGGCCTCAATTGTAATCCTAGCAAATATCAGCAAGTGTTTGTTGATCACCAGTGTGACCATGGTCTTGTTATATGATTCCAATTGCTCACGAAGAAACAAGGAAACATGAATTCAACTCTTACTTGTCTTTATATAAGCCACAAAGAATATAAGGATATCACTGCATAGAAGAAAGGACCATGTAGGCTCATGCTTCAAAGATATGCTTTCTTAATGAATAACCTAGTGTATATATTTTAATTCTGAAATAAGTATATATTTTTCCACTCCTTCTTCTTTTCCTCAATGTAAATCCATAGCTCAGGTCTTTTTTTCAAAGCAAAGTGAACAATTAGAGATACTGCCCAAGGTTCTGTCAGGTGGGAACATTTCCTTTCGCCATCCTGTTTCGGGGATAAGCATGAGTGAGTCTGTAGTGCAGCAACCGTTCACTTGAGATGGGTGCCAGTATGTCTTCAGACCCATTCATGTCCAGTAAAGATGGTACAGTGGCAGTTGATGCCAATACCTGATTATATTTGTGAACACAACAGTTGTTTTATGCTTGCAGACAAGCAAATTAAGCAGAAAAGTGAAGAAATACCACCATTATTACATCATTCAAAACATCATTCAAATTTCTGTTGGTGCAGAAATATTTATAATTATCCCAGTGTTTGTTTTACTTTACTATTTTGATGATGGTGGGAGGATGGGGCTGAACAATTTGAGACATATTTTTTCTTCCTACCATAATTTCCATATTCTCTTTAAGAATTCTACCATTTCCTTTGTGTAGATATGGTCACTATACATGCATGGCTTAAAAATACCCCCAGGATATATGTATGGGCCCACCAAAACTGTTATTAGATATACCTAAGGAAGGTGTGATTCACCTTACACCATAAGTTCACACTTACCAGTGAGCCATTGTGGCATTTTGGGTCTTCAGGAATTTGTGTCAATAGAGATCAGTAACTAAAAAGCACCAGAAGATGTGGCTATTCCTTTTTCCACAGTATACATAGCTGAAGGTCTCTGGAGAATGCTTTGAAGAAGATTCATTATATACATGTTTAGCAGCAGAGATGAATCCTTTCTCAGACAGTATTAGCCTTTCCTTAGTCAAAGGACTGTGAGTCTGAAACTAGATAGGAGGCTGTGAATCCCTTGCTTGAGTCCGTTTTTGCACTCAACTCTAAAATTGTTTTCTTTATAAAGGTGAAATTGGAACTTCATGGGCTATTCATGAGTCTCATTTCTAAGGACCCTCAGATCTATTTGTCACAGTAGACCCCTGCAGTGAAAAATTCTAATTACTTAAATTGTCTCTAATGATTAAGTGTTGCTATTCGTTCTCTACTAATTCAGATGTCATTATTTCCCATGGAACTAAGTTCAGTTCAAAGATCCAGTTCTTATCATTGTCTCTAGGCTGCAGAAGACAGAAACTATAGAGCTTTCATGACTGAATTTCTTAACGTTTAGAGAAGGGAATGTCAGAACAACCTGGAGTGAAAGTCTGCAACCACAGCCTATAGGCAAAACCTAGCTGGTGGCCTACTTATGTACAGCCTGTGAATTAGAATCATTTTTATATTTTTTAAGAGTAGAAGGAGAACGAGGGAGAGGGGAAGGGGAGGAGAAAATGAAGGAAAGAATGATGAAAGAAGAAAAACAGAAGATGTTCTATGTGGACTGCAAAACCCAAAGTATTTAGCATCTAGCATTTTACAGAAAAAGTTTACCTACAGATCCATTTTTTCCATCCTGGCAGACAAGTATTGACTTTGTAATCCCATTGGTTGCAGGCCACTACATACTCCAAGCTTTAATTATCCATTCAAATTGACTGTTAAGGGCAATCCAGATACTTGAGATAACATTAAATTCTGAGTCCTGTGTGAATGCAACTATATTTACACATTCATTCAGATCCAGTCTTTACTTCGCCCTTCTTGGTCTAATAATTCTTAACATACATTCAATATGTACTTTTCAGGCTCATATTAATACATATTGGCAAAAGCCTATAATAATTTCTATGAAGGAAATAAGTAGCTTTTCTTAAATACTTCTTTCACTTATGGGGTTTAACTCTAGGTATTGATCTTAGAGGCAAACAGTGAGGAGTGTTGGCATATCTAATGAGAAAAGTTGGTATCACTTGTAAAAAAATTACCTCAAGTGAAATTTTGAGAACTCTCTCTTTTTATCTTGTTTTGTTTTAGTTTGTTTGTTTTAAAAGGAAATACAGGTTCCCCCAGTAATGAAAGAGCCAAGAACATTTAAGCATTTAAAATTCTTAGCCTCATATCTGTCCTGATCTCTTCTCTAAGTCTTATGATTCCGCATTTTCCTAGATGTCTGCTAGGGGTTTTGCCTACTACTAGACTTGAAACTCTGTCTTCATGCATTTGCATGCTCTCCAGGACAGTCAGAGAAGCCATTATTCTCCACTCCATGTCTGGAATCCTTAGTGCCACTGTACTGACTACATTTCACAGACACCCGCTCTCCCCTCCATTGACAGTCCATCCCGGTTAATCCCTAGTGCAAATTTGAGTGACTATGGTGATTCTGCATGACATAGGTTGCCAGTGTACTACTCCCCCTTGGCAAGGCATTGCTTGCATTCTACACAGTTATGAGAACAACCCAATTCCAAAATCGACCGTATAGAGTTTGTTTCCTGGGGCCATTTTAGTACCTGCACTTATCAGTATTCCAGCAGGGAAAAGGTGCCACCATCAAAGGTTTTAACTGAAAAAATTTAATAAAGGTGTTCTTTACTAAAATGTTCAGGACTAAAAGACCCAAAAAGAGGCAGGGAAGCATTCAAAGACTAACAGCAGGAATCCTGTACTACCTCTGGGAGAGAAGGGAAGGAAGATCATGGCTGCTAGAGCCGCACAAAAACTGGAGTTGTGGAAGAAAGGCCCCAGAAGGTCCACAAGAGAAAGTAGCTACTGCCCAAACTAGCAATGGATGAGTGAGTGAGAGGGCCAATAAATAGCCCTATGGTTCCTTTCTCTCACCTGATGTCCTGACAGTGCTTTCCATTGCAGTGGCCATGGGAACCTGGGTGATGTAATCCTTAGAGGAAGTTTCACTCTGGAAAGGTCACAGAAAAATATTCAGGTCCTAAGGAAATCATTGGGGAACTAAGAAGCCTTTAAGAGATTGTGTGAGATGATACTACTATTATATTTAATTGATTCTGATGATTTTTGTTTTATGTTAGTCACATTCTCTGAAATCAAAATTCATTCTAAAATTTGTAGTATATTATAGTTTATTTGGCCACAGTATTCTTTTCTTTTACTAAGATTTTTATTTTATTATTTTTTAAATATATTGTATTGATTGTGCCATTACAGTTGTTCTATTCCCCCCCTTCATTCCCCTCCACCCTGCACACCCCCTCCCCTACAATTCCCACCCTTTAGTTTATGACCATGTGTCTCAAGTTCTTTAGATTCTATATTTCCCATACTATTATTGCCCTTCCCCCTGTCTATTTTCTACCTACCGTCTATGCTACTTATTTTCTGTACCTTCTCCCCCATTCTCCTCCTCCCACTCCCTGTTGCTAACCCTCCATGTGATCTTCATTTCTATGTTTCTGCTCCTGATCTAGTTGCCACAGTATTCTTAAGAGTAATGGGGGGGGTCTTATGGTCCATGTTGACTTAGATTTAATAATCTGTAGTGCATTCACATAAAAGCTGGGGAAGGAGATGGATATTGGAGAAACAGAATTTCACGAACTTATGCTAAGTAAGTTTGAAACATTTTAAAACCTCCTTACAGATTTAGAATCTTTTTATGTCTGTAGTCTTAAATGAACTATTAACAATTTGTATTAGTGATAAACAGTGACAGAGGTGGGAGCCGAACATTTGCAGTTTTTATGTGAGGAGTAGGAGGCGTTAGCAAAATAATCCTGTAAAAATTAACACCATGCTTTTTTTAGAGAAAAGAAAAACATCTCTCCTCCCAGGTTGTTCTGTGAAGCATAAAAGCTTTGGTTTGCATTTTAAACAAAAGAAGAAAGTTTTACATATGTATAAAAATAACTGTTGCTGGTCATTTTTCACCATATCTGAAAAGCATCTTAAAATGTGTTGGTACTTTCCTGTATTTGAAAGGAAGAAGTAGGTTAATTAATATACACACATATAGTTTCCTTGAAGAAGATGCTTAGAAATAAACACAGATACAGATAATTTATTGAGAGGATGAGTCCATAAAATTCTAGTGAGAAAATGGGAAATGTGAGACAAGAAAGGAAGAAAAACCAACAATGTGTACATTAATAATCAGATTAATGTGATGAGCAATTACAATTCAATAGCACTGGGAACCTTCTCATTACTCTGTGAGTAAAAACCCCAGAATTGTCCCACTGAAGATGGCAATGGTAAGTCGTTTACACACTGATTTTCATCCCTGATTGATTGAGGGTTGCCCCCATGCTGCCCAGCTCTCGAAATTCCCAGTGCTTCTGAGCTTCCAGGCAGGTGCACAGGGTGGAGGCAGCTCCCTTAGCCCCAGAGAAAGTCTCCAGGCAGCAGTGCAGAGGTTGGAAGTGGTCAGTGTGCTTATCAAGTGACCAACCATCAAGATGTAGCTGGTGGTCCAGGAAAATATGAGATGTACATCAGCAGCAGCTGCATGACAGATATATACAGTAAACAGCTGATACTTTTTGCCACCATGAATAATCAAAATTAGCCAACTTTCTTGAAGGAGAAATATGAGTTTTACTGTGTTTCACTATTTTTATGCTGTGGAAAGTCCCTAGTTTTGTTCCCCTGCTGCTCTAAGCCAAAGTATAAGACTATTTCAGTTACATTTACTATATTATCTGAGTATAATCTGATATATTTGTGTGTGACTATATCAGGATTAATGTTCCTTTTAATCACTACTGAGTCCATTATGGCTGCAAATCATTTCTTTGTAATTTTCTTTTTTTTAATTCTTCTCTGCACTTTGGTTACCAGTTAGAAGAAAATATAATATTGAACAAGGCATCATGCAATCTTTCTTCATGATGCACAATCAACTAAGGGTAAGAGATGGGATCTTATTCCAAAAAGAAGAAAATCTGCCAATCAAAGATGTAGATATGTATTAGGAAGGATTTAGATTTATGATCAGTCTCATTCTTTTGGAAAATGTAGTATAGTCTGTTCTTGGTGTAAAAACAATTATTGATATCAATTATTGATACAGGTTACCTTCAAGTTTAAGGGTTTGTTATAGTATTTTGCATGTTTAAATAATGTATCATTATGGAACGTTTAAAAATGTCCTGAAGGTTCCTAAGCCTCTCCTCATTTTTTTGAATTCTTGTTTCTTCATCCTTTTCTGTTTGGTCATTTTTTTCTTCCTTCTGGTCCAGTCCTTTCATTTAAGTCCCAGTTTCCTTTCCATTACTATTGGTTTCCTGTGCATTTCCATTCATTTCAATTCGTTTAGCCTTCATATGTTCTTCTAATTTGTAACTAAAATCAACCAGTTCTGTGAGCATCCTGATCACCAGTGTTTTGAACTGTGCATCTGAAAGTTTGGCTATTTCTTCATCGCTTAGATTTATCGGCTCTGGGGTTCTGAGTTGTTCTTGAGCCATCTGTTTGTGCCTGTTACATATGAGGAGCAGAGCCTTAGATGTTCACCAGGGTGGGGCCACCCAGGTCACTGGTTTATGACACTCTATGTGGGAGCAGGGTCAGAGAACAACAATAGCGGTCTCCTCTGCTGCTTCCCGCCGCTGGGGCCTGCGTGGTCTGTCTCACTGCTCACTCCTTCACTGGTTTATCTGCACGCAAATGTGTGACCCTGGTCAGCTCTCAGTGGGTCCACCCGCTGATACTCCACACCTGGAATCCGCCCGCAGCTGCCGGCATGCCTGGGTCATACCATGCACCTGGGTTGGTCTGGTGGCTTTTTCCTGCCCAACCCTGCTCTGTTGCTGACTCTGCCCCTCTTACTGGTTTGGCTGAAGGGTTCGTTGTGGTCAGACTTCCATATAGTTCAATATTCTGTGGTTTAGCTGCATTTTTGTTGCTAAAACTTTGTTGTTTTTAAACTTGGTTGTGAGAGAAGGCACAGCATTTCCACCTACCTCTTCATCCAAAGAGAGAAAAAAAATGTATCATTATGAAATCTGAAAGAACATTTTATTCCTGAAAGTACATTTACAGGAATTAATATTGCTCTATTTTTTGTATATGCTATCACTTACTTTATTTTGCTAGATTAGAAATTTACATTTAAAATAATTTATTTGCAGAACTTAATTGCAAATCGAAGCTTTCTAGGAATGAAAATTTTGTGTTTCTATATTTCAGGTTCATTATTTATTATTTCATTTCACAGCCTGTTAAAATGGCCAAACTTAATGACAATAACCCTCCTTAAATAGGCGGAATAGCGATTTTAATTTGATTTAGTTCACATGTATAAAAGTAAGTGCATTGCAAAGTCAAAAGGCTCCTCTTGAGAATTCACAGAGGACTATTGTTAGGTCTATACTTCACATGTTACTCAAGGACAAGTTTGCATTTTCTAGGATAAGGGAAAAGAAAACATGACTATAAAAAGATGTTTTATCAACTTTCATAGTTTGATTCAACACAGTTTCGTACAAAAAAAATTAGTAGAAGGCAGCAGAAATACCAATTACCATCTTCATGGCTCTGACAATTTACCTAACCTTGCTGAGACTCAATGTGATTATCAGTAAAATAAGAATAATAATGCTAACTTCATGAGTTTTATGGATTTTAAATAAACTAATGCATGTTAAATACTTAGCAACATATCTGGTACATGGAAAGTTTTAATAAATAATAATTGAGAAAATTAAACATTAAAAGAACCAAATAATTTAATCTAAAGAGAAGGAAAGGATGACATTTAATAACAATCTTCAAGTTTTTAAAATCCATCAAACAGCAACTATGTACTAAGTATCAGATTTTGAAATATTGTCAAACAATGATTATTGACTAAGTATAAGCCAACACAAATTTAAAAAGAAAACAATTTAAACATAAAAATAGCCATAAAGTATTGATAATGAGTAATTTTTCTCAGTAAGTTTTGAAAAGTAGGTTATGATTGAATCTAGAATTGATTTCCCATGATTGTTCTTCTACGATGCTGTGATGGCCAACTATACAACGCGGGAGTATTCATGCTGCACTTTCGCATACCTTACAGCTTAGTCTATACTCTTACTGATTTAAATTTTAGAGTCCAGAAGTAAGTTCTATGAATTCTTCATAGATAACCATACTCTTAGAGTGTGTCATATCTTTAGCCTCTTTTCTCTTAAGAGGAAATCAGATTCCCAATAAGCTGTCACATACTTTGCATATTTGAGATTAACTTATAGGGTGCTTAATATTGGCTATATGTAGCCCATATGAGTACAAAGAATCTCTGAGAGTCTTCTAAATAATATTATTGTGTCCCTTGCTATTAGACTAAAAGTACAGTCTGTGGGGTCAGACTGCCTGCATCAGAATCCTAATTCCAACAGCAATCTCATTTTCCCATCTGTAAAATGTGACTAACATTTACTGCCTTAATGGCAGTAATTTTGAGAATTAAGTGAATAACATATGTAAAATATGAAGAGTCCTGGCTTATGTTAAGCACTTGATCATTTAAAACATTATTAATACAATTTTTACTGTAATTATTTTATAACTATGCAAAGTTACTCTAGCTGGTTATAATATAAAGAAACTCTTTTTCTACTCTTCCTCAAACATCAAAATACTGAATTATAACACCATGTCTGAGTTTGTTCAACAAGAATTTATTTAGTATTCAGGCTGAGTGAGATACTACATAGAGAATAACAACTCTATTGGTGATTCATACACAACTAGTGTGTGTTTCTCATGTGTTTTCTGCCAGATTTTTTCTCATTCTGTATATGTAAATATATTTTTTGAATTTCTCTTCAAGAAATTATGCTAAGCATTGTGTAGGAATCAATGAGTTGAAATAGAAAGCATCCGTCTTCAGAGATACTTTTATATAGTGAGGAAGCCCGGCTGTTTCGGTGACTCCAGTGTTTTCGTTGGTACTAGTTCCAGGGCTTCTAGGAGGGAGCTGAGTTTAGGGTGGGTACTTCCCCACCAGAACCTTCTGTTTATATTATCCGAATCAACTTTTTAGTTTATGACATAAGGTAGTACTGCTTTATTTGTATTTTGCTACAGAATTTCTTTTTTTTACTTTAAATATATATATTTTTATTTTCTTGATTATGCCATTACATTTGTTCTATTTCCCCCCCTCCATTCTCCTCCACCCTGCACACCCCTCCCCCACCATTTCCCCCCTTTAGTTCATGAACACGTGTCTCAAGTTCTTTAGATTCTATATTTCCCCTACTATTCTTGCCCTCCCCCTATCTATTTTCTATCTACTGTCTATGCTACTTATTTTCTGTACCTTCTCCCCCCTTCTCCTCCTCCCACTCTATCTAAGAAAAAAAAAGATAAAAAAGATGAACAGTGAAAGGACAGCAAACTCACAGTTATCAACAACCACACCTAAAACAAAACCAAATTAGGAGGACAGCTAGATCAGGAGTGAACCATAGAAATGAAGATCACATGGAGGGTTAGCAACAGGGGATGGAATTTCTTTTTTTAATTTTTATTTTGTTGGTTTTCTGGGCATGGAAATTTTATAATCTGTCTTTATGTACCCATCTTGACTTGGAAAAAAGATTTTGAAATTCTCTTATGTAAGTTCTCTCATTTTTCTCAGAATAATCCAATTCACTGGATAGGGTTTTTTTCTTTACAAACCTTCACTTAGTTAAAAAAATAACAGCAGTGGCCCAGAGGAGTTGAATACCATAATCTAGGTAAAACTGTGGTCACTGGCAGAGCCATGCCTAGTAGCTCAGCGCACCTAATCCCAAAGAATGTTCTTACCATTCTACCCCCAGGTCTCTCACTTCTGCTGAGCATCTTAGATTCACATTTGTACGTGAAATGTGTTGCACCTGAGGGATTAGTTTGATCCCATACGATTATGATGGGGATAATATTAATTTTATTATTAGTCTTTTATATAAGCAAATTAATACATTCCCTAAGCAGCACATTAAATTTTTTGAAAAACAACAATCTAACCTTCTGTCAGCACTTTAAATATAAGAAAATAAATAAATATTTTTTTTTCCAGAAAATACAAAAGACATCATGATGATCTATGAAGAAGATGCTGAGGAATGGGCTCTGTACTTGAGGGAAGTTTTCTCACACGTTGTGAAAAGGGAAGGAATCCTGTTGCACCACCTGGAGAATTGCCCTCTTCAGGATTTGGAACTGCTGAATTTAAACTCTTATAAATGCAAACTTTTGATATTATCAAGTAGCCTGCTTGAAGACCTTACTCCAAAGAAATGTCAGTTTCTGGAAAAGGTACTTTATTCACCAGAAAGTGTGGTTATCCTGCTGTGTGGGGTAACAAGTTCAGATCAATTCTACAAATTATTAAACATCTCTGAGAGCAAATGGGAGATCTCAACTGAGCAGGGACCTGAAGATTACATCTCTGTAATTGAGAGCATCCTATTCACAGGTAGTGTTATAAATCTTCTTTATCTATTTGTTTTTATTTTTGTTTTTTCTTATAATTAAAAACACTGAAGTTTTTTGAAGAATAGACACCTGATGTTACGATAAAAACAGAAAAATACAAGCAAATTTATTTTATAATGTTACACTTTCCTGAAAATGCATAAATATTCTTAATTATTAGCTATATTTCAACAAAGACATCAGTTGTTCTAAAAATGGCTTATAAATACTTCTCAGAGCAGCTTATATGAGATCACACTTGGTCAAACAAAAATGTTATGCTATACTGCTATACAGGAGTTTGGTTCCGGAAGCTGGTTTCTCACTTAACTTGAGATATTACTATCTGCTGTAATTCTGTTACTACTCGGTAGCTGTCCAATGTCTCGGGGTCTGGTTAAAATGACAAAGCTTTTGTTGCATTGATAATTGTATGATGTCTATTATTGGTATGAATTACTGCTATTTTTACTAATTTTCAATAACAAATTTAGTTTTAATTATATATCCATTAAAGAGCAGCACATGAAGGCTCCTTCATTAATTAATTACAGTTCTGTGTAATAATCAAAAGTCCAGTGCTCACTAATGTGAAAGCTCCTCCCTCCCTCCCTGTTCTTTTCTGCTTGAGGCTTGATGTGGAAGGGGTACTGTGGTCGGTTCCTTCTCTGCTTTTCTCAGTCTGCATTTTGGTTCACAGGGTTCCAGCTGTAGTTTCTCTTTCTACAGAGAAGAGGTGGGTGTTGTATTTTACAGTGGTGATATCAGATAGTAAGCACTAGTTCTTTTTCTTGGGGTATATTTCTGGGTTGTTTGGTGATCCCCTCATTCCCTGAGCATGTCCTACCTGCAGTTCCTTGATGGAGACGAATGTTTCCTCCCCACTCACCATGTAGATGCATACTGTTGGTTTCTATGGCTCTCTCACATGTCTCTTTTGATCAAAGTCTCTGAGATATCCCCTGACTGGTTCTTTCTCTTACCTGGACCCTGCCCATCTGTAAAACTGTCATTGGAGGTAGGAAACAGAACAAAGGGAACTAGATATTGAGTTGAACAGATAGGGAAGAATAAACCTGTCTGCCCACTAGCCAGAAGCTACAGCTTCGAATTCCAGGGGATTACAGAGTTTCTCTGCCAACAGAGTTAACAATCCTCCCTCTCCAGCCTCCGGTACCTGGTTTGAGGTGGGACCAGCGGGGAGCTGGCACATGCCAATAGAAGTTCAAATGGCACAGGGAGAGGTGCTGGACCAGAGAGTCTTGTCAGTCTATTCTGGGGAAAGAATGGATGGGTTGGATGGTCAACCCACCAGAGGCATGCAAAAGTTTGGGAAGTTGATTGGCCATTCTGAGAAAGCTACTGGTCCATCACACACCCAAACTAATATAATGCTGGGGGCCAATTCTCTTTTACCAGGGTGACCCACACTCATCCTGTGCTTTTACTTGTCCCTTTTCCATGACCATGTGATCCTAGCTGCCACGTAGCTCATGGTCATGCAACTTCACATGCAGGCTCCAGGAGGAAGTCTGAAATGGATTATAGCTGGAAACACACTAAGCTAGCCAGATACTAGACTGGACCATACATTAATGTGGAACATAAACTGGGCTGTGGCCTTCATCCTGGCTCAATTAAATACAAGAACGGACTTTTCTCATGGTGAGATGGGTGGGATGGGACATTGGGGAACCAGGAGGGGATCCCCATTAATTGTACATCATCAATAAATCATACCACAGAGCCACATCCTCCTGTGCATGTCTCAGGAAAATATTTTCCTTTAATTTTTAAAAATACTTTGTTGTTTATGCTATTACAGTTGTTCCAATTTTCCCCCTTCCACCCAGCCAACCCCCCACTTTCATAGTCAATCCCCACGCCATTGTCCATGTCCATGGGTCTTCCATACATGTTCTTTGACTAATCCCTTCACCTTCTTTCAGTCAGTTTCCACCTCCTTCTCCCCTCTTACAGCTGCCAGTCTCTTCCATGATTTTTTGCCTCTGGTTCTATTTTGCTTGTTAGTTTATTTTGTTAATTAGATTCCTCTTATAAATGAGATCATATGGTATTTGTCTTTTACCAACTGGCTAATTCACTTAGCATAATAGTCTCCAGTTCCATCCATGCTATCAGAAAAAGTAGGAATTCCTATTCCATTTTGTAAATGTACCAGTTTTTTTATCCACTCATCTACTGATGGGCACTTAGGCTGTATGCAAATCTTGGCTATTGTAAATAACACTGCTATGAATATAAGGGTGCATAAATTCTTTTCAATTGGTGTTTTAGGATTCGTCTGGTATTTCCCAGCAGTGGAATTGCTGGGTCAAAAGACAGTTCCATTTTTAGATTTCTGAGGAAATTCCACACTGTTTTCCACAGTGGCTGCACCAGTCTGCAATCCCACCAACAGTGCACTAGGGTTCCCTTTTATCTACACCCTCACCAGCACTTGTTGCCTGTTTATTTATCATTGATGGCCATTCTGACCAGTGTGAGTGGTATCTCATGTGGTTTTAATTTGCATCTCTCCGATGGCTAGTGATGATGAGCATTGTTTTCATATGTCTCTGGGTCATCTGTATGTCCTCCTTTGAGAAGTGTGAGGTGAACAGAATGTAACAGAATAGAGTAATGTAACAGAATAGAGAGCCCAGAAGTAAACCCATGTCTTTTTCAAAAAATTATTTTATTGTTGTTCAATTACAGTTGTCTGCATGTAACCCTCCATCTGCATCTGCCCCAGCCATCCCCATCTCCCTCCCCTGCTTCTGCCCGCCTTGGTTTTGCCCGTGTGTCCTTTATAGTTGTTCCTGAAAACTCTTCCCCCAGTACCCCTTCCCACCTACCCTCTGGTTACTACCTGATTGTTCTTAATCTCAGTGTCTCTGGTTATATTTGATTAATGAACCATAAGGACATGGGTTTAAGAGAAATAAACCCATGTCTTTATGGTCAATTAATTTTTGATAAATGAGGCAAGAACATACAATGAAATAAAGACAGTCTCTTCAATAAATGGTACATGCAAAAAAATGAAATTAGACCACGATCTTACACCATACACCAGAACAAACTCAAAATGGATAAAAGGCTTCAATGTAAGTTGTGACACCAAAAAAACCCTAAAGGAGAACATAGGCAGTAAAATTTCAGGTATCTTGCACAGCAGTATTTTTGCCATTATATCCCTATATATTCATTATATCCCCAGGGCAAGGAAAATGAAGGAAAAACTAAACAAATGGGATTACATCAAATTAAAAAGCTTCTGCACAGCTAAAGAAACCATCACTGAAATAAAAAGGGAACCAACTGCATGGGAGAAAATATTTGCCAATGATACATCAAAGAAGGGTTTAATGTCCAAAATACACAAAGAGTTTATATGACTCAACACCAGGAAAGCAAACAATCCAATTTTTAAAAATGGAATAATTCTTTTCCTTTAGAAAATACTGTAAGATTCCCACTCCCACCAGCAACAAATGGCTTCCCACTCCCACCAGCAACAAATGGCTTCCCACTCCCACCAGCAACAAATGGCTTCCCACTCCCACCAGCAACAAATGGCATCCCACTGTAGCAAAACCATTCATTTGCCTCTAGCCCTGACACAATGCACATGCAAGCCATTGCCAGGGTAAGCACCACATCCTGCACTCAGGGCAGCCCTGCATGCACACCTCTTGTCTTTAATCATTTTCAAACATGGGTCTAGCATGGGTCTTGGTGTTCTATCCATCTGGAGAACACATATCAATCCCAAATAATTTGCTGGAAGCCCTAATCATTATGCATGGGGATTGTGGTACCCCTCAGTCTTAACTGTGAGGGACAGTGGGACTCACAGCACATCAACAACTGTCCTTAAAAATTCTGACTTCCAGCATTCTAACATCTTCAACTTCAATACTTTGAAAGCCTTGTTTCAGTTATGTATTGTTGTCTAACAAGTTACCCTAAAATTTAGCAACTTGAATAAACAAACTTTGGCTCTATCACAGTCTCTATGGCTGAGGAATCTAGGAGCAGCTTCTGGGGGAGGTTCTGGATCAGAGCATCTCGTGGGGTTGCAGTCAAGCCGTGAAGAGCTACAGTGGTTTGCAAGCCTCCACTGTTCACTAGGGGAGGATTTGCTTCCAAAAAGATCTTACAGTGTTGGCAAGTTTGTTACTGATTTTTGAAACATCTCTTTGTTGGATGTCACCTCTCAGAGATTCCGGTGGAAGGGCCCTTGGCAGCAGTGTTTCTGAAATCTTGCATGTTCAAAAGTGTTTGTATGTTGCCTTGTACTTGAAGTACAGTTTCACTGAGGACAATGTTGCTCTTCTTTCTTCTAGAATTGTAGTATTCAGGGAGGTCCTATTTGCCTGGCTAATTAAAGAATCCTTCATTTGTATTTTAGTTCTAGTGACTTCACTAGAATGTTATCTTAGTGCTGACTATTCTGGACTATTTTGCCCAGAGACATGATTACTTTTTTATAAGTCCCCTCCCACCTCCTCAAGATGTAGATTCAAGTCTTCTTTCATTTCAGGAGCAAATTCTGGAGTTATAGCTGTCAATATTTGGCCTCTCTTACAATGATATTGTTATTCAGGATTCCTTTTATGTATAGGTTGGATTTATTTTGTTTGTGATACATTCAACAATTCCTCTCTAATTCATTTTGATTCCCTATTGATATCCATGATTTAGTTTGTAATTATCACTTCACTTTTTGCTATCTTCTTATTCTTTCAGTGTTCTTCCCTCCCCCACTCATTTCATGATACTTTCACTCTTTTCCATTATACCATTTAGTTGAGCATTGAAAGTTTAGAGTTCATCTCTCATTCTTGTCTTGCTAACCTCTCCTTAACCCCTTAGTGCATTCTGCACTATGTAATTGCTTCAAAGCAGCAGTGGTTGCTGTTTAGTATATTTTTAAAATTCATGGTAAAATGTTTGGTCATATTTTTTCACTTCTCTATGGCAACATGCTTTCAGTGTGTGTTTCTGATATGCTATTGGTTTTTTTTGCTCCTTCTTTTTACCTTGTAGTATCTTTTTATAGATCCTGTGGTTGCCCAGTTTTTCTTTTGTACCATTGAACAAAGTGAGGTTTTATTTTATTTTATTTTTTGTCTAGCCAATGATGATAGGCAATGTGGGTTTTTTTGTTGTGTGTTTTGTTCCGTTATTTTTTTTCCCTTGCTGTAAAAGACTTGACTTCTCTGTTTCCACAGATGTAGATTGCTTTCTGCAAATGTGTCTTTTCTGTACAGTTCCTCATTTAGCCCTACTTTCTCTGCTTTTGGAACCAAATTGCTTTCACAAATGCTTCTATCTGAAACTGCTGCATCATGTCTACAATTAAAAAATGTATGGCTCCTAACCTTAGAAGAAGGTGTATTTGTTAGTGTTCTTGAAAAGGAGGAAAGGTTTTCAGGAACGCGTATGAAGGATACATGGACAAACCAAAGGGGGGGTAGGATCAAGGGTGGGAATGACAATAAAGAATTAAAATAAAGAAACCCACAGTTTCTAGATGACTTCTTCAAGGTTCCTTTTCTCTGTCCCCTCCTGCACATCCTTTGCACACCATCACTGATTTGGGAACCATTCCATGGCCTGGCCAGCTACAATGTCACTGTTTTCTATTTTTAATAAATAGGGCATTTGCGTAATTGTTTCTTATTCTCAGTGGTTTGGGATGACTTTCAGGAATAAAAAGAGGAAATGTTGACTGCACATTAGAATTTTGAAACTGTCAGTCCTCGAGTTTCTTGTTACTTCTTCTTCTTTTTCTTCTTCTTTTTTTTTTTGGTATGCCCCAAGTATATATTTTGTTGTTGTTGTTGAAAAGGAAAAATGTTGCAACTAGAAATTATTAAAAATTATAATCAAATGCACATAAAACACAAGTAATTGTGCTAATTTTCTCCCCTAAGACAGAGGGACACAATCAATTGTGGCAAAATTTTGAATGACTTTCCACACTCATCATTTCTATTTGGCCACTTAAATTATGCTGTCACTATTACATAACAATATTGACAAAAAAAAACCCTGTTAGTTGTTTTGTTTTATGATGAGTACCTTTAGGTCATTATGTCAGTGGTATTCTGCTATATCTTCCAATTATTTTCTTATTATTATTTGAGTAGAAATAAGCTTATGGTTTATGGAAAAGTAGGCTTATTTTGAAGACATTGTTAGTTCTCATATTTCCATATTCGAATTTTAGACTGTGATTTCTCAGAGTAACTTAGGCCAACATACCAAATGAAAAACACAAAAATGTGCATAGGAAACACATTCAAAGATGATACATTTTTCTTAACTACAAGCATGCAACCAGAATATAGATCTGTAAGCAGTTTTCAAACCATGCATAAAATGATTTGTATGTATGGATTGAGTTCCTTGACAAACTCGGTACTAATTACTACAGTCTATACAATAATAAGTGTGTTTTAATGAATAGCTTAAGTAGTTGGCAAAACTATTTTGTTTCATGTTGAATTCAAGAAGCCCTGTTTTCCAAAGATGGGTGAAATAGGATGAACAATGTGGAATTCAATTTTTACTGTCCTTGTGCTACTTTCTCTCCATCTCATAGAGAAATCATATAAAAGAGAAAGAAAACTATTCAGAAACATGGCATGATAAAGAGAACAATACAATGCCCAGATGGTCATGGAAATAATTAAATGTTCTCGCATGTACACATAAGAAAGAAAAATCAGAAAACATGATAAAATTAACGAAAAAAAAAGATATTTTATCAATAATCAAGGTTCCAGAGAAAAGTTTTTAATGCGATAAAAAGATACAGTAAATCATGTTTAATCTGATTCATTTTTGTTTTTTCTTTTGAGGGTTTTCTTTTCTTTTAAGAAATTTTGAAAACTAAATTTTTCCTCTTCAATTCCCAAATTTGGATTAATTCAATACAAACTTCTATGTGTTTCCCACCTTTCTCTGTGTAGTATAATCATTTTGACCATACTTCTTCCATCTTCTGTCTTCTCTTTCTTTATTTTTTTGTATTTTTAGCTCATTTTCTGCTTTGAGTTTTTCCACACGTGCAGGTTTCATGCAGCATTGTGTATATGTAATACAAATGATCTGATCCCAAATTTATGTGGAGACAACCATCAATTCTGAGTGTTACCACACTGTACTTCATTTTTTATAAATCATCCCCTTAAAAAACAGTTTACCAGTTTCTGTGATCTGGCCACGTCTGCTGGGTCTTCTTTCTCCGTGTTCTTTGCTCTTTATTCTTATATCTTTTGCCTTTGGACCCTTCTTAGGCACCCTGGTTTGCTCTCAACAATTGCAGATCTCCCTGAGCTTTATTTTATTTTATTTGTATTTACATTAAAATAAAATAAAACATGTATTTAAACAATAAAATTATATTAAAATACATTTATAGTTCATATTCATTTCATATTTCAATATTTCATATTTATTATATTTCTTGTCAAATTATAGCTGTAATGGTAGTAGGAAAGCTACTAATTTTAAAATAAATAACCTTAATATTTTAATTTTTGTTTTTATATTACCAAACCCAGGATTTTAAATTTTTAGCTTCATTAAGCATAACAGAAAAAGCCTAAAATAAAGAATAGCAATGTAATAGTAGAGTTATTGGAAAAACAGAACAAGAGAAACAACAGCCACACATCAGAAACAAACTATGTGGAAGCATTTATTTTTCTTTCCTCCATCAGAGCCGTGTAGTGCTGTAAGAACTCGGGTTCCCTGGTCAGCGAGGCCTTTCAAATCAAGTCCATCATTTTCACATGACCTTTCAGCTCCTCCAATGTGTGGCTCCATCATGGGTGTTTCTGTCATTGGCAGGCACACCCTGCACACGAGGGTGATTGCCTGTCCTCCTGTTGAGCAAACCCAGCCGACCATTTCTACCTTCCTACCACTGCTCTCTTGCTGCCCTCTCTGTCTGGAGTGCCCTGCCCACTATTCCCAGCTATCTTTTAAGGTCCACTTGAAAAACCTACTTTATTAGTGAATTTATCTAAGACGCTTTCCTTTTAGAAAATATTTATTTCATTTCTCATTCTATTAAATTTGTATTATTTGCTTATGACTGTCATTACATTTTTGTAATTATTTTCCACAATGTTCCCTCCTATTACTTTCTGTTTAAAAAAAAAAGAAATGCCCGTACTTTTTTTATAAAACATTTTAGCACTCCCAGCATTCCAAAAATAACAGAAGTGTACAAATTGTGTTTTTAATTATAGATTTATAAATATTTTTTGGTGCAGTTAGGCTTTTCACTGTTTTAATAATGAACAGGTTTACTGTGATATTCTTGCCAAAAATATACGACCTTAATCTGATCACAAGGGGATATTGGACAAACCTAAACTAGATTCCACAAAATAATTTTTGTAATCTTCAACTATATTAAAGCCAAGAAATTAAAAGAAAGGATGAGTGATTGTTCCAGGTTAAAGAAATTTGAAGTTTTACAATATTTGAACTTCATAGAATATTTAATATTGAATTGGATGCTGGATTAGGAAATATAGCTGTAGTTATAATTTTGATAAAGAGAAGCTCTTCATATAGTCACATATATCAATGTTTTTTCTTTATTTTACTACTTATATATATATATATTGTCTAGGAAATCTTTGCTTCTCTTAAGTCATAATATGTCTTCTAAAATGTGAAACTTTTTCTCATGAAAGTATGACATGCATCTGGCATGAATTCTGTGTGCAATGTGAAGCTGGCTCCAGATTATTTTTTCCATGTGAATGAACTATTCTTTGTACACTTCAGTTGAATATATTTAAGAATTTGGAACCATTCAGGTTTCCTATTTGAATCATTTTGTTGTTTTGTTTTTCTAGGAATTTGTTGATTTTAACTATTTTCAAATTTATTGACATAAAATTGTTTATAACATTTCTTTACTTTTTATATCTGCTCTATATGAAATTATGTTTTTTTAATTTCTAAGATAATCTATTTGTGTCTTTTTTGTATCAATTAATTTTCCTAGAAGTTTATTAATTTCATTTGTTTTTTTCAAAGGACAAACACATGAATCTTTAAAAAGTATTTTGTATTGTAAATTTTTTTACAATTATTTTTGTAGTATATTTAATTCATTTCCTTTTACTTTCTTTGAAATTTTAAAATGCTTAACTCTTAGAAATATACCTTAAATAAACATTTAAAGCTATAATTTCTATGTACTTCTTCATCTAAATCAAACAAGTTATTACAACTCTTTAAATTATTATTTAGTTCCACATATTTTCTTATTTTGTGTTGATTTCTTCTTTAGAAATATAAATAAACAGAAGTGTGAATTTTAATTTTTCTTTTAGTCATTGATTTCTAAATTTTGTGGTATAGCTAGAGAATGTGATGTATATTATTTTGGTAGCTTGCAATTTACTGAGTTCTATTTGACTGATTTTTAAAATATTCCATGTTTTCTGGAACAGACACTTATCTCCACATTTGGTGTGTGTTGTTATTTAGGGCCATTAGATCAAGCTTGTTATTTATATGGTATATATTTTTATGTTCTTTTCTTTTTAACTATCTTTTGTATTTGCTAACCTTTATACATTTATATAAATATATATAGCTGGATTTTTTCAATTCAGTGTCAAAAATTTAATCTTTTAATATGTAATTTAATTATATATTGATTATAATACCCGATGCATATAGATTCAGTTCTACCATCTTACTTATTGCTTCCTCCTTTATATCATCTTTTTTGTTCCTTTTTTTGTTTAACTTTTTTTTTGCTTCTTTTTGAACTGAGTTCCTCCCCATTCCATTTGCATGCTACTTTATTCTTTCAGTGATATCCTAGAAATTACAAGATGGCCCTGGCTGGTGTAGCTCAGTGGATTGAGCACGGGCTGTGAACCAAAGGGCCAACAGTTCAATTCCTGGTCAGGGTACATGTCTGGGTTGCAGGAGCCAGGTCCCCAGTGGGGGGCCACGTGAGAAGCAACCACACACTGATGTTTCTCTCCCTCTCTTTCTCCCTCCCATCCCCTCTCTCTAAAAATAAATAAATAAAACCTTAAAAATTAAAATTTAAAAAAGAAATTACAAGACGTATACTTAATTTAGCCATTAAATTAGTATTATTAGCAATCTGTAATTAATTATACTTAATTATTTTTTTCATTCTTCTGAAAAAATATATAAAGACCCTTTATAATGCTTTAACTTGGATTATCTATTTTTCCTACTTTACAGGATAATTATTCTATCTGACATTTTTCATGTTTTTTTATATTAAGATAATCTTAATTTGTTTATTTTAAACCACATATTTATAGCATTCTTTATATGCCATTTTTTCTTGGATCTCAACTTTCTTCCTGAGATCATTTTCTTTCTCCATAAAGTATATCTTAAAAATTCATTTTGGTGAGCTTTGTTGGTAGTAAACAACCTCAATTTCTTTTTTTTTATATTTCATTTATTTATCTTTAGAGGGGAAGGGAAGGAGATAGGGAGAGAAATATCAATGTGTGGTTGCCTCTCCTGTGTCCCCTGCTGGGAACTGGCCTGCAACCCAGGCATGTGCCCTGATTGGGAATTGAACCACGATACTCTGGTTAGCAGGCCCACGCTCAATCCACTGAGCTACACCAGCCAGGGCTCAATTTCTATCTGCATCATTACTGAAGATAGGCTGAGCAATTAACCCTAGATTAAAGACTGTTCTGGCCACACATAGAAAATTTAAAAGCAAGACTTGAAAAATGTCAAATGTTTTCAAGTAACATAAATGCATTCCAGAACAAGGCTCAAGACTATCTGTAGGAATATGGCAGCCAAGAAGGAAAAGTTCATAATGTCAAACAGCACATCACAAGTTATCCAGCCAAAGAAGCAGAAAAATTTTATGCACAATCAGTAGAAAATCAATCTTAAAGAACTTGTAATCACAATAAGAAGAGAACTCTCCACTCAACAATAAGAAAACACACAAAGCAACTTAAAAAAACTGGGCAAAATATTTCAACAAACATATCACCATAAAGGATATCCAAGTGAGCACATAGAAAACATGCTCGGTGTTATTAGTAACTGTACCACAGTTCCCAGCAGGGGACACAGGAGAGGCAACCATACAAACCACAAAACTGTTCTCCCAAGGTGTTATACCACTTTGCATTTCCACCAGCAGTGTTGAGAGTCCCATTTGCTTAATATCCTCACCAACAGTTGGCCAGTCTTTTTCATTTTAGTCATTCTAATGGTTGTATAGTGCTATCTCATTGATTTTGTTTTCTTATACAAAATTAACATTTATTTTAACCACAAGTGCATGGTGGTTAATACTGCAATCACTATCACGACTACCCCCATCACCCTAGTGCTGTCACAGAGACCGCTCTCTCCCCCACATTGAATGAATTTCTCTGCCTTAGAAATACGTCTGCATTCCCCTTCTCCATCCCCATTGGCCTGGATCACCCATCATTTTTCCTTTCACAGTTCACTGCTGTTGGCCCATCCCTTTCCTCTCCACCTTGCTAAAACACACACTCAATTATGGACCATACATCACCTACAGAATCAATTCAGGGGCTCCAGAGCATCAGACAGGCTGCTCGTAATCACATACTATGCAAACTTTAAGAAAATTAGCATTGTGATTTAAAACACCTACATTGATTGTTCACTAATTTAGGCAATAATTAATCACTTCTAATAGTAAATGTGTAATGATAACTCAATATATTTAGAACAAAGGCCATAGAACTGGTTTTGTACTTTTAGAATTAAGGTTGAAAAATTATTAGCTGCCAACTTTTAGATTTACAGATTGAATATCTGCTTTTTTCCTTTTCTCTGAGAAAGCTAATCGTTCATTATAACTTCAAATTTCCAATTAAAATGATGAATTGTTTGAAAAGTATATTACTCGAAAAGTCAGAATTATAATTGTGCGTTCATGTATGTGATGCTTTACACAAGGGGTTATTCTGTCCCAGAGAGCTTCTCTGGCTTTTGCGTGATTTAACCATGTAGCTTCAATTACCACTGAGGCTGCAGCGACCGAGGCTCCAAGGTGTTTTCCACAGTTTATGATAAATATTCAACTTTGAAGAACTTTATCTTTTTATATTAATCACTTTATGTTTTTGAATTCTATTTTTCATTATTTTATTTTCTTTTGTATTGTTTCCTAATGTCATTTTGGGATCATTGTTATTTATATGTATTGAAGGATAAAACTAAAAAACACCAATATTATTAATAGCTTATTACTTCTAGATATCAGAGTATAGTTACAAGTTAGTTATTACTAATAAAAATGAAAGCATTCAAAAATATCCATGGAAAGATATTTTTGTTGAGCCAGTAATGGCATTTCAAACACTACTCTGGATAGCTTTCACTGTGTTCATGCTGTGGAAGTAGTGCCCTATTCTAGATTTCTATTACTCCCCTTTTTTTGATCAAAACTAAGGTACATATTACTGTCTCATATTACTCAGGATCATTTTTTATTAACTACATAATAGCTAGCTTGTGTAATTCCTTGCTAGTCCAAAAATACCACTCCCTCTTGACAATTTTTCTTTATTTTGTTAAAGCCAGTCTTCCTTTTCATGTTTCAACTCATTTCACATGGAAAATGGTCATATGCAGTATTAACAGCACTGTTCTACGGTTTCTCTGAAGATTAGTGTTAAAGAGAAGAAACTACATATACAGCAAAGAAGCAAACTATTATTGTCTTTGATTGAATCAAAGATCTAGTGCTGAAATCTGTGCCAAGGTACTCAGTATCCAGAAGGCTTCAAACCTCTCATCTAAGGTCCATTGAATTCCACCCTGCAGTGATGACTGAGCCATTGGCAGGAAATTTTACATGCCAGCTGTGCTTGACTTAAACGCTCCTTCCTCTGGTAACCATTTACTAGTTTTAGTAACTAGTTTCCTAGACAGACACTCTAAACTTTTATTTTCTTAACATCAGTAATATTTTCTCATCCACACTCAGATTTATGCTAGAAGGTAAAACATAGGATCATATCAGTTCAAGTAACAGTTTGATGTAAAATGATGTATCTAACACTGATTTACCATGTTTTTATACTTCACATTGGTAATAAAGTGATAGTCACTTGTATTTTAACTTAATCTTCACCAAGAAACACAATAGGCTATTTAAATCATGTTGAGAAATAAAAATAGATGAAAAAAATCAGACATTTTATGATACCACTGAATGGGAGTTCATTTATACTCATACAGAATATGTATTTTTTTCATCTTAAATTTTGAGATATTTCAAATTACTTTTACTAATATCTTAGTATTTCCATAAAATGAGAGGTGAACTTTTAAAAAATGTGCTCATTTACATATTACATGATAGCAGAGTTGGAATTACATGTGCTCCCAGGAACCATTTTTTTCCATTAAGTTTTTATGGTCGCACTCTTTACTCTGCAATTATGATTTTCTTTTGAATTACAATAGAAATATTGGGGGCAGATAGAAATCAATATAATTTCTCTTCTTAAGTTTATCCTGTATATGTATTGTTTTGGACTGCTCATAGTATCATAATGCTATACAAATATTTGTAGAGATACAAATAATCCTTATAAATCTCTTTAGTAGCGTCTCATATGAAGAAGGTTACCTTTTATTCAACATTTCCTTTTTATTCATGTACCTCAACAAAAATTTGATTTAGCTGAAATTACGGTAATTAAGAACATGTACTTTTCAGCCTAAGTAGAATGTCCCCCAATCCCCTGATATCCCTTTCTCCAATCTGGAGCTTCTTAGGCCAGGGAGATTTTTCTCAATTATTATTTTATTAGTCACAATGATTTGAACATACACAATAATATTTTTATTTATGACTCTTTTAAGTTCTTTTAAAATGTGAAAAAGTATGGGTTTTGTCTAATCTATGATCATTTCTCAGTCTTTCATAACTGTTCAGAAGTTAAGAAAATCATACAATTATTTTTTCTACTCTCCCTCTTAACGAAGCTACTGTATAATTTCAAGTATATAATTTTATATTTTATTTAATTTCAACAAATATATGACACCCACTTTGAATTATTGATAAGAGTTTGAAAATCCAAAGACAAAGATTTAAAATTTAAAAATTTATTTTTTTCTAATTATAGAAATGATATAACATTCACTGTAAAACATCTGAAAAGTACAGAAAGTGTAAGTAGAAAAAAAATGTCACTCAGAATGACTATATCCAGAGTCAATCACTATTAACCTTTTAGCATATTCATTCCAAAGATAAATTCTTATAGTATAAAGTATAGGTTATTTAAAAGTTAAGAGAATACTTGCAAAATATGTACATAGGGCCATTTAAAACAATATCATAATACATTAGAGGAAGAGGCACGGCATGAGTGGCAAGTTAGGACTACACTGCTGAATGAATTTGGAAATAACATTTGTGAAGCATCTGAAATGATAGGCCAAGGTGTCAAATTTAGCCTTTGCCTCAGGCGTGGTATATTAACAACTGTTCCATGAGAAAATGAAAATATCACCAAAATCAATGTTGCACTCTAATGAAGGATTCCAGTTTGAAACAAATGTTCATAATAATGAAATAAAACATTAATATATGGATGCACAGATCATTTTAATGACATAGAATTGTGCAAAATACTGATGTAGGGAGAAGCAAAATGCAGTGTTCCAGAGATGAGCTACAAACAGATGAACTATTATGAAAAATGGAAGAAGATATAAATTTGTAGTGACAAATTTTCTAGTATTTTATATGAAGCATTATTTCTAAAACCCTCTTTTTATAAATAAGTCAGACTAGTTCTAGAGTTAAAAGTCATCTCAAATAATATCTTCCGCAACATTCTTATTTGACAAATGATGTAATGGAGACCCCGAGACACTACATTGTTTTCTCAGGACCCATAGCATCACACCTGAGGAGCAAGCTGGGGAAAGCCAGGCTGAGTCACAGCCCAACCTCCCCAGGCCAAGTCCAGTTTTCAAATGCCCCCCCCCACCCCGGTGCTTCTGCAAGCATGTGTATTGCTTCTCTTCCATTATTTGTCCATGATTGACCCATTTCTTTATTCCTAACATTAACATTGTTTCTAACATTCACTTATGAATATCTATGAGCCAAGCATTGGTATAAGAACTTCATACAGATTTTAAATTTAACCCTCACAAAAACAATGAGGTTCAGATACTAGTACCACTCTGATTTTTAAGTAAAAATACCAGCATTAGAGGGTAGGAAACTAGAAAACCACAGAGCCAGGATGTAGATCAAATATTTCAGCACCCACATTTCAAATAAACACGCAGCTGGACAAATGTTGTTTGATTTGAAAAATGTTGTCAGGGTTCTTTGAGAGTACTAGACCAATTTTAACTTTTCAGGCGTATACATACTTAAATCTAATCAGTGTGTTCTAAAATCACTAGGGATTGCATATCTCAGCATCTGGGATGAAAACATCAGGTGGCAGTGACTGGCAGGAGCTTTGCTGAGACGGATGCTGTCATGGGCAGTGAACCCCCACCCACCTGTCATCTGTGTTTGGCTGTGGGGAGATTCTAAGCTTTCTTTCATAAGGCACCTCTACATTCTAGGCTGAACAGAGGGTCACGATTTAACATATTGAATGATTTAGACTCTGTGTCTTTTTTTATGAAAATATCTTTATTAGTTGAATTAAAAAGATTGCTTTTGTGTGTAATCTGATATCTCTGGTTTTTTTTAAATTTTATTTAGTTATTTTTCAAGTGCAGTTTTTTGTGTATTTCTCCCATCCCAGCCCCCCGCCCCGTCTCCCCACCTCCCTCCCATTTCCTCCCGCCCCCCCAGTCCTCATCCCTGTGTCTTTCATATTTGTTCCTCATCCTCCCACCCCACCCTTCCCTCCCCCGCCCACAAACCTAAAGAAACAACGAACAATTTCCATTCCATCCATTTTTGCTGCTCCTTCTTTTCTCTTAGAATTCCATTGTGTACATGTGCCACAGTTTTTTGATCCATTCATTTACTGACGGGCACCTAGGTTGCTTCCATCTCTTGGCTATTATAAATTGTGCTGCTATGAACATTGTGATGCTTTTAAATTGATATTTTAGGATTCCTATGATATAATCCCAGCAGTGGAATTGCTGGGTCAAAAGGCAGGTCGATTTTTATTTTTCTGAGAAAATTCCATACTGTTTTCCATAATGGTTGTACCAGTCTGCAATCCCACCAACAGTGGACTAAGGACCCCTTTTCCCCACAACCTCTCCAACATTTGTTGTTTGTTGCTTTGTTTATGATAGCCATCCTGACCGGTGTAAAGTGGTATCTCATTGTGGTTTTAATTTGCATCTCTCTGATAGCTAACGATATTGGGCATCTCTTCATGTGTCTCTGGGTATTCTGTATGTCCTCCTTGGAGAGGTGTCTGTTCAAGTCTTTTGCCCATTTTTTAATTGGGTTGGTTGTCTTCTTAGAGTGAAGTCATGTAAGTTCTTTGTATATTTTGGAGAGTAAATGAATGGATAAAAAAATTGTGGTACATATACACAATGGAATTCTATACAGCAGAGAGAAAGGAGCCACTACCCTTTGCAACAACATGGATGGAACTGGAAAGCATTATGCTGAGTGAAATAGGCCAGGTGTTGAAAGACAAATACCATATGATCCCACCTTTAACAGGAAGCTAAACAACAAAACAAACAAACAAGCAGAAAAAAAACAAAGACACTGAAATAGAGAACAAGGGGACAGTGACCAGAGGGGAGAGGGAAGGGAATTTAAGGGGGAAAAGGGGGGAGGGATTTGGAGGAACAAGTATGAAAGACACAGGGACGAGAACTAAGGGGGGTGGAAATGGGAGGGAGGTGGGGAGCACAGGGCGGGGGAGGCTGGGATGGGAGGAATAGACAAAAAACTGTACTTGAAAAATAACTAAAAAATTTTTTTAAAGTCCAAAAAAAAAGGCTACTTCTAATTTGAAGCAAGCAATTTCAAAGTTTTGTTTAGACACATGAAAATAGGAAACTAAAAACTATACCTCATCCCTCAGATTTTTACATACATACAATACCGAGGTTTTTATTTATATAATTTGAAAGGTAAAATCCTTAGATACTGAGTCCCTGATATTCTATAAATATATTCTTAGATAAGTCAGTTTAAGAAGTTGATTACTATTTAAAGTGTTTAAAATGCTGGTGAACATTAAAAAAATATACCAAATTAAGTCTGCCACCAAAGTTCAAAATCTACTCTTAGATAACTGTAAAGAATGAAGATATTTGGAAGAAAAAACCAGAAATGCATTTACTCCTTCAAATCCAGTTTAGACGGAGAACTGTCACGACTGCTGCTCTCAGCTCCACGTGTCTGACACTGTACAGGCCACTTTCTCCAGCTGCAAGTCAGTCCGACAACATACAAACCACCCCTGGAAAGTCTCTGTAAAATAAAACATTCTCACAAGATAATTCAGTGAGCAACAGGCATGGTGAACAAACACACACATAAACGGCCATTTCTGTGTAAATTAGTAATCCTAACTAGGTCATCAATTTAATGTCAAAAGGAATATAATCTTACATTGTAAGAATTAATGCCTTAGACATTTCTACTGGAGTTTTAGGGCATATGTTGTTTTTAAATGTTCTGAAAATGTTTGTGTCTTTGTTTCTATCATATCAACTCTGTGACAATTGACTGTCACAGCGTGGATTTAACTGAGGCTGAGGAAACAGGATAGTGTAGTGAGGGGGGTCTCTGAAGTCTGCCTTGCTAGCTCCTCTTTGACTTCAGCAATGGCTTGCTGGCTCTATGGCCTTGGGAGAGTTAATTTACTACTCAGTCTAATTTTCCTCATTTAAAACAGCAACTCCACCCCATATCCTTGAATTACCCATCAGCCTCCCGAGTTCTTTAGTTTGCTTCCAGTACTTACCAGCATCTGCTCCACCAGGCAGTGGACTTGTGAAATGTTTGCTTTCATTCCGTGAGATTATAAATCCTGGGAAGAAAGGCTTACCTCAGTGTCCTGTTCAGCACTTGGTTCATAAACGGCACTTCGTAAGTATTTGTCCAAGAATGAAAAATGAATCTATAAGGTAAAGATAATAGTATCACCTACTTCATGGAGTTGCACTGTCTCTGAATACATGCAAAGCACTAAGAGCAGTTCTTAACCCAGTAAAGGCTCAGTAGTTGTTATCTATGGGTATTGCCAAGGAAGTTTGTTTGTAAAATCTTGGTCATTGGTGTTAGAACAGATGTCGGTTTACACTTACTTTCAGGTAATCAGTTGATAATAACTTCCCTTTCACTTACTAGAAGTGAAGACATCTTATACTTGCTAGTTAAGCTAGAAGACATCTTCACTAAAAAACAGTAACTTACAGTTGACCCTGCTGCATTGCAAAGGGAAAGGTCAGAGTTAGAATCACTGGCTAAGATAATGCAGTCACTCACTGAGGATGGAAAGGAAACCCAAGTCCAGTGGCAAGGACATGGAATTTGATGTGAAATTATTACTTGAAGTTAATATTCTTATGCCAATTTCATTTATGATTTTATTATCTAATTTAATTATTCGTGGGAATAAAAACAGTAATTCTATTTTCACTTAAACTTAGGTAACACAAATGTGCAGCTTGTTTTAATTACTCTTTCTAAGGGCAGGGGACTAGCATTTAGACATTATAAAAGTCTGTGCTTTCCTCTCTTTGTCTTTCTAGGAGCCTGTTTGTCCTTCTAGTGCCTTCCCTCCTTTCCCTCGTAGCCACTGAGTTCTTCTCCAAGTCTGGGTAGCTCATAGCCTGGTGAGCTTCTCTGCTGAGCCACTGAGAAGGTCAGGTTAGACACACATGCCTTCTTCTTGCTTCCCTGTACTTAGCCCTCTGTTGTCTCCTGAAGTCTTCTCTAGGCTCTGTAGCTATGTGTACATGCCCGCACCAAAGGCGATACCAAAACAGAAACACTAAAATTGTCATAAATGTGGATGGTTCCCTGAATCTCAAAAGGAAGAGAATTACAGATAGATCTTTTGCAAAGAGAGGGTGGAACTTTTCCACCCTTAAGCAGATTCCCCTAGTCTCATCTCCTTCAAACATTTCCAAATATAATATATTCATTCCCTCATTTTACAAATAAATATTGAGCACCGATCATTTGTTCAGCAATAAACAAAATAGCCCATTCCTCAATCTCATGGCTCTAAAGACTCGAATGTTCTCTTTCCTTCTTCTTATACTTTACATTTTACATTTAAGGCCCACTTCTGAGAAGGCCAACCCAAACACCTAGTTGTCACCATGGTCTTTATCTTAACAACTAACATATGGTGTTGAGTGTTCTTATTCAGCATATAGCAGATACACACACCATGCATGCACACACACAGAGGATATGCATATATGATCTAATGTCAAACTAAAGTACTTAAGGTTTACTAGAAGAAAAATACACTCAAATCACTTTCTAAACAATATTGAAATTTTATTTTCTCCCCGAAAACCAGAAGATCCTCATCATTTATTTTGCAAAACTTAAGATTTCGCTGTTGATTTTATTATGGATGGCTCTGCTACTTAATTCCTGGGTTAATTGTAGGTTTTTATTTTTTTAACCCTATTTGATGCAAAGTACTATGTTGTCTTCACATTTTTAAAACTTATTAGAAGAGAAATAAAAGATCTTTTTTTAATCTCCTGCCGTTTTTTTAAAGATTTTTATTTATTTACCTTTAGAGGGGAAGGGAAGGAGAGAGGGAGAGAAACATCAATGTATGGTTGCCTTTCGTGCGACCCCTGCTGGGAACTGGCCTGCAGGGAACTGGCCTGCAACCCAGGCATGTGCCCTGACTGGGAATTGAACTGCGATCCTTTGGTTCACAGGCCCGTGCTCAATCCGCTGAGGTACACCAGCCAGGGTGAGAAACAAAAGATCTTATTTAGCGGAATAATATATGGGGAAGGAACATTTTCTGACTCAGAATTTGAAAACTATCTATAAATAGTTTTAAATGATTGACAGAAATTAAGTATTCCAGCATCGAACAGGTATTATAGTTTTAATTGTATATTCAAAATAAAGTAACGTATGTGAAAATTTTGACTGCAAAGAACCATTGGAATATAAAGTATTATTGTTGTACCTAATAGTGTAAATACATTTAAGATGGTCTCATTTAAATTTTTTCATAAAATGTGTTTGCATTCCTCAAACAAATACTAGGAGAATATATATCAAAAGTTAGTTATGGGTATCTCCAAGAAGTAGAATTATTTATAGGTGATTTTATTTTTTTTCTTTTTCTTTGTGTGTTCTAAATTATACATAATGAATATTATGTAAATAAAAGTACATAAATTTGATTATGAAAATGGAATTGCTGCTATCATCCCATGCAATGAAAGTGATAGTTTCTTGATAATGTTCATTTTTGTCTGACTGATTGAAAAAATGATATTTATGAGTTGTTGAAAACCTGGTGTATATAAAATGAATGTGGAAGAAAATTCTTAAAATATATATTATTTTCTGCTTCTCATAAATAACTACTGTTAAGATAATGGTAATATTTTTCTTGTCTCATATATTCATGTGCACATAGTATATGAATATATATGTGCACACTTACATGTATGTGTGTATACATATGTAGATATAGCCACACATACATATATATGCTTTTTAATTTTGGTGCATTTTTTATTTTTAATATTCTTTTTTAAAATTTATTTTAAATATAAGCCACCATGACACCATTAAAGTCCTAGAGGAGAACATTGGCAAGAAAATCTCAGATATTTCACGCAGCAACATTTTTACTGATATGTCCCCTAGCGCAAGGAATATAAAGGAAAGATAAACAAATAGGATCTCATCAAAATAAAAAGCTTCTGCGTGGCTAAAGAAAACAGTATTAAATTAAAAAGACAACCAACTGTATGGGAAAACATATTTGCCAATGATACCTCAGACAAAGGTTTAATCTCCAAAATATACAAAGAACTTACATGACTCCACTCTAAGAAGACATCTAACCCAATTAAAAAATGGGAAAAAGACTTGAACAGACACCTGTCCAAGGAGGACATACGGAATATCCAGAGATACATGAAGAGATGCTCAATATCGTTAGCTATCAGAGAGATGCAAATTAAAACCACAATGCAATACCACTTTACGCCGGTCAGGATGGCTATCATAAACAAAGCAACAAACAACAAATGTTGGAGAGGTTGTGGGGAAAAGGGGACCTTAGTTCACTGTTGGTGGGATTGCAGACTGGTACAACCATTATGGAAAACAGCATGGAATTTTCTCAGAAAAATAAAAATCGACCTGCCTTTTGACCCAGCTATTCCACTGCTAGGATTATATCCTAAGAATCCTAAAACATCAATTTCAAAAAACCTATGCACCACAATGTTCATAGCAGCACAATTTACAATAGCCAAGAGTTGGAAGCAACCTAGGTGCCCATCAGTAAATGAATGGATCAAAAAATTGTGGCTCATATACACAATGGAATTCTATGCAGCAGAGAGAAAGAAGGAGCTACTACCCTTTGCAACAACATGGATGGAACTGGAAAGCATTATGCTGAGTGAAATAGGCCAGGGGTTGAAAGACAAATACCATATGATCTCACCTTTAACAGGAAGCTAAACAACAAAGCAAATAAGCAAGCAAAATAAAAACAAAGACACTGAAATAGAGAACAAGGGGACAGTGACCAGAGGGGAGAGGGAAGGGAAGTTAAGGGGAAAAAGGGGGAGGGATTTGGAGGAACAAATAGGAAGGACACAGGGATGAGAACTAAGGGGGGTGGAAATGAGAGGGAGGTGGGAGCACAGGGCGAGGGGGGGGGCTGGGATGGGAGAAATAGACAAAAAACTGTACTTGAAAAATAACTAAATAAAATTATTAAAAATAATAATAAAATAAAATAAAATTTATTTTCAATTGCAATTTACATTTAATACTATTTTATATTGGTTTCAGGTGTACAGCATAGCAGTTAGACAGTCATATACCTCACAAAGTATCTTCCCCAACATTTCCAATACCCACCTGGCACAGTACATATTACAATATGTTATTACAATATTGTTGACTATGTCCCCTATGCTTTGCTTTATATCCCCATGACTATTTTGTAACTACCAATCTGTACTTCTTAATCTTTTCTCTGGTTTCACTCAGCCCCCCGCTCCCTCCCTTCTGGTATCCATCAGTCTGACCTCTGTGTCTACAGGTCTGTCTCTTTTGTTTGTTTATTTTGTCCTTTAGATTCCACATGTAAGTGAAGTCATATAGTATCTGCCCTTCTCCATATTTCATTTAGCATGATTCGCTCTATGTCCATCCACGCTGTAAAAGGGTGAGATTTCATTTTTTGTAGCTGTCATATTCCATTCTATATGTGGTTTTCTATTCAGCTAATGTAACAAAAAATGTGTTATGCTATTACAACCTCATTTGAAACACTGTTCAACTATGTATTTTACAAATCTGTATTCAGATCAATCTATGCTTCTTTCTTAATTTTAAGAAAATACTAACACAAAGAAACTGTAGATTGTTGAATGTGCTCACTGGTGTGCACTGTCATGCCTTTGGTGTTTCAATGGAATAATTTTTAAAGCAACACACAGTCATTCCTTTATTCATGAACTCTGTGTCCCATGTACATTCAAACATTCAAAGTTGGATTGATCAGCTCATACAGAAATTTTTCTTGTAGACTAGATGAAAATATATAACAATACAAATTATCAACTTTACGTCATTCAGTAAATGACATAATTGAAAGTCTAATGGTCAGTTTTTGTTTGCAGTCTTATTCAATAGATTTTATTTCATTTTAGAAAATCTGTTAAAAAGGATTATCATGATTCATGTTAAACTTCGTGGAGGATATAACTAGGGTTTGTTTCATTCACTGGCCTTGCAATTTCTAAATCTCAGTGTTTCATATATTCAGTTGCAGGAAATAACTTTCAACGACATGGGTAATGCTAATATTGCCTTAACAACTCTGAGAAAAAGTACACAAAGAAAATGTGTACTTTTCTTTGTAGTAGAGAGAGCAAGAGGCAAGCTTAGTATTTGCTAAGCCAAGGTGATTTTCTCTAGCATTATTTAGTTCCTGGCTTTAGGGTTATACTGATTGAAGTACAGATGTACTTCCTTAACACAGTGAGGCAGGAGTGTTAGATGGAATATATCACTGTCCAGGAGATACAAGTTATTCCTTCCCCACCTCCAAGAAAGCAAGTTAGGCATGGGTTTATTCAATCATTGAATCAAACAACAAATAATTGACTCTATTATGCATACAAATACATAATATCATACTATTTTACTTATGCAAATATTAAACACCTACTATGTGAAGGGCCCGACTGTATACACCAGAAGCAAAGAAAAAGAATGTACTGCCTGACCTCAAAAGCTTGCATTCTAAGTGGATAGACAAGGAATAGGAGAGAGATATAA
This sequence comes from Artibeus jamaicensis, assembly GCF_021234435.1. Lineage (NCBI taxonomy): Eukaryota > Metazoa > Chordata > Mammalia > Chiroptera > Phyllostomidae > Artibeus > Artibeus jamaicensis. The sequence goes on from NW_026521837.1 coordinate 18,310,918, forward strand.
TTGTAGTTAATGGTTTATGCTGTGATGTTATGGAAACATATCACATCAAAATATTTATAAACTGCTCCTCAAACTTTAATGTGCACTCAACTGCCTTTTACAGTGCTAATTCTGATTCAGTGTTCTGAATGGGGCCTGGGGATCTGCATTTCTGATAACCTGCTGCTCTGAGGACCACACTCTGAGTTACAAGGTTTGCTACTATTTCTTTGCAGCAAGTTGGACTAAGAGGTGGGAAGGAAGAGTGATTAGTGGGTCATGGAACAGGAGAAGGAGAGGGAAAGGGTAAGAAAAAAAGGGAGAAAGTGTAATACACAAAATGGAATGAAAATGCAGGCAAAATAAAGCATACAGGCCACCAAAGACAGCATCTCTACATATATAATTTCTGTTGGAATTACCCTGCATGTTATGAACTAAAATTAGAAGACTAAAGTACCAAGAATAAAATATAAATATACATTCAGGCTAACATATGAGAGAATTGCAGTTGGTAGATTTGTGCATTTAGAGTGCCAGGGAAAAAATGAGCATTTAAAAAAACTAGATGTTCTTCCTTTTGGAAACCAACATTTTTAGGCTGTATTAAGAATATTCATTTTTACATATATCTAATAGGTAAGAAGTTTTGTTATCATTATTAATAATTACCATCAACAATATCCTTGACTGAAATATTTCCTATATTGTGTGCTTTATAATGCACTACAGACAACAAATGATTGTTTGAGAATGCTGAGGACTAGACCAATGTTTGTAAAAATTATATCTCTTTTTAAAGCACACTTGTTTCCTTTATCTCTTGGAGAAATATCTGTTTACTTACCTGACTGGTGGGTAGTATTACAGTCTTTAATGTGACAAAAATAATGATGTTTAGTGTTGAAATTTTATGGAAATATTGTAGTCCTCTCTAAATTGTAGTTGGATATACAAACTGAAAAAGATTGATTTAGAAGCTTTTAAAAATAAAAACATAATGTTCATTCATTTTGATATCAGAAATCAGAAAAAAAGGGATGGAAAGTAATATTCAGCACCAACTCTAGACCTACGATATTATACATATTATTAAATGTAATCAAAACGACTCAATAAGGAAGGCACTCTTTGTCCCATTGCATGAGATAACACTATACCACCTTATAGGCAGTGTTAATCCCTTATAACAACAAAATAATCTTGTCCCTTCCTCTGTATCCCTGTTATTATTACTGTCATTCATTTCATTTATATATAAACATACATAAGCATATATATACTATACATACTTAAATACATATAATTGAATACATTGTTGCTAGTATTTTAAATAAAATGGTATCTTTTAGATCAATTATGATAAAAAAATAAATGTTTTAATTTTACCTTTAGTTATTTCTTTTTGATACTCTTCCCTTCTTTATGTAAATCTGAGTTTTTGACCTGTATCATTTTCTTCCTCACTAAAAAAATTTCAAGTTTTCTTGCAGGCCAGTATATTGACAACAAGTATCTCAACAATTTGTTTTTATGAGACACTTTTATTTTTCCTTTATCTTTGAAGGATAGTTTCACAGGGTACAGAATTCTGGGTTGGAGGTTCATTTCTCTTACACTTTAAATATTTTACTTCAGTGTCATCTTGCTTGCACGGTTTCTGAAAAGTCAGATAATTCTTATCTTTATTCTTTTGTAGGTAAGGTTTTCTTTTTCTCTAGCTCTTTTTATCCGAATTTTTTTCTTTATCTCTGATTTTTTGACATTTTAAGTGTCATTCCTTCCTATACTTGTTTGGGATGTTTCCTACTTCATATTATCTGAGTTTGTTGGATTTGTGATTTGGTATCAGACATTAATTTGGGAATATTTACAGTTACTATTGTTCTTCTGTTCCTTTGCCTTTTTCTACTCCTTCTGGTATTCCCATTACACATATGTTATGCCATTTATAGGATTCTCAAAGTCCTTGGATATTCCATTATGTCTTTTTAAGTCTTTGATCTATTTCCTTTTCAGTTCTCTAAAATTATATTGAGATATTCTCTAGCTCAAACATTCTTTTCTCAGTTTATGCTCAGTCTACTAAGAAATCCATCAAGGCATTTTTTATTTTTGTTAGTGCTTTTGATCTCTAAAATTAAAAAAAAATTTCCTAGGATTTCCTTTTCTCTGCTTACATAACCAATCTTTCAGGTTGTCTACTTTATCTGTTAGAGCCCTTAGCATAGATAGTTGTTCAGATTCCTAATCCGATAATTCCAATATCTCTGCCTTGTCTGGTTCTAATACTTAGTCTGTCTCATCAAATTGTTTTTCCCATTTTGATACTCCTTACAATTTTTTCTCAGTCCGCACACATGATGTAAATGGAGGGTTCCTTTTACTGGGGGTGAAAGGAACCGCTGAAAATTGGTCTTTATTAATATGGTAGTAAAAGGTATAGAGGGAGGGGAAGCTTTCTTTAATCCTATAATTAGGTCTCCCTTGTTTAGTGAGCTTATGCTTCTGGACTATGAACCTCATAAGGGCTTCACAGTTTTGTTTTGTGGTGCTGAATGCCTGTGGTGGGATGCAGGTGGTTATTTCTCTTCCCTAGGTCAGTTAGACTCCCATAATACCACAGTGATGGGAGCCTTGGTTAACTAATTCCCCTGCAGGGCAGGTGGTGCTAAGAAGTATCTGGGCTATTACAAAGTGGTTACTTTTCCTTTCCTCTTGCTAGACACAGGAGAAAAATTTTCTCCAATATTCACTCTGGGAATCTGGTTAAGTTCCTGAAAAAGATAAACCTCAAAATAACATCTTCTTTTCTTCCTGGCTTTGACTAGATTCCCCTGGAGTGTTGAGCATCCTGCAATTTGTTCATTACAGTTCCGTTTTCCCCAGCCCAGCACTGGTTCCTGGGTGCTTTCCACCCCTGAGTCTCTCTGGTTAGCTGAGTCTCCTGTATTCGCCTGCCTGCCTCTCCAACCTTGGGGTCAGCAATGACACTGTGTCTGCCCCTTTCTTCAGGATCAAAAGTAAAAAAAAATAGTTGTAGAAGTTTTTTAGTCTGTTCAGTTTTCTCTTTGTTACAAATGGGTTCCTTACATGTGATATCTGAAACCAGACTTCCTATTTTTGTTTTTTAACTGAAGTGGGAACCTATTAAATTGAAAGTTTTGCAACTTGAATTTTTTCAATTATATTATAAACTTGTTTCTTGTTAAATATTCTTTGATGGAATTTTTATTAGTGACATTACATATTTTTATCTGGTCTCTCAGTGCTCAGACTGCTTCCAATTTTCTGAGTTATAAACTGTGCTTCTGTGAACACTCACAGAGATAAATCATCTTGTACATCCATGACGATGTCCTTAGGGTAAAATAAAATAGCTCTTCTTAATCTAATAACACAGAGAGATTTTCAGAAAACATCCCACATATTTCTATGGTGGAACAATTTATACCTCATTCTTACAAAGTATATTAAATGCAATCAGTTTATTTGTTCTTTCATCAATTCACAAAATTATGGAGCCAGTTCTGTAACTTTTTATATTTTTGAGGGGGGTGTGTATGTGTGAAAGGGAGACACAGCAAGACCGGGAGAATGAGGCATTTTATACAAAATGCCTCATTTTTCTTGGTAAAGAAGTAGAGGCTTTTTAAAAAATTCATTTCAAGCAAGGCTAGTACTGGGAGAAATCTGCAAATCCCAGGCGTTCTGTGCCTCTATTCTGCAGCTTTCCTAAGGCAGGGAAAGGAAAAGACCCCCTGCTTAGACCTGGCATGGGGACAGCTCTTCTCCAGAGGGCAACTCTTCTGTACTCTGCTTTCCTGGTGGAATTGCCTGTATGAAACTGGTGGCTTCACTTTTCTTGGATACCATGAGACTAAATTCTAGCTATTTCCATCTTTATTGCTCTTGGCTCTTCCTTTTTTTCCTGTCAATGTCCCTTAGCCAAAGATCACTAGGAACACACCTGTATTTGAACTATTTGGTTTGTTGTTGTTGCTGCTATTTGTAATTGATAGAGGGCACCACGGAAAACTGTAGGGTGTCTCAGTAAGAGGCTTTTAAAAAAGACTTAACCGTAGGATTTAGGCTTATGTTAAGTGATTTGAGGGAGCATTCAAAAAAGCACGGCTATCATTTGCTTACGTCAAAAAGCAAGTGTAATGTTATGACTTGGTACAACCATAACTCTTACCGAGAAGGAGGTCATCCACTATCCCAGTATGCTTAGGACTGATGGGGTTTCCTGAGACACAGCATTTTCAGTGCCCAAACCAAGAAAATGCCTGGCAAACTGGGAACAGTTTGTTACCTTATCTATCCAGAAGGCAAGAGAAGAGAGAAGAGGCTGAGGCTGGAGCTGGTGAAGAAGTGATATTATCACTCACAGGAGCCAGAACTTGGAGTAATCAGTCATGTTTGTGGTTTGATCAATGTCCAGTTTTTGCCCAGATCCAGACATGATTTCATAGTGGTCTCACCTCTAATGTGGTCCATCACGGTGACAGAGGGGCCTTGTCCGATGTTGATACTGCTCTTAGCAATGTCAAGGCTTTTGCCCAGGGTCTGGCCAGTTTCTAGCTCTTCAGGGTCTTCTTTCTTTTTTTCCAAGTCCCTGTTTTAGAAATTGATGAGTGCGTTTGAAGTTGGCCTAAGATTTTACAAATGTGATCTGGTTGTTAGAGCCTTGGTTTCAGCCACACTGGTTCTGTGCCTTAATGATGCTGTGGGCTTTGAAATATTGAGTAATAAAATAGTATTATCTCTCTCAAACACAACACTTTCCCCTTTAATACAAAAGATGTTTTAATGTTTAAGGCCAAATAATAAATTACTAAAAGTTAAAATTTAAAAAATCAGATACTGTTTTTCTTCTCTGAAATTCTAAGTTTACATTAGCATATTTCAGTGTTTTAGTAAAACTGCCATAAAGAAACCAAGATATGGAATACTTTTATTATGGAACACATTAACACTTTGATGAACACTAATAGTTCACTATTAGACTAATGTTTCTACCAGTTTATTTAGTAAGTGTCTCCTAGTTAAGTTTTTGTTTTAAAAAACTAGAAATATATGTGAAAGGTAAATTAATTGTTCTGATTTAAATTGTTCCCATTTAAAATAAAACAAATTTTTTAAGTTACAGTCACTGAAAATATGTAGTTACATATTTTTTTAGAATTGCTGTTTTAATAGTAAGGGAAAATATTAGATGGTGGTTGGATTTTTGTGGGGAAAACCTTTAACTAGTACATAGTCGCTTCCATTTAGTCACTAAGGTTATACCACTGGTAAAATTGTGGAGCAATTTCAATTATCAACATTGGCTCTTTAACTCAGTTTGCTTGTTCTGTATATTAATTAAATGGATTGTTCAACATATAGTCTTTTTAACAGTGGAAGAAATAAAATGGCCTTAGCTGTATTATAATCTGTGTTTCTGCACCTTTGTCTAGGTTCTGAGGACTACCTTGAGTTCAATATTGCAACAGATGTAAAAAGGGAACATTCTGGGGGAGTAAGTGAGAAAAATCAAGCTGAAGAATTACCAGAAGTCTCAAGAAGCAGCACCCCCCTGGCACTGGTGCTCCCCACTGAAATTCCCTGTGAGGTCAGTGAAGATGCCTTATTGTTTGAATGGCCGTGTTGTTTTATGGGTGTTGCATGCATGCCAAAATAACTGGCATTTTTGTTTACTTTGTTCATGGCTGTGTCCTCAAAACCCAAAACAATGGTGATTAATAGGCATTTGATACATATTTGTTGGATAATTAACCATTGGAGAATATTTTGAAAGCTTAATATTATCAACTGTTGCTTCATGAGTTACAAACCAGCTTATAATTGGTACACATACTGAGTTACTTACAAAAGAACATTGGGTTTGTATGAACCAGATCAAAGATTTTATTTTCATAAAGGGAAACAGATTCTTTAATAGAATTTTAAAATACGTATTTTTCAGGATGATCAATATTTCAATTACATAAACATGTATCAAAGGCTTATATAAGAGCTAGAAGAGCTGTCCTTTTGAGAATACAAGAATAAGAGAGGGGGAAAGCAGATTTCTGAAGGTGAATATATTAGTACATATTGCTGACATTTTCCCTCTTGTCTTCCTTGGAATGAAAAGCTGAAATAAGCCTCTCAGTAGAGCTTGACTGGAGTCCCAGACTATGTAATCTTCAGACAATAAAAGAATGCTGGCTCCCAATAGTGTCTGCGCCTTTGAGTGGGAGGAGCCAAAGATACAGGACAGCCTTGGGCAGTTGCCTGCAAGGGTCCTTCTGGTAGAAGCCAGTGGATTTATGTGACTGGATGACAGGGGCTGCATTGTCTGTTGCTGGGGGGCAGGTTCTGGGAGAGACATTCCTCATTCTGTGGGGACCAGCAGTCCTGGGAGCAGCCACACATTCTGTGTAGTTGGATAGCATTTAATCCTCTCAGCCCAGATTTCCTGCCTAAGCAGAAAAATTACATCTTTAAACTATTATACTTTCAGTTCCAGAGGAACAAAAACTTCTCTGATGCTACCTTAGAGACCCCAGGAACCTGAACTGTACAAGTTCAAGGGAACTGACACAGATAATCAGGCCAGGAAAAATTGCAGCCCACTTAAAGGACTCAAAAACTCAAGGGAGGGTACTCAGGCTAAACAACCAGGACTGGTGGTTTCTATCAAGTCAGAAATAATGGAAGAGACAGCAATAAACAGAAGAGGCTGTAATAAAAGACAAATAAGAACTGCTCTCAAGTAGATAAAAATCAAAGAAGAAAAAGCAAAAAAAAGAAATGAAGCGTCAGAAGAGAAAGAAATAGAGAGAGAGAGAGAAAGAAAGAAAGAAAGAAAGAAAGAAAGAAAGAAAGAAAGAAAGAAAGAAAGAAAGAAAGAAAGAAAGAAAGAAAGACAAATCCTATGGAACTAAAAATAACTCACCAAGAATTATGCAGTGAGTCAAAGTAGCTGCTTTTAAAAATACCTGTAACAGTAAAAATTGAATAATATAAAACCTGATTCCAAAATTAAATTTGCGGAGAAATTAAAATCCAAAAATTAAATTCCACTCGCCTCCAGGCAGAGATGATGGGTTAGGATCAAGGTTTTTCCAATGACAGAATCCTGGGCTGTTTTTAATTGACTTGGAAATAATTCTTCTAAACCCTCTGAAGTTAAATTATTTCATTGTCAAATTTCTCTTGGGTACTCAACTTTTTAAACAACCCTAAGAGTTGAAAGGTCAAAAAGGAAAATTTTAGCATCAGCCCTACACCCTAAAAATTGAAAATAAGCTAATCTGTGGATGAAAAAATAGTTACCCAAGTAAAAATCTTGTGTTCTCAGAACCTCGATTTTAGCACAGTCTGAATCCACATGACAATTGCCAGGCACCACAGGAAATATCATTTGTATCCAAATAAGTGAAACTCGTGTTTCAGATTTGCCAGGTAACATTCCACCTGCACCTATTGTCTGAAACCACACCTTTGAACTTACTCACGTCTCTGAAGTCTCCCAATTAGTGGGTGAATAGAAACCCTTTAAGAATATGGCCTCTTTCCAGGAGGTTATGTTTGATTCCCTGCCATTTTACAAGATCTAGAAATTTACCATACTCTTATTGCCAGCCACCAGGTCTTATTTGAGATGGAACTCATTCATACCCAGCATCTTCAAAATCTATTCATTTCTCCATGTACTTGTGTGTTTCCAGCATTGCCAGCATTGAGTCGACTGTGAGTTCTATCTGGTGGCATAACCTTTATCTTTCTGATGACGAGGGAGTGAGTGTGAATCCACCTTGCTACTGCCTTTTGCTGTGGAGCTGCTTGGGTCTGGGGACCTGCCTGCTAGAGGAGTGCTCTCCTTGCTCCCTCCTCCGTTCGGAAGAATCAGCTTGAGTGGGTTGTTTCCCTGAGGCAGTGAGTCAGGCTGCTGCTGCTGCTGCTTTTGTGCCCAGGAGCCTGGGAGCTCTATTCCCTCAGCCTCGCCATCTCTCCAAGCCTATTCCTTTCAATGCATTGTTTTATTGTCCGGGCCTTGAAAATTTTGTACTACTTTAAAAACAGCATAAAATATTTTTCCTTCGATATTTTTATGCATGGATGCAGATATCCCTCTTGTGCTCTATTTAGGTGAATTATTCCCCCTTTCAGAAACACCTAGATGAATTTTAGCAGGTTAAATCTGCTACTTCATTTTGACCTCTTCCTTTACCTTTTTTAGGATTAGCATTCTTTGTTGTATCTTGGTATTTTTAAATCTTTTTTTTAATGGGCCAAAGCATGTATTTCTTTAGCACATTCCTCTTGATTCTGTCTTGTAATTGATGATGAGAGATATGAAGTCATTGGGTTCTGACTGCCCAATGTATCTATTATTCAAATGAATCTTATACCCTTGGTGAAAATTCTACCTGGAGGCATTCTCACACTGGAACAGCGTCTAAACCAGAACTGGACCTGTTCTATTATTTGCTAGTTTCTCTTCCCTGTGCTCTGTGTTACGTCAAAGTCTTAATTTCATTAATTTTTCTGGCAAATTCCCTCAGAGCAATGATTTTCATCTAGGAATGATCTTGCCCTCCTTCTCCCAGAGGATATTTGACAAAGTGTGCGGCGAGTTTTGGTTGTCCTAATTGGGGCCTACTATGGGCATCTAGTGAGAAGAAGCCAGGGATGTTGCTAACTATTTTGTAATGCACAGGGAAGTGCCCATAACAGTGACTTCTCTGGTCCAAAGATGTCAGTAGTGCCAAGGTTGAATCCTGTCTCAGAAGATGAGAAATACAGTCATGGCTAACAGCAGTAAATGGTCTTCAGATCACCTAACAATGGCATTGGAAATTCAGCGCTCCCCTTCAGAGACAGCTCTTCAATCCACCCAGGTGTTCTCTAACCACTGGCTAGAGCTGTATAATCTATAAGCAGTTGTGCTATTTGTTTTTTTGAGGGGCAGTTTGGGATGAAGTACCAAATTACTTTATTTGATGGAATTGTACAAATGAAAGAACAGAAGTAGATGATTTGGTACAACTTACACAAAAGATAAAGGTAACCCCAACATGCATGTGCAGTAGTGACCAGTGAAGTCACCTGTGGCAAAGGAAAGCCTACCTGAGGCTCAGCTCTCATTACTGTCTCCCAGGGTACACTTGTCAAAGAGCTATTCTACCCTTCCAGACTCAGACTTTCATCTCATGTGTGCACTGGTGGGAGAGTCATGAGCATAGCTGCCTTCTAGTCACTCTTATGAATAATACCTGAAGCTATAAGAAGGGACTTTCAAACTTTTCTGCCATGGGTGTGCTCAGAAGTCCTATAGTTTGCTATCTGTTGCCTCCTGCCTCCCCTGTTATTTCAGTGAACTCCAATCCCAGGTTTAGTCATGGCTTCTATATTTCTTCTTCAGTAGCACCATCCTAAAGAGCAGTTGAGAGTGAGCTTATTTTCATTGTTTTACCATTGTAGGCAGGTCTTCCATTTATACCTTCCCCTCTTATTGGAAGAATCTGTTCACTGCAGTCTTAGCTTTCTCCCCCTCAAATCTCTTACTCCCTTTAGTGTAATTAACCACTATCCCTGCATTGTTTTATTTCTTCTTCAATAAAAGATCTATTACATTTCAATGTAATTTGGAAAATTACAACATTGAAGAAATAAACTGAAGAAGATACAAGTAAGTGAAAGCACAGACCATGTTTATGGATAGGAAGAATTAACATCATTAAAACATCCATACTACCCAAAGCAATCTATAGAGTCAATGCAGTTCCTATCAAGATTACAATGCCATATTTCACAGAACTAGAACAAACATTTCAAAAATGTATGTGGAAGCACAAAAGACCCCACATAGAAACAGAAATCCTGAGAAAGAAGAACAAAATTGGAGGAATCATACTACCTAATACCAAATAATACTGTAAGGCCATAGTAATCAAAACAGCATGGTGCCAACATAAAAACAGCCGCATGAATCAATGGAACAGAATAAAGATCCCAGAAATAAACCCACACCTTTATAGTCAATTAATATTCAATAGAGGAAGAAAGCACATACAATGGGCTAAAGATAGTTTATTTAATAAATGGTGTTCAGAAAATTGGACAGATATGTGCAGAAAAATGAAAGTAGACCACTTTCTTGCACCACATATAAGAATAAATTCAAAATGGATCAAAAACTTAAATGGTACACCTAAAACTAAAAATTATAGAAGAAAACATAGCAAAATCTTGGACATTGCTCATAGCAATATTTTATTGGATATATCTCCCCAACAATAGAAAAAAGAAAAAATAAACAAATGAGACTATATCAAACTAAACAATTTTTTCACAGCAAAGGAAATCATCAACAAAATTAAAAACAACCCACAGAATGGGTGAGCATATTCACTGATACATCTGATAAGGGGTTAATATCCAAAATTTATAAAGAACTTAAGAAACTCAACACCAAAAAACCACAAACCAGCCAATTAAAAAATTAGCAAAGGACCTACGTAGACACTTCTTCCAAGAGGACACACAGATGGACTATAGACATATGAAAGGATGCTCAATGTCACTAATCATCAGAGAAATGCAAATTAAAACCACAATGAGATATCATTATCTCACACCTGTCAGAATGGCCATCATCAATTAATCAACAAACAAGTGCTGGGGAGGATGTGGAGATAGGGGAACGAACCCCTTTGCCCTGTTGGTGGGAATGCAGACTGGCATAGCCACTGTGGAAAGCAGTATGGAGATACCTCAAAAACTTAAAAATGGATCTGCCTTTTGACCTAGTGATCTCACTTCTGGGAATATATCAGAAGGAACCCAAAACACTAATTCAAAAGAACATAGCACCCCTATGTGCATTTCAGTGGTATTTACAATTGCCAAGATATGAAAGCATCCCACATGTCCATCAGTAGATGAGTGGATAAAACAACTATGGAACATTTACACAATGGAGTACTGCTTGGCTGTAAAAAAGAAGAAAGTTTTACCCTTTGCAACAGTATGGATGCACCTGGAGAGCACTGTGCTACATGAAATAAGCCAATCATAAAAAGACAAATACCATATGATTTCACTCATATGCAGAATCTAATGAACAAAGTGAACTAACAAGCAAAATACAGACAGACTCATAGATGGAGACCAGGATGACAGCTTGGGGTGGGGAGCTTAGGGAGTAGAGAGATTAAGCAAAAAGGAAAAAGGACTCATACACGTGGACAACAGGGTGGTGATTGCAGGAGAGGGGAGTATAAGGAGACTAAGTAGTAATGGAACAAATACAATAAAAATATTATTTAAAAAAAGACATCCACCCTGACAGAACCAGAAACTTAACTATCTATAACCCATATTAAAGACCAAGTTCCAGCCCTTTTGTTTAGGTATCATAATTTTTCACTCATGCAGCAAAACATTAGAGTTTGAAAGTGATAATTGTAATAATGCTTTCTCTCTTTAAATGCTCAGAAGTACGTATGGAATAAACAGAGAAAAGATTGAGCATGAAATAATGGCTTCATAACTGATAAGACTAAATTTGTAAGTATGTGACTATCCTAGCATTTTCTCCATGGGATTAGATGTATTCATATAATTTCATCTGTAGTCAAGATGCACACAATAATTACGGGGAAACCTGGGCAAGCACAGTCCCTCCCTCTTGGAGTGGAGCAGGCTACTTCCTGCATGCAGATGTGGGCACCAGATGAGGGTGGGAGTCCTGAGGAAGATAAGGAGTAGAGCAGAGCAGACTCAATTTTTAAAAAGTTATATTTTTACAGTCTTATTTTCATCTTAATTTGAAAATATATAGATTGTCTCTTATGTACAAAGTTCTTGCAAGATACACCAATGATATGAAAAAGATAAAAATACCTTCAAGATGCTTAAAATCTAGCTGGGAAGCAAGCCATAGACATGAAACAGTAACTAAGAGCAGAGGGCATGACTTAGAAAGGGTCATAGAAGTAGTGTAGGTGTAAATTCTTTGTGATTCCTTTGGAAGTTGTGCAACTCCTTGTGGGCAGAAGTTGTAGGAGGGATCTGTGGAGTTAGTGAAACTTGAGTTGAACACTGATGGAAAGGATAAGTGTGGAGAAAGGGAGGGAGATACAGAATGAAACGGCAAGCCAACATTGTATGCAGACAGGACTGGCTACCTAATCAGCAGGGACCAATGCAAAATGAAAATGCAGACACTCTTGGTAGTGTCAACAAATCATTAAACTAAGTGCAGGGCCCTGCTAGGCACAGGCTCTGGAGCAATTGCACAGGTCACATGGCCATGAAGCTGGCCCTGTGTACAAATGAACATGTAAGTGCCTCATTTGGGGTGGTCAACATGCTTGTCATTCGCTTAGAACTTTTCTCCAGAAATGGTTGAAATGTGGAGTCATGCCCTCTCTTAAGGAGAGAATCTGATGCATAAGAAGCAGTCATTGCGAACGCTCATGAGTAAGAATGTGTTGCCTGAGTGAGTAAAACAATGGAGAGGGTGCTTAGGCTTACAAGGTTCTGAAGGAGAGAGTTCAAAGTTAAACAAGAAATTTGAAGCAGGAATTGGAGATCTGAGCTAAAGTGAAATATGGTCATTAAATATTTGAAGTTAGGGGAGAGACACGAGTAACAAAGGGACTGAAGAACTGCATCAGACCTGAGGTTCCTGTGCAGAGGAGATTGCAGATGTGAAAAACAGGAGGGGCTCACAGTCCTGACCCTCAGGGCTCAGATGGAGTAGTGCACTGAAAAGGTACAGGGAAGAAAACAGGGAAGTGTTTCTGACATGTTGGATGTCTGGGGCAAGAGAAGGAATAGTAGTAGTTCCCTGGAGATGGGATCTTTTTATTTTTAAATGGGAATTTTATTTTTATTTTTTCATTTTTTCCCATTACTCTCCCCTGCCCTGGCCGCCCTTCTCACATTCAAACCCCCCCATTGTCCTTGCCCATGAGTCCTTATACTTGTTCTGTAACATACCCCAATGAGAGCAAAAATGTCGGAAGCTTTCAGGAGTTTAAGATGGAACTTTATTGGCCAAAGTTTCAGAGTTTTACCTGCGTAGGGGCGAACTCTCGGGGTGTCTGAGGACACGGTGCCAAAATGGCTGCAGATGAGAATCTGCAGCCTAGGAAAAAGCCTAGGCGCTTACAGCCTAGGGTTTTTATTGGGGTGAGCAAGCAAGCAAATACAGAAGCAGACGTAGCTGTTAGCAATTGGCTATCTTGAGAGAACACACATGGCTGTGTTCTCTGCTTGCAACAATGGATACTTTTCTGCAAGGACAAGGTCATGCACAAGGCAGTTTATCTTGTTCAGCACTCTTTGTACTTTCTGTACTTTCTATCTTCCTTGCTGAGACAGTCTGGAGCCTGCCTCGGGTTCCTCTTGGCTACTTTTATCTAATTCTGGGCCTAACAGTTCCTTGAATTGACCCTTCCCCTTCTTTCCCCCATTAACCCCCTCCCCCACTCCTCTGGTCACTGTCAATCTGTTCCTTATTTCCAGGTTTTATTTTGATCGCTTCTTTATTTTGTTCATTAGGTTCTACTTATAAATGAGACTATATGACATTTGTCTTTCATCACCTGGCTTATTTCACTTAGAATAATGCTCTCCAGTTTCATCCACGTTGTTGTGAAGTATAGAAGCTCCTTCTTTCTTTCTGCTGCATAGGATCTTTTCCTGGTGTGCAACTGAATCGGGGAGGAGAAATTTAGATCAAAATACCCTATGGACAAATATGATTTGGGAGCATTGGACCCTGGTGGGAAACTCCCGAAGTGAGTGTGAGTCAGCTGCAATGATTTTGTAACGTCAGTGAATCCGTAGAAACACTTTGGCACAAAGCATTAGAGATGTTAGCTCTATTGGTGGGTGGTTTTTGCTTTGGGAGATATTTAAATAGGAGACCTTTGAAATTAATTACTTTGGGTAATCATAATTGTATAAGAGCATAAAATCAGGTTCCTGTTCATTTTGTGAGGAACTTAAATTTAGTTTACTTTAAAGAATATATCTGAAATCATCATAAAAATTGTATTTCATTTTAGTTATTCTGAAGGGTTAAGCAATATGATATAAAGAAGAGTGCAGATTTTGAATTTATGTAGTTCTGATTCATCTTCAAGTGTATCTTTGTGTATTAGTTATTGTGTTCATAAAAGGGAAAAATCATAGTCTTCCATTTTGGTTTTGGTTTGTGCATTTATTTGCATGTGTGTATGCGTGTATACTCTCATATGTTTTGGTTACAATTGAACAAACTTTATACAAAATTTGCTTAGAATAAGTTTTAGTATAAAATAAATGTTTAATAAATATATACCTTTTTCTTTCTATGTTTAATTTCAATATTCTTATCACTAACTTCAAAAAATTTTCCAAAAAGTTTTCAAAGACCCTTACATAGATTTAGCCTTTTTACCTTAATGAAAATCTTTAAACTGTTAGATTTATAAACTTTAGTAAACCCAATGACCTTTTTCAGATATCCATCATAAATAACCTACCTAGAGAATCTCATTTAGTTAAGATTTAAAACTATTGGACTTTTAAAAAGTTTTACACTTCCATTTTTAAAAAAACTCATCATATTTAAATGTCAGTCCTTCCATTTATAGATAAATACACCAAGTTCTAGAAAGGTGAAAGAAACATTTTGAAAAGAATGGTTTGTTTAATGGTTGAATGACAGCTCCCTGGGGGCCTGCGAGGAGATGGGGAACTTCACACACAGGGAAGGGACAAGGGTAAAGGGAACAGCTACCTTCTCACTGACTTTTCCATTGTAAAATAAGGTACTGGAAAAAAATGGGGTAGTTCATAAACACCAAGTCCATAGACTCAAAATGTAATGAGATTCACATTTACATATTTCCTTTCTAAATATGGTTGAAAATATGGACATGATAGAAGACAAAATGATTATATGCAGCCTCTGTCAGTAATAATTGCAATGAGTTATTTGGTTAATGTAAATGTTTTCAAATGCTTACGTGGGTTTTATTTTTCATTTCATAGAATCCTGGTGAAATGTTTATTATTTTGAGAGATGAAGTAATTAGTGATGCTGTGGAGGTTGAATTTATATCATATAACAAACGTGTTAGAATACGGCCAGCCCTTTGGAATAAAACGGTCTGGTGCATGAAAGCTTTAGGTAAGAAAGTCTTTTATGCTTTAATAAATATAAAACATCATCCTGAATTTCTTTCAATAAATTTATGATACACGGTTTCATTTCCCTACAGAAACTAATATTGTCCTGCAGGTGTTTCCTGTGTTAACTTTCACACACCCAAGGTTGTTACTATTAATCTGATTTTGCAGAAGCACAAATGCATCAATTCTGAGAAGTTGGCTTGTGTACCATGTGGTGAAACAGCATCCAGTTACATCGCACATTTGTGTGTGTGTCAGTGGAGAGCACTTGTACATATGCTAGCTGTTAATTATGGAACTAAAATTATTAGCTTTATTGTAATAGGATTAGTAAATATTTGGATTTTCCTTAATGAACTTTGAATTTGTTTTGCTTCTCTTTCTCTCTCTCACTTTCCCATTCTCTCCTTCCCCTCCCTCTCTTCCTTCCTCTCTCTTTGTCTTTTTTTTTCCGGTCATGCCCCTGAGTATATTTTTGGTTGTTTTGGAAAGCATAAATCTTTTTCAGTATTTTATCATCAGGGTAACATGTCTATATACAATCTTCCCTCCTTTTCCTAATTTAATTTATGAAGCTGAACACTTACTACAAATTTTGGAAATGTAAAAATATGTAAAAGTAAACAGTATTTCAAATGCATCCTGAGCTTTTTTATGTACCTGTTATGAAGTAAGTCCACTTACACAGCATCTGCAAACCTTCTCTATTATGCTGCCCAAAGCACGTGTCCCCTCTGTGGATTTCCTTGCACAGCTGAGATGAAAGTTCGATTATAGAAAGGAAAGACTCCACACCGAGCACGTGTAAACATTCAGACGGGGCTTCTTCTCACGTACAAGGATATGCAGGAGTGAGATGAAAAAGAACTCTCTTTGTCTTTCTTCCTTTTCCAAAGACCCTTACTTCCTTATGCCACAGTTTAAAATGATTTAATGAAGACTAATTTCTAACTAATTAATTTTGGAGTTTAAACTAAATCTAGTTAGACTAAAATCACTATACAGAAAAAATCAATATTTCAAGTTAAGAAATACTTAGGTAATATTTCCCAAATAGCAGATCGAAATGTCCAATAAAATTACTCACAATAACCACAGTCATGGAAATAAAGAACAAACTGACAGTAACCAGAGGGGATGAGGGAGGGGGATAACAGGGCAAAGAAGGGGAAGGGTCCTCAAAGAACAAGAATAAAGGACCCTCAGGCAAAAACGCGAGGGAGGGGCGAAATTGAGTGTGGGAGGTGTGGGTGGGTAAGGCATGGGAGAGCAAGGGGGGGGATGGAGACAACTATAATTGAACAATAATTAAAAAAAGATTTTATATTCAGTTTACCTAGTAGCTAAAAGCAGCGCAAAGAATAAAACATATCAAAGTTCAAAGGTTTTTCAGAAAAGCAGAAAATGTTTTTCAAAATATACTAATTCATAATACGTCTATGTAGTTCAACAGCAAGTTTGTCGTAAAAAAAATAAATCACTATTTACTACTTATGCTAATTAAACCTCTCAAAGTCTTTCTGTCAACTATTCTGTAAATTAATGAGAGATTTTCCTATGAAATTTTGTCTGCTCTGTGGTGTTTAGCAATACAGACTGACCCTATGAGTGTGTTTGAGAATATGGATGGGACATGCTTCTGCAGACATGACCCCAGAGTTTTATTTTCTCTGCCTTGTGGCACTGTTACTTAAAATTTTTGAGCTTTGCCTTGACTGGTGTGGTTCAGCGGGATGGGCTCTAACCTGTGGGCCAAAAGGTTGCTGATTCAGTTCCCAGTAAGGACACATGCCTGTGTTGCAGGCCAGGTCCCCAGGTGGGGGCGCGTTAGAGTCAGCCAATCAATGTTTCTCTCACACATCAGTGTTTCTTTCCTTCTCTTTCTCTTTCCCTTCTCCTCTCTCAAAAAATAAATAAATAAAATCTTTAAAAGTTTTTGAGCCCTAGCAAGAACTATATTTTGTATCATGACCCAGCACATGTGCATAAATCCATAATTAAAACAAAGGTTTTCAAAGCAATAGTTAAAATAATGGTGTTGGCCTGTCACGCAGAACTTGGACTGTCACTCCCATTCTTACAACATGAGAAAGCTGAACAAACTGAAAATAAATTTCTTCTCTTGAGTTCATTAAGAACTATGGTTGTGGGGCAAACCACCATTCCCAAAGATGGAGAGCAAGGTAAATCAAGAGAGTGACAAAATAAGAGAGTGATAAATATATATGATAATATATGTCAAAGAACCAGCAGAAAGATCTCACCATATCTCTTTTATGATGTATCATCTGCTTTCTTTCAGAAAATTAAAATCCCATTGTAAGACCCCTAATCTCTTTTCTGATAAACATCCATATCTTCATTTAAAATCATCCTTATGAAATGTACTGAAATTCGTTTCAGTTGAGTCCAACAACTGCAGAGCCCTCATTACCACGTGTATGCCGCTGAACTGATGAGAAGTACTTTACAGCTTTCAGTTTTTTGTTGTGATTTCTCTTCCATTCGCTATTGGACAGATAGTTATTTTGGGAAGAGGGAAGTTTTCTGTTTTATTTCCTTTAAAATACAAGTGTCTACTCAAGCAATATGGTGGTAGGAAATTTCATTTAGCTTCATCTAGTAAGGCTTAAAATTGCTTTTGTTGGCTTTAGATTACTCTGAGCAATATTATAAGGTCCTTCAACCCATTCAGGAGATAAAGTAAAATTAATGCTTAAACTTTAAGAACTTTTAAATATTCAAAGCTTCATTAGGGGCTTAGGGTTAAAACTAGCTTTTTAGTTAGTCTTATGTTTAATGTCTAATTCCAAACCCCAGAAAAATTTTCAGGAGAATTTGGGGAATGTCTCTGAGACAAAGATTGAAAGTTTTAAAACTGTGTTCTGACAATGAATTGAAAAAGATAAATTATGTTTACCTTTGTTACAATAAAATATGACTTTTCTATTGAAATGACTGTTTATTGTTATTCTTTCCTGGGAAGCCCCAAATTCTCAGATAACTTGAATTGCTCGTATGTTAGATCAGAATTCACAATGGAATATATTAGTCACTTTAAACAGCTTGTTCACAAAAAGCTTTGATTAAATTAAAATGTATGATGTAGCTGTAACTAGTACTCAAATATCAGGGCACTAAATTTTGCCTTCCCAAAGGGATTTTTCGTTATAATCAATTGAATAAAATGTCTCTCATTTCAATCAACTTTACTCTTTCCCTATTCAAACACAATTTTGAGAAACTTGACTATAATTTAGGTAATTTTCTTCATGAGAGTAGTAACAAATATCTAACTTTTCATGAGCAACTTTACTGTCCTAAACTATAAAGTATTATGCAAAGATGATCATAGATTATTTTTTTAAATAGAGGTTAGTTGTTAGGGAGAAAGGCTTTAGTGCCTTGAGTGAAGAGGACAGGGGAGTAAAGAGTACAAATATAATATGGAATTCTGTTGAACAACAATTAAAATTTTTTGAAATAAAAAAAATTCTGTACAAGCATTAGAGCAAAACATGATCATCTAAGCCTGCTTCTGATTCTGACCACAATATTTATCCAGCTCTTAACTTCTATTCAAACTGAACCATACACACAAGTATAACAACAAGTTCCATGTTACAAAAAGGAATAAATCTAAACAAAGTGAATGGCAGTAGATACTTTTGGGCGTAACCTAAAGCTTAAAATGAACACTTAAACTGACTACATTTGTCCACTACTTTCTGACATGTAGAACGAACCTCAATTTAAACTGCTACTCAATTCTTCCTCTATACCATTAGCTAGCCTTAAATACATAGCATGAACTCAAACATACTTCATATATTATCGTGTTTTATGTTGAGACCAGGAAATATCTTTTAAAATAACACACACCAACATAAACACTCTTCTTCAAGAGTGTAGAAAAGAACTGTTTTCTTCAAAGCTCCTGGAAACTATGATTGTTCTATCTATAAAACTATAAATGTAATGATACTATAATGATATTTTTAAAAGAAATGAGCCTTTTGCTCCATGTATTGGGCAACGTATGCTTCCATACTGGGAAACATATCGTAACAAAGAAATGCATGTACAGTTTATCACGTGACTACTATCGCTGAGGTTTCTCAACTCTGTGAGGAAAATATGTCTTAAAGAGTCAACTGAGCATCCTCAATCTTCTTTTCATTCTCGAACACAAAAAAGGTGTGTCTTAGCACACTCAAGTTTAATTCATGCCAAGCAGGATTTAGAAAACTTTTCAGCTGTGGACATAATTACTAAACACTAACTCTTCTCATTATGTGAATAGCAGGTGTGGCTTCAGAGATTTAAAAAAAATGTGCTGTTTTGAGAGGAAAAAATAAAACCATTGTTTCATTTTTAAAAGAGAAGTATAAACAGGTAGTTACAGGGAAAGTCATGGGGATGTGAAGTATAGTTTAGGAAATGGAGTAGCCTAAGAACACATACACACAACCCATGGATGTGGACAATAGTGGGGTATTGCCTCAGGAGTGCTGGGTGAAGGTGCCAAAAGGAGAAAGTTGGGACAACTGTAATAACATAATAAAATATAATTTAAAAGATAACTTTATCATGTGGAAAACGGAGACAACTGTACTTGAACAACAAAAATACATTTTATCATGTGCTAAAAATAAACTTTATCATCTTGTAATTTTATTAAACAAGTCTAAAATTATACATTCTATTTTGTGACTTCTAACTTTTAAGGATAAACAAGAAAACATAAGTGCTAGTAGTTAATAAAATTGGTACACATTCTTAAAGCTTTCCTACATGTTCTCAAAGAGATATAGAATGTGAGACATACGTTACATACCCAATTTCTAACTCTATTTTTGTGTTTTATAAGATTTCCCTGCCGGCTCCGTCAGTGTCAACGTCTACTGTGATGGAACCGTGACGGCCACAGCGGAGATTAAGTACTACACAACAGAAAAGGCTGGGGGATGCCTATCAGGAGCGGCGGGTTCAGGGGATGGTGTGTGCTGGGTAAGTTCGTCTCTCCATGAAGTTGGTAATGAGCCAAAGAGCTAATGTGAACAAAAGAATGCATGCTTGGGCAGAGAGTCTGTATGTTGGTTGAATAAGAATGAGTTACTGATCGATAGGAAGGGAAGAAATCAAGTTCTGTGCTTCAGAGAGTCAGATGAATTAGTTTGCTTAAGTCAAGCATTCCAGATAATGTCATGGGGAGACAGGTTTACCCATTACGAAATAGCTATTGTGATAAGCTAATTTTAAAGCTGTTACAGAGCAGATAAAGAAAGACAGAAGGATTAAAGAAAAGCCTTAAGAAATTAGTTTCCTCTTTATCTAGTTCTGGACAATACAGAACAAAAGACAAGTCAGGTCATGTGATGCTGTGAGGTGAAGAAATTAGACAAACCAAGAATACCATCAAAAAGGGAGCAGGAGGTATTAATCTAGAAATTGTTATATTCATGCAGAAATTTTCAAACTCGGTGTATGTTTTTCTTAGCTTAATTTATCACTGTTATCTGATAGTGAAAGTTCTTGCTTTAAATTAACAATATTCATTTAAAAATCCAGAAGGTTAAAATTTTCAGGGACATTACAGAGAGGCATTTTTGAGCCCAGGTTGCTGCTATTACTCAGCCATGACTCAATGAGGAGCTTGTGGTCTCTCAGAGAGCCCGCTTAGGCACATTTTTCCAGTGAATGTACGTGCTGTGAATCCCTGCCCTCACCGATTTAGAATGTAATGATTGCATTTTGATTCATCTTTATGCCATTAGTTTAATTTCTGCATTTTATTTATCTTTTTGTTACCTGACCCACTTTCAAAAGAGAGAAAGCCTGTTTGATGTGGAACTTTTATCCTTTATAAATTTTTCCATCAAAATTTTACAGCAAAGTAAATGTCATTTCTTTTTATAGCTAAGAGATAATTAGAATTATCACCTTGCTTAATTGCTATTGCTTTTTTGGGGGGGATGGAAAAGGTGGAAGGGAAAGGTAGTTGAATGAACAATGTGATCTTCAAATTCACCACAAAACATTCCTAAGAACTTGCAACAAAACCACCAATGACAGGAAGTTGAGAGGTTGTGAAGCCTTACATATTTAAGCTAGTTGGGAATTCGAGGTTTTGTTATTTATTTTGCGTAACACATTTTTCTGTTAGAGTTCTCCTTTATGAACGACATATTGTAGAACAACAGAAATGGTAAAAATGTCTTAGAGAAGGACAGAGAGTAAAATACCATTTGTCAAACCAGGGAGTCTGTGGACATTTGACAAAATGTCTACTTTGTGATTTCAAAGCAAGAACAAAAGTAGTAGCCTGAAATATGGATTGTTTCATTTTTTGGTGACAAGTCCACCTTATCTTCTACTTTAAAAATGCTGTTCATTACAAAAGGATTAATAAAAGTGATATATTGCATTATTAATATATAGTCGGCAAAGAAATAAAGTCATCTCCCAAACTCATCTCATTTTTGTGTTGCTTTAGCCCATAGGGAGGAAAAGCCCTTTGTATATAGTAAAAATTAAATGCAATTTATGACTCTTGGACAGTTTTTCAGAATTCTATAATATGCAAGTTAGTATTTCTTCTACAACTTTGAGTGAATAAAAACTTTTAGATAACTAGAAAATACTGTTTCATGTTCACCTTCAGCATCAGGAATGAGGGGTGAATAAGGGTTATGACTGAATCTTAGGGTTTCTGCTCACCACCAAGTCCTGGTGGTCCAGTGACAGGAATCCGCTGGGCAGTCCCAGTGTGAATGAGGCTGTCACTACCAGGAAAGAGCCACTTGAAACTCGAGGCAAGAGTACTGAGAGGTAGAACTATTCAGGCCTGGTGACAGCAGACCACAGTGTAAGAGAGACATTAAGAGATTAAGTAGAATATATACCATGTAAGACGAATAGGCTTAGAGATTTAGCTACTGTCACCAGGGACCCAGATGTGTTGTGGGATACGATCAAGAACATTCTGAGACAGATCTCAGGCCACACTGAGCTACATGATCACACACCTAAAGGAAGAAAAAGGCTTCAGTTCAGTCAGTCTCCACCAGCCCTTAGCCCAGGTTTGTCTAATCTAGTGGCATCTGGACCACCCATCCGGATGGGTGGTCCACCCATGTTATACCTGTTGGGAATTCACCAAGATGGTGGATGTCACCCTCTATCCTTGACGAAAAGCAAAGAAGCACAGCAGCACTGGCTCGCTGTGTTTCAGGGACGTCTGGCTTCCAAGGAGGTGTCCCAGCCCACGCTGCCTCTCCTTGCGGGCATTCGGATTTTCTCCCACATAGATTATTTTTTTAACATTTAACTTTGCTCCCACACAGAATATATTTTTGAAATTGTGTAAAAAGCTTTGCTTTTCCTTTTCATCATAGAACAGTACAATAATTGTCTTTTTCATGTGCTTGCTACTATATCATTTAATTGGGAAATTTGGATACTTTGAAAATAGTCCATGGAACATCTCTATTTAAAGAAGAGTATACATTGTAATTTTATTCACTATAATTACTGTATGTTTGTAAGAACATATACCTGCATATTTCAATTTTTTCATTACCCAACCTACTTAGCTGAAATGCTGTCCTGTAATAGCTAGCCTGAGTTTTGTTACAAATTTTAATGGTAGATGCAATTTAAGTAGTCCTAAAAATTAGTAATAAAACACCCTCTAAATCATTTAAAAGCTTTTCAGCATATAATAACATTAACAGTCTCTGAATTTGAGGAAAGGAATAATAAGAAATCTGTGAGTTTTATTTTACAATAACCCTAGAATTTACAAGAGACTTTACATTATCATTTAAAACCTCTTAAGCATATAGCAAAATCACCATTTAGTGAATATGAGAAAAAATGATAGTGAGAAATTTGATTTTTTCGCTTATTTTTAGTGATGTGCATTACGTTTAAGAATATGTTACCAAAACCAGCTTAATAATGTAACTGCTTCCTAAAATCATATTACATTTTTAGTAGATATTAAATCCCAGCTCACAGTCTCAGAATGATACAATTTCCAGATTATCACCTAAAACTGTGGATTCAAGAGAGATTCAATGAAAAAAATGCAAAATCCAATTTGAGAAGATAATTAGAATTTGAGTACTAGTGTTAGAAATACTCGTAACTACTATTTAGCCAAGATAATTAAAACCTTTGAGACTCTCATCCTATTTACAAAAGTGTCTGGGGACAAAAGTAAAGTTAACTTTGTATAGAAAGAACTAGGTACAATATAAAAATCAAATCATGTTGATATGCAAAAAGAACAGAATTATTGCTTAAAGCATTAGGATGCAATTCACTAAGAGGTTTTGAAATGGTACCAAATAATTCTTCTTAGTTGAATTTCTTATTGGTAAAATGGTATCTTTGTGTTGCATGTTTTACTTTACACTTATTTGAATCTTATTTTGATGTCCATATTAGGTATACTTCATGTCCAGCTTTTATTCCATTATATATATTATTCAGTCTTGGGTTTGCTACCCATAAATGTCTCATACAGTATCAAGCCAGATGCAGTCAGGTGAGAGAAGGTACAGGCTTAGGGAACTCATGTCATTAGGAATTTCCCAGTTGTGCCTAGTTTCCTTAGAAGTCAGTTTCTTCACTAAGTTAACACTCAGATGTTAGCAGTTGTCTCCCTTAAAGAATCTTCAGGAGATTCTTCCTGCCGAAAGATACTGGGAATTCCCAGGCCTTTCGGTAATTTCTTTTTGGTCCACATTTCCTTCGAAAGGTTGATGGACACGTTTCTTCCTCCTCTCATCGGCTCCCATTGATAAGAGGTGCAAAGGCATCTACTCTCCTCACTGTCTTAGGTGACCATTGCTACCTAAGACACTCGCTTGCTACAGACTTTTAGTGGCTCCCTGGGTAAGGTCCCAACTCCTCTGACTGGCCCACAAAGCTGCAGGGTCACAAATATTTACCAACCCATGTCCCACCACGGCATACCGTACTCTCTGTGTCTTAACTCTCTTCGTAACTTCTGCATTCTAGCCATCAGGATTGCTCACTCTGTTAGGACACAGGGGCCCATTCCCCCCTCCACTCCCCGCTTCTTAAAGGCAGGGGCATTGTGTGTTTTGTCTATGCATTCACAGTTTAATTCACACAAATAGTCCTGATGCAGTGATAGTTACTGCTGAAAAAATGGGAGAAGTCAAAGTGATTGCTTATTTTCTAGTGCTATCTGAAAAACAACTTAAAATAATAGTATAGATATATGAGATATAAAGAGAAATAAAACTACTCTCTTAAAATACACTCTTACTTATTTATAAAAATGAATAAATAAATCTTATGCTTATGAAAATAAGGAATTCCCAGAGGTCCATGATTCTAGAAAAATGAAGAATTTGTGCTATAAACTTTTCTTCATGTTCTACTTCAACAATGGACTGTATGTTAATATATGTCATTACTGACTTTTAACAATCATATTATTCCAGATTCCATTCTTGCCCTTCATATGAATACTGAGGAAATGCTTGCTGCTCAAAAATGCCGAAGATCTTACCTCTCACTCAAAAGGCTACATATTATCTTTCCTTTTCTTTTCCTGGCAAATGGCAGCATGGCACAGGAAAAATAAGTTTCTTACAAGGCAGGAGCAGGAGTTAGATTATTTTTTACTGAATCAGCAATCACTTGCTTCATGAAGCTTAGTGTTCTTAGTGCTAAAGGAATTTCCTCCCGTGTACAATGAAGAAGCTAGAGTATATGATCTCCAATGTCACTTCCAACTCAAATATTCCATGATTTTATGCCAAGGGAAAAAATACTTTACTACATCGGAAATTATGATGGCTCGCCATTAAAAAGGTTTGACTTGCATATGTGTGGGCTCCCCACATGGCCTTTATTTCTTTTTTATTTGCACTCCTTCCCAATTCTCCCTCCAGAGAAGAAGGAAATGATTTGTTTCAGAAATCTTCTATCCATTTTATTACTTGTTTTATACTTCTGATGAAAGACTTCAAATGAGTAGAGAAAGAACAGTCACATAAGATGTAATTTGGAGATTTATTTCTGCATTCATTTTTCAATAGTCAGCGCCTCTTATAAAAACAGATCAATGAGAATAAGGCCTATCTATTGAAGTGTGTATTGTACTAACAAAGTAAGTGGCATTTCCTCTGCACTGTGTCTCCACCTGCGGTAATGGACAAGCAAAAGTTCATGATACCTGATTAGGATAGTTCAGACCTAACACTCTCACCTCAGTTACAAATTATTGAATCAAATAGGAATATACTATTTAGTACACTCATCCATTTATTTGGAGAAAAGCAAATAAACTAATTAATTTTAACAGAACATACAGCAGCTGTGATAGGGAAAAGTAAATATTTCTGAGTGCAGGTATTTAGCCATTAACTCAACCATACCGTGCTCTACAAAATTCTTTATCTTCTAAGTAATCTCAGCCCCTCTGATAGATTTTGGCTATGTTCAACTACTGTTTAGAATATATTTTCTTAATGGCTTGCCATGTATAGTTTCTAAGTACTCATTGGAAATGAATACCCCATTTCTTATTTCTCCCAAATATAGTTTCTCTTATCCTTCCTGCGTGCCGCCCTCCTCTGTTCCCTGAGGCTGGCTTTGACTGCCCTTCACAGAGGAAGCCAGTCAGCTGGTGTGAGCACTGCCTGTAGGGACCTTATTAGAATGCAGGCTTCGCTTTTACTGTCTAGTTGTTAATTAGCTTAACAATAACCCACAACCTTCAGACCAACTCCATCTAGTTGTTTAGAGGGTTGGAATCTTCAGGCACAAGGAGCGTTTCAAAATAACCCAGAAAGAAAAGCACAAGTCTAACAAAGTTAACAATGTTTCTTCATAGTTATTATTCCTAATAAGATAATTGCAGAAAATTAGAGAATCCGTGTCTGATAGGAACAAACCCCAAACCATTCATAACCCTTTGGAAATGAGGAGACTGAAAAAATTACTGTGGCAAAATGTGTTTGTCTATATATTTTCAAAAGCCATTATGCATTCTTGTGGGCTTATTTTTTAAGAACAGTTCTACTTCAACAATAAGATAAATAAATAAAGTGGATATATAATTTGGGAATTCTAAATTATATTCGGCATTCACAAATTGTGCCTCTACAATAAAACTGCATCAAGACACAAAAAATGAAGTAAAAAACTCTTTGGCAAGGAACATTGAACTTCTAATATTCACCCCCAACTTTGCAGGTCAGCAATCTAGCCACATGAACATTATTGCTTTAAGTCATAACACACAGATATATGAGGTCTGTCCAGAAAAAGCCCAGCCATTATTAATATAATGAGAACAGTTTATGCCACATCAATGTAACCTGGCAGCCAAGGAGAGTGGACTGGAATGTGCATGCGTGAACTACGATGCCTTCACTGTACTAGTCAGTGGGGGCAGTAGACAACATTGAGGGAGCATGTGTGCTGTGTGGCTGTCACATTGAAAATGACTAAGCAAGTTGAGCAACGAATCTGCATCAGACTTTGCATTAAGCTTGAACATTCCTCTGTGGAAACTATTTGGATGATTTAGAAGGCCGCAGTTACGGGCCACTGGTGATTGGCAGCTTCATCACGACAATGGGCCCACTCCTGCATCACCTCTTGTGTAGAGTTTTTTGGTGACTCAAAATCAACCAGCTGACTCAGCCCCCCTACAGCCCGGATTTGGCACCCCATGTCTTCTGGTCACCTTTGAAAGGGAAATTATTTCAGACCATGGACGAAATTCAGAAAAATATGACAGGGCAGCCGATGGTGATTGGGAGAATTGTGTGAGATCACAAGGTGCCTACTTTGAAGGGGACTGAGGCATCATTATTCTATGTACAGTGTTTCTTGTATCTTCTTCAATAAATGTCTCTATTTTTCATAATACGAGGCTGGATACTTTCTGGACAGGCCTTTTGATGCATCATCATCAATCTGGTTTAAAAGCCAGAAATGTTAAGAGTCTCTTAATATATTCTATTCTCTCACCCTACAATTAAGCCATCACTAAGCCATATCAATCTTACTTACTAATATTGCTCACTTCTCCACACATCTCTCCAGTGCCAGTGCTCTGGTCCGCCACTTTTCCTCTTGCCCAGATGGCTGTGACGAGTTGACATTTATCCATTTTGCATAAGCAATCAAGGTAGTAGAAACTGCTAGTTGTCCCCCAGTATTTCTTTTTTCCTTTCTTACATGATACTGTAACTTTAATATCGGCATATGACTGCACAGGTAAATACTGCACTTGCTGACTTTCTTTCAGCTGGGTGGAGCCACAGGGCTAGCAGCCGACAGCATGTCGGCGGAAGTGTTACGTGCACATGTCTGGTCAGGTCCTTAGAAGGGCGGAGTCATGCTCTCCCCCTCCCTGACTTTTTACTTTGAGACTGCCATGCCGGTTAGGGAGTGATAGATAAAACAGCTAGGATCATGAAGATGACATATAGTAACAAAATAAAATGGAGCTTCAATTATCTAATCAGGAAACCACCACGTCAACCCTGGACTGCCTACTTCCAGGATCTTATGTTAAAGAGAAACAGATGGCTTATTTAAGCCACTGGCCTTTTGGGTCTCCATATTATAATAGCAAAACCTACATTCTAAGTAATTTAAAAGGTATATTATTTAATTTAAAAATTTAGAACGAAAAAAGAAACTAACTTCTTCAGCCGATGCAAAAACAAGTTTGGGGAGCAAAGTCTCATCGATATAGTTACATACTTCTCTGAATTACAGTTATTATTTTCATGATTTGTTATATCTGAGAGCTCACATCATAGTATTTAGAAAAAAAGAATTAATTTTACTGGAGATTTTACATATATACTTATCTAAACTCTAAATAAATAATTGTTAGTTAAGTATTATTAAGGTCCACAGCATCTGAAGATATTTCACTACAGGTTTCTCAGATATTTCTCATTAAATAACAAAAAATTTGTTAGATCATAACAATTGTTAAAAGAGATTCTATAACAATGTGAATCCATAATCAATAACAAATATATGAAGGGAGTCTTTAACTGCATTGAGTTTTATTCTTCTACTATTTTTGCAAAAATAAAAAGAGAAATTCTAAGAACTGACTCACTGAAAACAGAAAAAGTAATTTGACAAAAGAAAATATCTTGGTCCTATTTACTTATTTAGATTATTCTTTTAAATTAACCTTTAAATTAACTGCTTGAATTCAAAAGTTAAAAAAAAAGAAAAGGAAAAAGGCATTATGTAACCTAAAAATATGTGCTTTACTCATAAAACCTATTGTTTTTTTTTTGCAAGGTCCAGTAGAACTTTTGTTTAAGACATGTTATGTAAACTATTTATCAAATTCCCCTTTAAATGGCTATTTTGGCTCCCTTTCACAGCACACATTACTAACAATAAAACAGATGAAGTGACTTGTCTTTCTTTTACTAGTGAAATTTAAACAAGCATAGCAATTTGTTATAATAAGAACAAGATGTTTTCAGTAGATGCTCTACTACTGAATTCCTGTTTGGATACCTGAAGGTAAGTCATAAAATGCTATAACTATTTCATAGATTTTTTCTCCTATTCTGGATATTTCGCAACCCTGCTATGATCATATCCCTGGAATTGTTTCTGTTGTAAACCAAGGCTGTTACTGCCTTTCTCTAACAGCTTTAAAAATTACCTTAATGTCCTGTGGCCAACACTTTAATTTCTTCACCAAACATCAATATTAAAACCTCTTTTCCTTGCCCATCTTTACTATGGAACCTGAAAGCCGAATTCTCATGTTTTTAACCTGTGAAGTTGGAGGTGGTTATATGAGACAGTTTTAGCCAATGAGACAAAAGGGGACAACTTTGGAAATTTTGTTCTTCTGGTTAAAAAAAAAAAGAATAGGCCTGGTTGGCAATAGCCATTTTGTGCACCCCCCCAGGTGTGCTCAAACATGAATATGACGTCCATTATGAAACCATGGGCCATAATTTATTCTACACTTTACTCAAATTGTACTTCGGATTTTATTTTTCCTTCCATGACGAGAATGTGGCATAAAACACATTTTTTTAGAATGTGAAGACATAAATTAAAGTTCTTATTCTACCTATTAGCTCTGCCACTTGGGGTATTACCAATTTTTTTAGACCATAATTATTGCATCTATAAGAACAGGCATCTAAAAAACCTACCATGCAGGAATGTTATGAAAATTGTAATTCTATAAGACCTAGTACATTGGAAGTGCCCCACATGTGGTGGTTATTGTTACCACTTAAACTCTTTGAGCCTATTTCATTGTATACACTTATGTTACCCCTGCTATATACAACCTTTCACACAGTTCCAAACATCTGAGGCG
This sequence comes from Artibeus jamaicensis, assembly GCF_021234435.1. Classification (NCBI taxonomy): domain Eukaryota; kingdom Metazoa; phylum Chordata; class Mammalia; order Chiroptera; family Phyllostomidae; genus Artibeus; species Artibeus jamaicensis. Next base: position 18,340,460 of record NW_026521837.1, read on the forward strand.
TCTCCCAACTCCCTGCATTAAATTGCCCTCAAATCCTTCTAAAGAACAGTCTCTTCCATGGTCCCCAAGTAGTGTTCACACTCCTCATCCAAGAAAGAAGTAAATTGGACTTTAAAGTGTGCTGCTATATAAATAGTTATTCATCTCAAGGAGCTCAACTTTCAGTAATGAATATCTTCTTTATTTCTTGTTTGTTTATATTTTTATATTAAATCAGCTTTTAATTATTCAAAAGTGTATATTCACAGGTATTTGTGAGAAATAATAGAGAAAAATTGTGTTTGGTAGTTTGTACTTTTTAAGGAATTGGTTCATCTCATTGAACTTGTCAAATTTATGGCTAGAGAATTGTTCATATTTCTCCCTTACAATGTCTGCAGGGTCTGCAACAATAGCTCTTGTTTTATTCATGACATTTGTTATTGTATCTTTGTTCTTTTATTTTTGGGTCAGTCTTGTAAGAGTTTGTCAACTTTCTTGATCTTTAAAAAATCATCTCCTTTTGCATTTCTCTAACAATTAGTGACACTGAGCATTTTTTCATGTGTCTATCGGCTTTCTGTATGTCTTCTTTGGAGAAATGTCTGCGCAGGGTTTTTTTGCTCATTTTAATTGGATTGTATGTTTTCTTGGTGTTATATACATTCCTTATAAACTTTGGATATTAACTCCTTATCAGATGTATTATTGGCAAATACGTTCTCCCATTCTGTGGGTTGTCTTTTCACTCTGTTGATAGTTTTCTTTCCTGGGCAAAAATGTTTTTAGTTTGGTGTAGTCCTACTTGTTCATTTTTTCTTTAGTTTCAAGGAGATATATCAGAAAAAAACATTGTTATGAGAAATGTCCGAGATTTGACTGCTTATGTTTTCTCTTAGCATTTTTATTGTTTCAAGAGTTATATTTAAGTCTTTAATCCATTTTGAGTTTATTCTTGTGTGCGGTATAAGTGTTAGTCTAGTTTCATTTTTTGGCATGTATCTGTCCAGTTATCTGGACGCTATTGAATAAACTGTCTTTAGCCCATTGTATGTTCTTGCCCGCTTTGTCAAATAATGGTGTGCATTTGTTTCTGGACTCTCTATTCTGTTCAGTGATGTATATGCCTGTTTTATACCAGTATCATACTATTTTGATTACTATGGTCTTGTAGTATAGTTTTATATCAGGTAGCATGCTCCCTCCATCTTTTTTCCCCCTCAAGATTCCCAAGAATATTCAGGGTCTTTTGTGATTCCATACACATTTTTGCAATATTTTTTCTAGTTCTGTGAGATAGACCATTAGTATTTTAATTGGAAATGTGTTTAATCAATATATTTCTTTGGGTAATGTGGACACTTTAATGATTAATTATTCCTATCCATGAACCTGGTGTATGCTTCCACTCAATTTTTTTCTTCAGAATCTCATAATTTCAGAGTACAGGTCTTTTGCCTCATTGGTGAAATTTACTCCTAGGTACCTCATTTTTGTTTGATGGAATCATAAATGGGATTGTTTTCCTATTTTTCCTTTCTGATACTTCATTAACCACATTGATAGATCACCTCACAGCTACCAGAATGGTTTTCATCAAACGACAAGTGTTAGTGAAGATGTGGGGAAAAGGAAACTCTTGTGCATGTTGGCACAAATGCAGACGTGTGCGACCTCTGTGGAAAACAGCATGAAGTTTCAACAAAAAATTATGACTCAGTAATTTCACTTCTGGGACTATATCTTAAGGATCTTGAAACACCAATTCAAAAGAATATATGCACCCTTATATTCATAGCAGTTATTTATAATAGCCAAGATCTGGAAGCAGCCCAAGTGCCCATCAGCTGATAAGTAGATGAGAAAGCGCTGTGCTACTTTTACACAATGGAATACCACTCAACCATAAAATGTTTCCTTTTGCTATAGCACGAATAGACCTGGAGATGATTATGCTAAGTGAAATAAGCCAGTCAGAAGAACACAAGTACTATATGATTTCACTTCTATGTGGAATCTAAAGAACAAAATAATTTAAAAACAAAATAGAAATAAAGTTATAAATACAAAGAACAGACTCACAGCTGTCAAAGGGGAGGAGGCTTGGGACCAAGGTAAAATAGGTAAAGGAATTAAACGAAAAAAATAACAAAAAAACCCTTAAAAACACTGACAACTATGTGGTGATTACCAGAGGGAATGTAGGGATGTGGGGAGATAGAAGAGGGTAAAGGGAGGATAAATGGTGATGGAAGGAGACTTGACTTTGGATAGTGAACATACAATAGAATATACAGTGATATAGACTTATACACGTAAAACCTTTTAGTAACCAATGTGATCCCAATACATTCAATAAAAATTTTTTAAAAATTATCTCGTTACAATGAAATTTTTATTTTGTATTTTTAATTTCATTGATTTCTGCATTTTTTATTACTTTCTTTGAATTTATTTTTACTATTTTTCTGGGTTCTTAAAAAGGGAGCCTGGATGACTGGCTTGAAATTTTTTCCCTTTTCATATGTGTATGTGTGTGTATTTGCTATAAATTTTTCTCTCAGCCCTGCTTTAACTGTGTGGAACAGATTTTGATAGGTTGCATTTCACTTTTATGCAGTTTAATGTATTTTTAACTTTCCTTGAGACTTCCTCCCTCTTTCATTCATTGGTTATTTAAAATTGTGTTGTTTGATTTCCAAATGTATGGAGACTTTCCTATTATCTTTCTGCTATAGATTTGTGTTTGATTCCATGCAGTTGGAAAACACAATCGTATAATTGAAATTATTTTAAATTTGTTGATATTAGTTTATGTCCCAGAAGATGGTCTGTCTTGCCCTTCATTCCATGGGCATGTGCTAAGAAGCTGTGCTTTGCTGTTGTTGCATGGAATGTGCTACATATGTTCATTAGGTCCTTGTTGGTTAGATTATTGGATCATGAGATACTGTGTTTAAGTTTTTCTGTATTCTTGCTACTTTTTTGTCCATTTGTTCTATCAAGTTTTGAAAAAGAGGTATTTAAGGAGTTATGGATTTAACTATTTGTTCTATCTGTCCTGTTAGTCTTTACCTCACACATTTTGGAGCTTTTGTGCATACACATTTAGGATTACTATGTCTTCTTGGTGGATTGGCTCTTCTATCATTATACAATGTTCCTTTCTGTCTCTGGTAATTTTCTTTGCTCTGATGTCTACTTTATCTAATATTTACACAGTATAACTACTCAAATCAGAGTTTTCAAGTTAGGCTTTTTCTAGGGGAAATAATTTAAGGATTATTTTTTATATACTAGTTATTTATCTGCAGGCATATTACTAGTAATATGATTGTGAAATTGAAAATAGAAGTGATTCAACCAGATATGGTAGGCTAGAATATTAGAATGTATCTGTATTTCTTCCTAATTAATTAAATGTCTTCACCTGCATTGTAAGAACATTTTTATTCTTTCTAAGAATGCTGATATCTCATTTTTAAATTCAATGATATAAGCTATAATATTTCTCACATTGAAGTATCATGGTGCCTCAGATTTCTGGTGGTAACTCTTGCTTTTTGAATTCTCATCTGTGTCTCAGATCTCAAAGTTGTAAGTGATCCCAGAGGTTATTTTATAACGAACTTGTACATGATGAGTGTAGTAACTCTAGACACACCAGTCTCTACCTGCTAAATCTTGTATAGTTTTGAAAAGAAATATTGTTTATCTCTGTATGGAAAATTACTGATAAGTAGATAATAGGCTATGCAGAACTATCATGGCCATTGACAGTTGTTTTTTTTTAATTACATATTAATATTATGAGTTCCATGTTTTCTTAATTCCCTTTTCCAACTCAGACAGCTAACATATGTTTTTAACTTTAGTTTAAATAAAATGCAAACATATTGCTAATAAAGTTTTGTTCCATTGCTCCTATTAAAGATTTCCCGAAAAAATAAAAAGGTAATCACAATGCAATATCACCTCACACCTGGGTGGTAGTAATCAAGAAGAAAAGAAATAACAAGTGTTGGCAAGGATGTGAAGAAAAGGGAAGACTTTTCTTCCCTTTGTGGATGGAAATGTAAATTGGTGCAACCACTATAGGAAAGAGTATGAAGGCTCCTCAAACTATTAAAAAATACAACTACTATAAGATCCAGTAATTCCACTTTTTGGGTATTGATCTAAAGAAAATGACAACACTATCTGGAAAGGATATATGTACCTCTATGTTGATTGTAGCATTATTTACAATAACCAAGACATAGAGAGAGCCTGTGTCCACAATATATGAATGGATAAAGAGTATGTGACATACATAGAAAATGGAATATTATTCAGCTATACAAAATAATAAAATTTTGACATTTGTGACAACATGGGTAGAACTTGAGGACATTATACTAAGTGAAATAAGTCATACTGATAAAGACAAATACTGTATTATCTCACTTATATATGGAATGTAAAACAAAAAACTTAAACTCAGATACAGGGAACAGATTGATGATTGCCAGACTGATGGTGGGTTTGGAGAAATGAATAAAGATGGTCAAAAGGTACAAATTTCCAGTTGTAAAATAAAGTCATGGGGATGTAATGCACAGCATGGTGACTATACTTAATATTTTATAACATAAAAAGTTGCTAAAAGAGTAAATCTTAAAAGTTCTCATAAGAAAAAATTTAATTATGTATGATGATGGACACCAATTAGACTTATATTTCAATATATCAGTATATGCAACCACTGAATCATTGCATTGTATACATAAAACCAGGATAATGTTCTATGTCAATTTAAAAGGGTAATTATTAATATAAAATTGCCACATCTTTATTTATAGACTAGGTTTCATTCTACGGGAACAGTCAACCAAATAATCAATCATAATCATGCTGCAACTTAAATAAGCTTAATTTAATCCACGTAATAAACATTTCCATGTTAAGCACTATGGACCCTAGACAACATTCTCAGTGGTTACAGCATGAATTATAAACTTTTTATTTGGGCACTTTTTGAAATGCCCACTCCTTTCTCTTCTCTCATTCTACTACAGTCTTATATAAATCCTGAAAGTACTTAACCAGGTCATGATTTATGCTCCCTCCATGCCTGTAAGCAATTTGCTCATTTAGTCCAGAATGTTCCTTGTGCGCATGGCAATGTCAAGTCAGGCCATCCACTCTATGAAGCCTTTCCTGGCCACACATTCCTTTGTGGAATGGAGCCATCTCCCCTTTTTCCATTCTGTATGTAACTCATAGTGACTTTCCATCAGAGTACCTGGAACTCAGTTTATTATCCATGTGTAATTACATGACTGAATATTTTGAAGACCGAGCTTGTTGTCCCATCTCTCATCCTTTTTTTTAATGTTCCAGAGCTAAGAGTTCCATAGAGTCCATAGCATTAAGTAGCTTAATGCTGGTTTTTGCAGCATTAAGAGTTATACAGTTACATTATACAGTTACAGGTTGAGAAAAGGACTTACATTCCCCTCCCCCAACTTTTTTTTTGTAAATATAGTTGGCATACAATATATTATTTTCAGGTGTACAACATAGTGACACAACATTTTCATATCTTAACAATGTGCTCACCAAAGCAAGGTGTTGGGAACTGCTCTGCCTGGTTTTGGAATTATAACATCTCCTCATGGATAAGGCTGAATGAGTGACCTTCGGACTGTGAGACATTAAGGAGACAAAGCTGATCTCTGGCAGCAGCGCTGCTTCTGCTTCATCCCCTGCCCTCAGTGCTTGGTTGGTTAGTCAGACACGGGTAAGACCCAGACCCCTCAGAGGAGGGGCAACCTAAGCCAGACACGATCACTTGGGAGGCCTTCATGGAAGGACTCGGAAGGGCTGCAACAAGGAGGGAGCGATGGACCCTCGCCCCCCCAGCTATTGTCCCCATAGCCGGAGTCCCCATCTCCAACTGGGAGAAGCACTTCCTGGCTCTAATCCACTTAAGCCTAAAAATCTATGATGGGGAAGGCAGTGTATCCCTTTGCCAGCTAGAGTGGATTCCAGGGTGATTTGGCATAAGAAAGAATTCCTAAAGTCCTATGAAGCCTGCTTTGCTAAGAGTACTTTCATTCATATGATAAGGGTCCGAGCAGGAAATGAGTATGTCTACCAAACCTTTTGCAATCCCCTTACCTGAAAGACACTAACACAAACTAAGCCTTCAGATTTCTTTGAAATATTATCTATGGTTTGATCCTTGCCACCTGACATTGACCGATGAACTTTACCTATATTCCTGTGTATTACAACCTAATAAAAGCTGTCGAAGAAGAGGTTCTTGGTCCTTCTCCTGTGAGAGATTGACTACCTCTCCTCCCCAAGCAGACCATGTCTTGGTAGTTTCATTTTCATCCATGGCAGACAGGGGGACCTGTGAGCAAAGTTGCCCCCACATTAAGGCCTCTGCCAACTTTTCAAAGGGACATAGAAAACCCACTGAGCCCTAAATCACTTTACTATTTGAGGCACTTGGATTTCTGAAATGTGAGGAAATAGAGTAACACAAGTATCTATTTTTTCAATACAACAATTTAATATACATGGCTAGATATTGGCAATGTGTCTAATTTTATATGGAAATCAATGCAGAAATTTTAATTAGGAACTTTTCCCCCACAATCCTGTCTCCACACCATGGCTTTGTTTGGTTGACACACCTCCTCAGCAACAACCATCTACATCTCAAGTCAATTTGGCACCAGTCATAAGCTTCACAAAACACAATGTTAAAATAATGCTGGTCTTTGTAACAGGTTATGAACTCAGTAGGAGAACACTTGAGTTCTGTTTGCCTTCTTCTAGGATTGGGGAAGCAGAGTAGACACATAGTTAGTTGCTCTGTGTTTGCAGGGGAAAGTGGCTGAGTATTTTTTCTGAGTATCCCATATCTGACCCTTAAGTTGAAGAACCAGACTCATAATTTTATTATTTTATCTATTAAAATGTCACATATTTTACCAAAATCTAGTATTAAAACAAATTTCAGTGTTATTATTGACCTGCTATAATGTTCTTTTATGATTAGCAAGTATTTAAGTAAATACTTAAAAGCAAAACTTTTGTTTCTTGCATCTATTTTTCTATTACTTTAATAATGGGGTTTAGGCAAGCCCTAATATTTTGTATGAGTCTTTAAAATGGTAACAGCCTTATTGAAGATTGCCCAGTATTTACTCCAGCTAATGATTTTTTTAGTAGCTTAAAAATTTCTTCTATAGTTTTAATAAAGCAACATTTTTTTATCTTTTCCTTTATTATTGTTGTTCAAGTACAGTTGTCTCCAGCTAATAATTTTTATTATGTTGCACTAAGATGAATTTCCACATGAACAATTGAACTAATAAAAATGTCTTTTTCATTTGAAAACAGAATGACATGGAAGAACTTGATGATATTCTCACATCTGTATTCAAACAAGAGATACCCTATTATGAGTTCCGATCTCTCCAAAGTGAAATGTACCCTCAAAAAGAATGTGAGTATTTTCCAAATGCATCAACTATTCTTTAATGTAATATTTCAATGTATGTGACTTGGTGGTAAATTTTATAGCTATGAATATAGTTGAATTGATGATTAGCTCTTTTAGGAATTTCTCATCATCTTGTCAGAGAGCACACTGATACAAACTTCTGAAGATCCATCTGAAAATTTTTTTAAATCACAGGTTCTAAAAATATGCATAATTTTTAAATCAATATACCTACCTCTTATGCTTTTATCATGGAAAAGTTTAGAAAACTACATTATGATAGAAGCTGTTCATTAACAATGATAACATTTTTATAATTATCAAAATTCAACAAAACAGGGTATGTAGAAGTAAGTGCAATCATCTTTTATAAGGTACATGTGTTTAATAGCATATATGTTTATAATTATAAATTGTTGATCTGTACAGATATGTACCTGTTAACATTGTTATGTTCAGGGCTATAAAATTTCAGGGATTACATTTTAAAATTTTACTTAATCTGTGTTTTCTATACTGACTATATGTTATTTGTATGATGAAAAATATATATAAAGTGTAAGAATCAAGAAAAGTGTATCTAGGACCTACTACCAAAAAAGTCAGACTTCTAATTGTTATCATGAGCTCAGTAGCACATTTTCAAAATTGTTTCTGCATTGTTTATTGACATACTGCTTATAGTTCACTTATATGCCCTGTATGTGCCAGACACGGTGATAGAGATGTAATGTTGAGTAAAACAGAAATGAAGTGAAAGAATACAAAAAATCTACTGTTATTGAAAGACATATTAAAGACTAACAAGTATATAAATTTATTTTCATATAGTCTCTGTCTACTAGAGGCATTTTTATTATCAGGCTGGTGAGTTCAGGGCAAGAGTAAGGAGGGAATGAGATTCCTAAAACACAGCAGACTGCTATTCATGTGAATGTGTAAGATTTTGCATTATGTGTGGTGAGGTTATATTTTCCTATAAATCATTATAAGAAACTGGCAATGATGTGCTTGTTTTGAATAAGTGATCTTGTGAGATTAGTGGAGCTTACTTTTGTTTCCCATATATTTTAACAATGTATATTTTACCTACAAAGTTTAGACATTAGATTAGGATGGAAAAGATACATGCCATGATTTCTCACTTAAAATGTAATTTAATTGGAGAAATGAGATAAATAGATATGTTATAACAGAAACAATGTGCTGAACTTCAAGGAACTGATTATATTGACAATAGAATTTTAGGGAAACATACCTCATTTTTCAGGACCAGCTTCGTTAAGGAGATGGGATTTTACTTGTCTTAAATGGTGGGTAGGATTTTAATGAGGAAAAAGAAAGGAAGCAGAAGATGAAATTATGACAGTTTTTTATGACAAATTCCCTCAGCATTTTGTTTATTTAGGTTTGTGGAATGAGAATTGCAGGGTTGAAGAGGACAGAATGGATTTAGTCTTTCACTTTTATAGGTAAAGAATTCTAGATAAATTTAAAAGTGTTTCTCTGTGTATTGTTCAGGTTATGGAATGAGAATTTTAGAGTTGGAAATGATAGATTACTTTATTACCTTATTTAGAAATCTGAATGGGTTAAGTCAGAGCTTCTGAGAATGTGAGTCTGACTCAGCAGGTCTGGGTACAGTCTAAGCTTGTGCTTCTCCAACGAGCTCCCAGGTAAAGTGGATGCTCATCCTGGGGCTTTTCACTGAGCCTCAGGGTTTAGAGTGGTGGTTCTCAGTTTTGGCTGTGTATTATAATCAGCTGTGGACATTTTAAAGTATCCCATCCAGCCCCGACTAGGTGGCCCAGTAGGCTGGATGTTGTCCCATGCACCAAAAGATTGTGCGTTTGATTCCTGGTCAGGGCACATGCCTAGGTTGCGGGTTCGATCCCAGTCGGGGTGCTTACAGAGCTGGGGGAGGCAACCAATGGATGTTGCTTTCTCACATCAGTGTTTTTCTCTCTCTTTCTTTCCTTTGCTCTCTTTCTAAAATGAAGAATAAAAAATACCCTCTGGTATTTTCTTATAATTTTGAAAAAATTATAAAGTATCCCATGTCTAAACCACACCTCATACCAATTAATGAAGAATCGGAGGGAGTGGGTCCCAGCCTCTCAGTGGTTTTTAAAGTGATTCCCCAAGTAATTCCAACTGTCATCCAGGGTGACCCGCCTCTAGTTGCTTCAGTGTGCTACAGACCAGCCAAACAATTCATACTGATCTTTGATATGGAGAAAATATATTGCTCTCTCTTTATAAAGGTTAGAAAGGTAGTAGCATATGAAATTCTGAATCATTACTAGAATTGAATGATCATTCTGTGCTTGACAAAAATTTTTATCAAATAATTATATTTTGTAACAGAAGCTAAAAATGGAAAGTGGAATACAATCTAAGTAATTCATTCAGAAACTTAGTTGGGTATTGCTAATGACATTTGCTCTTAAACTTATAACAGAAGTAAGAAACCCTTATAACATAGGCTCTAATTCCTGGTTGAAGTGCGAAATAACATGATACAAATTACTTAATAAAAATATGCAAGATAGAAATGAACATTACTGAACTCATAATGTTTAATCAACTTCAGCTTCCGATTATCTGGTCTTTAAGACTTTGCACCTGCATTTTCATAATTTTCAAGGTAAATCTATGATAAGAGTTAAGCTGCCCTTTTACATGAAATGCAGTTAATTGTGGGAGAAAGGTTAGGAAAGGAATGGTAAGTTGTTGAGGAATTTCCACGGAAACACCAGTAGACGTATTCTGAGAGATAAATTCAACAGATGATCTGGTGTAATTCCAGATTTCTATCTGTGAGACAGTTTTTCAATGATGTAGTAAATGTTTTATTTATTAATCATTTATTATTTATCACTTCATGTTTTTGCTGAAATAAATTGGAAACTTGGAGACTGTGAAGAGATGGTAGTTGTGGGAATTGACAGAGTGAACCTTGGGCACTGACCCACCCTGGGGGGGAGCGGTGCTGTTCTACACAGATATCCATGGTTCTTGAAAAGTTTGGAAATAAATGCTATGTGACTCAAACCTGTTTATCTTATTGCCACCCACCCTATTTTCTTTCCAAGTTGTTTTTGGTAAATTCTGAGTTTATTTCTTGTTATTTCAGTCATAATATGTAAACTGTTATTTCATGCCATTATGTCTTGGTCATTTCCCTTACTCTCTAGCCAACAAACTTTCTCATTTGACTTTTTTCTACCCTAGACAGGCAAATGTGGAGCGGGGGCGGGGGGGGTGCAGTAGTTGCAGAGATAAGATAGAAATATTCTCTTCCCTTGTAATGCTTCATTATTGATTTTGAAATAATGTTTGCCATTGATAAGAATTTTCCATGGAAAAAAGTTCTCCCTGGGAGAAGAATAATAAAAGATTTCCCGATAAACTTGGTATAGTAAAGTAATGTAGGATGTTTGAGTGCAGCAGTCATAGAAATAATTCATGACAACTTTCCAGTGTATGAATCAACAGGGATTGTGAAATCAATATAAGGGATTTAGAACTCGCAGTCTTTTTTTACTAATATATGAGAAACTAGAATAAAAAATATCTGAACACATTTCTTAAAGTAAAAGTATCATGTTGAGCAACTTCCATTTTGGTTGTAGAGTTACATACAAAGCCACATGATATGGGTCACCATGAAGTCAGTTTGAATGTCTCTGACTTGGTATGTGTGAGGCAGGACAGCACATGTGGCCACGCGCAGCTTCCCTAGCCCCTCTGTAGCTCTTTCATGTTCTGTGTCTCAAGACATCTTATAGATTCTCTTCTTATGGCAGAAGGTACATGAATCTCTCTAACTTCTCTTCAAAAGCCTTCCAAAGGCTGGGTAATGCAGAGAACCTCCTGTTACAGAGATGAAAAATAAAATAGTTCAATTTTTTCTTAATTTTTATCATTGCACTATGACAGACGTCCCCATCCCCTGTATTTCCACCTTCACCAGCCTCCGCTTCTCCTTCCCTCTGGCCATCACACACTGTTGTCTCTGTCTGAGGTATGCATGTATGTTTTTTTTACAATGGTGAAAGTTGCCGGTTCAAATACTGTAAGTGGCAGTTAGTATAGAAAAAAGGAAACTAGGTTAGTTTGAGGCAGATTATTTACCTTCATCTAGAAAGGAGAACAGCCTTAGAAAAGCCCATACCAGTATCTAGAAAAGTCTGTCAAAACATACATCCACTAAGGAGCATGAGAAGAACATGCGATTACCAGTCCAGAGACATGTGAATGTATTGACTCAGACTATTATCTCCTAATATGTCTATGAACTCTGGAACATGTAACTCGATATTCAATACTTACACAGTAGTAACTGTAGACCTCGGATTTATCTTGAATTTGTAGGATCTGTATGTTCACAGAGAATAGCTCACTTGCTATCTGAATAGAGGAGAATGAAATGTCATTGGGTTGTCTCCTTTTATATCATCAAATGATATAATCACAAAGAAAGATACAGAATATAAAAAACACTCTTTTACCCATAACTTAACCTTTGCTGTATGATAACATTTTGTCATGATTTGCTTCGGACCCGTTTTTTGAGAAGTACAACATTACAGATCTCATTCAGTTTGTGTTCCCTCTGTGATTTTACAAATTTGAAAAGTAACCAGTGCTTTAAGTTTCTTACAATGAGCATTCTTACATATGAATGCCTACGTATATGTGTGATAATTACCAATGGAATTTCTGAGTTAAGTAGGTATATCTGTACTGCTAGATATTTTCTAATTTCTTTAGAAAACATTTGTCCCACTTTAGAGTTGCGCCAGCATTATTGTGCCATTGCGCCTCATCATTTCTATGTTAACAATTGTGAAGTAATTTATTTTTGCCCATCTGACAGTTGCAAAGTGGTATCTCACTTTTAATTAATATTTTATTATAAATATAGCTGAACATACGTTCTTCTATTAACTTACAATTTCATTTTTATTCAGTGAATTTCTATTTACTAGTCCTTTTTTATTTGTTGTTATTTTTCTTCTTGAATTTTGGGCATTTTTGTCTTTTTTAATATGCATATTCTAGATAGTAACCATTTTTCAGTTTTATACACTGTGAATAGCTACTTAATTGATGGCATGTCTTTTCATTTATACAGTTGTTTATGTAAGCATATGATTAAAGTTCATAATAAAACTTAGTATTTATGAAAGCCCATCCCCACCTTAATTTTTAAATTATTTTACTCTTCTTACTTTGTCTATCATATTTAGGATTGGCTTGTCAAATTCCATTTAAAAACTCTATTGCAATTGAATGAAGTTATAGACTAATTGGATAAAAACTGCAGTTTTGATATAGCAGTTTTATGTTATATAACTCTTACCATAGTATGATATTTATGTGGGCCTTTTTATTTCTTTAAAAATTATATTTTTATAAAATTTGTCAAAACCTATCTTAGATTTATTTCTAGTTATAGTTTTGTTCAAATCAAAGATTTTATTTTAAAGCTATGTTTTTATGTAATTTATGACTGCTCTCTTCCTTTATCTCTGGGATTGATCTGTGTATCTTGTAATGTTTCATAGTTCTAGGTAGAAAGAGGAGATTTTGAAAAAAGAAGTTACTAACTTACACCCTGAAATGAAAATTGGTAACAGGTAGAATCAACATCAAACATATATTACAAAAAATATTTTTAAATGTCTTTCCAAAAAATGAATTTTGCCAAGCATTAAGCAATCTTATATGTTCATTTATATAACAGGTAGCCACTATGGAAAACATGTGATCATGAAGCTTTTATTTTATTTAGAGAAACAGAACAAACAATTAAACAAAAATAGCAGTACAAAGTAGACATTATTATTTTAAATAGCAATATGGTAATGAGAAAAATAAAACAATAGGAGAGGATAGAGAATTGAGAGGTGGTGAGAAGCCATGCAAAGAATTTGTAATATTTATTATATGTAAAAAATATTTACATATTTACATACAATATTTATTATATGTAAAAATATTATCTTGCTGCTATGCAGAGAACAAATGACAGGCGTGTATAAATGGAAGCAGGGACTAGATAGGAGATCTTTCTAGAAGTCTTGGGGGAGACATGATGGTGGCTACCACCTGCTGTTAACAGTGGAGGCATTGCTTTTACTTGGTAGATATCTGAAAGTAAAGATGGGGGGGGGGCTTGCTGAAGATTATCACAAGCCCAAGAAGGAGGTTGCATGGTATTCACAGCCATAACCTAGATGAGATCATCTCGTAGACAGTATAGTTCAGAGCAAAGTTCTGAGTCCTGGGCAGTGCAGTATCTAAAGGTCTGGAAGAGAAGTTTCCGTAACAGGAGACGGACTGAGAAGGAGACCCACTGAAGTATAAGTGTGGTGTCTTCAATTTTCCTCTCCATTAAGAGTCCTTTCCATTGATGAGACATGAGAAGGTATTTTTAAATATGTAAACCTTAAGTAATCCCCTCTTATTTTTGCAGCTGTTGAAAGTAAGAATTCTCAAAACTAGAGCTTTTACTCTGAAATTCTTGACAGGTCAGAACACCCCTGATGGTAGGTACCCTGTCACTAACTCACTCCAAATATACGTTCTTCAACATCCTAAAGGGATTCATTTGATCTCTGGATTCTGCCACTGACATATAGTTACAGGTGATTTTTGTAGTGTCACTATAGGTCTAAAGACTCATTGCATTACCCTGAGGAGGATAGGAACACAAAGAGGTAGAACTTATTTTAGTGTGTCGTACCTATAGGTTGTGGTTTACCAAACTACCACAGTCATTTTCTTCACTGAATTAGCCAAAGTTATCCAAAGAAACAGAACCAAGAGGATGTGTGGAGATATATATATATATATATATATTTGAGAGAGAAGGACAGACATACAGAGACAGATTTACTTTAAGGAACTGGCTCATATTTCTGTGAAACTGACAATCCTGAAAAGTTCTAAAATCTGCAGTGCAGGCCAGGGGGCTGGAGACTTCAGCAGAAGTTGATGTTCCAGTCTTCAGTCCCAAGGTAGCCTGGAGACAGAATTCCCTCCCATTTGGGGCATATTAGTCTTTCCTTCCAGGGCTTTCAACTGGTAAGATGAGGGTAATCTACTTTATTCAAAGTTTTACTGATGTAAATATCAATTATATCTAAAAAAAACCTTCACAGTAACAGCTAGGCTGGTGTGTGACTGAAGACCTAGGCACCACAATCTCACCAAATTGATACATAAAATTAGCTATTACACTTACCATTTTCCTATTCAGAGGTTGTCAGCTCTAAACGACTATAATGTACACACTTTTGGGGATCTCCAGTAATCAGTTTGAAAAATACTGGTTCACAGGTTTATGAAGAAAAAGTTACCTAGTGGGTAGAAAAATTTCCCAAAGTATTCTCTCCTGGTTCATAGACTGAGGATGTGTCAATTTGTGGTAACAAATATAATTTGGGTCATGTACTTAATATGAATTCCTGGTCAAGAATATATAGATGTTGCTTGCTGTGTTAAGATATGCAAATTATAGAGCTATTACCACTCTCCTGTTCCAGAGGAGTGCCTGTTGAGTTAACATCTCTTTCTTAGTGCAGTAAGCTAAATAACTGCTTCTTGGAGAAAGTCACATCCCAATCTCCAGATCTGTGAATGTTACCTTATGTGGCAAATGGGACTTTGTCTAGGGTCCTGTATGAGCATGTTTTCTCCACGCAATGAGTGTTAATGTCTAATGATACAGGAGCTGAGTTTATAACCAATACACTCTACTCAAAGACACATCATTTCCAATTTGACTTACTCCTATACAACTGTATTGCCAGCAGCTATTCTGTCAACCACCACGCCTACACCTCTCCATGGCAATAATTTTTGTCACCTTTTCTAATGAATATTCTTTTTCTCTCTACCTTGTAACCTTATGGTCATGAACCTGAATGTTACCTTAAATCCAACTTTTTCCTTCTGAGCCTATACAGTGAACTCCAACGCCTTGTTAACATTTCTTCTGAAATGCCCGACATCTCTGTCCTTTTACATTTATTTTTCCCTGACACCACTCTAATTCAGACACCAGCTCTCCTTCCTCCTGAGAAACTCTTCTAGCAGGTTTCTTTAAACACGTTTCACCTTTCTTTCCAATCCATCCTGCATATGAGCTTCTCTAATCATTTTCATAATCCATTTTCATTCTATTGCTATATTACATAAAATGATGCTCCCAAAGGCACTTCAGCTCTACCCAGTTACTTTATTACTCACAGAACTGCCCAGATTTTCTTCCTTGCCTCAGTTCATTTTTATTATTAAAATTATTTAATATTTTTTAGAGAGTAAATTTGGTGCTTGAGACTACAAGAAGTCCTAAAAAATATTGAATAGTTGTTGCTGGTGAAATCAAGCATCCTTGCCTGATATGTTGATTTACTGCTGATGGTGTATATTCCTTGGGTTTCCACATGAGACCAATCAAAGCCAGAGGACAGCTTTCTACCTGTAAGGCATGGCCTTGCAGTAGAGTGGCTAGCCATCTAATTCCACCCTGGCCCAGCTGGTTCCACACTTTGTTTCCTGGCTCTGTGAGGCTCTTTGCCGGTTTCCCTCTAGGTTTTTGGTTTCCTTGCTGTCAAGATTCAGCAGAGTCAGTAGTAATTTTCAAAAGGTATTTTCTAAGTGAACACAGAGGAACAGAATATAATCATGCATGTATAGACACAAAGTTCCTAGAGATTTCTTGTCGTAACCCAACGTTAACCACAGATTGGCTGGACTGGTTAAGCACGAAGAAGCCCCACTCTTCATTACCTCATCATTGTCGAGGTTTGATAGTGGCAAGTGGATAATGAATATATTTAAATGCTCTGAGATTTACCTTTAATTGTTGTCAATTCTAAGAAGTTCTAATAAGAACCACACATCATCCTTTGCATCCTAACATTATCTCTGGACACGGACTCCAAGCTCCTGGGCTGTTCTCTGTGGCCCGATGGCCTGCCTTAGTCTTGTTCTGTATGTTGCTTATTACTCCCTGGTTATTTCTGTCTCACTGCCCTGGGTAAAGGGGCATTTCACATTATGTCCTCAAATACTGCATCCCTGAGATTGAACTGTCTTGCACCAATCTGCTACGTACATGTTCTCCTTCCTGTTCTGCCATTACTCATTCTGACCGAGGTGCCTAAAATCCCTGCCAGCCCCATTCATAGGCCATCACATTTCCTTCTCTTTCTCTTCCTGCCTTCCCTTTTCTTTCCCTTTCCCTCTTATTACTACTGCTAGTAATTTTATGGTGGATTCTCTACATTGGGGTATTCAGTGAATAATGAACTCTTTCTTAATTCAAGGTTACACGTTCCATTTATTTCTCATGCTTCTTGTCGATTCATCATTTAGATATTTACATATTCAGAACACCAATCTTCTACTTTATAGTTTTAATAAAAGTTTTAATCTTTTTTCATAGTTTTAGAAGTCTATTTTTATAGTTTTATAAAGCTTTCAAATCTTAAATACACAGTTAGCACATACATTAAGAATTTTCACTAAAATTTGGCCCTGGCTGGTGTAGCTCAGTGGATTGAGCGCAGGCATGCAAACCAGAGGATTGCAGTTCAATTCCCAGTCAGAGCTCATGCCTGGGTTGCAGGCCAGTTCCCTGCAGGCCAATTCCCAGCAGGGGACGCACTAGAGGCAACCATACATTGATGTTTCTCTCCCTCTCTCCTTCCCCTCTAAAGATAAAGAAATGAATTTTTTTAAAAAAGAATTTTCACTAAAATTAAAAAGATGTAAGTCATTTAAAGGAACTTATATTACCTAATAACAAGAGAGTAAGGATTCACTTTCATCCTATATTTTTCCTATTGTTTTGCCTATAAACCTGATAAGGGGGAAATAAACAACATAGAATCAAGACCCTTGGACTGTTCTTTCTATCTCCGGTGTGGTTGTGAATGTAAACTAACCATGCCCTGTTTGGATGTTAATGAGGTAGGCCCTAAACACAGAGACAGCTGGGGAGAAGGCCTCAGAAATCATGGGTTTGGATGCTGACAGCTTCTCCCTTCAGCCCCCCACCCCAAGGAGCAGTCCAGAGGGTGCACTCAGAGCCTCCTTAACTGTGGGGAAGAAAGGAAAAAAAGGCACTGAACTTTTGAAAATGACTGGCCATGTTGCAACTGAAACCTCTTCTGAACTCCCTCTCCAAAAGGAAAAGGGGGGCTTTAGATGGCTTTAAAGTGCAGGTGATTCTCCTTATTTATACTAGTTCTGTTTTATAACAGAACAAAAGAATGCTCACCACTGTTTCCAGGAGAAATACAAGGTTAGCTTTCTACCAGCTCCAGTCACGTTTCATCAACTGATCACTCGTAACCTTGTTTTACGTGTGTTTCTGTTTAAACATACATTATTTATATATACTTTTGATTCATTAGTATTGAACTCACCACCAATAACATTATAATTCATGCCTGACTAAAGCTTACCTAATACAATTATTTTCTTCTTAGTAGCACTAGACAGCACTTCAGCACTGGGGCGGGGGCCACTTTAAACAACTAAATTACCACCATTGATCATGTTCTGCACATGACTGCGGACAGTGTGAATGGTCGCCAATGGCTTTCTGTATCCCCACCATTTGTCAACCCAAAGCCTATTTTTCTTCCCAAGGAGACCGAGATCTACACCAATGTGATTGAAGTTCTTCCACAACAAGGGTACCTCTGGGGCCCTTCACAATAACTGTGCATCTCCTCAGAGTAATGTTGACATTTTCTGGGGTGTAAACAGCTTGATTGCTGAGAATGGTCTTTGTCCTCAGTGTACTCTTGCCTCCCCATCCATGTTATTCAGGAGAATGGTTCTCTTGCTGTGAAACCAGAAATTTTGGGGGCAAAAAAAATACATCATGAGGGTCAGTCATTGGCTTGCTTGGTATCTCAAGCCTGGAAAAATGAGTTGATTTTTTAAGGAAATGACATTGAACTTGTACAAATTGAGCTTCTGTGATTCAGCGAGCCACAATATTTAAAAAAGAGCATCAGAAAATTTTTGGATATTATCTGTTTCTGAAAAAGAAATAGTTAAGCCCTGGCTGGTGTAGCTCAGTGAATTGAGCACGGGCCTGCCAACCAAGGCATTGCTGGTTCGATTCCCTGTCAGGGCACATGCCAGGGTTGCAGGCCAGGTCCCCAGAATGGAGTGCAACCACACACTGATGTTTCTCTCCCTCTTTCTCCTTCCCTTCTCCTCTCTCTAAAAATAAATAAATAAAATATTTTTAAAAAGCAGTTCAGAAGGCTTATGAATGAGACCTAAGTTACGTAGCTATAGAAACAGCAAGATGCCATATGATTCCTCAGACTTATTTGTGGTGCTTTATTTATTTATTAAATATATTTTATTGATTATGCTATTACGGTTGTCCCAATTTTCCTCCTCTGTCCCCCTCCACTCAGTAGCTCCCATTTCCTCTGCAATCCACCCCCTCAGTTCATGTCCACGGGTCATGCATATAAGTTCTCTGGCTATTCCATTTCCTATACTGTTCTTAACATCCCTCTGCCTATTTGGTACTGCCCACTTCATACTTCTTAATCCTTGCACCTTCCCCCCTTTATCCCCATTTTCCTTCCCAACTGGTAACAATCCAAATGATCTCCATATCTACAATTTTATTTCTGTTCTGCTTATTTGCTTAGCTTGTTTTTTAGATTCAATTGTTGATTGTGAATTTATCACCATTTTAATGTTCATAGTTTTGATCTTTTTCTTCTTAAATAAGTCCCCTTAGCATTTTATATAAGTGCCTGGTGATGATGAACTCCTTTGAGACTGCCTTGTCTGGGAAGACTTTATCTGCCTTTCCATTCTAAATGATATTTTTTTCTGGACAGAGTAATCTAGGTTGTAGATTCTCACTTTTCATCACTTCAAATATTTGTTGCCAGTCCCTTCTAGCCTGCAAAGTTTCTCTTGAGACATCAGGTGACAGTCTAATGGGGACTCATTTGTAGGTAACTATCTGATTTTCTCTTGCTGCTTCTAAAATTCTTTCTTTATCTTTAAGTTTTGGCATTTTAATTTTGATATGTCATTGTATGGCCCTTTTTGGGTCCACCTTGTTTGAGATTCTCTGTACTTCATGGGCTTGTGTGTCTATTTTCTTCACCAAATTGGGGAAGTTTACTTTCATTATTTTTTCAAATAAATTTCCAATTTCTTTCTTTTTCTCTTATTCTGACACCCATATAATGTGGATGTTGCTATTCTTGATGTTGTACCAAGGCACACACACCACCCACCACACACACAATTCTGTTGGTCATTGTTTTCTGAACCTCCCCCCATGAGCTTCTTGATGTGTTAATACTCTACCCATATTGGAGGGTTTTTTTTTTTTTTCGCCGATTTGCTCATGTGCTTGAAGCAAAGCAAAAAGAACAAGAAAAAAAGGGAAACCCCCCCGGAAAAAAAACCGGAACCCTGGACAAGGGGACTAGGTGTGGGGCTGGGATCCCTCATTATTGAGATATCCCTCCTGATTTTTATCTACCACAGTTGTGTGTATAGCTGCCTGTTTTGCATATCCACATCTTCATGTCTCCACCCCTCTTACTTATGTAAATGAATGTGACTTCTTTAATTCCTTGGTTGTAGAACTTCCATACAGCTCTATTTTCGGATGATTCTGTGTGATAGTTGTTTTGTAGTTTAGTTGTAATTTTTGCTGTGGTTGTCCAAGGAGGTAAGTTATGTTTACCTATACCTCCATCTTGACTAGAAGTATGTTTTGAGATATTTCAAAAATGCAATAAAAATTGTGTATTGAAAAAATACAACTAAATCACCAACAAAAATATGAAAATATGAAAAACGTGTCACTACATAGGCCATAAAGAGGACACTTGTTAACAGTATGAGAGCTAAAACAAGAAGCATGGTTCAGCCTCAGCTGTGAATGTACATTGCAGGTGAGTCCAATTATTCATTGCTCTGCACATGTCTACAAGTGACTGAGAAGTGCAGCAAGTACTGATTTTGGGGGTACAAATACATTTTTATGAATAGGCAAATTTGAAAATATGAAAACCTGAAGTTGAAGATCAACTGTACTGATCTGTATAAAAAATACATTGGGCTGAGGTTTAATACCTGATTGAATAGATATTATTACCTTCATTTAATGCAAGTTAAAGTAGCTCATCCAAATCACATTATTTGTAAATGCTGGAGTTGATATTCTACCCATTAAATCTTGTTCCAAAGCTCTAATATTTAAGCACTAACTACATAATATTGTCTCTTGAAAAAAAAGTAAGTTTTTAATTTTACGGTTTAAAATAATAAAAGGCAATATTTTTTAGTTTTATTAAGATGAAATCAGGATTCATTTGAATGTAATACTGATTGGGAATTTAAGAATTTATCTAAAACATTTGAAAAAATATCTGGTATGAAGTTTCTTGAGAAAATTAACAAGGGACATATAAAATGTATACAAGTTTTAATTTTTTTCCTTAAATATTTAAGGGAATGTTTCAGTAACAAGAATGCAATTGCAAAAATTAATGAGGTGAATACAAATTCGAGGTTAACATTAATGTGTATATCTATAAACTTCACACTCTTATATTTTATATAATATGAGAGAGAACAAAGCTGCAGCAAAGGCCTTTGATGGACCGTTATTTCCCTTGTTTATGTAATTTATATTATCTGGGTTTTAGAAATATAATAACTTTATCAGAATGTTTTGTTGCTTCAAAATTCTAAATAGAATTATTGTATGTGTCTGCTATTTCTACAGGGCAAGAAGTGATATACCTCCTCCTGTCACAGAGCAATCAGATACATAAACCTAACTACATTCTGTTTGCCGATCTATAGAAAACTAACATTTTATTAGACTCCAAAGCTAAAAATGAAAGGAACAAAAATTGTTACCTTTCTTCAACCTTTACAAATGCTATTGCCTTATTCCTTTAATTGGAATCTGATGAACATCCAGGGAAATTTACCTTCAAACCATCTGTGGCATGTTTTCTAGTTCAGAAGGATACCAGAAGTCCTACAATTCTGAACCCCACCCTCCATTTGATAAATGAACAAACTGGGGTCCAAGGAGATGAAGGAACTTTCTTAAGTACCACAGATTTAATGGCTGAGCTGGTATTAGAAAGCATATTTCCTGACATTTTATCTTCTCTTGCTGTGTGCTTCAAAGTTCAGTCCTAAAGTGTCCACCTGGTCATCCTACTTTGAGTGAATAAATATTTACAATTTCAGATAGTGATTTATGGGAGCAAATGAAGTACATGATCATGTACTTCCAGTTTGCATACTCAACTTTCTTAAATTTTTTCAAAGCTGATATCCTCCTAACTTTGCATACATTCCCATTTTAATCTTCTGGTGAGTTAGGTTAATCTTTTGAAAGCTTTAGTTTGAATACCTTAATCATTGCCCACCTTTTATAAGAATTATCTTGAGCTGTGCCCTGGTGGGTATAGCTCAATGGATTGAGTACAGGCCTGTGAAGCAAAAGGTCGAAGGTTCAATTCCCAGTCAGGACACATGCCTGGGCTGCAAGCCAGGTCCCCAGTAGTGGTGCTCAAGAGGCAACCACACATTGATGTTTCTCTCCCTCTCTTTCTCCCTCCCTTCCCCTAAATAAATAAGTAAGTAAGTAAGTAAGTCAGTAAGTAAAAAAAGGAACTATCTTGAAATGTTAGAAATAGCTCAGCACAGGGTCCCATAGGTAGAAGATGAAGTTTTAGAGGGATAATTCAGCAGCTGGGTGGTCCCTCTGAGAAGTATAAGATCTAAAACCCAAGGTGGGCTTCACAACCGAGAGCACCAGGGCCAGAAAGAAACCCAGATAACATCTGGCTGTGAGAAGCATCAGGGTTTCTGTCTCCAAGGGAGAGATTGCTGGAGGTACAGAGAGCCTCTTATAGGGCCAATGCACAAAAACTCATTTTCAGCCACTTTCCTGGGCTCCAGCAAAAGAAGGGCAGAGTGGATTAGAGATGCTTGAAGAGAGTCTGGGGTTGGTGGCTCTGGGGAGAGAACTGAAGGAACAGCTACCAGGAGCCTTCTTTTGTGGCAGAGCACTGTTCTCCAAGTGACAGCAGCCTGAGGGGAAGCAAGAGACCCACCCACAAAAATTTCTCTGCCCCACCCTGTGGAGCTTAAGCTGGAATGCTTGCTGATTACAGCTTGATCACTTTAATGGCTGATTAGCTTAAGGCAGAAATACAAAGAAGCAGCTAAAATGGGAAGACAAAGAAACAGATCTCAAATGCAAAAATGAAAGAATTCTCCAAAAGAACTAGGTGAAATGGTGGCAAGCTATATATATCATAGAGAGTTTAGAGAAATGATTATAAGGATACTTAACAGCATGAAAAAAGACATAGAAACTATAAAAAATGACCAGTCAAAAATAAAGAATGTGATACCTGAAATAAATAATATACTGGAAGGAATACACAGCAGGTTAGATGGAGCAAGGATAGCATCAATGATTTGGAAGAAATGGTACAAAAAAAAACCCAGGCAGAACAGGAAAAAGAAAACAAATGAATTTTTAAAATGAGGAGAGCTTAAGAAACATTTAGGACAAGATGAATGGTAACAACATCCTCATCACGGGAATAACAGAAGGAAAAGAGAGCTAGCAAGGGATCAAGAACCTATTTGAAGAAATAATGACCAAAACCCTCCCTAATCTGGTGAGGGAAAAAGTCACACAAATCCAGGAATCTCAGAGAGTCCCAAACAAAGTGGACACAAACAGGCCTACATCAAGACATATCATAATTAAAATGACAAGGCTTAAAGACAAGGAGAGAATCCTAAAGCCACAAGAGAAAAGAAGACAATTACCCACAAGGAAGGACCAATTAGACTGTCATCTGAATAATCAACAGAAACCTTTCAGGCCAGAAGTGAATGGTATGAAAGATTCAAGGAAAAGCGAGGACTTACAACCAAGGCTACTTTACCCAGCAAGGCTAAAATTTAAAATCAAAAGAGAAATAAGGAGCTTCCCAAACAAGAAAAAAATGAATGAGTTTGTTAACACCAAACCAGTACTGCAACAAATGTTGAAGGGTTTGCTTTAAAAAGAAGGAAAAAGAAAGAAAACTAGAAAAAAAAAACAGTCTAACAATAAAATGACACTACACACTTATATATCAATGATCACCTTAAATGTAAATGGATTAAATGACTGATCAAAAGACATAAGGTAGCTGAATGGATAAGAAAACAAGTCCAATATATTGCTGCTTGCAAGAGACCCATCTCAGATTGAAAGATACACACAGACTAAAAGTAAAGGGTTGGAAAAAGATATTTTATAAAAATGGAAAAGAAAGAAAACAGGAGTAGCTGTAGCTATATCTGACAAAATAGACTTTAAAACCAAGGCTATGTAGTAAGAGACAAAGAAAGACACTGTATAATGATAAAGGGAACAATCCAACAAGAGGTTATAAACCTACTAAACATTTATGCACCCAACGTAGAACACCTAAATATGTAAAGCAAATCTTGAAAGACATAAAAAGAGTGATCAATAGAAATAGTGTCATAGTTGAGGATTTTAACACCCCATTGACTTCAATGGATAGATCTTCCAGGCAGAAAATCAATGAGGAGACAGCAGTCCTAAATGACATGCTAGGTCAAATAGATTTCATTGACATCTTCAGAGCATTTCACCCCAAAAGAGCACAATATACATACTATTCAAGTGCACATTGAACGTTTCCTAAGATAGACCACATGTTAGAATACAAAACAAGTCTCAATAAATTTAAGAAGACTGAAATCATATCAAACATCTTTTCTGACCACAGTGCTATGGAATTAGAAATCAATCACAAGAAGAACACTGAAAATCACTCAAGGACATGGGAGCTAAATAATGTTATTAAACAATGAATGGGCCAACAACAAGAACAAGGAAAAAATCAAATGATATCTTGAAACAAATGAAAATGAGGACACAACAATCCAAAATCTGCAGGCAATACTGAGAGAAAAATTCATAGCATTATAAGCCTCTCACAAAACAAGAAAAAGCTCAACCAAACGATCTAACTTCATATTTAAAGGAACTTGAAAGAGAAAAAAACAAAGCCCAAAGCCAGTGGAGGAAGGAAATAATAAAGATCAGAGTGAAAATAAATGAAATAAGGTCTAAAAAATGATACAAAAGATCAATTGATCCAAGAGCTGGTTCTTTGAAAAGATAAACAAGATTGACAAACCTTTAACCAAACTCATTAAGAAGAAAATAGAAGAGACCCAATGAAATCAGAAATGAAAGAATACAAATAACAGCTGACACCAAAGAAGTGCAAAAGAATGTAAGAAAACATTACGATCAACTATATGCCAACAAACTGGACAGTCTGCATGAAATGACTAGATTCCTAAAAACATACAGTCTTACAAAACTAAATCTGGAAAAATTAGAGAATACTCATGGAATACTTACTTGGCCATAAAGAAAGAAGAAAATTTCACCCTTTGCAACAGTATGGATGGACCTGGAGAACATTATGCTAAATCAAACCAGTCAGAGAAAGCCACTCATATGTGGAATCTAATGAACAAACTGAACTAACAAGGAAAATGGTGACAGACACATAGATGGAGAAGGATGACAGCTAGTGGAGGGGAGGTTAGAGGGTGGAAGGGCTGAGCAGAAAGGAAAAAGGACTGGTGGACATGGACAGCAGTGTGGTGATTGCGGGGCAGAAGCAGGTATAAGGAGACTAAAAGGTAATATAAAAAAACACAAAAGATTAAATTGAAAAAACAAAAGGAGTTATTACAACATCTTTTGTTTTCTTAAATTTAAGAGGTTTATATTTCTTTTTAAATTGAACTTACAAGTAAGAGTTAGACATAACTGTTAGTGAGAATATTAGCATATATATATGTATATATATATATACATACATACATATATACATACATACATATAGGGTCTGGCAGAAGCAAGGCCTGCTTGAGTGTGGTTGGTAGGGTAATAATATGGGTGTAATAATTTATAGTTTAAATAGAACATTTCACCTGAAATATCATGTGTGCTTGATATTGTTATGTTATAGAATTATATGTTTATGATTTTGTAATAAAAGTTTTGTAATAAAAAATGGGTGTTATTTGTTGCCTACCCTGTTTTTTAAGATGAGACATAGAAAGGGGAGATTCTACATTGCTAAAACCATTTATGGTTTTCTTACATGTAAAATCACACTAAAAGTCTTCTCAGATATGTGGGAATTACTTTTAGGAGATTTCATTCAACTTCTTAGGGGATTGCAGATATGAAAAAAAAAACATTAAATTCTATTAATTTTTATGCTTACAGATAGGAATTTCAAAGAACTTCCAACTCTTCTCCACTGTGCAGCAAAATTTGGCTTGAAGAACTTGGCTATTCATTTGCTTCAATGTTCAGGAGCAACCTTGGCATCTCAGATGAAAAATTCAGAGGGTTCAGATCCAGCACATATTGCCGAAAGGCACGGCCACAAAGAACTCAAGAAAATCTTTGAAGACTTCTCGGTAAGTGTTTTCCCCTTATTCATCTCTAACACTCCTTGTATAAAATGAGCACGCATGTGTCTTTGTATGCACACATGATCACTGCCCCTTTCAAGATCATGCCACTGAGCAGCTCGTTGGTAGAGTCTGTTGGTTTTGAGTCATAAAAGCATTCTGCAAGATTAGCCAGCTTATTTTTGTATTGCTGTAAACTGTCTCTGACTCCACATTTCCACCTTTAAACAGCCTTTTTGAAACTTATGTGGTCCTTTTGGATTCTGTATAGCCTGTTAAGTATTGGAGAGGAGACAGTGAGAAGAAAGTAAAAAACTACTACATTTATTCTTTTGTTCAAAAGTCTAAATAAGACATTATTAGGGACAAAAGGGTTTATATAAACACTCACTTTGTCTCTCCCTTCAACTTTATCTTTCCACTTTCTATAACCTTTGCCTATTCTCCCATATTCTGTCCTTCCTACCCCTACTAACACATATACAATAAAAAAGAGAAAGGAATATTTATTCTTCCAAATTACATTAACTTAATAAGGATGAAGAAACTTGATGTAAAATAAACATGGTAAATTAAAAAAATATATATTGGGCACATAAAAGAAGGTCAATAATTATTGGGTGAAATGAATGTATTTTAATAATCATTCAAAAAACTGCCCCATAAAAAGTTAATTCATGTTGCTTAAATTTATTTCTCATCTATGACTTCTTTTCTGTCTTCGTTAAGTCACAGATCCTTATTATATATGTTGAAGCCCCAAATTTCAGAACACTCTTCGAAGAATATTAGTTTTGTAAGAATGCAACCAAGGGAATATTTTCAAGGAAGGGATACTACCTTACTACATAAAACACACTTTATGTTTTCATAATCAACTCTAGAAAAACACTATTTTTTCTCTTTGTAACAGAAGTACATGCTTTTTGCTAAAGAAAGTGAATTATAATTCTATGGCTCTTAAGAAAATATAATAAGACAATTGTTTCACTGATGAATTTGTCAAAATTTGGGTTCTCATAAAAATGATTATTGCCAATGAACATTTAATATAAAACATCAAAAGCTATAAATAGCTTCTGGTCATTTTAGCATTTATTCTAATTATTAGATTAAGTCAGTGCGACATTGTACT
Organism: Artibeus jamaicensis; assembly: GCF_021234435.1. Classification (NCBI taxonomy): domain Eukaryota; kingdom Metazoa; phylum Chordata; class Mammalia; order Chiroptera; family Phyllostomidae; genus Artibeus; species Artibeus jamaicensis. The sequence continues at coordinate 18,367,663 of NW_026521837.1, forward strand.
TCTAAAAATCATCGGTATTTGTGATTTTCAAAGAACAAAATGACAACTAATGTAAATTTTTTCCTTCACTTTCAAGAAATAGCAAAATAGTTATCAGAAGAGCATGTGTGTCACTCACTATGTGGGATAGGGGTCCCCTTGTGCTCCAGGGGTCCCCCACCCCATACTAGGCTTGCCTTGCCTGCTGCCAAGGAAAGACATCTCTCAATGCCAGAGACTGGTGAAAAGGAAAGAGATTATTTATTTAAAGAGTTATACCAACTTAAGAGTAATGACTTTATGTCTTCATTGAGATCCCAAAGTCCTTCAGAATACCCATGGATGCACAGTTCTTTCTTCCCCACCCGCCCTGCCCAATCTGGGATACCGTATCTCAGAAAAGAAATAGAAGTCTGTGGTTCTTCTCTGCCCAGGCCACATGGTCCAAAAAGATCCTGCATGGCTGCCACACCTGGGTTTAAATCCCAGTGCCAATCTTTCTCTGCCTCACCATTTCTGACTCCACCCACAACTGGCCACAGCTGCCAGCATTCCCATAATTTTCCAGCTTTACTGGGCTGCTATAAGTCCAGGCAGGCATGGCCCCATAGCATGGAGCTAATCATCTCCAAGCTCTTACGCAGGCTCTGTAACCAGAGCTAGTAGCCTCCCAATTACGTCATGAGTTGAAGTCACTCCCATCCCCCAGGCTCAGAACATAGCCACGGCTATTTAACATATCTATGAAACCAGTTAAAGATTAAAGATATGTTAAATGACTGTTCTAGAGGTTGTCTTAAAAACTGTTGCTATTCAAAACAACTCTCAATGGCCCTGCTCCATGTGTCCCATCCCTCAGCTCAGACTTGTGGGGGTAAGGACATCCTACATATATATACATTTTTTAAATATTTACTGGACAACGAGTTCTGGACCCCATTACAAATCCCAACTTGGGGACTCTCCCTTGCCTGCACCCTGTTACAAATATAGGACATGAAGTTTTGTAAGAAAATTAATAAAGTACTAGATTTTATTCTATGTCCTTGAGGTATGGAATAAGCATTATTCTTACTCCTGGAAAGAATTTAAATGGTAATTCTTACATAGTTGATGAGTGCATACATTTTAGTAACCAGCCACTGCGTGTCCTCATTGACTAGTGCAACATGGCATCTACCTCAGGTAAGTCAATGACTCAATTCGGCCTTGTGTCTTTTTACCCATTATACTGTGCATTCAGCTTCATCTCAATTCTCCACAACCATTTTCTCAAATTTTCAACCACTAGTGGACTTCAGTTAAATTTTCCACTGAAAATCTTCAGTACCCAGAGTTACTTCCTAAAATAAACACTAATTTTCAAAGAGTGAAGCTTCCATTTCTGGCTCTCTAGAGAAGGCTCAGCTCTTAACAGAGGAATCCCCATGCAAGCTACACATGTTCCATAAATAATATACTAGTATATAATAATGACAATAGATACAATAGTGAGTAAGAACGAAGGATTTGATGGAGATGGGAAATGCTTTTTTCTTTCTCTCACATCCTTAGGTATTTATATCTCTGCAACAATAGCACTAATACAATTTGATTGTTGTCATTGTGTTACAGAACACAGCACACACAGGGCCAAGGGGAGTCACGATGTACTACTACTGGAAGGACCCCCTACCAGGTTCCTTATGTCTGCCACCAGATAGGAAAGACGTCTCTCAAGGCCAGAGATTTGCAAAAAGGAAAGGAAATGTTTATTTAATGCTATACAGACTTAACGTAGTGACCTAACATTTCCATTAAAATATCAAAGTCCTTTTTGGATACCCATAGGCAGCCACAGTGCTTCCTTATCCCCTCTTCCCTAATTCAGGCTACTGTAACTCCAGAAAAGAAGCACATGTCCATGTTTCAGGCCGCTGGCACAGTCAGCTGTGTAGCCATCTGGGCAGGATCTCTAATTAATCCAAAGCCATGTGGCACCTTCTCATGGCCTACTGGAAAGAGTTGTTTCACCCTTCTTCTAGGCAAAGTCTCTCCTGCTTCCCAGGCCACGTAGCCAGAGGAAGCACCCCAAAGCTGTGTGATCTTCTTCTACCAAAGCTGCAGGGGTCTGCACTCTGGCCAAACTGCATGGATATCTTTTCCTGGCAAAGCTGTGAGGGGGCACCACTCTGGCCAAAAGTGGGTGGCTCTCCTTCCAATGGCTGCCATGTCTGAGTTGAAATCCCTGTGCCAGTCTTCCTCTGTACCCCCATTGCAGACTCCTTCTACAGTCAGTTACACCTGCCAGCATTCCTCTATTATTCCATGTCTACTGGTCTGCCATCCTGAGTCTGGGCAGGTGTGGCCCCATGTCATAGAGCTAATCTTGTCCAAGCTCTCACACAGGCACTGTCACCTGGGGGACCTGCCCCGAGTTACATCTTGGAGGGAAGTCCCTTTCCATCCCTCTGGCTCAGAGCATGGCCACAGCTACTTAACATATCTATGCAGCCAGTTAAAGGTTATAAATATGCTAAATGACCATGCCATGGATTAGTCGCAAAGCTGTTGCTGTACAAAACAGCTCTGCATGTTCCTGCTCCATGTGTTCCTTCTCTCAACTCAGACCTGTGGTGGGGAAGGGGTAAGAACATCTTATATGTCTTTCTAATATTTCCTAGACAGCTTGAGTTCTGGACCCCATTCCAAATCCCTTTTTCGGGAGGGCCTTCCCTCTTGGCTGCACCCTGATCTGCCGGTGACTACTCATTCTATTATAGTGGCTGCATTCAGTGTTGCTAAGTTGTGCTTGATAATTATTCTTTCAAATATATTAAATGATTTTATTTATCCCATCTCTTAGCGAGCTGTTACATTTGTCTACTGTAGAATGTTGTAATAGACATTCATTACAATTATAGGTAGGAGGGATGTTATTTTGTGAATGTTCTGCTGTTAGCAAGAAACTCAATGTAGCTGTTGAAAGGGACAGCAGATTTATAAGGGCATTTTATGGCTATGGATAATTTGGAGTTCCATAATTTTGCAAGCTGCCAAAGGCCTTTGGCAAATGCGTGGTTAAGAAAATGAGAACATATGTATTAGGTTATAACATACAAGAAAAAATGTGTTTCCTATTGATTAATTCTTCTAGTTATTTTTCTATTTATTAATTTTATTTAATATAAATCCAAAAGTCATACCTTTTTATGCTAGATAGTAGACATGTTAAGACTTTATATTCTAAATTATGGAAGCTATGTCTTTTTAAGAACATATCTAAACCTGCTAGAGAAAAAATATGCAATCTCATTATGATGTTAAAATACTTTATTGTTTCTTTAACAATATTTACTTGGCTTTAATGTTATAATCACATATGATAAATCTAAGACTGTCACATACACATTCAAATTTTTCATGAACTATTATTTCAAAATTATTGAGAGGAGTATATATTCTTTCATGTTTGAGGTTTCCAATCCAACAATGGACCTTACTTCTGTACTGAAGAAATATGTATATTTAAATTCAAATGTATTTTACCACCAGCTGATTTCCTAATTTGATCAATTCTTACTTAATTCCCCACCAGTGACACATTGTACATGTTAAGTTCTCAAAGGAAGTTATAATACAGTTTTGCATACAGTAAATTTGGTCATTACTGAATAAAGTGAGTAGAAGGAAAAAGCCTCATTATTTTTAGAAATGCAGAAAAAAGAGCCATTAGCATACCTTCAATAAACAAAAAAGTGCATCTACATCTTAGTGTTGGCTACATGAAGGAAGAGGAGAAAGACAAGGAGACTCAAATCACATGTCTTACATTTCTTCATGGCGTTTTTCCTTTGAGAGGTTAATAATTTGTATACAATCTACAAACAGAGCCTCTTTGTTATTAATGAGTAAATTTTATGTTTTAATAAAGTTATCTAATTAACACCTATATTTCTTTCATGTTTCGAGTACTGCTAAAGATGATAATACCGTATATTTCTAAAATCTATAAGGTCTTTCAAATAAACTACTCAATTTTCAGTTTCTGATAATGTCTTCTGGGACACTTAATATGAAAAGTGGCTGAACAAACAGCACAAGTGTTGGTACTTAAATCCACAGTCGGGTGTGAACCACAATTTGCTTAACAGAATTCTTGAGGAAATCTCAGACTAATAAAGTTATCTAATTAATAAAGTTAATAAAGTGTTGCTAAGTTATGCTTGATAAGTATTCTTTCAAATAATATTAAATGATTTTATTTATCCCATCTCTTAGTGAGCTGTTACATTTGTCTACTGTAGAATGTTGTAATAGACATTAGTTACAATTATAGGTAGGAGGGATATAATAGGGATGTTACTCACATAACAAAGAGTAATACTGAAAATTAATTTAGTCCTTTGAAAACTTATCTTTTCAATCAAAAATACCTGAAATATGAAAATAAACTGTAACTTGGCCACAGATTAAGAGATATTTTGTGATTAAGGATAAAGCAATTAGAATATGTTTTAAGGAAAATAATGTGTGATAGTTCCTTGTATTATCTTGAGCATGTCATGCCATACATCTCCATCAGTTGAAAACACTTATACATCAGTGGATAAGTGGGGCCCCTATGGGATTGCAGAACCAACAGATATTTACTTAAATGAGGACCATATCCAGATGGTATCTTTCTTCTTCCACCACAGTATTCACTAATGTAGTTTGGTATGTATGTGAATAAGATCTTAGTCATAAATAATCGTCAGTTGAATTTAAGAAGTCGAAAATGATTCCTTCCATGCACTTTCTCTAGCTGGCTTTTTCGGAGGACTTCTGACTGGGAATCTTTCTATAGTTCTGGTCAGTGGTGAGAATCCTGCGACATCTTGCTTTTGTTGACTCACCTGGACACTCTGTTCACCCCCATGGACAATGGGCTGATGTGTGTGAGAGAGAGAAAGAGAAAATAAGAGAACGAGGGGGAGAGAGAGAGAGAGACAAGAGACAGAGAGAAAGAGATTCAGTACATCCCCCTCTAGTGTGTGTACCTGGCTGACAGACAATAACCATGATCTTTTCCAAATGGTCAAGGGTTTGAAATGAAGGTACAGAGGGGTAGATGTTGAAGCATTTGGAGTATCTCTAATATAAAGCAAAGACTGACTGACTGGTGTAGAGAACCAGTTACTCAGAAGACAGGCTTTATGTGTGAAGGCCAGTGAATATGCACTCAGCTTGGCCCTTATTTCTCTCATTCTTAGCACTATTGGTACTTTATATACTGTTATGCTCTCTAGTAGACTGTTCCATTTTGTTTAGTATATATTAGTATACTAATTAAGTCTAAATTGTAGTATACCCTGCTTTGCCTATGTTGTTTTTATTCTTATAAGTCTAGAAGCAGATCATGCGTGATAGTTCTCCTTTCTCCCCACATCAAACATGCCAGAGGTACTCAGCATGTATTTACATATCGATGAGGCAGAAGGCAAGCTTCAAAATTAAGAACTTTTTTTACCTCACTTACATAATAACATAATTAAAGAGATCTAATGTTTTAAATAAAATAATTGTTTATATTCTCTCTATACTCAATATTTTTTTTAAATTCAGTTTTAGAGAATTCATAGACAAATAGCCAAACTGCCATCTTCAGCATATATTTTTAATAGGCTAGACTACAGTCAATTTTAGAAGTCTGGCCTTTGTTCAATATTGATGTTCTGGTAGAATCAAAGAAACAGGAACAAGTCACATAACTGCATTTGACTGCATGCATTACAAATTCATGTTTCAGTTAAGCTTTTGGAGCTACTTAGCAATTTCTTTCTAAAATCTCATTAAATGCACCATAGTGACTATTATAGAACTTTACTTTTCCCCAAGTCCTCAAACCCAGTTTTGACACTCTAACTCTGAAGCTCTAAACATCCTGTTAAACTCCTTCAACTCCCCTTTCTTCTTTGTTAAATTTTCAATTTTTCTCTACTCATGGGGCCTTGGGATTCAGCCAGGTTCGGATTTGAATCTTAACTTCATCAGATACCAGGTTTGGGGGGAGGATGTAGCCTCTGTTTTCTCTGTTTCAGTTTCTTTATCTGCAAATTGGAAAAATAATTTCTTGCAAGGTGTTTTTCAGACTTGATTAAATAAATGCCAGAACATTAAATATATAGTAGACCCATAATATATGACATTGCATGTAGTTTATTTTGTTGGAACTCACCATCAGTCATACCTTCTCCTTCTTTATATCATTAACCTCCCCCATTAAACTGACTCTTCTCTGAGCAAATAGAATACACACACACTTACACATTCCCAGAAACCCTGCTTTCTCTTCCATCTTTTTTCCAATGCCAAATTAACCGAAAGAGTGGTCTACACTAGCAGCCTCTTCATTGCACTCATTTCTAGCTTCCTAATAATCAAAGCTTTATCCCACTGAAGATGCTCTGTCAAAGGTCCTGAATAATCTACCATACATCAGATCTATTGGATTCCTTCCAGAGGCCCTTTGGCTCAAGCTTTGGCACTGTTTTTCTTGACCTTGCCCTCTTCCTAAATGTCCACTGACCCCTTGTTACTTTCTCCTCTTACTCCATCAGCTAAGATTCTTTTTACATAGTCTTCTCTTGTGAGTGATAGCTGTATCATTGTCTTTAATCTGGACCTTTTTATCCTGACTGAAGACTGTAGTTTCAGTTAGCAGGATGAAAATGTCCACACAGATATATTGCAAGCATTTAGATTGCAATATACAAATATCCTTTCGCCTCATCCTGGTTAATGGCATAATCATCTGCTTATTGACTTGGTATAAAACTGGAAAGTCATTTTCAAACCCTATTAATATAGTCAGAAATGTTATTTATGGAGACTAACTATGTGCAAACCCTCTGCATAGCACTCTAATTCCATTATCTCATTTAAGCTTCCACTATGCATATGAACTTACTATTTCTCATTTTTCATGTGAGGAAATAGACTTACAGAGGTGAACTAACTTGTCCAAGGTCATTCAGCTAAAAATATGTCCAATTAGCCCTGGTTGGTATGGCTCAGTGGATTGAGTGCCAGTCTGCAAACCAAAGGGTCACCAGTTTGATTCCCAGTCAGCACATGCCTGGGCTGCAGGCTAGATTCCCCAGTAGGGGGCACACGAGAGGCAACACACATTGATATATCTCTCCCACTCTTTCTCCCTCCCTTCTCTAAAACTAAATAAATAAAAACTAAAAAATATGTCCAACTAAACCTTACACCCATTTGTATAACCTTTTTCTCCTTCAAACAACCCCCATCAAGGCTATCAATTCAATCATTATATCTCAACAGGTTTATTTAACTATAATCTTTTGTATCTGCTCCCTTCTTTATTCTCTCTGTGGTTCTCTTGTTTTACACCTTATTTTTCTCTTTCATTCTGCTGCCCTAAAAAAGCATCCTGGCCCTGGCTGGTGTAGCTCAGTGGATTGAGTGCGGGCCTGCGAACCAGACAATAGCGGTTCGATTCCCAGTCAGGGCACATGCCAGGGTTGCAGGCAGGTTCCCTGCAGGCCAGTTCCCAGCAGGGGACACACGAAAGGCAACCATACATTGATGTTTCTCTCCCTCTCTCCTTCCATTCCCCTCTAAAGATAAATAAATAAAATCTTTAAAAAAAAGCATCCTAACAGGTCTTCTTTCCCAGTCTTTGTGGCATCAAGCCATCCCGTATCAGATCATCTACCAAGACCCCACCACAGCATAGACCAGCCCACCATTTAGCCTCATCTTTCACTGCACACCCCAGTCATCAAAGTGCACTTGTCCTTCTTTCATTACATTATTTCAGGCTATTGCCTTGGCCTTGAACTCCCTTCCTCCTAACTAAAATATTCTGAAATGTTACTCATGCCTGAGTTTCAGTTCAAACTCCATCTACTTCAGAAAACTTTCAAAGAAAGAGATAATAGGTTATCTCCACTGTACATCTCTAACTTCCACTGCAATTTTAGCATCACCTAGAGACATTGTGAGAAAGAGGCTGAGAGCATGTACTTTGGAGCCGCCTGCCTGGGTCTAAACACTGGCTCTGGTATTTTCTAGCCATGTACCTATAAGTAAGTCACTTACTCTTTCTATGCCTCGGTTTCCTCAACTGTAAAATGGAGGTAAAGATAACACCTTTCTTCATAGTACAGTTACATTTATTAACTGCAAATACATATAAAACATGTACAACAAGGTGGTAAATAATGAGTACTCAATAAATGTGAAGTATTATTGTGTATTATTCTTCTGTTATTCAGTCTTGGAAGACCCTTTTGTGTAACTACTTATATTTTAAAGTCAATACTGGTGAATTTTCAAAATTTGAATTTATGTATTGTGGGTTCTTTTTCCTGTCTTGCTAATAGATTATGAATTCCATGAAAGCACAGTCAGTTTTGTCTTATTTACAACAGTATCACCAATACCCAACACAGTTTTTGGCAAATACTGTGGATTTACTGCTTATGTCTTGAAGTGAATTAATCAGTCAATCAGTGCTGATTTTGTCAGCTTCTCAGTTCCTGGAGGCAAGTACTATGCTCCATTTATTCCATATTTCCCATAGCACTGATCATAATGTCTTTCAGTGTGGAGATAATAAGTGTTTGTTGAGTAATAATAAAAGCAAAGACTCTTTTCCTGAGGGAAGAAAACTGTAAAAAGTATAATTTGGATAAATTCAACCGAGGTCACAGCAATCGTGCATGAAGAGTCTGGAAGCTGTGGCTGTATCAATCAATGGCAGAGATCATTAACAGTCTGAAATTCCAAGTTGTTTTGTATTCATTCTTTGCTGTTCTTCTTACCATGTTCTCAGCTACACAGACCAAATAACAAATATAAGTCATGTAAAAAATAAAAACTAAAATTAATAATGAAAAAACAAAAAAATAAATGAAGGGAAAAGATTTATTCCGACGTTTTAGGGTATGGAAATCAGATCCACAACCAAGCAATACCCAGAATATTCCAAAGAAGGAAGAAAAGATGAGAATGTTTATACTAAAATTACTTCTTCAGAAGAATCAGCCCTGCATTTTGAGCCTCTGGATTGATCTGAGATGGAATCCCCTAGATGAGAAGTGGTCTGCAAAATGGATGTCAGGTGGTTCTTTGCAGGGCTATCCATAGGAGATTGTATGTATATGTATATATATAAGAGATTATGGATACACACACACACACACACACACACACACACACACATCTTCCAGGAATTGATGCACAAGTAAAAAGTTCAAAAGTTTAAGTTTTCAATCTGAAGTAAGGATAGAATAATTTCCTCATGCTTAATTCTACTTGATTTTAGTAATTTGGCAGCTGGACTATAATGACCCCATTTTATTTCTTCAGTCAGAAATTAATGCTATTTTCCTGTAGTTGTTTAAGAGGAGTGACTATGGGAAACTAAAATTTAAAAAAAAAGAAACATTAACACCCCCACCCAAAAGAATCTGGCAGTTTCCAGGAACTTACCATTAGTGAAAGAGACATTTAACAGTGCTCATTGTCACAGTACAAGTGGCTTTGATCTTGGCAAATATTCCAGTATTTTAGTGTCAATACACACACTTAAAATCCTCCACACTTTTTTTCTTATTCTTAAGAACTACTTTCGGGCCAACACAATACATTAAAACATTATCCAGAGCATTTTCCCCATCATTTGTCTAAATATCTAGAGATGTTTTATTACTTTATTTTAATATTTTCTTACTAAAATTAATTTTCTTAGAATATCTAGATTTACTAGTTTTCTAGTTTGTAAAATATTTGTTCCAACATTATTAGTCATTTACACAGCAAGTAGATGATAAAGTATGTGCTTGTTATTTTACTGCAAATGGCAAGAAATGAAAAGAGATTATATATTTCTGTTGTCAGTATCAAAGAACTAAGTGGTTCTATTTCATATATGTTATTGTCCATTTAATAAATTATGTAGCCAGTGACCAATTACTGAGCATAAGGATGCTATTTGTTCCATTTTCTGAGTAGTAACCATAGTTACTGTGGATGATTTGAATAAATGATCTGGAGTATTAGAATTTTAAATACCATAGATTTTGAGCAAGTCTTAAAGAATATTCACATGGAAATATGCAACTATGAAAATATCCAAGATCAGAATGGGGGTTGTGTTTACTTTTCTGATAGTGAACATTTGCCATGAAATTATAAATTGTGGTTCACATTAAGTCTACTGAATCAAGATCCTCAAGATTAGTGGCATTATTCCTACCTTATCTAAAAGGCATCTTAATCTTTATCCAGATCAAGTGCGTTCTTTTTGTTTCATATAGATTTGACTCAAGAAAGGAAGAGAAAGAAGAGGAAACAGACTAGCCTTTGCGTGCTCCAGTGCCAAGCACTGGGATTGATGCCGTTGCATTACATCCTCATACTAACCTGTGTGAACTGGGTGTTTTCACTCCCATTTTGTGGGTCGGAACTTCAGAAACTGCTGTTTGTTTGGGGTTATGCACTAATCTAGCAGAGCTGTATTCCCATCTAAGCTCAACTATTTACCATTTAATGCTTTTTTAAACTAATGCCTTTCTCTGTCTTCCTTAAAATTGTAGACCAGGAAACTACTATATTTCATACTCATCTTCAGTATTTATATTCTGATAGTACACAAATATGTCCATAATTCTGATGAATCTCATGTGAAAAAACTATTATTATGAGTATTAGAGCTCAGCAACCAGAGGAGATACAGCTGTTCCTACATGTAGGAAAAAGCTAAAATTCCACTCAGAAATACATTTAAATTGAGATGTTAAATACTTTTTTAGTATTTTGATTTAAAAAGTGACTTGTGGTAACAAATATAGAAGACTTTTCACCTCAGAACAATTACATAAGAAGTAAATCAATATTTTATGCAGTACTATAGCATATTGTATTTAAATGAAACAATCTACAATGAAACAGTGTGTAGTTATTTGGGGTTGGATTGAGAAGGTGTGCCTGGGGGAGAAAAGCAGTTATGAGATTTTTAGAGAAGCACAGAGATTTAACTCCTGGTTATAATTGCATTTTCAGTTAATGGATAAAGCCTATTTCTATGTCAAAGGGAAAAATGTGCAATCGTTTCTCTCCTTATGTCATGAATGCTTAAAGCTGAGTTCTTTAATGGCAGTGCCCTCAACAAGCAAAGTATCTCAGGCAAAAGCAAGTCTCCTTGATGCAGAACTTGTTCACAACAAACAAAGCAATAGCTAGTATCCCAGCAGATAACGAAATAGATGAATGTAAAAAATGTCAAAATATCTTCATAAATATTAAAAGACTCAAAAATGGAAGGCAGTGCCATAATTATAACAGTTAAAATCCCATGGAACTTTCCCTAAGAAGAAGATAAGTCATGAACTAAATTTTAAATAATAAGCATTTAGTGCAAAAATAGGAAGGCTGCATCTTGGTGAAAGGAATGATATGTGCAATTGTGGGGAGAAGGCAAATGCAAGCTCTGACTTGGACCAGAAAACCCAGTCACCTTATGTAATTTTTTAGTAAGATATACAGAGTCCAGCAGAAGTAAGGCCTGCTTGAGTGCGGTTGGGAGGGTAATAATAGGGGTGTAATAATTTATAGCTTTAATTTGAACACTTCACCTAAAACATCATATGGTGTGCTTGAGTGTGATATTATTTTGTGACAGAATTACATGCTTATGATTTTATAATTAAAAATTTTGTAATAAAAATGCATTATTTGTGCTGGACCTTGTATATTATCCTCTGACTCATTTACAATAATGAACTAAGAAGAACTATGAAACTATTTTTAAAAACTTTAAAATATAAAATGGAATTTCAATAAAATGTGTACCAAGAAATGTTTTTAGCACTCAAAAGAGCTCAACACACTCATATTAGGTATTTAAAAATATAGGCAATATGATATTTTTAAACTAGAAATAAAAAATGCAAGGCAGACCTGTGTAGCCACTGTGGAAAAACAGTATGGAATTTTCTCAGAAAATTAAAAATGGATCTACTTTTTGATGCAGCAAATCCACTGCTAGGATTATAGCTCAAGAATCCTCAAACACCAATTCAAAAGAACCTGTGCACCCCAATGTTCATAGCAGCACAATTTACATAGGCAAGGGCTGGAAACAGCCTAAGTGCCCATCAGTAAATGACTGGATCAAAAAACTGTGGTACATTTACACAATGGAATTCTACGTAGCAGAAGAAAGAAGAAAGAAAGAAGGAGCTCCTACATTTTGCTATAGCATGAATGGAACTGGAGTGAAATAAGCCAGGTGGTAAAATACAAATAGCATATGATATCATCTATAAGTGGAACCTAAACAACAAAACAAACATGCAAGCAAAATATAACCAGAGACATGGAAATAAAAAACAAACTGACAGTAACCAGAGGTCGAAGGAGGGGGTAATGAAGGAAAGAAGGGAAAGGGTCATCAAGGAACATGTATGAAGGACCCATGGACAAAGCCGACTAGGGAGAGGATTGAGGGTGGAAGGTGGGGGTGGGTGACCCGGGGAAAGTGGTGGTGGTAAAAATGGAGACAACTGTACCCGAACATAAAAAAACGTGTTTAAAGAAAGGTGCAGTGAAATAAATCCTGTTGCTTTTCATTCCTTTAATCTTCTCTTTTTGTAGAACTATTCTACAAAAATGTCACTTTTATCACTTCAAGGGGGAAAAGATTACACAAAATAGAAAGCAAAAAAAAAAAGAGATTGCCATTTATTGGTGGTTTTGATTGGCTGCAGAATACCATAAAATAAACCACATTGTAAGACAGAAAGAGACAACAGTTGCCTTTTAACAGAATCATCATTATTTTTATAGTCCAAATTATAGCCAAAATAAAAATAATACTTGAAAATAGATTTGTTGACTCTAATGCTGTAAGTTAGGAAGTCATGGACAGCCAATGAATTAATGCATATAATTCAATAAATACTAGTTATTATCACTAAAATATATTTTAGGCACTGAACACCTGCTAGAATATACTTTACTTTCCTGTCATATTACTTAAATGTGTACTTTTCTAGAATTTAATGTGGTTCTTAGTTTTTATTCAGTTCTCATTATTTGTATATTCAACTTGAATATGTAAACAAGTAGTTGATATTTTAAGAACCTAATATATATTACAATATGTGTTCACTTTAATTTCTGAGAATAGACATAGATTTTATTTTTCTTTCTTAAAATGATTAGTATATGATTGCCTCTTGTAAGCCAACCTCTACATTTTAAATAACTCACTGGGTCAGAAATTTCTTATCAGTGAGTCACTTTTCTATGCCAAGCTGTGGTTTTGCCCTTATACACTTCATTATGATTTTACAAAGATCCTGTCTGCCTTTTGATAAATACCTCAGGGCATGCAGAAGGCAAAATTCCATGATAAGTATATGAAGCTAAGTACCTACTTTCTTTTACAAGGCATTAATATGTTATACCAACAGTGGGACAGAAATAAATTTCATGTTTGTACATTTCAATGAGAAAATGCATCTGTTTATATTTTCTTTCAATTTAAAATTAGTACATGGTTATGTCAGACTATCTGAAAAGTACAGAGAAATATGAAGATTACTTACAACCCCACCTTCTAGAAATACCACTTTAAATATTTTAATGTGTTGCCTCACATTCATCTTTGGAAATTTAAATAAATTTAAAGGACGCCAAGCCCATTACTAGGTAGAAGGCTCTCAGAGTATAATCATCCCTAGGAATTTTACAGTCACATATTTCTTATTCTTTTCTAGTAGCAGGTGATCCCATGCTCTGGCTCCTTTTTATACTTCCAGCTTCTGGGTGCTAGAAAAGGTAGCAGCCTTTTCTAGCTCTCCCAGTTCTTCACAGTGTTGACATGTTGACCGTTTCCCTTTATTCCCACACAGGCACCATTCACAAAAGACTTCTGTATAAATAGCATGGTTTACTAAAAGTTTAGGGCTATGGAAGGAGTTTCACTGTAGCAATGAACTTGGCACTAATCTTCACCAATAATGATCAGCCCTTTTGCCTCCAACACTCCCCTAAAACAAGTCTTCTCTTCTCTTGCAAACTCCAAAGAGTGTGGTCATCTTATATCATTCCTGGCAATGTATGCGCTAAAATAAAATTTTTCTTCTTCAAACAATTTATCAAGGAATTCAAAGAAGGTAGAAGAATCCTGGTGTCAGCTATTAAGATAGCTATAGACATAGATGATACAGATAGGTATATGTATAAATATAGATGATAGAGATATAGATGTATAAATATAGACAGATATACAAATAGATGTATAGATATGCTATGCATTATTTTTAGAAACTTGTTATAAAACCTTTTATGTATTATAAGGTTTTTTAAATTATATTTTACTGATTATACTATTACAGTTGTCCTGATTTTTCCCCTTTTGCTCCCTCCAACCCATCACCCCACCCTCCCTCAGGTATTCAGGTAATGGCAAATCTCCTCACCATTGTTCATGTTCATGGGTCAAGCATATAAGTTATTTGGTTACTCTACTTCCTATACTCTACATCAGCAAGGCTATTCTGCAACTACCTACTTCAGCTTCTTAACCCCGTTGCATCTTCACCCATTCCCTCACAGCCCCTCCCATTTGGCAATCATCAAAATGCTCTTTGTATTCATGATTTTGTTTCAGTGCTTCTTGTTTGCTTAGTTTGTATTTCAGATTCAAATGTTGATAGATATGTATTTTTGCCATTTTATTGTTCATAGTTTTGATCTTTTTTTTCTTAAATAAATCCTTTAACATTTCATATAGTAATGGTTCAGCGATGATGAACTCCTTTAGTTTTTCCTGTCTGGGAAGCTCTTTATCTGCTCTTCAATTCTAAATAATATCGTTTCTGGGTAGAGCAATCTTGGCTGTAGGTCCCTGCTTTTCAGGACTGAATATTTCCTGCCAGTCCCTTCTAGCCTGCAAAGTTTCTTCTGAGAAATCAGCTGACAGTCTTATGGGAACTCTCCAGTAGATAACTAAGTGTTTTTCTCTTGCTGCTTTTAAGATTCTCTCTTTATCTTTAACCTTTGGCATTTTAATCATGAGGTATCTTGGAGTGGGCCTCTGGACATCCATCTTTTTTGGGACTCTCTGTGCTTCCTGGATTTGCATGTCTATTTCCTTCACCAAATTAGGGAAGTTTTCTTTCATTATTTTTTCAAATAGATTTCTGTCTTCCTCTTTCTCTTCTCCTTCTGGCACCCTTATGATGTGAACGTTGGACCTCGAAGTTTTCCCAGAGGCTGCTTATATTATCCTAATTTTTTTGGATTATAGTTTTTTCTTCTTATTCTGATTGCTTGTTTTTTGCTTCCTTATGTTCCAAATAATTGCTTTCATTCTTGGCTTCATCCACTTTACTCTTGTTCTCCTGTAAATTATTCATTTCAATTAGTGTATGCTTCATTTCTGACTGGATCTTTGTTATGCTGCTGAGGTCCTCACTAAGTTCCTTGAGGATCCTTATAACTCGTATTTTGAACTCTGCATCTGACAGAGTGCTTATCTCCATTTTGTTTAGCTCTTTTTTTTGGAGTTTTGATTTGTTCTTTCATTTGGGAAATTTTCTTTGTCTCCTCATTTTAACAGCCTCCCTCTGTTTCTTTCTATGTACTAGGTAGAGCTCTTATGACTCCCTGTCTTGGTAGCATCATCTAATGTAGTAGGTGTCCTGTAGGGTTCAGTGGCACTGCCTCCCCTATCACCTAAGCTGGGTGCTCCAGGTGTGCCCTTTGTGTGGGCTGAGTATACCCTCCTCTTGTTGATCCTTGGTTACTGTTAACAGAGTAGTGGGAGCGATTTACCCAGGCCAGTCAGCTGCAAGGTCTGGCTATGGCCACTAACCATCAACCTCCACCTTCCATGGAGGATCAGCTGTGCAGGCAGTAGGGTGGTGGTGCTCCAGTGTGGGCTATAGCTGTCCACTGGGTACAAAGGCTCTGAGGTTTCCAGAGTGGTGCAGGCCAAGGTCATCCCCCACTTGTGTTCTACTTGTGGCCACCCTGCATGAGCTATAAAGCAATCTGAGATGGCTGCTACTTATTCTGAACTTGGAGGTTCCCAGGTAAAGCCAAGCTGTGGATCTAGACTGGCTGTTGTTAGTGGTGAGTCTGTGGCCACCTAGCAAGAAGCACTGAGGCTGGGGGCTCATTGAGCTCAGCTGTTGCTTGTTTGATAGGATTTAGGAAGTTGTGAAGCATAAACCAAGTCAGCCATTCATTCATATGGAAAAGTTACTGTTAACAGCTTGAGTGGGCCCATAAATTGAATGGACAGGAGACTCAGATATTTCCAGGGTGGGGCACAGTTTGAGCCAGGTTGGTGGAGTCTCAGATATGGCACCTGCCTGCCAGCTCTGTGGCTCTGTTGAAGGAGAGTTCAGAAAAGGGAGAATGGCCCTGCCTTCCTCTGTGTCTGGGACAAAGCTGCCCCCCAGCTCCTGCCTTGATGTCACACACTTCAGTTCCTCCTTGTATGCCACTGTTGCCTTTAAAGATTGTACCCTGGTGCTGGAGCTCAGAGGGAATGAGTCTGAGTAAGTCTGTATATGGGTTCTTTAGGAGGAACTACTTGGGACTTTAGAATTTTCTCCCACTCCCTCAATTCTCACTGTTTTTTGCAGTTAGAAGTTATGGAGACTTATCTTCCTGGCTCTGGAACCCTGGGATAAGAGCCTGGTGTGGGGCTGGGATTCTTTGTTCCCAGGATATTCCTTCCTAATTTTTATCTACCACATGTAGGGGTGCAACCAACCCATTCCAGGTCTCTGCCTCTCCTACCAGTCTGGATGGACATTGATTCTTTAATTCTTTAGTCATCAGACTTCCGTTCAACTCAATTTCTGGTGGTTCTGAGTAATGGTTGTTCTATAGTTTAGTTGTAATTTTGGTGTGATTGTGCAAGGAATTGAGCCCTGTTTACCTATATATTATGCGGTTTTTAATTTAAAATTTCATTCAATTCCTTTGTTTTTGTTATATATGCCTTATAAACCTGACAACTTAAGTTTAGTAGAAATATGAGATAAATCCCTTTCAACATAGCCCAAGATGTTGCTACTTGGAATTGTTTTCCTTCACTTAGTATGATCATCGAAGAGGAGTCTCTAAAATCTCCAACACCTATTTCACAGACATAGAACAAACACTTCAAAAATTTATATGGAATCATAAATGAGCCCGAATAGCTATCTGCTCTAAAGAAGAACAAAGTAAGGATCACAATACCTGATATCAAACTGTATAAAACATGCCAATGGTACCAGACAGAGGTTTAATCTCCAAAATATACAAAGAACTTACACGACTCCACTCTAGGAAGACATCGAACCCAATTAAAAAATGGGAAAAGGACTTGAACAGACACTTCTCTAAAGAGGACATACAGAATATCCAGAGACACATGAAGAGATGCTCAATATCGTTAGCTATCAGAGAGATGCAAATTAAAACCACAATGACATACCACTTTACACCAGTCAGGATGGCTATAATAGACAAAGCAACAAACAACAAATGTTGGAGAGGTTGTGGGGAAAAGGGGACCTTAGTTCACTGTTGGTGGGATTGCAGACTGGTACAACCATTATGGAAAACAGTATGGAATTTTCTCAGAAAAATAGCGAAAGAAAACACAAAAAAAAAAAAATCTCCAACACCTGCATCTAAAAGGCAGCATAGTCATACCTGAAAAGTGTAACAAGATTTGAACTAGTTAGCAACCCAGAGATGCTTATCAGGAGCAAGATAACAAATGTTGAGGAATCAGGTTCACAAGGATGGCCCCAAGATTGACATGCTTCCTAAGCCAATGGAAGCAGGAAGTGGCTAACTTTCTCTTCCTGAGGACAAATTGTCCCCTACATCCAAGTGGAGCAGCTCTGCCTTGGACTTTTACAATTCTCTGACTTTAGGACTAGAAGGCATTTCCCTTGATCAAATTTTGCTTTCATAGTTAGCATTTAATACCCTTCTTATGAAACTGGCCTTTACTTCTAAGGAGTGATCAAGGGCAGACATGAAGGAGAAGAAAAACTGTAACATTTAAGAGCACCAAGGAACAATATTTACTCATGTAGCATGCTGCTTTGATGATGTGTGGGCATGGATGGGCATTACCACAGATAAAGAGGAGAGAGAGATAACCTAATACCTACTTGATACTGATTCAGTGAGGTAACTGGTTACAAAGTGAAAAATCCAGCTAATTCATGGGTTACTTCATATCAAATTTTACTATTATTCATTAAATTTTAGTGTATCTTAATTTTTATAAATTAAAAGTACACAACAAAAAAACACTCTTTGTTTTGACTTCAGAACTTGCCAAAAATGTGCCCAATGATCTAAAAAATTAGATAAAAATGTATGGGGAAAAAAGAAAAATAGGAAGAATGGAGGGACAAGGTGAGAGGGAAAAAACACCATAAAACAGAAGAAATGGATAAGGCGGGCATCTGTGGTGTGTCTGCCTACTCAGTTACTATAAAGAAACAATGGTTAGTTAAGTATTTCCTTATACAGTATCTCATAGGTTATATATTTAATGCAATATATAGGAAACAGCTTAATTCAAACTGGAGAATATGTGATATTGATTTTCCAAATCTATTTTATCAACTGTGAATTTTTAATTGAGAAAACTATCCTTAGGTTGTACATCAATAGAATGACCTTTAGAAAAGACATTTCTCCTGTCCACTCTGCCCAGTGACCGCTTCAAATGATCTCTCCCTGAAATGGTGTTAGTTTGGTTTAACACAGTCTAGCAAAACCCCATCTGTAACTCACAGTAGGAACTATTCACGGATGTCCCAGATGCTGTTTTCTCACTGTTTGCTACCTAATAAATGACTCATATTTTCATAAAGTTCCTAGAAGAGCTAACAGTATCTGTATATTTTCTCTTTATAGACACACATAATATAACTCTAAAAAAAAGTTTTTCTGGGTTCTTAACCCTTATCTACATCCACACAAAAGAAACTAGAAGCAACAAAGTCAGGATATATTAAGTCTCCAGGACAGTATAATTTGGGGGAATTAAGGAGACAAGCACCATTGGGAAGAACAAGTTGAGTAAAATGTCTGAGCAGTCCTTGAGTGTTTTTTTTCCAACTCAAGCTTTCCAACAGGATTATTGTATTATCGATTTATATCACCCTAGCTGAAATTAGCACTAGTTAAACTGCAACAGAGAAAAGATTTTATAATATGAATATAGTGATTTTTCTGTTTCTAATTTTTGGAATAGGCACAATGTATTTGTTCCATGATTCAGGTTTTCCACATCACAAATGTTATTTTCTCCTAAAAAGGGTATACACACGTTTCTCATAATATAGGTATCTGTCATCTTTCTTATTCTAAGGTCTGTTTTATCTTCTTCACTTCAAAATTGTGAAGTAAATTTTTTACCACAACTGTACAGTCACTATTTTTTTAAAAAAATACTTATAGTTAAAACAGTTGTTCCAAGAATTAATGACTGTTTTGATAAACCCTAGAGAGCACTTCGTCCTCACAGTAGCTGAAACTTGAGAAATAATGCCTCATCTTAGGCAGGGGGAAATCTTAGCCTTTGAGGAGGTCATAACTTCATTCTTAAAAGAGATTTTACCTTGAAATATTTATTTGAGTATCTGTTCATCCTCAAGTTTTGGGAAATATTTTCATACCCATGGTAAGCCGCTCAGTCTACACTTTAGTCTCATCTTCCACTGTCTTAATCTCAGAGTGTGCAGACAGCAGCTGGGATGGCAAATTCAGTCACAGCAAATATATGTTTCTGAATTGATGATACCTCTGCTCTAATCTTCATTGTTGCAAATGCCATAGCTCCTTAGAATGCAGCCATGGTATATGAGAGCAAGCAACAGTATTGTTTTGATTATCTATTGGCTCAGTAGGTATTGATTGTAATGCCTTTTAAGTTAAACGTAATTGAGTAATCATTGGTAACAAGGCAATTCATGAAAGTAGTAGAGGGAAATGATACACGTGCTCAGAGTTCCTGTTAAATGTAGATCATTAATATATCATTAATTTTTTTCCAGATCGAAACAACAGCTCATTTTAAACAGATAATTCCTTATCTTTAATATATTCCTTTCAGATACAGACAGTGTACAGTTTTCTTACAAAAAAAAAGGTCACTCCCCTGCATATGTTGTCAAAACTGTATCTAAATCCCTTGAAGTCCTTAATTTTAATCATTAATAAGCTTCTGATTTCTTGGAAACTTCCAAACTTGTTCTTTTGTTTCTCTCAAGCGTCTCTCAACCCAATTAGCTTGTGTAGAACAGACTAGTCTAGAGCTGTCACTTCCAAGCCTATTGGTCAAAAGGAAATGCAGCCTTAGTGAGTGCAGAATCAATCACAAATGTTAATTAGAACAATGGATATCGACACCACCACTTGAGAAAGTGGGCCCCATGCAATAAATACAATGGCATTATGCTTTCGGCGTGAAAGCATGCAAAGGCAAATTAATTAAAATTTCAGTGGGAAAATATAAATCTTAGAAATTCTTTCCTATTAATTGGCTCTGAATTTCAGTCATTCTTGATGATTGAGGATAGATAAGGGTGTGTAATATAGTCCGATGTAGACTGGTTATGTACTTTTCTACTGGTGGTATGATATGGTTTCTTCTTTAAGTTTATATAAAGGCCTCTCCAAGGTCATTATATAGGATAAAAGTATATATATTTTATTAAAAAGTATATATATATATTTAAATATCATAGCTCTAAACCAAGCAATATGATTTTTTCTTTATTTCTCTTTATGTAGAAACACCTTCTTTGTGATATATACAGGTGTGAGAAATTAAGGATTCCATCTGACTTATTTTGCAAAAACATGATGTAACAGGAAAATACATGGCATCAGCTAAAGGCTAAATGTTGGATTTGTTTTAAATAATTTTGTCTTACTTGAGCCAGAAAATAAATACTTTCCAATTTTAGTTTAACAAATCAATTAATTTATTGATTATTTGAACACATATTTATTGGGTACCTCTTAGATGCCCAGTATTGTTCTAAACACTGGAATTTAAAACAGACTAGAACACCTGCCATCTACTAGTAGTTTCCCATCAGACTCAAATAGGAAAAAGACTGTAAACAAATATATAATTAAGACATAAATATGTCAAATAGACATTAGTGTTTAAGGTCAAGGAGACATGGGGTGGTATGTGGGAGGAGTTGGGGGCAGTTTCCAAGTGGGTAGTTCGAGAAGCCTCACTGACACTGAGAAGGCAGACTCTTGGTCACAACCGGAAAGTGAGGAAATCCATGCAGATATCTGAGAAGAAACTTTTCCAGTAAGAGGAAACAGCACAGCAAATGCAAAGACCCTGAAGTGAATGTACCTGGCACATTCAAAAAAAAAGACCAGAGTGTTACTGAAGCAGAGTGAGTGAGAGAGAAAGAGAGTAGAAATTGATGGGGTCATAAAAGTAACAAAGGCCAGAATACTTAGGTCCTTATACACAGTGGTGAAGGTTTTGGAGGAAGAAAGCCATCAGAGAACTCTGAGGAGAGACATATTCTGATTTAACTCTCTGGCTGCCCTTTAGACAGTAACCGGTACAAAACAAGGGCAAGAGGAATGGGAAGTGAATGGAGACTATTTCAGTAATCTGGACAAGGATAGATGATAAAATGGTAATAGCTTAGACGAGGGCAGCAGAGGCAAGGATAGAGAGAAGTAGTTATATTTGAAATATGCTTTATAAGAGAGCCAACAGATTGATTTTTTTGGTGATGAGATGTAAACAATTAGTGAATAGTTACTGATGTCTTTAAGGATTGTGGTAGAAGCAGTGGAAGAAATGAATGGTTATATACTGAGGTGAGGAATTGTCTGAAGAACAGGCTGACTGGAAAAAAATCAAGATTGGTTTTGGACATATTACATTTGAAACTACTTGTAGATATTCCAGAGTTGAGAAGTTCAGGTGATGTGAGCACTAACAGAAAAGAATGAGCAAGCAGCCTTTGAAATAAGAAGAGATATCGAAATCTATTGATCTGGAAGCCAAGTAAAAAAATTA
Organism: Artibeus jamaicensis; assembly: GCF_021234435.1. Lineage (NCBI taxonomy): Eukaryota > Metazoa > Chordata > Mammalia > Chiroptera > Phyllostomidae > Artibeus > Artibeus jamaicensis. Next base: position 18,389,741 of record NW_026521837.1, read on the forward strand.
AAATTCACCAAGAAATAGTTATCAACTGTCTGAAATGCAACTGACAAGTTAACTAAGATAAGGATAGAGAATCGACCTTCGGATTTAGCAATGTGGCCATCATTTGTCTGAAGCGCACTGAGGGGGGAGGTGTGAGAGAGGTGACAAGACTTGACATGATCAGAGAGGGTCAAGTCAGAAAAGGAGGAATGGAATTGGGGAATAATGAGTACAGAGCAATTCTTTGGAGTCTTTTATTAGTAAAGGTATTGAAAGTAAAGGCTATTAGTAAAGGCTGTTGTTGCCTACCAGCTACAATAGAAAAGGTATTGTAGCTGGTAGGCAACACGGAGTCAGTAGAGGTATCTTTCAACTTTTAAGGGTTGAAGAAATTACATGGTTGTAAGTTAATGAGAATGACCAATAGAGAAAAATTAATGGTTCTGATGAAGAGAAAAAGTACTGGTCAAACCCATTTGTATCTGTTTAATACGACAAGAAAGATGCTGATATGAATAATATGCATGTAGGTATATTTATATGTGTATATTTATATATTTTTCCTTAAAAACTAATCATTATAAGAAGTCTTTCCAAATATTGAAAAGATGCAACAGTGATTAACTGGAAGAAGAGAGATTGAGATAAAATTTTCTAAGGAAGCATGAGTTTTGTGATACTTTGGGAACAATTCTGATGACTATTTTACTCTAATTTAGTTTGTCCCAAATATGCCTTATTAGCTCTTTGTGGGAAAAAAAATTTTTTTTTAAAGAGCGAAGCATGGTTCTATACCAGACACATTTCCTGACAAAGAATTAGAACTCCCTGATGAAAAGAGGAGGAGACACACACAGCCTCAAACCGACGTGAGTGTCTTGGAGAGAAAGTAAACTGTCAAGAGAAACATCAGAGCAGTCTCCTCTGTCGGACGGGAATGTCCTCGCACTGACAAATCTCAAATACAAAGGCTCAGTTTGAGCCTATGGCTGAGACTTCAGCCAAAGCAAACACATTTCTCTCTTTATTAGCGATTAATTTTCTTTTCTCAGTACCGCAGAGTCTACTTGTTCGGATCTGGCTCTCACTAAAACATCGGTAAGCCAATTAATCCATTTCCTTAATGAGAACTCTCTATTACAGAAATAGGTAATTGCATAGACTTGTATTGAATCTGTCAGACTTGCCTTTGGTGGGAGAATGCCAATTATCCAAGCAATCTGGCTTATTATACAGCAGTGTTGGACCTCGGCAGCATGATTACAATAATACCGTAGGAGTGAGGAGGACTTGGAGTTAATTGTTTGTTGAGGACCTGTTATATAACACATTGGGCTAGAAGCCTCATGCACATTTCCTCATTCCATGTTCTCCACTAATCTGTAAGGAACTGCTACTTATTTTACATTTTGGGAAACTGAGGCTCACATGTTGGAGAGTTAGTGAACTGCAGAGCTAGAATCATTATCAAATGAGTTTCAAAAATGATAGTAAGCACTCTGGCTGATGTAGGTCAGTTGGTTGGAGCATTGTCCAGTAACCAAAAGGTTGCAGGTTTGATTCTTGGTCAGTGCACATGCCTAGGTCAGTGCAAGTTCAATCCTTGATCCCCAAACCCTGGTCTGGGAACCTATGCACCTCCTGTGATCCCAGGTCAGGACATGTATGGGAGGCAACCAGTTGATGCTTCTCTATCTCTCCCCTGCCTCTCATCATTGCTTCTCTCTCTGTATTCCTCTCTCCATTTCTCTCTAGAAGCAAACCCCGCTCCCTTTTAAATGCAAACAAGAGTTCTTGACATTCTAATGTCATGAGTAATTGACAGGTGGCTATTGCAAAATGTACCAAAACAATGGCCCATGGTAAAGACAGGGATATAGAAAAGATTACTTGGATAAATTAATGGAAACAAAATTTAGAGTTTTATTTGTGTAGGAATAACAGGTAGCATATTTAATGACTAGAGAAGAAGCAGGTAAGTAAAAAATAGAGTTAAGAATAGAGCATCCATTGGAAGTAATTTCTTTTTCCAAGAAAACAAGTGTGTGAAAAAAGCGTATTAAAGATGTGCCAAGTTGATATGGCTATAGCATCAGCTCTGGCCTAATACAAAAGATTGTTCTGTCTGTGCCCTATATAAGACAAGCCAGTGTTTCCCAGGGCAGCTGTGCTCATTGCTGTGTTGCAATCTCTTCACAAGTATAACATTCAGTTTTGATCCATGTGTATGTTAAAGCATAATTTAGCATACATAATGTTATAGTGATGACTGGTAGCACAATGTAATACGGAGAGACACAAACAACTTACTACAAAAAAAATATCACCTGTGTACCAATGGAAGGCCAAATAATTCTTGACAAGAGTGACAGTTCTGCCTCACATGTATAGTGGAAAGCTGGTCAGGACAAGAAACTGCTCTACTCAGACCTATAGCAGTGCTGACAGGTTACCAAATGGGCAGTGCCCAACAGTGGACAGGGTCATAGACTGTGTGATACGCTGTGACTCAGCAGTCAGGGTCTCCTCTTGTTATTGTTGGCTTGTTTTGAGTGATTTAACTGTTTTCATTCATTCCAGTTTGCTGCCCAAAAACGCTGGTGTTAAAAGTGTGTCTCACTGCAACCACATAAATATTGTGAACCCTGCCTTAGGGCCAGAATGACACCAGCAAGCTGTCCAGTATGAACATGGAGCCAAGGGCGAAGGCAGAGCCATGGGCACAGGCAGTGGGGTCTCTTATTCTAGAAGGAAGGCCAAGCCTGTACGAGCATTAATAATGATGAATCTTCCAGAGTGAATTATAAAAACCTTCATTAGCAGTATTAAGTGTATGCTGAAACTTTTGAGGTAACTTCGTATTGAAGGAAGGAGACGGTGGTCCTACAACTTACTTGTTTAAAATGGCTTTTTCAATACCTCTCCACCCAGTGGTAGCTGGAGGAGTAAGCTGAGTTGTGTATGTCATATGCTAAGAGGCTACAGCAGGCAACAAACGGCTCAGAAGAGTAGAGGGGAAATGATTTGATGGCTTGATGGAAATAAAAAAGTTATGAGCCGTAAGAGCCTCCTTCCCAAGTGAATTCTAGAAACCAGAGCAACTACTTTGTTTTAGGTTTATAAAGAGCATTTAAAATGCCACTTCTGTCAAAACAAGACAATCACAAATTAAGAAGCCTGTACATTGATGTAGCCAATGGTATTATGGCCATAGCTTAAAAACAAGCAAAATAAACTTAAACAAAACCAAACCACGAACTCACCTACCAACTGTTAGAACAACGTACCAGTGAATTGAAGATTCTGTATGTGGCACCGTAACAGGCACTATTGTGACTGCACTGGTGTCATAATTCCATTTAAAAGCAACTTCGCTAGAGGAACTTCTGCCAAATTTTATACATTTGCAGCTCTATCATGATTCTTCATTGTCCATGTATTTTATGGGCAGTGTTCACCTGGTTTTTCATAATCAGGACCACATCTAACTCCCTCACCTTCTTTAGGGACTTACTGAAATGTCATCTCAATGAAGTCGACTGTAACAACTCTGCTGAAAATTGCCCACCCCGATCCTCCCTTCACCTAGCATTTCAATTCTCCCTTATTCTGCTGTACTTTCCATTTTTCCATAGCACTTAAGACTTTCTGAAATACTACATGACAGTATTTATTATCTGCCTTCCCCTCCTCCCACCAAGGATCCAGGGATGTAAGTGCTATGAGGACCAGGATCTTTATTTTTATTGCAATAAAAATCTTTCCAAAGTTGAAGAAGGCAGATTATCTAAATTAACATAGTAAAATTCAACACCCACACTGTCATTCTAAGAGCAAAGTAATGAAAAAGTTATAAGAAAAGTTCTTAAGAAGTCAATCAGGAAAACAGCTGTGTCAGAAAATTGCCTTGTGGATGTAAATTGAAATGTAAATCTTTCTGTGGGCTGTTAATTTCCTGAAAAATACATTTGGCTCATTAGAGGAGCACTGGGACTGCTCATTAGCTGAGTGCAGAGAAATATACCTTCAATGCTGTAACCCGAGGCCCAGATCTACTTTTTGAGAAACTATCTATTTCAATTTTTAAAACCCATTTATGAAGACAAAGAAAGGGGAGGAGTCTGTTTTCAGTTTAACACATTTATTATTCAATTTATCATCAAATGCCATTGAAAATCTTATAGATGGGTATCATCATAATTGATGGAACCTGTAATATTTCCCTCAACTAATTAGTTTAAGGAGGATCCTAGAGAATACATGAAACATGGAACAAACTGTCTAACCACTGCCATGTTAAAAAGTTTAATTACTGGGGGGCGAAAACCCTGAAACACATATTTCAGACACGACTAAGCGAATGGCAGATAGCTCTTGGGGAACCTCAGTCCTTAAAACCCTTGTTCTGTACTGACTATGACTAAGGACACTGTGTTGGAAAGCTGGTCTCTGACGCCTTGGCACGCAGAGTGTGGCTGTGTTTTCTGTCCACACGCCTATGTTTATAACAGTTACATCCTGCATCTTACAGTTATTCCCTAAATGCTTCAAACTATGTCCAGTCAATGCCCATTTCTCTCTGCCTTCAGCAATAACCTGGTTTACCTTTTTTATCCTGTGTTACTGAAATCGAGTGAAGCTGTAAGTACTGCTTATCCCCCCTCTACCTGGTACATGTCTTTACCTGAAATATTATGCAATGAAAAGGTAAACTTTTGCTTACATCTCCATTCTTTCAATCAGTTGAACTTATATCATTTTTCTTGGCTTGGCCAAGTGTTACCGAACAAGAGGAGGTCCGAGGGAGGGGCAATACAATATTTGGCCCACCTAGGGATGCCCAAAACTGCTATACAACAGGGGCCCCTCCCGAAAAAAACCAAAATACTAAAATCTACTGGGCCCTTCTGTCCGCTGCCAATTGGAAAGACATCTCTTAATGCCAGAGATTTGTGAAAAGGAAACAAAATGTTTATTTAATGCTATTCAGGCCTAATGCCTCCACTAAAATATCAAAGTCCTTTAGGGTATACACCTACACCCACACAGCATTCCCTTCTCCCACTGTCCCAACTCCGGGTACCGTAAATCAGGAAAAGAGCACACGTCTGTGTTGCAGGCCGCTGGCACCGTCAGCTGTGTCACCGTGTAGGCAGGATCTCGAGTTAATCCAAAGTACTATGGTACCCTCTCATGGTCCACTGGCAAGAGTCCTTTGTACCCAGTTCCAGTCAAAGTCTCTCTTGCTTTTCAGGCCCCGCGGCCAAAGGGGGCACCCCAAAGCCGCGTGGGCCTCTTCTTCTACCAAAGCTGCAGGAGTCCGCACTCCACCAAAAGCATGTGGCTTTCTTCTTCACCTGGCTGCAGGGATCTCCATTCTGGCAAAGCTGCGTGGTTTTTCCCTTTCACCTGGGAAAGAGGGCTCCCTCTTTCACCTCACCAAGAGGGGGTCCTCACTCCGCTAAAACCGCGTGGCTCTCCCTCTTCTGGCCAAGCGGGGGCCCTTCATGTCTCGGAGCCAGTCTTTTCCAAGCTCCCACCCAGGCCATCTCGCTCAGGAGCGCAGCCCCTAGTTTCCATCTTGAGTCTCTGCTACCACCTTCTCCCTTCTCAGGAGCGCCGACCCTAGTAACTTCTCCTGAGTCCCAGTCCACTCACTCAGGAGAACAGCCCTTAGTTACATTCTGAGTCTCCGCTAGTTCCTTCTCTCTGGCCCCAAACTTGGCCACTGCTATTTAACATATCTATGAAACCAGTTAAAGGTTATAGATATGTTAAATAACCATTCCAGAGGTTAGCTGCAAAACTGTTGCTATGCAAAACAGCTCTCAATGGCCCTGGCTCTATTCATCCCTTCCCCCTGGGGGGGGGGGCGGTGAGGACATCTTAATATGTCTCTCCAATATTCCTATACACTTTGAATTCTGGACACCATTCCAAATCTGTTTTTTTGCCCCCCCCCCTCGCTGCACCCTGTATCACAAGCATTTTCCTTTTTAAATGGGTTGTTCTACAAGGGCCTATGTCTCTATTCAAAATTTCTATACCTGCTTATGCCTTTAATTTTTTTTAAGATCTCATTTATTTATTTTTAGAGAGGGGAAGGAAGAAAGGAAGAGAGGGAAGGAAATGTCATTGTGTGGTTGCCACTTGAGTGCCCTCTACTGGAGACCTGGCCCAAAACCCAGGCATGTGCTCTGACTGGGAATCAAACCAGCAACCCTTTGGTTTACAGTCTGGCACTCAATCCATTGAGCCACACCAACCAGGGCATGCTTACACCTTTAAAATTTACAATATTCTTTTGTGGCAAGTAAAGCTTATAGTAATCTTAAAGCTAGATCTGTCTACCTGTAGTAAAATAGCCTAAAATGTAATATTAATCTCTTAAAATATATGCAGTTTTTCTTTTCTAGTTGTAGTAGGTTAAATAACGCTAAATATAGCAACAGAGAAATTACAGTTATCCTATGACTTAATATAGTATGTAATATATATCATGCATTCAACCTAGGCTATTGGCATTTGAGGAGGTAGATCTACCCCATGTGATAATTTAGGAAACTAGACTAATGGATGCTACACTTCTTATAGCAGCACCTGGACCCATGGTTCCTGGAGTTACAAGGGGAAGGAAATAGAAAGATGGAGTCTTACAGATGTAGGCTGTTAACTGTCCAGAAGTGACTGACATCACTTTCTCTCACAAATCACTGGCCTAAACCAGTCACCTGGCCCCAACCCAACTATGGGGATTCCGAGGAATGTAGGAGAACATATAGAATATTCGGTGAAAACTACCTTTGTCACACATGTTTTACACATGAGCTGTGGGCACTAACTTAAGAAAAATCAAACTTCAAACAATGCAATTTTAATAAAAGTAATTTTAAATGTGTGCTGACATTCCGAAGGTACAAGCAAGGATAAAATATATCAATAAGAAAGTAGTTTTTAAAAATCACACTGAAACCAATTTTCTTTGACAAGTCACCTTCTCTGGTGCTGATCAAATATGCTCTAACTGACACAATTCGCTTGAACAAGAGCAAATTCAGCCCCTAGCTTCCCTGTTGACTGTTGGATGCATCCAGAAACCGAACTACACAGAACTTGTTCATCTGTTGTCTATTCCCTCTAATTTACTTCTTCAATCATCACCCCTAAGAGATTTCTTCTTTCATCTTTCCCTTCCCTGCATGTCATGATGAGGCATTTACTTGCCTTGCTACATAAATGAATGTAATTAGAATGATAAATGTTTTATATATTAAATATTGCAATGCTAGGGACTTTTCCTTAACTTTTCCAGATATATATTTTTAAAAAGGTTTTGGTAAAGTCGTCTTATTATTTTTTTATTTTTTTAAAGATTTTTAAAATTTATTTATTTATTTATTTATTTATAGAAGAGAAGGGAGGGAAAAAGAAAGGCAGAGAAACATTAATGTGTGCTTTCCTCTAGCACATTCCCTACTGGGTACCTGGCCTACAACTGGGGACCCAAGCCTGTGTGCTGACTGGGAATTGAACTTATGACCCTTTGAATTGCAGCTTGGGGCTCAATTCACTGAGCCACACCATACAGGGCTATTTTATTATTGTTTAAATAAACTTTATATTTAGGAGTGCTTTTAGAAAAAGTTATGAAGATATTGTACTTTCCATATACTCCCTGCTCAGTTCGATTTATAATTAACTCTCAATGTTATTATAGCATGTTTGTCCCAATTAATAAACCAATATCAATATATTACCATTAACTAAGGTCCATACTTTATTCAGACATTCATACATCCTTAGTTTTTACCTAACATCTATTTTCTATTCTAAGAGCCCTTCAAAGATACTATATTGCATTTATTTTTCATATCTACTTAAGTTCCTCTTGGCTGAGACAGTTTCTCATACTTTGTTTTTGATGACTTCTCTGTGTTAAGAATTGTGGGTCAGGTGTTTTGCAGAATGTTTTTCAAGAAGTACTTATGTTTCTTTTATGATTAGACAGAAATTATGTGTTTGGGGGAGAAAGGCCACAGAGGTAGAGTGCCAACCTCATCACATCACATCACGTCACATCAATGGTTCAGACTGCCCACGGGACACACCACTACTCTATCCCCCTGGCTGGGACAATGTTTGACAAGTTTCTCTACTATAAACTAACTACTCCTTCATAATGTCCTCTTTAGAAGAAAATCACTATGCATAGCTCACTTCTAAAGAGTGGAGATTAATACTCCACTTTTTTTTTCAAACCCCAAATCCTTGCCAAAGCTTCCCATTCCATTCAAGTGTCAGGTCACCCCAAAGCACAGCCAGGTGCTCATGCTCCATCTCCTTGGCGTCCCACTATGTATAAAGTACACAGAATCTTGCACAGAAGGACTGCCTACTTGCCCTATTTATTTATTTTATGTAGTAATATTTATATCAGTATGAACTCATAGATGTTTATCTTATACTGTGGATTATAATCCTATTTTATTTTGTTGTTCAAATTGTTCTAGCTTTGGCTATTGGCAGATGTTTCCATTGATTTTTCGTCCCCTTGATATACCTATATTTTTAACACTACTTTCTGACACTGTATTTTGTATATTATCTTGTATGTGTCCTGCCTGTCATGGTATCAGCCATTTTTCAAGGAGCTCCAGTTCCTCTTACTGGAAAATGGTATTAGAAATCAAAATCAGGGTGCAGCCCATTGCTACTGGGTTACTGTTCCTTCCAGATCCTCTAAGCTGGCAAAGCAAAAAATATACATGTTTTTTATTCAGTTCTAATTGAGGTCACCCTCAGGTGTACTGGGTTTTCTGACAATCCTCATCTAGAATAAAAGACTTTTCCTTCTTAAATGAGTTACTTTGATAACTATGGAAAATTATGTGAGGCTAATGAAGAACTGCCACTTCTGAAAGGTGAGTCTTTCTTGGGGGACTGTATTCTTCATGCACCAGAAGTGTAAAGTGGGACTATGGGACTATATGTGAAGTCAGCATTCAAAGTATGTTAATTATATCTATATATATATATATTTGATAAAGTTGATACAGATATATGTTATACATATTAAATATATATTTTGCCTAATTTTTAAGGTGATAGCTAAGAGTTTGCTTTCTAATAAAAGTAGGGAGCCTTAAATTTTATTTCCCATTTTGACAATTGAATTAGAATTGCTATTATTCCCCCGGTATTTTTGGAGTTGTTATTTCTCCCCATTTTTTGTGTTACCATTATAGACTTTCCTGATGATCTCCTTGTACGGGGGTAGCTGAGACTCCTAAGCCATGAGGATGTTGAAATTGACTGTGGCTTTTACTGACTATTTGCAGCCCCTCCAGTAATTGGCCTTTATGTGAGAGCAAGAGCAATACATATTTATATCATGAGGTATGCCCAAGATCGGGAAGAATGAATACTGATGTGCCAGTCAGCAGGGCTAAACATCTGGGTGACTACCAACCTCAGCATTTTCATTTTTCTGCTGTTACTAAAATTGGCAACCAGAGACTCCATTCAGTCTAATTGATTCTGCAGCTGCAACACCCAAAGTCATTCCATAAAATCACTCTCACTCCAGAGCCTCAGAGCTTGCTTTTAATGCACAACGAAAGGTCTGTGGCGTCAGGTCTGTGGCATCCGACAGGCCTCTTCCTCGCCATAGTGGGAAATACGTCCAAGACACCAAACAAGCAGGCAGGGCCCATGCAGGGCATCTTGACCCTGTTCTTTGTCAGAGAGCCCAGGAGGCCCAGATTTCTCTGTAGACTATTACATGCTTGGGTTGAGTTAGAAAGCTGGTATTGAGGAAATAACATGAATAAGTGAAACAACATATACACATCTCAGCATTGCTCTCAGATAGAAATATGCATGCTAAAGGAATTATGAAATTGTTTTATGTTTTAAAATTAGGTGACACAGGGAGAAATTGAGATCTTTCTTTAGAAAGAGTCCTAAACATTTTATGATTCTCATTCTTATCATTCCATAATTTAAAGTGAGTGTTAATCTAAAAGCAGATTTTGTAGCTACTTCTGTACATAGACACAGGATTTAAAATGAAGGAAGCCAAAAGAAGAAGAGGGAAGAAAAGTAGAAAATTATTATTTTTAAGCATTTGAGATACTGTGTCTATTAAAAATAAATTTTATTCAACAAGTATTTATTGAGTATCATTCAGGGTGCTAAGGATACTAATGTTAATGAAATGGACTCTGCCTTGAATGATATGACAATCTGGTATGATTACAGTGTGTGATAAGTATTGTTAACAAGTACATCTTCCAAACACTCAGAAGTGCCAGCCAGCCTCTAAATTGATTTCCAATGAACCATAGGACTTAGCCAAGAGAAGAAGTAAAGGATAGACATTCTAGGCATAAAGAGTAGGATAAGCAGATGCTGGAAGTGAGAGAGAATATTTATTTAAAAAACTTCATGCACCTCTAACAACATTAAAGTAAGTATGTGGCATGTAAAGGGAATATGCAGGAAAAGGCTAGAGAGATGAGCTTGAAGTCAGTCGTAATAAGAAATTAATACGTACTTAGTCCTTGGGACAATGGAGAACATTAAGGGGTTTGGGCAAGAGAGTGATAGGCCATGATTGATATTTAGGAAAACCATTTTGTCCACATGATGGAGAATGTGTTGTAAGGAAACAGGAGATGCAAAGGGGCTAATTAGAGGAATGGTGATGAGAAGCTGAATTGAGACAGAGAGGGAGGCAGACAGCAGTCCACTTAGAGATGCTTTAAGGGGACAGAACAACAGGCTGGGGTGGATGAACTGCCACTGGGATTGAGGAAGTAGAAAGTTAAGTACCTGAGTCAGTGGTCAGACTCTTAACTGGTATGTGAATTAAGAGGAAAGAGGATCTGAGAGAAAAATAAGAACTCAGTTTGGGATGGGGATAGGTTGAGTTGAAGTGCTTGTTTTATATTTCAATTTAGATGCTAGTAGGAAGTTTGGTATCTAGACCTAGATCTCAGCCAAGACAGTCTAGGCTGTAGATAATGGAAGAGTAAAGGTGGTGAAGACAGAAAAAGGTGACTATAACAGAACACACTTTACAACAGTTACTTAAAAAGTAAATTTTTCATGGCGTAGCAATTAAATGCTTAAGCTCTGAAGCTATACTACCTGGTTTTCTGGTTTGGGAAACTTTTTCTTTGTTTTAATTTTGAGAAATTTATGTAATTTTTTGGACTTAAGTGTCCTTTATAAAATGAATATAAGAGCTAAGAGGATTAAATAAATTAATATGTGCAATTTTCTTTAAAATAGTGCCTGGTGTTTGCAAGTAACCAGTAAACGGATGTGTGTATTCATGTGTGTGCCTGAACATGTATTCGTAGAACCTGATGCACTTCATACTGCTCCATATGTTGTTTTTTTCCTAAGAGTCAATGTATCAATCAACAAATTTTAGTGTATGACATATTGAACAAACTATATGCGAAGCATTAGACATGGTGCTTGCCAGGAAAGTCACTATTTAAAAGGATTATGATGGAGTAAAACAGTAGTGGATAGTGATTGATTTTCCCCATTCCCCCCTTTTCCTCAGCTTCAGCCATATGGGACTTCCCTCTTGGCTCCTCCAAAGCCATGATCCCCCTTTCTTTGGGGATGTCCTTAGGACTTTGGCACCTGTTTGAGAAGACATTTGACAAACTTTTGGCTTTTACCATCCACACTTCAGCCTAGGCATCCACAGTTATGTTTCTCAGAGCCCCCTTTTTCACCTCAAAGCATTTTAGTTATTCATAGTTATTCAAGAACTCAAGGGGGAGGAGAGAAATGAATATCAATTAGAGGGACTGCAAAAAAGCCAATGTGGGCAAAAAAATGAGAACTTTTCAAATGGTTAGTAGTACTCAGGTACCAGATTAAAAGGATGCTTCAGTTTCTTTAAGGGTGTGGAAATCTTTGGAGGGAAAGAAGTTTATCTGAGTTCTCAGAAGGCTTCTTAATTACATCTCTCCTATAGTTTTGAGGTTAGGTGTTGTGCTGTTAATACATACTAATGGCCTGTCTCACGTTGATTAAATCAAAACCATTTTGGAAAGTTCAAATAAGTATCATAATAATATAATGGATGATGACTAAGCTTGCTTCATTCATTCTTTTAAATTATTTTTATTATAGCAAAATAGATTTAACTTTAGTTGGCATTGTACAGGCCATGTCTGTCACTGGTAATCATTACATTTTTTTCCTTTAGCATTGTGCAAATTATTATCACAAACTTTCATTTGTTTTGGAGTTAATTCTGCGACTTTGGAAAAGAAATAAGGCCTATGTGAGAAGTGAACAGATCAATACACTGAAGTGTTCCAATAGAATGCATACAATAAAAATTATGCTATTATATATAAAATCAAAATTATGTGTAAAATTCTACCTCACTTAGGTGAAAAACAATCAAACAAATAAAAATTTCAAAAATGAAAAAACTTCACTGGATACAGATGCATGAGTGAAATATGACCATTGAGGCAAAGTAGGTAACAAGCAGGGTGTAGAACTGATATTCCTAAATGGGGCATTTAAAATTGCATTCTTTTCTTATCTACATTTATATTTCTAATACCTCTTACTCTACTGGGGCTTTTTTCCCTCCTCTGTGCTTGTCACCTATTAATAATAGTAGGTGATCTTCTTATTTATATTGATGGTTTCCCTCAATTATCCTATACGGTCCATAGTGCAGAAATCCTGCTTCATTTTGTTCACTGCTTTAGGAGGAGTATTTAGAATACTGCCTGGCACAAAGTAAACTCTTGGTGCATATTTGCTGAATGAACACAGGAAAATGAAAAAGCTGAGAGTTGCAGCTGGTTGAAACGTATTTAGGCAAGCATGATATAGATATGATGATATCAGCACATAGACCATGTGGATTATGATCTCCTAATGAGTATTTAAAACTGGCAAAACCACAAAATATATTAGTGAGAGGGAACCTTATTTACCCAGATATAATGGGAGCCCGTTCCTTTAAAAATAACACAGAATACATTCTTCTTTTACCCTGCAGAAAAATTCCTCTCCCAGAAGGTTGAACAGCAATAAGCAAAGATAATTTTGTATTATTAAGTAGTAACAACAATCTCAAGCAGATAATAAATATAATCCAGTAATAAACTCAAACCAATAAAATTTTGTGTTTACAATTACAATAAGAAAGCATGGTGGGGATTTTTTACCAAGAAGTAAATAGAGTTCTCTGATGAACTCATATTTTAAAATAACACATAAAGATCAAAGGAGAGTTGACCAAGCCAATGCAGCCAAATAATATGTCCTATCTTTTACGTAAAATCTGCAAAAACAAAATAATCACCCTGTTTTGACTTTCAGTTTGTTCTATGGATTCATCTGTCTGCCTTTCTGCCTCTCTTTCTTTCTTTTAATTTTCAAATTGCTTTTTTTCAGTCCCTCAATGGTTGGTCCAAATTTCTCAGATTTGAGGGCTCTTGATGCTCTTGATCTTTCCATAACATTTATATTTCCAACCCATGCAATTTCTTATATACATCTCACTTCCAATTAAGTTAAATCTTCAATCAGTTTTGATCAAATTGATATCTTCTATTTCAAATAATTTTTAGTGCCACGTCTTAATAAGCTAGTACAAATGGTGTCCACACAATGAACTCAATTTAAAGTTTTTCTTCCCATAAAGCTACTTCAGCTTCTCACTGTATAAACTGAAATTACCTAGTCTTTTTTTTTTTTTTTGGAAACCAGGGTATTTATTCATTAATTTACATTGAGACTTATAACTATTTTATTTAGTTATTTTTCAAGCGCAGTTTTTTGTCTATTTCTCCCATCCCAGCCCCCCCCCGCCCCATGCTCCCGCCTCCCTCCCATTTCCACCCCCCTTAGTACTCGTCTCTGTGTCCTTCATATTTGTTCCTCCAAATCCCTCTCCTTTTTTCCCCTTAAATTCCCTTCACTCTCCCCTCTGGTCACTGTCCCCTTGTTCTCTATTTCAGTGTCTTTGTTTTTATTCTGCTTGCTTGTTTGTTTTGTTGTTTAGCTTGCTATTAAAGGTTAGATCATATGGTATTTGTCTTTCAACACCTGGCCTATTTCACTCAGCATAATGCTTTCCAGTTCCATCCATGTTGTTGCAAAAGGTAGTAGCTCCTTCTTTCTCTCTGCTGCATAGAATTCCATTGTGTATATACTAATAATGAATCAGCAAAGCATAAATGAGGAAAAAATCCCATTTGATATAGCAAAAACAAAAATAAAATATCTGGGAATAAACCTAACTAAGGAGGTAAAAGACCTGTATGCAGAAAACTACACAGCCCTGAAGAAAGAAATCAAGGAAGACACAAACAAATGGAAACATATACCTTGTTCATGGATTGGAAGAATTAACATCATCAAAATGTCCATACTACCCAAAGCAATATACAGATTCAATGCAATACCTATTAAAGTACCAATGGCACATTTTACAGACATAGAACAAACACTTCAAAAATTTATGTGGAACCATAAATGACCCCGAATAGCAGCTGCTATTTTGAGAAAGAAGAACAAAGTAGGAGGGATCACAATACCTGATATCAAACTGTATTACAAGGCCACTGTAATCAAAACAGCCTGATACTGGCATAAAAACAGGCACATGGACCAATGGAACAGAACGGAGAGCCCAGAAATCAACCCAACCCTCTACAGTCAATTAATATTCGACAAAGGGGGCAGTAACATAAAATAAAGTAAAGATAGCCTCTTCAGCAAATGGTGTTGGGAGAACTGGACAGCTACGTGCAAAAAAATGAAACTTGAGCACAGACTTACACCATACACCAAAATAAATTCAAGGTGGATACAAGACTTAAATATAAGCCATGACACCATTAAAGTCCTAGAGGAGAACATTGGCAAGAAAATCTCAGATATTCCACGCAGCAACATTTTTACGGATATGTCCCCTAGAGCAAGGAATATAAAGGAAAGAATAAACAAATGGGATCTCATCAAAATAAAAAGCTTCTGCATGGCTAAAGAAAACAGTATTAAATTAGCAAGATAACCAACTTTATGGGAAAACATATTTGCCAATGATACCTCAGACTTTAATCTCCAGAATATACAAAGAATTTACACGACTCCACTCTAAGAAGACAACCAACCCAATTAAAAAGTGGGAAAAGGACTTGAACAGACACTTCTCCAAGGAGGACATACAGAACATCCAGAGACACATGAAGAGATTACCTAGTCTTTATTGGACTCTTTATCCACATATTTAGGCTATTAGTATATAAAATATTTTTGGTGAAACAAGAAGAATGTTTTTTGAACCTTACCCAGTAATTAGTATCAGCAACATAGATACTGATGGTCTGACTTCATTAAAAAAAAATGGCTTAAGAAACAGTGCCAAATTTTTTTTAAAGTACCACCTTGTGTTTGGTACCTATCAGATGATCTGAAGATTTAAATTATGTTAATTCAGCTTATGTTTGGGGAAAATGTTAAAGGCAAGCAGAGGACTTTTTTTTTCTGCCTGTGCTTAGGCTTAGCATAAAAGGCCAGAAACGCAGCTTGGAGTAAGTGCTCTAATGTTAGCAGATGACGAAATACAGAGAGGTCTTTTGTTTCCATTTCCTCTGAAGGGAAGCATAGTCAAACTAGAAAAGTCAAAGAGACATATAAAGTAAAAAAATGAAAGTCCAAATCATGGATCTGAAAGCCAGAGAGGATCAAAGACCATCTCACTCTTTCAAATGAATCTAAATTTTCAGAGGTAGTCATATCACAGGACAGGTCATTAAATAGGTCACTCTTGGTAATCTTGGAGAAATCATGGAAATTCAAGAGGTGTCAAGCATGGCAAGAATCTTGATTTTCCAGAGGTAGGGGAAAGGTAGAGCCTTGACTCTGTAGAATAACAATATAATGTCAATCCCTAGTGATTTTCTAAGTAGCCATATGATTTATTAATATTTAGGAGAGAATGAAGTCATTGTTCTCAATAATATCAGTAATGCACATTCTTTTTTGATAAGCATAACAGTTTAGTTGAGCTTTTATAAGTTGGGTATATTTTTCCATGTTTACATTTCAGGAAAGATAGAGAAGCGAGCCCTGAAAAATGAAGCAGTTAGGTAGATTGTTTACTTCCTAAGTAACATTATCAACGTTGAATGGATTGCTATCGGCCTGGAAATCCTGCAGTGTATTGCTGTGCATCCTGTTGCATAGCCCTGTCCTAGTCAGCTTTTCTTTCAGCACTGACATGAGCCCATATTCCTGAAACATCCATTTCTCAGCTGGCTTAAAGCTTACAAGAAATCAACATTTACAAGGAATGCTGCTTTGGAGGCCCTTTGTCTAAATACGTTTACTTCTTAGGATAGTGTTGGTTTACTAACACATTTAAATTTTTCTCTGTGGGGACACTTAATTTCTCTCTACCTTCAAAAAAACAGGGAGCATGACAGAGTGACAGGAGACTTTTAACCTCCTCCACTCCAAATACTTCCCTAGGGAAATGAAGAAAAAACTGGCCCCACCATTTTTACAGGACAGACACGCAATACCATATCCACCTGAGGACTGAATTTTCTCCAACATGCTCTCAATTTGACAAGAATTGTGACAGGAATGTGTCCTCAACTTGAGATCTCAGTAACTTCTGAATATTCATTAGGTTTTTACCATTCACTCAGAGTCCATGTATTCAAATGTGAAACCTGCAAAAACTAAGAGCTGGTTTTAGGGGCAGGTAAGAGAGAGGTTTGTGGTTGAAGATGTTGCAAATACACATTATGCATTCTATTCCTCCACAGATTCAGGAGTGGCACCCTCTGTCTCACAGGAGATTAATCATTATGTGATCCCTTGGGTTTCCTTGAGGGTCTGGGAATAGAGAACTTAACCAAAGGCCACACTTCATTGAATTTATTAAGGATGTGTGTCGAGTTCCAAAGAAGTACAGATGCTTGCAGTCTGATTCATGAAAGCTCCAGGTGGCAATATTTTACATTATTTTTACATGTGCATTTTAGATTTAGTGTTTGCAAATCTGTTCCTTGTAATTCATTAATTCAACCCATAAACCATGAAAAGGTAAATTATAAAACTGAATCCATGCATTCACAAGGGAATAAATAAAATCGTGCTTAAAGTTCATTCTGCTGAATAATTCTGCTGAACTTTGCTCTCACAAATCATGTTCTTTTGTTTCTATAGAATAACATGATATTGTTATAAGAACTCTAAGTTTTCTCATGTCTACTTACTATTATCTTCCATTATATCAAAAGAATCAGTGGTATAAAATATTTTTGAATAATTCAAATAATCTGTTTCTTTAAGTCGTTGAAAATCTCCTGATACTGATATAAATTTCTAGACAGCTGTTTTTCAGGCAACGGTGTTCGCTCTCTCTCAGGATTATCCATTCATTTTTAAACACCAATATATACTTACTATATGTTACACACTAGAAATATCATTACTGTTATAATTTTATTAATTTGACACTGCATTACAGTACACTAAATAATGTAATGATTGTGTATTACCTAGATCTTTATTAAAAGTGTATTTGTTTTTAAGCACTCCTGTGCTTAAAATGGCAGAGTACAAGCATAGCCTTATCAAAAAGGAAAATGACAAAATCTTAACATTGTAGTAGTTTGGGGACTACCACCAGATTGACACCCAGTGCTGCTGAACCTGCATAGTGGATGCTGTTGGCGCCCACCTGTCTGTGTGTCCCTTCCCTGGCCTGTGCACCACCCTCAGCAGAATTGCCCCGTGAAGGAGAACTTCCATTCTCCAGATGTTGCAGTTTCAACACTGATGTTCACATGTGCAAATAAAACAGTTGATTCAGATTCTGTCTTCTTCACCATGCTCTCATCCCAAAGGATGAGGAGGGGAATGATTTACTATTATCTAGTAAATTCGCTACAATTCAATCATCAAAGTAGAAAATTCATTTTAGGAAAACTCAGTTTTTCTTAGATTTTCTTCTATAGCTGTTTTTTTTAATATTTTTCCCCTTGCTTTTTCTGCCTAAAATGCCTCCAGTAAGTGAGGCTACATCAGACTATCAAGAAATCTCACTACCACCATTGTGTTCCAAAGGCACAAAGGTCATGGTGCCAGGAAGGTCAAGTTATCCTAGGGGTCTTGATGTTCTTGGGCTTCTTCCCCACAACAGGATGCTACATGTAACCCTCAGAGGAGTTGGGGCTCCAAGACTGGCACCCTATACCTGTCTTCTTTCCTACCACAATCTACCATGTCTAGAACAGCAGGTTTTCCTCTTTCTCTTTCACTGAAAAAGGGATTTTATTTGTGTGTAACACTCCATGAGCCAATCTACCAGACCTGCCTTCCAATATGATAGAAACCAATGAATTTTAGAAAACATTTTTCTGTTTCAGTAAAATATGTCTTTCAAAATAAAGCCTAAATAGTAACTTTATTCCACCCTCACCTTTGCCTTCCTTTTTAGGTTAAGCCTCAGAGCAGTTTAGACTTGTAAGTAGAAGGTCTAATGAACATAATTTAAGTGGGAAATAGAAATACATAGTATTAATATGTTCAAAATAAAATAATCAACATTAATCAAGCACTTTCTACATTTAGATTCTGTCATATTAAACCTTATAATATGAATATTCTCATTTAATTTAATAAAATTTTGTATATAATTTACTATTCACATTTTCAAGATGGGGATACTATGTCAGTAACTTTCCAGGACAACATAGGTAGTAAGTGGAAAGCTTGGCTACAACCAGATCCATCTGACTTTAGGGTTCATACTATTAATTACTATACTCTTTCATTATCACATTTTTTGAGATTAGAATTTTTTCTGTGATTTTTTCTTTTTTTAAATTATTTTATTGTTGTTCATTTAGTTGTCCGTGTTTACCCCCCATCACTCCCCCCACCCAAGCCAAACCCACCTCTCTCCCTTGCTTCCACCCCATCATGGTTTTTGCCCATGTGTCCTTTATAGTTGTTCCTAAAAACCCTTTCTCCCCTTGTCCCCTCTCACCTCCCCTCTAGTTACTGTCAGATTGTTCTTAATAGCAATGTCTCTGGTTATATTTTGCTTGCTTTTTTCTTTTGTTGATTAGGTTCTAGTTAAAGGTAAGATCATACAGTATTTGTCCTTCATGCCTAGCTCATTTTACTTAGCATAATGCTCTTCAGTTTTATCCATTCTGTCCCAAAGAGTAGGAGCTCCTTCTTTCTTTCTGCTGCATAGAATTCCATTGTGTAAATGTACCATAGTTTTTGGATCCACTCATTTACTGATGGGCACCTAGGTTGTTTCTAGCACTCAGCTATTTGTAAATTGTGCTGCTATGAACATTGGGGTGCATAGGCTCTTTTGGATTGGTGTCTTGGGGTTCTTAGGATATAATCTCAGCAGTGGAATTGCTGGGTGAAAAGGCAGTTCCATTTTTAGTTTTGTGAGGACATTCCATACTGTTTTCCACCGTGACTGCACCAGTCTGCATTCCCATCAACAGTGCACTAGGGTTCCCTTTTCTCCACATCCTCTCCAACACTTGTTTGTTGATTTGTTTATCATGGCTGTTCTGACCAGCATGGGGTGGTATCTCAGTGTGATTTTAATTTGCATCTCTCTGATGGCTAGTGATGCTGAGCATCTTTTCATATGCCTCTGGGACCTCTGTATGTTCTTCTTGGAGAAGTGTCAATTCAAATCTTTTGCCTGTTTTTTGATTGGGTTTTTTATCTTCCTGAAGTGGAGTCATGTGAGCTCTTTATACATTTTGGGATCAAATCCTTGTCTGAGATATAATTGGCAAATATGTTTTCTCATATAGTTGGTTCTCTTTTCATTTTAATGCTGTTTTCTTTAGCCACACAGAAGCTTTTTAATTTGATGTGGTCCCATTTGTTTATTCTTTCCTTTATAGCCCTTGCTTTAGGGGACATATTGGTGAAGATACTGCTACATGGGATGTCTGAGATTTTCCTGCCAATGTTTTTCTCTAGGACTTTTATGGTGTCACAACTTATATTTAAGTATTTTATCCACCTTGAATTTATTTTTGTGTATGGTGTAAGTTGTTGATCAAATTTTTTTTTTGCATGTAGCTGTCCAAATGTCCCAACACTATTTGTTGAAGAAGCTATTTTTACTGCATTTTATGCTTCTTCCCCCTTTGTCAAATATTAATTGACCATAGACACTTGGGTTTATTTCTGTACTTTCTATTCTGTTCCATTTATCCATGTGTCTGTGCTTTATGCCAGTACAAGGCTGTTTTGATTATACTGGCTTTGTAATATAGTTTGATAGCAGGTATGGTGATCCCTTCTACTTTGTTCTTCTTTCTCAAAATTGCTACAGATATTTGGAGTTGTTTATGGTTCCATATAAATTTCTGCAATGTTCTATATCTGTGAAATGAATATTTTTCTATAAAATATATATCTGGTTAATGTAATGGTGAGAAAGGGAGATTCTGTGGTCAATGTGCTTTTATTTGAATACAGGTTCTCCAAACATT
This sequence comes from Artibeus jamaicensis, assembly GCF_021234435.1. Taxonomy (NCBI): domain Eukaryota; kingdom Metazoa; phylum Chordata; class Mammalia; order Chiroptera; family Phyllostomidae; genus Artibeus; species Artibeus jamaicensis. The sequence goes on from NW_026521837.1 coordinate 18,410,278, forward strand.
ACCCGTGTGACCTTGAATTAATCCCTACCAGTATATTATTGATGTGTAAGAAATAAACCTCCAAGTGTAGGAGCTCAAAACAGTAATCATTTGTTATTTTCCATGATTCCTTAGGTTGTCTGGGTAGGTAGACCTACTGAACAGGGCTGTACCAGCTATACGGGCTCCTGAGGCCAAGAGGAAAGACACTAATATTGATTCTATCACTATTGTGATATTTTGTTCATCATGGAGTTTTACATTATTTTGATTTTTGAACTATTAAATTAAAATATTATTTTCTGTTATTTCAGAGTTTTTTTGGTACTCCCTTAAATTTTGGACCCAGGACGAATGCCTCACTTGCCTAATCCTGGCCCCGTCATCGAGGCTTGGGCTTATTCGTCTGTCTGTGTCAGCTGACAGGCCAGCTGGGAGCGGTCTTCCTTAGGATGCTCTCGCTGGGATGACTTGGCTCGGCTGCATATAATCCAGTGAGCGTTTGCCTCCCGTGTCTTCCCCAGCAGGCTGGATCAGCCATCTTCTCACGCTAGCCTGGTCACGTTCTCTCAAACAGAGAAGTGAGACAGAAAGTAGAAACATGCCTGCACCTTTTCAAGGCTCTGCTTGCATCAAGTTTGTCACTGGCCCTTGGCCAGTCCAAATCACAAGAGCTGAGTCAGTATGGGAGAGGACAACAGAGTTACAAGGCAAAGGACGTGAATACAGGGAGACCATTCATTAGAACCATGATATAATCAATCTAACATTCTCTAAGCCTCTCTTTTCTCAAATTTAAAGTAACAATGCTACTAGCACCTCCTTCCTAGCACTGTGCGGGACACACCCACTGAGACATTTCATGTAAAGTTCTAGTATAGTTGCTGGCACGTGCTAAGTTTTCCACAAAAACTGTTATTTTATTATATAACACAATACACATTAAACTCTAGATTGACATTTTGAACAACTGGGAACAAGCCTATCCTTTGGGATGGAGAAAAATACATTTCTGTTTTCTGTGTAGTTAGCAGTAATTTCTGTTTTCTTGTACAGTTAATAGTAATAAATACACAAGATTTGTATGTAGCTTTTAAAATATAACATATATGAATATGTCTCTAGGATGCCTCCCATACACAATTACTTAATGTTATTTGAAACTGAGCCCGATTTCTGTATTAAGAAGTATATGTGGCTTGTCAAAGCAAAATTGTGGAGTAAAATAAAGAACAAAAATATGTTATGTAAGAGAAGCTTGGACTTATCTAGGATCAGATTGTGTCCAGAGCATCTTACTAATTTTAACCATGGGCAGGAACACCTATAAACTCTATTTAGCTTAAGGAAGTAGGGGTATGTGTGTGTGTGTGTGTGTGTGTGTGTGTCTGCGCAGGTGGGACCTTGAGAAGTATTATCCCTGGGGTTGCTGGGACTGCCGGGCGCCCTGCCTCGGATGAGCTGACTGCTGAATAAGGTGATGAAAGATGTGGCTGGTTGAACCCACTGGTGAAGGTTTTCCGTCATTAAGTGCTTCTAGCTTTTTCAGTAGTAACTCCGAAATGTAAGCCACAGAAGCCATGGCGATATAATTTAAAGAAGATGATTTTTATAATGTACACTGTGGGTTAATGTTCAAAGAGTAGAATAAGAGATACTGGGTTCATGTAAAAACTCTATGTGAAAACTTATGGGATTATGCAGATTTAAAGAGAAACTTGGTCCCAGACAAATAAAATTCCTGAAGATGAGAGGTCTCTAGTGAGCCCTGCCGCCATTTGGCACACAACCCCCAAACAAGTGCTTTGGTAATAGAGGAGACCTTCGTCCTGTGCATAAATGTCCCTGCTCTTTGAAAACTCATATCAAATTTAAAGTTTAAAAATGCTAAATTTGTACCCCTGAAGTGTGGGTTGCACACAGTGACTTTCTTCCCCAAACTATGTGAGTATGAACTGGGAGTGAGGAGTGCCTTATAGTGGAGACACCTAGCAAACACTGCTCCAGTCAGATGCTCAAGGAGAACAGTGGGGAGCCCTGCAGACCATCCTCCGGACCCACTAATGTGATGTGACCACATGGGCACTCCACCATGTGCTCTTCCTCCCCAAACCCATCACCTCTGTCTAGTCCTGAGAAATGGTAGGTAAGTCCCTCTTGAGGGACATTCTACAAAACATCTGCCAGGCAATTCTTAATACAGAGAAGTCATCAAAAACAAGGTTATACAGCCCAGAGGAGTCTGAGGAGGCATGAGGACTGAATGTAGTGTGTTATCCTGGATGGGATCTTAGAACAGAAAAAAAATGTTAGGTAAAAACTGAGGAAATCTGAATAAAACATGAAATTTAGTTATTAGTAATGTATTGATATTGGTTTACTACTCAAACAAATGTACCATATTAATGTAATCTCTTACTTAAAAGAGAAATTAGAGGTAGGAACTCTCCATAATTTTTTCTTTAAATCTAAAGCTATTTACAAGTAAAGAGATTATTTTTAAAAATTGATTCTAACCTACAATTTGGTTAAGAACTCAGATTTTTTTAACAAAACATAAGAAATGCATTTTCTTAATGTGAGTACTTTTTATTCAATAATAGTGTTATTTTTCTACTTGCCAAGAACTGTTTTCATAAACTTTAAGTGAAATGCCAATTTACAAGGAAAACTTAGAGATAACTAAAAGCAATCACTCTAACAGTTAACATCTCAAGTTGAAGTATTTTATAACTGCATGATTATTCTGCATTTCCTTGAACCAGTATAAAACATTATTATTTTTACCATTTGAAATTCAAAAAACATTAGCTTAAAGTATCTCTTTGTAAGAAAAACAAATCCTCAGATTCATGCACTTATATAATGCAGATATTTAGACTATTAGGAGGAAACAAAAACAAAACTGCAGCTTTTTAAAAAAAATTATTTATCTTTAGAAAGGAAGGGAAGGAGAGAGGGAGAGAAATATCAGTGAATGGTTGCTTCTCATGCATCCCCTGCTGGGAACTGGCCCCTGCAACCCAGGCATGTGCCCTGATGAGGAAACAAACCTCAAACTTGGTTCATAGGCCAGTGCTCAGTCCAGCCTGTGCAAGGCAAAAACTGCAGCTTTTGATATTTAAAAAACATATATTGTTTTTGCTGTGATAAACCCAAGTACAATTATAGGGTACCTATAATTATTACTCTAGTCTTCTGAAGCATAAACTAAGGACAAGTATTTCATTGCACACAAAGCAACGGAAACCTGTAAATATATGCTGGGATTTTCCTTCATTAATCTAACCAAAATTAAATAACTATCAATACAATTTTTTGTTTGTATATTCAGAGCCCATCACATGTATAAAACAACATAATCATGAAAGCATGCGCATAAATAGAAACACGTGAAACTTTTATGACCATTGTAGTGCTCAGCTCTAGCGAGTGAATGGCCACATGCTGCTTTAGTACAGTCCCCTCTGCAACCAAGTGAGCACATACCTGACAGGTGCTGCTTAACTACTGACCAGTTGCTAGGCAAGGTCCTTGTGGATATTGTCTATTACAGAAATGAATAAATGACCCAAAAATACTAGTATTCATTATGCCTAACTATACTTGCCTTTGTATGTGTTTTAAGTAATATTCTAATTAGTGTGTTTATCAGTGTCTATCTTTAGAGTGGAGTTTCCTGTGAACAAGAACCATTGCATGTATACAATAGATTCCTAGTCTAAATAGAAAAAAAAAACTTTAAGAAAAAGGACATTCATGCTTAGTAATTCCATAGTAGTTATCATAAAAAGAGTAATAACAATAAAAATAACTAATATTTATTGAGTGCATAGTATATGCTTACAATTTGGCAAAACATTTCCTGTATTATTTGAAGGCACAGATTTATCTGTTCCGGATACAGTCACGTCTCCAGCATCTAAAACATTGGTATATAGTAGGTACTCAGTTAAACATTTGTAAGAAAAATAAATGCCAGGCCTTGGTTATACAAAATCAGTAGGATAGTTGTATTGTGTTGGCCATAGTAGCAAAAATCTAATTGGATCAAGAGCTGTTAATAAACTTCCTCACAGTTAAAGCAGATTTTTAAATCCAGGGCTTGGTACGAAGCCTGCGTTCTTCCCACATTCCTGCATCACCACGTTCCATTTAGGTCTGCTTTTGCATATAATTAAAATAAAATCAATAATTTTGATGTCCCTAGCTTTTTGTTTTTAATGAATGATGACCAAAGGAAAAGAAATCATCCCACTAATGATTAGTGACCAGTGAAAGTAACTAGGCAAGGCCTTTGGCCCACATCTGCACCAAATAGAGGGCACCCCACACTGATTTCAACCAGTAAAATGGAGAGGTTGGGGGTAAGTTGAGGTTAATTTTTATGCCAATACTTAGATGATGGAAATAAAATGAAATAAGACGTTTTGTTACCTGAAGCTTTACTACGTGTAAGAACTCTGGGGAGAATACAATAGTGCTCCTTCATCCATTAAATTGATGCTATTAAGATGAGAACAAAGGTAGCATAAATAATAAGTGAGTAGGGATTGCGATGTTCCCATCTGCTTATTCCCATGCCTTGTCATCCTTACAGAAAATGCCTTGCTCAGAGCACTTAATCTTGGAAGGGTGAACAATGAGGAACCTGCTCACAATCATAGCATCTCGGTTCCTGCTTATTTTATGTCAAGATCACAGTCTGTCAGGATGGCATGGAGAGAATAGACTGATTAGAATGTACTTGTAGGACAAATGATCAGAGCACTTTGAAATTTGCAGCAGACTTGCTTCTTCTTTGTACTTCTTTTCTGGATCTATTTAGCAAAAAAAAAAAAAAAAGCCAAGTGTTCTGAGAGCAGAGGAGGTATCCTGCCAACTGCTTTTCCCCTACTACACCTGCCTTCCTTCCTCCTTGATTACAGGTACTCCGTACCTGGTCATTCACTTTCATATGAATGTGTAAGTTGTGACTTAAAAAGTAGAGAGATTGCCTTCTGCTTTATGAATGAGATGGTTACACAAACGTTAAGCCTAGTATTTCTCAGCTATCTTGTACCTCTTGCCTTCTAAATCTGTCTTCTAGGGCTGTAGTGACCAATTACCAAAAGCTGTAGCTTGAAACACCAGAAATGTTTTCTCTTACAGTCCTGGATATATGTATGAAAACAAGATGTCAGCAAGGTTGGTTCCTCCCCAGGCTTCTGAGTGAAGATCTGTTTCATGGCTCTCACCAAGCTTCCAGTTGCAGGCAGTTCTTGGTGTTCTTTGGCATCCATCACATGGTGTTCTTATATGTATCTCTGTGTGCCCTCATCTCCACATGGCCCTCTTAAAAGGACAGCAGCCACTGAACCTAGAACACATCCTAATGCAGTATAAATTCATCCAAACTTGATTCCATCTGCAAAGAACCCATTTCAAAACAAGGTCACAAGAGTCAGACGGCTATTTATTTTTGTGGGGGAGAGAGGGAGATACAATTCAGTTCACAATACCTCTCTCGTGAAACCTCACTTAGAAGAAATAATGAGGTAATTTTTATATTATAGCAAATTTAGGGCTCATTTGTGGGGTCTTGTTTTTCCTCTGATTTTCACACACAGTGAGAATATCAAGTTCAAATGATGCCCTTGTTAATCATTGTTATGCCTGGAAAAGATGGCGGTAAACTCCAAGGTACAAGAACTCTCTTTTGTCAAGCAGCCAAACCCCAGTGAGGTGATGGGTTGTCAGCAGGAAGAGACTGAGGAAGGGTTTGGAGACTTGGCATTTAGACAAAGGAAATACCAAGATGATAGTAAGAAACAAAGATATACCCATGAACCTAATTCACTGAGTTTGTGAATTTTTTGAAGTTGATTATCACCACAATTCACCAAACATGTGATCAGTTTTCTGAGTAAAATTTTTACAAACCACATGTAATTACTTGAAATACTATAGACACATTTTATTTAATACTACACACATTAAAATCACAAAGGGAGGGGAGAATGTTACATTTTACCAAAACGGATTCTCCGCTTGCTGGATGAGAAAGCAGTTTTGAACACCAGAAGGAATATTTTCTAAATTTTGAACACCAGAAGAGCAATGTATGGTTTGTGGAGACAAACATTGGGAATGTAAAGGTTGATGATGGGTGGGCCTGAGTTGAATTAATTAATGAAAGGAAACAAGAAACTTTTCTTAGTGAGGGATTATGTTAACATGATGGCTCCGTGGGTTTAAACTTTGCAGGCCTCATTTACAGTTCGTAAAGCTACAGCGACAGGTGCTTTGGGAAAGCAGATGACAGAGAAGCTACCACTCCCACAGGCAACGGTGCAAAGGGAGAGCGCATTAGACTGAATGAGCAGCCAGAACCAGCAAGAAAGTCATCACTGACAGACACTCTAACACAGAAATGCATATCTTTTTGGCATAGCCATTGAATTTATTGATGTACCACGCATTCAAATAGAGTGTTCAAAAGATACCTTCTAGATTTAGATAGGAAAAAAATTATCAGGTTTCAGACAAGGTCTCTTGCTTTTTTTCACTGTTACTGACAGAAACTTGATTTTCATTTCCCAGTGCAGTTCGGATGTCCTTCTTTCTATCTGCAGTCCTACCACATAGCTAGAGCCATTGTTTCTTTTCCTTCCATACCCTGTATTTTACCTCTTAAGTTGTTATTCTATTATATAAAACAAGAAAAATAGGGCCCTGTATGTTATTCTACCACCAACCTCTTGAAAGATAATGCAGCATGCTTATGTAACGGGAATTTGATATTCAGTTTCTTTTTAAGGAGCAAATTGTCTCTTCCCTGCTCCTTTCCCTGGTTGAAGTTATGTAACATCATCAATATTTTTAAACTATAAAATATCTCCACTTAGAAGTGAAATCTAAGTATCTGTTAAAGCAAAATAAGCTATAAAATTATTTAATAATAATATTATGATTAAGTCTGTGTTTATATCCCAGCTCCATAAATAAACCATAGGTATTAACTTAGACAAAACGCTCAACTATCTTAACCTGTAAAATGAACATAGTGGTGCCTAGTTCATGTATTGTTGTGGAGCATAAACAAAATGGTTGATGTGAAATGTTTGGTTCGCAGGCCCGCGCTCAATCCACTGAGCTACACCAGCCAGGGCAATGATGTGAAATATTTACCACCATGTCTATATGGTACGTGCTCAATAATTGTCAAAAACAAAACAAAAAAACCTAAAATACTTCTAAAATAAGCATTTTCAAAATAACTGCTATGGGATTTTTTAAATGTTACCCTTTTATTAAAATAATATTAAGTATTTTAAAATATAATTTTCTATATGATCTTTTGGAACTATAACAAAATATAATTTGGAGGCTCAAAATAAGTAAGACTGTTTTAACAGTCAAACTATGAAAAGCCAGAAATGGGTCTTTTTGCAAGAAACATGTTTTTTATCAGTGAAATATTTAGGCAAAAGTACCCCATTTCGTGGAAGGCAGGTCTAAATGACCCTTCCTGCCCCTCATGACCTTGTCCTGTGTTCCATGGGAACTCAGTCTATCATCCTGCTGCTTATCTTTGCTTTGCCTTTACCCCATACTAAATATTCAGGCAATGTTTTCTGATATATTTTCTAATTTTATTAAATTTATTGGGGTGACCTTGGTTAATAAAATCCTATAGGTTTCAGGTGTACAATTCTATAACACATCATATAAATTGTATTGTGTTCACCACCCAAAATTAGGTCTGCTTTCAACACCGTATATTTGACCCCCTTTACCCATTACTATGACTCCTTACCCCCTTTCCCTCTGGTCACACCATTATACTATTGTCTGTGACTGAGTTTTGTTTACTTGTTTGTCTTATTTGTTTGCTTGTTGCTTTCAGTTTTATATCCCACATATGAGGCAAAACCAAATGGTTCCTGACTTTTTCCATCTGATGTATTCCACTTAATATGATACTCTCAAGATCCATCCTTGTCATCACAAATGGCAGTATTAAGGTTGAGTGACATTTCATTCTCTATATGCACAACATCTTCTTTATGCAATCTTCTATCGAAGGACCCTTCGGCTGTTTCCATGTCTTGGCGATTGTGAACATAGGGGTACACATATCTTTATGAAAAAATGTGTTCAGGTTTTTCAGGTAGATACCCAGAAGAAGGCTTGCTGGGTCACACGATAACTCTATTCTCAATTTTTTGAGGACACTCCATTCTGTTTTCCATAGTGGCTATACCAATTTACAGTCCCACTAGCGGTGTATGAAGGTTTCTTTTTCTCCAAAACTGCTTCAACACCTGTTATTATTCATCTTGTTGATAATAGCCATCCTAACAGGTGTGAGGTGTAGCTCATTGTGGTTTCAATTTGCATTTCCCTAACGGCTAGTGAAGTGGAGTATCTTCCTATGTATCTGTTGGTCGTGGGTATGTCTTCTGGGAGAAGTGACTGTTTAGGCCCTCTGCCCATTTGTTTTCATTGGAGTGTTTGTGGCTGTTGTTGTGGGTGTTACATTGCATGAGTTCTTTATATATTTTGGATATTAACCCCTTATCGAAGGTGTTCTTTGCAAATATACTCTCCTATTTGGTGGATCGTTAGGCAATTTTAGTGCCACCTTGTTTCTCTTTTTGTTTTTATTCTTCTTTTTAATTGCAGTTTGAAAACCCAGAGGGGAGGACGGAAACCAATGACCCTCGCTCTCCTGGGAGTGCTAGACATCATCTGTTTCAGACAGTTTGAACAATCCCCTTGATAACACCTCAACCATTAAAAGTGCATCAAGTCGATCACAGCCTAGAATGTAGCACTTGAGATAATGTCCAGACCTGGTGAAGTGCCAGGCTCACTCAGAAGCTGACACTCTCTGCTTATCTGAAGAGCAAACCAGAAGACATTTAGCTCTCATCACTCCCGCTCAGCCCCCACCTTGCTCTGCCTCACTGCCAGTGTAGAACAAACAGAGTAATGAAATCTGTCCACATGAAATTTGCAGAGAAAATGTTCAATATTGTGTTTTCCTTTTGGGAGAAGAATTATGTAGAAAGGACAAACCACAGAGCTCTGATAGCACATATTGAAAACTGACAATTACAGGGGAGGCTCGTGAGTTACTCAATGTCAGATAATTTAACAGTACAGTCCTTGCAAGAACTCTCCTGACATGTTGATTTTTTCATTCAGAAAGAACATTGGCCATCACCTCCCTCCAAAGGTCCCTTGGCCATATCTTTCCTGTGATGAAATGTCTAACAACTCCATTCCTTCCCATCAGCTATAAACTTAACTTCACCAGAAACCATATCTGCTAACAAGAAGATAAATATAGAATCTCATTTCGCTTTGTATTTTTTTTGCTCAAAGTAAGAAATGCTTTTGACGATCTGAATGACTATTTAAGCTGTGTCCCTACACTTTACTTTGATTAAGTGGTGTGATGACCTTGGTCTACTGTGTTCATCTACTCCCTCCTTCAGTCTTACAACCACTCTCAGGATTCCACTGACCAGGAGGATTCCTGAATTGAAATTGGCTGTATTCCTGTGGATGCTGAGCCCAGTTACCTATTTTTGAAGCAGCTTTATTCTTATAATTAATAATAAGTAGTAAGCTTCACTTATGTGATTATTCAGGACCTAACAGACACTGAATCGGTGTCCTCTCCCCAAGGAAGCCCCCATGTGGGCAATACACAGCCCTTCCTCATTGAATTTTGGCTTGTGAGTCAACCATGACTCACTGGCTGAGGGGCAGTTTACACATCATGAAGAAAATATTGGCTAAACTCACCATGGACCCTTAGAAGAGAAACAATTGGGACATTGTCCTTTCACTTTATTAACATTTCAAGACTATGTGGAAAATTTGAAAGTGTTTCAGATTTCCACTTATAGAGAGAATCTTTTTTTTCATTTTACTTAATTTACTAATCTTTGTGTTTGAAGATCTTGATGTTGTAAGTGTAACTGGAAAAAAACAGGCTTTGCAGCCAGATTTCTTTCACATGAAAATGATCCTAGATTTGCTATATAGGCATCAGTGTTTGTTTACACTTATCATTTATTAATTATCTGGTACGTACTGGGCACTATGCTATGTATTTGACATATTGAATCCTGACAGTAATCCTGCAAGAAAAACAAAACCATCCCCATTTTTTTTTACCAGAGTCTTTAAAATTAAGACTCAAAGTTGCTAAGTAGTGTCCTAAAATAAGCCAGTAAATTAAATAGCTGGGATTTGAAAACAAGCCTGAGATTAAAACCCATACCCTTTTTACTAAGGGATGTTAAAAGCAGTTACTGCTGTTTTCTCTTTATTTTGCAGACTGCCCCAGTGTTTTTGGCTTAAAATATTTCTTGCTGTTTCTGATAGTTATGTGCCAGCTTGGCCCATCTGGTGCTATTTTCTGACAATTTCACAGTCCTGCCTCTATTCAAAGATATGCTTTAACATTCACTTGAAACATTTTTTACACTCACCTTGCCATGGTCACTCTACGTGATCACCTTGTTCAAACTGAATTCTGATGGGCTGGGCATGCAGGCAAGAGGATGTCAGCAGGATCCCAAGCAATAGTGCGAATAATAAATACTGACATCCATCTACTACACATGCTCAGCTCTTCAGAGTTCTGAAGCAGGAAGCATGGCTCCAAAGCATGGTGGCTGGATTCCAGGACTCTAGTGGTAGACCGTATGGCAGTACAGGTATTTTGAGAAACTTTTATACCTCAACTAGTTGAAAATATATATTATCAGGAGTCTTGAGAGCACTATGGGATGTGTTGATAATTTCACTCAGGTGTATAAAGTCTGGATTATCATAAAATTAGCATTCTCCTATGGATTCATGACCAGGAAATAGAAGTTGAAGGCACACACTATACAACACAGAAATGTTATGTCCAGGTAGAGATGTTTACTTTCAATTCTGAAAGTCGTTAGTATTCTGCTTCCTAGAGAGTGTGTTTCTGATGTTCTGATTTATACAGACAAGGAAAATCGAGATTGGGCATGTTTTTTGGAATTTGAACTATAGCATGAGAATACCTAAAAGGCCAAGGCAAAGCTAAAAGTATAATGAGTAGTGGCAATGCCCTTCAAAAGATCATGTAGGTATCACAAAGACACTTTTCCAACTAGTCCCCCATGTTACCTGCAAGCACCTTTAGCACTGACAGAAAAGACAGTGTCGTTAGCTAGGTCATCAAATGTGGTCAGTCAGTCCACCAAATGAAAGTGATACTTTCTTTGACACAGCTTCTTTCTTTAAGGCTGGAGGACCAGAATCCCACCCATCATGAGCTACACTGACAAGAAAAATTTTATGTGGCTAAACTTTTGCATAATTTTTAAAAGTAACACATGGATTATGGTTTAAATAGGAAGAGACTTTAAAGTTTAGTATCCCCCCTCCTCCCAGAGTAGCACTCAATGTCATTTCTACAAACTGTAGTAATTCCCTTCCCTGATCTCATCCTCAAGAGTCAGGATTTTGACATCAACCCATTATGCTTGTATGTTAGAATGGGAAGGGACCTTCGACATGGGTTAGTGCTCTTCCTCACTTTGTAGATGAAAAGTCTGACATCCAGATGAATTATTACAGGTGGGTCTGGCAGTGAAACCTCTAATTCTCTTTAATCATTTCTTTTAGAAAGGAAACTAGAAAGACATTTTTACTAGAATCACCAAATCACCACAGTCTAAAAATGCAAGTGGAATTTATTAAGGGACTACTAGGTCCTTTGCTCCGCTGCACTATACTGACTTTAAGGAAAATTGAAGAAAAATAGTTGAGCCAGCATGGTCCTGCTGCTCAAAGATCTTAATTTTTCTCAAGCACACAGGCAGATCATCTGCAATTTTGTACATAAGCACTGGAGTCTCCCTCCTTATCTGCAGTTTCACTTTCCATGGTTTCATTTACCCACTATTAACCATTGTTTAAAAATATTAAATGGTCAATTCCAGAAATAAATAATTCACAAGTTTTAAATTGCCCATCATTCTCAGTATCATGGTGAAATCTTGCTCTGTCCCACCCAGGACATGAATCATCCCTTTGTCCAGTGGATCCACTTTGCATCTGTTCCTGCCCTTCAGTTATCTAGTAGCCAGCTCTGTTGTCAGACTGATTACTACAGTATTCCAGTGCTTGTGTACAGGTAATCGTTACAGTTTCATGCTGCGTCACAAGGCCTGTGTCAGTTATCTCATTTCATCTCATCATGCAGGCGTTGTATCATCTCACATTACTGCAGGAAGAAGGATGAATACAGTTCAATAACAGAGAGAGAGAGACCATGTTCATATGACTTTGTTTATAGTATATTGTAATTGCTTTATTTTACTGTTAGCTTTTAATCTCTTACTGTTCCTAATTATAAATCAAACTTTATCACAGGTATGTATGTATAAAAAAAGAACATAGTATATATGGGGTTTGATACTATCTCTGGCCTCAGGCATCCACTAGGGGTCTTGGAACAAATGCCCTGCAGATAAGGGTTACTGATTCAGACTCCAGCCCACAAACACCATGTGCTGTGGCTGTAATGAACAAATTCACATGGACCATAGAAGTCCTGTGGAGAAAAACAGACAGCATGGCTGCTCTCTAAGTGAGAGAGAGGGCCTAGAGCCCTGTTTGGACAAGACTTTTATCACTTTTCTGGGTACATTACATTGAGGACAGTCCTCATTTACTATGCACAGATTCCCTTTAGGTGATTACTTTTTACAGATAACAAAGGAAAGAATGTTGTTAATTTCTTCAAAGAGAAGGATGTTATAGGTCAAGGGGGAAAGTGGTTGAACTGGTTACACTCCATACTTGGGAGTTTTAGCACAGACTTTAGGAAGTTACTTTGCAGTAAACATTTTCTCTCTCAATCCAGGGTGAGGGAGTTTTAGCAAAAGCAAGCCTCATAGCAGCCTAGGTACAATGCAGGCCTGATTCCCCTCGGGACAACCTATCCATGGGTGTGGCTCCTGTGTGCTCAACCTCAGTCCTCACTGGCCTGAGTTGGGGCTGGGCTACATTCCCATGCCACGTAGAATGGTCCCCTATAGGGTACAACATGCAAATTGACATGGTGATAATGAAAACTAAAAATAGTAAGAAACTTTGGCCCTTGAGGACTTTCTGTCTTCTGGTTAAGACTACTGACAGTCACATTGAAATTCATATCTATGCACACTTACTACCCACGAGTATGGTGTTTGACTGAGTAGGTGATTAGTTAGTAGGCAGCAGTGAACCAGCAGAGGTCCAGTGAGGCTACAGGCTGAGACAACATACACTGGAGAAATTAATAGGGGTTAAACAGAGGAAAAGGGAAATTATTTCCACCTAGGATGAAAGACAATGGAGGTAATTGTTAGTTTGTCTTCCCTGTCTGATTCTAAGCTTCCTTCACATTGTTCTGTCCAGCTTTGCTGAAACATACCAATTATTCTTCATGAATAATTAATCAATAAACAATTTTAAAGCATAACTATGTGCCATTAACCACCAACGAGCTAAGTAACTTCAACTTATCATATATGTAAAAAGTAAGGACTGAGAGTAAAATGACAGGATTTTCAGCTCTGCCTCTTCCACTAACAACCTCCTGACCCCAGGCAACTCGCTTCTCAGAGACGCAGTTTCTTCATCTATAAGATAAAAAGATTTAACTAGGTGATCACTAAGGTTTTGGCTGTCAATCTCTATCTTTCTGACTTGTGAAAGAAGAGAACATGAAGTAATAACAGTCAAATGCTGAAAATATGTACAGGGGAAATAGTGATGCTCCTTAAATCCCTTCCCCAGTTTTTGATCACTTATTTCAGATTATGTAGGAAAAATTATTTATCTCTAGATGTAGAAATGTAAATAAAAGTATAGAGTGGAAGATATCCAAAGATAAAGTTAAAAATCTTTCATTATACACAGCAGCATATTGAGCATTCTATAGTCAGTAGGCAATATTAATGAAGTTTGATTACATAGACACATGTGTTTAATAAACAGTGACATTTGCATTGCTCTTGCCAGAATACAAATTTAGCATCACCACGTCCCAACTCTCATTTTACTGAATCACCTAATTATGATGCAGACCTTCTTAATAGCATATTCACTTACTCAAGGACAGTCCCCCACACAGTAAGGCATTAAGCTACCAAGTTTAAGAAAGCTGACAGATTCTTTTTCCTGGTGAATTAAATTATATTTGTTTTAGTCAGTCTCCTTTTATTCAACTAAGAGAATTTTCTGAATCTTCTTCAGAGTCACAAACTGCCTGCATTTTTTCTGATCACATTGATTTCACTAGCAACCCATTTTCTCGAAACTGGTTATTTTGAAGAAAATCGAAAGCAAATAAATGGTTCTTTAAAAAGTCGATTTGCTTTAGGTGAAAAAGGAAATCAAAGGTTTCAGATAAATTAAAGAAATGTATATCATTTCATTTATTCATTTACTAGATAAAGTGAATACAGCCCCTGCAGGGCAATCTGAAATGTTGTCATCCTCTCTTTTCCATCCAGCTGAGTGCCCCAAGAATGGGAAGTATTTACCCTGCTAGGTGGTATATTGATGTGTCTGGTGGACAAATTGGGAAATTCTATATGTAGGCCTTTAGTTGCCTCTTTATATAAGTTTAGTCACCAGGAATCATTTTATTGTCATTGCTGTTACAATTCGTTATATCCCATTCATTTCTGTTGCCTTGCTGATAAAATAATAGGAAGTTTTCAAAACACATGGAGATAAATCAAGTATATTATTGGGGTGCTATTGCCCACTCCCTTGCAATCAGTCTTCTCCTATCGGTCATTCTGCTATATTGCTTTCTCAGCGGTTATCAGTAACCCCCATGTCAGTCACTATTGCTCAGGTTTGCTTCTCTCCATTGCTGGTGGACTTCTCTTTGTAGCACATCACATGCTCCACCCTTTTTAGACTCTCTTCCATCAGCCCAAAGACATTAAGAAAACCAAGTTTGCCTCCATTGTTTCCGGTTCTTGTATTGTGTTCTTTCCTGCCCTTCTCTTCTTGCGTAAACTCAGTCCTTGCCAATGTTTCGCCTTTGGACAATTTTTTCCTGCCTCCTCTACCACCACAGGCAGCACATCCACAGTGATTCAACACTCATCTTTATGTCGATGACCCCATATATTTTCCTGTCTCAAATGCTCCATAACATTCTTTTGAAATTGCCTAGTTAATGAATTCATCTATTGAAGCTGTTGACATTTTTTAACTTTATTTTTCAATTACAAAGTGGATTTCACATTATTTTGCACATTATTTCAGGTGTACAGCACAGCAGATAGACACTTACATAGGTTACAAATGTTTCCTTCAATAATTTAAGTGCCCAACTGGCACCATTCATACTTATTACAATATTGTGAACTGTGTTCTATATGCTTTAGTGTGCATCTCCATGCCTATTTGTACCACAAATTAGTACTTCTTAATCCCATCACTTTATTTTACCCTGTCCCCAACACCCCTCCTCTCTGGTCTACAACAGTTTGTTCTCTATGTCTATAAGTCTACTTCAATTTTGTTTGTTCATTTATTTTGTTCTTTAGATTGCACATATAAGTGAGATCGTATGGCACTTGTCTTACTCTACCTGGCTTATTTAACTTAGCATAATACTTTCTAGGTCCACCCATGCTGTTGCAGATGATGAGACTTTATTCTTTTTTATGACCAAATAATATTCCATTGTGTGTATGTACCACAACTTCTTTATCCACTTGTCTATAGATGGGCACTTGGGTTGTTTCCACATCTTAGTTATTGTAAGAATGCGATGAATGTGGGAATGCATATATTCTTGCAAATTAATGTTTAGGGATTCTTTGGCTCTATACCCAGAAGAGGAATTGCTGGGTCATAAAACAGATCCACTTTTAATTTTTTGAGGAACCTCCACACTGTTTTCCACAGTGGCCGCACCAATCTGCATTGCCACCAACAGTGCACTGTGTTGCCTTTTCTCTACATCCTTTCCAACAAGTGTTGCATGTTGATTATTGATAATAAGTTTTCTGACAGTTATGGAGTGGTGTCTCACTGTGATTTTAACTTGAATTTCTCTGATGATTAGTGACAGTGAGCATCTTTTCATATGTCTATTGGCCATCTGTATGTTCTCTTACTAGAAGTGTGTATTCAGACCCTCTGCATACTTTTTAATTGGGTTGTGTTTCACATGTGTGTGTGTTGAATACATTATAAATTTTGGATATTAACTCCTATTAGATGTATCACTGGTTGTCTTTTTGTTTTGTTGATGGTTTCCTTTCCTGTGCAAAACCTTTTTAGTTTGATGTGGTCCCATTTGTTTTTTATTTGTTTCTTTGCCTGAGAAGACATGTGAAAAAATATTGCTAAGAGAAATGTTTGAGATTTTACTGCCTATGTTTTCTTCTAGGAGTTTTGTGGTTTCAGGTATTAAATTTAAGTCTTTAATCTATTTTGAGTTTATTCTTGTTTAGGGTATAAGAAGGTGATCTAGTTTAATATTTTACGTGTATCTGTCCAATTTTCCACCATGTATTGAATGGATCATCTTTATCTCATTGTATGTTCTTGCTTCTTTGTCAAAGATTAGTTGACCATATGGGCACAGGTTTATTTCTGACAAGCTACTGACATTTTAAAAATCCACCAAACCAATTTCTTGCTCCCATATTTCTCTTCTTTAGAATGACTCCACTGTTTCCCACTCATCTCAAGTTGGAATTATTCTTTTAATTGTTTTTTTAATTAATTTTTATTTTTGACACTATTGCAGATGTCCTCATTATCTCCCTTTTTGACCCACTCCTTCCAGTCTCTGTCCCCCCTTCCCTCTGGCCATCACCACACTGTTGTCTGTATCCATGGGCTATATTTATATGTTCTTTGACAAATCCCTTCACCTTCTTTCATAAAGGCCCCCTTACCTCCCCTCTATCAGTTGTCAGTCTGTTCCACACACCCATGTCTCTCTCTATTTTGTTCATAAGTTTGTTTTGTTCATTAGATCCACCTACAAGTGAGATCATATGGTATTTGTCTTTTTCTGATTTCTGCTTTTCTTCTCACTGGCCTCAACCAATTAAAACCACTCTGTAGACAACATTCTGCAATTAGCTATTTTCTATTTGAGTATATGTTCTATCTGAATGGTCATGTTCCAACAGTGGACTTGTTAGCTATACTTTCTCTACTGGAATTCCATTTTGCTTTCCAATGTATGGGCTAGACTTCTTTTGGATTTAACAATATGTTTCTGTCCACCCTTCCTGAGACCAGCGCCAGCGCCGTGTAGTCCCATCCACTGCAGTTTCACAGCATTTTCGTATCTGCCAGGTGTGCCCTCCCGCATCGTCTTTCCCGGAAGTCCACAGCTATTCTCTCAGCGAACACTTAGTGTTTCTAAGAATTTATTTGGTGTCTGCTCTTATAATTGATGTTTTGACTTATCTGCATTAAATTTATGCATTTTCAGGTCTTTAAAATATTGAATCTTTCCATGCGGAAAATATGTATCTCTCCGAATACATGATTCACCTTAATATCATTAATGTTTTATAATTTTCTCTATTTAGACCTTGGACACTTGTTTGTTATTAGACTCATATCTAGCAACATTGTTGTTTACACAAGTACAAATTTTATTATATTTTCCACCTGGTTATTGTTGACCTGTAGGGCTGCTTTTGATGTCATTAGTTTAATCTTGGATTTGCCACCTAACTTAGTTATCTTGCTTATTGTTAATTCTCTTGGGCTTCCATATTTTTCATCAAAATATACTGTTATTGTAATTTATTTTACCCTGAGATGTACTACTTCTCAAATCTCACCACAATAGTGACAATGATTTTCATTTTGAAAAAGCAAAACTTCAACCAAATCATTTATCAAAGGCCTGGTCTCACACCTTGTACCAAACTGACTTCCTCTTTTGAGCCTTCCATTTACCTGAGGTACCCTTCCCTTCACCTTCTCGATCACATCTGCAAAAACAAACAAAGAAACAAAAAAACCCTACATCTCTCAGGTTGTTTTTCTTCCATAAACCCTTTCGTGATAACCTGGACATGTTTTTATGCTGTGCTCCCCTGAACTTCATCCTACAGTGATAGCTCCTATAGCACTTCTTTTCTATTCAAGTCACTTGACATCAGTCATTCACTGCATATGAGTTGGAGCCAAGGACCATTTTATGTCATTTTTGTGTCTTCTCCGGCATCTAGTTCTGCTTCCTTGTGTGTTGTGAGAGAGCTCAACCTCCATGTTTTTAGTCAATCTAATACAAGGCATCTGGAACCTAGAATTGTAGCCAGGTGGGTTCCATTTTCTTTTTCTTTTTTTTTAAATATATTTTATTGATTATGCCATTACAGTTGTTCTATTCCCCCCTTCATTCCCCTCCACCCTACCCCCCGTCCCCACCATTACCCCCCTTTAGTTTATGACCATGTGTCTCAAGTTCTTTAGATTCTATATTTCCCATACTATTCTTGCCCCCCCATCTATTTTCTATCTACTGTCTATGCTACTTATTTTCTGTACCTTCTCCCCCCTTCTCCTTCTCCCACTCCCCTGTTGCTAACCCTCCTTGAGAGCTTCCTTTCTATGTTTCCCTCCTGATCTAGCTGTCCTTTTAGTTTGCTTTTGTTTTAGGTGTGGTTGTTAATAACTGTGAGTTTGCTGTCCTTTCACTGTTAAAGTTTTTTTAACTTCTCTTTCTTAGATAAGTCCCTTTAACATTTCATATAATAAGGGCTTGGTGATGATGAACTCCTTGAATTTGATCTTATCTGAGAAGCACTTTATCTGTCCTTCCATTCTAAATGAAAGCTTTGCTGGATAGAGCAATCTTAGTTGTAGGTCTTTGGATTTCATGACTTGGAATACTTCTTTCCAGCCCCTTCTTGCCTGTAAGGTCTCTTTTGAGAAATCCGCTGACAGTCGGATGGGAAGTCCTTTGTAGGTGACTGTCCCCTTATCTCTTGCTGCTTCTGGGGTTCTCTCCTTGATTTTAATCTTGGCTAATGTAATTATGATGTACCTTGGTATGTTCCTTCTTGGATCCAACTTCTTTGGGACTCTCTGAGCTTCCTGGATTTCCTGGAAGTCTATTTCCTTTGCCAGATTGGGGAAGTTCTCCTTTATTATTTGTTCAAATAAGTTTTCCACTTGTGGCTGTTCCTTTCCCCCTTCTGGTACCCCTATAATTCGGATGTTGGAGCGTTTAAGGATGTCCTGGAGGTTCCTATACCTCTCCTTATTTTTTTGAATTCTTGCTTCTTCACTCTTTTCTGTTTGGCCATTGTTTGCTTTCTTCTGGTCCACTCCATTGATTTGAGTCCCAGTTTCCTTTTCATCGCTATTGGTTTTCTATTCATCCCGTTGCTGTACCAACAATCATGGATGGATGACAGTTCTTTTTGGCCATCTGTCACTGAGTAATTAGATGATGAGGTCAACATCTACCTCACTTCTTACTTGTGGACATGGACTTCTTACTTGTATAGACTCCTAAAAATGATATTTGATTTCTTCCTGATTGGAAGGAATAGGCCTTCCAATTTACCTCAAAAAGACATCATTACACAGCCCCATAAAAACAAAAATCTGAAAAATCTTAACTGATCTATAGAACCAGAATTATAATTGCTTTATCTTCTGGCTGTTAAAATGTTCTACTTTGAAAAATATTCACTTTACTTTTATAATTTAATTTTATATTTTATGAGTACATAATGTTGTTTTATATTACAATTTTAACTAGTATTACCTTGGGGTCCAATTATAAAACTTACAATATCCATTTATATTAAAAGCTATAATAGGGTATCATTTTTCACAAAGGTTTTGCATTAAACAAGTTCTTTACAGAAATAATTTTTTTTCCTGTTCCTTACGGAAGGAGAAGCACAACCATTTTTTTTTCTGTTAGAGGTGAGATTAAGTTAAAATAAATATAAAAGAAATATTCTAATGAAGCAAAAGATAGACAAAACACTGACCCATTTCTATTTATAACATTTGAAAGCCATCTGTATTTTAATCTACTTTTCTTTTTATTCAAAATAAAGTACAGTAAGCATTTGCTGTTTAAAACAACAGGCTCTTTGAAATCCAGGACAAACTGAAGAGCTTCTGCCACTCTCCATTGCAATGTTTCTCCACTGCACACCTACCTACATACAAAGCAGTGCCACAAAGTGCATGAACAACAAGGTCTGCACTGAAGCAAATGTAACAAGCAGTGTTCTAGGGCCTGGGATGGTGGGGCCTATTTGTTCTTAATTAAATGGTGCAGTGCCACAAGAGTCAGGTTTCTCTGAGATCTAAAGAGGATTTCAGACTGGTTTTATCTGCCAATCTTTTCTTCATTTAAACCAGTCTCCTAACCAGACACTATAAAATCTCAGCACATTCCTCTATGAAGCCACATAGAGTGCCTGTAAAAGTAACAACATTCATGATCCATGACACTCAAGTCTCAGCAGGTGGCTCCCAGAGTACCAAAGTGTCGTGGAGTCTCTCTGTAAAACCTGCAGCTCTTGTGTTGCTGGACACTCACTGAGACAGACCTAGAAGGTTGGATGCCCACAGACTCTTCTGATTATCTACTAGTGCTGTCATGTAAGTTCCAGTAATTCCCAGCTGTACTGATATGACCTTTTTTCAGAAATGCCCACTTTGTAATAATGTAGCCATGCTGGACCACTGCCCTTTGAACTAACTAATTCATAGCCTTATGATCTCTGGGAAGGCTTGATAGCCCTCCTATTGAAAAGTCAGCATCCATTTGTTCTGTGGCTTGCTGCTTAATCAAACCCAAGTGAAGTAATAAACACAAAATATCAGGAGAAAATTTGTTTTCCCAAAAGGTTTTCCCTAATATAAGTTTATTTCCCTTACCCATTTGTTCTTCTATCAGAATAGCAATAAGATTAAAATTCATACTTGATGAAAATTAAGATACCAATCAACACGCAATTTTATTTTTAGTCAACCTTTTCAAAGAAGCTGTGCAAACATAGTTGGAACCATTCACTGAATGTTTTACTCTATTTTTTGGATAATCTTTCTCTTTCTTCTCCTTCATCTCCTTTTTTACAAAACAGAGGTTATTATATAAGGAAGATTAAGAAATGAGCAATTGATTTTGGTTTTAAGAAATATTTATTAAGCTTGCACTTAATGCCAGAAAGCAAAGCAAGCATTTGTTATCCAGAAAAGTTGTACCACAAGAGTGCAGTTTAATAGATAATAATAATAAATGATTTAATCTAGTTGTGATAGACAATGTGAAGAGTGGTTAATATGGAATGTGGTTAACATAATTGATTTTTCCCCAAGCTTCTAAAAATGTAGATAAAGGAAAAGCAAGTCATTTGCCATTTATATATCAAGGACTTGTTTTTTTTATTCAATAATATTTCATTTGTCTTGATTTAGAAATGATTGAAACCTGAAATGATCTCAGATACACTTCAAACTGCCAGCCTCAGCCCACATTGTACCTTGGCTCACAAAGCCAGAATAAATCACATAAAAACATCTTCAAAGATAAGTAAGAAGTGTTAAGCCACTAGCCAATATGTAAGACTTGGAAGATGTGAACTCAAGACCCATAGTCAGCTCCTGAAGCAGCATATCTTAGCCTGACACCAAGGACATGTGGTTTCAGTGCACCTGAGTTCTAGTTCATGGGCTACTGAATGCATGCAGCTCTTCTGTGACTGTCTCCAAATCAGAACAGTGCTCACTCATCCTTCAGGGAAGTTAATAAAACTTGTCACAGAGAAAACAAACATTTGTCAAGTGCTTTACATGACTCTACAAAGCATGCATTTACTCAATCTATTACAATTCATTAAACATTAATTAAGCACTTATTCCAGGCAATGTGTTGTTTCTAGGGAGAAATACATGAGTGGGACTGAAATGTTACCATCAAAGAGGTTACAACTGAATGAGAATTGTAATATTTACAAACCACTTACTATGTGCCAGACACTATGTGAAGTCCTTTACATGTATTATGTAATTTATTTGTGCAACATTCCTACGATGTTGGTGCTATTATATGCCTCAATGTGTAGATGACAAAACTGAGACATAGGGTCCAAGGAAATGACAATGAGTATTCAACAATTTTGAACCAGGACTCATGCTCAAGATTGTAGGTCCAGAATTTACACTCACAATCACTTCACTGCCTCGGGACAAGTAGATACAATTGAATGGTTTCATTGTGGTTCTAAAAAACTTAACAGGTACAGAACAGCAGAGAGGAGGAAGTAATTTAAACAAATTGGGAAGGTGTTGTGGAGTAGGTATTCAGAGGAAAATTAAATTAAAAATTAAATTCAGTAAACTATAATTATCCTACTTTTGTTGTTTTACTTAAAAAAAATGGTGTTACTCTGACAAAGTTTTAAGGTCACACAGCTCATATGTAACAGAGCTAAGATTGACACCCCATACTGTCTGAATTCCACTCTAATGTGCTATTTCTTTTGGTTTAAGCCTTATCTCAATTGTTATTCATGAGGAAAGAACCAAACAGAAGTGATAACCTGAAAGGTAACTGAGGAAATAAAAAGAAGAGGATTATTGGGAGAAGTCAAGTTAAAATTAAGCAGTAATAAATTTGGATTTAACATTCTGGAATGGAATGACATGTGACAAATGTTAAAATAAGTATATAAAGAAGCCACAAAATTACTGAGAGGCATTTGCAGGGAAACTATTCAACAGCCGCAGAATGAAAACGATATATTCGATTTAGGCACAAAATGGGAAGAACACTGTGATTTGGCTGCAGAAACGGCGCGTTCACATTACAGACTCTTCTAACGAGGTTGTGAATGGACTGAGCTGACATAAAAAAATTCAGGTGTGAGGTGAAATTGTACTGGAATGTTGTTTTTTTTTTAAGTAGCCAACATGTAGTCTCATAAGTAGACTGCTGGGCGTCCCCGTAGACAGAGGTGAGCTAGCAGGCTCACTGCCACGTGCTCTGCGACACTTGCTGCGTGGAATGTAATGGGATGTCCCACTGGCCGCACCGAAAGAACCAGAGACGTAGCAGGGCGATGGGTGGGGTCTCTGCTGCTATAGAACAAAAGTACAGGGCATTGCTGAAGAAGAAAATGAGAAAAATTAGAAGATGAAATGGAAACTTTTTAAATTATAGGGGATTGCAAAGAAAAGAAATTTAAAAATCGGCAAGGATGGTTTCCACACATAGCATGAAAATGCTAAAAAAAAAAAAATTCGCACAGGAAGAACAGGAAAATCCAAAGAGATAAATCTCTTACCCAGGAGAAATCCAGAAAAAAAGTGACTGAAAAATAATGATGGAAGGATATTTTGAAAACAACGTGATGCTAAAATTTCATTGAGAATGGGAACACCTTCAGGAGATAGTGGCAATACAGATTAGATGAGAAACCACACCCCTTTCCCAGATGTTTGTTGCCCCTCACAGTTCCTGAAAACGACAAAGGAAGCTGTAGTGGGGTAATGTCTGAGATTTGAGCTCATCGGAAGAAGATGTCCTCCCCTAACCAGACTGTTCTCCTCATGCTTGGGTATGACTTGGAGCTTCTTGTGTTTGATGAAGATTGAACACTGCCTCCTCTGGGAATTCACTCAAAATACAGAACCAGAGTCAGACAAAGGTCCTAAACAATATTCTTTTTTATACTTGACCTTGGCTAAATAGAAACACAAAATTCCAGGAAAAAAAGTCAAACTAGAAAGTTAAGTCATTTGAAATATACATATGGAGTTTTATTTGCTTATGTGTGTGGAATTGGAAGGTAATTGTGTCCTTGGCCAACAAAAATGGCCCCTAGACAACTAATTATGAATCGATTTAAAAATTGGCATAATGAGAGGCATATCCATAATAGTGAAGTTTTAGAAATAATTTGATTGGTATAGGTGCTAAAAATATCTTGGTAACTGCTACATGAATTAAGAAAATTCTAGTCAATTCTAAAAGTTAACAATTTCATAACAGCCCACCACCTTCCATATCAGATACCATAAAATATTTCCAAATTCCTAAAAAAATTTCTCTTAATATTATGCTACTGAGGCAAATAGCTGTTTGAATAAGAAACATCTCTCTCACTAAATTTGCTGTTTAAATTTAGTTGGGCTAAGTATACAAGTTTAGTCGAGTCCAGAACTATGATTTCACTCATATGTGGAATATAATGAGCAAACTGAACTAACAAGCAAAATAGAGACAGGCTCAGACAGACAGCAGGCTGACAACTCAGGGTGCAGGGTGGGGGTGGAGGAAGGAGGGAATCAAGCAAAATAGAAAAAAAACTCATGGACATGGACAACAGTGGGGTGATTGTTGTAGGTAGGTAGAGGTGGGAGACAGTATGGGGGGATAAATGGTAATGGGAAAGTACAGTGGAAACTAAGCTATAAAAGAGAGAGAGAGAGAATTATATTACTGAATGAAATAAACACTGCGTTGTTACTATGGATGAACTAGAAATCTATCTTCCTTAGCAGGTAGACAGACAAGGTACCAGCCTTTCCACATCAGCAAAACTGTATGGGTAAACCACTTCAGACTTCCTCCTATCATGCATGTCTTCAAATAAATAACATGTAGCCAGAGGTCAGAAAAAGCAATCAATTCTCCAATTAAGCCATCACATAAAGAATGTGTATTTAGGGCCAGTTATTTGTATAGAATGATTTTATGCAGATCAAGCTTTAAATAAGATGACTTCTTTGTCCTTGCATTACTCTAGGTCTGAAATAGGAACAGATAGGGGTGATTTTCAGTAAGATTTACAATAATATATTGTTATATGAGAGAGGGATAGTAGTGCATCCAGTCGTTTAAGGTAGAAAGTCTTGAGTATTAAAGCCTTATTGGGAGACCTTAGATAAATTACTAATCCCCTACTTTCTTCTCTTGGTTCCTGCTGTTCCACCTGAGACAGCCTCCTACTGAATCATGCTGTGGTCAGGCACACTGATCCCAGGGCTCTTGGGAGGAGTAGAGAAGTTGGCACATATTAGGAATGCAATAAATATTTACTTTTACCATTGATATTGTTATAGTGAAGTAATGGAAACTGGAGTTCTAGGTTATGCAGTCCTGCGGTTATGGAGACCATTTTGGAATAGTTGAGGAAAGAAAGTTTGGCAACTGTGTAGTGAAATATTGTTCGAATATTCAGAAGTTACCTGTAAGAGTTGGGAGTGGGAAAATTACATTAAGTTAGCTATGGGAAAGTTTCAGAAATGAGCAGTCCCCACCCTTATTTTGTTATATTTTTGTCCTATTGCCACTACAGTCTCTGAGATGGTGGCGGGGAGGCAGATGGGGGGGCAATAGAAACAACCAAACAAACAGTTTCTGAAAAAACCCTGTTTGCCTCACTTTGCGGAAGTCATCTTGGCTTGAGCAGCTTTGCATTTTAATTAATTAGAAAATGGGAAAGGCAAGGGCAGACATCAGCTTGCTCATTGTATGGAATTTCCACCTGACACTTTCACACAGCCTTGCAATCAGTCTCCATGATGCTCACTTGGGACACCTCTCATAACCTCGCTATGTTCCTCAGACAGATAATATTGGTGCAGAGAAACCAAACAGCTAGTACAGGAAATAGCAGTGAAATCTGGTTTTCCTTTTTTTATGTTCAACTCAGAGTGAGATATGAAAAGGAAGCAATTTTCTTTTTTTATTTATTTTGTAGTTCTTTATTTTATTTTATTGATTATGCCATTACAGTTGTTCTATTCCCCCCTTCATTCCCCTCCACCCTGCACTCCCCTAACCCCACCATTCCCCCCTTTAGTCCATGACCATGTGTCTCAAGTTCTTTAGATTCTATATTTCCCATACTGTTCTTGCCCCCTATCTATTTTCTACCTACCGTCTATGCTACTTATTCCCTTTACCTTTTCCCCCATCTCCTCCTCCCACTCTCCTATTGCTAACCTGCCATGCGATCTCCATTTCTATGGTTCCACTACTGATCTAGCTGTCTGCTTAGTTTGCTTTTGTTTTAGGTGTGGCTGTTAATAACTGCGAGTTTTCTGTCCTTTCACGGTTCATATTTTTTATCTTCTTTTTCTTAGATAAGTCCTTTTAACATTTCATATAAGGGCTTGGTGAGTTCTCTAATTCTAACTAGCTATTCAACTTAATCTCACTGTTCTATTAAAGAGGTATATTATAATCATTTAAAATTATTTAACAATGGGGAGTTTTAACAATAGAGCTCTTTACTTTTCCTGCATATAAACAAATATTACTTAGCTAATCAAACCCGGTGTCTGGTGTACATGCTCAATAAATGCTTATTGTCTTAATGAATGCAAGAATGTATATATCAAATGAATTTAAATAATGTATATTTATATTTGAGTATTTAAATACTTTCTCTGCTTCCTTTCCATGTAATAATTCTGATTTATGCCAAAAGACCTGACTGAATGGGGAGAATTTAACTGAAACTAATTGTTTACTCTTCTATTTCTCTGTCATGGGGACAGAATAGTTGGCTCCTTTCATTCCTAATCTAAACATTCCTCTCTCAAAAGTACAAATGTGCTTCTAATCAGCGTACCCAAACAACAACAGATTTCTAATATATGGGATAAGAACCAAGAGGATGACTTATAGTATCCAAAATACCTTTTCTTTGTCATTAGCTTTGTCACCATAGACCATGTAGTTTTATCTCATTTCATCACCAGATTCTGAACCTAAAAGTAACATTGCCATAATAGGCCCACCCTTGTCACAAATAAGTCAGTCAGAAAAAGCTAAGATACATCTGATTTCACTCATATGTGGGATGTAGAACTGAAACCCATAGACAGCAGTGTGGCAGTTAGCAGAGGGAAGTGGTTCTGGAGGGAGTCAAGGGTCCAAATATAGGGTAGCAGAAGATAACTTTGTGTGGTGGGCATAAATGCAATATACAGATCATGTATCATAGAAATGTACAGTTGAAACCTATGTAAACTCATTAACCAATTTGCCCCACTAAATTTAATTAAATAACAAAATTAAATTTGAAAAGAAAACAAAACTTCCATAGCAACAAAAAATTCTGTGATCTCAGATAGTTTGTTGCACACAATAGACTTTCCCAGGAATGTTATGTGACCCTGAGTCTAATATACTTTAAGCAGTAGCTCTCATGCAATGCCCTACTGACATTTTTGTCAGCCCCAGTGGTGAGGACTTTCCATTATGAGGGCTCCAGCTTGAGAACATGGCTCTCTAAAACCCGAAACAGCTAGACACAGTATGCTCATTGGTAGCCCAAAAGCCTGGAAAAATAAACGTTCTCCCTAACTGTTTGACATAAAAGAGAGACACTTCCAGGGAGGGAATCTGCTTCATTTGAAACCCATTTTCACAGATGTCAAGGGAAAATTCTTCAGAATATGTATAAGGAAATGCTGTTTCGATGTGAAATGCCTCTAGCAAGCAGTTACTTCTTACAGCCTATCTAAGATTATTTCCAATAAATTATTAGTGATTTTGGAGATAACATTTAGATTGTCATTCAACATGTTTAGCTCTTTTTCCCTTTTGTTCAAATTGGGAACAAGTGATATAAAATAAAATATCTGACTAACTCCATCAGGTTGCAGATTAAAGGCAAGTTCTTCCCAAAAGTCTAGACTGTTACTCCTGCTATCAAAGCATAGCAACCCCTGTGTTTCCTTTGCTATTACAGTCATTACGGTTCATGAGAGAGATTGCAACATGAGATGTTCATGCACGCTGCTACTGTTCAGAACTTTGCCTCTTACCAGTTATTTGCCCCAAAGCAGTTCTCTCTGCATCTGTTTTCTCATCTATAAAATGGCAATGCTAATAATAGAACCTGCTTCATAGACTATTGTGAAGACTAAATGAGTTAATATGTTAAAAGTAACATACTAACTTTTAACAGTGGCTGGTAATGACAATCAAATGTTAGATATGATTGTTATCATTTGTTTCATTTACTGACTTTTCTATAAGATACAAGTTCCATAAAGACCATTTCTCTTTCTGCCCTTTATTCATAGTAATGAGTCCAAGTCTAGATATGGCAAATGATCAATCGCTATTTATTAAATGAATAAATAAATGTGCAAGCCTTGTGAAAATGACAATGGCACCAGTGACCAATTATAACCACTGACAGTGTTTGATAACTTCCATCATTTCTCTGCCAATTTTCTCATTTAGGTATATTACTCTTTTTTTGGGCCTTTCCCCCATAAGGTCTTTTCTCAATAACATTTTTACATAATATGTCCTCCCCAAACAAGAGAAAGAATCTGGTTAAATATTAATTTATTCAGTAAATAATTTTCAGCACCTGTTATGTGTATAAACTAGTCCTGAAAGGCATTTAAAGAAACACCTCAGGTACTCAGTTTGTCCAAAGATCTAATGTATCTATGGTCATAAACAGTGAATTAGAGATATTGCTTTTTGTTGCCTCTTTTCAGTATTCCAAGCTTGGTTGTCTCTGGACCTGTGCTTCACTGCTGCAGGGAAAATCGATAGTAATAACACAAGTGCCAAGAGTAAGGGCTAAATTTCACTGTCTTCTAAACTAATTTTCTAAGTCTGAGATTTTTTTGTCGTGAACTGGGAAGATATTGAACTCTCCAGGATTCAGATAAATGCTGGCAAAGAATATACAAATATAATGCATAAAAAGATGGCTGAAAATATTTTAGTAAGTTAAATGGAATATTTAATTTAGTGAGTACATGTAGATTTGGCATCCTAATATTTTCTTTAACTTTCTAGCCAAAGTAACATGTTCATTTGGCAGTTTTCTCCTTTGAGTGTTAATATTTCTAAAATTGAAAATTTGGGTAAAAAAGACCCCAGGTTTGGCCTTTTCATGTGCTAAATAAACATCACATTTTAATATCAATGACAAATTTTATTTTATTCTCACTAGAATGCCATAGCCTTGCATGAATATCATACAATTTTAAGAGTTTTTTCAATTTTATAACTAATGCTTTTGAAAAGCTTATTCTTTAAAATAACAGTGTTAATAAAATAGTCAACATGTACACTTTTCACGGGTGCAATTTTTAAAGCTTTAGCAGTATCAGAGTTTTATATACAGCATGAATCTTGCACGTTGAAATATTCAGGGCAGCATTATTTTACAGAGAGCAATATTCAACTTATTTCAACTCTAACAAATTTAATCATATTACCAATGAAAGCTATTACAAATCAGAAAGTCAAATACTTTAGTGTTATAATCATTGGAACTTTGTGCATTTAATCAAGATTGATGCATATAGGTGAAGAGAGTTCTTGAATTCCAAGAAGTGCTATTTCAGACAGGATGGTCTATAGTTGTAATAACAGATGACATTACATTCTCAATGACTTAAAAGCAAGCAACATAAACTCTGCACAGTGTGTGCAGTAGACAGCTTGGAACCTCTGCTCATCAAAGTCACTGAAAAACCCAGGCTGGCAGACTCCATCACAACTCCTATTTTCACACTTCTGCCTCAGGAGCAAGAGAATTTGGTGCATCACATACTGGTTTTTAAGCTTCCTGACAAAGCAGGCCACCTGGCCATGCCTCACTCAAATTTGAAGTGTAATCCACCTTATAATGTGCCCAAAGTGAGTAGCATCAAAATATCTGAATAGCCCTTATGACACAAATTAGCCCTAAAAGTGTTTTGGTCACTATGGTAATTAAGTACTACTATTTACATCCATTTGATCATGTGCTCCATTGTTACTTATGAAACCAAGATATTTCTGTGACGTGACCCATTCTTCCACCTTATTAGCTATTAGGTTAATTTAAGGAGCAGGTTGGCAACCCTTAAGAACCTAGTTATTTTCAGACTGATGAAGTAGTTGAGCTGTTCTAGTTTCTTCCTTTCATGTGTTTTGTGACCTTATATCAGTAAGATCACGTGAATTCCCATACTGAGTCAGACCCCTGGTCATTCCAGCCAAAAAGCTTATCCTTGGCAAAAAGTGAGTCACTTCTATTATTCCTCCATTGTTCTTAAGGAAAAATGATAGGATTATTATAAGAATTGCTATTTCAAAAATAGATGATTCTATTTAATATGCATAAAGATGAATATATACTTACCAAAAGTCAAATATTTCTTTCTTGAATTTCAACAAAACCCAATGAACAAAAATGCAATGTATAAAAATTCAGTTTTAAAGAAGTATATGTAATTCCAATTTTGAAAGTTATAATAGAAAAAATAAAACTGGTACTCTACTGAACAAAAATAAAATAATGAAATTCTAATGATCCCTTTACTTGGTTTTTATAATTGCAGACCAAAAAATGATGTACTTTATTTTTTAGAATTACATTTTGTTTTATTTATTTTATTTTTATTATTTTTCAGTATTTGGCATTTTATTTTCTACTGTTGTTCATTTACAGTTGTCCCCATTCCCTCCCCCCTTACTTTTCCTTACCATACTCCCCAACCTCCCACATTCAATCTCTGCCATGTTGTCTTTGACCATGGATCCTTCATACAGGATCCTTGATTAGCTTTACCCTTCTTTGCCCCATCAGCCCCCCCCTCTGGTCCCTGTCAGTTTGTTCTTTATTTCCATGTCTCTGCTTCTATTTTGCTTGCTTGTTTGTTTTGTTGATTAGGTTCCACTTATTGGTGAGATCTTACGGTATTTGTCTTTTACCACCTGGCTTATTTCACTTATCATAATGCTCTCCATTTCCATCCATGCTATAACAAAGGGTAGGAGCTCCTTCTTTCTTTTACCTGCATAGTATTTCATCATGTAAATGTACCACAGTTTTTTGATCCACTCATTTAGCGATGGGCACATAGGCTGCTTCCAGCACTTGGCTATTGTAGATTGTGCTGCTATGAACATTGGGGTGCATAGGTTCTTTTGAATTGGTGTTTCAGGATTCTTAGGGTATAGTTCCAGCAGCAGAATAGCTGGGTCAAAAGGCAGTTCCACTTTTAGTTTTTTGAGGAGATTCTATACTCTTTTCCACAGTACAACATTTTAAAGCACAGAACCCTTCTATGACTATACAACTCAGCCCAATTACTTTACAAATGACAAAACTGACATCTAAGAAATATTCTGGTGAACAATATAAACCAAATTCATGCCTTCATAATATTAAATCATATGGGGAGAAAATACAAAACTATGAATTCTACAACTGATTCACTAAAATAACATATATGATGTGCCTGGAACATAGTAAGTACTCAATATTATTGTTACTCATTAGAGGCAGTTCTCTGTTCCAGGTTTTCCCCCAATATTTTTATTTCCAACTAACCTGGCATATTGACATTTAGCTCCTGATCAACAAATTTCAGATCTGTAGAGTTGTCAAGGCAGCTAGACAGTGTTCGTGGTTATATTTTTAAGTTATAATGAAAGAATTTAGATATCAGTTATCATAATTTGTCATAATTTCTTTCCAGTTGTTTTAAAGGTATAATGGCTTGACCACAATAGAAACATCATTATTATATTAGGTTAATTTACTTATTAAATGACACAGAAATCTGCTTAAACAATCTTTTCTACTGAAATACTGACTTACATGCAATATATTACTTATAAATGCTAAAATTTATTTTACATCTAAGCAACACCACCAAATTTCAAAAACTGAGATGCTGTGACATTTGCGTTTATCACTGTCAAGAATCATTGTTCCCTTAAGGTGTAGCTTTCCTACTTAAGTGTAAACTCAATAGATATTATTTGACAAAGAAGCTAGCAGGTAATTATGTTTGAAATAACACATGCCTTTTGCATCTAATTATCTCTGGTGAATTATCAGAGAGTATATTACCTGCAAAAACAAGCAGTAATGTAAATATTAGACACAGTTTTATAAAATGGAAACCCAGTATTTGTATGAAAATAAGACAAGAAGAAATAAATTTAAGTAAATGTTTGCAAGATAATAGCCCATGTAAAATCCTATTCTTTGAAAAATATGGTAGCATTGTTACATCTCTATGCAGCAAAAGAATTTTTAAGAAAAAAAAACTGCCTCTGGCCGCATTTAAAATTTTATAGTACTGGTTTTTGACCACATAAAATTAATTTGTATAAAAGGTTTCAAAGGAAACCAATAAAGCTATGGCTATAATCCAAAACAAGAAAGAACAGTAAACAACCCTTTACAGTTCTGAGTAGGAAAACTCCTTGACTCTCACTGAAATGCTCCAAATGACTCACACTGCTATTAAATGTTTCCTTCTCATAGAGTCAATTATCAGCATTTTAAAGGAATAAGTTGTTGTCAGAAAGGCATATAAGCTGAGGGAAAAATGATTAAAGGGGCTTAATAAATGACACAAAAGTTTCTATTTCGATTAAAACAAAATCTCATCTGTCTTACATAATATTAATGCCCCATTTTAGGGGCTTATAATTTATATATTTACATCTATATGTCTATTTAACAAATTTATAAGTATGTAAATATAAATTAAAAAATAAATGTATATGTTTTGATAGAAACTGCCAAACTGCCCTCCATAGGTGGTAAGCCAATACACACCTCTCCAAGTCAATGTAGAAGAGTGATTTCCTTACTATGTATTCTCAAACTTAAAACTTTGCCATTCTCATAAGGGTAGAGGTATTTCACTCATCTTATTATTATTGAGATTAAATATCTCTTCATGTTTTCCAGTGATTTGCCTGACATTTTCTATCAATACTCTACCGATACTCTTCACCCCCTACTTTTTGTTACTGTTGCTGAATCATCAGTCTCGTCCTTCCCCATTTTGAAGAGCCAGCTAGGTTTTGGGGTGACCAGTGCCTTCTCTATAATATAATTGTAAAACTTCTTCTCACTTTCTTCTTTTTCATTTGAATTTACTTACACTATTTTTTTCCTAAGAAGAAATTTTAACATTTTTGTGTTGCTAAGTCCATCGATCATTTTTATGGCTTATAGATTTTTGTGTAAATGTCAGAGAGACTATTGAAGAAATTATAAAGAATTCTGTCATGTTTCTTTCATAACTTTGTTTAAATTTAAACCATTTTTATCCATTTGGAATTTGTTAGTTTAATAAGTAAAGCTGGTGTCTACATTTTTTCCCCTCCAAATGGGTACTTAGTTCTCCCAGCAATTCCTAATTAATTCTTCTCAACTTATTTCTATGCCACCATTTATACTTAATAAATATCCATGTCTACCTAGGTCAGTTTCTGTACTTAGACTTGTTCAGTTCTAATGCTCTTTCTTTTTATTCATTATTGAGTCATGAAAATGTGTTTTGATGTAGGAAGGCTGGTCCCCATCTTTCACTGCTTTTCTTTTTCAGAACTTTGTTGGATATTCTTATTGTTTTTTTCTTCCAAACTTTAAAAACAAATAAACTTTTAAAATAGGATAGAATAGAGATGGCTTTTATTTATAAATTAACCTAAGAGACAATTAACACTCCTATGCTGTTAAATCTCCCTTTCCAAAAACACAGTATGCCATTCTATTTATCCTCATGTTTTCTTTTTTCATATCCCTAAGGACAGTTTTACACTTTGTTATCTCATTCTTGTCATGTTTACTCCTCAGTAGTTGTTTCTTTGTTGAAATTATAATGGGGAGTTTTTCCTGTATTATTATTAAAGTATAATTGGCATACAATATTATATTAGTTCCAGGTATACAACAAATCAACATTTGCATACCCTAAAATGTGATCACCCCAATAAGTCTAGTGCCCATCTGTCACCATGCAAGTTATAATATTATTGACTATATTCCCTGTGCTGTATATTATATCCTCATGACTGTTTATTTTATAACAAAATTTGTGCCTCTTATTTTCCTGCACATTTTCACCTATTCCCCCACCCCATCTCTATCTTGTAACAAGTTATTGTTTATATATAACAGAGGCTATTGATTAATATGTATTGACACCAGTACCTTACTAAATAATTTTTTTCAGCTCTATTGAGCTAAAATTGGCAAAACTGTAATGTATTTAAAGTGTACAACATGATGATTTGACATACACATACATTGTGAAAGATTACTATATCAGGTTAATTAACACATGTGTCACCTCGCATATTCACCTTTTGCGTGTGTGTTTGAGAATGCTTAAATTCCACTATCTTAGTACGTTTCAATTGTTCAATACATTATTGAAACTATAGTTACCATGCCATATATTAGATCCTCATATTTTATTCATTGTATAAGTAAATATTTGTACCCTCTTGCCACCCTCTTCCCATTTTCCTCCATCTTACAGCCCCTAACAACAGCTATTCCAATTTCAGTTTCTATGAGTCCAGCTTTGTTTTCGGATCCCATAATGTAAGCCATTCATGCAGTATCTGTCTTTAACTGCCTGACTTACTTCACTTAGCATAATGCCTTCCAAGTTCACCCATCTTGCCACAAATGACAGGATTTCCTTCTTGTTTAAAGCTGAGTAATATTCCATTTAATATCTATACCATGTTTCCCTTATCCATTTACCCATCCACAAACACGTGTCTCCATACCTTGGCTATCATGAAAAATGCTGCAATAAATGTGGGAGGGCAGGTATCTCTTTTGAGATAATGATTTCATTTTCATTCATTGTATACCCAGAAGTAGGACTGCTGGACCATATAGTAGTTTTATTTTTATTTTTTGAGGCACTTCCTTCTATACTGTTTTTCAAACAGAGTGGCTGTTTCATTTTACATTCCCACCAACAGCAGGCAAAGGTTCCTTTTCTCCACATTCTTGCCAGCACTTGTTATCTTTTGTCTTTTTGGTAATGGACACCCTAACCAGTATAAGGTGATAGGTCATTGTGTTTTAACTTCCATTTTTCTTATGATTAGTGGGCACCTTATAATGTACCTGTTCACCATATGTATGTCCCCTTTAGAATAAAAATGTGTATTCAGGTTATCTACATATGTTTTAAGATTTAATTTTAGAAAGAAAGGGAGGGAGGAATGAAGAAAGAGAGAGATAGAAACATCAACTGGTTGGTTGCTTCACCTATAAGACCCAAATGGGGACCAAAGCCACAACCCAGGCATGTGCCCTGATTGGAATCTAACCAGTGACCTTTTGCTTTGTGGCAATGATGCCCAACCCCCTGAGCCACACTGGTCAGGGTTCTCTATACATTTTCAACTGAGTTATTTGTTATTTGTAATTGAGTTGCATGGATTCCTTATACATTTGGATATTAACCCCTTATTAGATATGCAGTTTTCAAATATGTTCTCTCATTCCATGGGTTGCCTTTTCATTTTGTTGGTATACCTTGCAGTGTATCAGCTTTTTAGTTTGATGAAATACCACTTGTTCCTTTTTTGCTTTTGTTGCTTTTCTTTTTGGTGTCAAATCCAGAAAATCACTTCCAAGTCCAATGTCAAAAAGTTTACCCCCTATGTTTTCTTTAAGTTGCCTTACAATTTCAGGCCTTAGATTCAGACCTTTCATTGATTTTGAGTTGGTTTTTGTGGATGGTGTAAAGTGGATGTTCAATTTCATTCTTTTGCTGTAGATAGTCACTTTTTTCAATACCATTTTCTGAAGAAACTATCTTTTCTCTATTGTGTATTTTTTCACCTCTTTAAAAATTAATTGACCATAAATGTGTGAGTTCATTTCTAGTCTCTCTATATTATTCCATTGACTGGTGTGTCTAATTTCACGCCAAACCACACTGCTTTGAGTACTATAGCTTTTCAATAGGGTTTAAAATTGGAAATGTTATGCCTGTAGCTTTGTTATTTTCTCCAGATTCTTTTGACTTTTCAGGGTCTTTTGTGGTTCTGTGTAAATTCTAGGTTTGTTTTTTCTATTTCTGTGAAAAATGGCATTAGATTTTTGATGGGGTTTTCATTAAATCTGCAGATTGCTCAGGGACATTTTAACAATAGTAATTCTTTTAGTGCACAAGCAACAAATATCTTTCCATTCTCTTGTGTCATCTGCCATTTCTTTCATCAGTGTTTGAGAGTTTTCAGTGTACATTATCTTTCACTTAAATTTATGTCTAAGTATTTTGTTCTTTTTGATATTGTTAGAAATTGGGTTGGTTCCTTAATTTCTCTTCCCAGTAGTTCACTGTTAGTGTATGCAAACACAACTGATTCTTCTATATTGATTTCCTATTCTGCAACTACTTATTAGCCCTAAAAGTTTTGATGAAGTCTTTAGGGCCTTATAAATATAGTATAATATTATCTGAATTGGAGACAATTTTACTTCTTTCTTTCCAATTTGTATGTTTTTTTTATTCTGTCACTAATTGCTTTAGCTAAGACTTCTAGTACTGTGTTGAATAAAAGTGGTGAGAATGAGCAACCTTGTCTTGTTCCTAATCTTAAGAAGAAAATCTTTTAGCTTTTAACCATTGGCATAATATTATCTTTGGGGTTAACATATATGACCTTTATTATGTGAGGTACACATTCCACCTAAACTTAATTTATTGAACTATGTTACTTTTCTACTCATTGAGATGATCATATGGCTTTTAGCTTTCATTTTATTGATATGTGGTGTATCAAATTTATTTATTTGGATATGTTGAAGCATCTTTGCATTCCAGGAATAAATCCCACATGAAAATTAACAAGAAAACATTGAACTTGAACTCCATATTAGATCAGATGAACTTAACAGATGTATATACAATATTCTATCCAAAAGCAACAGAATACACATTCCTCTTAAGTACACAGAATTCACCAGGTCATGTTATTTGTTAGCCCACAAACAAGTCTTGACATATTTAAGGAGATTAATAACATATCATATATCTTTTGGGGGGGCCACAATAGAATAAAATAAGAAATTAATTATAAAAGAAAAACTAGAAAATTCACAACTATGTAGAGATTGAACAACATGCTCCGAACAACTAATGCATCTACAAAGAAATGAAAAGGGAAAATTTTAAATATCTTAAGATGAGTGAAAATGGAAACACAATGTACCAAAACTTACAGGATGTATTGAGAGGATATTAAGGGTATTTATAGAAATAAATACCTACATTAAGAAAAACACAAAGACTTTAATTATACAACCTAACTTGATACCCCAAGGAGTTAGAAAGAGAACAAACTAAGCTAAAAGTTGATAGTAAAAATTGATAAACTCGGAACTAAATAAATTAACTAGAGACTAGAAAGACAGTAGAAAACCAATGAAAGAGCTGTTTATTAAAACATTTAGTTAGACTAACAAAAAAGGAGAGAAGACTCAAATAATAAAACAAAGGAAAAAATATTGTAACCATTAACACAGAAATACTATAAAAAAAGAAGCTACTATGAATAAGTTTACATTAAAAATTATATAACATATAATAAATGGATAATTTCCTAAAAACATGCAACCTAACAGCACTATATTAAAATATATATATAACCCAAGCAGACCAGTTATTAGCAAGGAGATTGAGTCAGTCATCACCAACCTTCAGGAAGTAGTATAAAGGACACATGGACAACAACTAAGGGGGTAGAAATGGGAGGGAGGTGGGAAGCACTGGGGGGGTAGGCTGGGGTGGGAGTAAAAGACAGAAAACTGTACTTGAACAAAAATTAAATAAATTGTAAAAAATAAACAATAAGTTTTTAAAAAACCTAACTAAGAAAAGTTTAGTATCACGTGATTTCACTGGCAAATTCTATCAAACATTTAAAGAACAATTAATACCATTTCTTCTCAAACTCTTCTTGAAAATTTAAGAAGATGGAACACTTCCAAACTCACTCTTCAAGGCCAGCATTACCCTGATACAAAGCCAGACAAGGACTCTACAAGAATAAAAAGTACGGGACAATAGCCTTGATAAACATAGATGTAAAAATCCTCAACAAAATGTTAGCAAACCAAATTTAACAGTACATTAAGAGGACATTACTAAATTATTTTGATGTATATATTATGTTGCATTTGATATTCATGAGTTTTTCAAGGATATAATACATTATTTGTAAATGATGATAATTTCCCCCTTTTTCTTCACAACTTTAGTACATCCAGTTTTGTTCTCTTATTAATTATAATCATTAGCCCAATGCAGTGTTTTTGCATGGGTGTGATAATAGGCAACCTTGCCTTATTTTCAGTTTGAGTGACATTATCCTCATACTGTCTTTCACCACACAGCTTACCCTCCTGATTCCACTGCAACACCTAACTCTGGACACGATGCCTATTCTATCAGCCAGGCAAAGGGCCACATATGCATCCCCAGGGTTCTCATGCCCAGAGCCATATGGAAAAGGGCACCTGGGGCTGGCACTCTTTCACTCTACGATCTAAAGTACTAGATCCCAGGGAAATTCATTACCATTCTGCTGCCATCCAGGACCCTCCCCAGTTTACACACACCCATTTGGACTCAAAAGGATGGCTTGAAACTCCAGTCTGAGGTGCAGAGAGCCCTCCCCACTCTGTTGCCTCAGGGGAGTACACCTCAGTGCCCATGACCAGCAGAGCTGATTTCCAGCAAATACAAGCTCCAAGCCTTGTATAGGATGAAAGCGAGGCTCCCTTATTTAAAGAAAACAGAGAAAGGGGATTCAGATTCTCCCTTTCCTAAGGCATTTGAGGCAGTAGTTCAATGGCATTCCCAGCATTCAGCTGACTTGCTTCAAAGGTGACAAGAAGCAGGGAAACCTGCCTGAATGATTCTTCCCTGTGATACTAGAAAGGAGGAAATAAGGACGCACTTGGGAAAAGAACATTCTGGAAGGCTACAGAAAGGAGGAGGACACACGGCAAGGACATGGGTGAATGTACATCTGTGTCAAAGGGAAAAAAGTGCCTAGCACAGAATGGTAGCTATTATATTTTCAGGACATCCCCTTCAGATAATTAGAGGCTTTCTATTGTTATAAGACCAGATTGTGAGTAACTGATCTGTTTGAAGCATAGCATGGTCTCCACTTATGTTTAAAAGCTAACCATGAGATTAAAGGAAATAGGTGGATCAGATTAAAGACTTCCCACCACAAAGGAATGTTTTGAAGAAAGGGGGAAAAGGCTCCAGATACTTAACAAGTTGTTCTACACAGAAGAAAAGTATTTAGCTGGAAGCATGAGATTTGTCAGTGCTTCGAAAACTCCCCAAATTATCTTATTTATTTTCAATATTATTTTAATTCATTTGCCAAAACAGTAACCCAAATATCATATCGGACAGCATTAGTATCACGGTGCGGG
Source organism: Artibeus jamaicensis (assembly GCF_021234435.1). Taxonomy (NCBI): domain Eukaryota; kingdom Metazoa; phylum Chordata; class Mammalia; order Chiroptera; family Phyllostomidae; genus Artibeus; species Artibeus jamaicensis. The sequence goes on from NW_026521837.1 coordinate 18,449,538, forward strand.
CATAACAGAAGTACTCAGAGGATAATATAAAAGCCTAAAGTACTTGAGAAATGAAATTCCATAGCCAATCATAATACATTTCCTATGTATTAAATCATAATTATGCTTACAGTAGACCAGAAAGGGGAATGTATAGCTACAGAAAGACATCCTGACACTGGGTATGAAGCACACCCAGGTGAGCAGAGAATATAATTTATATTACAAGAAACCTAAATATTTATCGGTCATAATTTTACTAAACTGTTGTATTCAGCTTAAGGTGTCCAACCTCCAAAAAGAAGTAAAAAATCTAAGATAGCTTGAAAAGAAGAAATAAGAAATTAAGAAATCTTTAGAAAAGAGGTTTTAGGAATAAAGTTAAGGCTTATTGTGGTTAGCCTACAAAATAGAAGTCAAGATCAGTGTAATTTTCCCTTTAAGGATATGGTCACATTTTATGAAAATGATACCAGGCAATTGTGATCTGTGTATAAATTGTAACTAATCCCAGTTTCAAAATCTCTAGTTTACCAGGAAAGGCTCTTTGATGAAATTTCCCTATCCAGAAAGCAGAGATAGTATTTCATTTACCACAAACCTCTCAGAATTATTAGACATATAGCATGAAATTAAAGTAAAAGGATAGCACTACTAAGGGATATTATTATTACTTCCACTGACAGTTTTATAGAGTAACAATAATTTTTAAGAAACCAACTTAAGTAGAGATGGAATTTCAATGAGATCTAAGGACAAATTTGCCAGTTATCATTGTGATAAACATAAAAATGAGGTTCTCAGGGTACAAATAAATGCTAGAGACCTTTAAAAACAGAAAAAAAAACCATCCTTCTAGGTTGTTTTAAAGACCTATCTGTATAAGAAGTGAGATGGTGAAACAACATCCTTGTAGTATCTTAACAGTTCTGAGACCATATGATCACGAATGTGACTTGAGGTGACAGCTACTAGGAAAGATGACAAACTGTGCCAATCACTGAGCTGATGAAGAGTGGAGCACCAGATTTACCCATATACACAGTGCATTTTCTTTAGTTTCCTTAACATATTACCACTTAATATGGTTGAATTTCCATAGCAGAAATTCATATGTATAACTTGTGTGGTTAAAGCGACAGCTTCTTACTAATGTTAGTGCCTTGTTACCACAGTGTTAATTGGCTTGGCTTTATATCTCAAAAAAAATTAAACTGTTGTATGTAAGATTGTGTTAAATCATGGGTTTCCATTAATATCTATTAGTAGTACAAAATATCTTAAAATATGAAAGTGAAAGGATGTAATTTTTTAAAGTAAAACATTAAATTCAGCAATTCATAAGTTATAAATTTCATTTATGGTTTACAATTTTAATTAAAAATAAATTTACTTCTAGCAAAATAAGTCTGTATATTTTATGTATTTATTGAAGATTTATTTATCTTCAATTTTATTATCTTATTTATTTTGTCAAATTTCAAAATACTTAAGACAGCTTCCTAAGAGTCATGAAAACATTCAAGCATCAGAGAGTGTATTTGAAAGCATTCATTTATTTATTCCTTTGCTCACTCATCCGATAAATGCGTATTTAACATCTACCTATTACTGTGAAGGGAGCTTAGGAATGTGAAGATGAATAAGGTGTGGTTTGTTCCTCTGTTCAGAAAACTCAGAACTCTGTCTTACAGACTCATAATCAATGAGTAATTTTAAGTGCTCTATCAAATATATGCATAAAACAAGTAGTAAGTTAAAATACTATAATAAATATGTGTGTGAAAGCTAAGGTATGTGAGAAGGATTTATAAATGTGTGCACAAATTGCTGTGAGGCCCCTGAGGCAGATGTTTCAGACATTCAAGGTGCATATATTCTTATAATTGAACTTAAGTTTTAAACAACGTAAATGAATGATTGCAATGCATGGAACAGACCTTTCTAATTGCATTCTGGCTCACTCCTTAAATAAACTAAATGACCCAGGCAAACCAGATAGCTCGTCACTCCCTAAGCCCACCATTTACTTTCTCCCACTTTCATAGAATAGCAGAAATGAGAACAAAAATCACTGGCTTCTGGGGTCAAACAAACCAGATTCAAGTGACATGAATCTCAATAAGCCTCAGTTTCCTTGTTTTTAAAACGTGTATGCTCAGTTCACCTCCGTGGGTTTTCTGATGACAAAAAATAATCAAAGTAAATGTACTTGGCGTTGTGTTGCCATCAATGAATGATAGTTACTATTATTATTATTATTACGACTTGCTGTGCTCTCTGCACTTCAATACCCTATCATCATTCACCTGGTAAAATTCTTTCTGACTCTGAAGCTCTACATTTCATGTCAAATTTACTTCTAACTTACTCATTTTCCTAATGTGATTACTCCTTTGCTACATAGTAAAGTTTTATATTGTATATACTGTAAGACCCTTAGTAAATATATTTTGAATTGAATTAGGTTTATCTAGCTTAGAAAAAGCAAAAAAGAGGGAGATGCCCAGGAAATGTTAAATAATATGCTAAAGGTTGCACAACTAGTTAGGAGCAGAGGTGGGGCTGGAGGCAGATATCTGATCCTCATTCTCGATGTCACTGTCTCTTAGGAAGCATGGCCTTTTATCTTAATGGGACAAATTTATATTCCATACCTCACTTATCCAGTCCTTGTAAGGCATTAGTATAAAGGATAATCAGGCTAATTCATTATAGCAAACACTTATAACATTTACTAATACTGCCTGAGTAATATGTATGAATACATACACTTAATCCGCACAAAACACTGTAAAGAGGGCATCAATGTTATGCCCTCACTTATAAATGGGGAAACAGAGTCATAGAGTGTGTAAGTGTCTTCCCCAAGGTTGTGCTGGTGGCGAGTGGCAGAGCCAAGATTTAAACCTGGTCTCTAGGGTCTTTACTATTCAGTACACTGACTCTTATTTTTCATATCATCTTACATCTTGATTTCAAAGTACAACAACAACAAAAAGCCTAAAGTGAGTAGAAGAAAGGAAATAATACAGATCAGAGCAGAAATAAATGAAATAGCCTGAAAAAAAATACAAAAGATCAATGAATCTAAGAGCTGGTTCTTTGAAAAGGTAAACAATACTGGCAAATCTTTAACCAGACTCATTAAGAAAAGAAGAGAGGACCCAAATATATAAAACCAAAAATGAAAGAGAAGAAGTAACTGATACCAAAGAAAAACAAAGGATTGTAAGAAAATATTATGAACTATATGCCAATAGACTGGACAACCTGGATGAAATGGATAAATTCCTAGAAACATAAAATCTTCTTAAATTAAATCAGGAAGAATCAGAGAATGTGAATAGACAGATTACACCTACTGAAATTAAAGCAATAATCAAAAAAACTCCCAAAAAACAAAAGCCCTGGACCAGATGGCTTCACAGATGAATTTTACCAAACATTCCAGGAAGAATTAACACCTCTCCCTCTCACACTATTTTTAAAAATTCAAGAGTAGGAAAGGCTCCCAAACTCCTTTTACAAGGCCAGTATAATCCTAATTCCAAAACCTGATAAAGACACTACAAAAAAAGAAAACCACATGCCAATATCCCTGATGAATATAAATATTAAAATCCTCAACAAAATATTAGCAAACTGAATGCAGCAACACATCAAAAAGATCATACACCATGACCAAATGGGACTTATTACAGGAATGCGAGTTTGGTACATGTGCAAATCAGTAAGTGTGATTTCACCACATAAACAAAAATGAGGGATAAAAGCCCCTCGATCATACCAAAAGATGCAGAAAAAGCATTCAATAAATCTAGCACCCATTTATGACAAAAAAATTCTCAGCAATGTGGAAACAGAGGGAACAAACCTAAACATAATAAAAACCATTTATGACAAACTAACTGCCAGCATAATATTCAATGGGCGAAATCTACAAGCATTCCACTTAAGATCAGGAGTAAGACAGGGATGTCCACTTTCATTTCTCTTATTCAGCATAGTACTGGAAGTCCTAGCCACAGCAATCAGACAAGAAGAAGAAATAAAAGGCATCCAAATTGAAAAAGAAGTAAAACTGTCAGATGACATGATACTGCACATAGAGAACCCCAAAGATTCCACTGAGAAATTACTAGAACTGATAAATTAATTCAGTGAAGTAGCAGAATATAAAATTAATAGCCAAGAATCATTTGCATTTTATATGCCAATAATGAACTAACAGGAAGGGAAATCAAGAAAACAATCATATTCACAATTATTACAAAAAGAATGAAATGCCTAGGAATAAATGCAATTGAGGATGTAAAAGACTTGTGCATGGAAAATTATAAGGCACTGAAGAAAGAAATTGAAGAAGATACAAACAAGTGGAAGTACATGCTGCGTTCATGGATAGGAAGAATTAACATTATTAAAATGCCCATAATACCCAAAGCAATCTATAGGTTTAACACAATTCCTATCAACCCCCAAAAACCATATTTTCTCTCCTTCTCTTTCTCCTTCCCTTCCTCTCTCTCTGAAAATAAATAAAATATTTAAAGAAAAAGATTCCAATGATGTATTAAACAAAGTAAAACAAACTAAAATTTATATGGAACCACAAAAGGCTCTGCATAGCAACAGCAATCCCAAGAAAGAAGTACAAGGTTGGAGGAATCACGCTACCTAATATCAGACTATACTGTAAGGTCATAGTAGTCAAAGCATCATGGTATGCTTATAAAAACAGACACATAGATCAATGCAGTAGAATAGAGAGCCCAGAAATAAATCCACATCTTATAGTCAATTAATATTCAACAGAGGAAGTAAGCACAAAGAATGGGCTAAAGATTATCCAGTGTGGGTAGCAGTGATTTGTCTTGCTTCTGGGAGAAAGCAGGAAGGCTCTCCTCATCTCCCTCCCACTGAGAAGGTGATCATAGAGTCAGGGGTTGACATAAAGCCAAGCTAACAGACTAACCAGACTAACCCTGTAGAGCAGAGGTCCTCTGGCAGCTCATAATGAACACACAAAGTAAGCAGCAAATAATCATTTCTTGTGTGAAACTCCTGAGATGTTTGCTGTTACAACCCAAACCAGTCTATTATGCCTGTTTGAGGTTTAATTGTCATTAGCAATACTTTATATAATTTATGTACCCTTCTAAAACAGTTAAATTTTAGAATAGTTAGCAAATTACATGGCATTGTTTATCTCAACCATTATGTTTCTTGAGTTTTCACAACATATGTTTTTTTTATAAATTTAAAGCATGAAAATATTTCCTAGGTGCTAAGACAGCTTTGAAAGGCCTAATTAGCACTGAAATAACCTATATTTCACTTCCATGAATGTTTCTTGACAAAGTTATTCACAAATAAACATATGATAATGCCATTAACGTTCAAGTTTTTGAGTTCTTATGAATGTTTTGTTCACTCTTCTCCTTTATTTGAAGACCACTGGACACAGGGTGCTTCAACACAGCATTTTTCAGTGTTTTTTTTTATTGTTGTTCAGTTACAGTTGTCCCACCCTTTTCCTCCTTGCTCTCCCCTCCCAAGTCCCCCAACCCCACAGTCCCACAGTCAATCCTCCCCATTGTCTGTGCCCAGGAGTCTCATTCATGTTCGTTGGCTTGTCCCTTCCCCTTCTTTCCCCCATCCTCCACCCCTCTGGTGACTATCAGTTTGTCCCCACCCCCACCCCTCTGGTCACTATCAGTTTGCCCTTTATTTCCATGTCTCTGGTTCTATTTTCCTCATGGCTTTGTTTTGTTCATTAGGTTATGTTTTCAACTGCAACATTTCCTTTCCACTCTTATACTAGCTGTTGACTGTAGATGCGGCACACAATGTATGTACTAATCATAGCTCCAAGAACTATATTTTGACAAATATTTAGAAACTGCATTACTTGTGACTTATTCTAGTTTGGATCACTCTCGAACTTCATTTTCATAAAGGTCAAGCCTTTGATAATTCAAACTTAAGGAAGGAAACAGCACTGCACATAAATTCAAAAGCAGAACTAGTCCAAAAAACATTATTATATGGCTCTGGAGATCATTACATAATACCATTTTATGAAAGCCACATCTTGATTTCCCTGGTTTTGTAGCTCTTGGCCTTCACTAGACATGTATTAAGTGCCACCCAGCAACTGCCCCTGACATTTACCTCCTCATTTTATCTCCAGGGCTGACATGTCTGTTAAGTGGCATCTGAATCCTCCTCTCCATCTTTAGGTACTGCATCTTCTAAAAAGTTCAGTCTTTCCAGTTCTCAGAAACATCCTTTATGCCAGGAAATAACTATTCTAAATCCAGATTTTGCTAGCAGGTTTTATTGTGTTTTTCATCAAATTTATCCTGAGTAAGGTAATTTCTAAAATGTTCAGCTCTCTCTTTTTTGAAACTATGATGCTTTATACCAAATCGCACAAGTGTTGTTTTTTTAAACAGATGGGCAGTGGAATATATTAGCATTTAATAAACATTATAATAAGTATTATAGTAGAATGATATGTGGATGCCCTAAAGTAGTGATTCTCAACACTCATTTCACATTTGAATCATATTAGAAGATTTTAAAATACATATTCCCATGCCCCATTCAGGGGAGTCTAATTAAATTCATCCAAAGCAGTCACTGTGCAATCCATAGTTTTACAAGCTCCTTAGAACAGTTTTCATGTGCAGCCACGGTTCAGAGCCATTGCTTAGAGTCACCTCCAGGAGAGAATTGCACTTCATTCCTCACATTTCACAAAGTGTTTTGAATCCTTGCAGCTTCCAATGTGGGGGAGTTTTGTTCTGTTTCTTGTGTAACATGGGGACTCATTTTCCTCTCCTCTTTGTGTTTCACTCTTTTCCACAGGCACTGAAACAGTTCTGAGAAAATCACTGCTCAAGTCTCTTAAAAATACACAATCAATTTCTACTGATTAAGATTGCTCTCCAAAATACCATTGGCCAATGCCTATCAGCCAAAGACCTTTATAAGCATATTTGTAGACAACAAAATTAGGTTTATTACTTGCTGTAGCAAGGGACTCTGCACCTCAAGGGAGACCACCTCGTGGGTAATGGCACAGAAGGCATCTCAAGAATGATAATGTAGGAAAAAGATGTTTTTAACATTTGAGGACAGTCCTGGCAGGTATTGGTCAGGATGTGCAAACTAGGAAGGTGCTGAAACAGTCAATGATCTTGCGTTTAGAACATTAAAGTTTGTGAGGAGTTACTTTTAGATCAGTTGGGCATCAGTCTTACTTTGGGACATGGACATTTGGACAACCTGGCTTTAACAGAGTTTGAGTGTGAGTGGTTTACAGCAACCGTCACAGCTCTGACTCAGGATACTGTATTCCTTTAGCAAAATGTGTGTTTTAATGATCCTCCCTCACAGTGCACCAAGCATGCAGCAGAACTGTTACACGTTATAAGATTCATGGAATGAAAATGATTTTCCATCCTCAATAGAGTAATTAATGCTTAGCTATCTAGCAATAAATCATATATGATTTATGATTAAATCATATATGAGTCACTCAGAATATATTTAATAGAGTTTTTACTCTTACCTTACTCTATATAATAAATAGAGTTTTAAACCCCAAGCAAAATAATGTGCTCATTTATTTACTCAAAAACATAAAACTCGGTGAGGTAGATCACTTTACCTTCTAATGTTAGCACTGCTACAAATTAGCCCTGGGGCCACCAAATGTTGAGGCCAACCCTCATGAAAGGGACAGAAAACCATCAAGGAGATCATGCCTCACTGGGAATTTTTTCTTCTTAATTTACCCCATCCTCTAAAGAAATGGTATAGATTTAGAAGAAAAAACTTTATTAAAAAATTTTAATTTATTGAAATTAAATTTTTTAAATTTCTTTTTTGGAAATTTAGTAGGAGAAATTCAGGCTATGCTCCTACACATAAAATTATGGGACTGAATTTAGAAGTCATTTCAAATAAATGATGAGTAACCATTTCATACTGACTAACAATGTACTTTCTATCAGACGATACACATGATGTTCAGGTGTAGCAATTTAACACAAACACTTACATTTCAAACACTGCATACCGTTCTCTGTGTTCTTTGCAGTATGACTTTGGAACGAGAAGGTCTGGGCTGAAGCCTGACTGGGACACCACCTGCCACTGTATGATCGGGGGCATGTCGAATGGTTTTCATTGTGTGTGTATTTGCTTCTTTTTTAAGTTTGACATCATTTCCAACTTACCAACATAGTACAAATTCTCATAATACACTCACCTAACTTGCCAAAATCTTAACACCTTAAGTAGCAACATTACAATGTTCAAAACTAAGAAAGTGAGATTGATACAGTACAATAATATTCATTAATCTAAAGAATGTATCCCATTTTCTATCAATTTCCCCTAATATAGTTTTGCTGGGCCAGCATCCAACTTGAAATCATAGATGGCATTTGGTTGCCATGTCCTTTGAGGCTCCTTTAATCTCAGATGGTTTTTCTTTTTCTTTCATGACTGACACTTCTGAAAAGTACAGTTATTTTGTATCAAATCTCTGTTTTCATCTGTCTGAATTTTTCCTAATGGTTAAATTTAGGTGATTTATTTTTGGTGAAATGCTAGAGCAGTGATATTGTGCCTTTTTTTAGTGCATTACATCAAGAACATAATGTTACTTATTCTCATTACTAGTGATACTAACTTTGACCATATGAACAAAGTGGTGTCTTTTAGATTTCTCCTCTGTAAAGTTATTTTTCAAAAAAAATTAATGATTGCTTATGCTCTCCCTTCCATTTTACTTTCTAATTCTTTCCCCAAATGTGATATGAAATAATGAGAGTTATAAACTTAAGAGTTACTAATTGAGCTGGTCAATTCCAAGTATCATTTTCTCTGTCCATTCTATATTTTCAGATTGGTGAATTATTCTGAATAAAAGATTCAATTTTCCAGAAAAGTCTATGTGAACACGGTCTACAGGTTGTCCTGGGAAATTGGACCTAAGGACACATTGGTACCTTCTTAAAATTTTGGCCTTAAATATACTCCAGTCCCAATAGCAGCCATATGGTAAAAAGTAAAAGAAGGAAAAATTACATTCTGCTCCGTTCTGGAACTTAAAGCTTTCAGAGTAAAACTGGAATTATATTTCTTTCTAGCTATTTCATTAACAAGAAATTATTAGGTAAAGAAAATTGCATGCTGTACATTATAGAAATTTATTATAAATTCCTAGTATTGACTTGAATAACCCTTTCCCCTGGTTTTCTATTTCTACTAAAACAGTCCATGCTTGGTTTCAGCCCATTCTACAGTTTGTGAATAATTTAGAAAAAGTACCTTGAAAGCAGAATCACTCAGAATTCAATATACATTTGGCAGTGCAGATGCAGATTCAGACTTTATGCTTGGATAACTTGAGTGTGACTGAGCTCAGTCCAAGGTTCATAGAGGCCAGGGCAGTGATCTCACACCTCTCAGAAAATGGGCAATTAATGGCACTTAGGCTGACGGCAACCAGAATACAGTCTGACAAGAGGAAAAGCCTTGTGCTTTGCAGTTATGAAGCATAATGTCAAAGAATGCCTACAGGGGCCAAAATGAGCTGGGACACTCCCTTCGAGTTAGCATCATCAGCAAGGAGCAGGAGTCACGAGGTGTCTCAGAGAGTCAGCATGTGCGACTCAAGCCTGGAGCTCCCTCTGCCTAATTAGCAAAGGGAAAGACTGGTCAGTAGATTTTGACCCCAGTGACTAAAAGTTGCCTACCTTCTTCCTGAAAGTAATTCCATATAAGTAAGTCTTAATATATTATTTTGACCTAAATATTGTCAAAACTTTAGAGTTTGGGCTTTAATGTTTAAAAATAATGACATTATGTTCACTTCATGCCTAATGTTTCACACAGTGCTCTCAGTATCTCACTTGGTCCTCCCAGCACCCATGTGAGTTGGGTCCCCCACGTGTTTTAAGGATGGAGAACCTGAATCTCAGAGAGAGTATAAGCGGCCTTCATCAGAGGATATAACCGAAAAAATGTGTGTCAGGAAAAACAAAAATTACCATGAAGTCTGCTCATATATTTTAATAATGAAAATTTTAAAAAACTCAATGGAGGCCACAAATACTAAATTCTATAGACTTGTAAAATTTGATATTATATTTTGGCTTATTTTGAGGGCATAAATATTGACTGGAGATACATCATTTAATAAAAAGAAATAAAATCACAATGCCAAAATTTGACTAATTTTGTCGTCAAGAAATTGCATTGTCTATACAACTAAAAAGGAAACTTTTACTGAATCATCAAGGATCAATAATTTCAATAAAACTGTCATTGATAGAAAATGTTTAAAATGCATAAGAATATTGGAAATGCATATAACCTGCCATCATTTAGTGATGGTTTTTGAGATTTGTTCAAAATAAAGGGTGGTAACAGAAAGCAAATGGGGTGAGTGACCAAGACTTGGTGTGTTTACTAGGCAGGGAAATCGGAGAACAGGAAGATACAGTAAAAACTGCATTTTCTTTCTTTCAATTAGCACATTAACAAAACCGGAAGTAGAAGTTCAGCTCTGTTTTGGAGATAAAGAAGCTGAGGCATGGGCAATTTAAGTGGTTCTTTGCTAAGGCCACAGAGCCAGTGAGCTGGACTAGAACTCAATTCTCTGACTTGAAGTTCAATATTAGCGGCATACTTCCACCCTGCAGCTTTGCCCACATCAGTTAGCTGTGCTACTTATAGAGAAAGTCTTCTGAACATAGCATGTGACTATTTATTACATATCATTTTAATTTGCTTATTGTTTACTAAACACAATGCATGATTCTAAATCCCTCAAATAAAGATGAATAACTTATCATGTAACCATAAATGCAAATTGGAGTTATCCAAAATATTGATGATCTAGGGTTCATTAGGAGGCAGACAGCAGTGGTAATAAAAGAAGGAGCTTTTACCACTTCTTGCTTGTGAGCAAGGGGTGATTAAAAGGGTTCTAAGCTCAGAGCTTCTGAATTTAGGAACCAAAACTACATTTTGTTTTGTCATAGACTAGAATAGTAATGTGATGGGCAGAAAGATACCACAACACACAGTTAAAAACTATATAACTTATTTTAAAAATATATAAAAACTTAAACACAAAATTTACAAAACAGCAGCTAAGCTAAATTCACATATTTATAGGGACAAAAACCTACTGATAATACCACCCATACAGGGTAAGGGTCCTATCAATTAAAGAAGCTTTCCATTTCTATATTTATTATGAAGTTTAAATTACCTCTTGCTCAGGCCGCCATCTAACTGCAATTGACTATGGTAAAGACTGAACACATTCTTGCCTATGCACAAGGTACATAAAAACAACCCTAGCACATCTGAGTTTTTATCATCAGCTCAGATGAATCAATCATCAACTTTCTTGGCATAACATTAATTGGCAACTCAAATTTCAGGCCTGCCTGAAGTTTGTCACACATATGCAGACACCAGTTTTCAAAATTATGTAATTTTCCTTTTGGTGCCAAACTGTGCAAGCCTGTTTAGTTTTAATTTCATGAGGCAAGATGACTTTAAGCTGTGGATAATGATGAGTGAGAAGCCCAAATCATAGGTAGGCTTAGGTAAGCTTCTGAGAGCCCAAGGATGAGATGCAAGAATCCAACTTAAAAAACAAAAATAAGGTTAAGAGTATGTGTGGTTGGTAGGGCATTACTGAAGCAGGTGTCAAATCTAATCTGCACAAGCTTTAGAAGTAGAGCAAGGCAAACAATCTGAGTCTGAAGTTGATAGGTCAACTTGGAAACTGAGGGAAGCACCCAACCCATCCAGATGACTTCACCAGGACATAACCTGTTTGACAAGAGCTTCACGTGTAGTTCATACCTTAGAGGTCTGCCTTGATGAATATTAAAGGGATCCTTCTCCAAACTGACAAAGTAAGGCAAATGATCAGATCCACACTAAATTGCTTAGTGTTTGAGCAAGCACAAGGAAAGATAGGGAGGCCTAGCTCTGAAGATGCTGTGAAAGGCAAATAGAAGTAACTGGCCATGGAGTCTGGATTGTTTGGTGAGTGAGATTTGATCATCATAAGGCTAATAAAATGGATGGATAGTAAAGAGAAAATGAAGGATGAGATGTTCACATGGGAATTTGCCCAAACTTTAGTATGGGCAAATACTAAACAGAGTATTTCTGTTCAAATTTAAACAGAAATAAAGTATTTAAACCTAGGGAGAAAGTAAAAAGATCAAGTTGCCAGAGGTTGTGAGGGATGGAGTGTTGGGGGAATAGGTGGAACACACAGGATTTTCAGGGCAGTGAGACTTCTCTGTAGGGGGATACAGGTCATCACACATTTGTTCAAATACATCGAATGTTCAACACCAGGAGTGAGCCCTAACTACAGACTTGGAGTGATGGTGATTTCTGAATGCAGGTCTATCATTTGTAACAAATGTACCACTGTGGTGGGGTGATGTTGATAATGGGACAGGGTATGCATGTCTGGGGACTAGACTATATTAAAAATTGTATACCTTCTGCTCAATATTGCTGTGAACCTCAAACTGCTTTCAAAATAGTCTTTTTTATAAAACAGAAATGTAAAAGGGGATTTTGCTTGAAAATGGGATGTCAGAGTTTGAGATGAAAGATAAAGATGGAGAACATAGGCAGAGATGGGCAGAAGAGACATAGTTAACCACATTATTATTATCAGAATTTTTGTATAATGTGGTTACTGATTGCATGGCCCACCCCCACCCTGCCACTTCCAATCTATCCTTACCCACAGAATAATTTCTTTAAATGCAAAACCAGCAAAACATCCAAAAGCTTGACACCACTCCCTATCACTTTACTGGGATTCTATTTGATTTTCCGATTACACATTCTTGGGAAACCTTCCAGAAGCAGATCCATATACTCTTCAGCCCCAGACTATAATAATTAATAACTGCATCAGTGAAAAAGCAGAATGTTTGCTTTGACTTCAGAGGATATGGGCATATAATCAGAGAGCATCCTAGGTACTGCTTAGATTTACAAGAGAAATTCAATGATTTTCTTGTCCACCTTGTGAAAAACAAAAGAAGCAAAGTAACAAGCAAAAGTGGTATTCTTTGGCTCTAGCTTCAGATTAGCATGGATAACTTTATGATTAGAAATTTTTGTCACATAAAGAATTTCTATTTTGATGTCCTTAAATGCTTCAAAATGTATTGCATTCTGTGGGTACTGCAAAATCTAATAAATATGTAGCCTTTTACCAAGAATTTATTTCCCTTAATTTTCACCTTGTTTATGTTAAAATTTACCGCTGTTGTCTTTTTATAGAACATGTTTCATTATTTGCAAACTTAGAAAAACAATTGTCATTTGCAAACTGTTTTGACATGTAAAAGACAGGATATATTTTCCATGAAAATCTTCTTACTCTCAAGAGACTCAGAAGGCCTCCAGAAATAGCATACACAGTGATTATGCAAAGACCATCCCATGTTTAAATCCTGGCCTCACTACTTAAAAAATGTGGTTACACCTCTTTGAGTTTTTGCAAAGTAACCACAGAATGCAATATAGTTTGAAACACTGGAGGTCATCAAAATATAAATTCTTTATGCAAAAATATTAAGCCATAATTTATCTTTGCCCCATTATCTCTTCTATAAAACTCAGGCAATAATGGAACTTATAACTCTTATGATAATAATGAATCAAATTTAAAGTACTTTGAACAGTGCTTGGCATGTAGTAAGTGTTCAATGAAATTAACTATAGATGCTTTCTAATGGCTTTCATATATTGAACAGTTATTCAATACCAGGTAATATGCTGGGAGTTTTCTATATAAGGTTGTTCATCTTTATCACAACTGTTAGGTGACCGTATTATCTTTATTTTGTACATGAGGAAGTGAATTCTTAGGATGGTCATGTAACTCTCCAAAGACTACTAAGTGGTAAGGGTGAGCTGGGATTTGAATCCTGCTCCCTAGGCTTCAAAGCCCATTTCTTTACTTCCTTAGCTAGCCACCTTCCTTAGGCTTGTACTTGTGAAAATTCTTATTTGCACCTTGAGTGAGTGGTGGACAATAAAAATCTTGAGTGGGTGGATACAATAGTTTTTGCAACTGTTGTCACTACAGTTGAAAATACAAATGACTTTCAAGAAAACTAGCAGCCTTGGTTGGTATGGCTCAGTGGACTGAGCTCCTGCCTGCAAATCAAAGAGTTACCAGTTGGATTCCCAGCCTGGATTGTGGCCAGGTCCCCAGTAGGGAGCGCTCAAGGGGCAACCACACATTGGGCAACCACACATTGATGTTTCCTTCCCTCTCTTTCTCCCACCCTTCCCCTCTCTAAAAATAAATAAATAAAATATTTTTTTTAAAAAAGACTGCTAGCAGGTATGCCCATGTATAGTATCCCAGATGAGCTCTGGATTTTCTTAGGTAGGAAAATTGTTCCTTTTCTTTTTCTTTTGTATTTTGTATATTTGTAGATGTCATTGTCTAAGGGTTAAAGAGAGAAAAGAGAGAAGCTGAAAATATCTTCTACTATATCTCCCATGAGTGTTACGTTGTTGACACTTAAAAAAATGATCCTAGGAAATGGTTTTTACTGGCCCTTGGACAAGTGACCACATGGAGCTTTAATTCATACAAGCTTTAACCACTCAATAAAACCACTCTCTTTAGCAGACACAGTCTTTCTAAAGGGTATAGAGAGAATAGTTTGCCATACCATCTTCATCAACACCTATGAGTATACAGATTCCTTCTGAACCCTGAGAGCTAATGAACGAGGCCCTTTTCCACTCCTTCTTGGTTCATATAGCTGTGTAGGATAGAAGCAATGCTTTCAGCCTCTATGGTTGAAATTCTTATATTTATGGATAAAAAATTGGAAGCTTGAGGATTCACAAGAACTTCTAAAAATTATATGGCTACTGTTGGTCAAAGGAGGAATTGAACTCAACTCCTATTTCAATCATGTGTGTTTTTTACTGAACCATGTTGCTGCTTTAGCTCAATGGGAAGAACAAACAATGACCAAAAAAGCACAAGGGACAGGAAAAATTTTGGAGTCATTTTTTAATGACCATAATAATGGGCTCTGTCAAAACAAGCCAACTGTAATTGAAAAAGAAAGGCTGCAATATAATGTGGCTTTTTTTCTTTTTTTATTCTTATTCAGCTACAGTTGAGTGGTGGTGGGGGAAATGGAGACAAATGTAGATATTTTTAAGTAAATCCACCAAAATCACAACATGAGATCATAGAAAATATGGGCACAAGTATTTCTTTTCTTCAACCAAAAATATCTTAGATTCCATGATTTTAAATTCAAAATTTTAATGTGATCTTATTAGTCTTTTTATAGAGCTTGCCTTCATAGAAATTGCAATGGGATACAGCATAGCAGCATTATTCAGTATTTGCTTGTTCTTTTTCATATCACTTATGTGTATAACTCATTCTGCATATTTTCCTTCACACCAGGCCTCTGGTGAAATATTTAAATTGCAGGTAAATAAAAGGCAAGATGGTAAATTTCTCAAAGTCCATAACATGTGAAAGATGATTGCTAGGCATCACCAGGTTATGGATGCAAATGCCTATTACTTAAGATTCAAGTATTTGTTTATCTTATGACAACATGTAATCCTATGATTTTCTCCAAATACTTGTAGATCTAAAAAAGTAGTATTTAAACCCCTGGCTGGCATAGCTCAGTGGATTGAGTGCAGGCCTGCGAACCAGAGTATCAAGGTTCGATTCCCAGTCAGGGCACATGCCTGGGTTGCAGGCCAGTACCCAGCAGAGAACAAATGAGAGGCAACCATACATTGATATTTCTCTTCCACTCTTTCTCCTTCCCTTCCCCTCTCTCAAAAAATAAAATAAAATATTTTTAAAAAGTAGTATTTAAGAAAAAAACCCAACATTTTGTACAGTGGGAGATGAATTATTCTAGTTTTCCCAGAAAGCATTTCCTAGGTGGGCTTCAGGACTTTCTGGCCCAAAATATGGACAGCTTACACTGATCATCCTATGGTCAGTCTATATATGTGTAGAAGTCCACAATCCCCTCAGAAAGTATGATTTATCCACCAGACAACTAATCTGAACCATTTGCAAAGGCAGAGTCAGTTCTCATGGAATCTGTAGATTATTTTCAGTCTTTTCATATCACAATTGTTATGGAATCTGATATCTGACAATATAGTCATTGATTCTGCAAGGGACTGGACCAGATGGGCAGCTGTAAGTATTCATGTCTGCATGCTCTGGGTTTGAAAGAATATGAAAGCAACTCCAAAACAGGACCAACAAGAGCCCTTAAAACAATTGGAAAAAGTTTTCCAGTCTTTTAAATACTTTTTGGTTAGGCTCTCGCCAGTGATAGCAATCATATTTTTTTCAGGCAATTTACGTTATTCTCTCTTGAAGTAGCAGCCTACAGAGTCCCTATAGAATCCTTCCAGTTTTCCTCTTCTAAAAGTCTCTGCTTTCTGTAGAAAGCAGTAAGAAGAGAAAAATATGGCAGAGAGAGTAAGTGTGGTAAATTGGAGCATGGGGGTATCCAGATTGTGGGGCCTGAGGTTTTTAAATGCATTTCCAAAGCTGACCCAGCACGTTTCCTTCCCAGCATTAATAATTACTTGGCACTAAAGAAACACTTGCTGATAAAGCATTTTGTGGTATGGTGTTTTATTATCCCTGTCTTGGAAAATGGTAGCCACTGATAATCTAATAGAGAGGAAAAACTCACTTCATTAATTTATTATAGCCCAGAATCCTGGGCAGGGTGTTTGATTACAGGGAATATTCTTCATTTCTGTCAAATTATAAAGTTGGCAAAACCCAGGAGATGATGTAAAGCTTTTGCAAATGCCTTCTGGATCCTGTCTTCTAACAGATCCACCAGGAACCTGCAGTTTAAGCTTTTCCGACCATTTTTATGATTACTTGGTTTCTTCCAGTTTATGTTTACTTTAATAACAAGCTCATACTGGCAATATTAAGTCATTTTGTCTTTATCAATGTGGTGCCACAGAATCAGAGATCCTGGCCACGCTGCTAATCACTGTGTGTGACCCTGGGCTCAGAGCTTAATCACCCTGGGCCCTCGATTTCTTTGTGTGTCAGATGGAAAGGCTGGACTAAGGTTGTCTCCAGCTTTAATATTTATGGCCTATGTTTCAATTAAAAATTGGGGATAAGTAAATAAGAAAGAACATTTTTTTCAAAAATATCAGAAAAGGAATACAATTAAGTTTTGTTCAATTCCAATGAAAAAATGAGTTGAGTTTAGCTTGCACACAGAGTATGCAGAGCCTCGTGGCCATTGTATTGTGATGTGTGCTGCAGAAAGGCTTATTGCAGTGTGTATTCTATTCCCAACACAAAGAAACATGTAGGGGATTTCTGGAAAAGTTGGGATTCGTTCACGAATTATCCTTTTGCTTTTCAACAGGGTTGTACGTTATCCCACCTGCTCTACTGTGTCCCTTGCAACATCTGTCTGTTAGCAATTATTTGTTTTCTTTATTAATTTGTAAAATCTGTGATTTTAAACACTTCATGTCAATAAAAAAGAAACAAAAGTATTATATACTGCTGTGCCTGGTGCATGGCATCGAAATCAGAGAGACAGCAGGTTGCAGCTGAGAGAGGCCTTCGACCAAGGAATCCAAATCCCTCATCCAATGAGGGATGAGGAAAAACACCCCTCTCATTGCTGGCAACCCAGAGACCTGGACCTACTGATACTTTATTTTATCAGCAGAAAATTATATCTCACTCATTTCTAGGAGCACAATTCTTTTTAAATTTCTTTGATTTTATAATGACAATGAAAAGATAAGAAGCAAAATTTTAAAAGTCATTTTGCTGTATGAAAGTTTCATGTGGACCCCACTGGAAAGTCAAATAATTCCACAAGGTTTATAACAAGAAATGGGTGGTGTCCGCTCTCTCTACTTGCAGTTGTGATGCCCCAGAGGCACCACATTAATTTCTTTGTGTTGGTATATAGATGTGTGTGTATATATGTATATACCCATATATATGTATATATGTATACTTATATGTATATGTGTATTTATGCATATATTTGTATATATGTATATAATATGTATATACTCATTAATATGTATATATGTGTGTGTATATATATATATATTTGCTTTCACTTTTCTAAATAAATATTCCATACTACTAGCTCCTGAGTGTTAGTTTTAGATATCTTTTATTGACTTGCTACTATAGAATATGAGAACTTCACTCTTGCACACCGCCCTCCAATATACCTTCTCCCCCATTCCAACCACTCCTATCTTCTCAATATAGTTATAGCCTTCATTTTGGTTTGATTATGTGTGATGTTTGCATATTATAATTATTTAAATGATATTCATAGCTAAGCCATCAAGAGAACAATTATTACACTTCATATCTTGTTTCAGTTTCTCTCTTTGGAATTTGTATGACCTACTTTTTGTTGCTATTGTTTGCTGGCTGCTTAATAGCCTGCATCACAATCACTAATTTATAGCCAAACTTTCTGAAACAGTTAAATCTCAACTTTATGCATTCAAAATAATCAAATGATCTCCAAATTTCATCTTTTCCTGAGCCATTCTTTTCTAATCTATACGGATAACCTCTGGGCCTACTAGCTTCTCCCAGCCGCCAGCTCTCTAAGATTGAAGTCTCTCTTTCCTCAATCCCCTGTCTTCTTGTTTCTTTGTTTACTTCTGCATTTCAAAGAGCACATTCTTCCATAACATCCTGAGAAAGGGTGCATGGACCAGAAATTATTTGGTCAATATCTATATCCTGACCTTACCCTTGCTTATCAATTTGTGTGGATATAAAAATCAAGTATGGCAATCATTTTCTCCTAAAAATCTTAAGACATTGCCCCATTGTCTTCTAGCTTCTGGTGCGGTTCCCAGTTTCATTGTGAAATGGCATGATTTAGATCTTTATTTACAACTTTTACTAGACACTCATTAAGAACTCTGTTAATATCAAAACTTTTGACCTGCAATTTGGAGATATTTTGGTAATTTGTGTGTATGTGCATGTGTCTGTGTGAAGTTCTCTAGCTGTCTAACCCGATTTTGATCTCACAGTGCTGACAGAGGAGTATTTTTTCACACCTCTTCACGGGTCAACCTATTTATACACTAGATTAATTTCTTCTGGATGCTGCAACAAGTTACCATAAACTTGGTACTTTAAACAACACAGATTAATTTTCTTATAGTTTTGGAGGTCAGAAGTCTGAAATGAGTTTCACTGGGCTAAAGTCAAGATTTTGGAGGGCTAGATTCTTTTTTCTATAGGCTATAGAAAAATTTATTCCCTTGCTTTTCCCAGCTTACAGAGGCTGTCTTCACTCTTGCATCCCTTGGTTAATGGTCCCTCTACCCAAATGGATGCATCTTCAAATCCTTCCCTGCTTCCACCTCCATCTCACCTCCTCTCTTATAAGGACCTTTGTGACTGCAAGCAGGCCTACCAAGACAATCCAGGATAATCCCCCCATCTCAAGACCCTTTACTGAATCAAATCTGAAAAGTCCATTTTGCCTTAAAAGGGACATATTCACAATTTCTGGGGATTTGAACGTGGAGATCATTAGGGGGCCATTAACCCACCTACTGCAGGATACCAAAACCAAGAGAGGAATCCTTTGCTTTGCTTCACTCCTTTATGATTGTTCTCTAACTTATCTTTCTGAAACCCTATTTTTCATAGCAGGAACATGACATTGGGGCTGCCTATTTCCCAACTCCTTTTTGTATATATATATATGTATGTATGTATGTATACATGTGTGTATTTATTTATTTATTTTTGGTGCCACACCTTACAATGGTAGTGTGGTTGGTGCCAGCAGCATCCAACCTTTCCAAAATTCTCTTCTCAATTGATTTCCTATAGCTCCTTCCATATGTATAATCTGCTCTTGCTTATTCATTCACAAACATGTTTTTGGCACTTTGCATCTGTCATGTATATGATCTTATTTGATATACCACCCAGTGATTAAGAAATTTGACCCTGCTAGCCAAAAAACTTAGTTTGTAAATCCCATTGCATTACTTGCATTTGATCATGGGCTACTTAATCTCTCAGTAAGTTGGTTTCTTCCTCTGTAAAAAAAAGAGGTAACAATAGTGCTTAAGAAATTGAATGGTTTTAAGAATAAAAGTGATGATGTATGAAAAGCACATACTAGAGTACCTACAATATAATATGCACTCAAAATGCCGGCAATGATTATTACTGTTGTGAACTTGGTCAAAAATAAGTTTACAGTCATCTGTATGGAAAAAGACATGCAGACTATGCTTTTTACTAATAATTAAATAATGATACAAGAATAAACTCTATGCTTTGCATACTCAGAACTGTAAACCATCTTTTCCCACCCCTGTACACACACATGTACACACAAAGAGACTCTTAAAGATTAAATGGCTCATTCCAAGTTATACATCCTCAATTTACAGAGCTACAATACACAAGTTTCACCTCAGGTTTCATGCCTCCCTAAGCACACTTGAACACAGCGCTCAAAGCAATTCCAGGGAAATGTTTGTGCCTTCTCTAAGAATTCAACCTCACAGACCAACTGAGAGTATAACTCAACCAATGGTAAAATGGGCCATGATGTCATTTTTAGTAGCTATAGTGGGCAGCTCAGTGGTCCCTTTCTCAAGTCATTCAAATTGTTTTGAGTTGTTTTATTTGCCATCTAATAACTTAAAATTGGAAGGAAAACACTCAAAAGAACTTTTGTCAGTTATGTGTGTTTGTAGGTAATGTTCTGGCAATATAATGTTATATAACAAACCAACCCAAAACTTGGTGGATCAAGATGATGATAATGATTGATTTTGTTCAGAATTCTGAAGCTTGTGCAAGACTCCCTAGGGGGCATTCCTCTTTGCTCCAAATGACTTCAATTGGAACAGCTTAAAAGAGGGTTGGAGTATACTCTCAAAGATGGACCATTCGCATGCCTGGCAATTGAAGGTCTGGTGCCTCTATTCCTCTCCATATGGGTGAAGATCTCATAGCCTGATTGCTAAGTTTTAAGTGAACATCCTGAGAGAGAGTCAAGGCAAAGTCATATTGTTTTCATGGCCTAGTTTCAGAAGTAACATAGAGGCACTTCTGTCCTACTCTTTAGTCAAGGAAACTACAAAAGACTGTCCATTTTCAAGAAGAGAGAACAGGAACACTTACTGTTTGTGAGGGGTTGGCAAGGTTCTGGAGGAGCACGTGGAGTGGAAAATCTAGGGGATGGGAAATTTTTGTATGCATATACACACATACATATATGTGTGTATATTTCATATTCAAATATATATTTCATAGCCTCATACATATGGACTTCTTGAGCTATGTAAAATAACAATTTCACTCTGGCATTACCCATCTCCTTTATTTTTTCATAGCAATTGTGATTACCTGGCATATTATGTATTTATTTGTTCATTATCTGTCTGACCTCCACTAGAATGGAATTCCATGGGAGCAGGAATCTTATCACATTTTATTTATTACTGTATCATTATTACCCAAAATGCAGCATGACACATAGTAGGTGTTCAATTTATTTGTTGAATGCATGAATTCATAAATGTGGGCCCTCAGGCTGAACACTGAGACATCAGTTAAAAGCAAAGTTGGTGGCACTCTCTTCCATATTTAATGAACTTGGCACATGATAGAGAATGAGTGTTATTTAAGTTCCTGACACCTGCATTTGCAATCTCATGGAAAATATAACTCTATACCCACTTTCCTCCATATTTTATTTCTCTTTCATAGACCAGCCATTGCTACAAACTTCAGCAGAGGGATTTTTTTTTTTGAATGGCTGCTGTGAAGTAGTAAGAGGCAGTGGCAGATAAAAGGATTTTATTTGCTTTTCATAAGATGCAATTTGTGAAACCTCATCAATTCCTCGTTAATAAGTTGCCTGCTTTGCATTGAGATGTTTTTAATAGCTCATACAAGTATTCATTTCTGAAAGTATATCTTTTGGCACATTAAGCATCAAGTAAAAATAATGTCAAAGGGCCTCATTTGGCTTTAGAAAAGCCCTCAAAGCATGGAAAGCAATAAAAGATTATGTGCCCCTTTTCAGGTGAGTTATGTTATGGTGAATCCTATGGCAAGTATTAGTTGTGAATGCATATGGCCACTAACTGTGACATCATTCAGATCCTTGACAAGATGATGTCATATTCTCCATAGGCATTTTGGTGGTGATGAAACCATCTCATACCCACAGTAGGAAAAAACAGAGTAAATTTATAAATTACACAATGTTTTTGTGCTAAAGCATTTTAAAAATCTTAAATTTTGATTAAATGTACAAGGAGAATATTATAAAATGCTACGGGTGATTTTCAACATCTTTCAGATGAAAAATTATGAACTAGGAGAAAAATAAGAGAGTTATAAACCTTGTCCTTAAAAATTTTATTCTCCACATTTCTTTCTGGTGGACACGGTGTGGGAGAATAGCTAAGACAATAAAAAGGTCTGGTTGGCATAGTGTTGGATTTTTTCCACTCATGGAAAATAGCCACTTTTAGTTAAAACATTAGTAAAGGAGATCATTATTAATATCATCATTATCATTATCACCATCATGATAATTACTATTTATTGGGTACTATACAATGTGCTGGGAAAATAGAAAGTGCTCTATATATAGTACGTATTAACACATTTACTCATCACAACATTTCTCTAAGGCAGGTATTATTAGTAGCCCATTTTTCAGATGGGCAAATTGAGGGGCAGAAAGTTCAGTCTTTGGCTAATATCACAGAGCTAATAAAAGGCATGGTCAGAATTTGAACTTAAATGTTGGCTCCTGAGTTCATGCTCTTAACCACACTGCTCTATTGCTTCAAGAAGGCATAATGTTACCTATAAAGAAAAACTTTAAGTTCTATTTCAGGAAGTGATATGATAGTAAAATTATATACCCTTCAGGTAATGGGGTACAGGAACTAAAACATAGTTGTAGAAGTTGGCTGGAGCTATCGCACTTCACCTGCACATTAGGTGGCTCCCCCTGCATTGCATAATAGTAGTGATACTTAATCCAGGCCAAGAATCACCTCATCTAACCCTTGAAACAACCCACAGAAGTAGGTACTTGATTTACAGATGAAAACTAGTTCTGAGAAATATTAATCAGGAGCCACTTTGAATGAAACTTCACAACCACCTTTGACATGTTCGATCACTCACAGCACCTTCTCCCTACACTGCACAAATTGCTTTTCACATTTCAATTCATTTTACCTTTCTTTAAAGCATAATATGCAGAAAATATTGCATATTTTCTTTCCTCTTCGATATTAAAATGGCTACACAAAAATTCACCGATTTTGATAAGTTTTTTTCCAATTTTACATATTGCCATTTTAATTTATTTTTCTTTTATTTCTCTAAGAATCCAGTTTTTGTTTTTATTTATTTATTTTTTACTACTCTTTTTTTTAAGTACAGTTTTTTGTTTATTTCTCCCATCCCAGCCGACCCCTCCCCCATGCACCCCATCTCCCTCCCATTTCCACCCCCCTTAGTTATTGTCCCTGTGTCCTTTATACTTGTTCCTCTAAATCCCTCCCATTTTTTCCCCTTAAATTCCCTCCCCTCTCCCCTCTGGTCGCTGTCCCCCTGTTCTCTATTTCAGTGTATTTGTTTTTATTTTGCTTGCTTGTCTGTTTTGTTGTTTAGCTTCCTGTTAAAGGTGAGATCATATGGTATTTTTTTAAATGCATGCTGATGTGAAAGCTGTCACAATAAAATCTAACAAAATTGCTTCTAATGAAGTTAAAGACAACTAAGTGCTACTAGAGCCATCTTATGGGAAAAAAATCAGATGAACTTTTTGGCCAACCCAGTCATTTTGTTGGTCTTGGCTAGGGCCTTGGAATAAGTAGTTAATAAAGGCTCCCACTTGAATTTAATGTGCATCATAGTCAAGATCACTACTCTTATCTGATAGTGGTCCCCATCTCAAACTCCTAAAATCAAATACTCTAGATCATTCTTTCCAAGACAGAGTATGATATAAACAGGAGACTTCAGTGATTGGAAATCTCCAGTGCTCTCTTGTATGGGTTTTATCATATAAGACATGGTGTTAAAATGTAAAATGGATTTTGGAACCCACTCACAAATAACCAGGTGGCTCTAAGTAGAATGTCATCATTTTAAATTCACTTTTTTTCTGATTTTCTTGACAGATAATCTTTTCATAACATATGATCTACTTGAATTGCCTTCTAACTGTGTTTTTATCCTTAGTAAACCAGGTCCACACTTTTTTTAGTTAATTCAGGTCTGATTCACAAAGGATAACATAGAGATAACCTGAATCACATTTGGCAAAAGAACCTATCTCATCAAACACAAGTTGTAGATGACAATAAAACTTTGTTCATTCATAATTTAAAAGCTCATCTTTCTGTGGTCCATATTTATTTCTTTTAAAAAGTAAAAGAAAAATAAACATTGAGCTAAGGGGCATGTCTGAAAAAGAATAAGTTGACTTAAGGGTGATGAAATATAATTCTTAAACATAATACCTCACATTTGTATCATCTCTTAAATATTTGATGAAGTGGAAATGCATGTCTGGACAGCAATTTGAGCAGATAAAAATAATTAGAAGCAATGAGCACAAATACAATGCCTCTGTTTCAGCAAATGACCTCCTTCAGGCTTAGCACTGCAGGAGTTGGTAATGGTTACAGGCTGTCAAACAAAAGCCTTTCAGAGACAAATCAGTGCTAAAAGGCTAAGTGCTTTTGGGTTTATCTTTGAAATGCTGGCTAAAAATTCAGAAAATAAGAAAGCAAGTGTGGATATAAAATTTTCTGTGGTGATGGAGGTCAAGGAAATAAAGTAATGTGGAACCATAATTTAAAACTAATTTTGGTCTTCCTGCAAGAAAATCTCAACAAATATAGCTATAATCTGTGAAATTTTACTTTTATTTCTCTTTTTATTACATCAAAAGACAGGTAAAATCTGCTTTATATATATGTTTCTCCGCTGAAAATGGTAATGCATTCTGGAAAATTCAATTGCAGGTATACAGAGGATAAAATACAGACTTTTCTATTATCAGGAATATTCATCGTTATCTTTAAATAACAAAGTTGTAGTGCTCATCAGTCCTAGATGGTATCACAGGATTTTAATTGCTTAGTAGATTTTATTGCATTAATTCCATAATTCTCTCATTCACATTCTCTAGAAAATACATTATCAGTCAAAGACAGAGGATGTGAATTTAAAATTTATTTTTACCATCACATAAATTTTTAAACCTTTATTATAATTTATAGAATAGAACTTTGATCTGCAATATAATTTCACATTGAATACAAAGTTTCATTTCCAAATATCTATTATTTTAACTAGATTTCTTTTTTATTTTTAAGTATTTATATGGATTATGCTATTGCAGCTTTTCCAATTATCTCCCCTTTCTCTCCCCTCAACCCTGCCCCCCAACCCTTTAGCATTCCCCCCCCTTAGTTCCTGTCCATGGGTTGTACATGTAAGTTCTTTGAGTCCTCTGTTTCCTATACCATTTTTTATCTCTACCCGTCTATTTTATGCCTACTAATTATGCTTCTTCTTCCCTCTACCTTTCCCCCCTCATTCCTCCCTTCCCCTTCCCCACTGAAGTCCCTCCATGTGATGTCCATTTCTCTGCTTCTGTTCCTGTTCTGGTTGTTTGCTTAGCTTTTGTTTTCATTGTTTTTCTTTTCTTTTCGGCTCATTTGTTGATAGTTGTGAGTTTCTTATCATTTTACTGTTCATATTTTTTATCTTCTTTTTCTTAGATAAGTCCCTTTAACATTTCACAGAATAAGGGTTTGGTGATGATGAACTCCTTTAACTTGACCTTATCTGGGAAGCACTTTATCTGCCCTTTCATTCTAAGTGAAAGATTTGCTGGATAGAATAATCTTGGATGTAGGTCCTTGCCTTTCATGACTTTGAATACTTCTTTCTATCCCCTTCTTGCCTGCATGGTTTCTTTTGAGAAATCAGCTGATAGTCTAGTGGGAACTCTTTTGTAGGTAACTCTCTCCTTTGCCCTTGCTTCTTTTAGGATTTTCTCTTTATCTTTAATCTTGGGTAACTTAATGATGATGTGCCTTGGTGTGTTCCTCTTTATGTCCAACTCCTTTGGGACTCTCTGAGCTTCCTGGACTTCCTGGAAGTCTATTTTCTTTGCCAGATTGGGAAGTTTTTCTTTAGTATTTGTTCAAATAAGTTTTCAATTTCTTGCTATTGTTCTTCTCCTCCTGGCACTGCTATAATTTGGGTATTGGAATGTTTCAAGTTGTCCCAGAAGTTCCTAAGTCTCCATTTTTTGGAATTCTTGTTTCTTACTTTTCTTCTGAATGGATATTTATTTCTTTCTTTTATTCCAAATCATTTCTCTGAGTCCTGGTTTCCTTCCTCTCTCTATTGGTTCCCTGAACATTTTGCTTTATTTCACTTTGAGTATCCTTCATTTGTTTTTTTGTTTTGTTTTGTTTTGTTTGTTCTGTTTTGTTTTTTGACTAAGCTCAATCAGATCTTGATCACCAGGGCTTTAAATTCTCCATCAGATAGGTTGGTGATCTCCTCTTCCATTAGTTCTTTTTCTAATCTGTTCTTTCATTTGGGCCATATTTCTTTGTCTTGGCACAGCTGATAAGTTGTAAGTGGGTGGAGCCTTAGGTATTCACCTGGGGCAACCCTCCTTGTTGCATGATGCTGCCTGTAGGGGAGGAGCCAGAGAAGGAACAGTGCAATGCAGCTCACTTGCTGGTCTCTATCGCACTTTGCAACAGACTCTTTATGAGTCCAAGATTATATCCCACCACAGCAGCCCCAGCCTTAGCCCACAGTCAGCTCTGAGTCACAGTTTTCCCCTTAAGTCAGCCCTGCCCACCCAGTCTGTTGCATCTCAGTGGTTTTTCTGTGTCGGCCCTGCCATCCACTGCCTTACTGGTCTGGTTGTTCTGGCTGATTTTTTCTTTAACTCCTTGGTTGTCGGAGTTCCATGCAGTTTGGTTTTCTGGTGCATTTGGTTTTTTATTGATTTTACATTGGTTGTTATCCTCCTTTTGGTTGTACAAGGAAGTGAAGAGTCTCTACCTATGCCCCCATCTTGGCCAGAACTTCTTCACTAGATTTCTTCTAATGTTACCTGTCCACAGTACAGATAGTTTTGACAAAGAGCACCATGTTGTAGTATAAATAGCACTGGGCTCACTGGACTTGGATCCACAATATATGAACTCCAGACCCTGAGTTATACTGTATCTAAATCTCTTCTTCATATACTGTGAGCCGTGGACATTGCAACTATATCTTTTTGTTTGTTTGTTTTATTTTTTATTTTTTAATTGCAGTTTACATTTTAAAATATTCTGTATTAATTTCAGGTGTATAGCATAGTGACTAGACAATCATATACTCTACTGTTTCCCCTGATTTTTCAAGTATCCTACCTTGCTTCATTCATACAATATTACTGACTGTATTTCTTATGCTGTACTTTACATCCCTGTGACTATTTTGTTACTCCCAATTTGTAATTCTTAATCCCTTTACCATTTTCATGTAGTCACCCAACTATACTTTCCTCTGGCACCAATTAGTCTGTTCTCTGTATCTGTGAGTCTGTTTTTATTTTGTTTGTTTAATTTGTTCTTTAGGTTCCACATATATGTGAAATCATATGGTATGTGTCTTTTAAGCCACTATCTCTTCATCTATCTTCATTGATAAGACTTCCCTTGCAAAACTAATATGGTTGATATGAGGATGGTGATATACATGAAACTGCTTCTAAAATATTGATCTTTGGGAAATCCAAGATAGTAGAGGAGTAAGTGGAAGCTATGCTAACCTCCTCTCAGGACAAATCTGAAATTATAATCTAAATTGTAGAGAAATGATCCTGAATAAATAACTGAAAACTAGCTGGAGAGAAGCCTTATAAACATGGACAGACAGAATAAACCACTTCACTACAATGAGACCTCTAGGTGGTGGGCAGGAGGTGCAAGAGGGCTGGCTGGGCTCCCGTGGATGGTAGCTGAAGTTCTGTAAGGATATGTCAACAGCTGAGGGCTTCCCCCCGAGAAGTATAGGCTCTAAACCTCAAGTTGGGCTCCACATCCTATAGCACCAGAGCCAGAAAGAAACCCAAATAACATCTAGCTGTGAAAAGCACCAGGGTTTCACAGCTATCTGCCAGGGAGAGATGGCTGGAGACACAGAGATCCTCATAAAGAGCCAACACACAAAATTTCACTTGCTGCTTACCCTGGGATCTAGCAGAGAGAGTGCAGAGTGAACTAAAGATGATTAAGGAGTCTTGGGTGGTAGCTCTGAACAGAGAAGTGAAGGAATAGCCAACAGGATCCCTGTGCTGTCATTCTCCATACTGCTGAGCTATCTCTCTCAGGCAGAGCATTGCTTTTTGAATGAAATTAGCCTGAGGGGAAGCAATAGCCCTGCCCACAGGATTATTCTGTCTCATCCTGTGGAGCTTAAACTGGGATGTTGATTGTGGCTTAAGCCAATATCATTGATTAGTTTAACAACTAAGGTGAATCTCTAGGAGTTGTATAAGACTTCAGCTAACCTGTGCCTGAGCACAATGCTTTTAAAGCTAGACTTGGTGCATGGCTTAGGTTTTTTTCTGCACAAAAGCAGGCCCAGCAGAGGAAGACATGCTGTGGATCACTGACAGTTCCAAATAGTTTGACCAGGGCCAGACACCAGCAGCATCTGACCAAGGCCTACACCAGAGTGTTTGCATATCTACTTAATACATAAAAACAAATACAAAGAAGCAGCCAAACTGGGAACAAAGAAGCAGACCCCAAAATGCAAAAACTAGAGAATTCTACAGAAGAAGAACTAGGTGAAATGGAGGCAAGTGATCTATCAGATAAAGAGTTTAATGATTATGAGGGTACTCAATAGCATAAAAAATACATAGAAACCATAAAAAAGGACCTATCAGAAAGAATGTGACATCTGAAATAAATAATACACGGAAGAAATAGAGAGTACTTTAGATGAAGCAGAGGATCGAATCAGTGATTTAGAAGACAATATAGAAAAAAAATAGAGGCAACAGCAAAAGGAAAAATGAATTATAAAATATGAGGAGAGCTTAAGAAACATTTTGGACAATATGAAGCATAACAACATTTTCATCATTGCATTACAATAAGGAGAAGAGAATGAACAAAGGATTGAGAACCTGTTTGAAGAAATAATGACCAAAAACTGCCCTAGTATGGAGAAGAAAAAAGACACACAAGTCCAGGAAGCTCAGAGAATCCCAAACAAGTTGAACCCAAAAGGGCTACACCCAGACACATCATAATCAAAATGACAAGGCTTAAAGACAAACAGAATCTAAAAGCTGCAAGAGAAAAACAGGTAGTTACCTACAAGGGAATACCAATTAGACTGTCATTTGATTAATCAACAGAAACATTTCATGCCAGAAGGGAGTGATGTGAAATATTCAAGGTGATGAAAAGCAAAGACCTACAACCAAGGCTACTTTACTTAACAAGCGTATCATTTAAAATCAAAGAAATAAGGAGCTTCCCAGACAAGAAAAAGTTAAAGGACTTTGTTAACAGCAAACCAGTACTGCAACAAATGTTAAAGGACCTGCAAGAAGAAGAAGAAGAAGAAGAAGAAGGAGGAGGAGGAGGAGGAGGAGGAGGAGGAGGAGGAGGAGGAGGAGGAGGAGGAGGAGGAGGAGAGGAAGAAGAAGAAGAAGAAGAAGAAGAAGAAGAAGAAGAAGAAGAAGAAGGAGAAGAAGAAGAGAAAGAAAAAAAACAAAGGAAAATATTCTAACAATAAAATTGCACTGCATACACATCAATAATCACCTTAAATCTAAATTGCTTAAATGCTCCAACCAAAAGACATAGGGTACCTGAATGGATAAGAAAACAAGATCCATATATATGCTGTCTCCAAGAGACACCCTCAGATCGAAAGATACACACAGACTAAAAATAAAGGGATGGAAAAAGATATTTCATGCATATGGAAAGGGAAAAAGAACCCAGGGTAGCAATACTTATATCCAACAAAATGACTTTAAAACCAAGTCTATAGTAAAAGACAAAGAAGAACACTACATAATGATAAAGGGAACAAACCAAAAAGAAGATATAATCCTAATAAATGTATATGCATCCAACATAGGAACACCTCAATATGTAAAGCAAAACTTCATGGACATAAGGGGGAGATGGAAAGAATTACAGTCATAGTCATGGATTTTAACACCCCTTTGACTTCAATGGATAGATCTTCCAGGCAGAAAATCAACAAGGAGACAAAGCCTTAAAGAGCACAGTGGATCAAATGAATTTGTTATCTTCAGAGCATTTTATTCCAGAGCAGCAGAACATACACACTTTTCAAGTGCACATGGAACATTTTCTATGTTAGACCATGTTAGGAAACAAACACATCTCAGTAAATTTAAGAAGGTTGGTATCATATCAAACATCATCTCTGACCACAATGCTATGAAACTAGAAAACAACCACAAGAACACTGAAAAACATGCAAAGATATGGAAGCAAAATACATGTTATTAAACAATGAATAGGTCAACAATGACGTCAAGGAAGAAATCAAAAGATACCTTGAAACAAATGGAAATGAGGACACAACTATCCAAAATCTGTGGGACACTGGGAAAGCAGTCCTAAGAGGGCAATTCATAGCATTACAGACCTATCTCAAAAAACAAGAAAAAGCTCAAATAAACAATCTAACTTTACACTTAAAGGAACTTGAAAAAGAACAACAAAGCCCAAAGTGAGCAGAAGGATGGAGATAATAAAGATCAGAGCAGAAATAAACAAAATAAAATCATGAAAAATGATATAAAAGGTCAAGGAATCTAGAATCTGGTTCTTTGAAAAGATAAACAAGACTGAGTAAAAAGGAAAAAGGTTCATGGACAACAGTATGGTAATTGCTGGGGGATGGTGTTATAAGGGGACTAAATGGTAATGGAAAAATAATACAATAAAATTTAAATTAAAATAATAAAATAAAATATTAATTGATTTATAAATGTAGAGAAATGTAGTCAAAATCTTTCTAAATTACAGTGCTTCTAGCCATATATTACATATATTTCAGAAAGGAATTGTGTATAAAACTTTAATTAGGAGAAATTCACTTCATCTAGTGACCTTGAACAAATCAGTAAAATTTTTTCTGCCTGTTATCCCATTTGTGATATTAGTTTGTTAGCCCATTTGTGGTGTAAGTATAGGAACATATAATTGTATCTATTGCTTGAGGTAGATTTTGAAGAAATAAGAGCCACACCCACTACAGTTCTGTGGTACCAAGGCGACACACCCCATTATGTTATCAAATGACATTACTGTGAAACCCATATGTTTTTACTTGTAACATTTTCATCTTACAACTATTTTTTTTCTGAAAGATTGGGTCCTAAAGCAAGATTTTCTGATTATAACATATCTCCATTCATCCTGTTTTTTTTATTATTCAGAACACAAGAAATATCTATAAGATATTTTTCACTGTATTTGTATCCAAGCCAAGTATAAAAATATAGCTGCCTCCTGCTTCTCAAAAAATACCTAGCTACTTTGCAAGCAGAGGCAGCAGAGGAAAACGAATAGGAAAGCCTGGAGTCATCTTTCCCGAATGCCACCTGTCTTCTCTGACCCCTCATACCAGTATCCCCAGTAGCCCCACCTCTGTCAGCATCCATACAACTATGGTACTGGTTTGTGATGTCTTGCTTGTGCTTTCAAATGCCATTATTACTGTTGTTCATCTCTTTGGAGACTGAGTGGGCCTTCTTTTTTCTCATAACTCCCACAATAGCCAAGACAGCATTCATCTCTGTGTGTGCCCTGCAGGCGGCAGTGTTAGACAGCCTGGCTCTGGCCACCTGAGGAGATAGGAAGAGCTGCGCCCCCATGGTTTGCTTGTGCCCATAGACAGACATTAACCTAAGCCGGGCATCCCATTGTTTCCCAAATACGTGCTTCTCATTCGATTACATTGCTTAACTGCCCATGACTCCTAGCCCCTGTTTGTAAATATTTTATACTCTTTCAAAGAGGCTCAAGTGCAACCACCATCCTGAGACTTGTGCATTTCTTACAAAATTTTGTCAGCTGCCCTTCTGTTGAAATCTATGACTTGATTTAAAGCACTCTTAGGTGACCTGATACATTCTTTTTTGCACACAATTATTTCCTCATCATTAGGGCCCTCGAAAAAGAGACATTACCTGTGTAAGTGTGGACAGGTTATTTGCCCCACTGTAGCTTTTTTCACTCATTAAATGAGGATTACAATAGTAAACTTACTCAGAAAATAATTTTGAAGATAAAATTAGTGTAAGTATAAAACTTAGACCAATATCTTATGTGATAAAAGTTACTTAAGCTATTATCTTAATAACATCACCATACCTATCATATTATAAATATATATGTGATGTCTGTATTTTTTTAATTTTGTATTGTTCATTTACAGTGGTCCTCATATTTCTCCCACTATTCTCCCCTGCTCTATCCACTCCCACCTCCCACATTCAATCCCCCACCATGTTGTCTATGTCCACGGGACCTTTGTACATGTTCCTTACTTGACCCTTCCCATTCTTTTCCCCATTATCCTCCTCACCCCTACCCTCTGGTCACTGTCAGTTTGTTCTTTATTTCCGTGTCTGTGGTCCTGTTTTACTCATCGTTCATTTGGTTGATTAGGTTTCATATATAGGTGAGATCATATAGTATTTGTCTTTCACACACCTGGCTTATTTCACTTAGCATAATGCTCTCCAGTTCCATCCATGCTATAGCAAATAGTAGGAGCTCCTTCTTTCTTTCTGCTGTGTAGTATTCCACTGTGTGAATGTATCACAGTTTTTTAATGGACTCATTTACTGATGGGCCCTTAGGCTGCTTTCAGCACTTAGCTATTGTAAACTGTGCTGCTATGAACATTGGGGTAAGTAAGTTCTTTTGAATTGGTGTTTCAGGGATCTTGGGATATAATCCCAGCAGTGGAATCACCTGGTTAAAGGCAGTTCCATTTTTAGTTTTCTGAGGAAATTCTGTACAGTTTTCCACAGTGGCTGCACCAGTCTGCAATCCCACCAACAGTGCACTGGGGTTTCCCCTTTCTCTACAACCTCTCCAATAAATTATTTGTTGATTTATTAATGATGGCCATTCTGATCAGTGTGAGGTGGTGTTTTATTATGGTTTTAATTTGCATCTTTCTGATGGCTAGTGATGGATGTCCGTATTTTTAAAGAGAAACTTAATTTATCCTTTTTTATATTTCTATTGTATAACCTAGTTTCTAAATTAATGCTTTTGAATAGATAAATAAAAAAGAAAGCCCCTAAGCCATTGTTGTAATTCTCTAAATATTAAATTTTGCCTCAACTGAGCTATAATTGCTTCAATTTGATGAATTTCTAAGCAATTCAGCTTTTGGGTAAGGGATACATCTTTATAAAACTTCAAAATATTCTCAAACATGGCATAAAATTTAATTTTTTATTTGTTCACTTGGCTTACCTGTTAAATGCAAATCTCAGCTAAGTAATTCTTACTGTTTTAAGTACATGATACATAACAATGTAAAGGTGTTCAAATATCTGTACATAATATTAATACTTTATGCTAAAAAACTATTTCATCTAGCAAGTCAATAATTATATTTCTATGTGCTAAGACACTGTTTATTTCCATAGAATTTTACCCTAAACAGTTTTAGAGTCACTTTCAGAAAAAACAAATAGCATTAAATATACTATTTAAGGCATGTGAATTCTTTTTAATTTTATATAGACTTTATATTTTAGAGCAGTTTTAAATTTACAACTAGGTTGAGAGGTACATACATAAATTTTTCATATGCACCTCTCCCTTGCATATGTATAGCCATGCTATTATAAACATCATTCACCAAAATGGTACATTTACTCAGGGTGGATCTACGTTGACAAACCATAATCACTAAAGTCCATAGTTCGCCTTAGTCTTCATTCATTGTTGTCCATTTGATGGGTTTGGGCAAAAATGTAATTGAATATATCAATCATTATAATATCATAAAGAGTCTTTCACTACCTTAAAAGTCCTCTGTCCTAAATCTTTTTACCCACCTCACTTCTGGTAACCACTGACTTGTTCATTGTCTCCATAATTTTGCCTTTTCAAGAGATGAAAAATTAGATTACACAATAGGTAGTCTTTTTAGATTGGCTTTTATCAGTAACATGCATTTGTTTTCCAGGTGTTTCCATGGCTTGATTGATTGCTTGATGTCTTTTTATCACTGGATTTTATTCTATTACCTGCGGTGTAGCACATTTTGTTTATCCATTCACCTACTGTAGAATATCTTGGTTGCATCCCAATTTTGTCAATTATGAATAAAGCTGCTAAAAGCATCCATGGGCAGGTTTTTGTATGGACATAAATCCCTAGCACGTTTGAGTAAATACCAGGGAGTGAGAGTGTTGTATCATATGGTAAGAGTATGTTTACTTCTGTAAAAGGCTGCCAAACTGTGTTTCCAAGTGGCTGCACCATTTTGCACTTTCACTAACAACGACTGAGACTTTGTGTGGCTCCACATCCATGTCTACGTTTTCTGTTGGTTTTTCAGCATTCTGGATTTTGGCCATTCTAAAAGGTGTGCGGTGTTGTCTCACTGTAATTTTAACTTTTCTGATGACATATGATGTGGAATATTATTTCATATGCCTATTCGCCCCCTGTATAAGACATACTTGGTGAGGTGTCTCTTAAGATACTTGGTCCATTTTTAATCAGTTTTTTTATATTCTTATTGTTGAATTTTAAATGTTTTTGTATACAGGATAGGACAAAAGTAGGTTAACAGTTAGGAGTATGCAAAACACAGAATGTATTCTTTTTTTGTCTTTTTCATTTATTATTTTTATTTGTTTATTTAATTGTTGTTCAAGTACAGTTTTCTGTCTTTTACTCCCATCTCAGCCCATTCTTTATTATTGTTTATTCATTATTATATTATTTTCTATACAAGTAACTGTAAACCTGAATTTTCTCCATCCTGTATTTTGAATAACTATCCTTTACCACGTATGTCTTTTGCAAGACTTGCTCTCAGTCTGTGGCTTTTCTTATAATGCTTTTGATGTTGTCTTATACAGAACAGAAGTTATTTTAATAAAGTTCAATTTATTGATTATTTTTTCATGGATCATGCCTTTGGTGTTGTTTTTAAAGATCATTACCATACCCAAGGTCTTCCTATATTATCTTCTATGAGTCTTATAGTTTTTCATTTTATATTTATGTCTATGACCCATTTTGATTGAACTTTTGTGAAGGGTACAAGGTCTGCATCTAGATTCATGGTTTTGCATGTGGATGCCCAGTTGTTCCATGGTCACTTTTTGAAAAGACTATTTTTGCTACACTGTATTACCTTTGTTGCTTTGTCAAAGATGAGTTGACCATATTTATGGGAGATACTTTTTATTTAAAGAAACTATTTTAAACTTTATATATCGCCTTGTGAAATCATTCTTCAGTCAAATCTCATGGCCTGCCATTTGGAAATAAATAGTTTTCTACCTTTCACACCAGAAAAAAATCCCTCTCAAAAGATATGCAAAGGTAAAGCTGAAGATAAACTGCATTAGGCAAATTTATTTGAACTTCATGTAAGGTTACACACTCAATTAAGTTACTTCCAGAGGAAAGTGAATATTAGGCACATCTTTATTTCATTAGACTAGTCCTCATTTCCTTTAGGCTATAAATATAAAAATTAGAAATTATTTTCACAAGTGACTGAAATCTGCCCAATAAATCACTTGAAACTTAAAAATGCTAAGCAACTACCTCACAGCAAGAAGGTTTGCCATTCTCTGTGGCATAATGGAGTGGCATGAGTCTCATTTTTCAGTGATTATAGAATATAAAAAGCAGCACTTTAATGTCTTAGTTGGGTCCTGCACAAAATAAAATTCATTTTATTATTCCAAGTTAAAAGCTTTCAGAGTTCTGGGCTAAATAAAATTATGTTTTTCTTCCAAAATGAGCTTATTGGCTTTATTGATTCTTTTCTATTTTGATTTTACATGTGGGTATAGGGGAACTATATTTTTTAATATATAACAAAGTTCCTTCTACCACAAAATTTTCCAGTTTATGTTATCTTAAAGGCAATACAAATTTACTTTCAACCATTTCATCCTCCTATCAACTTATCAAATTTATTTCGCTATAGTTTTGGGTTGTCTTTGGTATATAAAGTGCATTTTTGTATAATGTTCTTTCTAAAAAATTTTTTGTTGCATTTTTGGGATGACATTAGTTAATAAAATTATACCAGTTTCAATTGTACAACTCTCTATATAAAATATCATCTTAAATAAGTCTGTATTTAGGCAAGATCTTAGAGTGTGCATCTTGCCAATGTAGTTCTCAAAGTTAAATGGAATGCTGAAATGTCTTCTGGTAACTGATTTGAGTAGGATCTGGTAAATTTCAAAGGAGTGAAATGGCAACTACTAACAAGTAAAAGTACTTATTCAGGATGTGTGTGTGTGTGTGTGTGTGTGTGTGTGTCTCAGGTTTCTCTGATTATGAGATACTACTCTGCTACCGAATGATACTGATAGTGTTACTAAACTCCACAATTCAAATGCAAATTTATAAATGGGAAAAATACTTAAGAGTACTATGGTGCATTGCACTATATAAAAAATAATATTAAATGCAATATAAAAATAACTATTTTATATACTTTTATCTCTAGTGCCTATTTTTCATAGGCAACAGCCTCTCCTTAAATTGACACCTGCCATCTAATTAAAGGTTTGAGGCTAGAAATTTTATTTACTATCTCATCATATATTCATTAATGTATAATTCACCTGTCTGGCTATTGATCTTTCATGATTTAAATGCTCTGATCAATAGAAATTTATCTTCTTATTCTTGTATTTGGAATCTAGGTATTATTTCAGTCATGTAAATATCTAATGAATATTCTAATAACAATATATTCTCTCTGGCTTGTGTGCTCAGTGGACTGAGTGCCAACCTGCAAACCAAAGGGTCGCTGGTTCGATTCCCAGTCAGGGCACATGCCTGAGTTACCAGCCAGGTCTCCAGTAGAGGGCATGTGAGAGGCAACCACACATTAATGTTTCTCTCCCTGTCTCCCTCCCTTCCCCATTGTCTAAAAGTAAATATATAAAATCTTAAAAAAATACAACAATATAAGCTTTAAGAATCCTATTTAATTTGCAAAAAAAAAACACTTACTTTCTGATAGTAATAATAGAAACTTAAGGGTCTTCTGTTTCATTTGTCAAATAACACTTGCCTAACAACCAAACGGTATAATCTTTATGGAAAATTGCTGGGACTCTAAGTGGTATTTTATGTTTGCTTTTGGCTTGGATTTCAGAAACCACTCAGTCATCTTTTTAAACAAAATGTGATGATCACAGTGCTAGCCTTTTATTACTCTGCTTGTATTTTGAGTTTTTTTTCTTTCTTTTTTTTTACCTTCACTCAAATTATCAAAGGCTCAGAGAAAAGAGAAAAAATGTGGCTCTTTGTAGTAGTCGACACAAATGTAAACCTGAGGACACCTTCACTAAGACCAGTGTGCTAACTTGGAAATGTGTAAATCCTTTCATTATGTAGTTTTTATTTAGTTTTCTTCCAAGTGAAAGCATGTTTTTTTATTTGATTTGATTGGAGCATTCAGAATGATATAATGATTTATGGTTTCGACATAGGGGTATTTTGTGTTTCCTTTAAAAAAGTTTAACTTTTTTTACTTGTGATTTGGAAACAAAAACTGATTTCAAGATTTTAGAATTGCCACTGGCAAAGCTCTTTTCTGGCACTAGTTATACACTTTTGTTACTGTTACAAAAATAGAAAATCAGAGTTAAGATAATAAATGCAGCGGTCACAGGTTCATGGTTCATTGAAGTCAAGCTCTTGAATCAGTTTTCAACTCCTCACCTGTATACTTTGTATCTCACTCATGGCCAATTTCTCCTTCCCTGTTCTTGGTGCACCAAACAGGGAACACCCTTCTGAGTTTTCACCTGTTCTCTCTCATATCATTTCATGATGGAAGAAGGCAAACTAGTTTTCATATTAACCTAAATGAGTCCTTATTGTAATATCAAGACTGTAAAATCAAGTATAAGTCATTTTAGAATTAAACACTATAGAATCATTTACAAGAACTCTGTCCTCACCAGATGTCAGCAAGGCTGGTAGGTTGTCCCACGCAACCATAACCTGGAGCTCTGTGATAATTCGTATTCACTTAATGGGTCCAGTCTTGACCCATCATCACATATGTTTTGTGACCCCTCACTCCTAAAAATAGAGACAAATTTTTTAAATCATTGTAAGCTACAAAAAACCACTATTCAGGTCTTTATATTTTTATGCTTTATATTCTAAGTTAAATATAACTGATTTTCATTTACTCATAACTGAATATAAATTATAGCATAAACAAATTTTAGTATGTGAAAAACCAGGGCTGCATAAAAATGTGTTCTGTAATACTAGAATGATGTTAATGAAGATAACAGAGATAAGTTGTTGAATGCTTTGTATGTGCCAACCTCTGCGCTGAGTATCTGACGTGTATTCTCTTATTTAATTTTCACAATCACACTGTGAAGTAAGGTATGTTCATGCTTATTTTCATATGCAGAGAGACCAAGAGAAAGGAAGGTGCTTAAGCACAGGTTGGTAATAAATGGAAGTGTAAGATTTCATTCTAGATCTTTCTCATGATCTTCTGGACTCAAACTCTTAGCCCCTATAAACCTACATGTATTTATAGATGAGATGTTTAATGACAATCTTATCATTATCAACGCCATCATCTAGAGATATTTTCATTACTCCACAGTTGGGGTATAATGTGCAAATGTTGACTCCAGTCTCCTTTTCAAAATTCACATGGTTTCCCCAAAATTCATCTCCCTCTTTGACTGGGTAGCTTTGCTCTTTGCCCTCTACACATCAGCTAATCAATCTTGCTTTATCGTGCAACATTCTTTTTGCCAAAAATATTCACATTCTTTCCTATTCTACCAATTAGTTTATTGTTTACTCATCCATTAGCTCAAAAAGCACATGTGAGCTGCTAGGACTATACTTAAGGTCTATCTCTCAAAATCTACCCATCCTTCAAATTCCAGCTGTAGTTATTCCAACCTAGAACGACTTTGTTCTTTGTCTTCTATTGCATTGCTTAGCCAAACCAACACTTGAGACTATAATTCTTTTGTGAATTTCACTTTTATTTCTCTAGCTACATATTCAGAATCTTAGGAACTTATGTTATATATTTTGTATACACCCTGGAAACTTGCCTAGCATCATGCATGTGAAAAAATTCAATAAATATGTATTAACTAATGAACAAAGGTTTTTTGTTATTCATCATGCTTGAAAATGTTAGATGGCATGTCTAGACTAGGTAAGAATTTTCCAGAGCTAACTTGTTACATGAGGTTAGTAAAGTCTCCTCTTCCAGGAATTGATTCTTCAAGATGTTTTGGTTGAGTTCTGAATACCATTCTGAAATTGAGTAAATTAATTAAAAATGATTCCCTGCTCTTAGTTTTCACCTTTGGTTTGTGTTATTATATCCTCCTAGCTCTGATATTTTTCTCAGTTTTACTAAATCCCTTTATTCTTCTATATCTTCTCCACCTAACTTCATTTTTAAATGGTAGATACAGTGTACAAGGTTTTGTTCTTTTTTTTCAGTGTATTTATTGTTCAGAAGCACCCAACACCCAATTAATCCATTTAACTTTATAGCAACTTGTTTGGAATCTTCATTTTTAAAAAAGAAATAGCCCTGACCAGCGTGGCTAGATTAGTTTGGTGTGTCCTGCAAAGCCAAAGATCAGCAGATGGATTCTGTCCCCAGTTGTGAGCTGTGCAAGAGGCAACCTATGTTTCTCTCCTTTCTCTCCTCCTTCCCCCTCTCTAAAAATAAATAAATAAAATATTTTAAGAAAGAAACACAGTAAGATTTGCTAAAATGTAATGTATAGTTTGGTGTTCAACTGCTTGCATCTAAACACTTGTTTTGGTATCTTTATAGTCTAATTTGGACTTTGTACTTTGTTACTATGCAATTTAATTCTATGAACCTGCTTTCATAGTTAAGTCTTCTTGATCAAATGAATAGGCAATCATGCAATTAACTACCTTTTGTTTTCCCAAGTTGGTCAACTGCTTAACTTTATTAAAAATTTTTGGAATACTCACCCTTTAATACCCATACACCCACTCCAATATGTATTTCCGAATGTTATATGAAGCAACATAAAGGATGTCCAAGAATGTTGGTATTATATCTAAAACTCTCATCTCAAATGCATAGAAAAGGTTTTCTATCCTCATCTTTAAATGGCAAGAGTTCTTTGGAAGAGTGTCATTCAAAAAAGTGTTTTCAGC
Source organism: Artibeus jamaicensis (assembly GCF_021234435.1). NCBI lineage: Eukaryota > Metazoa > Chordata > Mammalia > Chiroptera > Phyllostomidae > Artibeus > Artibeus jamaicensis. The sequence goes on from NW_026521837.1 coordinate 18,490,194, forward strand.
ATCAGAACTGGTTACCAGATGCCATCCTGCTGAACAAAAACCTCACACAGTCTGTTTGGCCCTTGGCCTCAGCTTTTCAGCACTGAAGCTTTAAAAAAATGTTGTCCAAGCCCTGGCTGGTGTAGCTCAGTGGATTGAGTGTGGGCCTGTGAACCAGAGTGTCGCGGTTCAATTCCCAGCCAGGGCACATGTCTGGGTTGCAGGCCAGTTCCCAGCAGGGGACACACAAGAGGCAACCACACATTGATATTTCTCTCCCTCCCTCTTTCCCTTCCCCTCTAAAGATAAATAAATAAAATCTTTAAAAAAATGTCCATCCCATCTCCTTGATATTTCTTAAATCTACCTTCTTCGTTAAATATTTTCTTTCATTATTCTCATTACCGTTCACCTTGACATTTAAAATAACACCCCTCTCCTTCTTATCCACTGTTATTGGAATTATTTTTCTGAAATACAGGCAGGAATATGCTACTTCTCATTTTTTAGAAAATAATGACATACTGAAAAGCATCTAAAATTTCATAAAATAAAACCTGAACCCACCACCCTGCCTTGACATTCACACGTATCCTCCATTCAACCTAATCAAACCGACTATGAACCGTTTCACCAAGTCATCTGTTGTTTCCATCATACTTGTCCATTGACCAAGAATTTGCTCCTTCCCTTCTTTTTATATATTAAAACTATATTCATCTACTCTGGCCTATGCAGCTCAGGAGACTGAGCTCCAGCCTGCAAACCAAAGGATCGCTAGTTTGATTCCCAGTCAGGGCACATGCCTGGGTTGCAGGCCAGGTTCCCAGTGTGGGGCACGAGAGAGGAAACCACACAGGGATGTTTCTCCCTTTCTTTCTCCCTCCTTTCCCCTCTGTCAAAAAATAAATAAATAAAATATTTTTTAAAACTATACTTATCCTTTAAGACTCAGCTCGAATACCATCTATTCAAGCTGACACAATTCCATTAACACAATGGAAATGATTGCATGTGCCCATATTATAGCATTTCACAAGTATATGCATATTTTAAAGCTGGTTTCATTTTGTCTTATCTATACATCTTTTCCTCCCCAATAATTTTAAACCGAGGTTTGGATTATTAAGTTTTCATGTTCATGTCTCTCACATTGCCCAATACGGCATTTGTGCACCTGTACACTGGATGGTACACCTGCCCTCTCCATAGCCCTTGCCTATGTTAAAGCACTTGGCTGACATTTTAAACTCATTTTTTGACAAATACACCTTAAGCACAGTTGTCCTATAACCCTCTTCACAACATGGTTCTTGAAAGGGACTCTATATACCTGATATCTTCCATTCTTCACTCTATTTTACTCTTCAAGATCCTCATCCTCACCAGGGTCATAAGTGACCTTAACTGAAAACTTTTATAAGCTGTTTTTTAGGGCTTTTCCTATTTAGTTTTTTATATTTATGATGTGAATCCTATAATATAAAAAGAAATTTTCATGAGAAACTGTATGAATCTGCTTTTTGACCATTTTCCCAGATGGCCTAAGAAGAAACAAAATTTTTTAAGAGATATAATGAGAACTAAGATATTTATTCCTACAATGTGCCATTGAAAAAAAATTTTTGAGACTCTGTGTTTGCTGCTTATCATGCTTCAGCATAACATTGATTATTATTCTTAACATTTAGTAAGGAAAATATTTATTATTTCAATAGAAATCTTATCTCAGATTCTGTAGCCCAGAGCATTCTTTTTAGATAATATATAAAATATCGCAGGGTCAATTTGTTACTTTTTAAACACATATGAATCACCTTATTCTCATTCCACAAAGATACATATGCTTTAAAGCTAGTAAAATTGTGTATAATTAACACGGTGGGATGTTGGGCTAGAGTTCGGCTAATTACAATATCTTCAGAACCTTATGAAAAGATTTGGAAAACAACTGCCATGTTAAGATTATTCTTATTCACACCCTCAAAATCAGAATATTATGATCACTTTGTACAGTACTAAATGCCAAAACCATGTGGAACTTTATATACGATAGTCAACAAAATACCTGGTTTCTTTTTAGTTTATAATTTTAATTTTATTAAACATTGCGTGCTACACCAAGCATTTTGACTATAGATTTTATCATTTATGCTAGAGTTTTCATCTAGAGAAGTGAGAAGCAAGTAAATGTCAAGATAATTTTAAAATTTTTATTTCAGTATAGTTGAAATCCAATACTACATTAGTTTCATGCACACAACATAGTGATTCAACATTTCTATGTCTTATAATGTGAGTACCACACTCAGGCTGGTAAATGCCTGTTGCTGTGCAACTTTTCACATTATTATTGACTGTATGTGCCCTCCCCTTTTCACCCATCCTTCTTACTCAACACTCTCTGGAAGCCATCAGTTTGTTCTCTCTTTTCATGAGTTTGTTTTTGGCTTGTTTGTTCACTTGTTTTGTTTTAAAACTCTACATGTAAATGAAATAATGTAGTATTTGTCTTTTTTTGTCTCACTTACTTCACTTAGCATAATACCCACTAAGAATACTTTAATTTAATCTCCTTGTGTAAAAGCAAATCAATAAAATGTTGCCTCTGTTATCTGATTATTTCTTAATTCTCTATTTCACCTATAGAAACTGAGTTTACTATAGTTAAATAAATAAAATAGTGTATAATAATTATTTTAATATTTTTTCTCCCAATAAAATGTGATGTTTTAGAGAGTAGGAATTATGTATTTTTCATCTTTATTTTCTTAATTACTAACAGAATAGTTAGATATAATAGGTTTGCATAAATATTTGATAAATGAACAAATAAAGTCAGGCTCCAGCTCCAGAAAAAAGTTATTAAAGAATCAAATATCTTATTCCCTGATTTTTAACATCTCTATTAGCTTAAAAATTATAGAGGTTTTTTAATAACATAATTATACTGTCACACTTTGTTTACATAGAAAGTTAATATCACAGTTCTTTTTCCATTGCAACAGAACTTCCAGAAGTACACGGTTGAGAAGACACCAAGTTAAATAATTATTGACACATATCAATGTTCCCTCATCAAATCAACGTGGTCACCATCTTTTCTTAAGTGTAGATCTATATTTTGTATGATGAAGGAAAATCTAACATGCACATTACATTTATTGAGTACTTACTATATGATTGATGTGATATGTGTTTTGCTTACATTATTCTAATTTAACCTTCCCAGCCAATTAATGGCATAAATATTACTATTCAAAATTTTCAGGATAGAATATTGAGATTTAGAATAAAGTATCTTGACCAATTATATAACTAATAAATAATAGAGCTATAATTTGTTCTTAGATTGACTTTAAAATCTAAACTCTGTCTACTGCACCACACAGCCAAATAGTAGAGTAATTAGATGTCAGGTGCCATCATCCTTATCTTTGAATCCGTCATCAATTTCATTAAAGAGTTGATATAGCACTAGATACAATATTTTTCAAAGTCAATATGATTGTGAATGTAAGAAACTCAAAAATATTGGTTCTTTAATATAAATATTTCTAAAAATCCTTTTATTACTGAAAAACATTTACTTTCTGCTACATAGCCTGATTATAGAAAATATCAATTTTACATTAAACTTATGAAAGTGCTCATATCAGTCAAACTCTGGTATTTTTTGAACTTGAAAGGAATTTATGTCAAAACATTTTTAGGCTTCCTTCTTGTTTGTACCAATGTTATATAGCTTCAGTTACAGCAAAAAAACAATTTTATTTTCAACCTCAGTTGATACACCTACAGTCACATACACACTTCCCCATGGTTCCGTTATTAAGTCACACTGATCTTGGCCTCATAATGTCCAGGCTTATGAACAATATATAGGAAGTATTTATAATGCCTGAAATTTTCAAAAACCATTTTTGTTTTTAATTAGCAAAAAGTTTCTTGTTATGATTTTTTAAATATTAAAAATTTAAGTGTATTCTTCATCTGCTTGATGAAATTAGAGGTCAGGAGAATTGGAATAATGAATGGCTATGTTAAACAGTGCCTTTACCATCAAAGTATGCAAATATCAATCAATATGTCAATCTCCCTAGTAAAGTTACATGATTTTCATATTATCTCTTGATTGATTTGACCAAAGGGAAAATATAATTTAAATAGAAAATGAGCTTCTGTATCAAGTTCACTAAAAATTACTAAAAAAATTTTATTTTCACATTTCTACTGGAAATGAAACTGTGTTCTTCTCTGGATAACATTAGTTTAGAAAAAAATAGTTCCATTGTGCTCCCATTGGCCAGAGTGGGTGACAAACCAAATTGTTGAAGTCAATATGTAGGCCAAATATTCTTGCATACCAATGCTGCTATAAATTTTATAATGTCTTAATAAAAATGTTTTTAATTTTTAAATGTACAGTCCTAATGCAGAGCATATAACCTAATTATTTTTCTCAGTTTTGTAAAGAACAAAATCTGAGTTATTTGAATAATCACTTGGACTCCATGGTAACAAAATGTGACCTATGTTAGCTCAGGCAGTTAACTCATTATTTTCTCTACATGCTTTTGCACAAATAGAACTGTCACTTATATTAGTTAGCCTTCTCTATGAGCACAAATATGTTTCCTGAGTGTTGACCTCATGTCTTTTTCAGAGATTATAAATAAAAACTAGCAATTCCAGAAATAATAGGTTTCTGTCCTTTCTCAGTAATTCTCCCTTCTACATGTAGAAGAACTGATTTCAGAAAGGCAAACATGAATTCCCTTACTTGGATTTTCTTTTTCATTTTAAAGACCAAAAATAAACCACTGTACAATTTCATGTCTTTCACTGTATTATAATAGTTGATGTAATTAAGAATATCTTTTTTTAAAATATGTTTTATTGATTATGCTATTACAGTTGTCCCATTTTTTCTCTCCTTTATTCCCCTCCTCCCTGTACCTTCCCACCATCATTCCCCCATCTTAGTTCATGCCCATGGGTCATACATATAAGTTCTTTGGCTTCTCCATTTACTATACTCTTCTTAACCTCCCCCTGTCTATTTGGTACCTACCATTTATGCTTATCCCCTGTACCTTTTCCCCCATTCTCCTTCCTCCCTCTCCCCACTGATAACCCTCCATGTGATCTCCATTTCTGTGAATCTGTTCCAGTTCTACTTATTTACTTAGTTTGCATTTTTTTTAGGTTCAGTTGTTGATAGCTGTGAATTTATTGTCATTTGTTCATATTTTTTATCTTATTTTTCTTAGATAAGTCCCTTTAACATTTCACAGAATAAGGGCTTAGTGATGATGAACTCCTTTAACTTGACCTTATCTGGGAAGCACTTTATCTGCCCTTCCACTCTAAATGATAGCTTTGCTGTATAGAATAATCTTGGATGTAGGTCCTTGCCTTTCATGACTTTGAGTACTTCTTTTCAGCCTCTTCTTGCCTGCAAGGTTTCTTTTGAGAAATCAACTGATAGTCTTATGGGAACTCCTTTGTAGGTAGCTGTATCCTTTTCCCTTGCTGCTTTTAAGATTCTCTCTTTATCTTTAATCTTGAGTAACTTAATGATGATGTGCCTTGGTGTGTTTTTCCTTGGGTCTAAGTTCTTTGGGATTCTCTGAGCTTCCTGGACTTCCTGGAAGTCTATTTTCTTTGCCAGATTGGGAAAGTTCTCCTTCATTATTTGTTCAAATGTTTTCAATTTCTTGCTCTTCCTCTTTCACTGAGCTACATCAGCCAGAGTTTCTTGCTCTTCCTCTTCTCCTTCTGGCACGCCTATGATTTGGATGTTGGATCATTTAAAGTTGTCTCAGAGGTTCCCAAGATTCTCCTTATTTTTGTGAATTCTTGTTTCTTCATTCTGTTCTGGTTGAATGTTTCTTCCATCTGGTCCAAACTGTTGATTTGTGTCCCGGTTTGTTTCCTGTCACTGTTGGTGCCCTGTACCTTTTTCTTTATTTCACTTTTCATAGCCTTCGCTTTTTCCTCTATTTTGCAACCATATTCAACCATTTCTGTGAGCATCCTGATTACCAGTGTTTTGAACTGTGCATCTGATTGGTTGGCTATCTTTTCATCGCATAGTTGTATTTTTTCTGGAGCTTTAATCTGTTCTTCTTTGGGCCATATTTTTTCGACTCAGGGCACCTATTACATAGTAAGGGGTGGAGCCTTAGGCATTCACCAGGGCGGAGCAGCCGACCTGGCTGCACTGTGGCACTGTCTGTGGGGGAGGGGTCTGAGAGGAAACAATGCTGCTTGTTCAGCTCTTAGGGGCTTTCAGTCACTTCCCCAGCTACCCACAATCAAATTGGGCCCTTCTGGTGCTGACTCCTGGGTGGGTAGGTTTGTGTACATTCTAGGACCCTGTGGGTCCCTCCAATGAACTCTCCTGTGAGGCTGGGAGTTTCTCCCACTGCCACCTGAACCCCCACAGATGTTTTCAGTCAAAGGTTTTGAGGCTTTATTTCCTCACGCTGGCACCCTGGGTTGCGAGGTCTGCCTCGCTCCCCAGTTGTTCCTCCCAGTTTATCTGCAAGCAAATGTGGGATCACTTTCTCCACCAGCTACCACCTTTTCCACCCTGGTCCTCCAGCCTCTTTGCCCTGACTCCCCTCCACCCAGCTGCCTGTCTCCACTTTTCTACCAGTCTAGATGAAAGTTTGTCTTTAACTCCTTGGTTGTCAGACGTCCATACAGTTCCATTTCCTGGCAGTTCTGTTTACTTTTTGTTTTTAAATTTGTTGTTGTCCTTTTTTTGGTTGTGTGAGGAGGCACAGTGTATTTATCTATGCCTCCATCTTGGCTGGAAGTCTTGATTAAGAATACCTTTTGAATGGATAAAAAAGATTCAGAAATATTAAAAGGAAGAAAATTTCAGTTTTTAAGAGAAGCAGCTGTGCTTAGTTTTATTCAGGGATTATTTATCATACCAAAAGCTCATAATTCGAACCTTAAAGCAGTTGCAATGAGTTTCATTTTTAAATAAATTTATTGCTTATTTTACATGTTCTATTGCTCCAGTTATAATTTTAATACTATGTGTCATTAAGCAACCACAGATGGCACAAATATAATAGGACTGGTAATATAATGAAACTAAGGTATTTAAATAAAAACTTCAAAACTATTTTCCTTTCTATCAGCTTTTTTAGTATATGTAAAATGCAGATTTATTAAGACTAATGAATATTATTTAAAATTACATTTTTTCAGATTCAAGAAATTAGTAGAAACAATGAGCAACAACATGACTATGAAGAGCATATTACTTCACTTCCTGCACACTTTTCCAGTAAGTGTCCCTACGTCAGGTATAATGCATACAGATATCCTTTGTACTGCATAATGTAACTGAAAAGTAAGACTGAAGAGAGCATGGAAAAGTAATTAACTGAATGACTTTTAATTTACAGTATGGCAGAAACATTACTAAATTATTTTGCTAATTTAAATATTCCTAAATTTAATATTTAATAATTAAACACTTGTTTTTCCTACCCAAACAAAATACACAAGTCAGATTGATATAAATATTCTGACTACTTAACAACTACATTTTTTTAGTTTCTTTTTTTTTATTTTAAAAAAGGTCACATTCTTTTCAGACCTTTTACCAGCTAGGAAATGAGAAGGTTAGAGAAGAGGTTCTCTAAGGTCCTTCTCACTGGCTGTAATAGGATGTAATGCTATAGTCTAATGTTTGAAGATTACTTCAGTCCTTGTAGATAGGTCACTGTGCCCATTATGTCAGATTCCATTGGTACACAACAGCTTGCTTCACCAGCATGTCTGATATGCATCACTTACCTAGCATTTCCAAATCTGGAAACCCCAATTCCTGCCACTCCCAACTTACTCCACCTGCTGACTTCCTCATTCAAGCTAGTGAAGATTCTATCCTTAGTGAATTCAGTCCCCAAATCCTGGTCATCCATGTTTTTTACTTTGTCTTCTACCCCATATTCAGTCTGTCAGAGTACTGTTGGCTCTACCTTCCAAATACAGCCAGCATGCAGCCATTTCTCCCCCTTCTATTGTGATCACTCCTAGTCTACTCCGTCACCAGCTCCCTCTGGATTGTTATGGTAGTCCAGTGGCTGACAATGGAAGGCTATTTTCTGCCCCCAAAAGAGGATATCAATGAATGGGATTTTTTTTTTCAATTACAGTTTACATTCAGTGTTTGTGTTCATTTCAAGTGTGTGACATAGTGATCACACAATCATACTCTACAAAGTGCTTTCCTCCTGATATTTTCAATGCCACCTGGCACCATATACATAATTACTACAATATTACTGACTATATTCCCTATGCTGTACTTTATACCCCTGTGTGTATTTTGTAATTACCAATTTAGACTTCTTAATCCCTTCACCTTTTTCACAGAGCCCCCAAAACACCATCCCTCTGGCAACTATTAGTTTGCTCTCTGTGTCTATGAGTCTGTTTCAATTTTGTTTCTTTGCTTTATTCTTTAGTTTCCACATATACATGAAATCAAATAGTATTTGTCTTTCTCTTACTAATTTATCAAACAGAGGATTTTTTTATTGACATGACTTGAGAAGGGAAGTTTGCATCTCGCCTTTATAGAGCAGAGACCACATAAATGCTGCTAAATATCCTACAGAACATGTCCCCACACAACACAGAAGTATCTAGTCCAAAGTACCAATAGTGCTGCCTTGTTTTTAATTTTTTAAATTTTTTAAATTTTTAAATTTTTATTGTTGTTCACTTACAGTTATCCCCATTTCCCCCCTTATTCTCTCCTGTCCTACTCACCCCCACCTCCGACATTCAATCCTCCCCCCTCCGTCAATAGCAGCTTCCACATTCGCCACCCTGAATCACTATGCTTCATGAAGGAACGAATTACTCTTCTCCAAATTTTCTGACACCGTCACATCATATTACAATCTTTATCGTCACTAATGAGGCCCTAGATCATCACCCCATCTCTGACCACTCGTCTGCTTGTTCACAGCCACGGTGACATCTGTCACACATCAAGCAGGCTTTTGTCTCAGGGCATTTGCACTTTCAACAGCCCACAGTTGAAACTCAGGTAGGTATTATTGATCACAGTTTTTTCAAGTCATAGGCTAACCTGCATATCAAATACATTAAAACACAATGTCTTAACTAATCTTCTTTGGCAAAATCAGTACATACCTTCAAATATTATTGCAGAACACAAAATAATACTAAATATTAAAGTACTGTATTAATATGTACAGTTTTAATGTCATGCATTTTATTATTTTTAACAATAATAAATTATGATACAGGCCATCATGAATAATTCGAAATGACATTTAATCCTCAGAAAAACTGCCTGAGGTAAGAAAACATTACTTCAGTTATTTGTACAGAACAGTCTCATTGCTACAGATAGCTGGGACCTGGAACTATCTCCCATGTGAAACTCAATGTGACTGGACTCAGGCCTCAGCCTCTTTCATGGAAGAGGGGGTGAAGCAGAGGATGCCCACTCTAAGTCAGCAGATTTCCATTGGTTCCAGCCTTGTTACGAAGCTTCCTAAACCTGACTCTCCAGGGCTGGATTGCATTTTTGGGCATATTTGATAAGGTCCAAGGAGACCATTGCTTAGACAGTGCATTGGCTGCAAGTAATTTCCTATAATGTAAATGTAATTTTAAGTCAGTGTTTGACTTACCCAAAAAGATGTAGTAAATCCCTTTTGCTATCCCTGAGCAATCATTTCTTTTCAGTTATTCTATCATCTACTCATGCCATCAGGATTTCCAGAGACTGCTTTGTTTTAGGCTCCGTGTCTGGTGTTAGAAGTAGAAAGTGGGGATCTGTGCAGAGGTCTGTGCAAGAATGAAAGGCTGTCCGCTCGGCCTGGGCTGCTAACCAAAGAATCTCGGTCCACAGCTCTAGGACTGGCACCTATACCTTTCTTCCCTCACATGAAAGAAGAGAAAAATTAAACAATAAAATTTGATGTAGAAATATGGACTACCCACATAAGCATGATTTTTCTGCATTACTAATTTATTTTTCCTCTGCTGAAAATTTTCTACATTGTAACTGTTAAGTTAAAAAAATATTTTTCTATATACCACTCTGGCTTTTGTAGCTATATTTGAGTTTAGCAATAGTTTAAAACAATTATTTGCTCTTCTTTTTCAACAATAATGACAACAGTTCACATATTCCCTGCAATACAGTATTCAAAAGTTTGTTTTAAAGTTTGTGAAAGCTAGCCCTGGCTGGTGTAGCTCAGTGGATTGAGCATGGGCCTATGAAGCAAAGGGTTGCTGGTTCGATTCCCAGTCAGGGCACATGCCTGGGTTGCAGGTCGTGTCCCCAGTAGGGGACACGTGAGAGGCAACCACACATTGATGTTTTTCTCACACTCTTTCTTCTTCCCTTCACCTCTCTCTAAAAATAAATATAAATATTTTTTTAAAAGTACTTTAAAGTTTGTGAAGGCTTAATATACAGCAGAATTCTTATAAAGAAAATATAAACAAATTTGTTTTAATATTTAAAGGTATTGCATTATAATATCCAGTTTTCTATTTTTCTTCCTGAGTGGTTAGAAAGCTTTAATGTACAGTATAAAAACAAATGTTGGCATCATCATTCTTAGAGGGAGGGCATTTGATCATTTGGTTAAGTTTCAGGATAGAGTACATTTTATAGGTAAAAGAACTGAACCCTAGAAAGACTTACCAACTATTGGTAACTTAAATGTCTTCCTCATTAAAAAAGAAAAAATTTTCCCTGGCTGGTGTGGCTCAGTGGGCTGAGTGCTGTCCTGCAGACCAAAGGGTCACCAGTTCTATTCCCAATCAGGGCACATGCCTGGGTTGCGAGCCAGGTCCCCAGTTGAGGGCACAGGAGAGGCAACCACACATTAATGTTTCTCTCCCTCTCTTTCTCCTTCCCTTCCCCTCTCTCTAAAAATAAATAGATATTTTTTTAAAAAGAGAAAAATTAACTTTTCCCAAGTAATAATTTCAAGAATTAAAGTGTCATCTGTTGATAGCTATATATTAAAACAATGACTAAATAAGAATCACAGATTTGTTTTATTGCATTATTCATAAGGAAGTTAAGATTTATTTTTCCTTGTCTTTACCTTTTCCATCATTTTTCGCTTATAGCAGTTATACTGTTTTCTAATAAAAATGCAATAATGCAGTCATATATGTGAATCTGCTTGAACAGTAACTCTAGAGAATCAGAATATTATAAGTTTGCTTCATACTGAGATAGCAAGATGTAATGGAGCTTTAACAATTCATTCGATAAATATTTTAAAAGCCCAAGAATGACTGACTATTCACCAAGTTTATGTATTTGTCAGCTTTCCACTATATCACATCATAAAAGTTTTATTAGCAGTACTACCACTTCGGTATGAACTTATGAAATATGACATGCCTCCAGATGGTGTGTTTAAATGAAATCACACAATCTTCCTTATAAACAGCCATACAGAACCCAGCATTTCATCTTGAAAGTGTGGAGACTTCTAGGCCGAGTGCTGAAGGAGCCGAGGCGAATGAAACAGCAAAGGAAGAAAAAAAGAATGAACCAGTCACGGAGACCAACTACGGCCTGCCCGAGGTTGATGGTGGGAACTCTGAGGACCAGTATGATGACTTGTATATGTTCATTCCTGGAGACGATCCAGAAATTAATTCACAAGAGCCACTCGGGGAACACAGACCACCTCTCCCCCCACCACGACCTGTAGTCGCTGCCCTCCAACTGGATAAACCTCACCTCACATTACAAGGTAAATTTAAGTTCAAAGTAACGATAAAAAAATTTGACAGACTTAATAGCATATAGTGCAGTAGCAAATCTATACAGAGAAGATCAACTTCTAAAACCAAGAGCAACTTTCCTCCATTCTTTAACTAGGACCTGGGAAATCTGGCAAAAGATGCCTGCCACTAAATATTCCTCCATCCCTTCCTTCTTTCCTTCTGGAACAAATAATCATTGCAAAAGTTTTGAGTAAGTGAAAAATAAAACCAGGAAGTAGTCTGTAAATTCTCTCACTGAAATAACATGGAAAAGTAAATGACAATTTTACTTCTAAAAAATACTCTTAGTCTTCCAGTAAAAGGGAAAGGCTAATATGGTACAGGTTTGGAAATGACCTTGGGCATTTCACTCATTTGGTAGTTTCAAGGGAAGCAAGTGGCAGAGGGTTTAATCACACACTGCATTGAGACCAAAGCCTAAGAATACTCTGTACATATGTTGATTAAGTGGAAGAATGGTTAAATGACTGTGACCATAATTGCCCCAAATGCAGGATTATGGTGTCTAATGGGGGAAGGGGTCAAGGAGCATCAAGAAGAGCGTCCATATTGGCCTTATTAGCCTGGAGTGTGTGACAGACTAACAAACTTTCATCTTCACATTCAAATTAGTGACTATAACAAGGTCACTAATTTTCACCCACTTTACTGGTCGCTATTTTATATTCACTTTCCAAGTTAAGAAAATGTCCTTAGAAATAATATTTTAGAAGGAGGATAAAAGAGGTATCTATTATCAAGACCCCATTTGTCACAGTACTGTAGTTGCTGAGTCCTAAAAAGTTATGAAGTATATAAAAGCTGTTTCAGAAAGTTGATTTTGAAGGCATGAGATTTAACATTTGTGTCCTTGAAGGCCCTGTTTCTATAAAAGTTCAAGTTGATTAACGTAAACTTGTACCAAGGTTATCCACTGTATTTAGAGATGGAAAGTACTGCATAATGGAAAGAATGGAAACCCTCATAGGCACTCCCCGATCCATTCACTCACTCAACAAGTACTTGTTGATTGCCTGCCATGCGTCAAGTTCATATAGGCCATTAAGATAGATCAGTAGGTGTATCAATCTTGGGAGCAGAGGAAGGGACATAGATTAGTAGTACTCTGACAACAAAATTCTGATATATGCTTATCATTTTAATAGCTGCGAACAATTCCATATCATTATTAAAATTAATTATTAAGAGGCAAAGTTGTCTTTTATCAGCTTAAATCTCTGAAAGGAGCTAATGTTAAGTTAAATTTTTTCCTAATGGAAATTTCTATATGCGGTAAGTTGAGATCTCACACTACTTTACCCAGAGTTTTCACCAGACATCTAAGACCCGAAGTGCAATTTTGGTTAATATATTTTCTGAAAAGTATTACACATAAAAGCAAAATAAAACAAAAACTTGCTCCTTTTACTTAAAAACTCTGTTTTTACATTTTATATATAGTGTCACTTTTAACCTCATCTTTTCATAGGGCTGATACTTAGCAGCAAATAGAAAATAAAATACAAGTATTTGTCTTTAATATTTGATTAAAGTCTTTAAAAGTAAGACTGGAAGCATCCCCTTTTTTTTTGCCAGGCACTTTATGAGTTCTTTGACTTTAACTAGTGATACCTTCAGAAATTGTCCCTTTAGAGTAGTTTCCTTATGTCCTCAAGTTATTGAAAAAAGAGATGTCCTCATCAATGTTCTAAGTATCAAATTCCTTATGATGGATTTATGGACATATTCACTGTAGAAAATATTAATATAGGACACTGGGGAATGCTTTTCAGTTTATAAAAAACATATTGTTTCCTTTTATCTTTACAACAAACTTTCAAGGCAGCCATCACTTAAGATCTCTCTCTTTTTAAATTCTTTATTTATTGATTTTAGAGAGGAACACATTGATTTGTTGTCCCACTTATTCATACAGTCATTGATTGCTTCTTGCACGTGCCCTGACCAGAGATTGAACCCACAGCCTTGGTGAATCAGAATGATACTCTAACCAAATGAGCGGCCGGCCAGGGCAGGATCCCTTTTTGACTCAGATCCAAGACCATAGAGCCTGTAATTAGAATGTGTCATATACCTGAGGAATCCCAAATACCTCAGGTTTCTGGGATTTTAGGATTCTTCTTTGTGTTATACGCTCTTGCCCCAATTATTTCAAAAATTAGAATTATAGAAGTGATTTATTTTCATTGTTATTTACCTATGTACAACTGCATTGAGAAAGCGCAGGTTCCACCCTGACATAAAAAGTATAATAACCTGATACACTGGGAAATAAAAAGTAAAATGTATTATTTCCAGTGCAAGTCCAACTTTAGAAAGAATTGGGAAGGAAAGTGGGTGGAGGAACAAAGATAACAGCTCAGGAAATCAGATTATAAAAGTAAGATAGTTGACACATTCTACTAAAAATAAAACACTCTAAAAGTTTTTCCCACACACTTAATCTGGTTTCACCTGTGATGCTGTCAGTGAAACAAGTCATGAAGTCAAAATCTCAATACCATATTATTCGTAGGGGAAAAGGCAAGTCATGGTGATGTTAAAGTTAGTTGTATGTAGGCCTGTATATATTTGGGGTTAAACTAACTGAACCAACCAAATAGGAGACTATTGGAAAATGATGTTGGTCTCTCCTCCTATGCCTACCCCCCAAAATTGCTGAACCTTCTCATAATAGTATTTTTTAATTTTTCTCCATGACTTCTTTCTCTTCAGCTCCTAAGTTGTTCCATTAAAATATCCATAAGGGAATTAAAATATCCATAAGTGAATTTAAAAATTTTTGGTAAGAGTCGCACCCAAGAGAGAATAAAAAACATTCTCCTTTAGCTCACATGCTTGAACCTCCCAGAATAACATAAAAAAAAAATTTCTATATGATCTCACCCTCACCTTTGACAAGAAGCTAAACAATAAAACAAACAAGCAAACAGAATAAAAACAAAGACACTGAAATAGAGAACAAGTGGGCAGTGACCAGAGGGGAGAGAGAAGGGAATTTAAGGGGAAAAATGGGGAGGGATTTGGAGGAACAAGTATGAAAGACACAGGGATGAGGACTGGGGGGGGGGGGAAATGGGAGGGAGGTGGGGAGCATGGGCGGGGGGGGCTGGGATGGGAGGAATAGACAAAAAATGTACTTGAAAAATAACTAAATAAAAATTTTAAAAAAATAAAAGCTATTTGATCTATTAATAAAAAAAAATTTCTGTCAGTAACTAAAATCTTTTCCATTTCACTGTTTTCATTAATGCTTTACACAAAACATTTGTCAAGGGGAAATTTTTTAAAAATTCTCATTGACCTGGCAGAAAGCCATCAAAATTATTTTCAAGTTACTCATTAATTAGCCAGGGTATATGGTTTCTTTATCTGCTAAATAACTGCTGTTGAATACTAAAATATTTTAATGCACTTTTATAAAAGTATGTAAAGATGTTACCGAGTATGAAAACCATCAAAGACAGTATATTCTTTTCATATGAATTAATATTCAAGCTGTTGATTATCCATGCCATCTTTTAGGTTATGAACTCCACTTTTCAGTGTTCTTTACTGGAGAACGAGGTTCATGTTGGCTTGTAAAAAGCAAGAGTTTGAAGGTCAGTTTGTCATTATCAGAGGAAGATTTACCATAAGAAACCGAGAAACAGTGCTTTTAACCATTCCACCCTATCTTCAGAGAAATTTAATTTTAGGCAGAATAACCAGTGCAAACCCTGTGAAAGGTCAAATGACTTCAAGTAGGAAAATAATCTAAAAGTATTATGTTTGAAAAATACAAAGTTTCAAAGTTTCTGGAACTTGGGGATTAATTTTATAAGTCAATTTCCTGATACTAAATCATTCACAAACTATGTGGGAACCACTGGCAGGTTTATTTATATTTTGAAAAAAATCCACGCCCTAAACAGTTTTTCCTTAACAAAGTTAAACTTTGCTAGGAAAGTTATGTTGAAGGATATGTTGGCAAATTCCATGGTGCACTTCTCTTTTGGGGGGATTTATGTTGTAATATGTAAATGATTATGGGGGAAGTTTAGGCAAGTGATAAATGAACATCAAAAATATTGCATTCAATTGAAAAGTCACCACCATCTAAATATTTCACAAACAGGGAAAATGTTGGAAGGCCAAATGGAAAGAAGTCAAAATTGGTGCAATGCCAGTGCAAGACAGGAAAGAGGAGGTGAACCTGCAGGAGGACAGACAGAAGATGAGAAGAAGCAGCAGGAGGAGGAGGAAGACCCATACACTTTCGCTGAGATAGATGATGGTGAATATGACATGATACTGGCCAATATGAGTACAAAGAAAAAAACTGGAGGCCGGTCTTTTATTATAAACAGACCGCCTGCGCCTGCGCCTAGACCCACAAATATCCCTCCAAAAGAGGAAACCACACCGTACATAGCTCAAGGTAATGTCTTTTGTTGTTGATTTGTGTGTGGTTGGGGATGAAATTGTCCTCTTTTTTGATGGGATCTAAACCCCAAAGATGAAAAATACCTTTTCATGTCACAGGTGAGTTGTACTGGCTTATCGTAAAATTTAGAAACACAGTGAATAAAGAAAATAAGAATTAATGAGTAGGGGTCTAGTTTCTAATTCTTTATTAAAAAGGATAAATTTGACAAACCATTCAAAGAACACGAAACCATATCATGCATTAAGAAATTCTATTTGACATGTTCATAATTCTATGAGAGGGAAGCTCAGTTCTTAAGACTAATGGTCAATGGAAGAAAAGAAGGGTAGGTCCTTTATTTTTTGCCCCTAACTTTATTTTTTGCTCCTAATTTCATTTAAGATAACTTTAAAATCTAAACAGTTTGAATACTAGAATCTCATATATGTAACCACAATTCCTCTGATAATTGCACTCACCCTAATGATTAAGATTCACTTCATCAGTCACAGAATTTCTACATCATTATAGACATTAACTCTTCTTTCTCATTCACTACTCGGTTGGATCTAAATAAAAAACTAACAAATCCCTCAAGCTATTTTTTATACCTCTAACCCCAGCAGGATGTATTGACTCTACTCTTACTTCTTAAAATCTGGTTTGGTGCGTTCCATGAGTCTATAGTGTCTAGAAGAAGACTTTTTATTCATCAGTTCCAGGCATGCAAATAAATGTGTGGAGTGCCCTTTTTGGGCTAGGATGCCATCCAGGAACTGGGAATATGAAGTAAAACAATATCTCCATCTCAGAGGAGTTTCTGAGCAGCAGATATGAAAATACCACATTTTGTCATGTATAATATACACTTTTTGACCACATTTTAGAGGGAAAAATAAGGATTCACATTGTACATGGGTATAATGATTACATAAGTATAATAATGGGTATAATAATCCTGTGTAAAAATGTGGGTGTTCATTATATGTGGCAAAATATGGTATGTAGAGTTCAATGTGACCCTTTATTGAGATTTCTGAACAAAATGTTTGGAATCAAACAAAATATTTGGTTGATAACTAAAGCTGAGAGGCAGTAGATCATATATTTAAATAATCTAAACCAGTGATCAAAACAAAACATTTAAGTACATTTACAACAAATGTACCCAAAGGAACACGAGTACTTATCTGTGCTTAATAGTGTTGAAAGAAACTATTCTGTTGCTTAAGCAGTGTATATTATGAGATTTATGTAAGATAGTTGATCAAGTATATTTGAAGTTATTTACCAGTGTATAATATACTTATTTAATAGAAATCTGTTTTTGATAATGTTCAAGAAACTTTAAAACCAGGAAATGATGACACATTTTAAATGTTTCTGTTCAAATTAAATGTGCTGGAACAATTATCTACATTATTCAGGCAAGGGAGAAGCTGTAATTAGAAATTCTCAGGCTGTCATAGTGACCTCAATAATATTACAGGCTCTTTGATAAGGTTGGGACATTCCAATCAACATTTTTAAAAAGAGAAGATAGATGTACCTCAATACAATAATTTGGTTATATTTTAGAAATCATTAAAGAGGTACATCATCTTCTCTATCTCAGTTCTTCAGGAGTTCTGAGGACCATGAGTAGACTCCCCTGTTGTATGGTTCTCCTCTCTGTGTGTTGTTCACTTCTTGTCCTTCAATTAGAGGCCATGGTCTTATTTTCCATGGGCTCTTTTTTGTTCTCTGTTTGTTCTTTTTTGTACTATTCCCTTTCTTTGGTGGTGGTAGGGGCAGTATAACTAAATATTTTATCTATCATTTTCTTTTTATTTTTAAGCTTCTGGGATTTTAATTTTTCTTTGGTTCTCATGTGCTGTCTCTATCATATTACCTTTGTTTGTTATTTGTGCTGTCTCAAATACTTGATACTCCGCTCGAATATCTGGCTGTCTTAGCTATAATTTTATGTTCAAGAATAAAACACCAAAATCTTGAGTGAAAATTCTACTTGTTAACTTGTGGACTGTGTTGTTGGGTAATGGGAAGGTGACCAGCTTTTTTACTGAATTACCCCCAAACTATTCATTTATTTAGATCTACTCTCCTTTGCTTTTTAGTTTTTCTGCAATAAAATCCAACTAACTCTACTCTACATTTATATCCCTGGTTGCCAGCATTCTGAGATCAGAGTGTGGGAAGAAGACTTGGCAATGTCACCATTTATGTTGCACAAGTTCACTTGCCTTCCCTGCGTGCAGTTCAGTGTGCAGCACCTGCCACACCCTGGGCCTCATGTCTCACGGCCCCTGGCATTTTGCATGTATTTATTAGTTACATAAAATTTTATTGAGTATCAAATAATAAAGTCTTTCCGCATTTTGTGTAAGTTCCCTACATGACAATGATACAATTTGTCATACACACACATAAGAACTTTAAAACATCTTAGAAATCTTGTTTCTAGAAATTTTAAAGACTATCTCATCTACTTATAAGCCTGACAACCCTTCAAAATTTGTAAGAATTCTTTCTAATTCAAAAACACAATTTAATTTCTTCTCACATTTCTGTTATATGCAGAGAGGAACCAGTATTATAATATATGATGATTATTATTATTTTGCATTTAAGTATATAAAAACTGGTGGGTTATCTGCTCCACATCCCAAATCAGTAACAAAAACTGAAGTGTCAGTGAGGTCGTCAAAGCCCCTTTACATTACTTCTTTCTCTTCACTGGAATGTATCCACTTGCCTCTTCCTTTATGCTATTGATCGTTGTTTATTCTGCCTCAACACTAGAAAAACTGCCTCATCAGCTAATTCTGTCTTGATGTTCTTTGCATTTCAGAGTGTAAAATTCATTACCTTCCCTTTTTTCCTAGCTTACACAAATATATTAAATAAAATTGTCACCATTTTCCAGAAAACCATTCATTCAATTAGAACATTATATTGCCCCAATTCTTGCCAGAGCACAGAAGTGATAGCAGAAATATTGGCACATCCAAGGTGTGTTGATACAGCAAAAGGAGAAGGATGTGCAGTTGGGGATGGAATAGGAATGTGGGATGCAAAATCCCAACTTACTATTTCAGAAACTCAAGAAAGTTCTGGCAAAGAGACTAAGCAAACAAACCAGAGAGAGACAGGAAAATCATGGCTTTTGTGAGATCATTGAAAACATGTATGTTGGTGTCTACCCCGGCACAGAGTTCTTGAAATCCTTGTAATTTCCTGGGTGGTATGAGTGTCTTTTTTTTCTGATGAGGCAACTCTGTATGGGCTCCTGGATGTGAGCCGGTAACTGGGAAGACCAAGTCGTGATTGGAAGCTTAGAATTTTTAGCCCCACCTCCCATTCTCTTGAGAAAGGAGAAAAGCTAAAAATGGAGTTAATGACCTATTGCATCTATGTGAAGAAGCCTCTATAAAATCCCAATGTAGGGGATTCTGAGAGCTTTCAGGTTGGCAAACATATCCACATTTGGATGGTGACACACCCAGCTCCATGGGGACAGAAACTCATGTACTTGGAACCCTGCCAGACTTCACCCTATGAATCTCTTCATCTGGCTGTTCATCTGTACCCTTTATCATATCCTCTAAAAAACATATAAATGCAAGTAAGTGTTTCCCTGAATTGTGTGAAGAGGAGAGGCCATCAGAATGGGACAAAGTTCTAGGACATTCGCATCTAGCTGAGAATTCTAACTGCTTTCACAACGTATAAAATCAGAGAAAAAACTCTGTTTACACCATCACCAACTATAGAAATGTAACATTAATGCAAAATTAAACTAATGGGGTTTTTTTTAAGATTTTACTTATTTTTGTAGAGGGGAAAGGAGGAAGAAAAAGAGGGACAGAAACAGCAATGAGTGGTTGCCTCTTCTGCGCACCCTACTGGGGACCTGGCCCTCAACCCAGGCATGTGCCCTGACTGGGAATCCAACCAATGACCCTTTGGTTCACAGACCAGCACTCAATCCACTGAGCCATACCAGCCAGGGCTAAACTCACATATTATTTTATTCAAGAGATATACTTCTGATTTTTCAGTTCCCTTCCTATTATATTATATCTAATTTTGTTTTAACAACCACAAAAAGTTAACTCATTTTACTTTAATGAAAAGTTTTTGAAGTCTGCCTGCCTTCAGATATTGTATTCTTTCCACCTTTTTTTCCCTATAATTTTGAAAAGGATCGGATTCATTAAGCTTCAAGAATATAGAGAAATTAACATAGATTTACAGTGCTTCTAAGTGACAGCATTCTTGATTTAAGACAAATCAGGAAAAGAAAATGAGCACTTTGCATAGTGTAGATAGATTGGTGGTAAGACTGTATTCATAAATCATAAGAAGAGATGACTGCCTATTGGGGAAAATTTTTAACATCAGATGATAATTTCCTATTTTTTTCCCCACATAATTCATAGAACCTAGATCCTTCTGCAGAGTCCATGGTTCTGATTTGGAGTAGGATATGGAGTAGAATATTTCCCTTTCAATGTTCAATTGCTACTGAGTTGCCCTTGGCATTTTGCAGTGCAACAAAGCTATATATGACCTTTTGAAGAGCTACTCAGCTACCAAGACCCCAAAATGTCAAGTACAACTCAGTTGCTCTCAAAAATTTTCCACTTGCAATTCACTTGTACTTGAAATGGATCACATACAATACAGTTGAAATGCAAGCAGAAAAAAAAAAGAGACCTTGTAAAATCTCTTAGGAAAATTAATCCATATCAGAGTGGAATGTCCTCATTAGTGAAGAAATATGGTCAAGTGGATTAAAGTACACTTTAGACCGAGTGCCTTGGGTCCTATTCTTTGGCTGGGTGACCTTGTTCAAAACATTTAACTTCAGGACTCAGTATGTATATTACAGGTGCTCTCAAGGCAGAGAACCATACTTATCATTCTATTTGGAAGCCCAGTGTCCCTGTCTTCCCTTCTGATTCTCTCTCTGCCTCTCTCTTTTCCCTGGTAGAGTGCTGGTGCAACTCTGCAAAAGAGCAGTTGTTCAGATCTGTGCTCACACTATTTGTTAGAGGCTGTCCAGCCTGCTTATGTAACCCAAGTGTTTGGATGTGCTCTTTCTGCCATTGAAACATCATGGAGACATTGAATACAACCGAAGAAGAACTTTGCAGACCATCTGTAAGAGAGTTGGCATAATAATGATGAACTTTCCCAGCTCCATCTTCCAGAAATTAAATTTCTTTGTATTAGTGAAGGGGGAAGCAGGCAGTAATGACCTATGGTATCAATTGACATGAAAGGATTTGTATTTCATGTAACAATATAAGCCAATATTATTAAGTGCTTGGATTTTCATTCAACAATAGAGTGAATTCTGGTATTTTTCTCCTTAACATATGAAGTTTATAGAGTATCTGCTAAAGACACCTTTAGTAAGAAGCTTAATATTCTGTGTAGAAGTTCTTAACTGGCAGTGATTTTCCTCCCAGGACAAGCTTGGCAATATTTAAAGACATCTTCTGTTGTCCCAACTGGGACGGTACTATTGGCCTTTAATTGGTGGAGGCCAGAGGGCCACTAACCGTCCTACAGTGCACAGGACAGGACCCACTGCAAAGCCTTATCCAGTTCAAAGTGCCAGTAGTGCCCAGGCTGAGAAACCATGGCAAGGGTGGTTTCCATGGTTGACACAGCATACACGTTTGAACACGAGAGAACGGTCATTTGAAGATGAAATCAGAGATGTATCGAACAGCCATCTGCACAAATTTTCTTTTTTTCTCACTTTAGATTTTCTGAATTCACAATAGTTTTTACCAGCACTTTTAATGTGTTTACCTTTTTTATTCTAAATATTTATTCAGTAGAGAAAAACAAGGTTCTCCATGGTTCTGGCCTGCTGGGAAGCATCTCCTGGGGAGCCAGCAGCAGGATAGTGCGGAATTCACAAAGATTGTGAAGCTGCATGGGACTGAATTTGAATTTTGACTTAGCCACTTAAAAGTTGTGTAACTCTGTGCAAGTTACAGAGCTTTGTCTTATTCTATTGATACTTTTTAAAAAGGAATAATAATACCTACTTCAGAGAACTTTCATCGACAACTATAGCTACATGTGTGTAGCAGGCAGCACAGTGCAGGCAGGGTGCGGAACAGCAGTCGCTGTGACGGAAGGTGGGCTGTCATGCAGAGAAGGGACCTGCCGTACCTCCCCAGGCAGCAGGCCTTTGCTTCTTCCTTTGGGTTTCATACGCAAATGCATCATTCTGCATGACTTTTCCAAATTATTAACTATCAATACTAAACACTACAGAGAATAAGTGGGCACAGCCCTGCCCTTTGGGAATTTTCCATGTATATGTAAGTCATTTCCAATCTGCATGCATATAGAGTTTTAATCTTTTATCATTTGTCTTATTAACAGAACTAGTATTTAACATTTGTTAAAAGTAGGTGTGACCAGATCCAGATCCTACCAGTTACTTTTCAGAATAGCAACATTTCCCAGTACAGAAAGAAAGAGAGGGAAGGAGGGAGGGAGGGAGGATGAGAATTAGTTTTGGTGATCACTAAGTATAACCAAAAGGAGAACTCATCTCAGTTTGCAGAGTGTTGCAGGGACTGTCTAACAATGTAAACCACTTCTCTTTGTGACAATAGGGCAAATTACTAAGGATGTTGCTAAAGTACAATATACACACATCATTTCCTTATTAACTACAAATGGATGGTCAAAAAGGAAGGTCAAGCAATAGGTCTGAATGAAATCATGTGGGAGGAGACAAACCTTCAGGCCCGTGCTGTGCAAGCAGTACATGAGTCCTGCATAGTAACAAGAGGAAGAAGGACGTGCTTGCCTCGTGGCAGACTGGAGATTTTGCTAATCAACTCATTACAGTGGCCTCAGGCTCTAATTACACAGAATTCCGCAAACCGCGCGCTCTCTCATGCTGTCTCTCTGTCTCTGAATGTTTCAACTTCCTGAATAAGAAAGGTTCCTAAAATGGAAAAATTCCCATTTGCAGCAGAAGAGATAAATATGCAAATAAAAACAGTTTGTATTCTACTCTTGTAAAAATTAAGTTCCTTAGAAGTAGAAAATATAATTGATACTGAGATTTCCTGGTTTGGGGAGAGGATTTTTATGGGAACACTCTTATCAGCCAAAGATTTTATCACAAATTGAAAAAGAAAATTGATGTTTTCTCCTTAGGAAACCAAAGCATTCACTGGTGTTGCTGTTGAGTGAAAATGTTTGTGCTACTTTCCTTCATGTAGATATGTACTTTCCAACTTTCCATCTCTACCAATCTCAACAGTAAACTGTAATCACACAAGTGACTTCACATATGCTGGCTGATATTTGGCACATATTCTTCCTAAAGAAAAAAAGCCTCGACTCCTGATTCTGTATGTCTGCTGGAGAGCAAACGATTTTCAGGTCAAAGACCTTCATATTACACGGCTGATGCCATTACCTTTGGCCACATCACTCTAGTATACCTGTTCAAATGTGGTAACCTATGTTTGATAAATGTGTTCAAATTAATAACCTATAACTCTTGCTACTGAATGAAATGGTGGTTTTAAACTGACGGGAGTACTCAATTTATGATATTCAATTTAAAAAGAGGTGACACCTCTCTTGAGAGTTTCAGTTTCACTAGTCAGTATGACTACATAGAGGGTTAGAACATTCCCTTCCCCGTCTTTGCTGGCTAGACAAAGGGGTTGTTTATATCGGCTTCCTTGACCTCATTCTCCTTTCTGTAACTAGCTTTTGCCAGGTGTACATTGAGAGAAAGGTAGGGAGAGTAAGGCTACAGCAGATGCATTATGACCCTTGTCCATGCCGATTGTTCTCATCTCCATCCTCTCTCATCAGTAGACACTAATGACACATTCGACCTTTACTTAAATGAATACCTCGAAAGGGAGGACAGTACAGAAACTGTGCCTGAGTCTTACTTTTGCATCCTCAGGACCTAGCGCAGCGCTTGGCTACAGAGTTAGCAACCTAATGAAAGTTTGTTGAGTAAATAATAAATAATAAATAATAAATGCACTGCTGCTACCTATACACTATCATTCCCCAGGAACCCAGAGTATAATACAGATCTTTCTCTTTTATTTTCTATCAAGTTTCCAGTTTCAACAGTGGTCAGCAATAATAAGCATTTGGCTCTAAACATTTCACTTTAACACTTCTAATGGGAATGTTAAGGATTTGTCATTTATAATTTATGTCTTTACAGATACATGTAGCCATTGCACAGACTTTCCATTAGCTTAGCTACTTGTGAAATAATTTCAAATAAGCTTCATCAGATTCTCTAAGGGCAGCCCTGGAAGAGTACCTTTGCTAAAATAGGCTGCAAAGGAGGTTGGCGTGAAGAATGTTCTTGCAAAAGCGACCTCGAAAGACAAATAGTGCAAGTGAATTCATTACATTTCACCTTCTCTCCCTCTGCTCTTCTGATAATTTTGCTTTGCTTAACGTTTTGAATATTTAATGCTATGCTAATTTTATTCCATTCAATATCATTTCTATTCTAGAGAAAAATTTACAGAAGCTATTCTGCCAATATTTAAAATAAATGGGGGTGGTATTTGGAACATTTGCATTGTTTAAGATTATTCTGAACCTCAAAAATTGCTTTATTTTCTCTGTAGGCTTTCTTTTAATGTTTAAAAAAGTGACAAATTCTAGTAATGCATTCATTTTCTCAAATTTTGGTTTTAGGTAAGAAGAGAAAAATTAGATTTCACTGGGGCTGAGAGTCAACAAGTTGACTATGCCACAATCGTTCTGAGAGCATTATTTGAACATTGATGCATTCAAAGAGGACAAAAACAGTATCTTCCGTGCATTCAAACACAGAGACGGGATCTTCTCCGTATATTATACAAAAAAAAATAACATTGATCTGTGATTTAATTTTCTAGTTTTTCTATTAAAGCCCCCGCAAAGTAATGTCTCCCTCAAAACGTAGCATTCTATTGAAATTTCTACTCACTGAAGAACTTACTCAGGCACCATGTGGCCAGGAATGACGTGGGAAAAAAGAATCGATCACATCTTAGAATGTTACAGGTGACTGAGACATTAGAGGTCATCTCATCTAAACCCTGACTTTGTCAGCAAGATAATAAAGGCTCAGGAGGAGAAAACCATTTTCCCATGTCACACATGTTAATACAAAACTCACAGTCTTCCACCGTCCCAAGTGCATTAACATTCTAGTATATAGATTTTTCCAGTTTCTATATGTTTAAAAGAGACTGTCATCTTGCTCACCACAAATCTTGTACAAAAATATGTACTTTCATATACAAATTTGAGTGATTCATATACAAATGTTCAGTTCTCACCACATTATGGATTTTCTGTTTAGCTTTTATAAAAGTTGTGTAGGTGAACATGGTATATATAAAGTGTATAAAGCTTTTTAGAACAGAGATTTTGCTGGTGGAAGCAATTTACAACATTTCAGCTAATAGTTACTTTAAAAAGAAAGATGAGTAAATTCTTGAGTTTTACATCTGTCGACTCTTTTCCTGAAGCTAATAGAGCACGAGTGTTTGGCATGCACGTTTGGGTCAATGATCATTTTGATGAGCCAGCTCTTTCTTCAGGAAGCAGGTTAATGTCAGTCTTCTCCAAGATTACCTTCCAGTTTTCACAGCAGTGAGAAATTAGTCTGTGTGGCGATATGCTAATTGCTAATTTGGGTTTTGTAAGGAAATGCGACTTGCCTGTAAGGGAAAGAAAGGAACAGTTGTAATAGGTGCAGCTGGAGGTGAGCAAGGAAATTTCAAGGGAGGTTTTACGGGTAGAGCGGACCTGATTTTTTGTGGGGCACGGCTTCATGCACTTTCTGTTTTTACAAAGTCCTTTTACCAGCACTTCCATAATCATCCTACTCAGAACATCCTACTTCCTCCACCCCCCAATTCTCCACCTCATCCCAGGCTGTTTCACTTATATACCCTGGGGAAATCTCAGCAATAAACAAGTATACTACATGCAACTTCTTAATATATAAACTGAAAGAAGGTTGATTTAACATTTGCTGTATTTTTTAATGAAGACCGGGCATTTGTTGTCAACGAAACATGTTTAAATAAAATATACTTTATGAAAAGCTTAAAGTGATTTTTAACAAATTAATATCAAAAAGATGGAAAAAGTAATTTCATTTCCAAGTTCTCTGTCATTTCAAACTTCAGCAGAATTCCAAAAAAAAAAACTTACTTATTATTGCACTTTTTATCTGAACAGCATATTTTCTGAATTTATCTTTGGATTCAGATTATTTTCCAGATTAATGATGACACACTATGCTTTTTCATCTAAACAGTCTTAGTTATTATCTTAATAATACTGGGGAAAAGTATAGTGTCTGCATGTTGTTAAAATGTCAAAAATGTCATTTTTTTTCAAGACTTCTAGAACTAGCCAGTGAAAAAAATCAAGAAGCACCCGACCTAAAATATACTCACAGACCAAATATCTATTAGTATGTTTTATTTAAGAAAAAACTGTAGGATAAAACCTCCATAACTTGCCAATAGGTTATATTTAGCATATTTTCCAAATACTAACTTAAAGAGGAACATTGATTTTCAACCAGAAATATGATTTCATGCATATAATTTTTAAACACATCACACTTTGAAAATCTTTGTTTCCCCTGTGTGATAGAAGGCAGTAGAGTGGAGCACCCTTTCTCTTGACAGCAGCTGGCAAATTATATATGCTTATTAAATAATTGGTATAATATGATTTAGTGAGCTTTTTATAAATTTGAAAACATGTCATCTAGAGTAATCCTGATATGACCTTGTTATTAATTAAATTGACGTAAGGGGTATTAAAACCAAAGACAGGGGTCTCAGATAACTGCAGGGGTGCTGGTCATGACTCAGTCCTTTTGCAATGCAGTTACGCCCACCTCCTTCATTTATAAACTTGTAAGGTTGAACTATGTCGCCAAGGCCTCCTCCAGTTCCCCAACCCTATAAATCAAACTACCTATAAAAATAAATGGAATTCAGCAATGTTCAGTTTCTAAAGTCAAGTTGTAAAGGGTAGAGACTTTTTTATTAACAAGTGCCGGAGGTGATATAGAACTCTGTGGGTGCTCAGTAAATATTAAACAATCAGCTTTATCTTTTATCTGCAAAATGGGATGAGTAATGCTGACGTGTCTCACAGAATTCCGTCTGAGAAATAATAAATGAGAACAAAGCACTTTTCAGATAATGAAATAATTTGAATAATCTGCTTTAACAGTTCTGAGGTCCAGCTAGATGATACAGGAATGAAGTGTCTTTTTTATTATTACATCTGTGAGATACCACAGTCTTTTTCATCTGTTTCAGAAGAAACAGTCATTAGCTTTGCTTATCATCACACAGTCAACATGAGTAATTTCTGTGCAAATGGAATTTTTCATATGATTTTAATGTTTATCACTTATAACAAAATGCAGCTTTTATCTTTACCTGATATCAAAGTGGAATTATATCTTGATTTTAATAGTTTAATGAGGCATTCTATCAGCATTATACTGCTCAGCCCGCAGAAAATGCCTTTTGCAATGACTGATAAGCTGCACAAGTGAAAAAATTGTAAATTTAATAATCCTCCTACTCAAAAAACTACACTTCAAAATTCTTACTAAGAAAAATTATGTGTTGCATTCTAGCTTCCGGGAGACTTCCAGTTTGTTCTTATTTATAATTGTGTTCGAGAAATAATGTGTGCTGTATTTTTTACAGTGTTTCAACAAAAGGCCGCCAGGAGACAGTCTGATGGTGACAAGTTCCAGGGTCCCAGGAAACAAGGTACCGACACAAACGTCAGCTTATTTAATTCTCTCCAAAGAAGAGTTAGAGAGGGATTATGAACACTAAATAAAGTCTCTTGGGGTAGAAGTAAATAAGTGTACTTGATTAACTTTACTCATAACTTTGTCTTACCCAAATATAATTTTGCCATAATAAGATTAATGCCAAAAATAGTTTAATTAACAAAGGCAAGAATTGGCCTTATTAGAATATTTGTGGCTATGTTGATGATGTTATCCGGGCTCTAGGAAGGTCGAGTAAGACAAATTCTCAAACATGCATCAGAGTATGCCTCTATAGACCTTTAGAGAGAAGCCTCTGAAATTACCTGGAGGGAGGCCAAGATGACTGACTGCCTCCACAAGGGGCCAGCCTGGGTTTTATGTGCTCTACACTGGCTCCAATCAAAGACCCTTTCTCACTATTCTCTTGCCTTCAGCACTTGATCCTATGTTTTTCAAACCATTACTTGTCATGCAGAGAAAAGCTAAATACTGAAGCAATAGAGATATCTCACCCAGGAGAGCTATTTTTCTCTTGCTCTATTAAGTAAGTGGCAGCTGCCTCCTGTTCTCCCTGACACTCTTGGTTCTCAGTAAAAAGAGAAAATCTACATATTAATTTTTTTCTGCTAACAAGGCCTTGGTTAGAGTTCAACAATGAAAATTGTAAAAGGTGGCACAGGTGGAGCTAACACTGGCTGGCTCGATAATCGCTCAGCATGCACAAACACTTTTCACCTCAACACACCTTTGAAATAACTTCAGTCCAAATCAATATTACCTTGAAACTGTTACCAGTAAATTATTGAGAGCAGCATTAAAATAAAACCAGGAAATTTTACAACAGCTCCTAAACACTCCCATAGTCAGTCACCTTTTGTGTCATTTTGCAGACAGCTGGGTACTGACTGTGCCAATGTCTAACACCCCTGAACCTCAAAGGGCCTGCTCCAAGGATGCCATTGATTGTCCTCTGAACAAAGCTGTGTCCCTGCAAAGATTGTTATTCACCCATGACTTCAAGTGGTGTTTCCCACAGCAGGAAGTCTCTACTTTTAGATTATTCTTCCAACTAAGCACCTGGTGTTCGAGTGCGGCACATGACAAAGCTGAACTTCCAGTCTACCATGAATGTCTTAGATGTTCTGCTTATAGATTTACAAAACTTACAGACTTATATATGCAAAAGTTCTACTGGAAAAGTTTCCATTTCTAACAATTCCATATTTGGGGGGGAAGGTGTATCTTTGTAAGTCTACTGCTATTCTACCACTGTGTCTTTAGCTCTCTTAAGAAATTGATGCAGAACTTCAGAGGTGATCTTTGGATCTTTGGATCTTAGGATCAAACAGCGGATGAAGAATTACACAAATCAAAGATATTACTTCTCTCTTGACTTCCCCCCATACCTCAAAGAGCTTTGGGAAGAGTAAGGAGAGCAAATGTCTTGAGCTGTTTAGGAGACTATTTCCATGAAGCATTTTTTATAAATTATCCAATTATCGTGTTTTAATTAAACTCTGTTAGGAGTCAGGGGAAATGTGGAGAAGGCCACAGGTGATGAAGGAAGGTGACAAGTGACAAATGTAATGAAGAGATCCTTGATCTCTTCACTTGAACGCTTCATCTTATCAATTATTTTTCTGGCTGCTCCACAGAGAGCAATATATGGAAAGGCTGTGAATGTCCATGGAGCTTAGATGAGAATGATTATTGTTCTACCATGTGTATAGAGTAAAATTAGTCCCTTCTGTACCCAGAGAACAAACAAACAAAAAAAAAGTAGGAGAGAACAGTGAAAGGAAGTGAGGACCTAATTATAATTTTTGGATGACTACCTGTTCATATCTTACCTAATTTGCTTCAACTATGTCAATGACTGCCAGGTTTTTTAAAATATTTGAGGGCTATGATTCTGAAATTTTAATTAAGGTTTTTTCTTTGCAGATTTTTTTCTTTCTATACATTTAAATCCAATTTCTTGATGATTACTCAACTTAGAGCAGTTTCCTTAGATTTCTTTAACCCTAGACATCAGTAATTCAGCATAACAGAAAAAAACATTGATATATTTACAAGGACTAGAGAAATATAAACTTCATGAAATGTTTTTTAAAAAACCTCTCTGATTACTGCAATCTGAGAAAGAAAAGATAATGGAGAATAATTGGGAATACTTTTTTAATTAAAGACTTCTAAGTGCCTAAAAGGGCTTACTGTATACAACCATTTCTGTCTAAACCTTTTAGGGTATTTATGACCATCCAGGCCATAGGACATACTGGGCGGTCGAAACTTCCAGGATTCAAATATTCCAGAATTCCATGGTATAATAGGAAAAGCAGTAAGTGCTTCACCAATGATAATCTCTTAATTTGGTAAAGAACAGCAACAAAAAAAGGCCCTTCTATTAAATGTTTGTCAGAGTCAAGATTTTCTAAAGGGACCAGACAAGTTCCCTAAAAAAGGTTAAGGAAATTATTTATTGCACTATATGCTGATAGGAAATGGGACTACGAGAGCCAACTATATTTCCACTGAAAATATAAGTGTTTCAGATGGGCTGTGTTCACAAGTGCCAGGGGTTGCCAGGAAGTTGCACTATTGCTAAATCAAGGAATTTTCCTGAGGAACAGAAAAAAAATTAATTGGCACCATTTCCGTGGAAACTCAACAGATTTATTCAACTCAGTTTTCACATCTTGAAAAAACATAAGGAACATTCTGAGGACTTTGGATCACAAATAAAAGTTTCCATCAAAATACAACTTTCCCAAGTTGGTTTTGAAATTAGAAAATGCCAGAGTGGTATAACAGAAAATGCTGCTTCCACAACCTCCACCTTTTCCCAAAAGTGAGCCTCGTGAGCTAGCCAAGGGTTTGTTCTTCACGTTGCAAGCCAGAGACCCGAATTTTGTCAGTGTCTTTGGACTTGATCACAGTTTTGAAGTCTGAGTCACATTAACCAAGCTCATAGAGGCCTAATCTGCAACCTTTATAGTCCTTAATTCCAACCTGTTAAATCTATACATTCTAGTGACTAGATTACTTCCCACTGACTGGAATCCTTACATTCATTAGGCCTCTGCAAATAATAAAGTGTCTATAAAAGAGAATTAGTAATTAGAAAACTACTAGGTAAGCATGATTAAGTCAAAGGAGAATGGAGAAATTTGAGGGCTCCTTCCTTAAGGATTTAGAAATATCTGCTCAATTTTTTCTGCTCACAGAATAATATAATAATCTAGGGTTAACAATGCTCATGTCTCCCAAACATGTTACATTCATTTTCTCTGTTATATTATTTTTTCTTGGACAGTGCCAAGGGGCCTTTCCTGTCCTCCCCAGAATCACCCCTATTTTATCCATGCAGTCTTACCTCAGATCTGGTACATGGCAATAGATGAGATTTAGCCTTCTTTACGTTTTAACTGCCATACTGATCATGAGTCACATCCACAGCTCCCAGCCACACAGTTCAGTACTGAACTGCATGCAGGTTGTGCTGTTGCTGTTGCTCTTACATGGCAAGCCATTTGTTTGAGGGGGGGTGGGAGGTGGTGAGGGGAGGGGCAGAGCACATCCACCTTAACCAACTGCCTATACCAGTGACTCCCAACCTTAGATGAGCATAAGAATTATTTGAAAGTTTCTAAAATGTGGTTGGCTGCATCTGACCTTAGACATGGAATAAAAGTAGAACATATGACAAGCAATAATCTAAAAACCAACATACAAAAGACAAAATCTAACCAAAAGAAACTGTTTCAGAAGCATACTGTGGTCAAATTTGGCTTCTGAATGTATTTCTAAAGTAATCTGTACAATGTAATCTTCATCATTGCCATGTTTAAACCCGTGTTTCATGTAAAAATTTAAATCTCCAACCATTTTCTATTATATAATTATATCATCTGCACTAATGACTTTTGCTCTTGTCATTTGTTAACAGGCTTTCTATGTTGTTTTCTTAATTTGAGACACATTTCTCTAAAAGTATAATTCTATCAAATGTGGAAGAATAAGAAAATGTAGAAAGATTCATGTTACCATAAAAATGTGAAAAAGAAGATATTTATTTGTGATAATGAAGACTATTCAGATGTGTTTAATAAGCAGGCAATGAATCTTCTCTGCTCAGCAAGTCTATCTGCCTGGCTCCTGTAGGCTTCGAGTTTGCAATTCCTGGTGCAGCCCCTGCCCGGTAGCTTCACTACCGATTGCACAGTTGTTATTGGCTGGTCTCCTTGGGGAGTGTTCGTGTTCATGGGAAAGATACAGTCAGAGAACACATCTTGTGTGTTCTCTAAGTGCCCAGTGCTGCGGCAGTTTGATAAATGTTAAATAATAAAATTTTCTATAAGTAGGAGACCTGGGAAAATGTGAATAGTATTACCCTTATTTTTGAAAAGAGAATGCTGTTCTCTGAGGCATTTTCTCCAGGCTGTTTTTGCCAGCACCAGATATATTAAAAAGAAAGGAGGGAGAGTTATCAAACTGTAGTCATTTGTACTCCATAAAAGAATAATGGACTCAGTTCTCTTTTTCAGTATAACTTACATTTCCATTTATCATATTGTTCACAAAAGCTTTTTTATTAAAGTCATACCTGGAAAAATGTTTTTAATAGTTGGGGTTTTGTTTAGAATGGTGATGTGTCTATAGCCCACAGTGTGGCCTCTCACAAATAAGTATTTGGAAGTCAAGGCATCAATAAGACAGAGCTCTCAATAACAGTGAAAACAAAGACCGGAAAAAAAGCAAATGCTAGTGTAGTTGGGAACTAATCCAGCTAATTCTAAGACTGCAAAAGGAGACTGAAACAAAGTCAGTAGTCCGCCAGATCCACAGGTCTCACTCACACAGATGCTAAGCTTTCAAAGTTTTTCCCTCTCCAGCTCTGGCCTTTCTGTGTACGAGTACATTCAGAGAATAGCCCTCTCAATAGAAAGTGAGGAGGGGGATCTCATGTTACTTTTTGCATCCCAAGAGGCTCAAGTAAAGCTGTGTGATGGAAGGATGGGGTGGTCAAGAAGAGTTCTGTTAGGAATTTATACAGGGAGTTAATACCTGGTAGACCTGTCAGTACATGATGCCAAGGAATCGTGTACCACCCACAGGTGATGCCACCGCACTAGACACATCCTGCTAAGCCCTGAGATCTTGCACTGTGCACTACACTTATCAAAAGTCTCTGCAGTCCTGGAGCAGAAATCAAAATTTTATCTGAACACAAGCAATAGTCTCAAAGGATAAATGAGCATCAAATCTGTTGGTGAACATGATTCCATAGATTTCAAGGATTAAAGAAGAGAACAAACAAATAATATGAGAACTTAAAAAGTTACTCCAGAGGAAAGAAGGAACTTTCCATCATGGAAACTCAGGAAAATTATACTTAAACAAATATTTCTTTAATGAGTAAGATTGTCCTATCTTCCACAAAAGTTCCAGGGTATCAACATGGAGATAATGGGAAACACACAGACACACACACTAAGAACATTTCAACTAACAATTTATAACTTTTGAAATCTGAAGAGCTTTATAAGTATTGTACCATTTTATAAAATGTTCTAAGGCGATAACTATAAAAAGTATGTGAGCCATCAAGGTCAGGCTTCAAAAAGGCTGACAGAAGATGCAATCCATCATCAAAATAGAGAATGTAGTTGGAGAAGGGTTTGTTCTCAATACATGGAAAGACCAGAAACAATCAGAACACCTGGAGAACAGAGATCCAACTCCTGTATAAAAGGTGTATTTAAAACAGGACAGACAATACAATGAATAGCGTAGGTAAACAAAGCTGTGGAGAACCCAGGATGGGAAGTGCAACATGCAGACTGTCTGGGCTCACTGTGATCCGGGGGAAGTGAAGAAATGTACCCAGATTTAAAAGCACCCTAGCAAATCTTTTAAATTTAAAGACAAAGAAATAATCCCCATGTATTGAGGAACTATTTTAACCTAGATTTTCTATGAAAAAATCAAAATCCATTTTAAAATGACATAATCTGTGTAACAAAAATTTGCATAAAAAACTACACATTTTATTGAGAAAAGATTGGGAGTAAAAGACAGAAAACTGTACTTGAACAATAATTAGATAAAAAAATTTTTAAAGATTGTCACTTGTATTTAGTCAGAGGTTTTGCCCATGTCAGAAGAAAACAAATACACTTTTTAGATATTTGGGATTTTATAAATAATAACATTCTATATCTCTATAAAAGTATTACCCTCAAAATTTTCTAAGTAAATGAGAGATCAAGCAAATAAATAGCTCAAAAAAAGGAGTCATGGTGTTAAAAAATTGTAGTGAATAATTATTTTACTGAAATACAATATTCAATTTAGATAATTATTATAAATTAACTTATCAATCATGTGAATGTAAAATATTGGTAATAAATAACAAATATATAATGCAACAAATAATGGTATATAATAATATGAACCTAAATCTTAAATACTATACAAATGTCTAGAAACTAGAAGAAAATGAAAAAGTAAATCATACCATTTTATTTGACTTTGCTGATAAAAAACATAAGATAAAAAAATCTCTGAAATTTAGAGAAGTAGTCATTATTTTAAAATAAATAGAACATATACCTTTCAAATCACTTAACATTATATAATTATTTATAAATATGTAGCATATATGTACTGTTAGATATTATATGTATAGTCTTTATAACAAAAGCCAGAAACTATAATTAAAGGCAAAAAAAGGAAATATACAAAACGAGATTGTGTATAAGAACAGCAGTTACAATACCCTTTGTAAACGTGTTAAACATCCTCACAGAGCAGTAGCAGTCATTGAGGACAAATGGCACTGTGTTAACCATTTCTATACAACAGCTCGTTAAGTCCTCACTGCTATTTTCTGCATAGATACTATTTTCCTTTTTTAGAAGGATTGGCTGTGTAACCAAGCTCAGTCACTGATTGTACTGTTTTTCCAGGTAAGCATACTGATAATTCTATGACTTCCTGGGCTTTTGCCACAAAGTGTGTTACACGCATTAGCTCCTTCAACCCCTGCAGTAGCCCTGTGAGGAAAGTATTATTTAGCTTCATTTTATAGACAAAGAAACTGATGTTTAGAGAGGTGGGGTAAAGCCAAGCTGATTTGTACCCATGCCTGCAGAGACCATTCTGCTGTATGTTCTCTTCTATGAAAGACAGATTCAAATTTGGATAACAGACAAAATCAAACTACATTCTGTTTAAAAAACAAAACAAACAACACATTGCCATCCTGGCTGGTGTGGTTCAGTGGTTGAGCACCAGCCTGAGAACCAAAAGGTCACTGGTTTGATTCCCAGTCAGAGTACATGCCTGGGGTGTGGGCCAGGTCCCCAGTTGGAGACGTATGGAAGGTGATGGGTCAGTGTTTCTTGCCCTCGTTCTCCTTCCCTTCCCCTAGCTCTAAAAAATAAATAAAATCTTTAAAAACATGTTTAAAAATAACATATCAATACAAACACTAAAGAAATTTTTAATTTAATGGTAATGATTACTTAAAGAAACAGAAATAGAAACAAAAATAAAATTTTTCCATCTTAATTTTAGAAAAAATAGAATTCCAGGTGAACGTATTCATTAGACAAAGAAAATTATTC
Source organism: Artibeus jamaicensis (assembly GCF_021234435.1). Taxonomy (NCBI): domain Eukaryota; kingdom Metazoa; phylum Chordata; class Mammalia; order Chiroptera; family Phyllostomidae; genus Artibeus; species Artibeus jamaicensis. The sequence continues at coordinate 18,525,889 of NW_026521837.1, forward strand.
TATTTATTTAAATTTAAAATCCAAATAAAAGCCAGTTACTCATGTACTTTTATGTGGCAAACATTAAAGCATTAAAACATTTAAACAAAATGTGATATAATAAAATAAACTGACAAAATCACAGTAGTAGTGAGAGGTTTTAAATACACTAAATTTTTGATAAAGTAGTGAAAATGCAAAAATATACATAAAAGAGGTGTGTAAAAATTATGATGCCTATACTTAATATACTATATACTTTTCAATATCTATAATTGTACATGATAATATGTTAGCTGATAAAATAAACTTAATACTATATGACCTATTCAACTTCCTTTCTGCCCTCGAAACAATATTTAAAGTAATAATAACAGAAATTTTTTAAAAACTGAGAAAATTCTGGAAAACTCTGAAGGCAAAGAGAAAATGAAACACAATCGGTTGCTTAGAAGACAGCCGTAAAAACTGTCTCTGTAAGCAGAGGCAACGTCAGAACCTTAACACTGTAGTCATCACAAAAGAGAAGGGAAAAAAAGGAACTAGAAACACTAGTAAAAACTTATAGGATGAAGCCAGTGAAATAGCTTTCATGAAAGTTGAAAATAGTGGTACAATTGAAAGAATTCACGTGTGAAAACACAAGAAATGTTGATGAAATCTCAAAATTTATTTTTTACATTTTGTTTTTTATTTAATCTTTATTATATTTTTTCCCATTACCATTTAGTCCCCTTAGATCCCCCTTCCACAGCAATCACCACACTGTGGTCCATGTCCATAAATCCCTTTTCCTCTTTGCTCAATCCCTCCACACCCTACTAGCTGTCATCCTGCTTTTCATCCATGAGTCTGTCCCCATTTTCCTTGTTAGGTCAGTTCATTAGATTCCACATGAGCTTGAATTCATATGTTAATTTTCTTTTTCTGACTGGTTTTTTTTACTTAGCATATTTTTCTCCAGGTTTATCCATACATTTGCAAAAGGTAAAACTTTCTTCTTTTTTTATTGCCAATTAATATTCCATTGTGTAAATATCATAATTGTTTTAGCTATTCATCTACTGATGGCCACTTGGCCTGCTTCCATATCTTGGCGATTGTAAATAATGCTCCAGTGAACATAAAGGTGCCTATGTACTTTCAAATTAGTGTTTTGGGTTCCTTCAGTTATATTGCCAGAAGTGAGATAGCTGCGTAAAAAAACAGGTCCATTTTTAATCTGTTGAGGTGTCTCCAGACTGCTTTCCACAGTAGCTGCACCAATCTGCATTCCCATCAACAGTGCAAAAGGAATCCCTTCTCTCCACATCTTCGCCAGCACTAGTTTTTTGATCTACTGATGATAGCCATTCTGACAGGTGTGAAATGATATCTCATTGTGGTTTTCATTTGCATTTCTCTGAAGATTAGTGACTTTGAGCATCTTTTCATATGTCTACTGGCCCTCTGCATGTCCTTTTGGAGGAATGTCTATTCATCTGTCCTTCCATTCTAAATGAAAACTTGGCTGGATAGAGCAATCTAGGTTGTAGGTCTTTGGATTTCATGACTTGGAATACTTCTTTCCAGCCCCTTCTTGCCTGTAAGGTCTCTTTTGAGAAATCCGCTGACAGTCTGATGGAACTCCTTGGTAGGTGACTGTCCCTTTATCTCTTGTTGCTTCTAGGATTCTCTCCTTCATTTTAATCTTGGCTAATGTAATGATGATGTGCCTTTGTGTGTTCCTTCTTGGGTCCAACTTCTTTGGGACTCTCTGAGCTTCCTGGATTTCCTGGAAGTCTATTTCCTTTGCCAGAATGGGGAAGTTCTCTTTTATTATTTGTTCAAATAAGGTTTCCACTCATGGCTGTTCCTCTTCCCCTTCTGGTACCCCTATAATTCGGATGTTGGAACGTTTAAAGATGTCCTGGAGGTTCCTAAGCCTCTCCTCATTTTTTTGAATTATTGTTTCTTCATATTTTTCTGTTTGGCCATTTTTTCCTTCCTTCTGGTCTGCTCCCTTGATTTGGGTTCCAGTTTCCTTTCTATTACTACTGGTTTCCTGTGCATTACCATTCATTTCAATTAGGTTAGCCTTCATATGTTCCTCTAATTTGTGACTAAAATCAACCAGTTCTGTGAGCATCCTGATCACCAGTGTTTTGAACTGTGCATCTGAAAGTTTGGCTATTTCTTCATCGCTTAGATTTATGGGCTCTGGGGCTCTGAGTTGTTCTTGAGCCATGTTTTGATCTGTCTGTGCCCGTTACATATGAATGGAAGGACAGATAAAGTGCTTCTCAGATAAGATCAAATTAAAGGAGTTCATCATCACCAAGCCATTATTATATGAAATGTTAAAGGGACTTCCCTAAGAAAAAGAAGATAAAAAAGATGAATAGTGACAGGGCAGCAAACTCACAGTTAGTAACAACCACACCTAAAACAAAAGCAAATTAAGAGGACAGCTAGATCAGGAGCACAACCATAGAGATGAAGATCATATAGAGGGTTAGCAACAGGGGAGTGGGAAAAGGAGAAGGGGGGAGAAGGTACAGAAAATAAGTAGCATAGACAGTAGATAGAAAATAGATAGGGTAGAGGGCAAGAATAGTAGGGGAAATATAGAATCTAAAGAACTTGAGGCACGTGTTCATGAACTAAAGGGGGTGGTGGTGGAGAGGTGTGCACGGTGAAGGGGAATGGAGTGGGGGAAATAGAACAAATGTAACGGTATAATCGATAAAATTAAAAAAAGGAAAAAAAAAGAAATGTCTATTCAGGTCCTTTGACCATTTTCTAGTTGGTTGGAGTGTTTTTGGTGTTGAGTTTTGTAAGTTCTATATAAATTTTGGATATTAACCCCTTAACGGATATATCAATAGATATGTTCTAACCCATTCTATGGGTTATATTTTTATTTAGTTGATGATTCCCTTTGCTGTGCAAAACCTTTTTAGTTTGTTGTAATCCTATTTGTTAATTTTTTTTCTTCTGTTTCCCTTGCCTGGGTAGATATATCTGATAAAATATTGCTATAAGCAGTTTCTGAGATTTTGCTGCCTATGTTTTCTTCCATGATTTTTATGGCTTCAGGTCTAACATTTAAGTTTTTTATCCATTTTGAATTTATTCATTTGCATGGTATAAGAACATGGTCTAGTTTCATTTTTATGCACATATCCTTTCAATTTTCCCAACACCATTTATTGAATAAAATATATTTAGCCCATCATATATGTTTGCTTCCTCTGTCAAATATTAATTGACTATAACAGTATGGGTTTATTTCTGGACTCTCTATTCTGTTCTATTGATTTATGTATCTTTTTTATGCCAGTACCAGACCATTTTGATTACTATGGCCTTGTAGTATAGTTTGATATTAGGTAGTGTGATTCCTCCAACTTTGATCTTCTTTCTCAGGATCACTGATAATGGAGAGGCTGTGCATGTGTTTGGTGAAGAGGTATATGGGATATCTCTGTATCTTCTACTCACTTTTACTGTGAACTTAAAACTGCTCTAAAAATAAAGTATATTTTTAAAATAAATTAATTTATATTTAAAAACTGTCAGTTGGTAAAAGGACTGTTTTAAATATTACTAACTAGTAGCTCAGGAGTGTTTTAACTCAAAAGGTAATCAGGGACAAATTTTGCCATTGAGTTATTTCAAACTCAAGTAAAAGAATTTTTCTCCTATATGAACCACCCCATGTGGTAGAAATATTAATGTAATGTGCTAGTTATTTCATTAAGAAAAGTACATAATTATCAAAGTTAATGATGAAAAAGACATATATTATTACTGTTCAACTATTCATAATTTTTTTAAATCCTACAGACTAAAAAGAATGATGATTTTTGATGTGATTAGCAATATCTTACTAATTCAAGGGTAGAGCTTTTCTCCTTAAGTTTAGGAACAAGATTAAGATGCTTATTATCAACATTTTTACTCACCTTTATACCAAAAGTTTCTAACAACTGGAATGACATAAATAAAAAGTGTAACTCTTGGGAAAGAGAGCATACTTTTTCATTATTTTTAGATCATATACGTGCATATCTAGAAAGCATGACAGAATCAACTACAAGACTCCTGAAAGTTATTTAAAATTTTTAAATATATTCAGAAATAATTTGGTTTTTTATGTACCAGCAATAATAGTCTGAAGACATCATGAAAGAAAAAATAACTGATTCACTCTGCAATGGAAACATGAACAGTTCCCAATAAAAAAGAGAGAGGCACAGCCTTTTCCTAGACAGGTAGATAAATAGTCCAAAGTCTTCTTAAAATGATTTATGGATTTAAGAAAACCCCAATTATTTTGAAAGGATTAAAAGAACTTATTTTCCCCTGGGGAAAGAGTCAACAGTTTGGAAGACTGCTTCTAATTCACAAAGAAAACAAACAAACAAACAATCAAATAAATAAATAAATAGGGCTCAAATTAGGCAACATGTAGAAAATTTAAAAGATTCAGGTAGCACCTTTTGCTATATATCTTATTAAAGTCTACTACTTACACAGCGCTTAAATCTATAGCATTTAACATTATATCAGCATGACAACTACTAGCAGTAAAAGAAGGGTTTAGATCATAAAACTATTAAGGTTATGTGCTTTTTTTTACTCAAATAATGCAAAGTATTAGCAAAAGTACAATAGGACAGGCCCTTGTTCACCATCCCAGTGAGGCTGAAAATAGCAACACACTCCGGGAAAGGAGATTGGTGCTGATTATTAATAGCTCTGCAAGGATTTTTAACTAGAAAGTATCCTTTTGGGAGTCTATTCTAAGATAATTAACAGCATAACAGCCAATGATTTGTTTGAAAGACTTTTAAACAATAATAATATATATTGTAGTAGGAATAAAAAATTGACAACAGCAGCAGAATGGCTAAATACTTCATGGACCATACAAACTTTTTAGATATAATATAGCAAAAAAAACACATTTCAAAGAATATTCAGTGGCATGGAAACATTCTTAGGTTATATGAATAAAAAAATACAGATAGCAGGACACAATATCAGTATAAGCCCAATTTAGGAAAAATAAAAGTACACTGAAAAAGGAGAAACAGTAGAATGTTGACAGTCTATCTCTAAAGAGTGTAATAGTGAATGGTCATCATTTTGTCTTTTGGTGCTTTTCTTTATTTTCTAAGTAGTGGGGAAAAGTCGTGTTGTAAATCCCCAACAATTAAAGTGAAATGGCAAAGAATGCATTGTTCATGAAAAAATTATTCAGATGCTTGGCAAAATTATTCAGATGACTTTATTCAGGGGCACTATGTTTTAAGTACAGGGACCAAGGCAATGCAGTTTTGCAGTAAGAGAGACATCGGTCTCATCTGAATACAAAAGGAAAAATGAGAGTTTATAGCCAAGCAGCAGAGTGTGTGGGATAGGCAGGGGATGGATGCAAAATCACTAAGAGAAAACATCAGGGGTAAGAGGGATTGTAGCTATGTTGACCTAATAGGATTCCTGCTAAAGGCTGGCAGATGGTCAGATATTACCTGGAAGATAGTGGAAGATAAGGAAGCCAATCAGATTTGGAGGTTGATCAGATATCAAGTGTGGGAGATTCTGGCAAAACCTCTTCAGTATGTTGATGCTTGTGAAAATTAGGTACCACGAAGACAGACATGGGAGTGTAAAAGGTAAAGCTTCGTTGGAAAAGGACTCAGCGGAGTCTCACCAAAGTTTAATGAAGGAGAGACACTGTTATGTGCCGCCTTCAGTTAAGGAAATGTGGAGACTTACTTGCTTGTCAATTACAAATAAATCAACATTCCAGGTCTCTGTTAGTCTGCCCATGTGGACCTGAACTTATTTACCTGCCAATCCCCTAGCTATGGAAAAAATATAACTTCAGATTTAAAACTCAATCACTGGTTCTTTAAGTCCTGTTATTGACCAGTTCTTCCCAATTGCTCACAAAATACTTTGGAATACTTAGGAATATGGCAAGATGGTACAGCATGATATGGCATAGTATAGTATATCTGGCATGGTTTGGAGTGGCATGTATTCTATGGAGAAACCCATTAGCAAAGGGGGAGATATTTTCTTATTGTGAAAACAATATAGTGTTATTATGGAGTGTTAGAAATTAGAAAAAAGTTACTACCTTTGATATCATCACAACAGAATAGCCAGTATCATCTTTAAAATTTTTCTTCAATGCTCTATATGTACAACATCGACAGTGTTAAGAGTTTACTGTATATGCAATTCTGTATCCTGCTTTTGTACTCGTCATTATATAATAGGCACTTTTTTGTTCCCACGAGGTCTTTTTAGTCATTGCTGTTATTTTAATGACTGCCTAATATTTATTAAGTAGACGTCTTATATTTTAAATTCCTTTTTGTTGAGCAATCAAGTTGCTTCCTTTAAAGTTTTCGGTTAAAATATGTTCTAGCCAGTCACTCGGTAAACAGAAAGAATTTGAATGAAAAGCCCAGTATGCTGTCTTACCTACAGATTCATATACTGACCACGGCATGTTTCTTGATGTTTATACGATGAGCATTTGCTGAAATAGGATAACTTCTAGAAAGAATAATACTAAAGAAACTAAACATTTGCATTTGATTGCACAGCCAAAGGCTGTGAATCAATTAAAAAACCACAACTTTAGAATGTATAGTTTGTCTTGAAGTTTTAACAGTAAGAGACAAAGAGGCTGTAGTATGTACAGTTCACAGCCTGAAAAATGTTTTTTGAGGAAAATTATATTAAACTTACACTAGTGTGTCTAAAAATAAACTAAGTATAAAACTGGGAGGGAAGGAAAAAATCCCTCAACCCACTACCCCCCACAAAATAGTAACCTAAGTGCAATGAAGCAATTTTGCACATACTACTTAAAGTTAACAGGTTACACATTTTTGTTTGACTAATCTACCCTTAGGGGGAAAGTTGGTAAAGTGCCTTTGCAACTTATCATTCGTAATAGTAATTTATCAAACAATTTTATTTTATCTTATCAGATTTAGTGTGCAAAAAGTAAAAGCAGATGTATGGAAAGTCAGTCTAGCTGTAAACAAGTCACATTCAGGACTTGTTACAGAGACTTCTGCTGCTCCTAACCTTTGTTCTTTTGCTCTCTTTACACAACCATACAGAACTGAACCCCCACCCCCCCAAAATCGTCTTATTTATATTTTAATAGCTAAAACTTGAAATACAAAAGGGTGATTGAAATAAATTTTATTTCTGAAGACTCATTTTTTTTTAGTTCAGCTAAACTGAAGCTGGTACATTCTGGGGGGAAGACTTTTCTTGTAAAAACTTCCACAGAAAGCAGAAAATTCAGCTGCATGGTTACCTGAGATAAAAATGGATTCACACTTAGGTAAAGAGATGACAGAAGTGAGGTGCTAGTTAAATGGCATGGCTGTTAAATGATGATGCTAAGCCTCCACACTCTGGCTGGAACTGCAGGGAAACTTCTGCAAACTGCACCTCGCAAATTGAATTGGAGTGTGGAGACCTATAAAAAGCACTGGTACAAGAAACTACACCTCAGTCGTTATCTGTGCTTTTGGCTGCTGAACCAGTGAGCCCTGTGGTTGACTTGTGCATCTCCAGTTTCCCTGGGATTTCATGCTTTGTCATCCCCGAAGGAAGAGATTTGAGTACAGAATCTGTTGACATCTTGTTAGTTCTGGGGCAATAGGACTTCTGAAGAGAAAAGACAAGCCAAGAAAGCCCTGTGTGGACCAGAATGATGGTCCATGGAACAGTTTTATGGGCATGTAAATCTTTTCAGAAAGAAACCCTTTCCGTATCCTTGTTCCCAGATTCTCTGCTAGATTTTTGCTCAAAACTGAGAGCAACATTAGAAGTTGTTCCAAGAGAGCCCTGAGGCTCAGGTTTCCTTCACATACTTAATCCTGCTACAAAGGACTTGAAACTTCTCTTTTCCAGACTAACCAATCCTAATATTATCAAAGAACCCTTATTACTAGAGAATTTTTATGCCCTCTTATCTCCCCAGTCCCTGTCAGTCTCTTGTAGTTGATCTATTTCTTTCCTGACAAAGGGACCCCACTAAGGAGTGACAGCTCTTTAGTGCACATTGGTTAGGATTAGTTATTCTCTGCTTCTAGACTTACGGGCATATTTTGATCTGACAGTGCATAATACCTCTACCGCTGCCAGTGGGTTACCATATCCCTTCCGAGATAAAACAGTGAAGTGTGTTGGACTTCAGAAAAATATATAAGTGAGAAGATATAAATGCAAATGAGTTCTGTAGCTGGGCAGGTAGCACCACTATGATACCATGCAGTGATTATCAGGAGTGGCAGGGCTTGGGGTAGCCAGGAGAGCACAAAACATTCCTAAAGGCAAGCAGGGGGTTCATGTAGTCCTCCAACACCATGTGGGACAAATCACTGGATTCTCCCGTGGTCTGCAGTGTGCTACCGCTGTACTTCCGGCCAAACTCTGTGTGTCATTAGCAGCCAACACATGGAAAACAGGAACGTCTGAGGTTCTTCTTGTGCTGAACAAATAAGACATGGAATGCTCCAAAAATAAACTCTTTAAAAGAAAGCCATTCACGACAAAGTGACCAGCAATTATGTATTTTAAATCTTTCAAGAATAAACTTTCAAATAATCCTAATCCTCTTAAGGCATTAAGATTTCGGTTCAGATCTCTTTTCCCAAAGCTAAAGAAATTATTTTTACTCTACACATATTTATTATTAATTGTAATGCTAGCATTTATTTAGCTTACTATGTGGCAGGTACTGTGCTAAGTACTTTGTGGGGATTTTTCAGAGTAATCCTCACAGAAAGACCAGGTGGTAGGCACCACCTGTAGCTCATGCAGGGCAGAAATTTTGCTGCTGTTCTTCCTCTCCACTTTCTTTCCACCGATGCAAAACAGTGTCTTTAACCATAACACAAGTGTCAGGCACACCATCCTTAGAAAAAAAATCATTTAAAAATGTCTACTGATTTATTCTGTAGCTGTTCATACACCCGTAAGAACAAGAAACTTAAGCTGCTAGTTTTTTAGAGTTTTTCTTTTCTAGTTGTCATAGGTTCGCTTCTTGTTGAAACACCCTCCCCTTCTATCACAGACAGACCTCGGGTGGAGAGTCAAACCTATTCCACTGTGAGGGGCTACCTGGCTGCCGGGCAGGAAGAACTCATCCTCCTGCAGGAGAAAGTGAAGAGTGGGAAACTGTCTGTGGACCAAGCCCTTGAGAAATTTAAACACTGGCAGATGGGAAAGACTGGCCTGGAAATGATTCAGCAGGTAATACTGACCCCATCCCCTTCTGGAACATTCCCTTATTCACCGAGCTCCTAGCCTCTTTGTCAAGATTGAGTCTTCACAAGAAATATAGGTAAATGTTCTTTTGTTTATATTTTTAAGATTTTATTTATCTTTAGAGGGGAAGGGAAGGAGAGAGGGAGAGAAATATCAATGTATGGTTGCCTCTTGTGTATCCCCTTCTGGGAACTGGCCGGCAACCCAGGCATGTGCCCTGACTGGGTTGTTTTTAAATAGACACAAAGATAAGATGTTTTCAAACTACCAATCAAAAGATGAAAATTAAGTCCTGGCTGGTGTAGCTCAGTGGATTGAGTGCAGGTTTGTGAATCAAAGGATCACAGTTTGATTCCCAGTCAGGGCACATGCCTGGGTTGCAGGCCACTTCCCATCAGGGAACACGTGAGAGGCAACCATACATTGATGTTTCTCTCCCTCTCTCCTTCCCTTCCCCTCTAAAAATAAATAAATAAAATCTTTAAAAATACTTTTAAAAAAAGAATGACTTTTACCCCAAAGTAATTTCTTAAAAAAAAAAGCTGAAAAATATCCAGACTTCACATTTACAGATCACTGGTGAGCTCAATGCCAGAACCCAAAGTGTTAGAGCTAAAACCTAAACAACTTCTAAGGCTATCTTTAGTATAGTGAATGCTTTATGAATCTCATTGATGAAATTAGGGTGACACCTAATTAGTGACACCTTCAAAGTAGGCACCTTGGGACCTCACAGAGTTCTCCTAATTGCCAACAGCTGCCTTTTTGTATTTCCCTCAGTCTCATCAAGGGTCTGAAATTTCTTCCTTTTCAAAGGTGATTTAATTTTGGGAAAAGTCAGAAGTCACAGGGTGTCAAATCTGGCCTATAAAGGGACTGAGTCACCTGGGTGATTTGATCTTTCACCAAAAAACTGTGCACAAGACCTGATGCATGGGCGGGCACATTGTCATGATGAAGCTGCCAATCACCAGTTGCCCGCAGCTGCGGCCTTCTGAATCATCTGAATAGTTTCCATGGAGGAATGTTCAAGCTTAATGCAAAATTTGATGCAGATTTCTTGCTCTACTCACTCAATCATTTTGAATGCAATGGCCACACTGTACACATGTGGTGGCCATTGCATTCAAAATGCAATGGTGTCTACTGCCCTCACTGACTAGAACAGTGAGGTCATCATTGTTCACACATGAACATCCCAGTCCACTCTCCTGGGCTGCCAGGTTACATCAGTGTCCTTGATGTACTGACAATGGTTGGACTTTTTCCAAGCAGACCTCAGATATGTTTATGTGTGTGTGCATGGGTATATATTTCAGATCAGCTTAGTCTTGTCTTCTGTAAAATTACATCCAGGGAGGTGATTAGAGACTAGAGGGAGTAGTTCAGAGATAAGAATGAAAACAAAATATACCATACACACCCTGTGAGATTCCTCAGTGAGGGCTATCACGACCTTATTCTATGTATCCACAGGCTTTTCTCTTCCAAAACATTCCACGAGTTTTTATCTTCTCATCATGGAAAGCCCAGTGTCTTAGCAATCAGTTGTCTGGCAGGTGTTTGATGAAACGCATTTAATTAGCTAGTTTACATCACAGTATAAATAATCGTTAATAGCTTAATATTCTTTCTTTACCAGGGGATTATTTTTTACTTAAAATAATGCTTAGAAAAACACTTAGGAAAACATTTTTATCAACAGGGAAATGAAGCCCTGCGGTGAAATTTGAACAATATGGCATATAAGCAGGAGATAGTTTAGGCAAGAGGACTTTCCCGGTACATCTGAGATGACCCCATATCAGAAACCATCTGTCTCTGAGGGCCGCTCTGGCTGTGGGCCGCTGTTTAAACATGGCTCGGACTTTGCAGGGCTAAGCAAGGACAGTGATTTTGCTAAACAAATGTGCAAGAACGCCAAATGTAGAGTTCTGCAACTGAACACTGTTCATGCTTCTCCATCTGTGCCGGTGCCACTACCACCAAACATGACTCTTATCCTCAAAGGAAGAAAATGTGCTTAAGTGCACACATGCAAAGCACTTTCCTGGAAGTGCCTGATTATCTGAATTTTGTTGAAATAAGTCAGTTCTACTTCATCTTCCTTAGACTCTTCAATAATAAAGTCTACAATTTAGAGTAATCCAGTCTAACCACCTTCTTGGAAATGTCTTCACTAGTAGTTTTATTAAAAATTTGGTTATTGGTTATTCCTATTTTGTTTGTGTATTTATATTTAATACTGTTTTAGAAAGAATTTAAGGTGGTCTTTCTATACTCACTATTTTTAGACTGATCTAACTTACCTAATATAAAGGGGCAGTGGGATAATGAATAAGATTAGTATTTATGCAAAACAAAACAAAAAATTAACCTGTAATTTCAAAAGCAAGCACTAAGGCTACTTTCCAGAAGACCCAAAATTTTAGTCATTCTGACTGAATACCATTCCAGTTATCAGTCAGTCCTTTTCCTCTTTTCTCCCCATCTTAATTGAGATGTAGTTGGCATGCGACATTTTGTAAATTTAAGGTATTCAGCCTTGGCTGGGTAGCTCAGTTTGAGTGTTGTCCAGTGCACCAAATAAGTTGTAGGTCCAGTCCCCAGTCAGGGCACATCCCTAGGTTGTGGGTTCAGTCACTGGTTGGGGCAACGTATGGGAGGCAACCAATCAATGTGTCTCTCTCATGGGGAGGCCTGTCTCGGGCTGTCCCCCTCCCTCCCTCCCTCCCTCCCTCTCTCTCTCTAAAATCAATAAGCATATCCTCAGGTGAGAATTTGAAACAAATTTAAGGTGTTCAAAATGTTGATTTGTTACACTTGCATATTGGAAAATGATTACCACCATAGTGCTAGCCACCATTTCCATTGTGACATAATTACAATTTGGGAGGGTAGAGGGAGTGAGAACATTTAATATCTACTCTTTAGTAGGTCCTAAGTGTATAATACAGTGTTGTTTGCTATAATCACTATGCTGTACATTAGATCCCCAGAACTTGTCTTGTAACTGAAAGCTTGTATCATTTGACCAACATCTTACCCCCATTCTCTCAGTCTCTGGTAACTAGTACCATTCTACTCTCTGCTTTTAGGAGTTTGATGTTTAGAGATTCAACATGTAAGTGATATCATGCAATATTTGTCTTTCTCTCTATGACATTTTTTACTTAGCATAATGCCATCAAATCATGTTCATCCATGTTGTTGAAAATGGCATCATTTCCTTCTTTCTGATGACTGATGAATATTCCACTAAATATATTATATATGAGGATATATAATATCACATCTTTACTCATTCACCCATTGACAGACAATTAGGTTGTTCCCTTATTGTGGCTGTTGTGACGAATGCCACAGTGAGCATGGGATTGCAGATGTCTTCAATATCCTGTTTTCATTCCTTCTGATAGATACTCAGAAGAGAGCTTGCCAGATCATGTGGTAGTTGTACTTTTAATTTTTCAGGAATGTACATACTATGTTCCATATGGAGAAACCAATTTAAATTTCCACCAATAAATAGTATTTGGGGTTCCTTTTTCTCCACACCCTGCTAACACTGTACTCTCTTGTCTTTTCTAATATAGCCATTCTAACCAACATGAGGCAGTATCTCATTTGGGTTTGACTTGCATTTTTCTTATAATTAGTGATGTTGAGCAGCTTTTCATGTATCTGTTGGTCATTTGTCTGCTGTCTTTGGAAAAATGTCTACTCAGTTACTCTGCCCATTGTTTTAACCAGATTATTTGGGGGTTTTGTCGTTGTTTGTTTTTTGCTAGTGAGTTGTATGAGATTTTTATGTGTTTTGGATATTGATCTCTTATCAAGTATAAGATTTGGAAATATTTTCTCTCATGCTATAGGTCACTTTTTAATTTTGTTGATGATTTGTTTTGCTCTGTAGAAGGTTGATGTAGTCACACTGGTTTATTTTTGCTTTTGTTGCCTGTGCTATTGGTTATCATACCCAAAACAGGTTGCCAAGACAATGTCAAGAAGCTTTTCTCCTACATTTTTTTAGTCCTTAATATTATAGCCCAGACAACAATCAGAACAAAACATTAATGCTCTCCCATGTTCTTAACATAGGTGGATTTACATTCAATCCCACACGCTTCATTATTACTTTTGTAGTTTGCAAAAATATTCATTCGTACACTGAGGATGAATCTATCAGAGGTAACTGTAAAGTTATATTGTTATTGACAGAGGCATTATCTTAGAAAATTAGCAGGAAAAAATGGCACAAACAGAGTTAATAATACAAGAGTTTCTAGAATAATGAAGACCCATGCAGAATCCCCGGAGCTGAAAGTAAGGTGATTGAGAAGGTAAAAACCTCATCTTTCATTCTCTTCATTTCCGCTCAAAGCACTAGGTGCCTAATTGCTCTACTCAGGAGAGTAACTGCAAGGCAATGAAAACAACTCTCTCTTTAGGAAATGTGGTTTATCGGTTCCAGGGGAAGAAACCCTTAGGGACAAGCGCTAATCTTAGGTTTTCTCCTAAAAAGGGATTTTCAAATGTTAGCCTATTTTATGTTATGGTTAAAAAGAATAGATGTTCAATGCAGAATGTCTGGAAAGAATGATCACAAGTTAGCTAAGAAGGAGAACCCAGCTGTGTTCCCTTCGCTCCTGAGTCCCTGGTTCTCCGACGGGATTCCTGGGGAGGACTGTGTGCCGAAGAAGCTGGAATTGGGCTCTGGCGGCAGCAAGTCATCACTGTGTCGCTGCCCTGCTTTCTGTCACTAAGTAGCCAGTGTAGACCCTTAGCTGTTAGATTGGCAAGACAGCTCCCAAAAGAATGGGGCTCTGGAGTCCAGTCCTGACTCTGCCACTTACAACTGTGTGATTTGGGAAAGTTACTTAACCTGTTTGTATTTCAGTTTCTACATGTGAAATATGAGATGATGATGTTTTATATCTACTTCATGAAGTTGTGAGGATTCAGTAAGATAATACATGTAAAGTATCAAGGATAGTCACTGGGACATTCTCAGTACCAAATTAGTCCTAAGTAGCTGTGGTGGTACTGGTGATGGTAGTGGATGGTTCGTGTTGATCCATGACAAATTCGTAAATCTTGACTTCTGTTTCCTGGATGTTTCCTCATTTAGGAAAAACTGCGCCAACTAAGAGATACCATTATTGGGAGGAGGCCAGAAGAAGAAAATGTCTATGGTAAGTGAAATTGGCCTATTATTCAAAAATGATAGAGTGATGAAGTGGAAAATACAAGCACTTTGGAGTTCAGCCAGCTGTAGTTCATATCTATACTCCATCACTTCCCGGCTGTATAACCGACAGTGTCCTCAATCCCTAGCACTCAGGCTTCTTGTCTGCAAAACAGGACTAATTATACGTATCTGAAAATGGTTTGTAAGTTAACAGATACAATACTTTCACTTTCTCTGACCCATAATGGACATTCAATAAATGCTAGTTATTTTTTCCTTTGATTTTGATGAAAGTTGCAAAAATGATGATTCTGTTTCAGTTTCATTTATCTATGAGCCATTGTAGAGTATTAAATTTTTAAGTAGTCATACTTTTTTAATAAGGTAGAATAGTCTCCATAGAGTCGGTTCTCACAATTGTCCACACGTGGACCATTTTAATTTGTCCGCCTCCGGTTGCCTTCCCCTACAGCTATTGAGCTTCTTGGCAATGCAGATCTCACTCGCTAATAATTAACAGTTGCTCTCCGGTGGCTCTGTGGGGTCCAGGGAGAACTCATCTCAACGTTAACACAAAGCAAACATTATTAAGATGGTAAATCCTCTCCAAAGATAAACAACACATTCCAAAATTGAAAATAAACACGTTCTCACTATCTGACCACTCTTTCCCCAAGTCCCTACTTTTGCACAGATAATTAAAAACTAACAACCACTAGCAAAGCTTGAAAGTCTTCCTCTCTTCCATTTTCAATAATATTGCATAGCTTTCAGCTAATGCTTAATGTGGAAATTCACCCTATTCAAATTCATTTCCTTTTCATATTATTAGGTTGTTATCTACTTTCCCATAGTGAATTCTTCAAGCTCTCCTAGAAATGTTTTCTACAAGAGAAGTACTTTCTACAATAATTAAGGTCATAAACCTGGGACTAATTTACAGATTACTAAATTCTACAGGCTGCCATTCTAATGTAAAATAAAATGAAAATTTTAAAAAGTATAAAACTACAAAATATAGAAATGATTTTACTAAGTAACAGTAAGTCATAGTAGCAGCTAGTATTTACTGACTACCTATATGTAATATTACCTTATTAATTTCTTACAATAACTTTTTGAGGTAGGCATTGGTTTTAATTTATAAATAAGGAAACTGAGACTCTGAGAAGCTAAGACACCCAAAGACACACAGATCAGAGACTACAACTGATTTCTGTGTAAATCCAAAATCAGTGCTCTTAATCATTGGTGTCCTAATTAGGGATCAGCTAGCTCCCCTTCCAGCCAAAGCAGAATAAATAGCACCAAATAAATTCTTCCACTGTATAGAACACTAACAGTGAGTGAGAATATGAAACACCTGAGTTCGGAGAGTAAGCAATAGGCAACCTAAGGCTATAATCCCAGAGACAAGCAAAGCTTCTGTGGTAGCTCTCCTGACTCCCAGACGCTGAGTTCCTGGCTACAGCCTGTGCAAAACCAGGCAGTCCTGTCGAGCTGCGGAGACAAAGATCAGAGATCAGGGCAGCTCATGTTTCTGGAGGGTGTGTGGCAGGTCACGGTGGCAGTAGCTGTGTAGAGGCAGCCTCAGAGGGAGTAAAGGACAGCACAGGTCTGTGGCTGACAGAGGAACTGTGCAAGCGCAGAGCAAGCCCACCTGAGCAAGTACAAGATAGCAGTTTTTTAGGACATTGCACACAGAACAGAGACACTAGAATCTGAGTACAATTAGGGAAAATCCACACTAAGATATTTAAGTTCCTGCCCAGCCAGGGTGGAAAGGTCTTTTTGGCACTTTGTTAAAATACCTGGCATCCTGCCGTGAACACCAAGAGATGTGTGGAGTAAGGGCCATGACCTAGAGTAAGACCTACCCTAGATCAGCCGTAACAAAGCCTACAGCCAAGCCTCTATAAGATCTACGTGGATCGTACAGGGGAAAAATCTAATATTTTATATCTACTCTCTTTGTGTAATTTTCAGGGTTCTTTACTCCTTAGCGAGGATCCGCGTCTCTGTTTTCACTGTCCCCTCACCCAATATGACATATTTAGCACTGATTGTTATGTTACAGTTTTGCTGTGTGTGAATTCCCTGATTTCATTTATCTGAAAATGCCTTCATTTCAACCAATTTTTGAAGGATATTTTCTCTGGATTTACAATTCTAAGTGGTCGTTTTTATTTTTAGCACTTCAATAATATTAGTACATTGTCTTTAGTCCTTCATTGCTTTTGTTAAGAAATCAAATAATTTTCTCCTTTTTCCTCCGTATGAAATGTGACTTTTTTCCTCTGGCTGCTTTCAAAAGTATCTCTTTATCTTGGCTTGAAGTAGTTTCACTACAGTTGCCTACATGAATTCCTCTTAACAGTTATGCTCTTCGGAGTTTTCTGAAGTTCTCGGAACTGTACGGAGGTGGTTTACATTAAAATTGGAAAGCTTTGGTTATTATTTCTTTTAAAACGTGTTGTCCCAAACACACTCTTTTCTCCTCCGGGATTCTCGTCATATTCACACTACACCGTGTTGTATTGGTCTGTGTGTCTCCAAAGCTCTGTTGTTTTTAAAGGTTTTTATCTTTTTTTTTATTATATTGGATAATTTCTATTGATCTGTCTTCAACTTTATTGATTCTTTTGTTATATCTAATCTGCTGATAAGCTCATCTGATAAATGTTTATTTATTTCATTATGATTTTAACTTCTACAATTTCCATTTGGTTTTTTATATAGTTTCAATATTTCGCTGAGCATTCCTATTTATGCACTCCTGAAAATCATATTTTTATGTAGTTAATCATGTGTATCAGAGCTGCTTTAAAGTCTGTGCTAAAGTCAATAATGGATCACCTCAGGTTGTTTTCACTGATGGTTTTCTTTTGCTTCTCTGTGGATTACAGTTTCCAATTTCTTTGTATCTCTTCCTTTACAAAAATGAGTACTGAACATTGTAGGCAACCTATTGTATATTCTGGATTCTGTAAAATTCTTCAGATGAATGTAGGCTTTTTCTTTAGTAGGCAGTTCTATTACAGATAGGAACTCATGCCGGCTCGACTCTGAGCTTCTTTCAGCGTTGACTTGTACAAAGCCCCTTCTTTCAGCATTGACTTGTAGAAAGCCCCATGCCTTCTCTAAGGCGCTCAGTGGGCCCAGCCCTGCACTTAAGCTGGGAGTTATAATATATAAAAAAGGGAAACATATGAAGACAATTATATAATGACAAAAACAAATCATGTAAAGATCAGTGAATTATATGGTTGTAAAATCTTTATAGAATGAAGTTTAAAGTATGGAATATGAAGAATCAGGTATCGAGAAGAGGAAAGAATAAGGTAGGAGGTATGAAGTGGGAAGTGTAAGACATGAAGCCCGAAGAGGTACACTGTTGTCTTTAAGTAGATCCTGATAGTTAAGGATGCATATTTTAGTTACAAAGCAATAGTAAATAAATAGATTAGAGATGGCTACACACACATACATACATACATATATACATGGGAGTCTAGTAGAGAAAATGAAATGGAGCACCAAAAAGCTATTTTATTCCCCAGAAATAAAGCAGAAAGCTAACAAAAGAGGAATATGAACAAAATAGTTTAAAAATAAGAAAAAATAATAGTATTAAACTGAGTCATATTAATAACTGTGCAATGTAAATGGATTAAATACTTCATTTAAAGGTAGACATTTTCAGACCAGATAAAAAGTCATACCCAACTTCATGCTGTCTAAAAGGCAGGTATTTTAAATATAAGACACAGACAGGCAAGTGTAACAGAGAACAGGGTCCACCATGCCAATAAGAAAGCTGACATGGCTGTATTTATACAAGACAAGATAAACTTCAACACAAACAGTATTACAATAGATAAATGAGGATATTGCAAAATGATAAAAGGGCGGTTCACTAGGCAGATATAAAAATCCTAAATATTTGTGTTCTTTATACTATATATATACTTATGAATTTTATCAAGAAGCAAAATTTGATAATACTCAGGTGTTTTTACCTTTTTCTTAGTAATTGAATGAACAAATATATAAAAACCAGTAACACAGAAGACCTAAACCACACTATCAACTAGCTTATCCAGTTGACATTTATAGAACAAGACACTGAAAATAATTCAGAAGACATGCTCGTTGAGGGTGGATACATAGAAGGTTCACCAAGTTAAGAGATTTGCTGCACGAGCAGAAAAAAAATTTCAATGAATGTCAAAAGATTGAAATGCTCAGAGTATGTTCTCTGAAAGATTTCAGTCCCTTGAAATCTTATATTCTTTTACCACAACAGAAGTATAATTTAATTAATTAGAAAAAGCTCTCAAAATATTTAGGAATCAAATACATTTCAGAATAACACATAAATCAAATGAGAAATTATCAAGAAAATATTTCAACCTAGATAATAATGAAAAATAATGTATCAAAACTCACAGAATGCAACTAAAACTACTTAGGCAAACGTATATGACTATAAATGTTACAGTAAAGATAAAATGTTAAGATCAATGATCCAGGTTTTTACCTTAAGAAACTAGGAAATGAAAAAGCAAACTTAATCTAAAAATAAAGGTAAGAGAAAAAATAATAAACATAAGATTTAAAAAATCATAGAAAATGAAAGATATGACTAGAGAAAATTTAAAAAACCAAATATTACTTATTTTAAAACATAAATAAAATTGTAAGACCATGACAAAAGTGATCATGGGAAATATAGAAAACTAGAGTTACTTATATCTGGAATTAAAATGAGGCTATCACAGCAGATACTATAAAAATAAAATGATACCAACAAAATATCATGAAACATACACCCATACAACAACATATTCATAAAAATGCCTATACATTTAATAACTTAAATAAAAACAAATTATTTAAAAAACAAAACTTACCAAAACTGACTTAAAAACAAGAAAAATCTACACTTCTCTGAGTATACCTCTTTATGTAGTCTGCCTTTTAAAACTCTGTAACTATTTCACATATTCAACGAACAAGAATGGGTCTGGGAAGAAGATAAAATGAAATATAAACTAAAAAATAAAGAACCTTATTGATGTTACAAATAACATATATACACTGAGAGGGGTAGAAAAAAATAAGTTAAGAAAACAGAACATTCTAAGGCTAAAGTTAAAAATTTAAAAAGTACATAAAAATGATATTCTACACTTCATTTGGTAGGGCTTATTGCCCTGCAGGGGTTTGGTTTAGCAATTTCAAAACAGCTTTGTGTACATTGTAAGATTGAGCAAATAGATGTACTATGGGAGCCTATTTTCCTATTGTTAGAGAAAGGAGTTACAACGAGGAAAAGAAAGAAGCTTAGAATGAATCTTGTGGTATTAGACTGGAATTGGAGGTAAGGATGTAACAACTCATGGTTATACATGTATGACAGATATATAGAAATATCATTGTGTTCATAAATGTATGTTTGTATTTTTAGCTCAGTCTGCTGAGAAGACCTAAAGGCAACAGCAGCTCAGCATCAATGAGAATATCTACACCTAAGTCTTAGTTTACAGAAACAAGAGTCCAAAACGCATGTGAAAAGATGCTCAAGATATTTAATCATAGGAAAAGGCAAATTAAACTACAGTGAGATACCAAAACACAACCAGTATAATGGTTGCAATTTTTGAAAATCGTCAGTGCTGTGATTGGGACGTGGGAAAACCGGATGCGCCCCACACACACTGCTGATTGGAGTATGACTCTTGTGTTGACTCTAGAAGAGTTAATCAGGCACTTACGATATTGCCTAACTGCTCCACTTCTAGGTATTTTTTCAAGGGAAATGTAAGTATGTGTTCATCTAAAGACATAGTCCCAACAGTTTATAGCAGCTTCATCCACAATAACCACACTAGAAATAGTAATCCGAACGTCCAATAGGAGAGCAGATCATTACATGGCAGCATATTTATACAATGGATACATACTGTCACTTGGAAGGGACTGGCTGAGGCAGGTGTGCCCCAGCGTGGGTTCCTGACTCCATGCAGGCAAGATTGTAAGGCATGAGTCCACATAATTTTGAGAGTACACTTATGAAAGATGGGGACAGTGAGACAAAGAGAGGGCTTGGGACAGAGGAGACAAGATCTTAGGAACAGCACTGAGCCCAGACAGAGCCACTTCAGCTCTTAGATAAGTAAGGAAACAATCAGGCCAAGACGGAGCTGCTTAAACTTGGAAAACAAGTCACAGAGACCAAAGGAGTGAGCCACAGCTGGGTTGCTTGCCTCATGAGAAAAGGTCACTCTAACAGAAGTGAGCCTCGGCTGGGCTGCTTAGACTCAGGAAACAAGTTATAGGGGCAAAAGGGGGACCCTCAGAGACAGAATCGGGGGGTTGCCTGGGATGAGCTACTGCTGCCCACTGCTCCCCTGTTTGCAAGTCTAGTCAGAACCCTTAGAGCTTAGGAGAAAGAAGGCAAGAGTACACACTGCAGGAAAAGGGGGGATGGGTATGCCCAAAGAAAGGTGCACACTGGGTCCTTTGTCTTGAGGGTGATCTGGCTTTCGTAGGCAAGAATTTTAGGGGAGGTATTCATCAGATTATCAGCTTTTCAGGGGTGCCTTCAATATGTTGATGTATCAAAATGAGTGTAGAGTGGGGTTTGGGATCATGCTCTGGACAGCTTCACCTCTGTCTTGGTTTTGGCTCTAATTGGTTTTTTGTCGTTATTTATTCCCCTGACTTTACTGTTCTAGGGTTTGGCTGGCACTAATGACACTAACTGGGTCTCTGTTAGTTCTCTTCCTGAATAGATGCTCTCTGACTGGGGAGGAGAGTTGTCTATGGTTAGAGAAAATAAGATCTTGTGACTTAGTAGCTTGCTGCTAATTGTTTAACTACGTTACCTCTACCTCCCTATTCCACTTGTCAGGAAATTTTCCTAGCTTCTTACTAACTTGCCTCACATACTATTCAGAAATAAATAAGAATACTTACTATGATAAATAACAACATGAATGAATCTTACATATATTATGCTGAGTCAAAGATACTAGACACAAATATCTGGCTGGTGTGGCTCAGTGGATTCAGTGCCAGCCTGCAAAACAAAGGGTTGCCGATTCAGTTTCCAGTCTAGGACACACGCCTGGGTTGTGTGCCAGGTCCTCAGTAGGGGGCACACCAGAGGCAACCACACATTGATATTTCTCTCCCTCTCTTTCTCCCTCCTTTCCCCTCTCTAAAAATAAATAAATAAAATATTTATATAAAAAAGAGAAAGAAAGATACTAGACACAAAGAAGTACAAACTGTAAGATTCCATTTATCTGGCATTCTAGATAAAACAAATCTAATGGAGATAGGAATCAGGTCAAGTGTTATGAGGAGCAATGGTGAGGTGAGGATGGATGTAAGGGGACATAAAAGGATTTTTCTATGGGAGAAATTTTCTCTATCTTAACTGGCTATATATATTTGTCAAAAGTATATACTAGAAAATGTTTGAGTTGTACAGCATGTAATTATTACTGAATAATGTTAACTTCAAACAAAGGAGTAGCCCGGGCTAAAACAATATTATAGCAGAATAGCAAGCTTTTATTAAGTGTCAAACATATCTAAAACATAATATTTAGAAACAAGCAACAGAAGGAAGAAAAAGTAATAAAACATGATTTCTCACACTTGATGGAGGTATTTTTTAAATCAGATTGTGAAATTTCATGCTCCCCTTAAAGATATGTAGTTAAACCAAAAAAAAAAGAAGACTTAAAATACATATTGAACGAAACTCACTAGAATATGGTTTTTTTTTGTATCTTCTAGACAGGCTCACCATAGTACACCATCCGAATGGTAAGTGCTTGATATTTATTGAAGGCTTTGGGACTAAAACAAAGCACATGGTAAACCAATTTCAATATAAATTAAACCTAATACCATTAGGCAGAGCAGTGTAAAATCTCACATAGCTTTTGTATTGATATGCAAAACCACTTGGCAGTCAAAACAGTGACATGGTTCTAGAATAGCAACGCTAGAGGCAATGTTATGTAGTAAAAGAAGCTTATACTTTGGACTCTGTTTGACCTGGCTCTCTACAACTTACTAGTTGTGACCTTCCACAAGTCACTTAAGCTTGCTAGACCTCAGTTTCCTCCTGTGTGAAATGTGGATAAGAATTCCACCGTGGGAATTGCTGTGAAGATATATGTAAATAAGAGCAGATGTTTGATGAATGGAAGTTATTAATAGAGCAAATGAAATTGGAATAACACTGGAGAGAGTGATTCACTTTCGTGTGATGGAGAGAAACGTGTGCAGAATGTTGGGAGGGCAGAGAGAAAGTAGAGGTCGGCCATGTAGCTGTGGGATAATCCAGAAGCAGTGGGCTCTGGCCGCAACCAAAGCACTGGCTGGGAGCAGAAGTGAGCGGCGAGGCTGTGACGGAAAATGGGAAGCCTGTGGTAAAGGCAGGAGGGCAGTAGCATAAGCCAATGGAGAGTAGTAGGGAAATTTTTTTCTTAAAAAGTGTATTTTGCAACTGGTGAATCCTGGTAAATGGAGAAAAGAAAAAGAGGAAGAAGGTGTCATCACAAGTGGAGGTTGTTATTCAAAGGTGTTAGATTGTTTCTGGGCTGAAGCAACTCCTCAGCATCCTACACAAGTCAATCAGTATAGGTGGGAGAAACGGCATACTTGCCAAACATGCCTTTTCAATATGCCCCTGAATTGCGTCAGTAATTTTCCCCTTACCCATATCTTACCCTTTGCATATGTGATTTTGAATGTGCTGAATAAATGAATCATTAAATGTGTAAATAACTAAAGAGATAGTAACAGAGTTTGTACTTCTAGGTAATGAAAGTGTTCACAATGAAAATATTACATACAGCATACCTTTCGGCAATAAGGTAGGTTGTATTTATCTTAATTTCTTGTAAAAAGGAAAAAAGACTTTTGTTGAGAAAGAACATAAGAGCTTTCTATCCTGATTATGCTTTGAAACATACTAAAAATATGAATAAAATAGGTTACATAACCATTTGTGTGCAAAATCCATGAGCAGTAAAATGAAATTAACTATTTGGAAAAAGGCAAAGAAGGAACTTGATCTAAGGAAAAAGGCATAGAGGCCAAAGTGTGGTTCAACTCCACATTTGGGGACCAAATAAATCTTAGAGGCGGTATGAAGGCACAATCTTTATGGTGAGTCTATCTGAACCACAATGTATACAGTCTTTAAAGTCTCGATGTAGAGAAAACATAGCCCCACAATATCATTCATGTACATAGGCACTACTTCCCATTGTAGAGTCAACAGAAAAGAGATTGCTAACGAGAAGCTCTAAACGCGCTAGACAAAGACAGCAGCAACTGAAAACCAAGACCAGTCCAAAACAACGCCGATAATGTTCCGTACACAAATTTTTCTTCATAAAAATTGTTATTCCACCTATCTACCTATATATAAGATGTAGGGAATTTGCAGTGTTTCTCCAGGTCATGTGGCAGCTGGATTTCCTGCAAAAAAATCCAGAATTAGACCCTTGTCGAGTTCTCATAATAAACCAATTTAAGTGTACCAAATTTTAATAACCCTCTATTTCTCTAATGTTTCAAATAAATCATTAGTAATCTAAAAAGCCATTCACTCTTAAGAACTGATTGAAGTATTTGCATTTCTGGATCATTCTGTGGCCACCGATGGGCCACAGGCCCGATGAGCAGCCTTCAGCACATAGACTCACTAGACTCATCTGGCTACAGCAGAATTATGGGAGGCCAGCTAGGCCCAGGAATTTATCAAAATATCTCTGTGAAACAAAGGTCCTTCTATGCAATCTAAAGGACTGTACAATCGTGTTCTGTTATTTTGGATAAGAGAAAAGAATACAAATTCCCAACACTTGGGCTACTCTCCATCAAAATGGAAATAAAGTTTGACGTTAAGGACTGTGATGGTGTTGAGCTTTACAGTGATTGGGTCCTTGTAAAAGGAAGGATTCCTTGTCAGCTACCTCAGTGAAGCTGCTTTTTTGTGACTGTGAAAGGCAGCTATGACTTTTTCATGTTTCTTTGCTCAGCTTCAAAAATGGAGAAATGCTAACTAGCTCCTTATATATTTTTTTCTTAGCATCCTGCTCGACTCCAAGTTGAGAAAGAATTTGGTTTCTGTTACAGAAAAGATCACTAAGGAAGGTAAGAAAAACAGCCATGTTTTTTAAAAACCTAAAGCAGGCTTATTAGGGACTTGAAGGAATCATTTGTCTAGCAAACAGAATAAATATTTCATTTTCTTCTCCTGAAAGAATAAACGTGTATTTTTCAAGCCAGAGGTGACTGTTTCTCAGAAAGATTTATGTATGGGGGTGACTTTATGCTAGCTAATCAATTTCAATTGATGATACATTATTCACTAGTGCATTTCCTGTGATCTTGTTTTCAGGTTATTATAATGAAATAAGAATCTGCAGATACTGTGCTTTCTGCATGAAGCAAGCTTGCATTTGGATGGCCTGCTGTCTTCAGGGCAAATCTATACTGTGAAAGAAAAGGCAGTCCTCTGGATTTCAGATTTTATTATTGCCACAATTTATTGGCATTATATCTGCTTCAGATGGGTATATCAAGACTAAAATTGAATGCCGGCATTCTTTGAAAACAAAATTCTCGCATTTTACAATGCAGTTTTCACTGAAGCAACTATTTTCCATTTTGAAAAATTGAAGGACAAGAACAGAAACATTAAATGCTCTGTAGCAAAGTTATTGGGCCTAATTCAGGCAGCAACCTTAATAAATTATTCCTCCAGCCTTTAGAATAACAATGAAAACACAAATTTGTTCAGTACATATTTGCCTTTTGAGTGACTGGTCCATTTTCTGAATCTGTCACTTTCAAAACTATCTATTATTGTTACATCATGTTTGCAAAAAACTTCCTTTATTTAGTGCTTATTTGCATGTAACCCTAAACACCATTTTTCTAACATTTTGTATCTCATATTAAAATATATTTCTATAACTATATACCTTGTTAAAAGGCTTACAAATTCATCATCTTATTTCTTAGACACATTTTACTAGCTTAGAATAGAAAACGGTTTAACCATTCTATAATTTTCATGAACACTTGCTGCAAATAAAATGAATGTTTAAAGCTATGGCTGACTTTTCAAAATCAATGCGTGGAGGGAAAGATCAATGCATGGAAATTAACCACTAAATTCTTCTGCTTGCCATTTTACAAAGAGAGAAGTCTACAAAAATTATTTGAAAAAAAGTGAACTTGTGTAATAGGACAAAAGTCCCATTTCAAGCCCTCTTGGCCAGAGCTAGCTGGACTCCAGAAAGCGTGACTGACTCTTCTTCTATGAGCCTTTATCCTCAAGACTAGAAAATTACTGGAAGTCCCCTGAAGGTGCAGAGGCGCCGAGGAACTTACAATACAGGACGTGCCAGACCACAGTTACTGGACCCTGCACCCGACAATGACATCCAGACAAGCTGCAGCCTGAACAAGACCAACCGGAACATCCTGCTCTACAACCACCACAGTCACCTCATAAAAGTTCAAAGTCCCCCCGCTCAGGGCTGGTGTATCTCCACAAGCCCCTCTGCCCTCTTGGAAAATGAACTAAAAGATTTTATTCCCTGTACTTTCTTCTGTTTCTGGATTCTTTCACAGCCCACATCACCAACCACCCTAACACTGACTCATTTCACATAAAGTACAATAAACACAAATGATGTTTGTCTAGCTTCTAAACAAAGATGGGAATGTTTATTTTTTAAGTGATTCTGCAAAATACTGATGATAGGTTTCTCAAGACTATTAAGATTGTTAAATAAACCTGTTTTTTCAATAATACAGTTTAATTAATCCCTATAGAAGCTACCTTTGATTATTATATTTCAAAATTCAGCCTAAGTTTCACATCCGAGCTTTTGAGAAATGGCACGCTGTCCCACGCACCGAGCCCTCATTCCTGTGGCTTGCTGCATCCAAGCAGTTAGGGATAGCAATGGGAAAGCTGACTGCCTTTCTGCAATTTTCTCCACCTATAAAATGTAAATGTACATATCATCTCTAAAGTCCAAACTTCCATATTACCCTGTGACCGATGCCTGCAATTGCCCCATTAGCTTTAGTCTTATTAAAAATGTAAAATCCAGTGACAAGTAAAATGTTAACTTTCCCAATTTTAATATAATTAGCTCATTTCATACCTGAGACTCAGTTAAGGGTGGAAATGGGGGATGAAGCCTGAGTGTTAATCAGGTCTCGAACATAGATGGGAATCTAAATCCAGGATCTGTAAAATACTTCCCTCATGAACTGCATTAACGTAAAACAAAACCATGGCAAAAAGCCCATTTAATAGTCTCTTTTCATAGACACACTGGCCCTGGAAATCTTACTCCTTTGTCATCACAAAGAAATATGGAAAAAGAAACCTAAAATTCCCCGGGCTTTCTTTACCATGGTTCATCCTGTCCTGGCTGATTAGGCTGTGCCAGAACAAGAACGTTGGTCAGACAAGGTTGGAGCTGGACGATCGAGACGAATCCACAGCATGCCTGTTCTTGGAAGGAAGAGGTGAAGAGTAGAGAAATGCAAAGGCAGAAGAAGACCAGCCCAAATTTTGAAATGTTCCCAAATGAAAATGCTCCATAAAGAAGCAATATTCTTAATCTCTGGGCTTTATTCTTGATGTATAAAATACTGCCCCTCAAGTTTAAGCCATACAACAGAAGGTTTGCCTTAGTGATGAAAGGTCAGGAGACAGACTGGAGGGGCAGGATGTAGGCTAGAAATGCATCAACTCTCCCCAGAGGTTTGGGGCATTTCTCAAAGAGCCCTAGTCACTGCCAGGAAAAAAAAAGACCTCCATGAGAGGCCTCTTGAGGATTCGGTGCTGACTCTGGAAGACTGAGCAGCCTGTAGCTAATACACCTTATCTTTTTCTTCATCCCCTCCTTAAATCAGATTTCCTCTGAGGAGTGAAGCCACCCTCTCACTTTCAGCCAAGAGCCGGCCCCTTCCTCAGGTTCTTAAATTTACCATGACTCTAGAGAAATATGCATATGAACAGGTCCTGAATGTTATCAAAGGAATTTTATGTTTAACAGTAATTCCCTTCTTTTCCACCAGTCAGTTTTCTAGGTAACAAAGAGGAAGCATCTAGACCAGTGGTTCTCAAATGAGGCAATTTTGTTCTCTTTGCCGTAGATGTTGGGCAACATCTAGAGACATTTTAAATGGTCGTGACTACAGAGAAGGTGGTCCTAGCATCTAGTTTGCAGAGGGAAGGGATGCTAATAAACATCCTTTGATATGCAGGACAAAGAACTTCCCCCTCCAAAATGTCTGACATAGACTACAGAATAAGATATTAAATTTGTTAAAATAAAAAGTTAACTTTATACAGAATGTTTTACAAGTGGAAACCCTTATGAGACCATAGGTGGAAGTCTTTTAGAATACATATGGCTTAAGTTCGAATGGATCATTAAATACTCAAAAGAATGGCTGACCGTGATGCCTTTTGAGAAATCAAACAGATTACCCTACCAATGGAGACTCCAATTTTAAGAAAATAAGACTACTCTCAGTGTTTTTCTAATGAGAATGACCCTGTAACTCATGTTATCATTATATCCTATTGTGTACTAACCTGAGTTTCTCCTTGTTTACTGCAATGCTCAGGGGTCTGATTTTATTAACTTAGACTCACCTGAGTTTTACTGCATGCTGCTTTTCTCAGTGTGTGGACGTTTCGGAGAGAGATCTGCATCCTGTGCCTGACTGCGTGGGTCCCAGCAGACACGCACAGAGTTGGCCGGTCGCCTGAGGCAGCCCCTGGGTGGCTCTACCAGCCAGGCACACTGCCTCCTGTTGTGGGGCTGATCTCCGGGGACAAGGACTAGTTCCACCTAAATGACAGCAAAAGGCCACATTCTCAATACAAGAAACCTCATATGTCTACGTCTATATATGTTCAAAATGCAGGTGATTGTGCTTGTCACACAGTCTCACGGGTGCTAAGTGACACTGTGTAGTAAAGGAGCAGGACCGTACTGCCTTCCTGAGCATGTAGGTCCTCTGAGGTTAGACGGACCTAGTTTGAACATGGGCTCAGCTGGGTCCTGCCGGTTCGATCATTGACAAAATGGGGTTAACAATACCCACATTAGCCTAGTTGGAAAATTAAATGGAAGGAGATGCCTTAATTAATTTATCATTTAAAGAGGTGAAAGGAAGTATTGTTACTAAGTGTAATGGAAAGCAGGCATGAGCCAAGACAGCCTCAGTCATAAGCTGGGATATACGGTCATTTTACTAAAATGTATGTGCTTGGAACATTTGACTTGGAGTAAATTGTCAATGAAGTTAGTTTGCAAGAAATAGTCCTCTTTGAAATGTGAACAGTGGAGGACCCGAGGCTGACTTGTTATCTCACCAGCTCTTAAGTACACCTTTATAGCATATAATTCACATCCATATCATTATTTTAAAAAAACAATTACAAAACAATAATTACAAAAACATGACCACCTGGGTCACCCATAAGCATCAGAAGCCTCAAGCCGAAAAATCCATCAACAGTAAAGCACTACAGTATTGTCTCCCAAGTCGTGTTACAAAGATTCACAGGAACTGCATTAAAAAGGGGTTCTGTGATCCAGTGAGCCCAGGGGTCAGATGTGTTTTAGTTCCTTTTAGAAGAGCACATTAAATATCCATATATTGAAGGTTAAGTAATCCTGCAATAAAAAAAAATCTCTCCAGTTTAAGAAATACCGGCTTACATTTTATGTATACGAAAGCTGGCCTCATATTTCACATCATGGGAAAATAAACACT
Source organism: Artibeus jamaicensis (assembly GCF_021234435.1). Classification (NCBI taxonomy): domain Eukaryota; kingdom Metazoa; phylum Chordata; class Mammalia; order Chiroptera; family Phyllostomidae; genus Artibeus; species Artibeus jamaicensis. The sequence continues at coordinate 18,555,212 of NW_026521837.1, forward strand.
GGCTGAAGGATACGTGCAGTGATGTGTTGAGACGGAGCCTAAACCCCGGGTTCAATGGGCAACTGTCAGGATCAACTAATTATGTTTCCTATGGACGCAGGAGCAATGGGGTGAGGGGATTGGCGCCATTCGGGATTTGCCTCGGTTATTTAGCATAAAGCAAAAGATTAAGTTCTAAATTTTGCAAATAATAAAAAGAGTCAGCTCTAGTCAGAATAAAGATCACTATCTTCAAACCAATGAACTAGTAAGTTCCTCTCAGAGAAAAACACTAATTTGTTATAAGATACTTTGTGTGTCTTCAAATGAGTATGAAGCTTGGTTCCATGCAGAAGTGGTGTAAGGTCATCCAGACGTGCTGGGCACTGAAATGTGTCAGACACTGAAGCCATTTCTGAGTTAATGCAAACCAGTGGGGCTGCTCAGATTGCCTTTTGCCCTGTGTACCAACCCAACCCTCGGAGAAAAAACTTAGCATTAGCAAATCAACCAATAATTTCTAATGGATAGTCTCTTTCATTTCTCGAGGTGAGAGTGAACACATATCAGCTATGATAAAGGTGCTCCAGTTTTTCCTAGCAGTTTCTCTTTTCTTTATTTCAGCAAAAAAAGAAAGACAAGGAATTCAGTGTAATGTGAACTGATGCTGTTCTAGCATCCAAGGCCGGCACTCAGTAAAAGCATTTGCAGTCACATTAGGAAGCCTTAAGCATCCTTGGCAGACATCGACATTTGTCCTAATGTTGTAAAATGAGGTGTTCTGTAATTCAGACATGGTGAGTCATGACCAGTACCTCCCAATTCCTCCGCGCCAGCGGACTTGGGGGATTCCCAGCAGACACATCATTAACAGTGACAAAGAAGGGCAGGAGATCAACACATGTTTTCCTCATCTTGGCTTCCACATTCTGGGACACCATGACTGACATGTTTTTATTTTATTTTGTTTTATTTTATTTTATTTTAGTAAGAACATTTAACATAAGGCCTACTGTCTTAACACATTATTAAATTTCCAACACATCATTGTTGCTTTATATGTACAATGTTGTATAGCAGCTCTCTGGAGCTTATTTTGACAGGGATGTTTATGGACCTTCCCAGATAAATTTTGGTCTATATTGACCTTTCTGGTTTTAACAGAACGCCCCATCTATCACTATAAAAACTAGCTGCTTCCTCACCTATCCAAAAAAGATAACAGAGAAGCAAGCATGATGCTTTCCTAAACAATGAGCCAGTTCTGCAGCCAGAAAAGCAAATGTCCATGAAGATTCTGCTCATTTCAGCCTCTAAAATGGAAATGGGAAAAATATTCTTTGGAATATGGCAAAAAATCATTTCAGGAAAAGAATAGTTCAAGACCACAGAGAATAGCACATGCAAAGACCCTGTGGCAGAGGAATCAAAGGGCATCTGAGAAGCCAATGTCCAATAAGATGAACATAGAGAGGAAAAGGCAACAGACTGGAAGAACAAGCCATGCAGGGCAATAATAAAGGTGCTGAGTATTTTCCAGAAAACAATGGAAATCTAAACGAGTTTCAAACAAAAGTATTGTATGCAGTAGCTCCCCTTTATCTGCAGGAGATATGTTCCGAGCCTCACAGTGGATGCCCAGAACTGCAGACAGCACCTAACCCTGCATATACTATGTTTTCCTCCACACATATATCTACCTATGATAAAGTTTAATTTATAAGTTAGGACCAGTTAAGAGATTAACAACAATTTCTAATAATAAAATAGACCAGCTACAACAATATACTATAATAAAATTTGTATCAATGTGGTCTCTCTCTCTCTGATAACCAGTCTTACAAATGAGATGGCTACTGAGCGACCCACAGGCAGCTGGTGCTGCATGGGTGCACCGGGCAGAGGGTGATTCACGCCCTCAGGGGGATGGAGAGAATGGCACTCGATTTCATTGTGCTACTTAGAATGGAAAGTAATTTAAACTTCCAGATTGTTTATTTCTGGAATTTTACTATTTTCAAATGGCGATGGACTGTGGGTAACTGAACCTGCAGAAAGTGAAGCTGTGGATGAGAGGGGACCACCATCTTTGCGTTTTAGAATGAATGCTTCCGTTGCACCAGGGACAACAAACTGCAGAGAACCAGGGAGGTACCAATTGTCCAAGTGCAAGGACTCATTTGTTCCTAGTTCTGAAGCTACATGCATTCTATGTTAGGTACCATACAGCCACAAATTTAGCAGCTTAGAATAATACAGCTCTTATCTTAGGGTTTCCTTAGGTTACACACCTGGCCACAGCTTAGGTGGGTCCTCTGCTCAGGGTCTCACAAGGTTATAAACAAGGTATCAACCTGGCTGAATTTTTATCTGGAGGCTCATATGGAGAATAACATACTTCTGAGCTCATTCACAGAGCTCATTTTCTTGTTGCTGTATAACTGAAGGGGCTGTTTTTTTGCTGAAGGTCACCTGCAGGTCCAAGCAGCCTCCTACAATTACTTACCATGTGAGCATCACCAATGTGACTGTTTACTCCAAGTCTCTGCCCTCAGGATGTGCAGGGTGAGGCAGTCCTTTATTTTAGGGCCTTTGCCTGGTAAAGTCACCCCCTCTAAGATAATATGACTTTTTATTATCTACAATTTAACTGATTTGAGGCCTTAATTATATCTGTAAAACTCTTCACTTTGCCTTATTCTGTCATCTAGAAGCAAAGGTCCCACCTACCCATCAGAGGGGGAAAGATTAATACCAACAGTGGACACAAGGGGGCAACAATCATGGGCATCACGTTAGATTTTGCTTACCACACCATCAAACATGTCAATTTTATATTACAAACTATTGCAAGCAAGTTCCATGTGCCAACATGATCTTCCTACACAGATGTTTATCTTTATTTGTTAATAAGAACATTGCTAAGAGAACATCCCTATCCTTGAGAGATCCATAATGCTGCTCCATCCAAGAAACATGAATATCTGGTATTTGTTTGCTACGTTTCAGAAAATGGTAATGCCTCTTCTATTTTTTTCTGGTCCTGTTTCCACCCATGTCTGCTTTTACATCTCTGTTTAGCTAAATAGTTTTCTCCAACATCACCACTCCCTCACTGTAGATGCACTTTTGGTGTCGAAAACAAAGAAACGGAAGCCAAAAACAAGTGCCATAAATAATACTCTGCATGACTTTTTTGAATTTAGCAAGTCTCATTGCATTTGCCAGTTTAGAGTTCTTTTCAGAATTATAAAGACTTACCATGGGATCCAACACTGTCAACAATGATAGCCAGAAAACAACCAAAAATTCCAGAAAAGTGAAATTTCACCATCTAACTTTTAAATCCTTCATGGTAATCAAACTGGAGTTTTAAACTCTATTTAATACTTGAAGCACTATTTCTTAGAACATCCCAATGATAAAAATCTAGCAGTCAGATAAACCTAG